>NC_141696.1:1276098907-1277298907 GCF_964263255.1 Lissotriton vulgaris
TGCTGTGTTAAAATCGCATGCATGGTTGATTTTTTTGAGATCAATGAAGACAATCTCAAAGATTCCAAATGGCTCAATGCAGTCTGTTTCAGTTCTTTTTTGGATATGTCTTTTAGGTCTTCTGGTTTATGATAATATTGTTGTAGACCCATGTCGGAAAAGAAGTGTCTTATATAGGAGAGCCAAGCTATTTTGTGGGCGTGGTCCAACTCCATAATGTCCTGTACGATGTTTTTGGTCAGAGTATTCTTTTCCGACAGCCAGACTCGCCTCCAAAGTAAAAGAGGTTGGATTTTAATTAAATCCTCAATGTATGATATTCCCAGTTCTATGTGTGAGGCATAGGTGGAGGTGCCTCGTGGGTTGATAGAAGGAATCTTATGAAAATGTTTTCCTCTTTTTGAATAGAGCCAGTAGGAGTATGACCCCAGATCCCTGCGCCGTATAATGCGATGGATTGGCATTTCGCAGCGTAGATCTGTAGTAATTCTACCTGGGGTTTTTTCCCAAGTTTGTTTGAGAATTTCATTAATGCCATAATTGCACGTTTAAACAAATGTCTTCTAGCCTCAACCGCCGCTTTCCAATTTAGGGCGTCATCCATCATAACCCCTAGATAGGGATATTGTGGGGTCTTTTCTATTTTTAGTTTTTTCAAGTAAATGGATTTAGGAGCTTTTCTTGGTCCACCGACCACCATGACGAAAGTTTTTTTAATGTTGATGTGCAAGTCCAGTGCACCCATGAAATCTGCATATTTAGATAAGGACTTCTGCAGTTCAATGGGGGTACGCGCTAGTATGACAGCGTCATCCGCGTATAATAGGGCGGGGATCAGGCGGTCTTTTACTCTAGGAAGGTCCCTTCCTCCTCTCAACATGGTCTCTTCTAATCCATTGGTGTACAAGGAGAAGAGGAAGGGGGCCAAAACACAGCTTGCCTCACTCCCCGCTCTATTTTGAATGGCCTCGTTAGTTCGCCTCTTGTCCCAAACCTCACTTTCGCCGTGGCTTCACTGTACAGCTCTCTTAAGTAGTCCAGAAGAGGGGGATCTACCCCCATTTCGCTCAGCAGTGACCAAAGCTTAGCATGCGAGACACAGTCGAATGCGGAGGACAGATCTACATAAACCATGTAGATGGCACCAGGTTTGGCGTGGGTGTACTTTGATGTTAACAAGCTTAGATTTAAGGCCTGTTCGATGGTTCCAAAACCCTCTCTGAACCCGAACTGCAGGTCCGAGAGGATCTTTTTATCTTCTGCCCAGTCTTGTAGTTTTTCAAGGAGGACTCGGCCCACAACTTTGCCCAAAGAGTCAAGAAGCGATATTGGTCGATAGCATTTAGGATCTTGTCGGTCCCCCTTCTTAAAAATTGGTACCATGGTAGAGGAGGACCATGAATCTAACAGACCAAGTTTGGTTGTTGCCATGCAAACTCTTGTAATTATTGGTACCCAGAGGTCAGGAAGATGTTTGAATAAGTCGACTGGGACCCCATCAGGGCCGGGGGCTTTCTTGGTCTTGCTTAGGGATAGCGCCAGTTCAAAGTCCTGCAAATCCACTTCCAGTGGTATAGGATAGGTTACTACAGTGGTGGTATACTGGGATTCTTCAGTGCTAGATGTCAAGTTGAAGATTTTCGAGAAATAATTCACCCACGTGTCCTCATCAATAGCCACGTCGATTTTTGGGCCGTTGGAATCGGTTAGGAATGGGGTTTTAACTATTTTCCAGAATGCCTGGCTGTCTTTCATGAGTGCACTCCGGTGCAAAGCATTCCACAAGGATTGTTTAAGCTCTTTTTTCCTTATTTTCCTAACGGAGTTATACTCCCGTCGAAGTGATTGGATATTTAACTTGTCTCTGTTTGGTTTTCCGAGAGCTTTCCTCAGATTAGTATGTGCTTTGGTACAGTCTCGGTTAAACCATCCTGCGGAACTATTTCGGTTAGGTGTTTTAGTTAAAAAGTTTTTAATTTGTTCTATTATAATGTTGAAGTTTTCCAATATTTGTTTTGGTTCCGCACAGGGATCGAGACAGATCATTATGTTATCATATGCAGATGTTATTAATTGCTTTGTCAAGATGTTAGGGTCCACTTTTTCCCATCTTATGGTAAAACCGTTCCTTTTGCCTAATTCAAGCCGATTCTGGGTTAGTGCGGATGCCATGGTTTTCATCAATGTTATTGATTGGTTTATTTCTAGGTTTAGGCTTATGGCGGAATGGTCGCTGAGGTTGTTTTCCAACATTTTAAAATTGTTAGTTTGAGCTTTCAAAGCTTCTGTGCCTATTACATAGTCCACGGTAGTCTTATGGCCCCTTCCTCTGTACGTTGGTTCCAGTGTGTTATTTGGTTGATGGATAGGGTTTAAAATTTGCAAATCTAAATCAGACAGTATTTTATTCATGGCTGTCCCTGCTCTTGAGTGGATAAAGTGGACTAAGGGGTTGTCGTGCTCGTCCACCAGACCACAGGTATCGTTGTTGGGGCAAGGATGCAGGTTAAAATCTCATCCCCATAATATGTGGGCATTTTCCGTTTTCTGTTTAGAGTGACAGTGTTCGGTTATTTTTTCCTGAATTATAGAAAGAATACGCAAAAAGTTTTCGTCCTCCAAATTATTGTATATGTTGATTATAGAAATAGAGAGTTTTTTCCCCAGCATGACAGTGAGGATCTGGAAGTTCGATTGTAAGTCTACCTTGAGAATCTTCATATCTGGGATTGTATTTGCCAGGTAGATTACCAGACCCCCTTTTGGTCTGCCTGAAATGCTAGGAAGGGCGGGGGATGTAAAAGTCCTGTACCCTACAAGGTGGAGGGACGCCGTTGCCCAGGTTTCTTGTAGGCAAATGATTTGAGTGTCCTTTAGGAAGCCAGCGGCCGTACCATCCTCGATCTTATTTCGGAGGCCGGCCACGTTCCAGAAGATCACAGAAAGCTGGGTGGACATATTTTCTGGAGCTGTGTTTTCCATTTGTGGGGGGACTGTGATAAGGACGGGGGAGGTCACAGTTGTTTGTGGGGGCTCCGGGGGTATAATTGTTGGTCAATCGACCATTTCCAGGCAGCTAAATCTGTTTGAGGTTGGTATGCCCATCCAATTTTGTCCGTAGGTGTTATCTCTGTAACTGGGTCCATAAGGTTGGTGGGGTGGTCTCTCCCATTGTTCCCAGTTTCTGAATCTATTTTGTGGGCCGATGAGCTGCCATGGGGCCTCTCTCTGCTGATGGTTCTGATTTACTGGCCACCAGGAGTTATTCGGGTCATTAAGTTGTGGTGGTAGTTTGGGACCAGTAAAGTCTAGCTCCCATGGCTGTGGGATTGGTTTCCGCCAGATGTTATCATTATCACGTAGGTAGTTGTTATTGTTAAACCTTTTTGGATAAAAATACGACAGAGATCTTGTTGCAATCCCTCCTGAGGAGTTATTGTATTCCCAGGAGCAGATATAATCGGCTATGCTGGGGTCCTCAAACGTGATAACTATGCAATCCCCCCGGATGGTTTTTTTCCTGTGACCTACCCACGAGGTACGGGATACTGATGCTATTTTGGTTTTCCAGGGTGGCGGGACGGGACGATTTGTATTCAACCAATACTGGACTTTGTTCTTTAACGACCAGTTAGGTTCTGTCCCCTCGCCTGTAAGTTCGGGGACCCCCGTCATAACTACCACAAATGGGGATGCCTCAGGGGGCAAGTTTAAAGTAGGTCTGTGGTCAGTAATCCCCCCCTGTTGACCTTTTGTTTTTGGAGCATTAGCATTTGTTGTAGCGGGAGTTTTAGGGACAGTTGTATTTATTGTTGGGGTATTTACTGTTGGTGTCGGGTGAGAATTGGTTTGTGAGGGAATGGTCAGAGGCTTTGGGATTATTTTTTGTGCAGTGGGAGGGTTTGTTACTGTGGGAACTTTTACTGCACTTTGTTTTTTAGTCTGTGGTGGAGGTAAAGTTGCAGGTTTCTTATGTACGGGAAGTGTGGTCGTGGGATTTGGGGCTGGTTTAGGCTGGGGTTGTGGGAGTATAGGTTTGAGGGAGCCAGAGATTTTTATTAATTGGCTCTCAATATTGCTGAGTCTGGTTTCTAAAGGGCGAATGTAGGAATTTAGGAGGGAGGCTATCTCCTTAATTAGCCTCGCTGATTCCCTGTCTCTACCTGATTGTTGTGGTATAAGGGGTTCTGGTATTAAGGAGTCTTGGAAATCTTGTGGTACATGATGAATTGTTACAATATTATTGTTTGGGGGAACCGTGGGGTGGGATAAAATTGCCGGGTTTGTATCACCGACCAAAACTATGTGTTCGGACGGTTTGAGATTTTCAGTGTGCTCTGGAGTTTTCCTAGTTTTCCTTTTCTTTATGGCGCCCTCCCGCTTCCCTCTCTTTTGCCTTATTTCTTCTGGGGTTGGGTCAGGGAAGATGTCAGGGGTTTTCTCTAAGTCGCTCTCTGTAAAAGTTATGGATAGTTGAGAAGCTGAGAGGTTTACATTATTTGGAAGGCTGAGTCTATTTGCAGTCGCCGAAGTTTGGTTTGGCGCTGATTGTAGTTCTGGAGTTCTTGCGGTTGCTAGTAGCCCCATTGAGGAACGGCGTGCTATGGCAAGTTCGGATGAAACTCTTCCCTCCATTAGACTTATGCTTTGGTCTATGAAGGAATTGGCTTTAGCTAGAAAGTCATCCATTGGTCCTATCCCATTCTTTTTAGATTTTTTCTGCTTGCTGGATCTCGTATTCATTTTTCCGTGATATGTTGCTAGGAGATCTTTCTAAGCTGTCTGAGAGGGTTATTGTAGAGGTCAAAGAGATGATGGTTATCTGTGTCGGGATGACCAGTGTGTAGTGCTTAGGGATATGGGCCGGACCGGACTCTCACGATCTCGAACGGCCTCAAACGGCCCGCTCTTTGCCCGGTCTTCGCCCCGGCCTGCGTCCCGCGTGCGTCCCACGTTGCGGGATGGGCCCCTCTTCCTTTACGCTAGAAGGCTTGGGGCGTGGCCGCCGGGGGAAGAGTCAGCAGCTGTGGTGAGCTAAGGCTGCTGGTACTCGCAGTCCCCCGGTAGGCTTGCCGCTCTCTTGACCTCCGCTGTACTCAACCTGGGAGCGAAGATGGCTTACCACCGACTGTGGGCGCTCACACCAGGGAGAACGGAGGCAGGCAGGTGATGAGCGGCACCCGCGAAGCGGGTGTCGCGAAAGGTCAGCGTTAAATGCAGGCAGCAGGTTGTCCTTGCGATGGGAGTCAGATTATGGCCAGGAACACACCACTCTGTGTGCGCAGCTCAGCGCTTCAAGAGGCCGAAGGCTGGGGGCGTGGCCGCCGGGGGAAGAGTCAGCAGCTGTGGTGAGCTAAGGCTGCTGGTACTCGCAGTCCCCCGGTAGGCTTGCCGCTCTCTTGACCTCCTCTGTACTCAACCTGGGAGCGAAGATGGCTTACCACCGACTGTGGGCGCTCACACCAGGGAGAACGGAGGCAGGCAGGTGATGAGCGGCACCCGTGAAGCGGGTGTCGCGAAAGGTCAGCGTTAAATGCAGGCAGCAGGTTGTCCTTGCGATGGGAGTCAGATTATGGCCAGGAACACACCACCAGAGTAAATACCTTGTTGACCAATTTTTGGTTGAAATCCAAATCCAAAGTATTAATTGACATATCTGGATACTTTTATATACATTATCGTTTTTCATTTTCTTTTAGACATCAATTAATGAGATTTGTACTTTGTGCTTCCTTAATTACTCTGTCGAGTCAGTTGGCATCTTAAACACCTTATGAGACAATAGGTCCAATCCAGGAGGATTAAGTCTTTCTTGGTAGAAGAAGAGTATGGGGTTGAAAACCCCATAGTCAGCATCCTACACTTGCTTACTACACTAGCAGTGGGATCCTCACAAGGCTAAACAATGGATGGGAAGATTCAGGCTTTTGTCTCTGCTCTTAGCACTGGGTCTCTTCGAAACAAATGGGAGGGAAAAATCAGGCAAAAGTGTGCAGAGTTTGACTTAGAAGGAGATGTGGTTCAGTCTTGGAGAAATCTGCAATCTTGAATGCTACACTGAGAGCTGTGCCATGGTAGGATAGGCAGTGAATTGGTTCCAGTAGTTAGTTACACTAAGGGGTGTAGGGATAATGGGGCACTACTAGCTAGGTCGAGTGTCCTAACAGTCAGGCAAATCGTCCTCCTTTAAGCAATTGCACAGTTTCAGCGATGTGAATATAAGCTTACAACAAAATAAGAAGGATCAGGCTGGTGTATGCACACACTTTCTCTGGAGACTCCTGGCTTTTACTCTGGACTGTCTTGTTTCTCTCGAGGTCCAGTCACTCTAAATCCTTGGTTCTCTCTTAGAACTAGTAGATGATGGCCATACCATACCATACCAATATTTCTTTATTTCGGTATTTCACCATAAAAGAACACTGAACTCATCTAGTGGGACTAATCGGTATTAGAAATCAACATCTGCATAGTATTAATCAGAGAATTGTGTATGGGTACCAGTCCAACTGGATTTGTAGTTTGCATTTGTGCATTGAACTAACTCCTTGCACCAGAGGGATAGAAATCCAACTCTGCGGTCCTGGGGCAACCCCCAAGACTATGGCAATCAGTGCCCAACATGGGATGCTTGGATTATCTGGATTCATGAATAGTTTTTGATGACATACTCAAAATACAATTATTACAAACCTACTGAGACCTAGCCTCCTTCAGATTAAATAGGGAACCCCTGTTTACTATAGGTTTGTCAAGCTTGGCTCTTAAAAGTGTATTTCTTCATCAGTGATTTCTGTATTTTGGATCTCATTTTAATGGAATCTGTTCATTAAACATGGCAGCTCCTGTTCTGAGAGGAGTACATTACATGAGAGCAGATACACTACATCTCAAAGACAGAGGTGTCCCTGATTAAAGCGTGCAGTAACCTTTCTCATACATGCAAATGCTCATATGCCTTAGACATACATACATAAATTCTAATACGGGCAAAGTACCCTTAAAAGGCAATGAAATTGCCTTCAGGATTGCTCACAAGGCCGACCAGTGGGAAGCAGACTATCCTCCTTCAACACCCTAAGAAAATCATACAAACCTGACTATGGGCCAGATGTAGGAAGACATATTGCGATCGCAAACGGTGAAATTCACAGAATTTCAATGTTTGCGATCGCAAAAGACCCATGTGAAATGTAGAGAGGTGAAAAGGCAAGCGCAAATTAAGGAATCGCTTAAAAAAACAAAACCAGTTAGCAATTCCGTATTTTGCGAATTTGAGCCACCAACTCAAAAGTAGCGCCTCACGAACTGCGAAATCGCTCAAAAAAACGCAGACCAATGTAAGAAAAATCGCAAATAGCAATTTATTGAAAATCACTATTTGCAAGTCGCAATTTACCACCAACTCAAAGTAGGTGGTAACCAGGTGCACGGCATATATACAGCCCCAGAATGCATCAGTCTCAACACAATGGCGGCCCTCTATGTCATTGCAAGGCGGATGCAGATACAAGCTGCAGCACAGAGGATGAGCAGGTGACAGGAACGTATATACAGAGTGCGTGTTACCCTTTTTCAACTCACAGAAGAAGAAATACATGAGAGGTACAGGCTTCACCCCACTACCATCCTAGACCTCATACGTGAATTGCACCCCTTCCTGGAGCAGCAGACATGCAGGGGGCACGCAATTCCACCACATGTGCAGGTCCTTTGTTCCCTGCACCTACTTGCATCAGGTAGTTACCAGGTAGTTACCAGGTGCTGACACCTCCAGCTGTGGCTGGAGGTGTCTCACAAAGTTGCCTGTCATGCTTCTTCAACACCTTCCTCGATGCCATGCTTCAAAGAATGCACCATTACATCCGGTTTCCCACAACGTAAATGGAACAGCATAAGACCAAGATGGATTTTTATCAGATGGCCCAGTTCCCACATGTCATAGGGTGCATAGATGGGACACATATCGCAATGTGCCTCCCCCCCTCTGCTACTGAGTACATATATTGGTACAGGAAATTATATCATTCGATCAACGTTCAGGTAATTTGTGATGCATCTCACAACATAACTGATATGTGCCTGAGTCGTGCCAGAGTCCTGCCCGTCGGCGCCCGTCCGTGTCCGGACGCATTGGACAGGGCAGGACTCCGTTCTTTTGTCCAGTGGTGGAGGCGATGCTCTGTTACTCGAGGGACACTCTTGTGTCCATTAGCCAGCGACTCGCTGGATGTGATGTGGCTCGGGTGAGTCCTTTGTGTGGCCCATACCAGTGTGCCTGCAGTAGGTGGTCGCTTGGTACCCCCGCCCTCCCCCGTTGTATGGGTAGGGCTTCAGTTCCTAGAAGTAAACGTCCCCTGCACAAGCTTAGTATTTGGAATTTGAATGTTAGGTCGCTGGTGAAACACTACCAAGCTATCCATGACCTTATTAAGGACAAGTCACCCGATATCTTTTGTTTGACTGAGACCTGGTTGCCGGAGGCTGACACAGCTATTCTTAATCTGGCCTTCCCCTCTGAGTACTCGGTTTATACGCTCAATCGCATAACTAGAGGCGGGGGAATAGCGCTTGCCGTCAGGTCCTGTTACCCTTGTGATTGGAGAGGCCTAAAAATCACGGGCTGTGAAAGTGCCTCGTTTAAGATTTCCATCACCCCCCATTTCTCTATTTCTGGCATGGTGATTTATCGTCCTCCAGGTAGTGACGTGGCGTTTAGGGAGGCACTCCCAGACGCTATTAGCACTCTGGCTGTAGGGTGTGCTAATTTCTCCATTCTTGGGGATTTGAATCTCCATTTCGACAATTTGTCCATTCCTGCTGTGAGTAGCACTCTGGCTGACCTTGAGGCCTTTCAAATGTCTCAACTGGTCACGTATCCCACACATGCAGGAGGACATACTCTGGACCCTTTCTTCACGAATCTGGCAGAGGTCAGGGTTCCAACCCCTACCCCCTTGGCCTGGACTGATCATTTCCTGGTGTTGATCCAGTGCACATTGCACGAGCACCCTCTTAAACCTACGGTCCGAGTTGTCCCTAGACGACACTGGAATAAACTAAAACTAGAGGATTTTTATCGCCTTCTGTCTGAGGACCCACTGGGGCCGTCAGATACTGTGGAAATGGGCTACGACCTCTTCTGTGAATGGGTCACACGGGCCCTTGATTCCCTCATTCCGGTGACTCTGAGCAAATGCGGATCAAGGGATCCTAGTCCTTGGTATGATGGTGCCCTGCGTGCACTAAAAAGTACGTGTAGACGCGCTGAAAGAGAATGGCGGAAAACATATGATACCGGTAAAAAAGCTCTTTATCTGGCCACCGTCAAATATTACCATCGCGCTGTTTGTAGAGCTCGTATTTACAACAAGGGGTGGTGAGGCACAGAGTCTCTGAATTAAGCAGAAAGCTCTCACCCAGTCAAGAGATCAGGGCTAGATCCAACACCGTTTTTTAGCTCACTGCACCATCCCAGTTTCAGAACGTGGCTGTATGCAAATTAGTCTGTTCCTGTCCCAGTGCATGATGGGAACAGGGCAAACCAAACTACAAAAGCCAATTCTTACACTGGGAAGGAAACAAGCTCCCGGGGACCGGTTTCTGGCATTACAGCCGTCTTCGGCCCGGTTTGCTTGAATCCTGATGGTGCAATGAGCAAGGGTCTCACATCTGAGAATACCCTTCCATGCTTAGGGTGGACAAAAATATTTACAACAAGGGGTGGTGAGGGACAGAGTCTCTGAATTAAGCAGAAAGCTCTCACCCAGTCAAGAGATCAGGGCTAGATCCAACACCGTTTTTTAGCTCACTGCACCATCCCAGTTTCAGAACCTGGCTGTATGCAAATTAGTCTGTTCCTGTCTCAGTGCATGATGGGAACAGGGCAAACCAAACTACAAAAGCCAATTCTTACACTGGGAAGGAAACAAGCTCCCGGGGACCGGTTTCTGGCATTACAGCCGTCTTCGGCCCGGTTTGCTTGAATCCTGATGGTGCAATGAGCAAGGGTCTCACATTTGAGAATACCCTTCCACGCTTAGGGTGGACAAAAATATTTACAACAAGGGGTGGTGAGGGACAGAGTCTCTGAATTAAGCAGAAAGCTCTCACCCAGTCAAGAGATCAGGGCTAGATCCAACACCGTTTTTTAGCTCACTGCACTATCCCAGTTTCAGAACCTGGCTGTATGCAAATTAGTCTGTTCCTGTCCCAGTGCATGATGGGAACAGGGCAAACCAAACTACAAAAGCCAATTCTTACACTGGGAAGGAAACAAGCTCCCGGGGACCGGTTTCTGGCATTACAGCCGTCTTTGGCCCGGTTTGCTTGAATCCTGATGGTGCAATGAGCAAGGGTCTCACATCTGAGAATACCCTTCCACGCTTAGGGTGGACAAAAATATTTACAACAAGGGGTGGTGAGGGACAGAGTCTCTGAATTAAGCAGAAAGCTCTCACCCAGTCAAGAGATCAGGGCTAGATCCCACACCGTTTTTTAGCTCACTGCACCATCCCAGTTTGTAGAGCTCGGGCGGCGTTCTATGCTTCTGAATTCCGCAATAGCTCGTATCCATCTAAAACCATCTTTAAGGCTCTTAAAGATCTGGTGGCAAAAAGGCCTCTGTGAATTAAACTAGTTCCATTTCACACTGTGAGACCTTGGCGGCCTTTTTTCTTGAAAAAGTCCAAGCCATCCATCGAGCCTTTCCTACTGCTATGCCACAGGGTGAGGCTCTCTTAGTTCTCAAGTGCAGGATGTCTTACATACTCTTCCCTGCCTATCACCTGAAAGCTTCAAGAAATTGGCTCAGCAAGTTAAGTCTGGTTCACCGGCAGACCCTCTAAGACCGGCTTTGTTTAGAGACCCGTCATCTTTCGGTCTTTTGCCAGTCTGTTCTCTAATTAATCTCTCGCTTGCATCAGGTGTAGTTCCCGCCAAGTGGAAGCAGGCGGTGGTTATGCCTATCCTGAAGAAGCCTTCTCTGGACTCTTGTAAACCTGAGAACTACCGTCCGATTTCGCTTCTTCGGTGGCCGGCAAAAGTAGCGGAGGCCCATGTGAATATGGCTCTCTCAGATCATCTTTCGCGGGCCAACATTCTGGACGCCACACAGAACGGCTTCCATGCTGGTCACAGCACGGAGACAGCCCTCCTCTTCATGGTGGAACACCTGCGCACTGTGCAAGATTCGGGTCAAACGGCGGCGCTTGTTTTATTAGATCTTAGCGCTGCCTTTGACACCGTCTCGCACAGGATTCTCTTTCAGCGCTTGGAGGAAGCTGGCGTCGTTGGTCCTGCTCTTCAGTGGTTCCACTCTTTTCTTGCGGACCGATCCTTTTGCGTGGCCATTCCGCCCCACCAGTCAAAATCTCATCCTCTGGATCTTGGTGTCCCTCAGGGATCCTCGCGGAGCCCCACGTTGTTTAATCTATACGTGAGGCCGCTGGCTGATGTCGTCAAGCAGTGGGGTATGACTATGGTGTCATACGCTGACGACAGCTCAGCTGGGGGTCACGCTCAGCGGGGATTCTCGCTCGGATGCCCCAAGATTCCAGAATGGTCTTCGGGCGGTTGCCAGCTGGATGAACTCCAACTGTCTCCAGTTAAACGCAAAAAAAACAGTGATCATGATCATCGGCATGCAGGCGGAACTCTGGGGCGATATGTGGTGGCCTCCAGAGCTTGGGCCCACCCCGACTCCGGTCTCGGAGATAAAAAACCTCGGGGTGTGGTTAGATCCTGCCCTTAGCTTCATCTGCCACACTAAGAGAACTGCTGCATGCTGCTTCGGCATCCTGCGTGGCTTAAGACCAGTGTTAAAATTATTTGACGCTTCGACCAGGCAGCTCATGGTGCAGGCGACGGTGATTTCTCGGCTTGATTATGCCAGCTCCCTCTTGGTAGGGATAAACCAGGCTGAAATCACTCGTCTACAACGTGTGCAAAACGAGGCAGCTAGAGCAGTGGTGGGTCTGCCTAGGTTCTGTTCCACTGCCAACACTCTGCGCTCCCTTCATTGGCTGCCGGTTAAGCAGAGAATCCAATTCAAAGTGCTCTGTCTTTCTCATAAGATCCTTAAGGGCTCCCCTGCCCAGATTCTTTTGAATCTATTGTCTCCTTATGTTCCCACCCGCTCTTTACGTTCGTTGGGCCATGAACTTGCAGTAGTCCCCGGTTCCAGCGTAGTCGGGCTGGTGGCCGCTCATTTCGAGTACGTGCTGCGGCCTTGTGGAACTCCCTTCCGTTAAAGATCCGTGCCCTTGATGATCTTTTCTCATTTTGTAGGACCATTAAGACCTTTTTATTTTCTTAAACTGTCTCACTTCTTAGTCTGCTGCCTCTTTTAGCTGTGTTATGTTGTTACCTTGTCGCGCGCCAGGACGCTCCTTTGCTGGAGCAGCTGTGCGCGTTATAAATTTCCATAACATAACATAACATAACATAACATAACATAACATATAGTAGCGAAATTCCCAGGGAGCACGCATGACTCCTACATCTTCAGGCACAGTAGAATCTATACACGTCTAGCTGGGGTGAATATGGAGAAGGATACCTGCTAGGTAAATGCATGTGACACACCCTGATGTATACCTTGGTTATATCTGTTGTTGCCTGTGATTGATGTTCCATCATTTCCCACTTAGGAGACAGTGCCTATGCGGTGCGTGCATTCATACTCACCCCATTCCTCAACCCATCTACCCCAAGTGAGAGGAGATACAATGCTGCCCATAAGTCCACGTGGAATGTGGTGGAGTGGACTTTTGGACTCCTGAAGAGCAGGTTCTGCTGCCTTCACAAGAGTGGAGGTGCACAGCAGTACCGCCCTGAGATATGCTGCAAAATCATTGCAACCTGTGCCATGCTACACAACCTGGCCACAAAGAAGGGAACCCCAGTTGAAATCACTGTTTCTGATTCAGAGGATGAGGAATGTCCACGGCCACTGCACTGTGCAGCAGGAGTTGTAGGAGTGGCAGATGGGAGACACAGACGTGCTGAGATCACACACAACTATTTCTGAGTAAGTAATGAGACAAAGCGAATAATTACAATTGTGTAACAGTGTTTTATTGACCTTACATCAGGCAATAGGAATGCACACCACCTCACCATATTGGCCTCTGAGTGCCCCAAGTAGCCCAGCATAGCAGTAATACACTGCATGCTCATTATCATCCCCCATCAGTGGGTTACATGGGTTACCTCACCCATCTGCGAATGTCAGCAGCAGCATGCCACGCACAGTTTGCACACTGCTCTCCCTAGAGGACTGTCCCACTGCTGGCCCTTGCCTTGCACTATGCCTCCTGGGCTCAGCAATGGGAGGAGTGATGCTGCTGCGGCTTGTGACCTCCTCACTGTCACCACCATCCCCAGACCCTGTGGCAGCAATGTTGGCTGTCTGGAGCAGTTCTACCGCAGTGGTGACATGCACCAACCCCCTAGCGACATCCTGGCTGCAGTGGGCCATTTTCAACTGCATGGCCACTGTGCGTCTGCTGAGGACAGAGATGGCAGTGCATAGGCGGTTCACCGCCTTTGTGTAACCCTCCATGTGCTATTTTTCCTTGCGCCTTGCACTACGTTCACTGTCCATTTTGCTGCACAACAGCCTTACTGCCTCAGCCATGTCCTGCATGCCCTCTGCAACAGTGTTCTTCAGACCATTGATGCCCTCATTAATGTCCCTAAGGTTCTTGTTCATGGACACCATCTGACATTGCAAAACAAGAAAGCCAATACAGCAGACCAATGTGTGTATTCAAATAGATCATATAGGTAAATCTTTGTTACAAGTAGATAGTATTTTGGTAACCAATTAGTCAGTCCATAAAGTTCTGCAATTTTTCATAACCAATATATAAGACACGAAGGGCATTCCACAAGATTCTTATCATAGAAAGCGTATCCTTTATTGGTTCACTTTTCAAAATTAATTCCCAGCAAACAAAGCAGCCAACACATGTTTCATCTGTACATGTAGGTAGTGAGACTTTTTCAAGACTAGATACGGTCAAAATTTATAATTGGAAATGATTTGGCCAAAAGACAATCCTCTTGATAAAGAACAATGAATGGACTTATACTTTCGAATGTAGGGTGTATCAAATAAAGTAGTGGAGGAGTAAAGTATTCAAAGGCAAACAATAAAGGGGGGTCAATGTCGTTGAGCTCAAGTCTTGGCAGTGCGTCTCGCTTAAGAAATATCTTGCTTGAAAAGATGTATATAAAGTTGTTTGTCAAAGACACAGTGGGCCAGACAATGGTACATCCTAAGCCCGTTCAAATTGCACAAAGCCACTCCAACCCCACCACGCGTATCAGCGCTGACAAGAAAATCCCATGATCGCATTGTCTTCCCTTGCAGACGCTGCACCTTCTCCATGGTGCCCTCAAGACCTGCGAAGACATTTGATCCATCACCCTGTGCATCTGGACCGTGTGCCCTTGGTCTGCCTCGGGGATCACTGATGTGGCTACGCTGCATGGGGGACTGTGTCTCAGGAGACTGTGCTGGCTCTTTCTGCATGGTCTGTGGGGCTCCTGTGCTCTCCTCCTCTGACCCCTCCATCTCCTGCAGGCTACCCACTGTGTACCTCCTGGGTCTGGGTGGTGGTGTGAAATCTGCAGGTGACAGGGTCTCTTGCTCCTGAATATGGTGTTCCCCAGGTGCCTCTTCTGTCTCCTTCTCAGCAGTCTGGGTCGCAGGTTCACCTGTGGATACAGAATGTCCATTAACTAACTTGCCTTGCAGCATTTGTGTTACATTACATTACATGAGTTGCTATTCACACTAACAATCCCCCGCTTGCTTATTGACTGATGTGGGTCCCCTGCATTTGCGTTCAGTTGGCCCACTGGTATGCTATATGGGTGTTGGGACTACATCTCCCATGATGCATTGCTGGTTGTTTGCAAAATATAGACTGGAGTTGAATTTTGACTTGCTCATGGGGGATTGGGGATTGGAGATTGGGGGGGTCAGACCATGATGTGCATGCGTCTTACCTTGTCTGTTGTTGTCTCTGGCTGTGCTGTCCACGTCTCCTATGCCACTGATGGTCTCAGGCCGGAGGGTGGACTCCACCAATACATCCAGGGGTGTGATTGCAGGCGCAGTGGATGGTCCGCCAGCTGTCTTTTTTTGCTTGTTTTAGCCTTTCAGCCACCCTCTCCTTCGCACAGGAGCGGAGGTCATACCAGCACTTCTTCAGCTCGTCAACGGAGTGAAGGGTGACACCAAAGGCATTAATTTTGCCCTGTATTTCTAGCCAGATCCTTCTTTTCTGGGATTCTGGAACATGCAGAGATTTCTTTCCAAACAACTGGTCGTGAGTCTTCACCACTTCTTCAATAAAAATCTTCAACTCCTTCTCACTAAATGTATGCTTCCTCTTCCTTTCTGCAGGCTCCTTTCCCTTCTCCTGTGTGTCCATCCTGGTATTTGGGGTCTGCCTGGGAACTCCTGTGCAGCTCTTGGGTGTGTGCTCCTGCTCTCTGCCTCTCCCACAGCCTCAGGCACAGTGAAACAGCATGGGTGGGGCCACTTCCTGTCTGTGATGTCATCAGGGTGCTCCTGAATGGCAGATTCGCTAATTTACGATTTTTTAAAAGTGCGATTCTGCCAATTCCAAATCGGTAATACTGATTTGGAATGGAGTTTGCGATTATTACCGAATGGCAAACTATTTGTGATTTTTTATCTATATCGCGGTTTGCAAATTTTTATTAGCAATTCAGTAAAAATCGCTATTAAGAACTCACAAATATCTTTTTACCTACATCTGCCCCTATGAGTCTTCTCCTTGGAATGGTGGAATAAATAGAGGAGCAGAACACCTAGGAAAGTATAATTGTGTGTATTTATGCTGCAATACATAACGCACCCTCATTGGAGGTACTACCAAATGTTTTAAGACAAGTACAAAATAAGCATGGATCTGCGCCCACTCTAGATATAGGAATGAAATGAATGGGACATTTTGAAATAATTTCCTCCATCAGTCTGAGAAACATTTGTGCAGAAGCATTGGTTTTGGCCATACACCAGTGACTTGCAGTGGGCCCTGTTCAAGAACGTGAACAGGAGGTACCTAAAATATTTTCTAAAACATATATATCAGTGAGTCATGACACCCAGGGACCTCAAGTTGTCAAATGCCTCTCAAAACAATAAATGCGACTGAGGGTTCTGGTAAGGAAAAAAATACTCCAGAGACTAAAACGAAACAGAGGTTAAAACATGAGAAAATCGGGTAACTCTGTCAACTAGGGAGTCCAGCCTGGGTGGTTATAATTTAACAGAGCGTGACAAATTTAAAAGCCAGATCAGTATCTGTCTTCTCATAGCCGGCCTTCTTTCTTTTGAGGACTCTGACAGTAAAGTGGCAGAGATGACGGATTGAAAACAGCAGAAATGACTAAGACACCAAACAGAAAGGTAAATTAGGACATGAAGCTGAGTTCAGTGTAAAAAATCAAGAGAAATGTTCAAACTCCAGGACTTACTTTCAAAAGATTGAAGTAGCCAGATTATGTAAACAAAATCTGTCCTGAAAACTACGGATATATCTGTGGAGCTGGACTTGGGTGGCAATGCTTCTGGATAGTGCATCAAAAGTAATGATAGAGCACCAAACACTTCGCGAGCTTCTGGTGGTGAATCAGACTGAAATATATAGACAGGTTAAAGCTCCAGATGGACTTGTAAACCCTCTTGACAGGGTTTATAATGTAAAAATTCTGACATCCATTATCAGATGCCTTTAACGTCATTCTTGCAAAGGACGACTGGTCTTAAGCCTTTGTAAAGGATGTGCCTCGAGGGGAAGAACTACTAATGTTAACATTTTCTTCCTACATACTTGATTACCTCACTGAAAAATATGCATGCAAGTGGGCTATAAAACAGGCCCTACGGTTATATAGGAACCAAGTGGAGTGGGATAAGGAATCTATTTCACATGCCATTCCTTTGAGTAGTGAACCCTAAATATAGTCTCAATATCTTCAGAAGCCAGATGCAAAACACAACATAAAAGCTATCTTAGATCCGCAGCAGTATCTTAGTTCTACAATGAACACCCCTCTTTTCCTGGTTTTAAAATCAGATGGACCATATAAAATAGTTTTAGATTATAGAAATTTAAGCTCACATACAATCATATATGCTGTGAAAAATGCTCATAGCAAATCATGGCAAAGCCTGGCGTGGAACAATTATAACACAATCCTGATACCTCCAGTGAGTATTTCAGTCAAAACATAGCACCTGAAAGTGAGTATCTAACCACTTTCTCATTTAATGAATTTCAATTCTGTTTAAAACAGTTGCCAATGGGCTATCAAAATGGACTTGCCTTATTTGCAATAAGCTTTATAGCAATCTCACAGGAAAAGCCTGATGTGCTATGTTACATTGAAGGCATTTACATCACGGATGATGACTTAGAACAACACCTAACCAGGGTGAATGGGTTAGCAACTATAGTGACTACACACAGTTAAATTACCTTAAACAAATCTAAAATCACTTACTTGATTGTAATTTTCCTTGGATATGAATCGTCAATTGAGGTTAGGGATATGGCACCAGAGTTCCTGCAGAAGTGTGCCACTTTACAGCCTATACATATAGAAAGCTAAAAGCCCTCATGAAACTTCTTAACTTCTGAAGGACTTATCTGCAACACTATACTGAGTGAGTGAAGCACTTATACACCCTAATGTCTTCCCCATTTTCTGAAAAAGATTGGACAAAAAACACACTGCTGGCTTAGATGGACAGACTACATATTAACAAAATAGGGATAACAAAACAAACCTAGCTATTACAATTGAATTGTTCATAGTTCCTCCAGGTACGCATACATAGTTCACAATAAATGACAAACAGTTCCAATTGCCTACAAATCACATTTGCATACTACAGCTGAAGCACTCTTTGCTCCAATGGAGAAAATTCTCACTGCTGTGCAGATGTCCATTGTGAAAGAACAACGGTTGGTCCAAGGGACAATGATAATTATAGTTTCTCCTAGTCCAACACTAGAAGCTGCAATAAAGCAACCAATCCTAATTCGCAAGATCTACACCTGCGTTGGGTGAGTGGGCCTCGTCTTTAAGTGAAATTGAGCAAAATTTTATATGATCCGACTCTTTGTTCTCCAGCATTTCTCCAGCATACACAAAGTATACCATTTACCGCTAATATCCCTATTGACAAGTATAGGAGCATCTTCTATACAAGTGGCTCTCCATAGTCTGTGATTGGTACTAATTAGAAATACTCTTCTGCTTGCACTGCAGTACCAAGAAGTTTTGAGAGTGGCAAATTCAAACTGCTTTGTGCACCTACTAAAGCTCTAGACGATTGCACTGCAAAGCTCACAGAAATCGAAGTCCTTCCTGCTCAATCTAACAGTATCTAAAGATAATATGCGGAATATTGCAAGAGCAACCCCCTTCCAAATTGCCGCAAAGACATCACCTACCTGGGCATTAACGCCGTAACTGCGGCGGCAATTCTGTCGCGGGCGACCAGTCTAAAGGGTGGGAGGGGCTGCGTCGGCCAAAAGTCGTTCGCAGCATTAGGGAGGGAGTGCTCCACGGAACGGGTTAAACTCACCCCCAAGCTAGAACATCTCTATAGGGCTAACTATCCACCTCTGCTGCACCAGCTTAAGGTGGACCTGACTTGATGGAGAACTGTCTATCTCTCGTGGATAGGATGATTCAATGCGGTGAAAATGAACGTCCTGCCAAGACTGCTATACCTCTTTCAGGGCCTTTCCATATTAGTAGACCCAGCACTTTTCTCAGAGCTAAAATCTATGATTACCAAGTTTATTCAGCAAGGGCAAAGAGCACAGCTCTCCAATCGAATACTCACCAGTCCAGAGAGGAGGGGGGGACTGGCCCTGCTGGACTTCTTGGGATATTATAGAGCAGCCCAACTCAGGGTGATCACGGAGTGGTCCCTCCGCAAATCGGATAAGTTGTGGTTGCACATGGACCGTCAGATAGTGGGTAGGATGATCTGGGATCTCCTGTGGAAACAGAAACATAATCGGCAATTCAAGGCCTACATTAGCACCCCAACAGCCACCACTTTAATGGTCTCGGAGGAGCTGACTAGATCCACATCGATCATCTCCTTTCCATCCCCTTACATAACTATCCATGGCAACCCCGAATTCCCGCCAGGCTGCAGGAGGATTCCTTTCAGGCCTGGAGGGAAGGGGGTGTCTTATGCTCTTTCACCTGCTTGAACAGTGGAAAATGTTGTCCTTTGCTGAATGTGCCAAAAACTTCCACCTCCAACCCTCGGAAGCTTATCACTACACGTAACTCCAGCATCGGGCTCTCCAACTGCTGATACGACAGAATGCCACTAGAGAGCTACTCCCAATCAAAAAGTTCGCACAGTCTGGTGCCTCTTCGAGGGGGAATATCTCTTTCCTCTACTCACTCATAAGCTCACTGGGTTTGCCCCACTTACCTAGGCATAAAGGGTTCTGGGACTCAATGTTAGCTACCCCCTTAGAGAAGAAACAGTGGTCTGCCCTGCATAGAGACATCCCCAAATATAATCGCTCCCTGTTTCTAAGGGAAGCACACTACAAAATTATTTACCACTGGTACCTGTACCCTCGGAAACTGCACTCCATCTTCTCTAACTCTTCTGATCAGTGTTGGAGGGGCTGTGGGCTACTGGGGGATTTCAAGCACATCTGGAGGGATTGCCCCTACATTAGGCCCTTCTGGAAGGAGGTACTCTCCCAAATAAAAACAATTCTGGGCTACCCGATCCCAGACACTCTAGAGCACACTCTACAGGGAATTAGGGATCCCAGCCTAAAGCACCAAACACAGGGGGATCGATCCGTGATGTGGCTCTGCCTTGGGGTCGCTAAGATGGCAATGGCGGCAGAATGGAAGAAGGTGAAGGTTCCCACCCTTACCCTATGGCATGCCAAACTAAGGCACGCACTGGTGATGGAAAGAATGGCAGACATTGTGAAAGACTCAAGGAAGGGGTTTGATTTCGTGTGGAATACCTATCAGAGGGAATACCCTTGTTTGCATGTGGGCCACACTTGTGGGCCCGTCATCTCTTTCATATATAGATACCCTGAGGGCTCTTCTGAGTAGCCTTGGGAAGGCTGCAGGGGAGCGTGGTGCCCCCCTCAATATCCATGGCACGACCTAAACCCGCAACCACTTATCATTCTTTTGTTTTACTGTGACACCATCGTTTTTTCTTTGGTTTCCTTATCCTTTATTTGAGGTTCATGTTCAATGTTTGGGAATTGGGATGGGAGGGTAAGGGGAGAGAGGGACTAAGGCCAGAACCTGCACTGACCCTATTAGCGATTTAATTGCATCTAAGATATGCTGGGTCGCTGGGAGGCCTGGGTGATTCTGTTCGAGCTGCCTAAAGAATTGTTGAGTCATTATACACAAACTGTATACGTTGCTTTAGCTCTGTAATGCGCGACATATGTAATGCACGGTTGGTCCCCTCTGGCAAGGGGTCTTGTTTTGTATTGTCTAACCTTCAAAACCAATAAAAACATTTGTGGAAAAAAAAGAATATAATTACCAAGCACCAATCCGTGTATTCACATACATTTAATGAAAAGTCTTGCAGTACAAGGCTTTACCTATTGGAAAGAAAATATTTAAGAGAAACGTAATTGGGAAACAGCATCTTGGCAAATCCAGGGTAATGAAGCTTTCTTTATAGCATGCATACATCCTAAAGAAATTATTTTTCTGAATAAGACTGTCCAGAGGACCATGTGTCAAGAATTTGGTTCCATTATAAATTTCAAGGAACCTTCATATCCAAAAGCCAATTTTACCCAATTTTCCAACAGACAAATGAATGAAAGCATTGGTGACACTGGACTAAATTAAATGATTCGGAATGGTACTACTAATTCTACCATGTTACACCCCGGGGGGGAAAGCTCTATGGCAAACTCATATCAATGTACGCTGCCTATCTAGGCTGACATTTTATTTTTTGCTCATATCATGGTTGGTGCATTACAGTATGTGCAGTTATAATGGCGGCTGAATATTTGCATACATGTAAATTGAGATGACACACTTATTGCCATACTTGTTTTGTCTTGTTGGGACTTTAATTTTTCCAAAGTTATAAACATGAAATAAAATTAGCTATCTGATATTATCAAAGCCCACATATGTGACCAATAATTGGAGAGGCTTTGTGACAGAACTATCAGACTAAGGGACCACAATGGGTTTGCAATAAACAACCAGCTTCAGTCACGGCTGCCTCAGGCGTAATGCAGAGAAGGGGACTTCAGCCCAGAACTGCTCATCATAACTGGGCAAGGGCTGTGATAAAGAATAACCAAACAACTCTTTTTTACCAAGAGAAGGTGTGCTGCACAATCCATCGTACAAAATTCAATTTATAGTCCTAATATTCTATGCTGCTGTTAAATATTAGCATAGCACTTAGAAGTAGCAATAGGGTGTTAAGATTCTAGGAACATACTAATCGTATTATGAATAATCATATTGTTTCCTCTGACCATTCGTGAATTACTTCATTCATTTTCTCATTCAGTGTTGTTACCATTCATATTTTATACACTCAACTTTTTATAATTGTATCTTGTGTTTCTTAGTGCAATTTTGAATTAAATGAAAGAGTGTTTGGAATTCCGTTGCATTCCTGAACTCATGTAGTTGGACTAATCATGACCAGAAAACAACACCTGAAGAGTATTGCTCAGTGGGTTGTGTGTGGGTCGCAGCCCAACTGGATTTTTTATTCATGCTGGTGCATTGAAGTAAGTCTGAACTCTGTGGGTATGGGGGGGGGACCTCACTACTGTGTTAGGTCTCGCAATGAGCCTGTTTGGCAGTGGGCTCCCGGTGGAATGTTGGTGGGATTACACACTATGTGCCCCTTCATTGAGGTAGGGAATTTGATCGCAGTCCCCAAAATCATGATGTCCAAAGAAGATTTTTACAACTACCCCAGAGGCAGCCCTGAATAGTGTGGTCCTGGGTGTCCTGCTGAGTTTTCTGCCCTCTCGCTGGCAGAGGAGAGTAACCAAAGCATTTTTTTGCATGTAGCATTTACCTGGTCCTGCATGGAGAGGGAATGATCTATCAAACATCCAAGATTCTGGTGCAATGTCCAGGGACATCGGCCACCACAAGTTGTCTCAATTGCTACGAGCTCCACCAAAAAGTACGATCTCTGTCTTTCCCGCATTACGCTTTAAATAATGTACTTTCATCAATATATCTACTTCTAGAGGACATCCAATGAGGTTCTCCTGGGTATACCAGTGTCTCTTCCCCTGGAAAGAATAAGCTGAGTATCATCAGCATAAGAGCAGATCTCTAAGCACCAAGCTTTGATGACACCAGGTAGTGAGGAGACATAAACATTAAATACTGTGGGACTGAGAGAGGTACCCTGCAGACAGAATCCCACATTTATATAAATGAGGGATGGATCTAAGTGGCCATTTGAACTGACTGAGATCTATTCTTCAAAAGTGATTCAAACCTTTGTAAGGCTAATGCATAGAGCCCAGTACAAGGAGAAATTTAAATTTGCATATTGCCCAACAGATTTCCCATGTGACAAGGTAACCCACACAACAGAATAAAACTTGCCAGCAGCCACCTGGAACGGGGACACACTTCCACAAAAGCCCAATGTACAGAGAGAAATTACTCACTTTAAGTATCTGAGAGAGGACAACTTAATGCCTACGAAGGGCAAGGAACCTACCAGCAAGAAGCCACTGATTGAAAGGCCCTGGGGAGCTAACTCCTGTTATGAAACTTTTAGAAATGGTTACTATGAAACTTGTGCAAGTAAAATAAAAATGGATGTAGACCTTGCTTGGTTATATGGAAAACTATAGTGAAAATTTGGTGTGGAAACCAAGAGGAGTGGGTTCCATAAGGTGAAAAGCAAATGCATTCTATTGAATGTTCAGGACCATAAACTGATGGTTTTTATTGTTGAAAACTATTCTTAAAAGCATTTGGTGTTCCTTATTTGACTGTGAAAAATCCTGAAAAGGCAGTAGGAATGGTTTTTTGATAGTGTAAAGTCATATATGGACTCAGCAAGACCTAACCAACAGGGGGATGGTTAGGTCTTGCTGGTGTGCAAATTGTATTATGGTACATCGCAAATAATAGGCACAAGCTGTATTTACGGGTTTAGCAGGCCACTGTGACAATTCTTTATGGAAAGTCAGAAATAATTCAAGCTAAAAATCAGAAATAATTCAAGCTGCATACACCTTTAAATAAATTGCACTACAGTCAGTGGTTTATGGGTTTTTTCTAAACACATTTTATTAATTTTGTAAAACTTAAAGTCAATAAGTAAAGTGCAATCACAGTATTGAATGTTCATCAAATGTCAGACAACACAGTTCATTGTATTAGTCACTCCAGACTATAGTAGTTCCACCATTTCCCCAAACTGTGCGATGTTTATGAGGACAGCCTCTCGCCATATAGATGGCTCATCTTGCTTCGTACACCAGTCCACTGGGGATCTCCATTAAAAAAGGAAGGAGGCTCAGAAGAGTCCCAATAGAATGCTATGTCTCTTTTAGCAAACATGGTGCCAAGACCAACAGAGGAGCATTCCACCTTGCATCCAACCACATCCTCCAGTGTTACAGTTGTTGTGATACTGCGGGGGTTCAATGCCATAGGTAAAGTGCACAAAACCATCCTGCCGACAATACAGGCACCCTTGCACCATGGTGCAGGGGGACCTGCATTGGCACTAGGCAGCCAAAATGGTGCCAGCACACAGAGAAAGGACAGGAGTGCACCATATTGCATAAGTATGGTCTTTTAGAAACAAGGGTGGAGATAGAGGATCCCATACCTGAGAGGCATATTGGGCGGGACAGGTATTTAGGAAAAATTTGCAAAACTGGTATTTCTCTATCACAGCTCTATGTCCAACACCTCTTCGTGGATGTTGTTTGACGGGCATGGGACCTTCTGGAGTGCTATGCCCCGGAGGTGATGCACCAGCTGGTAAGTCATTTTCAAAATGTATTCATTTAAAATTGTTATAATTATTTAATGGAAATATTTTGTATTTGTTGTGTGTAGGACCTGCAATTTACAGGACACTTCTGACCTTGTTATTAGTGCTCGAGGTTGGTAAGATAAGTACTTCACCACATCACATATTTTTAACAAGAATGTGCAGCGTACGCACATGTTTGATAAACAGCAGGTGAGAGAGTAGAGTCAATGTGCTTTCTTTGGAGATGAATAAAACATTACAAGAATAGTATTAAGAGAATGTTGTAGTAACAAGGTTGATTTCAGGCTCCAAGAAGCTGAAAGATCCTGGGATATTAATCTTGTTTTGCAAAGAGATCAGTAGATGTGGAGTGTGAGGTACCATCTCTTCCATCAGTAACTATAGGTACAAATAATGATTTATTAACTTTGTTAATGTTGGTAAAACCTTATTGAGCACTAGGGTAAAGCTGCATTATTTGACTTGGATTTTCGCTGGTCGAAAAGTCACTTGCAATTGTGTAATCCTCTTGAGTGAATGTTGATCTAAAATTTTTCCTTAGAAAAGAAGACAGCCAAAAGGTGCAACTATGTGATTCGCTAAGCGTTCCCGCTGCCACTCAGATCTGTCAGGGCATATTCGAGTGACAGCAGGGAAAGCAAGTAATTCTCTGCAGTTTAGTGTCTTACTACTAGATCTTAGGCTGCATGGGCATGTTAAAGTGCATGTCTATTGTGTTTGTACAGCCTGAAATCTACTATTCATTTCTTTTAGACACTTTTTGAGATAGAAGAATGATACTGAATTAGAATTTGTATATGTGCATTTGTCTTTCTGCCACTGGTGTGGTGGTGAAGTGGATGAATGGATGGATAACTTGCTACAGAAGCATGATTGAAACAAAATTGAATTGCAGTGTGGCATGTGTCGAACTCTTTTTGAGGGGGGATTGCGTGATTTACCAGTGATGCTTCAAGTCTTGGTGGGTTTAACTAAGCATATACATGAAGAAAAATGAGTATCGGACAGAACGCATACCGGATAGAACATGTTTATTTTGTATTGTATTATTGAACAGAAAGAGTGTGAACTTTGTGGGATTTTTTCTGGTGTCAGGAGCGATGAATAGTGAGGGATATATTTTTTGCTCATTCTCACCATGGTAAGCCTCTTAATATTTTGAAAAGAAAGATTGGTCTTCCTGCAATGACTATTCCACCAGTCACTCTGAAAGCATGATCAGAGAATACACTGTTGCCTGACAATGTTTTATTGCTACACTGCATACCTCTGGCAACTGTTCCATTTTCCTAATGACTCACAATCCAGCTAAAATAGTGTTTCATCATGCAAGTACCCCTTTAACATCTTCTCTATTGTCATATTTGACAATTTATCATGTTGAATTCACTGTAACTGTGACCATAATTTAAGTCCTGGAACATTGAAATACTAACCAAATCAGATGACATTTGTACTAGTGCCGATGGCTCTGATTTGGTGAACAGGGTGGAATTGTGAAAGGCAATTTGCTGCCAACTGTAAAAGCCAGTGCAAATAGCATGTTAGTTCTCCTTGACCTACAAGGAGCAGCCTTTCATCTTAATGTTCAAGAACTTCGCTGACAATCCATCACCTATGTTTGTAAACATCCTTCACTGACAAAGGAATAAAGGTACACATTGCATGTTTATAAAACAGAAAAAATACAGTGGCACACATGCTCTCTTGCTACTTATACTGGATGTTTATGAAGGACGGTCAACAAACTGTGTGCAATTTCTGCAACAGATGACCAGTATGTGATGGACTGTATAATTTTCTTTTTGCACAGTGTTTTTGATACAACGGCAAAATGTGCCACTCATAAGTACAAATTGCCGCATATAGCTGTGACTATATCACATTAGAAATATTTAGTGGCAACAAGTACAACCCTGTGACTTCTAAGTTTAATGCATTCACAAAAAGGTGGCACTAAATTCTCCTAGGATCTTGGCAGCTGCATGGACAATACTGACATTTTTGCTTTCTGACAAGCACCTTAAAAGCACAGCGCACCTTGTTAATCTACTTGAAAGTGACCCTCTGAGCAAGACATGTACACAGAGTTAGTAGCAGTGGCGCTAAGGCGGAGTAGTGTCGCTCCACTGCTCTGTGAGCAGTTCAAAAAGGAAAAATAAAATGATAATAACTCAATGTTGTTATAATTTTATTTTTCTGTCCTGGCTCAGCTGGTTTACATTTTAGAGGCGGGCTGGGCTGTCACAGGAGCAGGGGGAGGAGTAGTGGGCATTCTCTTAATGTCCATGACAGTATGGCCAGCCCTCTTGGGCGGGCCAAACATCATACGCACTTAGCATGTTCTCCAGCCGGGTGGTAGTGCACAGTCTGGATGGAGAACATGCACAGGCTCCTAGTCTCTGACTGAACACCTCAGATCAATCACAACACTGCTGTCATACTAGAGATAGCAGCATCAAGATTGGCTAATGGAGTCTGGGAGCCTGTGTGCTTCCTGCTTCTAGAGTCAACCAAAGAGAATCGAAAGGCGGCAACCAGCCTGCAGGTAAGTGATTTTTAATTTCTATTTGTCACCCCACCCCACGCTGCCTGCCACCTTGTTAAGTAGCAGCCGCCACTGGTTAGTAGGTTAGCCAGTGTTCCAGATGTTCTGTTGTGAGGTGGATGATGATCATTGAAAACAATGGGGTGAACCCAATAAATCAATAGGACCTGGGTAAATGTATATATATAAAGAAAGTGGTCCTAGACACAATTTTTAAACACGGCTAGTGATGTGAGTATTACTTCTTCACAGTCAACAAATAGTCAGACTTAATCTGAACAATCAAACACGTGGAGATGTATTGGTTAGCTAATTCAGCTATAAATGCAACAAAATGCAAAAAATGCAAGAAACCCAACACAACAGTATCACAACAAATTCTACTGCAGTTTATTTACAATTTCATAAAATTTCAGCAAGAAGAAGAAGAAAAGGAAAAGGTTGGTGCTCAGGTGAAGGAAGGTGTAAGTAAAGGTTTTAGAGTGATTCAGTGCAACAAAGAGAATATTTTTACATTGCACATGTAAAGCCTACCCATTCACAGTCTATATACAATATTATACAGGGGGACAGGGAGGGACTGGTGTAGGCTTAAAGAAAAATGGGGGGATCGTCGACGTTTCGACCCTGGCGCAATAAGGGAAAGTCACGACCTCTGCTGCGGGTCTTCTTCAGGACGGTTGGGGGGACAGGGGACGGGGAAGCACCTGTAATGGTAAGTATAAATATATTTTACAATTTATTATGTAGGGTTCCAGTCTAAAAGAAGTTAAAAGGAGTGTTGGGTACATTACCAAAAGAAATTGGACGGGTGTAGCAATTCCAGATCAGTTGGGCGATACACCTATGAGAAGTAAAGACAAACCGGGAGACTGTTAGCCCATCTCCAAAGGCACAGTCATCCCAAGGTGTCAAAAACGAGGTGTGCAGTAAGGTTAAGACTCACCTCTGACTGAGAAATTCTACTCAGACTGAGAGTTCAGTTGAGAAACAGTTGGTACACAAAGGGCAGTCGAATTCAATCGTGCTGCATAAGGGAAAAAGGAACGAGTCAGTCCCATAGTACAATTTAACGCCCAGCAGTTAACTCTCATACGTGAAAAACACTCACCCTAGTCCGGTAGCGCGATGGACATTGTACCGGTGGTGAAGGGCGAGGAAGAACTAGGTTAAGTTCAAGCAGACCTGTGTTGAACCAAACAACCAGGTATGAACCCAATGTAGTGAATTACCGCCAATACACAGGCATAATGCTAAACAATAGCGTTAGAGAATGCCCATACAGTCGATTTTAAGGAAAGGGCATCTGCATTTGGTATAATACAAGATGACCTGTATTACAACGAATATCCAGGTCAGAGTCAAATGTTAAAAACTGCCGCCAATAGTAAGACATAATGTTAGGCAATCACGCTCAAAAGTGCAGATACAGTTGGTTTAAAGAAAAGGCATCCGCATTGGGTCAATGCCAAAATTAAAACTGTTACCTCAATTTTTTAACGTTATCCCCAATAATTCAAAAAGGGGGAAGGCCGTAGTTCATAAAGTAAGATAGCTCGAAGTACAATCCGGCAGCTCCCGACTCTCGCAACCGGCAGAAACCACGTGATAGGGCACCACCAATCCCATATAAGAAGGCGCGTAGAGCTAAACAAGGGACTCGGGCTTAATGAAAGTCAAAGAGGGACTACAGAGTTCTAAACGCGAGTAAGTGTAAACGAGGGACTGAATCCGATTGGGACATTGACGTTGATACATAGGGGCTGATACCAAGCTAGATTTCGAAACTGATCGCCATGTTGATTGAATTTTAAACCCCAAATGTACACTTGAGGCTATAATAATTCGACATATTTCATGGGTAAAAATTAATACATTTTGACAGCAAATTTGTCTGCAAACATTTCATGAATTACAAAACCGAAAACAGTTGGAACAATAAAAATACAATAATGTACAAAAAGAGCACAATACAAAAAACAGTATAAATCAAGTACATTTTCATGGGGGTAAAATGTTATAGCTGCTGTTAAAGCCCATTAGTAATGGGATGAGGATCTTGAAAAATGGCAGCAGGGCAGAGAAACCCTCACCACGGATAGACACGAGTCACAAATTGAAAAAGGTCAGCCAATTGGCAAAAGTGCCATTTGTCTCATGACTTCCTCTTGTTCATTCAGGCCCCTATTCACAGTGTCGAAGAAATGCATCCACCTGCATTCACGGATGCTGATCGATTGTGCCAGATTACCTCCCCTAGGATTGGGATTAACTTTCTCAATTACACACCATCTAAGACTTTCAGGTGTGTGGTTGAATCTGACAAAATGATCAACAAGGGGGGCTCCCTGTACCTT
This sequence comes from Lissotriton vulgaris, assembly GCF_964263255.1. Taxonomy (NCBI): domain Eukaryota; kingdom Metazoa; phylum Chordata; class Amphibia; order Caudata; family Salamandridae; genus Lissotriton; species Lissotriton vulgaris. The sequence continues at coordinate 1,276,127,910 of NC_141696.1, forward strand.
ACACCGGACCCTGCTGCAGTGTTGCAGGATGCGGGTTTTCACCTTCTGGATAGTTTGCCCTATGTACATAAAGCCACAGGGGCAAAAGATGGCATATATTACCCCCATGGTATTACAATTGGTGTGATTTTGTAGGGTGTGAGTGTAGTCATTATACGTACATTCCTTGACTTCCAAGGCCATGTCACAGGCCTTACAGGATCCACATTTAAAATGGCCTACAACAGTGGGGAGATTCCATAATGTGGTCTGATTCTCCGCATTTTTCTTCTGCAACATAGAATGCACAACATAATCTCTCACGCTCTTTCCTTTATGGAAGGCATGCATAGGGGGGTCCGGCAGACCTGTCTCTTCTGCTACCAGGTGCCAATGGTTGTTAATAATCCTTTTGATCTCCGTACTCCTGGTGTTAAACGTAGTGACACATATCAACCTCTCATCCTCAGTCTCCTTCCTTATTTTGGGTTCTAACAATACCTCTCTGTGACAGAATCATGCTCTTTTACGAGCCTTTTTTACCAGGCTCCTTGGGTAACCCCTCTCGACTAATCGGGTCATCAAGATAGTAGACTCAGTAAAATAGTCCACTTTGCAGCTGCAATTTCTCCACAATCTCAGGAACTGTCCATAAGGGAGATTGTCCCTGAGATTGCGGGGATGGTGGCTGGAATATCTCAACAGAGTATTTCTCTCTGTCGGTTTTCGAAACAAGGTGGTATGTAGAACACCCTGTTCCTCCCTAATAGTAATGTCCAGGAAATTTATAGCTTGGTTGCTACACTCCATGGTGAACTGGATGTTAGCATCTCTCCTGTTTAGCCAGTTATGGAAAATGAGTAGATCGCTCTTCGAGCCCTTCCACATAAGCAGGACGTCGTCGATGTAACGACGCCATAGAAGGATGTTACCTCTATGTGGGTTGTTGTCACAAAGAACCAAATTATGTTCAAAATGATCCATGTAGATCACTGCCAAGTTTGGGGCAAAACTGGCCCCCATGGCTACGCCATTTATCTGCATGAAGTAATCTCCATCAAAAATAAAGAAATTACGTTTCATAGCGATCTCTAAAAGGTCTATTATGAATTTGGTAAGAACTCGGTGTGGCCTAATTCTGTCTTCCAATACAGTTCTTATCACCTCCAGGGCAGCATGTTGTGGAATGTTGGTATACAAGGAGGTGATATCCATAGTTACCAATAGTTCTTCAGTGGGATTAAATACTTTCTCATCTACCAACTTGATCACCTGCATAGTATCCCTAAGATAACAGGCTGTATTCTCTGCAATGGGTTTGATGAAGATGTCTATAAATTTACACAGTGGTTCAAGGATTGAGCCGCACCCAGACACAATAGGTCTCCCAGGTAGATTATGGAGCCTTTTGTGTACCTTGGGCAAGGTATAGATCGTTGGTAAACGAGGGTGTGTATTATTAAGGTACTCATGTTCCTGTTTAGTGATAAATCCCTCACCGAGAGCATTATCTGTGACCTTTTTGATGGCCGCGGCAATGTCCTTGGTGGGATTGGCTGATAGTTTCATATAGTTTTCAGCCACCGATAGTTGATTACAGATTTCTTTTGTGTAATCGTCCCTGTTCTGAATTACAATTGCTCCGCCTTTGTCGGCGGGCTTGATCACTATGTCTTGATTTAGTTTCAAATTTTGGAGCGCAGTCCTTTCCTGTTTAGAGACATTATATTTCACATATTTCTTGTCCCTCAGTAATTTGTTTATATCACTCATAACAATTTGCTCATATGCTAAAACCTTATGTGGCATCATCTGAGCAGGTGGTGTAAAGGTAGAGGGTGGTCTCAAACCTGTATTACTAAATACCGGCTGGTGTGGAATTTTGTTAAAGAAATGTTTCAAACGGACTTTCCGGAAGAACTGGTGAAGCTCCAATTTTAGATTGAAACTATTTGGCAAATTTGTCGGGACAAAAGATAAACCTTTCTCCAAGATTTTTTGTTCATCATTAGTCAGAGCATGATTGGAAAGGTTGATCAGAGGGCTAGTTTGGTTGGCCAGGGCGTTGGGCTCTACCACCTGTAATGTTGTTTGCGAGTTTGAATTTCGCCATGTGATTCCTGTCGGAATTGGACCTGTTTCCCAGAGCGCGTCCGCCCCTGATTCCAATTCGTTTGCCCTCTGCCCTGGTTCCAGTTGGTTTGACCACGTCCCCTGGGACGACCCCATGGGCGGCCTCTGCCACGCTGTTCTTCCCATGGGTCCTGCTCTAAAAAATCAGATTGTGGGTCTTGCTGTGCAGATGTACTGGTAGAGGGTTGCTCAGAGTCCGACCCACTACTGACAGAGGAATTGGAGAATGTATTATACCTCCTAAACCCTCCTCTACCCCTGGTGCTGTATCTCCCCTGGGATTCCTGATTGTAGTAACCCTCTGCTAGATACGGGTAGACAGCTTTCTTATCAAAGAATTTGATATCCTTGGACAACTTGTCCAACTTGGTGAATTGCGTAAAGATATCAAACTCCTTCAAGGTTACTTCCAGTCGCTCAAGGGCTTCCTTAGCATTAAGTAAAGCCGAGTCTTCTGTAATCTCCTTTCTTAGATCTCCTATTTCTTTAATTAGACGCTCAACCTCTTCCAAAGCAGTCTCCACCCCCAAGACCATCCAATGTCTAGAACAGTTGTTTGAGATGAAGCTGAACTTGCCCTTAAACTTAGGGTTATCTACAAAGATAGCAGGCTCGTTGCGAACCTGCAAACCTATTGGTATAACATCTGCTTGTAGATATTGGGTGAGGGAGTGTCCGTGTAGTCTCGTTCTGATGAGCTTCTTTTCGAGTCTTTCTAGTTTGTTAACCTTATCATTTAAGGTTGAGTCGATTGGAGTTGTTATGCGACCCAGGAAACTACCACTTCCCTGTTTGTCTATAAGGTTTTTAATGTAGTCTTCGCTATAGGTCAATGTCTCGTTCTCTGACATATCCTGACAGATATACAAACATACAAAGAAATACAAACAATTCAAAAAACAAAGACAACCCTCGCAGGAATCCCTGCTCAAGAGATCATTGAAAACAATGGGGTGAACCCAATAAATCAATAGGACCTGGGTAAATGTATATATATAAAGAAAGTGGTCCTAGACACAATTTTTAAACACGGCTAGTGATGTGAGTATTACTTCTTCACAGTCAACACATAGTCAGACTTAATCTGAACACACAAATACATGGAGATGTATTGGTTAGCTAATTCAGCTATAAATGCAACAAAATGCAAAAAATGCAAGAAACCCAACACAACAGTATCACAACAAATTCTACTGCAGTTTATTTACAATTTCATAAAATTTCAGCAAGAAGAAGAAGAAAAGGAAAAGGTTGGTGCTCAGGTGAAGGAAGGTGTAAGTAAAGGTTTTAGAGTGATTCAGTGCAACAAAGAGAATATTTTTACATTGCACCTGTAAAGCCTACCCATTCACAGTCTATATACAATATTATACAGGGGGACAGGGAGGGACTGGTGTAGGCTTAAAGAAAAATGGGGGGATCGTCGACGTTTCGACCCTGGCGCAATAAGGGAAAGCCACGACCTCTGCTGCGGGTCTTCTTCAGGACGGTTGGGGGGACAGGGGACGGGGAAGCACCTGTAATGGTAAGTATAAATATATTTTACAATTTATTATGTAGGGTTCCAGTCTAAAAGAAGTTAAAAGGAGTGTTGGGTACATTACCAAAAGAAATTGGACGGGTGTAGCAATTCCAGATCAGTTGGGCGATACACCTATGAGAAGTAAAGACAAACCGGGAGACTGTTAGCCCATCTCCAAAGGCACAGTCATCCCAAGGTGTCAAAAACGAGGTGTGCAGTAAGGTTAAGACTCACCTCTGACTGAGAAATTCTACTCAGACTGAGAGTTCAGTTGAGAAACAGTTGGTACACAAAGGGCAGTCGAATTCAATCGTGCTGCATAAGGGAAAAAGGAACCAGTCAGTCCCATAGTACAATTTAACGCCCAGCAGTTAACTCTCATACGTGAAAAACACTCACCCTAGTCCGGTAGTGCGATGGACATTGTACCGGTGGTGAAGGGCGAGGAAGAACTAGGTTAAGTTCAAGCAGACCTGTGTTGAAACAAACAACCAGGTATGAACCCAATGTAGTGAATTACCGCCAATACACAGGCATAATCCTAAACAATAGCGTTAGAGAATGCCCATACAGTCGATTTTAAGGAAAGGGCATCTGCATTTGGTATAATACAAGATGACCTGTATTACAACGAATATCCAGGTCAGAGTCAAATGTTAAAAATTGCCGCCAATAGTAAGACATAATGTTAGGCAATCACGCTCAAAAGTGCAGATACAGTTGGTTTAAAGAAAAGGCATCCGCATTGGGTCAATGCCAAAATTAAAACTGTTACCTCAATTTTTTAACGTTATCCCCAATAATTCAAAAAGGGGGCAGGCCGTAGTTCATAAAGTAAGATAGCTCGAAGTACAATCCGGCAGCTCCCGACTCTCGCAACCGGCAGAAACCACGTGATAGGGCACCACCAATCCCATATAAGAAGGCGCGTAGAGCTAAACAAGGGACTCGGGCTTAATGAAAGTCAAAGAGGGACTACAGAGTTCTAAACGCGAGTAAGTGTAAAAGAGGGACTGAATCCGATTGGGACATTGACGTTGATACATAGGGGCTGATACCAAGCTAGATTTCGAAACTGATCGCCATGTTGATTGAATTTTAAACCCCAAATGTACACTTGAGGCTATAATAATTCGACATATTTCATGGGTAAAAATTAATACATTTTGACAGCAAATTTGTCTGCAAACATTTCATGAATTACAAAACCGAAAACAGTTGGAACAATAAACCAATTGTAATACCATGGGGGTAATATATGCCATCTTTTGCCCCTGTGGCTTTATGTACATAGGGCAAACTATCCAGAAGGTGAAAACCCGCATCCTGCAACACTGCAGCAGGGTCCGGTGTAAGGTACAGGGAGCCCCCCTTGTTGATCATTTTGTCAGATTCAACCACACACCTGAAAGTCTTAGATGGTGTGTAATTGAGAAAGTTAATCCCAATCCTAGGGGAGGTAATCTGGCACAATCAATCAGCATCCCTGAATGCAGGTGGATGCATTTCCTCGACACTGTGAATAGGGGCCTGAATGAACAAGAGGAAGTCATGAGACAAATGGCACTTTTGCCAATTGGCTGACCTTTTTCAATTTGTGACTCGTGTCTATCCGTGGTGAGGGTTTCTCTGCCCTGCTGCCATTTTTCAAGATCCTCATCCCATTACTAATGGGCTTTAACGGCAGCTATAACATTTTACCCCCATGAAAATGTACTTGATTTATACTGTTGTTTGTATTGTGCTCTTTGTGTACATTATTGTATTTTTATTGTTCCAACTGTTTTCGGTTTTGTAATTCATGAAATGTTTGCAGACAAATTTGCTGTCAAAATGTATTAATTTTTACCCATGAAATATGTCGAATTATTATAGCCTTAAGTGTACATTTGGGGTTTAAAATTCAATCAACATGGCGATCAGTTTCGAAATCTAGCTTGGTATCAGCCCCTATGTATCAACGTCCATGTCCCAATCGGATTCAGTCCCTCGTTTACACTTACTCGCGTTTAGAACTCTGTAGTCCCTCTTTGGCTTTCAGTAAGCCCGAGTCCCTTGTTTAGCTCTACGCGCCTTCTTATATGGGATTGGTGGTGCCCTATCACGTGGTTTCTGCCGGTTGCGAGAGTCGGGAGCTGCCGGATTGTACTTCGAGCTATCTTACTTTATGAACTACGGCCTGCCCCCTTTTTGAATTATTGGGGATAACGTTAAAAAATTGAGGTAACAGTTTTAATTTTGGCATTGACCCAATGCGGATGCCTTTTCTTTAAACCAACTGTATCTGCACTTTTGAGCGTGATTGCCTAACATTATGTCTTACTATTGGCGGCAATTTTTAACATTTGACTCTGACCTGGATATTCGTTGTAATACAGGTCATCTTGTATTATACCAAATGCAGATGCCCTTTCCTTAAAATCGACTGTATGGGCATTCACTAACGCTATTGTTTAGCATTATGCCTGTGTATTGGCGGTAATTCACTACATTGGGTTCATACCTGGTTGTTTGTTTCAACACAGGTCTGCTTGAACTTAACCTAGTTCTTCCTTGCCCTTCACCACCGGTACAATGTCCATCGCTCTACCGGACTAGGGTGAGTGTTTTTCACGTATGAGAGTTAACTGCTGGGCGTTAAATTGTACTATGGGACTGACTGGTTCCTTTTTCCCTTATGCAGCACGATTGAATTCGACTGCCCTTTGTGTACCAACTGTTTCTCAACTGAACTCTCAGTCTGAGTAGAATTTCTCAGTCAGAGGTGAGTCTTAACCTTACTGCACACCTCGTTTTTGACACCTTGGGATGACTGTGCCTTTGGAGATGGGCTAACAGTCTCCCGGTTTGTCTTTACTTCTCATAGGTGTATCGCCCAACTGATCTGGAATTGCTACACCCATCCAATTTCTTTTGGTAATGTACCCAACACTCCTTTTAACTTCTTTTAGACTGGTACCCTACATAATAAATTGTAAAATATATTTATACTTACCATTACAGGTGCTTCCCCGTCCCCTGTCCCCCCAACCGTCCTGAAGAAGACCCGCAGCAGAGGTCGTGGCTTTCCCTTATTGCGCCAGGGTCGAAACGTCGACGATCCCCCCATTTTTCTTTAAGCCTACACCAGTCCCTCCCTGTCCCCCTGTTTAATATTGTATATAGACTGTGAATGGGTAGGCTTTACATGTGCAATGTAAAAATATTCTCTTTGTTGCACTGAATCACTCTAAAACCTTTACTTACAACTTCCTTCACCTGAGCACCAACCTTTTCCTTTTCTTCTTCTTCTTGCTGAAATTTTATGAAATTGTAAATAAACTGCAGTAGAATTTGTTGTGATACTGTTGTGTTGGGTTTCTTGCATTTTTTGCATTTTGTTGCATTTATAGCTGAATTAGCTGACCAATACATCTCCATGTGTTTGTGTGTTCAGATTAAGTCTGACTATTTGTTGACTGTGAAGAAGTAATACTCACATCACTAGCCGTGTTTAAAAATTGTGTCTAGGACCACTTTCTTTATATATATAGTGAGGTGGATGATGGGCATGATTCTTGAATTCATCAGTGCAGTAAACAATCCTAGCATTTGTCTGTACAGCTGAAGCACCACAACAGTTGAACAATTGTTCCAGCTTGAAACTGTTTTACTGTCTCATTGTCAGGTTCATCTTTTGCAGGGGACCTTAGAGATGCAGTGAGACTTGCCTTGCTTTTCCATACAGAAAGAAATGTTGAAGAAGAATTTAGGGGTGATTCATTGCTCAAAGATGCACTAGTGCCCCAAGAAGAGCACAAAAGAACAATTGAATAACATTAAAAAATATATATATTTATGAATACAAAACTGTTTGGCTCCAAATAAAATAGGAGAACATTAAGAAAAAAATTATCAGAAAAATAAGCAATAATATTTATAGTGTCCAAACGTGTCTCAGCTCCGCTTTCCTCAGCAGAGGACTTTTGGAAGTGGCAGAAAAATGAACAGTAATTAACAACCACACAGCACACATGCATGTGCTAGAAAATGGTTTAAACCCCCCTTTTTAACAAGGAAGGCATGGAGATTAAAGTGTAAGATTACTTCCGCCATGGAGCCCTTACCACCACCACCATCATCACCACCAAACAAATCGCTTGCAAAGATGACAGAAAGTGTCCCCATGTTTGCATGAAATCTAGATCCATCCACAGACCCCTAAGACACAGTTGGTAGCAGCAATGCGAAGGTAGAAAAACCATTAAAGTTTTAATGAGAAGGTAAAAAAAACAATTAAAGTTAAGAGAAATATCTGTGACATACAGCACATTAGTATGCCAGGTCTGAAACAGTAAACCAACCCCAAGACAATATGTGTACATCTGGACAAATAAAAAATCAACCAGTATATCAGCGGACCTTCTGCATCTCAGTACAGTGCAAAAAATGCCCATTGCTGTTACTTGTCAAAAATACATATCTTATCAAAAAGTCTGTAAGTCTTTCCAAGCACAGTCCAAGGCACGAGAGTGTCAAGAGTTCAGAAAACAAACAGCTCTATGGAACAAGATTGGGAGAAATCACAACAGTATGAGTAGCATCAGCAGTAACATTGTCGAAACTTGGTCAAGAGATTTCCAGTAAGTCAGAATACGTGCTAGCCTGAGCTACACTTGTGGCAAAGTCCAATGCATCATTGAGGAACTAACCTCATGAAGTCTGCTCAAATGAGGATTAGGGTATCAGGGACAGGGCTCAGTTAAGGGTCCAATGCGGAATTCTGCATAGGGTATGCAGAATGGGGTTCAGCAAAGAAGTCCGGATAGAATCAACAAAGGAAAGTTCTGCTGCGTTCCAAGCGGGATCTCTCCTTCCAACCTCACAGTTGTTGATAGGTTATAGTCCACAAGAAAGTAGGTGACACCCACTTTGTTACCTCGTCATCAGAAAGTCCATTGTTATTTTACAAAATCCTTGTTGCTGACTGCAACACTTGATAAAATCCCACACTGGACATGGGAACTGCACATCATTCCCATACGCAGGTCACATTAAATGGTTCTTTGTAAAAGATTAGTTCTTGTGTGCTCTTAATCAGAATTCCATTCTCAGGCAATAACACTGTTCCAAGAAATGTATAATTTCTAAAACTAGCAAAACATGAGAACACCTGCAAAAAAACAAGTCAGCAGAAATAACAGGACAATGAACTTATGAAAATGCAGCAAGTAGGAATATAGGGCTTCAGTGTAAATGCTAACTTAAGCCATAAAATTCAATGATGTACATTAAATATGCGTGTGTACATTTAAACATCTATGAATATGATATCCTTTGAGTACTTTTTAGCTCATTTATTATTAATAAGCATTAAGTAAGCACATTTCACAATACTAGGTATAACTGTGCACTACATTTGAAAGTATATACTTGTAACATTAATGTATACATTGCAAAAGCTTTATCGCTTAGCTAACACTAGCTTACTACACACATAAGGATTCTTAGGACCTCATAATTACATTTCTACGAGTTACACAGACAGTATAGCACATGTTTGGTAATCATGAATAAGGATTTCAACAGCAAAGTATAGAGGATGGTTTGAAGTGCACTGCAAATTACTAATGTTGCACTGGCAATGCATTACACATTATAATTGTAGATTATTTTTGTTGTAATGAACATCGATGTTTGTTATCACATTGTCAGTCACTTTATTAATCAACATCAATTGATTATTCCAAGAGCGTTTCTGCTAAGTTTGAATCTATTTATTGTAGACAGTATCTAAGTTGAACATTTCAAGATATTTCTTTTTGACATTAGTAAGCATTCTATGTGAGAAGCTATAACTTTTACAGTAAAGTCACTCTGCAAATATAATTGTCAGGTACAACTTGTGCGCCAATAATTGGGTCACGTAAAAACATGTTCAAAGTACACGTTCATTTTATGTTTCAAGTCTCGTTCTTGTCAGACTTTGTGACGTGTAAAGAGTGGGCAACTTTGCACTGCACCAACATTGGCAGGGCTGCTCCATCTCTGAGATTGATGGACACTAAAATATAATACTATGTTAAACAATGCTTAAAATGCAAGCTCTCCTTCTAGTTCGGCATGAACAGTGCTTGCATCATTTCATATTGAATGATTTATGAATTAGGTACAAAAGGCAGGCAGTGCAAATGTGTGGCTTTAGAATTTGGCTTTGCTCCAGAATCTCAGGTACTTTCCACCAAGCCACTCCCTGGTATACGTTGTTACCTTGTGGCTAATGGGTAGATGCATCAACGTTTTCATTTGCGATTCCTTATTTGCGAAAAATAAGGAATCGCAAATAAGGAATCGTAAATGGCAATGCATCATTAATTTCGCAATTTTATTGTGATTCGGTAAAAATCGCAATTTTTACCGAATCCGAATCGCAATAAAATTGCGAGTTCCAAATTGTGATTTCGCAATTCCCATTGATTCCTACGGGCCAAAAGGCTCATAGGAATTAATGGGAATTGCGAATTCGCAATTTGGAACTCGCAAAATGTTAATGCATTCCATGGGTGCAGGAGGGGGGTCCAAAGGAACCCCCCCTGCACCCCTGAAATGTATTTTAAATTGCATGTTACACACACACATGTCCTAAGGACATGTGTGTCTGTAACATGACAGTGTTTTAAAATGCATGTTTGGGCATTTTGACACATTTTTGCAAATTACCACGAGGTTCAACCTCGTGGTAATTTGCACCCCCTAATTGCGAAGTCACAATTTTAAAAATAATCATGCATTGCTTTTAAGTAATCGCAAATTTGCGATTCCTTAAAAGCAATCGCATTTTTGGAATTCGCTAAAAATAGCGATTTTCCAAAAATGCTTGATGCATCCCAGACACCTATTTAGGAATCACAAACGGCCGAATTTTGCGATTCGCACCGTTTGCACTTCCTAATCTAGGCATAGGATACCTAAAGTATTAACAGTAAATGTACACAAGTTAGTTCCTATTTTAAATCTTTACACAATTGTGTTTTGGTTCATGGGATAACATCAGATTTAAAGGCACTTGTCATAGAGTTTACCCAGCTCGATTCGAAATGCTCGTACGTATCATCTGGTATTACTTTGTGTAGTACCTAGAGTGTCTCTCAAAGCCACCTTACTGATTACACGCACTTTTGTTAAATGGCATTGTGTAATTTTGAGGATGGATTGTTTTCTCTACTTAAGCCTTCGGAGAGTAACATTTTCCCCAGACTAATTATCCATGCTGCTGATCAAAGTCCCATTTCTTTGGTTTGACGTGGCTAATTTGCCCAGCCCTGTTTTTGCTTTACTGATCAAAAAAATGTAATCAGGACAGCACTAGAGAACAGAGTTAAAATCAATTATTCGTCATAGGTTGCAGAAAACCCTCTGGAGCAATTTCTGCGAACAGTGCATTGGAGAATTGCATTCCCCTTCTTTTATTACCTTGTGTATCACGGAAAACGGAGCACACATTTTGGCACCGTTCTTATATTTTGCGTATGGTCTGTACGTCAGAACTTTTACTATCCAATTTAGTAATTAGAAATTAGATTTATAACGTTTAAAACTTTCCACACATAAAACAACTAAGCACTGCATGATGCTCATGATAGGCAACTGAGGTTTAAATTCAATCAGAAATACTGGGCCAGATCTAACACTTATTCAGTCAGCACAGTGCAGCAGTTGCGCTGCGTGAAAAGGAAAGAGGAGGACAGCGCCATATTGACAGAAATTAGGGGCATATTATCAAGGGGGGTTATCTCCCCTTTGAAAGCCAAGAAAGCGGAGATAAAATTATCTCCCTATTACCTAGCTTTCGCTAACACCAGTTAGCGACAGCTAGTAGGAGATAGCGACCGTCTTGGGCCCGCTTTGCATGTCAGTGATATTTATCACTAATGACATGCAAAGTGGGCGTGCCAAGATGTTAGCAACTGGAAACAGTCGCTAACATCGCTATCTCCTATTACCAACTTTTGGAGATATTCGCACTAAGCGCGAATATCTCCAAAAGCTAACACCTGCCCCTGAGCAGTTCTTAGCCATGTTATCCAATGGAAGGTGGATAACATGGCTAAGAGCATTAGCTTGTAATGCATGACTTTTCAGCGATATTCATGCATTTCGGCCGATTTTTATCGCTTAGGAGATAAACCTTGATTATAGCAAAGTTCCTAAGCGATAAAAATCGCCGCAGCTCGGCAATAAAAATATCGCCGCTAAACCAACATAGCAATAATTATCGCTAGTTGTTGGTAATATGCCCCTATGTCTCTCTCCTCCCCTTTCCCTAGCGCTGGTGCTGAATTCATCTGCTGTGCTCCACGGAGACAACTTTGTACCATAGTGCATGGGTGTCTCAGTGAGTCTAGCATAGGTTTTGTACGGGAAGGATAGCCTTCCAGTACAAAATAAAATGCTTAGGCTAACTTTAACCCTTTTCCCTCTTTGTAGGTGGCTGTAAAGTGCAGCACGCGGAAAAAGTTGGAAAAGGACGGAAAAATGAAAACTTTTCTCCTTCCTTGCTCCTGCTTTAAAAGGCTGCAGTTTTCTAATGTTGAACTCTGTCTACATTATGTATCAAATAGGGCTTGCATCACAAACCTTAGGTGGTTGCATAGGAACGCCTATGCACCACCCATGGTTCGTCTCCTTGGCGCTAAGTAATGCAAATGCATTGCTATGCGTTGCTTCATGTTACTTTCAAGTTATTTCGCTGTAAAGTAAATCGGACAAAAAAGATTTTGTGCCGATTTGCTTCACTTTTCTGACACAAACACCTAGGATCTTAGTAAATCTCCCCCATAAACAAACCCAACCTACAAATTCCTTTCTTGAGGGGCGGTCCCAGAGAACAAGGCTGCATCCTCATGTCTCATCACCCCGCCTCGTGAATTGTGGAGCACCACAGGGCTCAGCTCTTAGCCCGACCATTTTTAACATTTATCTTGCCCCACTTGTAGAGCAACATGACATGGGTGTCATCTCATACGCTGATGACACCCAGCTGGTGTTCTCCTTCAAAGACCATTCGAAGACCGCATTCACAAACTTTAAACAGTTTCTGATAGTTATATCAACCTGGATAGCTAAGAACTGTCTTTGTCTGAATGCTGATAAAATGGAGGTACTGTTTTTTAATCAGCCTTTCTCTCCCCATTCTGATCTTTGCTGGCCTGTACAGCTCAATCCTCCTCCACTTCCTGTGTCCTCGGCCAGGAATCTGGGTTTCAAATTTGACAACACTCTCTCATGCAAAACCCAGATAGGACATGTGTCATCATCTTGCTTCTGGAAAATGAATGCATTACGAAGATTTCTCCACCTCCTACCACACTTTTGGTTACTCCAGAGACCTAAATATCTACCGCCTGGAGGCATGGTGGATGTCCGAATCTACTTGGGTTGAGGGAGGAATGAATTGTGTCTGATGGTTTTCATCTGCAGTAACATTTCTACAAAAATATCTATTAAAAGTTCAGGGGCCATTTCACGAAGGGCCTCTGCACTCGTGGCGGAGGCCCCACAGTCGTGGCAAGACCGCAAAGTCATGGTGGGGGCTCCACAATGGGTGACTGCAGTCATGAGTTCAGGAACATTGCCATGGGTGCGCCCCCACCATGACTGCTGGGTCTCTGCCATCGGTGCATAGGCCCTTGGTTAATCAGGCCCTCAGTTTTAAAGTGTGCCCTGCAATCACATGTACTTTGATTTGGCTCTAAGGTTTGGATTAAAGGCATTCCACAATCTAAGACCCATAACTCCCAAGAATCTTTACAACTAATGGAGCAGTAAGTCTACTCACACCCATATGGTATCCATTGATTCCTACTAAAGCCACCCTTGCACGTACAGGTCAGATTTACACTATTGAAATCCTGAGCTAGCTCTAGCCTATTTCACATCAGAGCCTAGTCATGCAAAATGTATATTCAGGGTCAGGAGTTTGAGTTGGTGCACACCCCATACAAACGAGGACTATCTTACCTAGCAGCACATCAATGATGATTGGTGGTACACCATGCCAACAGGAGATTCCTACTGACTCAAGTCACACTATAGTGTAATTCACTGATGAGCAGCACCTAGCAATAGCCCAGCCTGCCATCATGTTGGGCAAATCACCTGCATATGTGAAAAGTACTGGATTTGTTTACATGATCAGATGTCGATTTTTTTTCAATTTTCTATTATTATAATGTTTATTGCTATGTGTTTCTTTTTTGCACAAAGTACTGTATACAGTATATTATCACATAGCATAATCTCTTCTAATGTACCATTCAGATCACCTTGGGGCTTCACCAAACATAATACACGTATTATGTTATGTGAAATTAAATTATATTCAACAGTTCCAATTGGTATTCCTGTAAAGCATTTGATTTAAACCAGTCTTGTTTATTGTGCCTTGGTCAGTGGAGTCCCTATCCTGGATCTTAATCAAGGAATCTTTGCACAACTTGACTTTGGGTTTCGTGTTGTCTCACGAGGTATTTTTGTGAATAATAGTCTTTTTGTGTGCATATTGTGCATGTAACATTTGTCAAAACTAAATAAGTCTCAGAACACCTTTCTGAGGGCCTAGGGATTACTGGGTCCAACTGTGGTGATTGAGACCTTTTACTCCTGATTTCCCGGGCCAGGCCAACTATGAATCCAACTGGGCCAAGTCCCCCTTCTGCACTTGACTCTCAGTGGATGAGCAGTTAAAGGCTCCCTCAGGTATAAGTGTGAATATAGATTAGTGAACATGACTCATAACTTAATGAGAGCACAGCAGTGTGAATAAATCAATATAACGACAAATACGTATTTTTATATTAAAAAGAAATATTGATTTCTAATTCTATGCATTCAAAGAAAGGTTAAAATATGTATAAACAATAACTCATTGCCCTTTGAGGTCAGGGCTCTAGTGTTTCACTGGCAAATCGATTCCAACACATTCATCATAATGTGGTTGAGGTTAACCCACATTCACTGGCAGCAGCATCCAGGGAATGCTCACTAGAAGGCCCTAATTCGAGAAACCACTGCAACTCTTAGAACATAGTCTGAAGTGTCTTGGCACTGCAGCGCTATTAGCAGCAAGTCCCCTGGGATCTGATAGGTCTGTAACCAGTCTTTTCCACTCCAGCAGCGAGAAAGCAGGTAGTTCCTCGGCGGGTGGCCTGTCCACTGGCACTCACAAGGCTCCGGTCCTGATTGATAACTCAGCTGCACATAGACAAATGCAAGCTCTCGTTGAAGCTTATGCAGTCAGCTCTAGCAGCTGTCAAAGTGCTCTTCCGGCAAGGTAAGTTCTCCCCCCTAAACAGGTGGCAGGGAATATGATTATGACCTCTGTTATACGGCAATGCACCCATGGCATCCTCCTCAGGGCATGGTAGCAGGTTGGTTGCAATTCTTGTTGCTTTGTTGTGACCTAGGGGTCACAAGACTTCACAGTTCTTGAGCGGCGGCCCGATCTTCACAGCACTCTTATAATGGCAGTCCATTCTGACATGTGGGGTTGCCACAACACTTCAGACCAAGGTGACGGCTCCTCACTGCATAGTAGTCTGTCCCACGGCTACCCCTCTTGCATACGGGTCACCACAACAGTGCTGAAGAGATTTTATTCTCACTGTGTGGCTGTCTGCTCATGGCTATCTTCACGGAAGCCCTTACCTGGCATACAGAGGTAGAGGTTGCCGACTGAATCTGCACATGTGTAACAACTTGATACGTGCAGAAGCCATCTTTTCACACATCGCACTGGGTCTTGCTCCCTCCAATGCGCTCCTCTTTCCCACAGGACCTGCTGGTCTTGGCAAGCAGACAGGACGCTGGTGCTACAGGCTCCCCAGCAGGTGGTCTTGGTTGGTTTCCATGGGTGATGTCCCCTCACCCAGCAACAAGACTAGCGGGCCTTGGTCCCCAAGTCCTGTTCACGGGAAAAAGTCTCAACCTCCCCTTCTTATAGTACATTTTTAGATACCAAATGTAATTTAGTGTCGGAGTCTTTGATGTTTAATGGTGGAGGTCTGCTTCTTTTGAAGTACACACTCTTCCTCTTCCTCTTGGAAAGCCGCCTGCCACAGCAAAAGAGACTCCGAAGCTGATTTTCCCACAACACAGGTGAATATACTTCACACCTGGATGTCAGCCACAGTGATATGTACATCACAAGGTTAATTCCAGGCTCCCCTCCCCACTCTTCATAATTCCCTTACCAGCCCCATCTCCTTCCTGAGATGAGTCCAGGCCCTTTCCTTGTTATCTCTCCCTGAATCAAAGAGTACCCTTTGAAGTGTGCAGGGGGAGTATCTCTCTCCCTTCTCCAGTGTGTCCCATTCAGCTCACAGGAATGCAGAAATCTGTCTGGGGGATTCCTCTACCTCCTCATGTCTTCACCAGGCAGGCCTGGGCTTCGCAAAATGGAAACCAGGTTCCTCCATGTAATGTACCATTACAGGCACACTTGCAATCAGCGTATGTACACAGCACACACTACACAGTACTGTTATCTCCATGTATTGTGCCACCCCATTTAGCAAAGACATTCACTCTGCGTGCACTGCTCAGTAATGAAGAGTTTCTGTATTATGCCATGGTGTGCCACTTGCAGGCACACACACTGCTAGCGCACACATTCACCATGTGAAGGCTGAATAACTCTACCCCCATTCAGGAATTGTACTTCTTGTAGATACACATACACCCAGCACATGCGTTTACCATGCACACACTGCATACCACTTCATTTTTTATGTAATGTACTTCTCGCAGGTATAAATACCCTCAGTACATGCACTCAGCATGCACGTACTGCACAGAACTGCTCTATCCTTATTCAGTAACACTCATGCACATGTACTACCAGTGCAGAGTCACCACTCCTGCACTGCGTAGCACTTCACATCTAACTGCTGTAGGCCAAGGGTGAGTTAAGTAGACAGCAGTGGAACTCTTAAAAGGTGAGTGAGCTGGTAGGCCCCACTCCAGTGACATGGGTTAAAGAGGACCTTTACGCCCCTACTGATCACTAAATGATATGCTGCCATCGAAATGCTTGTGCTGCTTAACTCCTGGTGAAGGCAGGAGCCTTCCACTATCATGGGCATAGCACTTTGGGTGCCCCTCCCAGTCAAACAAGACCACAATTCGTGATACAGGCCTCTGTGAAGGCGCACAGTCATGATCTCTCCTTACCTCTGAAAACAAAAATCTGTGTTAGGGATCCAGACAACAGTACAGCTGGGCACTCAGGACAGGGGTACACTTCCATTACCATGCAAAGACTTTCCTGTCCTAGCAATAAGAGTTTTAAATCTCAGGGTCCTTCTTAAATGTCCTTTCTAGAGTTGTCAAAACTGGAAAATATTTAAACACCTCTTCACAATCTGCGAGGTCAAATCTGAAAATATTTAACAACATCGTCCCAAGTGGTGGGGTGTGCACACCAAGAAATTTGTAAAAATGTTTAAAAAAGGCAAGCTGTAAATTATTAAAAATTGAGCTAAAAACTTCATTGAAGTTGAATTAGAGTGTATGGTATCTTTACAAGAGAGTTGTGATATCCCACCTAAAGAATATTTGGAAGAAACACATTTTAAGTAGGTAATTTTAAAGCACACTAGGTCACCAACAGTCACAACAGGATGGGATTTAAAGAGAACTTCCTATGATGAATATTAAAGCACATTTAGCCAAACGGCTGAATGAAAATTGGATTGGTTCTAACTGCAGTTCCATAGAGTGCTTCAACATAATAGCCATATGTTTATAATGGGTTCACAGAATGCCAGTTCTCCACATTGACCACTGTTGTCAGTGCTGGTAGCAAGTTGTGACCATCAATATATGTGCTAAAACCCCATGCCGACCAATAAGTGCAATTTACCCAATGCAACATTAGAAGTCTTTGGCATAATGGCCCATACCAGTATAAGGAGCAGTAACCTCAAGATGCTCTACTATAAATATACCAGTCACTCTAATCTTAGAATAATTCAAGGTTTGTCAAACTTTAAAACGATATTGACGTTCGAATCTGAGATGTCAACCTTTTTTTTAAGTCTTCTTTTATTGATTGTATAACTTATAAATATGCTTGACCTTGTCCTAGACAGTGGCAGCTAGTGTTCTCCAAAAGGTTCTGGCAATGACGAGCAACCTAAGAACTCACAAAGGCTGGAACAATTTCCATTAATAAGCGAAGAAAAATTCATAGATCTATTAGTTAAGGTCAAATCTGGATCTCCAATAAACTGCTGTCCCCCTTGGATCTTAAAGGAAGCATTTACTGCCTGCCCAAGTCCAGCCATGACCCTCTTAAATGAATCACTGCTCCAGGGTCAGATACCGGAGTCCTTTAAAGAGGCCATAATCATCCCCCTGCAAAAAAAAGCCAGGAGCTGACCCAAAAACCCTAACTAACTACCAACCGATCTCATTGCTCCCCTACCTAGCTAAATTGCTCGAAGCCCATGTAGCTAAAAGCCAATCCGCCTTTCTGGAGCAATCTGAATACCTGGATGCACATCAAGCAGATTTTCGTCCAGCTCACTCCACAGAATCAGTGATACTATCAGTATTGTGTACTCTGAGTGAAAAGGCGGACAAAGGTCACCCTCAAGCCTTGGTGCTACTGGATTCCTCTCCCGCCTATGACACGGTTGACCACAACATCCTGAACGACCGTGTCAGGGATGCGGGTATCGAAGGATCAGCCCTTGAATGGACTAGATCATTCCTTACAAACCGATCTCAGTCAGTCCATTTTGGCGGTTTTACAACCCCCATGATTAAAACTACCTGTGGAGTCCCCCAGGGATCCTCACTTTCTCCTCACTTATTCAACCTTTACCTTCTCCCCTTGATTCACGCATTAAAAGAAGGGAATATTCAAACCTTCAACTATGCGGATGATTTCCAATTAGTATTCCCTATCGTTAGCTCCTTGACCTCCTTTCACGAATTTCAGTCGACAATGCTGTTCATCCGTGACTGGATGTACAGTAATTAACTGAAATTGAATCCGGATAAAACAGAATTGATCCTTATGGGAGGCTCACTCAACCTCTGGAGCTCCCAGTTCTGGCCCAAAGAACTGGGACAACACCCGACTCCATCCAATCATGCAAAAACCCTGGGAGTCGTGGAAAATAGTGTCCTCACCTGAAATCTCAAACTGGATCTGCCATTTCCACCTGCTTCTTCCAATTAAGGAAAATAAAGAAAATCAGTAGGTTCCTAACTCAGGAAGCAAAACTACAGGCAGTCCTCACCATGGTGATCTCACATATTGACTATGCCAACTCCCTATACTATGACATCCCGGTATACCTTACCACAGTCTCCAACTGATACAGAACCAGGCGGCCAGATTGATTCTACAGGAAAATAAACGCCAACACGTATTTCCCCTTCTGAAAAAAGTACACTGGCTCCCTATATCACAGAGAAGCGCCTTCAAGATGGGATGTATCATCTTTAAATCTTTGAATGGGAGTAACCCCAAATTCATTACACAGGATGATCAACAGATATAATCTAACCCGCAATCTGAGATCCGCCCACTTGCACCTTTTGACAACACCTTCTTTTAAACAGAAACGATTCAGAGGATCCAGGTTCCCAACACTGGGCCTAAGATACTGGAACTCCATGCCCCTAGAGATCACATCCTGCACAGACCTCATGACCTTCCGCAAACTTCAAAAAACATGGCTCATTAGACAGGCATTCGAGTAATCACGTGAATAAATTTACCACCCATCACCTTTCCAAGAGCGCCAAGAAACCAACCTGGTGTACGTGCGCTATATAAATTAGCTATAACATAACATAACATAGCATAACATAACATAACATAACATAACATAACATAACATAACAATATTATGGCCAGGGTGAAACATAGAACTCAACAGGCAAAGACAATTAACTCAAGATGCTATAAAACTTACCTTTTGTGAAACAAAAATAAAATAACCTGCCCTAGCCGGGAGACTGATTATTCAAACTGCATGAATATGTTGTAATGTAAACAGGGTATGGATATCCAAGTTACTGTGAAGATCAATGGATATGAGAATCTGTGCACCCTGAAAATTGAAGACAGTACATCGAGGGAGGTAAACATCGAGCACAAAATACTGAATCCAAAATATCGAAAGGGAAGAAATATAAATTGTTTATATGTAACTTCGGGTATATGTACCTTGGTGGTACATATCTTCAAAGTACATAGATGAGAATTTAGAAATAGTACATTGATACTTGCTCTATCTGCATTTACTTTTGGTTCTTGGTCTTCAATATTTTATCCATGATGTTCTTGTACCATGATATTCATGGCTTCGTTATTCATTAGTACAATCCTCAATCCTATTAGATGGGTATGAATATAGCGGAGCACAGAATACAGCAGATTAACAACTCCTAGAGTCAACAGCATACAGCTGCGGGTTTTATGGTGGCAGTAATCATCTTTATTTTAATTCACTAAATCAGTAACTAGTTCATCCCGATGGCAGCGGATGAGATGCTTCATTAACCCTCTAATTTCATCTCTCTCTGTAGTGCATCACTTTTCGCATCCTCCCAATGCTTGACATCTTTCCATCATTTAATCAATGAAGGGAAAGTCAAGGTCTTCCTTGGCATCATTATTGACCTTCTAGCTACGATAAAGGTCAGATCTGTTACTATGCATCGGCCCCTGATGTCTTGAGACTGGAGAAAAACCCCAGGACCCTTATTTTTATATAAGACCCTACATGGCATCTAGTTATTTAACAAGTATATCTAAAACCCCTGTAGAAAATCCTGCTAGTTCAGGGCATTCCCACAGTGCATGTTTAAATCCTGTTTAAGGTTCATGGCTCGTGATCATACACAGTGAACTCTCAAAATATACTGTAGGTTTATTTATATGTGCAGGAGGTTGAATTGTATATACCTAAAATTAGCATTGTGTGATGCGTTACTTGGGTGGGCGAGTACATTTTTTGCCGTGCACAACTCTACCCACATCAGTGTCACATTTTTCTCTGAGAATGGTCAAGAATATGCCTGTCTTGTCTAGAAATGCCTTACTTAGCCACCTGATTAATCCCCTGTGATTGTCTCATGGAGTACAGCACTTGAACCATTGAATGTGTCTGAGGTTTCATGTATGTGATATCCCTGTGTCTCCTCAGATGCTTGATCAACCCCCTATGTGTCAGGAATTGCTCCATGTGAAGGTCTTGTTATTGTTCCATTAATATCCCAAATGATGCCAGCTTACTATACGAAACGAAATCCCCTATCTGCATTCCATCATTTTCCCATTGTGTCAATTTTCTAGATGACAATAATTCTTTTTGGGGATGCTGATCAATGGTATTCATGAGGCATAAACAGTATCACTTTGCATAATTCTCATCATCTTTATGAAACAACCCAGTGTAACCAACAGAAGAGTGGGGAGGTCTAGCTGCACTCACAAATTAAGGGAAAACAGCCTACTCAGTAGTCCGTCAAGAAATTGTGAAGTGGCAAAACCCATTTGAGACAATTGATGTCCAGTGAACTGTTGGGGTACCCAATGTATCTTGGCATGCAGGTGAAATAGCTCAAAATCAGGTGTGGCCAATCTGCCTCATTCTACCAGGAGTTTTAATTCGACAAAATAAACTCTGAGATGGTCTGGACACTGAAGCTGCCTTCCTCAGTGTGCATGTAAAAAGAAGCGTGTTTGCTAAATGGTCTATTGACATGGCATTTTAGAACTCAAAGTACCTACATTTTCTTTACATATAATATATTACGTTTTCTAATTACATTTGAGGTGAATCAAAGTGATTTGACCTCAATTCACAAGACCTGTTGAATTTCCTAAATCTCCTCTAAAGAGTTGGGGTGTGATACAAAAAAAAATGTGGAGCACAGGATTATCCACACTTTTCCACATAATATGCACGTAATCCACATGAGCACTTTCTGTCCTTAATGTCAGCTTACAATTGCGTCATGGCATCAGTACAGCGACAGTTCCGATGTCGATGTGTTCTAACATCCCCATAATTTTTTTTAATTAAAAAACGAATTCAGCGCTAAATCATACTTGCTAGCCTCAATGCTCATACCTATCAATACATAGCTAGTCCACAGTAACATCTAACACCCACACCGGACGTTGTAAATGTAAATGTAAATGTAAATGTATTGGCATTTATATAGCGCACTACTTACCCGTAGGGTCCCAAGGCACTTCGACCGCTGCGAAACCCTTCCTGGCTTCCCTGAGAGATGGTCCCTTAATGGGTATCTCCAGGGTGAGACCAGGCATCCCCGGCGGTCTGGTGGGGCCGTTAGTGAAGATGAGGCAAGCTAATGCCCAGAGTTGCCGAGTGTGATCGCTGATCAGAGTGGGCACCGAGGCGAGAGAATTATCAAGTCCGCTGACCCTGGTCCAGAAACCTGCCACGCCGGGAATCGAACCCTGGCCCCGGGCCGTCCTCTGCTCTCGGGTCTGCCACCTCTAACCAGTGAGCCACACTACTTCACTTGTCAGTTGTCAGTTGTCAGTTCCTATAATGTCCAAAGAATGCACAGTGTCTTCAATGCCTTGGCAATGTATACATTGCTCATATCCCACAAAGCTCTGGTGAACACACGCAATAAGTTTAAATCATGCACCGGTAATGCACTTATTTCTCATTTTCTGATATACAGTAAGAAGCTTCAAGCGTGCCCAAAATTCCTCAATGAAAACACATTAAACACAAATTGCTAATTTTATTCACTAGACATAGATAAATACACTAGCACACACACATATAAATCCATACTGGGCCTGACATGGTCACCCAATGTTACTGCAACACCCTCCCATAAAAAATAATGGAATGGGAAATTAAAATAAAAGTGAGAACAGTTTTAAAAAAATAATTTATTGGGAAAAAATATATAAAATAGTAGAAACATATGAATTAAATATTTTAATCACCGATTTTGGATAAAAAAATAATAAACAATATTTTTTTCAGAATATAACTAAATTAATTTGTATTCTATACATAACTTTTAATAATTATTCATGCATAATCTTATTTCTTTAGGAGGCAATTTGTTTTTTCAATTTAAAATTAGGAAAATTATTTAATGAATTTTCTTTAAGTAACATCTATTTCAAAAATAGGTTAATTGTTCTACATTTAGAATATATATGAGATTACTTTACATTAGCATGAAATATGAACATATTTCTGATAATTGTTTTTGAGTTAAATTTATTTTTTTCAAAGTTTCCTATAATTTACCTTCATGGTCAAGGTGGAGTAAACTGTAAAATGTAAAATAAATATTGAACGCAAAAATATATATAAAAAATATTTTACTTTAAATATTAACATAATGTAAATATATATGTTTATATTGAAATGTAGAACAATAAATAATACAGCTTTATTAACTGCATTTTGAAATAAAGCTTTAATTAATTGAAATACTTAAATTAAATTTACATTATTTTTCTGAAATGTAAATATAAATTGATACCCCAAACAATATACTATGCCTTCAATAATTAAAAGTGAATATAGTTATTTATATTTAAAATTAATTTAGTTATAAAATTGATACATTAATTTTTAAATTTAAAACTGTAGTAAAATATGCATAGGTAAATAATGATGTGCTATTTTGATATATTAACTAACATTAGATTATATTTTTAAAATATTTGTATCTATTTTAAATAATTTAATTTAATTCAACATTATATTCAAAGACATTTAATTTTAATTACCTACCTCTGTTGTTTTCCACTGCAGGGTGTTGCAGTTCTAGTTGTTGGACTTGTGTAGAGCTGGACTTGTGACTGCTTTTTTCTTTAGTAGTAACTTTCACTTGGAATTTGTGAATAAGCAAAAAGTAGTAAACTTACTTAAAAGTGTAATTTTCTCAAAAGTGTAAGGTGGCTTTGTCAGTCAGGTCCTATTTTATGCACATACAGACAGAGGTATAAACATATGAGGTCATACAAATTGCAAGTTCCTTTGCACACAAAACAGAAAAGAGTGTGCGAAAGCAGTGAAATCAGTCACCCTCACTCATGGGCACCTGTCACAGTTCAATACTGAAGTATGAAGAAGAGGTACGTAACATTGTGCTCCCATCCGTCGCACTGCAGTGTGACGGATGGGTGCGCAATGTTACGTACCTCTTCTTCATACTTCGGCAGTCCCAAGTATCCCATCAAGCCAACAATCTTTCGCCCTCAATATTTAGATGCATTCAGCCTGAACTGCTGACTGCCTCAACAGAGTGTGTCCAGCCTAGCAATTAGTATTCTGTTGCCATCAGGGCCGCGGGCTCCCATTGAGCAGATTAAGAAAACACAGGTCCCCTGGCTGTCTCCTTGCAGAGGTTCCCAGATGGCAGTAGTCAGTCACTGTACACTCTCAACAATGGACCATTACAGTAGATATTGGATGGTGACTAATACAACACACTTGGGGGTCGATTCCGATTCGGGAAAAAAACATCTGTACGATTTGTATCCGGAGCCCTCTCCGTACGAATCGTACCCGTCCGTCCGAGTCGCGAAGTACGATCCGTATTCCGTGAATCTGTCCGAATCGTCGCGATCCGTACGTATTGCAAGGCTGAAACCGTGAACCGTACGACTCGTACACATACCGTACGACTCGTACACATGCCGTACGACCCGACGAGTATGATCCGGACCGGGGTATGAGGACGCAATTCGTACGGTCCACGTCAGGTACGGGCGAGTCGTACGGAAAAGCACACAAACGCATACACACCGTACGGTCCGTACACCCCATGATCGCAGGGGTACGCACTGTACCCCTGCAATCATGGGGTGTACGAGCCATACCCCGTTTGTACGATTGGTGTACGATTGGTGTACGAGCCGTACCCCATGTACGATTGGTGTACGAGCCGTACCCCCATTGTACGATCGGTGTACGAGCTGTACCCCCATCGTACATGGGGTACGGCTTGTACACCGATCGTACAATGGGGGTACGGCTCGTACACCGATCGTACATGGGGTACGGCTCGTACACCGATCGTACAATGGGGGTACGGCTCGTACACTGATCGTACATGGGGTATGGCTCGTACACCGATCGTACACCGATTGTACAATGGGGGTACGGCTCATACACCCCATGTTCGCTGGGGTACGGTGCATACTCCTGCGATCATGGGGCGGACGCACCGTACCCGGGGGGGGCTGTTCCGTACCTGTTTCGGCACGAACTCTACTTTTACTACGGCTGTTTTCAGCTCCCGTAGAAAAGGGGTCGTACGGTGCGTACCCGACACGTATCGTACTTGCTGGGTCCTAAAAACCAGCCGCAAACCATACAGATGTCGCGTACAGCGGGTTCCAAGGGAGAATCGTACGGAGATTAGAGTCGTACGGTGTCTTGTATGACTCGTACGGAGTACGGCTCCTGGTACGAATCGTACTTCATCGTACGTACGGGGACGTTGCAGGGTACCATTCGTATGGGAAAAACGCTCCGAACAGCTATTTGGAGCGGTTCTTCCCGAATCAGAATCGACCCCCTGCTGATGTCCTTGGCCAAATGGAGAAACCTGCAAATCACACTATAAAACACAACCCATTTCAGACCATGATCCTTTGCCGCTTCATTGCACCAGAGCAACACTGAGGCAACACTTTGTGCAGAGAAGGCAGGTTTTTTTTCCGTCTCTTTATCACTCTCCGCACCTTTTTTCAGCACATTTTCTTTTTTCCCTAAGTGTTTTTTTGGCTGTACTGTCACTTATATTTTAATTTGGGGATATGGCAAGGCCTGAAAATCCACGTTTTTCAGAGGGAGAGTTGTCAGTCATGGTGGATGAAATCATAAGAGTAGAGCCAACATTGTTTGGAGCCTAAGTCCAAAATATCCCTATCAGTCAGAAAAAGGAAATGGGGGCCAGAACAGTAGACAAAGTGAATGTTGTAGCTACCGCCCCACACACACAGAAGGAAATTAAGAAGAGGTGGAATGGTCTTCAAGCAACACTTAGAGGCCCGATGGACTTGTGGGGGTCCTCCCAGCACCCCAATACATCTGTTCCCATGGGAGGATGAGATCTTGCAGATCCTACATCATGAAGGCTTGACAGGAATAACTGTGAAAGTGGAGTCTAGTCAGTTACACCTCACTAACAGTCACAATACAGCAATGTCCTGTTGCTCTTAACTCACCTTTTGCCTTGTGTTGCGTACATATTTTCCGGTATGCAGTCTAAATATTGAGTTTTTTTTATCGAATGGACATAATATTGAATGTAAAAATATAGAGTGTCAGAATATCGAATATAAAAATATAGAAAGTTAGAATATCGAAATTATCAATATAGAGTGTAAGAATATTTTTAATAGTATTTTAGATTGTAAAATATGTGAATTAAGTTATAAAAAAAATATATATTTTTATATAATTTTGAATAAATAATTTAAAAAAATGTTAGTTTTTAAAAATGTATAATAAAATTTAGGAGCGGGATGTGGGTTTTTAGGGGAATAGGGTGGGGAGTGTTTTAGAAAAGGTAATTTGGAATTTATTTTTATTTTTTATTAAAAAAAATATATAAAAAAAATGTAAATAGTAGTATAATAAAAATTAGGAGCGGGATGTGGGTTTTTAGGGGAATAGGGTGGGGAGTGTTTTAGAAAAGGTAATTTGGAATTTATTTTTATTTTTTATTAAAAAAAAATATATAAAAAATTTGTTTATCAAAATATAATAAAAATTAGGAGCGGGATGTGGGTTTATAAGGGAATAGGGTGGGGAGTGTTTTAACACCTTCAATGCTACAGCAATTCATCCCGGATGCTGCACTTTCTTGAATCCCATTGTCCATGACGAGCTCAGCTCGTCATTAGCACACGAGCAGTGTACTGCATGACGAGCTGAGCTCGTCATGAGCATGGAAGGGGTTAAAAAAGTGACATTTGAAATATATTTTTGTTAAAACATTTTTTTTACAAAATATTTAAATAAACGTATAATAAAATTTAGGAGCGGGATGTGGGTTTTATAGGGTGGGGAGTGTTTTAAAAAATAGAAATGTTATTTTTTTATAATTACAATTTTTAAAAAATGTCAATAAAATTATAAGAACATTTCTTAGCGGGATGTGGGTATTTAGGGGAATAGGGTGGGGATTGTTTGTAAAAAGTTAAATGTAATTTTTTTTTTAAATAAAAAAAATAATGTATAAAGAAATTTAGGAGTGGTATGTGTGTTTTTAGGGAAATGTGTGGGGAGTGCATTACAAATGTTTTTTTTGTAAATTTATTTAAATAAAAAATGATTTAGAATTTTTTTTACAATTTGTAATAACATTTAAGAGTGGCTTGTGGATTTTTAAGAGGAATAGGGTGGGGATTGTTGGGGATTGTTATAAAAATTGAAATTTGTAATATTTATTTTAAAATGTTATCAAAACAAATAATTTATACTAAAATTTAGGAATGGGATGTGGGTTTTTAGGGGAATCGGGTTGGGATTGTTTTCAAATTATACTTTTGAAAAACAAATTCTAAATTTACAAAAAATAAATTAACATTTTATAAATGTATACTTACATTTAGTAATGGGATGTGGCTTTTTAGGGGAAAAGGGTGGGGAGTTTTTTTTATAAAACTTGAATTTGTAAATTTGATTAAAAATTTTTTAATATTAAATTAAACAAATTAAATTTTAAATAAATAGAAAATTATATTGCTTTTGGGTTTAGTACATTCCCTGACTTTCTAGTTGGTGGAGTGGGATTAGTTAATTACATTGTTTAATTGTCCAGCAGCTTCCCTGAGTTAGTACTTGGTTGAGTGGGAATAGTAAATAATATGGGTTTTCTGTCCAGCACCTTCCCTGAATTTGTACTTGGTGGAGTGGGAATAGTAAATTATATGGGTTTTGTGTCCAGCACCTACCCTGAGTTAGTACTTGGTGGAGTGGGAATAGTAAATTATATGGGTTTAGTGTCCAGCACCTTCCATGAGTTTGTACTTGGTAGAGTTGGAATAGTAAATTATATGGGTTTTGTGTCCAGCACCTTCCCTGAATTTGTACTTGGTGGAGTGGGAATCGTAAATTATATGGGTTTTGTGTCCAGCACCTTCCCTGAGTTAGTACTTGGTGGAGTGGGAATAGTAAATTATATTGTTTGACTGTCCCGCATCTTCCCTGAGTTTATAGTTGGTGGAGTTGGAATAGTAAATTATATGGGTTTTGTGTCCAGCACCTTCCTTGAGTTTATACTTGGTGGAGTGGGAATAGTAATTTATTTGGGTTAAGGGTTTAGCACCTTCTCAGACTTTATTCTTTGTGGAGTGGGAATGATAAATTATTTGAGTTGACTGTTCAGCATTTGGTAGAATATATAGTTGATGGAGTGGGAATAGTAAATATAAATATATGAATGTTTAGTATTTTGTGAGAGTATATGTAATGATATTGAGTATGTTTAACTCATGTTGTATGGTGAAATTAATATAATAATATTAATTATTGTAATAGTTAGTAATTAAAAATTATTTAATAAGAGTCACAGCATGTTTTAAATATTTTTTTATTTTCAAAAAGTAGGTAATAAAATAAGAAATCCGAAAATAATTTTATTGACATTTTTAAATGTTATCTGTACATTTTTATTTGCATGAAATATATTAAAAATATTGACATTTTCATCACAGTTGTACGTTTGTTTCCAAAAATGATTACTGCAAACATAATTTAGTGTAATTATGTTTAAGTAAAATAATATGTATTAAGTCTACATTTTTTTTGTTTATTTCACAGTTTTTAATGTAAAAATAAAGATTGATTGGACAAGTCATATACAACAATTATTTTTATAATTTTATTACACTGTGGTAGTATTTTTAAACATTTTTGGTAGTAAACATATTTATATACATTAACACAAAAAGGTAGGTTTTGTTAACATTAATATAATATTTACATTTTTGATTTTTGAAATAAATTATTATTATTAATATATAAAATATTAATAATAATTTTTACAGATACATTGCTATTGTTTTTAGGTAAAATATAGGTTTATACAAACAGTAAATAGTAGTACTTTTAATAACAATATTGTATATTCATACAGTTAGGTAATTAATTTTTAACCGCATCGCTGCTGCGGTGATTTTTGCGCTTTGCTGCATTTTTTAAACTACCGCGATACATGACGAGCTCACCTCGTCATCCGCACACGTCACCCGTGGCTGATGACGAGCTGAGCTCGTCATCAGCATCGAAGGGGTTAATAAGGTAAATGTTTGTTTATTTAATGTACAGTCATTGAAAATAACATATAGTACATTGGAATAATTTTTATAACAATGTAATATTTTAGTTTCATTAAAAAAAATACAATAGTTACATAATGTATAATATAACATGTGTAAAATAATTTTAGAATGTTATTTAAAGTTAATATAAATGTAGTTATTTGTTTGTTTGGATCTATTTTGTAACCGCGCCATGTTATTTTGGGTCATTTCGACTTGGAAGAGCTCGCGATTGGAGGCTGCTTCCCGTGTGGAAGGGTAATTTTAATTTTAAGTACTTTATTTAAGTTATATGTTTAGTTTGAGTGTTTGTGGAGTGTGTGTAGGTTATTTATTGCTTGGTAGTTGTAGAATGTGTGTGTTTTAGGCGGTAGTTACGGTTATCGTTTTGGTTCCGGTTTACTAGTTTTGGGTTAGTTTGTTTGAAGAGGTAGGAATAGGATTAGAAATGTAACTTAATGTTTTGTATTATGTTTAACAATGTTTTATATTGTATGTTGGGGTGCATTGTGTGCAGGTGGGTATGTTTTTTTTCTTTTTTACAGGTACTTCATGTGTATGTCGTTTTTTGGGAAAAGATAGCATTTTTTTTAAGAAGGGTCTCTATTATTTTTTAATATATTAGAGACACACTTTCCAACATTTTCAGTCTGTCCTGGAGCGTTTTTTATATTTTACACTATTTTCGGGTTTTTAATGGGTTATCGTTTGATCTATTATGGAGAAGAATCGTTATGGATGTGTTTTTTTTTATTTCATTTACATTACATTTCCATGGAGCGTTTTTTTCTGTTTTTGTGAACCATTTTTGGGTTTTTAAGGGTTCTCGAATGCATTGTGTTGCAGAAGAAGTTTTTGGGATTTCGTGTTATTTTTGGATGATCTCGTTTGGATTGTTTGGGTGGATTTATTTTGTTACAAAGGTTCTCTTCAGCAACAAAGTGAGTAAGTATTTTTCAATTATTTTTTGGGTGGGATTGTCATTTTTTTTTAATGTAATTTTATGGTATATGTCCGGCTTCCGAGCCAACCACAGCACCGAGACCACCCTCATCGCAGCCACTGACGACATCCGAGCCCTGCTCGACAACGGGGAAACAGCGGCCCTCATCCTTCTGGACCTCTCCGCAGTGTTCGACACTGTCTGCCATCACACCCTAGTTCAGCGCCTCAGCAACATCGGAATCCGAGAGAAGGCACTAGAATGGATCATCTCGTTCCTCGCAGGAAGAAACCAGAGAGTCCGCCTCCCCCCGTTCAGATCCGAGGCCACCGAAGTCATCTGCGGCGTACCACAAGGATCATCACTCAGCCCCACCCTCTTCAATGTCTACATGAGCCCCCTCGCGGCCATCGCATGCCAACACAACCTCAATGTCATCTCCCACGCCGATGACACCCAGCTGATCCTCTCCCTCACCAACAAAACAGCCACCGCCAGAACCAACCTACACGAAGGGATTAAAGACGTAGCCGAGTGGATGATGAACAGCCGCCTGAAACTGAACTCAGACAAGATGGAAGTCCTCATCCTTGGATCATCACCCTCTGCCTGGGATGACTCCTGGTGGCCCCTGGCCCTGGGCAACGCACCCAAACCGACGGACCACGCACGCAACCTGGGATTCATCCTGGACTCCTCCCTCTCGATGACCAGACAAGTCAACGCCGTCTCATCATCATGTTTCAACATCCTACGCATGCTCCGAAAGATCTTCTGATGGATCCCCACCAAAACCAGGAAGACGGTCACCCAGGCACTCGTCACCAGCCGACTGGACTACAGAAACACCCTCTACACCGGAACCACAGCCACTCTACAGAAAAGACTCCAACGCATCCAGAACGCCTCCGCACGACTCATCCTGGACGTCCCCCACCACAGCCACATCTCCGGATACCTGAGAGCCCGGCACTGGCTCCCCGTCAACAAGAGAATCACGTTCCGAGTCCTCACCCACGCACACAAGGCGCTCCACGACCTGGGCCCCAGGTACCTCAACGACCGCCTGACCTTTTACACTCCCACCCGCCAGCTACGATCGACCAGCCACGCCCGCGCCACCATTCCTCGCATCTGAAGAGCCACCATGGGAGGAAGATCCTTCTCCTACCTGGCAGCCAAGACGTGGAACTCCCTCCCCATCCACCTCCGTCAGACCCAAGACCACCTCTCCTTCAGGAAGCAACTCAAGACCTGGCTGTTCGAGCAGTAGCAGACCCCCCTTCCCCAAAGCGCCTTGAGACCCTCCGGGTGAGTAGCGCGCTATACAAATTTCTTGATTGATTGATTGATAGAAATTGTAATAAAATTATTTAGATATATTTAAATAAATACATTAAATATATTCGAATAATTTATTTACAGTTTGTAACACGTGTTTAATATGTATATTTTATGTTTACTATTTGAATAGTGTGTGTATGTGAGTTATGTTTAAAGAATTGTTTTAGCTCTGGTAGATAGGTATGGTGGGTCTCTGGTAGTTGGGTATAGGGTTACTTGGCTTTGTAAGGTGTTGTAAATGTTTTCGTTTCCTTAGTTAGTTTAGGGCCTATTTGTGTTATAGATTGCTCCATTCGGAGTTCTTGGTAGCTTTGCTCCTTTTGTAATGCTTGAAGGAGTTTGTGTAGGGTTAGGGAACCTCTGCTTGTACCTGCTTGGAAAGCATTGTGCCATTCTTCGACAGCATTGTTGCTTTTAGCTTGTTTATTTAGTGTACTTACGTAGATGTTCCACCAGGGGATTTGGAATTTAGGTTGCCTTCTGTGTTCTGATCTGTGTAGTCTCCCTACCCATGTATCTTCGAAATAATCTAAGAGAGGGCTTAGTTTTGTTTCATTTTTTTAATAATATGGGCTGTCTAATTGTAGGTTGTAATGTTCCGCTATGTCTGTAACTGGAACGTAGGCCAGTGCAATTAATTTTTTTACCTGGTAAGTACTGTCAGTGCAGTATTGGGTGCTTAGGGCAGATTTTTGTATAGGTTTCCATATACATTTGTTAAAGTGGTGGTAGCAACCTTGGATTGCTGTGTGGGGGTAGGTCTTTAGAATTGTATTTATCATTGCTTTCTCAAAGTCAATGATCATTTTTTATTTTATTTAGTACCTCAGTATAGGTTGTTTGTTGTTTGTTGGGTAGTAGGGCATATATGAAGGGGCGATTGTAGTTTTGATAGTGTCCATGGATGGTGTATAATTGGTAGAATGGTTTTGGGCACACTGAGAATGTGCCGTCCATCATCCATGTTTCACATTGGTGTAATTTCACCATATTGTCTGCTGTAGCAAACATTATAATTCTTTTTTCTTTAGATGCATTGTCATATATGATGAAATGTTTGTTATTATGGCTTATTGTTAGATCAGGGGGAATTTGGACTTGCTCAAATGTTTTTGGGGCAGGTTGTGTTCTTTTTTGCCTAGCTATTGTCCTTTTTAGCGAATCTATAGAAGGGAGTTGGCTAGCTGCATGTTGGGGTAGAGTTCTTAGATGGTCTTTAAGAATAGTTGTAGATGGGCGGTCTGTGTTAGTGCTTGCTTCTTTTAGTGAGTCAAGCATTTGTCTAATTTCTATTTCCGTTACGTTGGGAGCGTGGTTATGTTCAATTGTGTTAGTTACAGTTGTTTCATGAGTTATAGCACGACCATAACATTTATTACTGTAATATTTGCTGCATTTCCAAAACACTTTCAATTGATGTTGTTTTTCTTGGGTATATCTATAGCCCATATTACAAAGAAGCATTTTGCCTTTCTGTGAAGTTACAAATTTTGCCTCTTCTGTCATTGTTCTGGTTTCTTTCTACAGTAAATAAATGTTAAATAGAGAAATGTAGATTTGTTTTACGTTTATCATTACATTTATCACATTTTCACAGTATATTTACCAGTTTCTCAGTTGTTTGGAGAGCTGAGCTTTTTTTTATGGTTTTCTTCTCTGTTTCTTTTGTTGATGGCTCTGTTGGTAAAAGTAAAATCATTTATTGTATATGTTTTATTTACAATTATTGGATTCCTTTTCATTTGGAAGTTTTCTTTTTAAGTTTCGTTTTATTGTCTCTGTTATTTTAGTTTGTATACTTACTTTGTTTTTAGAGTTGATAGGTTTGTAAATGTTGGCCTTTTTTTCTTTAAATGTGATATATCTGAACAAAATTGTAAAATTGAAAGAAAATGATTCGTTTATTGTTTAATTTATTATTTGTAGCTTGTAGTGCTAAGCCTAGTAGTTAATGTTAGGTACTTACTTTAGTTTTCTTTATCTTTTGTTTGATGGTAGCAGCATTCTGTTCTGGTGAAAATTTGGCAGAGTTTCCCCTTCTTCACATTTTGTAGCACCAAGTGGTATCTAATTGTGTGTTTTCTTTCTGTATATAGTGTTTGAATTATGTGTTGGTTGATTTGATTGGTCAATGTAATTGTTTGGTGTTTTTTATTGGTTGTTAGAGATATTTTGAATTTTTTTGATAGTCATGTGATTCGTCTTGTAGATGCTCTGTAATGGTTGTTTCTTGTGATGTATTTATTTGTCATTCTTTTTATTTAATATTATTTTGTAATGTGAGCTGTATAATGTTTTTATGATTATGTTATGTGAACTTATTGTATTGTAAAAATGTTTTATATGTTATAAACGGCCCGGGACCAGGGTTCGATTCCCGACGCGGCAGGGTCTTGGACCAGGATCAGCGGACTGATAATTCTCGCATCGGTGCCTACTCCGACCAGGGAGCACACTCGGCAACTCTGGGCATTAGCTTGCCTCATCTCCACAACGGCCCCACACAAACGCCGGGGATGCCTGGTTTCACCTTGGAGACCCCCAGGAGGGACTATCTCACAGGGAAAGCCAGGACGGGTTCCCCAGCGGTCTATAGCGCTACGAGGCCTCCGGGTAGCAGTGCGCTTTACAAGACACAACAATTTACAACAATTTACAATAAATGTTGTTGTTTATTTAATGTTTGTTTTTTGTATTTTATATTTTATATAAGTATGCTGATTTATGTTACGATTTACTGTGTTTTTTAGCAAATATATTCGTTTATTTATTATGTATAGTGAAGTTGATAATTGGTTTTAGCGATATTTTAGTGGTCTATATTTTAGTTTTCGATATTTTTGATTTTGTCTTTATGTGTGTTGAAAGTCGATATATTTTGTTTGCGATATATGTTAGGGTTGATAATGTTGTTTTCGATATTTTTATTTGCGATATTGTTTAGTCGATATTGGTGTATTTTTATGTTTAAGTATTGGAAGTCGATATTTTTGTATTCTATATAATTACGTCGATAATTTTTTTACTCGTTATTTCGTCCGTCGATATTGTTTCAGTGATCCATATTTTCCTAACGCACAATCCTCAAAGTATCAAAGATGTTGGATTGTCTTTCTGAATGTTTATTTTTGCATATAAGATCACATGTATTAATCACAATTACATGGCACACAATGGAATGGTATTTGTAAGTGTTTTAAAAAAAATTATGTGTTGGTATGTAAATATATGGTCCATCCCAAATGCATATTGTCAACAGGTATGTTACACTAACCATTTTGTTAGTGTTGGCAAGTTGTCCTGTTTCCGTAACTCAAAACAAGATGAATATGTGTTTTTTCCCATTGTCACTTGTCTGACATATGTCAACAGATGTTCAATTCTCATGGGGTGAATAATCTACATTCAACATTCTCCTAAGAGACATGGCTGCTTACTTTCTTGTATGATGCTCTGGTTACTTCAACTGAAACAATAGATGGCATGAGTGACACCATACCATGGGGTCGATTATGATTGCGGTTTTTCCACGTCCTACGGGCTGGCAGAAGCCACCACCGGCCAGGAGGATGCGGAAAAACTGCTGCAGAGCATCCAAAGACCCACAGCCATATTAGGATGGCTGGTGGGTCTTGAATTCTGTCCGCAGCTTTTCCGCAATGGCCGCATTACGACCGCGGCAGAAGAGCCCTAATATGGTGGCAGTGTCTAACAGTCACCGCCAGCCATATTAGGATGGTGGGAAAGACATGCTTTTCTGCAGCGGCTTTTCCGTGGAAAAGCATATGGTACCCCCCTGCATTTGCGTGCACAAAGCAGCAGGCACTGCGCGGTGCCTGCCGCTTTGTGCATGCACATGCGATGCATGCATTTTTAGCCTTGCGGCGGGTGCAGCTTCTTGAGGCTGTCATCTCCCTC
The DNA here is from genome assembly GCF_964263255.1 of Lissotriton vulgaris. NCBI lineage: Eukaryota > Metazoa > Chordata > Amphibia > Caudata > Salamandridae > Lissotriton > Lissotriton vulgaris. Next base: position 1,276,163,097 of record NC_141696.1, read on the forward strand.
TCCCATGGTACCTATGTGTGCAGTTAAAACAAATCTTACCATCCGTCCCAATGCCCACTGTAACATATGTGAAGATTAAGCAAAAAGGCATGTGATAGTATATAACTGGTTCAGATAGCAATAAACATTATTCAGTGGCAGAGCCTTACATCTTTCACCCTTCACTAATCTCAAGTGGTGGCCTTGACATGTGTATCTAAAATAACTGTGTAAATAATATATCTCAAATGTATTATTTACACCTTAAATTTTTTGGGGCAATTTATTTTTCACACATTACTGTCAATGGAGCTGTACACTACACTGAGCAAATATAGTGTTCGACAACAGTAACACATTACTTAAAAGATAAGTCTTTGCAAATTTAAATAGCAATGTATGTGTCAATATATCAATGTGTTAGGCCTCATTTGGAGTGGTGGCAATACAATTAACAGTCACCAACACAGTAGTTTCAACTACTAAAATGGTGTCTGTCTGACCTCAGAAACTGCACATTAGGAATCAGACGCTGCTGGCGGAGGTCGACTGCACAGTGGGCGGTTGACTCGATGATGGATACAGCCATAGGCTAACTTTTGTTATTGTAGCAGTAGAGGCTCAATGGCTTTGCTCGTCTCGGTTGACGACTGTGTATGCAGTGTTTTGAATACTAGCTCACTTGCCTACTGACACTTCTGCTATCAAGGCCTTCTCCACTTCTGCTGCTGTTTGCCAGCTCTGGGTATAGTCTTCCAGGCCAAGCAGGTGAAAGGGCCACTGCTTTCTCAGCAAAGGAGCCGGGGCTGCTGGCAGATGAGATCCTTTCCCTGTATGGCCAGCTCCATGGCTCACCAGAGGAACAGATAAATCTGACATACATAAGTTACTCTGTTTGACTGCCCCATTTCCATCACCCCAGGCTACAATGTCCTTCTGAGTTCCAGACTTGAGTTTTGTGATTGTTATAACATATTGTGGTCCTTCCATAGTACACCCTCATTAGGGATTGTTGAGCACGATACATTGTGCAACTAACATCACACTTGGGCTGTGTGAAATGTTAAAAACTAATTTCTACTTGGGGTGTAGGTAGCCATCTATGCATGTATACATTTGACGGTACTTGTGGTATTCAGACAGATCAGATATTGCTGAATGTGATGACAGATCAATAGCCCATACAGCATAAGATGTGTATGTACTCTGTCCAAAGCCAATGAGGATGTGGGCGTTGTGCATGTTGATTAGCTATGTGTATAGTCCGACATATCACTCAGCCCAGACCAGGGCTCTCCAAACTGTTGTCTGGGAGCTATCAGTAGCTCACAGTTCCCTTCAGAGTGGCACACAGCCTTGAGGTCACTTATAAGATGGGCACAAGTGTAACAATTTTATTTTTAATTGGTGAAAATGTCCTCTTTATTTGACATCATTATGCTCAGCCTGCAGAGAGCAAGGCCTAACAATGAGCTGTGCACAGGCAAAACCATGTGCCAGGCTGGGGCAGAGTCTCTCGGGCAATACTAATGATAAACTGAATCCATCATGTTGAACTGTATATCCTTGAATGAAAATAAATTGAGTTGTGACCAACAATAGTACCCCTGCTTGATTTATGAGGCACTACATCTGTAATGGCGAATGAGGTAACATCTTGAACTGAGCCTTCATTACATTTGCCTACATTTTCAAAATGTGTGCTTTCCTAAAAACAAGCCCCTTCCTCACAAAAGTCACTTTTCACTGTTCAATAAGTCATGCTTGCACCGTACAGCCATTGCAGATATATAGTTACTTAATATGAGGTGGTGTATAGGAGATTCTTCTACACTTTTATATTCCCCCAATACAAAAGGACATATAGTGGTATGTTAATCTCATCCCTGTAACAGTGCCTTATTTGGCAAAATGTGTGTTGTGTGATGCTAGTACATACCACTCAGACTCAATCAGCTGTAGCACAATATCCAATTAATAGGCACACATGTCCACACAACCCCAGAGAGCAAGCTCTCACTCGCACACTTGGCAGCCCTATCATAGTGCCATTAGTTATCAGATGTAGTCTATTCTATGGTACACAACCCTATGGGCCGAAGGCATAAAGTCAATGTGGCAGGCCGTGAAGGTGTCTCCTAAAAATGCACAAGTTGTTGAACCTTCACTAAGTTCCAATGTTTTGTCCTGTTTCATAGCAGCCCACTTCACAGTACATGTAGGAGGTCCGTGGGCTAGATGATGTTACTGGGCTGGCTTACTGGGATGAGGATAGTCAGCAGCGCACACCAAAAGTAGGTATTAGTGTATTTGGAGTGCTCTGCATGTGAAAACTAAACATGATGTATGGTAACCTAGAAGTTATGCTTATGGTAGTTGTAGTAAAATAGTGTGAAATCAAAACAGATACATAAAATGTTTCAGTAACAATGTTTTTCTTGCCTCTTTTGTATCCATACAGGTCAGCGCCCATCAGAAGTGGGCCATTTGGAAATCGATCACCAGGGGTTTAATGGCTATTTCCTAAAGTGGATACAGGCGCTATACGATAACCCCTCAGCCTGTATTAGCTACGGGGGACTAACTTCTACAGATTTTCCTATATCACGTGGCACCCGTCAAGGCTGTCCTTTATCCCCGCTTTTATTTGCCCTCTCACTTGAACCATTTTTACATTCCCTCCAAACACAACCCAAAATTATACAGTTTAAATCTAATGAACAAGAGCTGAAAATCACGGCATATGCCGACGACATTGCTGTATATTCTTCTGACATTATTCAGACCCTAGAGGGAATTAATACAGAGGCCCTTAAATTTGGTGCAGTATCCGGCTACAAACTAAACTCAAATAAAACACAAATTATAGCTAATCATTTACCAGCGGTAAATGTCTCTGAAATATGTAAGACTGCTACCTATTTAGGTGTAAAAATTACTTCAAAAATACAAGAAATAAATAATCTTAACTACAATGAATTAATTAAATCAACCATTGTTACATTAAAAAAATGGCATAGACTACCTTTGAATTTAATCTGCAGAATCAACCTTATTAAAATGAAGATACTTCCCAAATTTGTATACTTATTCCGCTCTATCCCACTCGCTCTAAATAATTCCTTTTTTAAACAGCTTGACGGAATTTTCAGCAGCTTCATATGGGGATACAAAAAAGCAAGAAAATTGTTGAAGCTTCTTAAAAACAGCACAGACAAAGGTGGCTTAAACTTTCCAGATGTTAAGCTATACTTTTGGTCCTCATTTATCAAACGCCTTCGATCACTGCTACACAACGAAAACACGTTGTTTTTTCACGTATTCATGCTTAAATCTGAATCTAATATGTTTTTATTACGAACTAACGATGCTAATTATTACAAAAGGGTGAAATTCAAGACCGCTAAAGACATTATCAGGATATGGGCTAACATTCTGGCTTATTGCAAAACCTCTTTTTACCACCCGAAATTACAGCTTTGGGGCAATCCTGGCCTTCCGGAAATTTTCAACGATGGAACGGCTCATAGATGGTCAACTCATGGTATTAATACTTTGGGGGACATATATGGGGGACATATATGGCGCTCAAGGGTTTTTAGACTTTCATACTTTACAAACTCTCTACAATCTGACAGAAAATATGAGGTTTAAATACATACAAATACACGATTTCCTAATCAGAAAGAAACAGCTATTTAATATTCAAGATTTTGATATTTGGAATTGTCTATATTCTACCAAAAACAAATCAGTGATAAGTGAGGCATACACTTCTGTGCTGTCAAAGTTGACGACTGTTCAAAATTAGCTCAAAAATGGAGTAATAAAACCGGTTTAAATATAACGTCTAGCAAATTATATGCTCTTTATCTAACATCAATAATGCGGTACGCTCATCTAGCTTAAGACTACAACAGTTTCGCACAGTTTGCATGTTAAATTATACACCGGAAAAGATCTCAAAGTGGTCCCTTAATAATATTCAGGGGGACCGCACCAAATGTCCCAAATGCCTTGCTTACGCTGCAGACCTAGAACATATGTTGTTCTCCTGTCCAACTCTAAAGGATTTCTGGGGGGAATTAATTAAAGTTTTGAAAATCAAAAAGATATTTCTACCTACCCTTAGCGCATCAACTGTACTACTTGATATATATCCTATCTCCCTACCTCAATCCGCATTGATAACAATTCTTATTTTCTGTGCTAAACTTACACTGGCTAGAGCTTGGATTAGCCCCAAACCCCCTAACATCTGGGAATGGTGGTCACTAGTTAATGAAATTCGCTCTATGGAATTCGGGTTAGCCAACCTTAGAGGAGCTCGCTCATTAAAAAAAGTCGAGAAAATATGGGGCGATTTTATCAATAGCCCTGCTCATGCTTAAAGGCCGAGAAAAGGAGAAAGGAGACACATAAGCTCATCTCTCCCTTTTTCTTTTTTTTCTTCTTCTCCCTCCCGCGGCTTTATGTATGTGTGTACAAAAGAAATTACTCTGTAATCTGTTCCAAGTGGAAAATGCAACTAGCTTTTGTTATGACTGTGTTATAATTATTTTTTACCTCACGTAATTGTTTTTCTTTTTATCATATTAATATTGTTATGTCTTCCTCATCAGTTTGCAAATAAAAATAAATAAAAGGAAATCGATCACCAGGAAGGTGCGGACCCTGAGGGACTACAGGCGGTGTACCGTCCATTGCCATTAGAGATGGCAGGACTTAAGGTGCTGGACCCGGACGATCGCATCTAGTCCATATGGGGCTGTCCTTCCAAAGACCCCCCCAAAGACCTGCATTATTGCGATGGTCTGGCCTGAGCTTGATGAGCAGTTGACGGCTCAACAGCAGCAACAAAAGGGTAAGTCATGACCAGAGTTGTACATGCCGCATGACCCTCTTTTGAGTTACACACAGACATTTCCACAGCAACATTAAGGGTGAGCCATGTCCAATGCATAAGAAGAACTCTTGAATGTGTAGCTATGGTAGAAGATGCATGATGATGCTTATCCTATTGTCTTTTTGACTGGGAACCCATCAGATTCCTGTCCACTACCAAAGTACTGTATTGAGAAGACACATGGATGACTGAAAGTGCTAAATCATCTCATGAGGTCAGATGTTATGGGTGACAGTTGTACAAAACATGCCACTGCTCTTTATTGTGTCAGATTTGATTCTCATTCACTGCTGTTTCTCGTGTACTGGTACATGTCACATAGGATACATGGTACTTTTGATGCAGTGACTGCGCAACATTTTCTATTGGTATTTTGGAACTCTACACACACATGAGTGTGCACACATCACTGGTGCCATCAGTATTAGTGCCTACATGTTGGTATATGTAAATTGCAATGTTGCTGTTTCATCTGCAATACTGTTTCTTACCTGATTATAAGTCTCCATGGGTTGATGTCTGACTCCTTCACAAATATGTGTGTGTAGGCCAGTTTGTAGTCTCAGTGATTTGTCAATATTGATAGTTACATGCCAATTATGGAGAAGTGTGGCTCAGGGGTTAGAGGCGGCAGACCCGGAAGCTGAGATCGGCCCTGGACCAGGGTTCAATTCCCCGCCTCGGCGGGTCTTGGGCTCAAAAATTCCACGGACTCAATAATTCCCGCTCCGGTGCCTTCTCAACTCACGGGTTCACACTCTGCGACTCTGGGCAATAGCTTGCTTAATCTCCACAACGGCCCCTCGCGGCGGGATGCCTGGCTTTCACCTTGTGGATACCCTGCCGGGGTTATCTCACAGGGGAATACCAGGACGGGTTCCCTAAGCAAGCGCCGGGAAACCCTTTGTGGGTAGCTGTGCGCTATATAAGCTCAAATACATTTACATTTACACATTTACATTATGTGGGAGTATTCAACCATGTGGACTTGACATCTTGATTTTTCCAGATTGGACATGCATGCGTCAAGAAGTTACATGTAGAAAAGTAGGAATCATATGTGAGTGTTTACACTTAGTATGAAATGGCAATTGGTGTTAGAGTAAAAATGATAGTGTGATGTGCCATTCCCTTAGGATAAACTTGAAACCACCTCTTTGTGTCATAGATATTCAGTGAGACACAACAATCTTCAATGGTCTCCCACTAATATGTCCCTGGATATGTCCAGGCTATTTATCTATGCTATGTGAGAGATAGCAAAGGCTACAGTATAGCTTTCATTGGACCATTTTGACAGTGAGTAGACATATGAAGAGGTCCCTTTTCCCAAACCTGCACAAACCACATTCACACATGTGCATGCACCTACTCATACAGACCCAATCAGCACATCTACATAGAAACCCAAACCACACAAGAAACACGTATGCACATCCAAACAAACAGATGCCACACAAACCACAACACCCACAGGCCCACACCCACATCACATCAACACACAGTGCAGAAAACACCACACCCACATACACACTCCCCTCCCTATCACATCCATACATAGCACAGATGTCACCACACCCACATGCACCCCCCAACCACCATTACATCTACACACACAGCACAGACAACCACACCCACAATCCCCAATTGGAGTTGCTACGGAGTTGCCGAAAAACTCAGCCACATTACGCTGAGTTCGTGAGCAGGCAGAGAATTGTCACCATTAATGAAGACTCCTTGGCTGCTGAGGTTCGTTGGGGGTCTAGAACCCCTATTGTTGCCACAAGTAAGTCCCCCACAGCGGGATTGCTGAAATGTCATCTGGGACCCCACCCTCTTTCACAACCACTCTGCAAAGGAGCATCCTGGCGCACTACTGGTTGGGGGATGAAGTCCCCTTGGCTGCTAGAGGTCGGTGAGTGCCAAGAACCAATATTGTTGTCACAAGTAAGTCCCCCACAGTGGTATTGATAAGACATCATTGGAGGCCTCACCACCTTTCTCACCCACTCTGCAGAGGGCGTCCTGGCGCACTACTGGCTGGGGGTGAAGTCCCCTTAGCTGTTGAGTGTCGTTGGGGTCCAGGAACCCAAATTGTTGCCACAAGTACGTCCCCCACAGGGGGATTGCTGAGATGTTGTTGATTGCCTGTCCCCTTTCTCCACCATTCTGCAAAGGGACCTCTTGGTGCACTACTGGTTGAGGGATGAAGTCCCTTGGCTGCTGAGGGTCGTTAGGGGCAAAGAACTCCTATTGTTGCCACCAGTAAGTCCCCCACAGCGGGATTGTTGAGAAGTTGTTGGAGGACCTGCCTCCTTTCTCAACCACTCTGTAAACAAGCCTCCCGGTGCACTACTGGTTAGGGGATGAAGTCCCCTTGGCTGCTGACGGTCATTGAAAGGCCAATAAACCCTATTGTTGCCTCAAGTAAGACCCCCACAGCGGGATTGCTGAGACATCGTTGGAGGCCCTTTTACCCTTTCTCATCCACTTTGTAAAGGTGCCTCTTGGCGCACTACTGGTTGGGAGATGAAGTCTCCTTGGCTACTGAGGGCCTTTGAGGGCCAAAAACCCCTATTGTTGCCAGGCATACGTCCTCCAGAGCGGGATTGCTGAGACGTCATTGGAGCAGTGGCAGCTGTTCCATATGGGGCGCAAGGGCAGTGACCTTCCATCACCAGCACGCAGGAGGAAAGAATAGACCCCATAAAAGGAAACGGACAAACTGACAGATTTGTCTGTTTGTTTTGCTTTTTTTTCTGCCTGCCCTGTGTCGCTCCACTGTGGCCTTCCGTTGACACCTGCACAGTGTGCAGGTGTCAACGGAAGGGCACAGAGGAGCAACACAGGGCAGGGGATGCTTGAGGTCCATGTTTTGCGCATGTGTGTAGAGCGCTTTTCATTTCAGCCCTCTTCACACATTCGCAACCCATAAACTTGCTGCGCATGCTCTTTGCAGCGCAGCTTGTCTAAGAATGGATGCATGCACAGGCGGTGAGACGAAATCGCCCTAGGCCCTATTAGGATTCAGGATGGAGCAGGTTTAAAAAAGAGGGTTAAAGCTCAGCTCTAACCTGACTCCTGATACGGCCGTGACCAGCACGTTCCAGGTGCTGCAATTGAAAGACCCAATGGAGCCATTGAAGATGTGCAGAAAGTGAAACATGCAGGTAGGTAAACAATGGAAAGGAATCCTTCATTTAAAAACATTTCCAATAACTTTGAAGACAGCATGCAATGGATAACAGCTTCGCAAGGGTGGCCCACTGTCAGGGGGGACTTGTATGCTTCCTTACATCATAAAAAGGCAGTAAAGTGTGCATTCACAGGGGTGGACTTTTGTAATGGTTAACACATGTTTGAATGAGTCAATTTAAGCTTTTCTTCAAGTGGATGCCAAAAACTATCGTTGAACTCAGTTGTTTTGTTTAATCAACTTTTCAGTCTGAGGCAACCATTGCTCTCACAAGATATCTCAGAATTCTCAAAATGCACAGAACGAATTTCAGGTGCTGCTGCTCGTGACTTGTGTGCATTGCACAGCTACTGTGGGTATCTGGTGATAAAACACTTGTTTAGTGTGTAGGGATTGATATCAATGTGATTTAGCCTATTTCAAAGCATTCTTATTATTGTTTTGGTAGATAGGAAAAGTGTAAGTCATGGTGAGGAGTTGATGTGCCCAAGATCACACAATTTAAGTAGTGAAACTATGACTGTTGACTACCTAAATGCTGTATTGTATGTTTTCTTTCGCCATCACAAAACCTGTAAAGCGCGTTGATACCCCTAGGTCTAGCTATTTAATGGCATTTCATATCATGTGATGCAACCTCCAGGGCATGTAATGTGACGAAATCACACTGTCAGATTTGGCCATCTGAAATGTATATTTTGGTAGCCAGTTAACTGGTGCAAAGTGTGCATTTTGTCCTTGTTGCAATCCATTGGAAGGGTCTCATAACTGATAAAATGTCACTTTATTTTCTGGCACATGTCTTCCATGTTCTTTTAAACAACTTTCCTTGTGTTGGTATACTAAAGCTATTGTTATTTACGACATTATAAATGCTAGCATCTTTCCAACAAATGTAATGTGGCAGAAGGAGTCAATAATATTGCAATAAATATGTGCTTGCTTTTTTCCTTTGCAGAGCTTTTAAAAATGAGATTCCCAACTCCAACATTCCCCATTTTTATGATTAATTAAAGGAACTTCTTTAATTGCCTTATTAACTTCTTGCTTTCTCAAATTTGCTTAAAAATGTACCATATGCGACTCTTTATTTCAACATTTTCTTTGGGATAGAACCCCACAGAATCCCCTGACAACAGTTGATCTCCCCCGCTACGCCCACTCACCACAGGTCACTCATTCCAAACATTTACGCCTCACCACTTTTAAATGTCACCCGCCGCCACTGCATTGGAGGCCCGCCCCCTTTCTCAGCCACTCTGCAAAGGAGCCTCCTGGTGCACTAGTGGTTGTGGGATGAAGTCCCTTGGCTGCTGAGGGTTGTTAGGGGCCAAGAGCCCTATTTTTGCCTCAAGTAAGCCCCCCACAGCGGGATTGCTGAGACTAATTGTTGGCGCCAGTATATTTTGCTCATCTGGCAGGTTGATAACGTTTTTGCTGAACTCCACATTCTAAGCTGAGTACAGAGTGGCAAAACTCTGTACACTCTGCTCGTGGAGCAGAGTATATCAACCACCCCTATTCAACATGCACAACACCCACACCCATCACATCCACAACACCACCCTCCAGAAACACAAATCTCACAGTACACACCCAATAAACAGAGTCTCTCACAATCATGCGCCCAACAGGCACATGAGACACAAGACACATCCATACCTGCAGTGCATACACCAGAACCGTCTACCTGCAAGACCCTACTCCTTCTCAAACAACCTGCCAAGTTCCCCACTGATGATCCTACCTTTTCCGTTGCCCTCACTCCTCAAAAACCTCTAACCACTCCTTCCAAATATAATCCTACCCCTCACACACACAAGATCACCCCGTCCACATAAAAATTGACCCCTATTGCAGACCCTTGCACCCCTTCCACTTCCCAACGCACCCCTTCCAAGTGTCAATCCATTCCTTCCACTTCCAAATCAACCAATCCTAAAAGAAAGTCCACTTCTTCCTCTTCCCAACCCCCAACTTCTAACCGAAAGTCCGCTGCTTCCTAAGCTCCTCCTCCTAAACAAAAATCCACCTCTTCCTCTTCCCAACCCACCCCTTCCCAACTGAAGTACAGCCCTCCAAAACGCAAATACCCCTCTCCCAAGTAACATCCATGAGGTGACTGCCTTGCCCAAAGGATGCTTCTTCCTGAGGAGGTTCCCCTAGCAGTGACTTTTGAGGCAAGATTGGTGGCACAGCACTTGGCACAGCAGAAATGTTTATTTCTGGACTGGCTATTTGCCTTCAGTTCTAGACAGAGATTCTCTGGTTTTGTAAATACATATTTTGCTCAAATTTGAACAAATTTGTCCTGGCATTACTTTTGCATAGCTATTGTTGGGTGCCTAAAAATGTTGCAGAGCTTAGATTGTGTAAAATATGTATTTGTTTGCACATTATGGCAGGTTATACAACATTTACATTTACAGTTGCTTTGTTGTGTACATGCAGAGGTTGATATGCTATGTGATGGTCACTAGATTTTATGCTCTGCAGTTTATCATAATAGTGATGTCTTGCACAACCTAGTTGATCGGAAATGATTTCACCGTGATTGATGTTCAATATGTAGAGGTTTATATCTATTGTCCTTGGATCCAGTGCAGGATTCACACATATAAGTGGAAATGTTGCATGGATGGATCTGTGGCAGGATTCTAACTTGAGACTGACATTTATTTGGGTGGTATTTCAAATGGTGGAGGTTACAGCTTGTCTATAGCAATGTCAACATCATGTTTCACTGCACTTCTCCCTATGATATGTGTTGCATATGTTTTTAATGTGTGCACTTTAGATATATGTCTATGCACACCTGGAAAGTGATTATTTGTCATACTTTTTTGATCCTCTTTTGTGCATGTATCCATTTTTAAAGGTAGCTTCCACCAATTTTCTACATGTGAAGCGAGTGCTGTTACAGGTGTGTTCATTTTGATATCTTGCACTTCAACGTTACCCACACATGCATTGCAGTTCGTTATACTAGTGGTTGCCCAAGATATTTGAAAAAAGCACAGGTCCTGTGCATCTGTTAACTGACATGCAAATGGAAACGGGTACATCTGGGGCTTACCATCAGTTGCGTCAATGACAGTGTTGGTTTTAGATGTCATCAAGCAGCAGCAGCAGTGGCAGGATTTGTAGGATCGGCTCCATGGCAGTACAGGAAGTGTGTAGGTGAGTCAAGGTCAGTTGGTGCTTGATATCCCTTGCATTCCGCAAACTCAGGTGTTGAGTGTTGACCATCACACATTGGCACATTGGCACATTGTGATTGGGCTGGGGGAAAAAGGCGGTCCGCCCTCCGACAGCCGCTTTACTCTATTCCGCCATTGACGCAGTCTAGATTTCCTGGAGGTGATGGCAGTACCAAGGCGGTCTATCATCTAGGCACTCGCATGCTTCATAATAGAGGGGTGAACCGCCAAGTAGGTGGCCCTGAAATCCAATGCTGTTTTGACTGTGGGACCCTTTCTGCACAACTCATAACCAAGCCCTTAGTCTCTGAAATTGAAGACAACATTTTCCACTGGTGCAAGGTTGCAGACTGTATCCAATAAAGTCCTCATAATGCTGGATGACCATTGGATGACGTCCTGCTGAAGCTGTTGGTTTGGTAATAAAAACTCAGAGTGGGAATTCTGCTTGTCGGCCGTATACTTTTGCATTTTCGCTGGTCAAGATTTCTTTGTGTATATTTTGCTTCTTTTTTGGTCTCAGAATCTTTCAGCAGTGCATGGCTGCAGGATGTATATGGAAGGTCATGGCAAAGTTTTATAGTATTTAGGGGTGAGAGAGGCCATGAGTAGGGACAAGGTGCTTTTGATCAGCTGGGCACCTCAGTAAAAAAACATCTTCCAGCTTGTGTCCCTGTAGTCACACAGGAGGTCTTCCACCTGGCCCTTTGGGTTCACTTCTATTTCCTGGTTACAAGTGGCAGCAGGTCCAGCTCTTCAGGTCTCCTCACAGGTCTCAAACAGTAGCAGCAGTCATTTTTTTGTTCTTCCACATTTCCAGAAAGTGTTCTGTAGTGATGGGGGTGAGCTGTCAGCTGTGAAGATGTCCCTTGTTGAGGAGGCGGAAGTGACTTCCTGCTCTTCACTAACCAATGGGGAAAAAGTTCTCAGGGGCAGCCCTACTGACATTAACTGCACATCCTGTTTGTTTTTCTGAACCATGGACCAAGAATACACTATTCTAGGTGGAATTCAAAAAGGCATAGGCATTCTTCTCTTGCACAGTGCCTGGAATGGGTGTATGTAGAGAAATAAGACGTCTGTTCTTTATACGTTATTCCAAACATGTTCTGGTACCAGTTCCCCTGCCCACTGGGCTAGGGTCCATTCAGATACAGAAGGACTAAAGATCAAAGTGTTCTCTTCCTCATGTTTCCCCTAAACTAAATAATGAGTAGATAAGCTTCATCCCTGCCCCTTTTAAGTTAATGAAATTCTTGGAACTTCCTCAGCAATCCTTCCTAGACTGATAACACCCATCAGCCCCACACCCACCCATCCTGTCACCCAGCCACAGCTAATGTGTCCTGCTCTGGGAGCAGTTTTTCCACCTTATTAAGATCAAGCAATGACAAGGCAGCTGTTGATAGGTTAATGCAAATTAGCCACCAGGAACCTCAGGTAGGGAAAAGGTAACTTTTTAAAAAGTGTATTTTCTTAAATACTTAGCAAAAATGTAACTTAACCTTTCAAATATTTATTTAAAAAAAGAATTTAAAGTAGTAGCTGAACTATTTCCCTTGCTTGTCCCAAACCTGTGAAATCAATAATAATATTTTAATCTGAACTCTACTTTTCCTCATAGTACAACCAGAGCTTTCTAAGGTGAAAAGAGCTCTTGGGCGACTTTTCACTGTAAGTCATAGAAACATTACATTACTACATGGCAATCTTCCAATAAACATGTACTCTATCTTTTGGGCTACAAGGCCTACATAGGAGTGTTATTTATATTTAAACAGAAGGTTTTTCCACTCTCAAGAGGTTGATTTTGTCAGGTCATGCTGCAGGCTTAAACTGCAGCAGTCAGGCTACAATGGTGGGGCTGAAACCTAAGGCTGCAATCCACAGGAGAAATTTAATTTTCAATACCATATTCTATGGCCTTATGGAAACTTAAATATGCTACTTTTGTCAGATTTTATGGGTCAGAGGACATACATTGGGCCTCATTAGCAGGCTCCTAGTGCAAAAAAAGCAGTCAAACACAGCAGCATCTGTCAAACAATAGGGCTGATCATGCCCCAAAAAGGCACTTCTGATGGCACCACAAAATGAAGGTTATAAAGTGCCATTTATTTATTTTATTTATTTATAAAGTTTTATATAGAGCAAACTTGATCCCGAAGGATATCAGAGCGCTTTACAATTTGAGGCGAAGGTAACAAATCAAAACATGAGTCTAACATGGGGAGTCTAATAGGCATTGAATCAAATAATGCACACATAACAGCTCATTTATAAACCTGAGTGAACGAGTAGGAATGGGCTATACGATGGAGCATAGAGACATAAGGGGTGTAAGTACAATAATCATATACAGGAATAATAAGCAGTACCAAAACAATAATCAAGACATGAGTCCAATGGGGAGTCCAATGGGCATTGAATCAAATGTTGAATATCTAACAGATCATTTATATACCTGGGTGAACGAAGAATGGGCTAGACGACGGAGCATAATGACTTAAGGGGAGTAAATTCAATAATCATGTACAGGAATAATAACCAAAATAAAAATAATGATCATATACAGGAATAATAACCAATACTATAGTATGTCCGATACGCTTTGAGCTAAAAATTGCCCCTCATGTTAAGAACTTGTTCATGAGAAATCTTTTTGCTTCCAGTTTGAAAGCAGCCTTGGAAGAGATCCTCTGAATTTTCTGTGGTAGAGAGTTCCAGATTTTAGGAGCAGCGCCAGAGAAGGCTCGTTGGCATGTTCTCTTTTTGCGGAAGATCTGTGGTTTCAAGAGGAGGAAATTAGCACTCCTTGACAGTCTACCCCCTATGGATAGTTCTAGTTTTTGTGCAAGGTAGATGGGGGTTTTGAAGTGGAGGGCTTTGTGTGATAGGCAGGCAATCTTCAGTTGAATTCTAGCTTCGTAGAGTAGCCAGTTTAGCGATTTTGAAACCGGGGAGATGTGTGTATTTCGCTTGGTGCTCGTGATCAATCTGGCCGCAGCGTTCAGTGAAGCCTTAAGGGGGGCCAAAGTGTATTTGGGGAGGCCAGATAGCGTGGCACTGCCATAGTCAAGTCTCGGCAAAACAAGCGCTTGGACCACTTGCTTGAAATCTGCTTGAGGTAGGAAAGGTTTGAAATTCTTGAGTATTCTCAGAAGGTGGTTAGCTCCCTTGCACACGTTGCTAATGTGAGTCTTCATATTCAGATGCTTTCCAGGGTAATTCCTAGAGATTTAGCTTAGTCGATAATGCGGGGGGAGCAGTTGAAGGCAGTGAGTTGGTTCATCCATAGGTCGATTTTAAGAGTATGTTTCGGGGGAGAAATGAGGAGGAATTCTGTTTTGGAGGTGTTTAGCAGGAGGTTGTTTGCAGTTAACCAGTTTTGGGTAGTCAGTAGGGTGGTGTTGAGTGTAGTGATGTCATCCGGGGAAGAGATTTTCAGATATAAAAGCAAAAGTGGAAGGTGCACACAATTAGAGTCCAAAGGAAGGATAGTGTAGTATTTATCTTCTTCTTTATTTAACAGTTTTTTTCAAATACAGGCACAGCCAACGCGTTTCGTTCCATTAGCCTTGTGGAACTTCGTCAGGGCGAATTGATTAAATTTTGGGATTGGAATCTATTCAGACCCACCTTGTGGATCACACAATAGCAGATTCTGGGTCTTCAGAGGCATGTAACCTTCGTATATTCAGAGAAGGTATTGAAACTGGATACAAGTGGGTACGCCCTGTAGATGTTCTCATGCTATATCCCGCAGTGTTCAGAGTAAAAAGGAACTAGGTATAAAGATAGTTCAAGGTGGGGAGGACATTCGCAGGGAATCTAATATTCGCAACGATAATTTCTTGCTCTTCCCTCTAATGTCAGGCTCCAGTACGGGCATAAATTCAAGAAGAAGAGGAGGCCACCGGTCCGTAGTAAAACTCGGTGTTCGTGGTAATAACCACTGAGCACCTGCAGTCGGGTGCTCCAATTTCGTGTATCGTCTCGTGGCGGCGTCCCGGGTAGATTTTCAGATATAGTTGGGTGTCGTCTGCATACATATGGAAGCGAATGTCCAAGGATTTTAGAACATTAGCTAATGGTTCCAGGAACAAATTGAAGAGAATGGGATATAAGGAGGACCCTTGGGGAACCCCCATGCTGACTGGGGATGGCTGGGAGAGTGAGTGCTTTGCTTTAACTCTTTGGGTCCTGTGCTGCAGGAAGGACGAGAACCAATGCAGCACCTGACCAGAAAGGCCCATCCTATGCTCCAGAATGCGGAGGAAGGGTCAGGGGGGAAAAGGAGGCAGGATTTATTTTGATCAAGCATTATTAGGATGTCATTCATCACTCGGGTGAGAGCTGATTCAGTGCTGTGCCCACTACGAAAGCCAGATTGGTGTTGGTCCAGGAGATGGAAATTTTAGATGCGCGCACATAGTTGTGGCTAGACTCATTTTCCAAGGAGTTTGGCTAGAGTGGGGATTCTGAAGATAGATGTGTTTTTTTGTATTACAATAGGTGATACCTGAGCCTCTTTTAGGCATTCTGGGATCGTGCCTTGTGACTGAGACGCATTGACGATCTTTGCCCAGAAGGGGGAGATTTCATCCTTAATTACTTTGAAGATGGTAGGTGGTAACAGATCACTGAAGGGGTTAGATGGGTTGATTCTCCGAAGGACCTTTTTGATATAATTTTCATTCAGGGGGGTAAAGGTGTCCCAGGAAGCGTTGTTCTTGATACCCCAGCTACATGGTGCTGTCTTGTCTAGTACGGCCAGTAGGGGTGCAGGTTCATTGGGTAGCAATAGAGCCCTCCTGGCTTCCAGATCAATTTAATAAGTCTTGTTTTCTCAGTAAAAAAAGGCAGTCAGATCATCACATGAGGGAGGTCTGACTTCCGAGGATGATCGGTTAGGGGTTACCACCGATTGCTGTTCAACCCATTCAAACAGTTTCTTTGGTCGATTCACCGCTTGGTTAAGTTGGTCTGAAATACTCTGCCTTAGCTGACTTAATTTGTTTGTTATACACACTTCTTTCTGCTCGAAGGTTTTTTAGGTGGTCCGCAGATGGAGTGGTTCTCCTGGAACGGTCGATGGCCCTTGGATTACGACGTTCCGAGTTTAGGTTGCCATTGAACCAAGGTTTAGAAATTTTTGCAGGTGCATTTTTTTGTTGTAGTGGGGCCAAAGAATCCATGATGTTGGAAATAGAAGAGTTGTAGAAGTCTGTGAGAGCATGGACTTCAAGTATATCCAATTGGGGAGAGAGGGCCCGATGACAGTGGGTTGCTAGGTCAACTGTATTGATATCTCTGAGGTCCCTTTTCCAAATCTTTGGTTTGGTTTTTTGTGCCTTACTCTAATAAACCTCAGAGTTGATATGGAAGGAAATGATGTGATGGTCCGACCAATCACATGGTATGATGGAATCCAATGAGATGGTATGAACTTTGGAGATGATGAGGTCTAAAGTGAGTAGGCTGGTCACAATGTTGAATCAATTTGTGGTCATGCAAGAAGGAATTGAGGCATGAGACTGCTTGATCATCAGTTTTAGACCGGTGAAGGTTAAAGTCCCCAAGGTAGATGTGGGACTGGACTGAGTCCACATTGCCAGATATGATTTCCAGTAATTGTTCAATGAAGGAGAGATTGTCGCCTGTGAGTGATAGAATGTGTGTAGTTTGCAAACCAGATGAGTTTTACTAAAGATGTTGAGACAAAGGTATTCACAAGTTACTGGCAGAGATGACTCTGAAAGGGGAACCGCAAGCATACTCCGATGTATGCAAGCTAGACCACCACCCAGCTTCTTAACTCTGTCAAGACGAATTATGTTGTGGGTGGGGGGCACCAAGAGGTCATGAATTGGAGTGGACGAAGGGTTGAGCCAAGTTTCTGTTAGGATAATGATATCTATCTCATTCTGTTGAATTAGGTCGAAGATCTCGGAGGCGTGTTTGCTAGCAGACCTACAATTGAGTAGTATGCATTTGAGTGGAGCCGGAGTAAGGGGGGAGGAGTCTGGGTGATGTTCACTCTCTTCAGGTTATTGTTATTTATGACTCTGAGGTTGTGGTAGGGTTCTCTGTTAGGGTTAGAATAAATAGTTTGAATTATTCCCTTTGGACTCGTGTTGAAGTCCGTGTTGGACAAATTAGACTTGAGAAGGCGGTCAATTTCATTGGGCTTGAGACATAATACTAATCCATAAATATTACCAAATCAGAAATACTACTAATTCCAGAAATTACTAATCCATAAATATTACCAAATCAGAAATACTACTAATTCCAGAAATTACTATGAACAAACCTTTAAATGATTAATTATAAAGTAATGTTAGCATGCTTTGGAAGAAAAGAGCTCAGATGTGATTAAATGTCATTATTAGGTTGTGCATAATTACCGTCCCCTCCACAGGTGTTTACAAAAGTGCCTTACTTCTTGAGATAAGGAAGATTTTGAGCTTCACCAATGGGCATATCTCTGGACACTATTAATAATCTCCCACTCAGCATAAAATACTTTGCACTGTGATCATACTTCAGCCACATGCTGTCCAAACCAGGGGTCAGATTTAATATGTGACGCAGAGAAGCACAGCAAAACAATTTGCTACGCTGCGTCACATAGAGAAGGCAGGAATGCGCCATATGTACTCGTCAAGTTTTGAGAGGACAAGTTATTGCACTACATTCTTTAGATCTCCAGGTGGGATAAACAGTTGTATTCTCTTGAGATGTTTTAGGGTATAGAGCGCCCCGTTGGCTGAATTGTTGATGTGAACAGTTTAGTGGGTCCAAATTCTTGACCCATTCTTGGACTGATAGAGGGTTTTTTTGAGAGAAAGGATTACTAGGTCAGTCTTGTTAGGGTTCAGCTTCAGATGATCGGAGTTTAACCAGGTGTTTGTCTTATTTATTGTTTTATTAAGATGTCAGATATCTCTGGGTGATGTTATTTTGTAATAGAGTTGTGTTGTCAGCGTATAGGTGCTATTTGGCCCCTGCTTGATTCAGAATACCTGTAAGGGGTTCCATGAAGAGAATAAATAGGGCTGGAGAGAGGATAGATGCTTGTTGTACACCTTGTGGAACTGGAGCAGGCCTTTAGAGGCAACTGTTGATATTTATGTATTGAGACCAATGTTGCAGATAGGACAAGAACCATCTCAGGACTGTGCCCATGATACTGGTGAGGTTCTTTAGTGTCTCAAGTAAAGTTTGATGATTTGCTGTATCAAATGCCGCTGACACGTGGAGTAGGATTAGGATGCAGGTGTCACCTTCATCTGAGGACCTGTGAATGTCATTTGATATTGAGAATCGCAGTTTCAGTGTCACAGACTTTCCTGCAACCCAATTGGAATGTGTTGTGGAAGTTGAATTCTTCAATCTGTTTGTTGAGTTGTAGTAGGACACACTTCTCAAGGTCTTAACTAGGAAAGGAAGGTTTGTGACAGGTCTGAGGTAATTTGGGTCCACCACTGTTCTTTTTAGAATAGATGTGACTTGCTTAGTTGAAGGAGTCAGGTAGATGATGAGAGGAGTTGATGAATGTGGTTTAACATGGAGAGATGTGGTGGTTGTGGTATTTTACAAGGGTTCAAGGGGAGGGGGTCAGAAGTGTGGAATATGGGCAATAGTTTGCGATAATTTTGAAGACCTCGTTCTGTCATAGGTTAGAAATCCATTTAGCATTATTTTTCAGTTATAGGATATCATTATTGTCTACAATTATTTGTAATTACATGGAATTTTATGTGCTAGTCCCAATTACCAGTAATTCTACATTTTCTGGGGGCACCCGCAGGGTCCCACTCATATTGAGATATAATTATTATCCGCTTCCCCAGAATTACAGATCTCAGGGTAACTTGGGGGAACTAATGCCAGGGTAATTAACAGCCACCTTATAATGGAGACCACAATGTCATGACTTAAAATCAGCAAAGAAAAAGCTCTATAGAGAAGGCTTGGTGATTTGAAATTGGTCATCTTTGCAGTGCTAATATGTGTGAACACTTAAATGCCTGGAGGTTGTGATGATATTGTAGCAACTGTGTATAGCACAAAGGGCCAGATGTAGGTAATCACATATTACCGATTCCTAAATACCGAATTTTACCGATTCGGTATTTAGGAATCGGTAAATGTGATGTAGCTAATGATTCGGTAAATATTATCGAATTGGTAATATTCGGTATTTACCGATTCGGTATTTACTGAAACGGTAATTCCCGTTCATTCCTATGGGCCTGGAGACCCATAGGAATGAATAGGAATTACTGATTCGGTAAATACCGAATCGGTAAAAAGGGGAAGACTTACAAGGGTGGCAGGGTGGCACATTGACACCCTGTTGCACCCCTGAATAGTGCATGGGTGCACATGTGGCACACATACATGCCCTAAGGGCATGTATGTCGGCCACATGGCACTGTTAAAAAAGCCTAACATTTATTTTTTAACGGTTTTCGATATTTACCACCAACTTGTAGTTGGTGGTAAATAACGAATCCTTAAATGAGGAATGCACTCACTTGAGTGCTCCCTACATTAGGGATTCGGTAAATTACCGAATCGGTATCTTAAGGATTCGGTAATTTACCGATTCCTTAAATTACTGATTCGGTAATTTGCATAATCCTTCAATTTAGCCTCCTACATCTGAAAAGCCTAATACCGGTCGGTAACGGACGAAATTCGGTAATTTCAGCCGATACCGACCGGTATTAGGCTACCTACATCTGGCCCAAAGAAACGTATTCATAGGTAGCTAAAGTCGAAGGTTAATTTGGGTTGGGGCGCCAACTTGCTTTAGAAACGATGCCCCACATTACTTCCCATGGGACCGGTAATAAGGTGGATGAGGTATCTGTCATATTTATGATAAGTAAGCCGCTGCCTAACTCCAAATCAGACTCTTTTTTTGGATAATTTAAGGTCAGATCAGTACCAATTCAAATCTAACTATGCGGTTTGCAAGTATTAAATGTGAGCTGCTGAACTCGAAATCTGCAGATTTGTAGCTCCTGATGTTTCGGGGTTTTTATTTTGGATTTCTTTAGAACCAGATGTGCCAGACGTTTCATATTTAATGGGTGTATTTATATCGTTTCTCAGCCAAGCATTGAAACATTTGCTTTGTATATCGATTCGCAATAAATCCATAATAAAATAAGATTCAATATATACATACATTTGCGTATTTCTTGATGCATTTGATATTTATTTTAGATGTAATTAATTCATTTAATCAGCACATTCATTTAATTGATTAAAAGGTGCACTTCCTCAGTAAGCTGGTACAATAAATGGCACACGCCTCAGTTTTACAGGCACATGCCATAACTAACATTAAACTTAATTGGAAAATGTCAGAAATTCGAGAACTGGAAAATATTTCTACCCTCTATCGTAGATCAGAAGGGCACCAGGTATACTGAGGCCAGGTAATAGGTTTGCCAAGACACTTAATACATCTATGACCAACAAAAATCCTGTATTTTAACGTATTTATTTTCGGGAATATCAGTTTTTCCCTTTCGATTTTTTTTCAAACTTGGCTCATAACAATGTATTGACTATAAAAGTGGACAGAATCCAGCTTCGATCTTTATCACTTCAAACCTCTGTGCCAGAGAGACTGGCTCATGTCAGTATAAACACAGTGACTCATTTAGCCCGCCCATTGGTGGAGACATTGGCATCTTCATAATCGAGAAAATGCATGTGCTTCGAGCTGGGGCCTATTCAGTGAAACTCTGTGGATAATTTGACTCACACAAGCATGATATTGGCAGGTTTTATGAAGCTAATTACACCATTGGGACAGTAGTGGTAAACCAGTTCTTTTCACCACGCACGACGTTTCCTTTTCATGCAGTATTTCATTTCAACTATATGTAGGAATATTCCACTTGCATGTCCTTGGTCCAAATCAAATGTATTGTGGCACCTTTATTGCTGGCTTTTTATTGAGCCTTTTAATTAGTAGAAAGAAATCAAAAGGGAACTGCCGAAAGTGTTTTGGAAAATGAAATTCTCAGGATTAATGTATCTCTTGACTCCCCAAACTAGCCACAAAATATGACTTAACAGGCTTCTGCATTATCGTTAAAACAAAAAAACAAAAACAAGATTCACTTAATACTAATAGCACAACTCAAACACTATACCACTTCTTGCCAAATCCCCTTTTAACCTTGTGGGAGCAAATTGGCACCCCAAACATTAGACACCCTAATATTGACCTTAGTCTCTCCCACTGAATACTGGAACAAAACAGTGCTAAACCTCAATTTCATGAGGCAATGTGCCCCCATGTTAAGGCATCTCCTCAAACATCAAATTAGAGTAATTCATTAACAGGCACTCCTTAATGAGTGATTTATAGATCACTAAAAAGTTTTAAAGCATCTTATTAGAAAAATTCAAAGTTAGTGATACATAGTAAATAAAATAATGTGTATTTATAAAGTGCAGATACACCAAAAAGGGTATATTGGCACAGAATAATAGATGTTTATTGTTACTTAACTCAAATCTACTCATTCTATCGACATCAGAAGGATGGAAGGCTAGTAGACCTGCAGGGATTTCAGTCTGTGACCATGAGGTCAAACACAGGCCCCTACAGTGGACACATTAGTCCACTAAGACACCAGCCCTCTCTACCATGAAGCCTCTCAGATGCAAATTTGTACAGAGTAGTGAAAAATCTGAAAATATTCTATGTCCAAATGAGCAAAGAAATCAGTAAATAATCGGACAGCTGCCCTAGTATGACAGAAAAGTCTTCCAAAATTCTGCCTCACACGCAAAATCCAGAGGGTTTTATACCTAGTTTTCACATAGAAAATTAGAGTTTCTGCACATTCATCATGATGTGAGCAAAAGTATCCTTTCTACAGCAAATCAGAACACAAGAAAAATAAACATCATTACCTTACAAATTAAGCATTATCCAGATTTCCTGAATAATTAAACCCCCTTTAAGCTAATGTCATCCAGAGATGATCGAACAAATAGGAAACATTTAACAATATGACTTTTTTGGAATGAATAAGTACAATAAAATAATAGAGACCATAGCCACATGTACGAATTGTACATCCCCACCATGGAATATTCACCACAAAGAGGACAACAGTATCAGTGTAAATGAACTCATATGACTTCAGCTTGACTCTGTGCTTGTTCAAGATGGTGTTTTACAGAGAAACGTGTCCTAGCTAAAGTACATTAATAAACACTGTTATACATCCTAGTAAGTTAGTTTCATAAACAAGTGTAATAATTCAGTTCTTAAATGTAGATCATGTCGAAAAATGCATAGAATATATTATTAATCATGTGAAAAAGCAAAAAAACACAAAACCTTCTACAACTCCCCTCTCTGATTATTTTATAATCACTAAAGCAATTCTGATTTTAAAACAAAATCTTTAAAATTCCCCATCTCATATTCTTCATTCCTCTTTCTTTTTAATGATCTTTTCTAATTTCTGTGCAGACACGTTTTAATCAAACACCCAGAAAATGTTAGTAAGAGAAACCAAACAATTGGACAAAGCATTACCATACAGGAGTTAGTATTAAATGTAAAGTTCCTCAAATTATCACTCTATTCCCCAACATTACTAAAAACCTCAGTAACCCAAGAACCCACAGTCTCCAATATGCCACTCTCTTCTAAAGCTTGAAGTTCATGATAGATGTTAGTAACATTGGATATAGAAGAATTCGTAACCATACTATTACCAGGTATGAAGGTACAACACCTTTAAACCTTTAGTATCTTGCAAACACTGCCTTCCTTGCAAGAAGGATATCTACCACTAAGAAGGTTTGCATAACCATAGGTCCAATAGCAATTAGTTCAGAATTTGAGGGGACGCTATAGCCGCTGCTACCTGCTACCAGACTTTGCCGGTCTGGGAACTGCAAGCCCCAGTAGACATTTCACCCAGGAGGGAGGGGCTGCCACATATGCATAAAAGTGGGCCCATCGGCGGCCATCAGTGACCGGATGTGGCTGGGCTGGGCCACCCCTCTTGGTTCCCCATCTCAGGTCATACTTTATAACATCATCAGTCTCCGGAAAGCTAGAAGAAGGGACCCAGCCTTTTAAGGTGGCCACTTGTAAAAGCAATTGATTCATCCTACACTGGATAACAGGTACTCTCTTCTCCATAATCCATAGTCTGCCTATTGCTAGGAAACAAGTGTAGCCCAATTGAGAGGAATCAGCGGGATTGGACTGTATTGGTACCCAAGCCCAAACAACGTCAAGATCGAGGAGGCTACTGTTGGGGCAGCTTTTGTTGAACAGTACGTTTGAGACAGTTAAAATTTGAGGCACAAAAACAATAGCAGAGGTACCGTTCTTTACCTCTATAATTGAGCCCGGGTTTCTGAAAATATGTCTATTATTAAAAAAAAATCAAGGTTTATGGTGTGGTTGAGTCGTCGGGTAGTCTAAACCGGCTCTATAATTGTTACATTATTGAAATTTACCATATTTTTAAAAAAAGTAGTTGATTGTCTTTTAGATTGCACATATATCATATATCGTAAGTCTTATAATTTTGCATATTTTCCACAGTGAAACATTGTCAGGATTAAGCATGGGGAAAAAGAAACCTGTAGGTGAAACAGAAAGGCCCAAAACTCCAGATAGGTAGGACGAACCACAGACACATACACAGACTTTGTAACTAAAGTTTATTTAATGAGCCATGGGGGCTATTGAGAAGCAGATTACTAATATGGAGGAGTTGATAGTTTGTGGAGACAACATTATGAGCCCCATGACTGTTTTATAAAACCTAGCTGACCATGATAACAACAGAAATTTGAAAACTTGTGAGGGAGGTGGGTTGGCTGAATCAGTCAAAGGAAGAAACAAGTGCACCCAGAATATATCCAATACTATTAATTTGTCTAAATCAGATTCCCAATTGCCCACCGAACGGGTAAAAAAAGACATACTTGTCCCACTACTAATGCCCTAAATAAAGTGGCACTTTGTAGTAAAGGGACCAACTCCCAAGCTAAGACTCAAAGTGGGCCAAATATGGTAATTACTGAACCCACTCAAGAGTGCAGCAATCAGAATAATCATACGATTGAAGCATTATGCTCAGCAGTTAAATCGTTAGAGCAACATCTGAAAAATAGCATAGAATCCATTAATACATGCCTAAAAGAAATGGAAAGTAAATGCAAGATTTGCCTGGACCAATTGAACAGCCGATTGAAATATGGGCCTACGGGGAATGCTTTAGCTGATAGTAACCGAGATGTAACTAACATTGTGAAGCAACCAATCCACCCAGGTACCAATAGCTCACAGGATATAATATTTAACGAGCATACTGCTATTGGCCAAAATTAAAGAAGTCAAGTTGATAGTGTTCTCCCTCCACCTGCTAACATTATACATGTAGAAGCTGAACAAACAAAACCATCAGAGTTTTTAGATCTCTACCGGCTGCTACCCCATATGTAATTGGGTTTTCAAACATCCCACTTTTACAGCATCAGACTCCAGAATCTGGGATTTCACTGAGAAACATGGCATTAAACTGGCTAAGGGTGAGATCTGGCCTGACTGAACATCTATTTAAAGATCTAAAGATGGTAAGACAAATTAAATAGGTGGGTAGGTCCCAGAAGTCCCAACCAGGAGATTGCGTAGTTCTGTCCTTCAAAACACCTAGACTGGTGGAGGCTGTCTTAAACAGAACAAGGCCCACTTATATTACTCCAAATACGATCTCTGCACTCTCACTAAGTTACTTTTACTAACCAGGCTTAATGGTAGCCTATAACCAGCCTATGCATCCTATCCCTCATTCATCACGCACCAATCGACTGCATAATGGATCAACTTAATTATGAGATTATCTTGATGGAATATATTGACCAGTCGTGGTGAGCCAGGTAGGAACTGAGCGGGGACAGGAAAGGACAAATGAATTACATGGCTTTGAAAGGGAGAGAGAGATTGTAAAACTTGAAGGTTTAAGTTCTTCACCTGACGTTTATCTTGCTCAACAATCCATCAGGCACAATATTGATGTACCATCAAACAACAGTCAGAGAATTCTTCCCAATCTTCTAACGAGAATATAAATTTTTTTAATTGGAATGTGGCAGGACTGCGGAACAAAATTATTAATCCCGAATGATTGGAATTCGTAGAAGATTTTAACTTGATCTGTCTCCAGGAGACCTGGTTGGAGGAACCAGTCCATATGAATGGGCATGAAACTTTACATGTCCCTGCTGTTTCAAACCTCCATGGTAGATCCAAAGGTGGCCTATGCACTTTTGTCTCCAATTATTTACCACTTGAAAGATCAGTTGAAGAACTAATCAACCCTTTTATTCAAGTGATTGTATGTGATGGTTCTGACCCGGTCAGGATAGTTGTGATCAATCTGTATAATAATGCACCAAATGGCAAAATTATAATGGTTGTATGATGCTACAACGCGATCTTTTAGATTGCGGTAAATCACAATGCAAGTTTTACAACGCAAGTCGTTACCACGACTTGCGCTGTAGGGTGCTGGACTTAGGAATAGTTAAATTTACTATTTCAACACCAGCCTAAGTACAGTAGGGAAGGTGTTGGAATAGTAAATCTACTATTCCTTAGTCTAGAGCGCCCTCCAGCACAAGTCATGGTAACGACTTGCGTTGTAATGGCACTGCGGTCTAAAATCCGCATTGTAATGGATGTTCCCCAAATATAATACATCTAAAGAAACTGTATGATTACTTGGAAAAACTGGACTATAGCAATAAGAACAAGAAATCAATTGTTATGTACCATCTCTTCTAAAGCGCACGGCTACTCCATAGGGTGTCCCGGCGCTTTGGCAAAGAGACCTGAAACCGAAAAACACCACACAGCAGCTTACAGTGGTCCGAGAGGTCAAGCAGTAAAGAGCCAGGTCTTCAGCTCCCTTCTAAAGGAAAGGAGACTGTTGGCTTTCCGAAGGGAAACAGGGAGCTCATTCCAATGGCGGGCCGCCAGATAACGGAAGGACCGTCCTCCCATCCGGACATGTCTAATAGGCGGGACAGCGACCGTGGCCAATGTGGCCGACCGCAGCGTCCTCCTCGGCGCATAGAAAGCCATGCGCTTCCTGATATAGTTCGGGCCCACAAAATGAAGGGCCTTGAACGCCAGAGTAAGAATCTTAAAGACGATTCTTTTCTAAATGGGCAGCCAGTGCAACCTTTTGAGCAAATCAGAGGCTCTTGCTCTACGTGGAAGGCCGAAGATGGCTCTTGCCGCCGAGTTCTGCACTATTTGTAGCCTGGCAAGCAAGTATTTAGGCAATCCCAGATACAGGGCATTGGCGTAATCGAGTTGCGATCCGATCAACGCCTGAACAATAATTTTTTTGTATTGTAGGGATAACAGCGGGAGAAATTTTCTAAGCATCTTCAAGATGCCATAGCATTTCCCCGACAGCCCAATAATCTGGGATCGAAAAGAGAGGTCATCATCGCATAACACACCAAGGTTCTTGGCTTGCGTCAACACTTTCTCCGGAGGGAACATGTCCTGGGGCCACCACGATTTCCAGCACGGATCAAGTGCACACCCAAAGAAGAGCAACTCAGACTTGTCTGAGTTGCATTTTAGGCTGTGCCGTTGAAACCAGGCAAAGACCGAACTGATGCAGTCTTTGATTCTGGCGCCATCGAAAGCCTCTCCCTTCCTGCAAGTGAACAGGAGCTGGGTGTCATCAGCGTAGGATATGATCTGGGCACCAAAAGCCTCCGCTACCGCCGCCAGAGGGGCCATATAGATATTAAAAAGGGTGGGGCTCAGAATAGACCCTTGAGGAACCCCCACGGTTGTGTGGGGAGGTGATTTCAATATTCAATTGTGTAGCTTGCTAACTGAGAAAGTATGCAGATTGAGTAACCTAGCTGGCTTGAACAAAACACATTTTACCCATAATTGTTATGGAGATAAATTAAATGAACTTATCTATACAGCAAACTTGTCATTTTCGAACGAAATCTCATCCCCCATAAGCCCACTTTCGGTGTACTTAATATCAAATAATCTAAGATGCTATGCTTTTAACTTTAAAACTCATGATATTTTATTAAGTGACCACTACCCGCAATCTGTGCAAATCTCAAAAGCTTTATTAATCAGGAAACAGAATGGGCATTGCTACGCTCTTGATGGAGAGCTTGAGTTAGCCACTTTTAATGGTTACTCGCCAAGGTGGCATTAGGTTACCCCCAGAGGGATTTTTGGAAAATCTATTTAGAAACGCAAAGGAAGCCTTTGAGACTTGTTTAGATTACAACCCTCAATCAAAGCAGATTACTAATGCATTTTTATTTATTGCCCAGGCGGTGAAGGAGAATTTACATGTGAAAACGAAAACTGAAAAAGCTAAAAAGGGTTGGTTTGATACAAAATGCACTAAGGCTAACAAAAAGCTTTAAGAGGCATTACATAAAAGCCCTAGGTGTAGAGTTGAGATCCAGCATTGTAGATCGGTTTACCAACAGGCCATGAAACAAAGGAAAATTCGGGTAAGGGAAGAGGCTTGGGACGCGCTATGCAAAGCAAGTACAAAGAATGACAATAATTTATTCTGAAAGATTGTAAACTTTACACCACTAAGGGAGGATACCGGCACTGGGATGTTGGTCCCAATTCCTGAGGTCGAGTGGAGCAACCACTTTTCCATCATATATAACACAACAACCCCAAATCCTGATACTACTCGAGCAACAACTTTTATGGAAATTTAGATTTAGATTTAGATTTGGGCCAAACCTCCAACATTATTTCATTCACCCTAGAGGAACTGACCAATGCCATAAAAGCTAGTAAAGGAGGCACCAATGCCATCCCTGTGGATTTGTATAAAGCCAACACAGCTCTATGGGGGGCAATCTTAACAGTTGTTCTAAAGGCCTGTTGTGCCTCTGAATTGCTTACCACATGGGCAGAATCTACAATTGTTCCCATCTATAAAAAAGGGGGCCAGCATAACCCAGCCTGCAAGATGCCAATATCACTGCTTAACTCCTTAGTTAAAGTAGTGGGAAGAATAATTTGAAACAGGCTCCAAGAGTGGGCTGAAACTAAGGGTATTCTGACTGACTTACATAATGGGATCCATACTGGGGTAGGAACTATAGAACAGAGCTTAACCTGAGTATGCTAGTAGGGGAATACACCATGATCAAGGGCGGGGACCTATTTTTGGGATTTGTGGACCTGTCCTGTGCCTTTGATTGTGTAGCCCACTCCAAGATATGGGCAATCATGTTCAATATGGGTGTGGACACTACGATCATCTTTTCCTGAGGGACCTGTACTCAGGTACGAAAGCGAGAGTCAGATATGGGATCAGGAATGAATGCCCACAGCCATTTAATATAGAAAGAGGGGTGAGACAGGGTTGCGTTCTTGCTCCCTTTTTATTTTCACTTTATATCAATAATGTTGGCACTGCTCTGACCATGCAACCCAAAGATCTTGCTCAAATTGGACATCGACGGGTGCCTGCCCTCCTTTATGTGGATGATGCGGAATTGATGGCATGCACCCCAAACTCCATGCAGGCGGTGTTTAATTATTTTGTTATATATATGCAGGACTTAGACTTGCAGGTGAAACAAACTAAAACTTTTGTTATGAAGTGCGGCTAGAAATTTGGTAATTGCCACCCCATTAGAATTCCGGATTCTAGTATAGAATTCATAAATACATTTTCATATCTGGGTGTCCTATTTGATAGAGACAGCACATAGAATCATTCCATTAAGAAAAGGGCACTGCTCTTTAGAATTGCCTGTATGGTCCTACGGAAATCTGTCAACAGATTAGGTACTAATCCCCCTGGAGAGATGCTTAAGGCAAAATGTGTGAGCAAAGCATTATATGGGGCCAGCATATGGGGGCATTTAAACTGCATGGCTCTACAATTAGTGGAAAACACAATTTTGCAAAACCTGCTTGCTATGCTGAAAAGTGCCTCTACCTTTGTGTGCCACGCAGAGCTGGGTATATTGTTTCCTGCTGGCCTAAATAAAATCCAACCTATCCTGTTGTGGCACAAAGTCTGGTCGTCCGAGGACACTTCCCTGAACTGATCTGTTATAAAGGATTGCCTAAATTCCATTTCATATACAGAAATCCCATGGTATAAAGAATCCTTTTTATTTATTATGGAATCTTTATTTAGCCATAGTATGTTAATTACATCACTAACAAATACGCAATTAATTACAGTTAACACAATCCAACATAAATGTAAAAAAGCACTGCGGACAAAAACATAAAATAAACAAACAATCAAAATTAAGCATAAAATTGAATTTGTTAAGATAAACATGAGCATTAATCCCATTGAATGGATGTATGACATTACAACGCATGCTTTTACCACGCATGCCTTTACAACGCGGTTTTTACATCGCAATCCATTACAACGCTAGCGCTTTGGGGTGCTGGATAGTGAAAAGTTTAATTTACTATTCCAACACCAGTCCCCGTGGACACTAGGGAAGGTGTTGGATAGTAAATTAAACTTATTCCCTATCCTAGAGCGCCCCCCAGCACAAAGCGTTGCAATGGTTTGCGTTGTAAATACCGCGTTGTAAAGGCACTGCGTGGTAAAAGTTGCGTTGTAAAGGTTGTTTACCCATTGAATACATGACCACTCTCTTTTAAATTTTAGCCCAGAACGTGGGCCTCTAGCTTTAGCAAGTGCCATCTTCATTTCATATATGTCTCACAGCAAGACCTAAAAATCCTACAGCTGTTGGTTCCAATCCAGGCTCGGACAATACCCAGACGAGCACAGATAATTCTAATTGAGCCTAATAGCCTAGTAAGACAGCCCTGTTCTTCTATTGTCCCCAAAACAATATCCCTTTCAGTCATGTTGATATCAAGACCGACTAATGAAGACAAAACATGGTTGATCACAGACCAAAAGGTACTTAACCTTGGACAACTAATAAACATGTGTCTTAAATCGGTAGCTTACTCCGGACATTTCAGACAGTATGACAGTATGACTTAGGCGAAGGTGGCTGATTCACCGCCCATTTAGAAATAATTTCCGTAGTATAATATAGCATAAATAAGAACCAATGCTGTTGTAGTTTCAAACTCACAGATGTCACTGCTGCGTCGGTCGTCCCCAGTGATTCCTGTATATCTTCTTTAATTATAGTTGTATTGAACATTCGACTTAACTTCAGTGCAATTTGCAACCCATTGGCAAGCAATGCCTGATATATTTTACCTGTTTGCCCTCATCCTCTGATCTGCAGAAATGCAGGCAGAACCTCAGATGAAAAGGGCATCTGTAATAAACCAAGACCCCGAATAAAATAGTCTCTAGTTTGCAGATACTTGCAAAAATGTATTGTCCGGGATTACAAATTCTTCTTTTAAGGCAATAAATGTCTGAAACCCTTGCCCATACAACTGCCCAAGCTGCGTTAGCCCCTTACTTTGCCATCCTTTCCCAACAACATTGTAAAATGTCTCTCGTAGTATTATATGCCCTAGCAACATCCTGACAAATCCTAACAATATCCCTGACCACCTTAAAACGAACCTTCTTATAGTAGTTAGGGTCGCCTGTTTTATGTAGCAGAAACCCCGTATCAGGGCCACTGGCTACCTGATACGAAAGAAAAATGCTACTTACCAGTATGCATCTGTTCTTGGCATGTAGAGCTGCAGATTACTACACTAAGCATTAGATCGCCACCTGGTGTTGGGCTCGTATGATTGCATGTTGTTGTCTTCTTGGAAGAAGTCTTTTGTAGTCACGAGATAGGTGGCGCCTCCCTTGGACGATAGTGCACATGGGCATCGGCTCCATCCTTAGATTGTTTTTCGCCATGATGGGAAATGATGGAGTTAGTAGAAGTAAAGAAAACGATGTCATTGCGTGTGCATCTAAGTAAGATAAAAACTGGAACAGATACAGGTCCCGGGGAGGCGGGAGGGCATGTAGTAATCTGCAGCTCTACATGCCAAAAACAGATGCATTATTATTATTATTATTATTTGTAAGCTTATATAGCGCAACAGCTAACTTTAGGTTTCCCCTCGCTCTGGAGCAACGCTAAATATTTAGGAGGGAACAGGACGAAGTTATTGATTAAACAACCATGACTTAATGCCCTTACGAAATTTAACATGCAAACATGTAAGAAGCATTTTCTGTTCAAGGCATATGAGCTGCAGATACTACACTTATCATCGATTGTGCAGCAGTGTCTCCTCTAGCGGTTGTCACCTGTATCTGTTGCAGTAGTTTGAAAGAGAGTTTTAAGGACAGCTTGGCCTACTGCAGCTTGCTGCTTGGCTTGCACATCAACACAGTAGTGTTTAGTGAAGGTGTGTGTTGTAGACCATGTTGCTGCCTTGCATATGTCCTCTAGGGGAATGTTCCCTAAGAAAGCCATAGAGGCTCCTATTTTGCATGTGGAGTGTGCTTTAGGAGGAACTGTTAATGTACGCTTTGCTTTTTGATAGCATATTGGTATACATTTTACAATCCACCTTGCAATTCCACCCTTAGAGATGGGGTTGCCTTTATGAGGTGGAGAGAAAGACACAAACATTTGTTTTGTTTTGCGAAAAGATTTGGTTCTATCTATATAGTAGAGAAGAGCTCTTTTAACATCTAGTGTGTGTAAAGCTCTTTCTGCTACAGAGTCAGGGTTTTGGAAAAACACAGGTAACTCTACAGATTGGTTTAAATGAAAAGGAGTAATGACCTTTGGAAGGAATTTAGGATTAGTTCTTAGAACCACTTTGTTACGATGTAGTTGTAAAAATGGTTCTTGTATGGTGAAAGCTTGTATCTCACTTACTCCTCTAAGAGAGGTAATAGCAATACGGAAAGCTATTTTCCACATGAGGAATTGCAATTCACATTTGTGTAAAGGCTCAAAAGGAGGTCCCATGAGTCTGGTAAGAACAACGTTTAGGTTCCACACTGGAGAAGGTGGTAACCTGTGGGGAATGATTCTTTTTAATCCTTCCATAAATGCTTTAATAGCAGGCACTCTAAAAAGAGACAGATGTTGTCTGTTTTGTAAATATGCTGCAATTGCTGCCAGGTGCAGGCGTATGGATGAATATGCTAAGTTACATCTTTGTAAATGTATAAGGTAGCAAATGATATTCTGGATTGACGCGTCCAGGGGATCAATTTGGTTATTGTTGCAATAAATGGCAAATCTCTTCCATTTAGCAGCATAACAAGCTCTGGTAGTAGGTCTCCTGGCCTCTTTAATGATGTTTATACAGTCTGGTGGTAGGTTAAGATAACCAAACTCTAAGACTTCAGGAGCCAGATCCCTAAATTTAGTTGATTTGCCTCTGGGTGTCTGATGTCTCCATGGTTCTGCATTAGCAGGGATGGTGTGAGGCGTAACTTTTGGTGTGGAACTAGAGATAGTTCTAGCATTGTGGATGAACCATGGTTGGCGTGCCCATGTGGGAGCTACCAGGATTAATTTGAGAGACTGTTGTCTGAGCTTGCGTACTACCAATGGTATCAGTGGTAGTGGCGGAAAAGCGTACGCAAATCTGCCTGACCAGTTCATCCATATCGCATTGCCCTTGGACTGGGGGTGTGGAAACCTGGCGGCGAAGGTTGGGCATTTTGCGTTTTCTTGTGTGGCGAACAGATCTAGGTCTGGGTGACCCCACTTGTGGAAAAAAAGGTTGAAGAACTTGCAGATGTAGTTCCCATTCGTGATTTTGTTGTGTCTGCCGACTCAACAGATCTGCTATCTGATTGTGAACTCCTGGAAGGTGTTGTGCTAGCAGATATATATTTTGTGGAACGGCCCATCTCCAAATGTTCTGTGCAAGCTGGGACAGTTGTAGAGAGTGTGTGTCCCCCCTACTTTTGTATATAATACATAGCTGTCATGTTGTCCGTCCGGACAGCTTTGTTTTGTACTTGTACATGGAATGTTTTGAGTGCTAAGAATATTGCTAGCAGCTCTAGATGGTTGATATGGAACAATCGTTGTTGAATGGTCCATTGTCCTTGTGTCGTATGATGTAGGAGATGGGCTCCCCATCCTGTGAGAGATGCGTCTGCTGTGAGTATTATTTGTGGAACAGGTTTGAGGAACGGCCACCCCTTTGTCAAGTTTTTGGTGTTCCCCCACTGCAGAGAGCGATGTGTGTGGCTGTCTACCAACACCAGGTCTGTTAGTTGCCCTTGAGCCTGGTTCCACTGTTGTGCTAGACATTTTTGTAATGGACGCATCTGCAATCTTGCATATGGTACGATGAAGATGCAAGATGCCATCATGCCTATTAGTCTCATGAACACTCTGGCTTGGAGAGAGTGTTGATGTTGGAAGTTTGTGACTAAGGCTTGAATGCTCTGTATCCTTGTTGGACTGGGATACGCTAGAGCTGTAGACTTGTTTATTGTAGCCCCTAAATACTGATGTACATGAGAGGGCTGCAGGTGCGACTTGGTGTAGTTGATTGTGAACCCTAAGTCGTGCAGTGTTTGAATTGTTTAATGTGTGTGTTGGACACACTGATTGAATGACTTGGCTTTTATGAGCCAATTGTCTAGGTAAGGGAAATCATGTATTTGTTGTTTCCTGAGATGTGCTGCTACTACTGCTAGATACTTTGTGAATACTCTTGGTGCCGTTGTCACTCCGAATGGAAGGACTTTGAACTGATAATGTTGTCCTTCCAGTACAAACCTTAGATACTTCCTGTGAGTAGGATGTATCAGAATGTGAAAGTAGGTGTCCTTTAGATCTAGTGTTGTAAGGAAATCGCCTTGTTGCAGCAGTGGGAGCACCTGTTGTAAAGTGATCATATGAAAATGATCTGATTGTATGTAATGATTGAGGGGCCTGAGGTCGAGAATTGGTTTTAGTGTCCCATCCTTCTTGGGTATTAGAAAATATAGCGAGTAAACCCATGGTCCTTGCTGTTGTAAAATAACTATTTCTATTGCGTCCTTTTGAAGAAGCGACAGAACTTCTTGTTCGAGCAGAGTAAGGTGTTCTGCAGACATTGGATGTTGCCTGGGTGGTATGTGTGGAGGGGTTGCTATAAGTTCGAGGCAGTAGCCATACTGGATAATTTGTCTTACCCACTTGTCTGTTGTGATGGAATTCCAGACAGGTAGGAATTGTGTTAATCTGCCCCCCACAGGAGTGGAATACTGTCAGGGAAGCGGAGGGAAGTCATTGTTTTGTAGTGGAAGAGTTTCTTTTATTGTTGTTACCCTGACCTCTTCCTTTGTTGTTGTTTCCTCTATATCCTCCTCTAAAATATCCCTTGTTAGAGGATGTTTGTGTGTTAGATTTGAAGGATGTTGTAGTGTCTGCTCCAGTCTGTTTGGAGCCTTCTCTGTAGAAAGAGAGCCAAAAGGAACTTTTAGTTTGTGTGGACTGTAAAGCTCCCATAGATTTGGCAGTATCTGTGTCCTTCTTCATCTTATCAAGTGCTGTGTCTACGTCTGGTCTAAACAGTTGATTTTGATTAGAAGGTTGATTTAAAATGGTAGTTTGCACTTCCTGTTTACATCCTGAAATGCGTAGCCACGCATGCCTTCTAAGTAGGACACTAGTGTTTACAGCTCTGGATGTGTGTCTGCTACATCTAGTGCACACTTGATCGAGGCATTAGAAATTAGCTTGCCTTCTTGTATAAGTTTTTTTGCCTGCTCTTTATATTGGTCAGGTAGATGTTTTAGTAGTTTCTCTAACTGATCGTAATGAGCCCTATCATATCTTGAAAGGAGGGCTTGTGTGTTAGCTATACACCATATATTGGTAGCTTGCGCAGCTATTCTTTTGCCTGAAGCATCTATTACTTTGGATTCTTTGTCAGGTGAGGGTGCCTCACCTGACGTTTGTGAGTTTGCCCTTTTCCTAGCATTTGACACAACTAGTGAATCTAATGGTAGTTGTCCCTTAATGTACGCTGGATCTGCAGGTGCAGGCCTATATTTTTTCTCAATTCTAGGGTTTAGGATCCTAGTACGTACAGGGTCTTTAAATATCTCTGGAGCATGTTTGATGACCCCTTTAATCATGGGAAGAATTTGAACAGATCTCAAATGTGTCTAACAGAAAATCTTCCTCTGCCTCATCAGAATGCATAGTGACTCCATGGCAAATGGCAGCTCTATTCAGCAGGTGACCAAAACCAATGTTATCTTCTGGGGGAGAAGGTTTCAATGGATATGACTGTGGGTCAGGGATATCTGGCACATCCTGTGGGGTTGGGTACTCCCAGTCTGTATCAACAACTGCCCAAGCTGCGTTAGCCCCTTACTTTGCCATCCTTTCCCAACAACATTGTAAAATATCTCTGGTAGTATTATATGCCCTAGCAACATCCTGACAAATCCTAACAATATCCCTGACCACCTTAAAACGAACCTTCTTATAGTAGTTAGGGCCGCCTGTTTTATGTAGCAGAAACCCCGTATCAGGGCCACTGGCTACCTGATACGAAAGAAAAATGCTACTTACCAGTATGCATCTGTTCTTGGCATGTAGAGCTGCAGATTACTACACTAAGCATTAGATCGCCACCTGGTGTTGGGCTCGTATGATTGCATGTTGTTGTCTTCTTGGAAAAAGTCTTTTGTAGTCACGAGATAGGTGGCGCCTCCCTTGGACGATAGTGCACATGGGCATCGGCTCCATCCTTAGATTGTTTTTCGCCATGATGGGAAATGATGGAGTTAGTAGAAGTAAAGAAAACGATGTCATTGCGTGTGCATCTAAGTAAGATAAAAACTGGAACAGATACAGGTCCCGGGGAGGCGGGAGGGCATGTAGTAATCTGCAGCTCTACATGCCAAAAACAGATGCATTATTATTATTATTATTATTTGTAAGCTTATATAGCGCAACAGCTAACTTTAGGTTTCCCGTCGCTCTGGAGCAACGCTAATTATTTAGGAGGGAACAGGACGAAGTTATTGATTAAACAACCATGACTTAATGCCCTTACGAAATTTAACATGCAAACATGTAAGAAGCATTTTCTGTTCGAGGCATATGAGCTGCAGATACTACACTTATCATCGATTGTGCAGCAGTGTCTCCTCTAGCGGTTGTCACCTGTATCTGTTGCAGTAGTTTGAAAGAGAGTTTTAAGGACAGCTTGGCCTACTGCAGCTTGCTGCTTGGCTTGCACATCAACACAGCAGTGTTTAGTGAAGGTGTGTGTTGTAGACCATGTTGCTGCCTTGCATATGTCCTCTAGGGGAATGTTCCCTAAGAAAGCCATAGAGGCTCCTATTTTGCATGTGGAGTGTGCTTTAGGAGGAACTGTTAATGTACGCTTTGCTTTTTGATAGCATATTGGTATACATTTTACAATCCACCTTGCAATTCCACCCTTAGAGATGGGGTTGCCTTTATGAGGTGGAGAGAAAGACACAAACATTTGTTTTGTTTTGCGAAAAGATTTGGTTCTATCTATATAGTAGAGAAGAGCTCTTTTAACATCTAGTGTGTGTAAAGCTCTTTCTGCTACAGAGTCAGGGTTTTGGAAAAACACAGGTAACTCTACAGATTGGTTTAAATGAAAAGGAGTAATGACCTTTGGAAGGAATTTAGGATTAGTTCTTAGAACCACTTTGTTACGATGTAGTTGTAAAAATGGTTCTTGTATGGTGAAAGCTTGTATCTCACTTACTCCTCTAAGAGAGGTAATAGCAATAAGGAAAGCTGTTTTCCACATGAGGAATTGCAATTCACATTTGTGTAAAGGCTCAAAAGGAGGTCCCATGAGTCTGGTAAGAACAACGTTTAGGTTCCACACTGGAGAAGGTGGTAACCTGTGGGGAATGATTCTTTTTAATCCTTCCATATATTGGTAGCTTGCGCAGCTATTCTTTTGCCTGAAGCATCTATTACTTTGGATTCTTTGTCAGGTGAGGGTGCCTCACCTGACGTTTGTGAGTTTGCCCTTTTCCTAGCATTTGACACAACTAGTGAATCTAATGGTAGTTGTCCCTTAATGTACGCTGGATCTGCAGGTGCAGGCCTATATTTTTTCTCAATTCTAGGGTTTAGGATCCTAGTACGTACAGGGTCTTTAAATATCTCTGGAGCATGTTTGATGACCCCTTTAATCATGGGAAGAATTTGAACAGATCTCAAATGTGTCTAACAGAAAATCTTCCTCTGCCTCATCAGAATGCATAGTGACTCCATGGCAAATGGCAGCTCTATTCAGCAGGTGACCAAAACCAATGTTATCTTCTGGGGGAGAAGGTTTCAATGGATATGACTGTGGGTCAGGGATATCTGGCACATCCTGTGGGGTTGGGTACTCCCAGTCTGTATCATCTACAGGGTATGGGAAAGGCTCATCTGGGTCCATCCCTCTCCCTAAACTATATTCATTATCATTTTGAGTAAGCCTGGGCGTAGTTCGCGTAGCCGCACTCTGCGAGCTACGCGAAGATGCACTTGCACTCCGCGAACTACGCATAGCTCCGCGAGCATGCGTAGTAGCTTGCTTGACCCGTTCGCAAGCCATTTTTCGTCTTCGGGAGCGCCGTGGAACTCTGGAACCTGCTCGACACCACATCTCCAGACGTCGCCTTCCTCACGGAAACATGGATGAACGCCTCCTCAGCGCCCGACATCGCCGTCGCCATCCCGGACGGATACAAGATCACCCGGAGAGACCGCATCAACGAGACAGGAGGAGGCTTCGCCATCGTCCACAAGAACACCATCCGCATCACGACCAACTCAGACGACACCCTCACAGCCGCTTAACATCTTCACTTCCAGATACACACCGACCCCAAGACCACACTCAGAGGCAACCTCATCTACAGACCCCCAGGACCTCGCACACAATTCAGCGAAGACATCGCAGACTTCATCAGCCCGCACGCCCTCGCCTCCGCTGACTACATCCTCCTAGGGGACCTCAACTTCCACCTGGAGAACAACAACGACAACACCACCACCACCCTGCTGGACAACCTCGCCAACCTCGGACTCATGCAACTGGTGAACACCCCCACCCACTACGGCGGACACACGCTTGACCCAGTCTTCTCCTCCAGCAAGTACATCTCCTTCAGGCACTCCACCGGGCTCCACTGGACAGACCACAGCTGCGTCCACTTCAGCTTCAGAAAGACCACGACTCACCACCACCCGCAACAGGTTCCCCGCAGGAACTGGAACCAGATCACCATCGACCAGCTCACCACTTCACTGAGCCAGAACCCGCCCGCCAGCTCAACGGACCCCAACCAAGCAGCCAACAACCTCACACAGTGGATCGCCAATTGCGCTCGCCCAACCAGCCTCGACCACTCGCAGTCCGGCTTCCGCACCAACCACAGCACCGAGACCGCCCTCATCGCAGCCACTGACGACATCCGAGCCCTGCTCGACAACTGGGAAACAGCGGCCCTCAACCTCCTGGACCTCTCCGCAGCATTCGATACGGTCTGCCACCGCACCCTAATGCAGCGCCTCAGCAACATCGGAATCCAAGAGAAGGCACTGGAGTGGATCATCTCGTTCCTCACCGGAAGAACCCAGAGAGTCCGCCTCCCCCCGTACAGATCCAAGGCCACCAAAGTCATATGCGGCGTACCACAAGGATCATCACTCAGCCCCACCCTCTTCAACGTCTACATGAGCCCCCTCGCAGCCATCGTACGCCAACACAACCTCAACATCATCTCCTACGCCGACGACACCCAGCTGATCCTCTCCCTCACCAACGACCCAGGAACCGCCAGAACCAACCTACACGAAGGGATGAAAGACGTAGTCGAGTGGATGAGGAACAGCCGCCTGAAACTGAACTCAGACAAGACGGAAGTCCTCATCCTTGGATCATCACCCTCCGCCTGGGATGACTCCTGGTGGCCCCATGCCCTGGGCAGCGCACCCAAACCAACGGACCAGGCACGCA
Source organism: Lissotriton vulgaris (assembly GCF_964263255.1). Classification (NCBI taxonomy): domain Eukaryota; kingdom Metazoa; phylum Chordata; class Amphibia; order Caudata; family Salamandridae; genus Lissotriton; species Lissotriton vulgaris. The sequence continues at coordinate 1,276,202,378 of NC_141696.1, forward strand.
ACCTGGGCTTCATCCTGGACTCCTCCCTCACGATGACCAGACAAGTCAACGCCGTCTCATCATCATGCTTCAACATCCTACGCATGCTCCGAAAGATCTTCCCATGGCTCGCCACCGAAACCAGGAAGACGGTCACACAGGCACTCTTCACCAGCCGACTGGACTACGGAAACACCCTCTATACCGGAACCACAGCCAAACTCCAGAAAAGACTCTAACACATCCAGAACGCCTCCGCACGACTCATCTTGGACATCCCCCGACACAGCCACATCTCCGGACACCTGAGAGACCTTCACTGGCTCCCCGTCAGCAAGAGAATCACGTTCCAACTCCTCACCCACGCACACAAGGCCCTCCACGACCTGGGCCCCAGGTACCTCAACAACCGCCTGACCTTCTACACTCCCACCCGCCAGCTACGATCGACCAGCCATGCCCTCGCCGCCGTGCCACGCATCCGAGGATCCACCATGGGAGGAAGATCCTTCTCCTACCTGGCAGCCAAGACTTGGAACTCCCTCCCCATCCACCTCCGCCTGACCCAAGACCAACTCTGCTTCACGAAGCAACTCAAGACATGGCTGTTCGAGCAGTAGCGGACCCCCCTCCCCCAAGTGCCTTGAAACCCTCTGGGTGAGTAGCGCGCTATACAAATATCCTGATTGATTGATTGATTGATTGCCTGCATGCTCGGGATGTGTAGCGCGCGAAGTTACCCATGAGGTTTGTCCCGCCCACTCGCGTCCCCTTATTTCCGGTCACTGCTAACGTGTTCGCGAGTTATTCTGTGCCAGATTGCAGTTTCTGCGTGTTCGGCAACTCGATCTTACCGACAAGCATCCTCGCGCACGCGAAAATGCTATTGAGCGCGCGAGAACTACGCTACGCAGCAGTTTGCGGAGTATTCAACAACTTCGCGTTCTCCGCGGAGCGCGGAGTTGCAGAAACTCCGCAAACTCCGCGAACGGAGCGTAGTTCTTTGCCCAGGGTTAATTTTGAGCTGAGTGTGAAGACAGAAGAGGAGAATGTGGAGGAGAAACCTGTGGTGAATTGTTAAGAGGAACCGGGGATGTAGGAAAAGGAAGTATAGGAGAAGAAGGGTGCATAGGAGATGTGGCAGAGTCCTTCTTCTTGACAGGTACTACAGGTGTCGGTGTTGTATCTGCCTTCCTCTTCTTGTGTGGTGTAGTGGATACATGACCTGTCTTGGGGTCAATGAAGATCTTCTTTAGCAGAGGATCTGGTTGAAAAAGGTCTTCCCCTTGTGGAACCTTAGTCGGCGCCGATGTTTTCGGTTCCGGACGAGGTTGCAGTCTATCTTTTGCCTTAGGAGGTGCCAGGCTCGATGGCGGGGCTTTCAAAGTGGTTTTTGGTCGCGACTGGGCCCCCGTAGGTGGAGTGTTGACCTTTGCCTTCGATCCGGGTGCTGTGTGTGGTGCAGGGGCAGTAGTACTCATGCGCTGACCCGATGGTATGGAGTCTTCTGAGTCATCTGCCTCTGATACTATTCGGAGATCATCGGAATCTTTTTTGGGAACGAGCGGAACCTCCTCGTCGAAGATATCCACCGGTTCCGGAGCTGATCTCTGCATGTCGTGTCGATGGGTACTCCGATCTCGGATGGTTTTCTTGGATCGAAAGGGCGCACAGGCTGTACAGCTGGATTCGTCGTGGTCTGGCGATAAGCACAGGTTGCAGACCTTGTGGTGGTCACTGTGTGAAAACTTTGCTCAACATTCGGGGCATCTCTTGAATGGCGTCCTTTCCATGAGGTGTAGGCTTCACGGCGTAGATAGGCCCAACGGCCCGCGTCGACGATCGGAATCAAGCTGATGGAGTAAAAAACTATGTAAGTCGAATCGAAGGTAGTTCGGTAAAGTTTGAATACATTTTTTGTGCTTTGAAGTGCTTGAAAAGTCTATTTCTAGACGAAGCAGAAAAAGTTCATCCAAACCCAGTGGCGGAAAAAAACAATCTGAGGATGGAGCCGATGCCTATGTCCAAGGGAGGAGTCACCTATCTCGTGACTACAAAAGACTTCTTCCAAGACGACAACAACATGCAATCATCCGAGCCCAATGGCAGGTGGCGATCTAATGCTAAGTGTAGTATCTGCAGCTCATATGCCTCGAACACCAAGTTACCCCAAAATCAGGTCCTTGAAGTAAACTTTGAATTCAACCTGCATATGTGGCCAAAAAATATATATTAAAGTCTGGTAATTTAAAACCACCCTGCTGATATGACAGCTTAATGCTCCGTAGCGCTTTCCGTCCACGCCGATAGCTCCAAATGAAACTTCCTACTGCGCTATCAAGACATTTAAAAAATGCCATTGGGACGCTCAACCGAATTGCCCGAAATAAATACAAAAATTTGGTGAGAATGTTCATTGTAATGACATTACACCTACCGATTATGCTAAGGGGTAGGCGATGCCAGTTACACAGATTAGTGACCACTCTCTTGAGCAGGGGTTCATAATTATGTTTATTCACTTCCTCTACACGGCTGCTAATACAGACCCCTAAGTACGTTGCTGTCTGTGTAATGCTCAAAGCAACTGGAGCCAAATCGTTATAGTAATTTAAAATTGTCTGTGTTTTATTTAAGTTTAGTTTATAACCTGAAAAACGCCCAAACCATTGGGCTTCAAATGTAATCTTGTTGATCGCGTCTCCAGGATCAGAAGTGTAGACCGCTATGTCATTGGCATATGCGGTAAGTTTTAAACTAAGCCCTTTAAATGAAACCAGAGAAATCCTAGCTTTTTGCATCAAATGTTGAAGAAAAGGCTCAATGTATAGGGTAAACAATAACGGGGCTAGAGGACAACCTTGGCGCGTTCCTCTTTGAACCGAAAAATAAGAAGACAATAAGCCATTGAGCTTAACAGAGGCTGTGGGATTAACATAAAGTTTCTGTATGGCCCAAGATAAACTTCTCCCCTAGACCAAATGCTGTCATTGTTGACCATAGACATCTAGCATCAGCATTCCAACACGGATTTAGACTGCCCAGCAACATCAAAAATAGCAATAGCTATGTTGCTATGGGTGGCCCTATCTCTTCCAGGGACAAAGCAATGCTGCTGCTCTGAAACTAAAACATGTATGACAGGAGCTAGCCGAGATGCTAAACTTTTTGAAAAGATTTTAGCATCTGAATTAATTAACAATATTGGCCTATATGAAGTCATCACTTCTACAGATTTCCCCTTTTTTGGAAATACAATTATATTAATAATTTTTCAAGAATACGGGGCACTTTCCCCACCCATAATTCCAGGACATTACTCCAAAAAGATCGGTACTTGAATGTCCTTAAAAATCTTATTACATTCCAAAGGAATTGTATCCTCACCTACCACTTTACCAGTAGGCAATGTACTAATTGATTCGTCAATTTCCTCAATTTCAACATCTCATTGCAGTGGCTCAGAGAGAAATGGATTCAGACTAGATATATCACTTTCCTGAATATATTCCATTGCCATTTGCTGGTTAAAATCGGTAGAGTCGCCTTAGAACCCCTTCGCTGCGGGGGTAATTCCCCCGCTGTGCTGGGGGGGAGGGGGCGCGCACAGCGCTCCAATGCTCATGACGAGCTGAGCTTGTCATGAACTACAGTGCTCCTGTGCTCATGACCAGCTCAGCTCGTCACAAGTGCATTGGTTCCCGTGGAACGCTCAGCACAGCAGGGGAATTCTCCCCGCACCTGAGCGTTCCATGGCCCATGATGAGCTGAGCTCGTCATGAGCACAGGAGCACCGTGCCTCATGACGAGCTCAGCTCATCATGAGCATGGAAAAGGATAAGCTAGCATAATATTGTTTAAATTGTTCTACTATATCTTTGGGTCTAGTATAATCAGATCCATCTATCCCCTTAATTAACTTAATATTAGACCTAGCTCTTGAATTGGCTACCTGATTGGCCAGTAACCATCCGACCTTTTCCCCATAGTCATACTGTTTAGACTTCAACTTGTGATAGATGTTGGCAACTTTGTCCCTTATATTTCTTCTAAGTTTGGCTCTTGTTTTGTTAGCCAACTGATATACCTGCTGTTCGCCAGGGTCTTTTGTAGCAATGGCAGTAGCATGTTTTAGTTCACAATCTAAAAAAACTCTATATTCCTGTTCCCGTTGGCATAACCCCAGCCGATTCTGCTTTATAATGTATTGCAATGTAACCCCCCTAACGAAAGCCTTCATGCAGTCCCAAACTGTCGGTATGGGCGCCGTGCCTAAGTTTGTCTCAACATATTCCCCCAATATTCCTTGGATATGTGTCACATATTCTGGATTACCAAAAAAGTGTCTAGGGAATGTAAATCCTCGCCTTACACCTTTGATCCCAGATTGAGCCCATATTGTTAGCATCATTGGACTAAGATCGGATGTTATTTTGGGGCATATCTCAATATATGCATTTTCAAGAGCCCTACAGTTTATAAAAATCATATCTATCCTAGTATATGTTTTATGCGGATGTGAATAAAATGTATACCCCGGCACCAAGGGATTTAATTTTCTCCAGGCTTCTTCCAATTGATTAATACGTAGAAGGTCCATAATAGCAGCCCTAGTCTCCTACCCATTCTACCACGGGATAAAGTATTAGTTGTATCTGATTTTTTATCTATGATACAATTAAAGTTCCCCTTAACAATCAGCTCCCCTGCCCAATCCAGTATTTCAGAACACAAATACACAAAAATATCAGGGCAATCAACATTAGGTCCGTAAACTGCACATACTGTAAATTTACGCCCATGACCCAAAATCTGTGGTAGCGCCCTATTAGCGCCGACCTCCCTTTCGAGTCAGCCTTAGTTTGGAGCACTGTAATACAACATTTTCTCAATTTCAAAATAGCCACCCCTCGGATAGAAATTGATTGCGAGGTACGCACAATCGTGTCATATCCCAACTGCTCAAGATATTTTCTATCCTTAAAAGCAAGATGTGTTTCAGACAACCCCAATATATGTGGCTTAAACACCCGGAGCTCCTCTGCTACCAAGCGGCATTTGCCTGCATTGTTAAGCTCAGACACATTCCAACACATACATTTTAAATCCGACATTTAACAATATTATAAAACAAAACAAGCTGCAAATCCCTTTTTTACACCTCCCTCTCACCTTGCGCTCAACCTTCTGCCCTACCTTGTGCTCAACCAATACTACCTTAAATATACTATGGCTATTTATAACCCCACCCACTGTGCCCCCCTCCAACCAGTCTCCCTTCTACTCAACCCACCCGCCTGTACCTACAGAAAGGAATAACCCCCTTCTCTTCTGTCCCAAGTTGGCAGCATAGGGAGAGCATTCCATCCCCACACCCCTGCAAGATCCGCAATCTGCCGAACCCGCCACCCGCCCACCCGCCTTTACCCTCCCAGAGGAAAAACAAGAAAAAATAAAATATTTTCATGACATCTAATAACGATAATTAACAGCACTTAAGGTGCCAAACTCTGCAAGTATTATACTATTTGTAGAATAAGCTTCCCTGCGCCAAGCCGGGCAGAAATAATCTATTAGCCCAAGACAGATAGTGAAAAGAAAAACATTCATTTTTTTCTTTTTTTTGTATACTCCTTATTATTGTCTTCAATCAACAGGCCTATTCAGTCCTCTTTTGACCACGGCTTGCCCTTCTGATAGAGCTTGCTGAGCTTCATTCTACTCTGAAAAGAAATGTAGTCGGCAATCCTTTAAAATTTTAAACCGTGCATCCTCTTGTAAGAAAATGTGTGAATACACTTCCTTACACGGGTCCATCAGTTGGCTCAGCCGCCATCGTTAATCCATAGTTTGTTTACATAAATCTGATCTCACAAAAATTACCATTGTATCCACCTTTACAGGGGCAGAGAGAAGCTCCTTTATTTGGACCTGTTTTGCTTCGCCTGGGATATGAACAGTGGTAGCCTATGTGCTCGCAGAACCAAAGTGTCCATTTTCCAGTCAGCCAAATCGGGAAAAGCTCTTCAAAAAAGACTCACAATAAACACCCGAGGGTCTGATCCTTCCCTCCCTTCCAGGATCAAAAAAACTCTTAGATTTTGTCGCTGTTGGCGGTTTTCCAAGTCTTCTAGCTTTGCTTGTATGATCCTCATTTGAGAGTCCTGTGACATTGAAAAATTTACTGCAAATGTATTGGCCTCCTCGACTGCTGAAACTCACCCCTGCAGCTCCGTGACTTCAGTAGAGAGTAACCCTAGATGTGACGTCTCACAATGTTTGCTTTCTTTCTTGACTATCCACTTGAGCCTGTTGGTAATACTCTTGAGCTCGCGCTCGCTGGACTGCCAAAGCTTGCATTTATTTTATTTTAGCTCACAGCCGGTCGTTGACTACTAACAGTTATTTCTTTTTCTAAGACTCCATATAACAAAGATGATGAGCTCATAGCCATTGGTGTAGGTATTGAATAACAAGAGGATTGGTTCTCCACTGCATGCAACGAATGAGCTGACTGAGCTGTTTGATCTGTTAATTTTGCCAACGAACCTGGCACGCCTTATTCTCAAAAGCGTCAAGAATTTCTGGGGTCACCTCACCTCCATTACTCTCCAACAATACTATGCTTAGAAGCTCCACCGTTGCAGATCTTGAATTAGGATTTTCAGAGTCACAGGACCGTAATAAGTCAACTCCCTTATCTCAACCCAGCTAGGAATGCCTTTAATTATCACTCCATCCTCTCGCAGCTCTTCATCTGCACTGCTGCATGTTCTCTTGTCCCGGCCCCCCACAGCCACGCCAGCTGAATCAGCCACTGCTGACAGCTCCACAGCGCTTCACCCCTTAGCAGTATGCAGTGGTGCCATCTTTTTGCCTGTAACAACCATCTTTTTGCCTGTAACGACCTCCGGGAATGCCAACTCCTGACTGCCGCCTGAGCCGCCTGTGATTATCCCAGAATCAGGTGAGGGAGGTTGGAGCAGTTCCAGGGAGAACCACTGCACCGCTCGAACGGCGTAAACCACTTTCCAGAGCAACGTGATCCGGCACATTAGAAGTAGGTTGTTTTCCCCTTTGTTTACACCGCTTCGGCGTCTGCAAAGTTGGCACGGGTGCTATGTTTTTATTTCATCAGGGCCAAAAGTTCTTCTGTATCATTAGCCCCTGGAAGGAAAGCACAGGTGAGCGCCTGAGGGTTGCAGGAGAGGAGTGCTCTCTAACGCGGAATGGAATTCGCCATCTTCCTTTCCTTTTTGACAACCAACAATGGAATGCCGAGGTAAATAGAATCCTTCTGTCAGGATTTGGGGCATCCAGACAATTTTAATAAACCCGAACCTCTAGATGAAATCAATAGGAAAAATCTAAAAGCTGATTGTATAAAACACCTAGAGAACATAAGGATGTCCACAGAATTTTTAAAGCCAACTGTTTTTAGAAACAAGTATATTTTAACTAGCTATGAAATACAATTATACCTGAGAATCGTGCCGATTCAAAAGCACAGATTAATTTTAACTCGTTTAGAATGGATGTTTTTCATTGTATGATTACTTTTCCAGAACTGAATGGCTGGTCCCCAAACCTATACAAATGCCCCTGTGATCGCTCCTCAACACAGAGCACAATGCATGTTGTCCTCTTGTGTAAATTTTATAAAAAGTGGAGGGCATACTACATAATAAGTCTTTTAAAACAGCAATCGTTCATCCAGTGTCGACCAGCGTATCTTTTATTATAGTCACTACCGACTTTTATACATGTGTAAGACTGTCATGCTTTTTATGGAGAGTCTTTTATGCAAGAAAAATGTTTTTCCCGGAGGGAATGGATTATACAGATGGATAAGGAAAGAGTGATCAGAAGATCCATGTTGGTAAAATGAACTGTTCTGGACTTTGGATACATCCATTTAGGATTCTTTAGTAACATGATCTAGTATAAGTGTGTAGAAATAGGATGATATGGCAGATCCACTTTTGGGGTTGTTATTCTCTTGTATTTTCTCACTATCACTGATTATTTGCATGTATGCTAATGAGTGTAATTCAATAAAATGTATAGAAGAATTTTAGATTGCTATTGATCGTAAAGTTTTCATAGGGGATAATTACAAAAAGTGAATTAAGAACTGATAATGTTTAATGTTTTTAATTATTATCTATGTGATAATGAAATGAGACTTGATAACATATTTTATTAAGTAACATATATGTGCATTTTATGGCTGTTGTGCTTTTATGGTCATATCTATTTTGACCCAATAAAGATGATTGATTGATTGATTGATTGAGTTAAAACACCAGCGATTTGTAAAGCGAAGGCTATCCAGCAATGTAGACAAACATATAATTTTCATAATATTCATAGCCACATCTATAGGAGGAATAATAACACCTAATATAGTTTGTACTATCCTTCCAAATCTACGTTTCATTCTCCTCAAACCTACTGCATCATCCAGTTCCTTCATATAATATACTCGAGGAAACATTAAAGCATGACAACAAGATCCAACCAAAAATGCGGCAAATTGAAACAAGCAGTCTTACCACACATGCAATTGATTCCTCTAAAAATCCGCTCTCCTCCATTCAAAAACAGAACCTTTTTCACACTCACTCTCTCTCACATATTCAGCCTTGCCACCCTTCAAAGGCCCATGTAGTACCAAGCACATTTTATGTTCCTCATGTTATATTGCCAATCAAGGATGCAAATTCAACAATCTAAATTGTTCTTATTCTTTAATCTGTTGTATTATTTCTCTTACATCTCTCCAACCTCTCAAGATCTTCATTCTCCCTTCATTGTATTCGATAATGAACTCTTGATCCTCTTTACCCAGACACATATCCCAGTTTAGTAGATTTAGTTCCTGGCTCAATTTGTGCAATAATTTTAAAACAGGTACCCTATTTAAACCATTTATTAGTACTTTCATCTTTAGTCCCAGGCAAAATGTTGAACTCGGACAAATAAGGAAATACAATTTTGGTATTATTAGATATACTCACAAACACTATACATGGGAGCTATACAAAATTGGAAAATGCATGCAAGTAGAATCTTCACCTGCAGAAGAGGGAACAAAGATTTATACAAAGCAGTTCTTAATATTCATTATCTTCACACATATTCTATCAACATTTTTGCATAGGTATCTTGAAATCCATTAACTAAGCTTTCCTAATTTGTCAATGCATTATGTTTCACTTCATTATGTAATATGGTTAATTAAACTCTTGTTTTTATGTATCCCACCGGTGAATGTAGGCACAACAAGCGGCCAACTAAGATTATTAGTATCAGTAATTTGACAAACTAATAATTTTACTGAATTTTCTGTATTCCGTTTTCTGTTGACCCCAAAAAACAAAAGTTATCATGAAGCTCCAACATTTCCAAATGAACAAAAATTTTCTTTGAAGAAATAATAGGTTTCTTATTTTCTTCTTATGGCTTTAAAAATAATAATCAAAATACAACTTCAAAAATCTTTTTTTTCAAAAGTTCATTTCAGTTTATGCCCACAAACACTCTTTTCTCTTTAAGATTCAATTCTGCATTCTGTTTAAATCTGTCTTTTAACAATTTTTGGGGAATTGTTCAGGGTGGTTATGGTTTTCTTCCTTCAATGAGTCATTCTCACTTTCAAAAGAGTATTGACAGCAATTTACAGGACTGAAGATCTCTGGTTCTGATTATTTTTCTTCACGGTTGCTAGATATACACATCAGGTGATGTATACTTTCTATTTGGGGGTTTCTTTCTTGAAAGTGGTGATTCAGCTTCACTACTTACTGAGTATAATTCAAACCCTTCAGAATCTTCATTTATTGGCTTTTAATCTCTCTTGTTTTTCTTATTGACAGTGTTTTCTCTTTTTCATTCAATATTGACCTTTCTCTATTTAATGAAGAACGTGAACCCTGATCAGTTGGTCGATTCCCTGTGAATTGCTTTTTGTCTCTTAGTTTCTTGTGACTCAATTTCTTGGCTGGAGTCTCTAATATTTTGGATCAGAGACTACCTCTTTTTGACTCAGGGATTTGATTTTTACTCTGCAACAGCTCTTCAATCTGATCCTCACTTTGAACACCTGTGGTAGAGGTACCAGGACCTTCATCAGAACTTTCACTTTTACCAATCTGGACTTCTATGGCCTTGATTTCTTCACCACTTTCACCTGCACCTTCATGAGTTTCAAAATGTTCGCCTCTGGAGTTAAGCTCAAGTTTGCTTTGCTGCAAACTTGAGCTTATCTCTCTGAATGTGTAGTTCTTTTCATCACCTTCTCATCCACCACCTTCACTCTTCTTTGTGTGTGAAGAGCGGTTCCGCTGCGGGATTCCGGCACACTCTTCAGCAGTGTTTGTTTTCAGGATCAATTGCAATGGCCCTTTCAGTGTTCTTCAAGCAGTTTTTCTTCACATTTCTTTGGACCACAACCCAGTTGCGAGGGCTTAAATCTTGGCACTATATATCTTTTTTTGCTTAAGTTGCCAAGTTCACCTGGTGAGAGACAGATTTCACCATATCAGCCCTTTGCAGTAATCTAGCACAACGAAATTATAGGAACAAGTGCAGCCAAAGGAATATAAGCCGATCTTATTGCTCTACCCATGATTACTGAATGAAATGAAAGAAGGACTTGCACAGCTGGGTAACTCTGTAATTAAGTCACTGTAATAGTCTGTGGCGTGCTAACTGGGAAGTACGCTGTCTGTACCTCACAGCGTGGAGAACGAAACTAATACAAAGCTCCCCCCACTTGGAAGGAGACACCCTGTAGCACAGCACATAAATAGACACCAATGTCTATAAACAGTTCATCAAGGTTGAATCCACACTGTATTGAGGTTCCTTTGGTGTTTAATACATGGTCAAAAGTTCATCGAAGCTTAACAAAAGCATATACTTCATCCAACGTAAAAAGCCATCCAGTTATAAATCCTCCCAATGCATTTCGGGCAGATGACTAGCCCTTCCTCAGGTGCAGCTCTACAAACAAAAGGAAAATACCAAGATATCACTGAAATTCACCTATATATTACAATATTTACACCACCTAGATCAAACTGTGGTGCCATTAACCGCATGCGCAAAGCTATGAAAAGGAAGGTTGTGAACATAAGCATGCCAAATCAAAATTCAATCTAAATGAAAAGTGCCAAGGAGTGCTCCAAAACGAATCAATAACAACATCATGCCAGATAGCCAGAGGTATAAAGCAACACTACCCACACATAGTGTACTAAAATGATGTGACAAGCGGTATAAGAAAATAGTGCCCCTCTATGAGGTAATCAAGGAAGACAGCGTGACGATAGTAACAAGCCACCCAGGCGTGAGCGAGAATGTAAAAAACCAGAGGTGTAATGGAATCGTGAAGTCTGATACTCACGGAGAAATTACATCCGTGACTTGTTGTATTGGGATATCTGCGGAAAACGCACGACAGTAATTAGAAACGGCATAAGGAGAAACCGGCGTGTCTGCCGAGATAATTAAAAAGTCCCTGGTGCGGAGTACTTACATTGCTATCAGTTCGTGGAGAAACAAAGTCGACAAAGTCTCGGGAACCCCACGAGTGTTCAATCCCGGTAGAGATTAGTACCGGCGAGTGACGCGTGCATGCAAATAGAAAGCGGACTAACTCAGAAAAGAGTGACGCCATGTTGAATAAGGAGAGTGAAGTGAGGCAAGCACTGTGTTGTGAACCGATAAGAGCTATTGAGTATCCCACAATCATTTGAAGATGTCGTATTGAGCATAACAAAGACAAAAGATGAACAATGCAGATACAATAAACGCATATACGCTTGTGATGAAACAAAAGTGAAAACATTAACATGTTATATAAAGGTAGGGAATGGGGCAGCAGTTAATGAATGAAACGGTGAATTAATGAGTATGAGGTGTGCAAGTCATAGGTAACACAAAAATTCCATCCGGTCATTTAGACCGTGTGGCTGCATCGTCGCCATGTAGCGGATCCAAAAGTTCTCTCTCTTCAGCAAGGTATGCTTGTTGTTATGCGTGGGAGTAACTTGTTCCAGTACAAGATATTTGAGTTGAGCTACTGAATGTTTATGTTCAGCAAAGTGTGCTGCAACTGTGGATTTGATGTTTCCAGTTCTTATGTTGCTTTTATGTTCGAGTAGACGGGTTCTGATTTTTCTTTCAGTGTGACCAACGTAACATTTCCCACAGGGACATTTCAACATGTAGATTAGGTTGGCTGAGTTACAGGTGGCATTTACTCGCAATTTGATGGGATGGCCCTAAGTATGGGCGAATTTTGCGAATCTGGCGTTCGCGAATTTAGCGAATTTGCGAACTCGCAATCCGCAAAATCCGCGAATTCCCGCAAATTTGCAGATTTTTTTTTGTGTGTTCGCAAGTGTTTCTGCCAGTACGCGAGGATTTGGTAGTAGTTCGCAATTGCGAACTTACTTGTCGGCTCGCAACGGTCGCGACTATGTTGTTTTTACGTCTGGTTCATCATCACAGCCTCCCAGCACCCTCTGTTTCACCACTGCCACCCTCTCTTTGACCCATGCCACCCTCTGTTACATCAATGTCACCCTCTGGTTCATCATCACTGTAGAAGATGGGGAGGGAAAGCAAGCACACCTGCCCTGCTACAACTGACATGAATTAATTTGGGGTTAGTTTATTAACAACACCTGCCCTGCCCCAACTGACAATAATGAATTAGGGGCTAATTAATGTGTCACTGAATTTGAAGTTCCAGCCTGGCACCTGCTTGTCTGCTCCCTTAGCTGTAAATCAGGACCTTTGTGGCATACAGTTAAGGTCATAGCAGGGTCACACAATTGTTGCAAGCAGGCAACCGAATTCTGGAGGGCCCCCTCAGGAAGCACAACAGGGAATCGTTACAAATCATGAGATTGACCTTTTGCACCTGCTCATTTGTTTTGCTTTTACAGAAATGGAAAGGGGCGACCACTCGGTCCCCCCGAACGTATGGCAGAGTGCCTCGATCCCCCCGGGAAGCCATTTTTGGGCGGGAGGCACGTCTCGGCTGGTATGCCCGAAGCGGCGTAGCCGGGGCGCGCTCGTTCCCGCCCTAGAGTGGGCTGGCCTAGACACTGACGCGGCTGGCCACGCCCTCGGGGCAGGCAGGGGCGGGTTTACGCCCGCCCTGAAGACGGATAAAAAGGGACGCAAGACCGGAAGACATCCTCTTGTTCCTGTGCTCTGAAGCTGCACCTCCTCGCTGCACGTGAGCTCGAGACGGAACGAAGAGCCAATTTTGAGCGTTTTGATCTTTCTTTTTGTCTTCCAGATACTTGGTCGGAAAGATGCCCAAGAAAGGCGCGAAGAGAATGACGACTGAACAGATGGTTCGGGTCCTCATGAAGGAGATGTCCGAACTGAAGAAGCGGGTGGCGGAGCGAGACGGGGAGGGGGGGTCGGGCGTCCATCGGCTGGAGCAGCTCCTGGAGGGAAAGCCAAGAGGCCAAGAAGGGGACCAGCCGGGGGAGACGTCCCGGTTCCCTGTACCCCGCTCGAGGCGCCAACCCCGGTACCGGTGGAGGGGAATCCGATTCCCGTCGTGGTCACCCCGACATCCACTGAGGATATGCCCCCCGAGCTGGCGGCACAGCTAGCAGCATGGTTGGGCGACAGTAGCGAGGGCGCCACGGCTGCCGAGGCACAAGCGCTGATGAAACAGTTGCGCGAGAAACGAGATGCAGCCAAGGTGCCCGCGCCGGCTGCAGTGATAGACAAGCCACAAGTGGCGGTTGCGACCGCAGAAGCAGCGTCCGGTGCAGGTAAGCGGCCATTGCCGATCGCGAGGGATGAGTCAGCACCCTCTCGTAGAGAAAAATTGGGGCAACATGTTCCTTTGGCAATAAAGGAAAAGATTTGGGCGGGGGAGTATGTGAACATTTTCTCCTTGCTTGTCGATCATTATGAGGTGGAGCATGTTAAGGGTCAGAAGGATCTAATGCATCCGAGTGTTTGGCGCGCAAAAATGGCCGCCTTTAAAGTGAATGAGAATATTGGCAATTGGGGCAATGCATGGGGGATTTTTACGTCGATCCTAGGGGAACGTAGGCCCGAATTGCTTTCCGAGTTACCGATCTATCAGTCGCGAATCATGGGGTACTCGACGTCTCACCAGGGTAACCATTGGTTCTGTTATGATAATCTCTTCAGGAAGGCGAAGGAGCATAACAAAAGTTTAACCTGGGACTGTTATGATTCTTTGACATGGGATAAAATGAAAGAGTCAGGAATGTTGAAAATGCCGTTGGTGGGGAGCAATGTTGGCGAGTCCTCCCGCCTATATGCGGGGACGCCCTTTCGGTCAGGTACAAGTACCGACGATTACTCGAGACCTGCCAGCAATACAGGGAAAAGGGGTTTCTGCTTCAATTTCAACAAAGGTAAATGTACTAGGCCCCAGGGATCGTGTAAGTTCAAGCACGAATGTAGTGGTTGCGGGTCGTCCCATCCTGAGTCCTCGTGCAGAGCCAGAACGGGTGAGAATGGGGGTAGGGGAGGCGCCAAACAGGTCTAATATAATCCGAGGGGCGCCTTTACCAACCCCGATTGATACCTTGGTGATGATTCCCTGGCTCAGTGAATACCCAGATCGTACTTCTGCTGGGGTGCTGCGAAACGGTTTTTCATATGGTTTCCGCATCCCGGTAGGGGACTTTCAGGGTGTCGGGACGTGCAAAAATCAACTTTCCGTCCTGCAGCATACGACTATAGTGCAGGATAAGATCCGGAAAGAGGTTATCCGAGGTCGTGTCGCCGGCCCGTTTAGTGTACCCCCGGTACAGAATTTTGTCTGTTCTCCTTTAGGGGTGGTCCCCAAGAAGGACCCAGGTGAGTTCCGATTGATTCATAATTTGTCAGCTCCACGTGGTCTTTCTGTAAACGATGCAATAGACCCAGAAGTGTGTTCGGTGCGGTACGCATCCTTCGATGAGGCCGTAGCCATTTTGAATCGCCTGGGGCCCGGGGCGCTGATGGCGAAGTCAGATATCGAGTCAGCGTTCCGGTTGCTCCCGGTACACCCGGACGATCAGCGTCTCCTAGGTTTTATCTTTCAGGGTTATTATTACATGGATAAGTGTATGCCGATGGGGTGCTCTATATCTTGTGCTTATTTCGAGAAATTCAGTAGTTTTCTACAATGGGTCTTCACAAAGAAGACGGGTTTCCAACATGTAATGCATTACCTTGATGATTTTCTGTTCCTTGGGGCAGCCGGGGATCTCGAATGTGGACGGGCCTTGGCCGAATTTTGTGTATTAATGAAACAGTTTGGTGTGCCATTGGCACCAGGTAAGACGGTGGGTCCTGCGACTTGCCTCGAGTTTCTGGGGATCGAGTTAGACTCCAGAGAAGGTTGTTTTCGTTTGCCGCCTGGCAAAGTGTGTAATTTCAGGGCAGCCCTGCAAGTGTGTCTAAATGCATCTAAAGTTACGCTGCATCAGTTACAGCAGTTGGTGGGACAGTTGAATTTTGCCCTTAGAGTTATACCGATGGCCCGCCCCTTTTCTCGTTCAATTGCCCAAGCTATGGTCGGCCTAAAGGAGGGCCATCATCGCACGAGACTATCGGCTGAGGTTCGCCAGGACGTGCGTATTTGGTTAGCATTTCTGGCGGACTTTAATGGTCGAGTCATATGGAACAAACCAGCCGTATCCTCTGAGGAGCTGGGGCTATGGACAGATTCTGCAGGTAGCATAGGTTTTGGTGCCATCTTCGGCACAAAATGGTCGGCACAAAGGTGGCCGACATGGTGGCATGACAATGGTCTGACAAGCAATATTGCTTTCCTGGAACTTTTTCCAATTTTGGTTGCCCTGAGAACCTGGCCAGAAGGGTTCAAAGATCACTCTGTGATATTTTGGTCTGACAATATGACTGTGGTCGAGTGCATCAATAGTCAGGCAGCACGATGTAAACTGATTTTAAGACTGCTCAAAGAAATTGTTTTACTGTGTATGCAACTCAAAGTGCTGTTCAGAGCAAAACATGTCCCAGGGGTACTGAATCAGGCGGCTGATGCACTGTCTCGTTTTCATATGCAGGCTTTCTCGGGTTTCCTTCCCTCAGCGGACCCAGAGCCGGCACCCTTCCCCGAAGCTCTCTGGTCTCTCGGTGCCCCGAACTTCGTCACCTCGTGGGAGAGAGTCTAGCACCACGGACGAGGAAAGCATATGAAGGGGCGTTTAGGTCCTATTTAGCCTTTTTGGGGACTGATAGAGAGAGGCTTTGGGGCCACGAGGAATGGGTAGTGAATTTCCTGATGTCCTTACGTAGGCTTGGGAAATCTGTGGCTACGGCTCAGAGGCATCGTGCTGCTATTTCCTTTGTTGCCAGGGCTCATAGTATCCAGGACCCGACAGCGTCTTTCGTTGTACAGAAAGCGCTGCGTGGGTGGCAACGCCTTGAGGGTCGCAGAGTAGATGAGAGGCGCCCGATAGGTTTGGATAGGTTGGCCCAGTTGTTGGCTACACTCCCTGCCACATGTTCATCTCAGTTTGAGGCGGTGTTGTTCCGAGCCGCTTTTACGCTAGCATTTCACGGGGCGATGCGAGTAAGCGAACTGGTGGCAAGGAACAAACAGGATGTGGCAGGGGGTTTGTGCCAAGAACACGTTCAGATCAGAGGGGACGCAATGACGGTCTCCTTTGTCAGGTCCAAGACCGATCAAGACGGGATGGGTGACTGCATAATCATACGCAGGATTCCCGGGTCCTCCATATGCCCGGTAAAGTGTTTAGAAGATTACCTGGCACGAAGGGTGGCATTATGGGGGGGGACCTTGTTGAGACACGAGGACGCCACCCCACTGACGAAGTTTCAGTTTCAGCGGGTGCTTGCGATGTCAATTGCCGCTGCGGGCTTGAACCCGGGCGAGTTTGGGACCCATTCCTTTCGGATAGGGGCTGCTACGGAAGCTACAGTGGGGCGTTGGTCCTCCAATTGTTATAAGAGGTATGTGCGGTTGCACATGTTGTAAAGCTGTAATGACGTACTCACGCCTCTTGTTTTTTGTTTGGTTTTCAGTTGCGCAAGCCTACGAGGCGGGGCGGACTATGCAGTCGACCCAACACTGGGCCAGCGGTCAGACATCACCGGCTGTGAAAAAGGAGGTGTGGGTCGTGGGCCACTCATACGTGAGGCGTGCCGCGGACGTATTCAAAGCAGGTGACATGATTCACGTAGCTGGGGAATACGGGTACAGGGTGTCCTTCTACGGAAGAGGCGGTCTCTGTATTGACCAGTTTCAAGCATATTTTGAGGATTTGTTAGGGCGGACGAGGTCACCGCCGTCTATAATCATAGTGCATTTAGGGGGCAATGATTTGGTCTCCACCGGTAGACGACTTCTCCTGGAGGCAATGCTTTCCACTGTAAGTTGGTTGGCGAGGAGAGTTCCGGGGTGCACAATTGCGTGGTCCCATATGATCCCACGAAAAGTGTGGCGGGGGGCTATTTCTATTCCTGCTTTGAATCAGTCTGTTAGAAAGCTTAATAACAAAGTGAATAGGTTGTTCCGTTCTGGGACATTGCATTCTATTTCGCATGGCTGTATTAATGATGACAGTATGTATTCGGGGGATGGTGTGCATTTGTCTCGAGTGGGGAATGAGTTACTCATAGGAGACTTCTTAGCATGGTTAAAAACGTTAAAGCATGACCTTTAGGTAGGAGCTTTGTGGGGGGTCCGGATAGCCGGTCAACTATCCGGACCTGTGGCGGTAAGGTCATGATCGGTGAGCAGAAATTGGAAGATCCCTATGAGTGGGCGTCACCCAACACGGATGGGAGCGCTCGGGAGAGGTGGCCTTTGGCCCCTCAACGGGGAGGCGGTCCTGTCTAAGGAGAGGCCGCCGGAAGGAAAGGAAAGGCGGTCAAGGCCCCTTCCTGTGTAGGAGGGGTTACAGCCCCCTCCTGGGGAATTTCCCGGGGCCAGTGACGTCTGCGACGGCAGATGTGGTAAGTTGTGTGGGGTTTGGGGGGAGGTCTACGCTACCTTCTAGATACTCACACGAGTCCTCGAACGACCTGTAAGTGGCGTCGAGTTTATTGGGGCCCCCGTCAAGTCAAGGGAAATTGGTAGTTGCACTTGGGGTACGCCTCAGTGCTGTCGCCCCTCCCAAGTGGGGGGGGTATTTCTGGTTAGGGATCTTGACACCGGTTACGACCTTGCCGTTGGCCCTTAAACGTTAGGATGTACAATTTCATTATTTCAAGAAAATGTTTTGTAGGTTGTTAGTTCGGCTAGGAGAACCTCTGTATTAGAGAATCTGTTAAGGTTAGCCAAACATCGCAATGTGGTATGAAATTGTACATTAATATGAAACTGTTTAACGTTTAATTTTGTTTTAATAAATACGGCCGGGGAGGGTCACTCCCTCCCTCTTCCAAAAACTGCAAGAACTGTTTCCGGTTTCCCTCCTTTGGGGATTGGGTTGAGAGGGGGTGGCGGGTATCTCAGCCATATGGAAAGGGGCGACCACTCGGTCCCCCCGAACGTATGGCAGAGTGCCTCGATCCCCCCAGGAAGCCATTTTTGGGCGGGAGGCGCGTCTCGGCTGGTATGCTCGAAGCGGCGTAGCCGGGGCGCGCTCGTTCCCGCCCTAGAGTGGGCTGGCCTAGACACTGACGCGGCTGGCCACGCCCTCGGGGCAGGCAGGGGCGGGTTTACGCCCGCCCTGAAGACGGATAAAAAGGGACGCAAGACCGGAAGACATCCTCTTGTTCCTGTGCTCTGAAGCTGCACCTCCTCGCTGCACGTGAGCTCGAGACGGAACGAAGAGCCAATTTTGACCCACCCACCAGCCCCTGAGGACAGCCAGTAGTTTTAAAAATAGATCGATAATCCTATTTTTCGTTTACAGGTTGTGGAATTATCATGTTGATATTGAGTGTGTAATAAAGTTGGTCGATTTTATGTATGTTTTGTGATTAAAGATATTCGGTTTTTAGTGTCCGTTTATAAGCATGCTTATTCTGGTCATAGTGGCCAATGTATTGTTGATTTAGTTAGCATTGTCGTATTTATTTTGGTCGGGCGGTAAGGTCATGATCGGTGAGCAGAAATTGGAAGATCCCTATGAGTGGGCGTCACCCAACACGGATGGGAGCGCTCGGGAGAGGTGGCCTTTGGCCCCTCAACGGGGAGGCGGTCCTGTCTAAGGAGAGGCCGCCGGAAGGAAAGGAAAGGCGGTCAAGGCCCCTTCCTGTGTAGGAGGGGTTACAGCCCCCTCCTGGGGAATTTCCCGGGGCCAGTGACGTGTGCGACGGCAGATGTGGTAAGTTGTGTGGGGTTTGGGGGGAGGTCTACGCTACCTTCTAGATACTCACACGAGTCCTCGAACGACCTGTAAGTGGCGTCGAGTTTATTGGGGCCCCCGTCAAGTCAAGGGAAATTGGTAGTTGCACTTGGGGTACGCCTCAGTGCTGTCGCCCCTCCCAAGTGGGGGGGGTATTTCTGGTTAGGGATCTTGACACCGGTTACGACCTTGCCGTTGGCCCTTAAACGTTAGGATGTACAATTTCATTATTTCAAGAAAATGTTTTGTAGGTTGTTAGTTCGGCTAGGAGAACCTCTGTATTAGAGAATCTGTTAAGGTTAGCCAAACATCGCAATGTGGTATGAAATTGTACATTAATATGAAACTGTTTAACGTTTAATTTTGTTTTAATAAATACGGCCGGGGAGGGTCACTCCCTCCCTCTTCCAAAAACTGCAAGAACTGTTTCCGGTTTCCCTCCTTTGGGGATTGGGTTGAGAGGGGGTGGCGGGTATCTCAGCCATATAGTTTTTCGGTAATTTCGCGCTATTTGCGAGGCTCGGCGTCGTGCGAAACCGACCGTGGAAGCCGCCAATTCATGCGAATGAGCTTTATATTTTTTTGCAGCGTGTTTTTTCGCGAGTTTTTTTGCAGTATTAGCAAGCCGCTTGCAGCGCAACACGCAAATTTACCCCAAGGTCGAGTACGGGTGCGGCCATTTTGTTTGCGTGACGTATTTCCGTTTCCGCCCGCTATGTATAATCTCGCGAGGTAAGCGCATTGCGAGTACAAGTTCGCACGAGATCGCGAGGAAAATTGCGTGCGAACTTACTTTCGTGCTCGTGAACGGGCGGCCATCTTGTTTTTCATTCATTTCCTGTGTCTGGGCCTGGTGTTTATCCTCTTGCTATCTTTGCCATCCTTTGCTTGTTTTCAGTTTTTTTTCTAACGATTTTGCTTCTTATCTATCCCTCTCTTTTCCTAGCTGTATATTTTTGTCTTTTCTGCTATTTTTGTTTACTTTTAAACTACTTTTTAAACTCTTTTCTTTTCTTCTTCCCTATCCTATTCCTTCTTAATTTTCTACTTCCTACCTTACCTGCCCAGACCATCGTGAAGCCAGGCGCCGTGAAGCTGCCCAGGTACTTGAGGGACGCAGCGGCGGTGGGGAGGAGGAGTCCTGGACCCCGTGCCAGGACAGCATGCGGGCGATTGAGGGGGGAGCAGGTGACACGACGGGAGATCTTCACACTACTCACACACCGGCGGAAGTTGCCCCTAAGGACTCTGGTCATTGTAGTAGAGTGTTCGCGATGCATCATCTTTCGATCTTGCTATCTTCGCTGTCTTCGCCATCCCTGGACACGTGTTTCGGGTTTTCAACCCTCGTCAGCAGGGATAGGCAGTGTTCTGGGGTCGCCGATGGCTGCCAATATCTGCCAGGTATAGTACCACTCCGGCGCGTAGGTGCGTGATCCCAGGCTCGTCAGCCCGCTGCTCAAGGGAGCTTTAAGTTACAAAAAGGGGGTGGGGTCGCACACTACTCACACACCGGCGGAAGTTGCCCCTAAGGACTCTGGTCATTGTAGTAGAGTGTTCGCGATGCATCATCTTTTGATCTTGCTATCTTCGCTGTCTTCGCCATCCCTGGACACGTGTTTCGGGTTTTCAACCCTCGTCAGCAGGGATAGGCAGTGTTCTGGGGTCGCCGATGGCTGCCAATATCTGCCAGGTATAGTACCACTCCGGCGCGTAGGTGCGGGATCCCAGGCTCGTCAGCCCGCTGCTCAAGGGAGCTTTAAGTTACAAAAAGGGGGTGGGGTCGCACACTACTCACACACCGGCGGAAGTTGCCCCTAAGGACTCTGGTCATTGTAGTAGAGTGTTCGCGATGCATCATCTTTCGATCTTGCTATCTTCGCTGTCTTCGCCATCCCTGGACACGTGTTTCGGGTTTTCAACCCTCGTCAGCAGGGATAGGCAGTGTTCTGGGGTCGCCGATGGCTGCCAATATCTGCCAGGTATAGTACCACTCCGGCGCGTAGGTGCGGGATCCCAGGCTCGTCAGCCCGCTGCTCAAGGGAGCTTTAAGTTACAAAAAGGGGGTGGGGTCGCACACTACTCACACACCGGCGGAAGTTGCCCCTAAGGACTCTGGTCATTGTAGTAGAGTGTTCGCGATGCATCATCTTTCGATCTTGCTATCTTCGCTGTCTTCGCCATCCCTGGACACGTGCTTCGGGTTTTCAACCCTCGTCAGCAGGGATAGGCAGTGTTCTGGGGTCGCCGATGGCTGCCAATATCTGCCAGGTATAGTACCACTCCGGCGCGTAGGTGCGGGATCCCAGGCTCGTCAGCCCGCTGCTCAAGAGAGCTTTAAGTTACAAAAAGGGGGTGGGTTCGCACACTACTCACACACCGGCGGAAGTTGCCCCTAAGGACTCTGGTCATTGTAGTAGAGTGTTCGCGATGCATCATCTTTCGATCTTGCTATCTTCGCTGTCTTCGCCATCCCTGGACATGTGTTTCGGGTTTTCAACCCTCGTCAGCAGGGATAGGCAGTGTTCTGGGGTCGCCGATGGCTGCCAATATCTGCCAGGTATAGTACCACTCCGGCGCGTAGGTGCGGGATCCCAGGCTCATCAGCCCGCTGCTCAAGGGAGCTTTAAGTTACATTTACAAGCCCCTTGCTCCACGTTTACGTTGCCTTGCGTGACGCAACAGCGGCATAAACGTGGCGCATCCCTGCGAGTCATTTACAGCATGACGCATCTAGGGAGATGCGTCACGTTATAAAGCCATGGGCCTGCGCCACAATGGGTGCGTTCCTAGTACGCAGGGTGGGCGGTCCTGCGGCTGTGCGCCTCGCAAAAGTGCCTGCGTGAAATCTACAAGATTTAACGCAGGCACTTCTACGACGCTGCTACGTCAATTCAATTCCTTATGCCTGCTTGAAGCAGGCGTAAGGACTAACACAGCTTTTTAAGTATTGGGTTGCCCTGAGCATTACTGGAGTTGCATTGCATTGGCGACGTGACTCCAGTGATGTGCCGCTCTTACGTGACGAGATGCGTCACGCAAGTGCCTACCCTTGCGCCAGGGCGCACCGCATTGTAAATGAGGTGCATCTGCCGTGTCGCAAGGGTAGTTTTGCGTGACGCATTTGATCTGGCGCATCTCTGGAGATGCGCCAGAACGCGTAAGTAAGTATGCCCCTAAGGGGCAGAATTGCAATTACCGTCGCATCCCTGCAAAGTAGCAGGGATGCGCCAGTAATTGTGCGGCCCGCTACCACCACCAAACATGGTGCGCCGTATTTGCAATGCGGCGCACCATGGGCCCAAAACGTCACCGAAGCTTTACTGCTGGAGTTGCGGCGCAACGATGGCGCAGCTCCAGCAATGCTCTGGGGTACCCTATCTCCCCAATGCTGGGTCAAGCTGTACGTCTGCTTCAAGCAGGTGCAGGGTTTGTGTGACGCATCATTGTCCTAAAGGTGACTGATTGAAATTTTGTAGATTTCCCTCAGCCACTTTTAGGATGTGTTCCAGAGCAGGAATGCCCTCCCTTGCGCCGGAACGCCCCCTGATGGCGCAGGGCTTTATAACGGGATGCATCTCCCAAATGCGTCACGTTGTTATAATATTATACGCCGCACCATGGCGCCTCTTTTGTTTAGCTGCTGCGTCACAAAAGTCACGCAAGAACGGAGCAAAAGAGCCGCAAGTGGCTTAAATCTGCCCCTTCCTTTGTACCCCTGACAATAAGAAAAACAGTGGCGGTGGATTGATAGTTTGACTATTTAAATGACTGGTTATGTAGCAGGCAACTGTTAGTGTTGTCACTGATCTGACTGAAATCACAATGGAGTTTGTCTGTCACTTTGCGTCTTGCCTGCGGACTGCTGCCTGCCAGTCCTAGGTGAACCTTTCAGTACTTTGTTTAGTGAGTTACGTGACTTTCGAAGTCGCAGGTCCGCAAATCAATGAAAACTAACCCTAATCAATATAATTTCGCGGAAATATTTTGTTATTGTCGTTTTGAAATGTTTGATTTGGTTGACATTGACAAGCAACAATCAACCATGTTTTCTGTTCTTTCTTTCATGTTGTACGTCAGCTCCCCCCAGGGGCGAGGGGACACAGGAGCAGCAGGCGGCGGATGCTGTTGAACAGGGCCAGGATCGGGCAGGCGAGGGCTCCTTTGCTGGCCCCAGTAAGTTTTCATTTTAGACTAGTACCTATTTTTCCTAGCGTTCCTCATTTGATTTTTTCAAAATCGTCTTTGACCTTCTTGTAGACTGTATCTAAATTCTTATCCTGCCTCTACTATGACTCCCTGTGGTATTACTAGATTATTCTTATTAGTCTGTCTGTGTAGCTAACTAAGATTGCACGGTTGGCGAAACTCCCATTCTAGTCAGCAATAGCTCTATCAACTTAGTGCAGTGCAGTCCTCTGGGATTGTCCATAATGTCTTTTGAAGTGTTCTATCTGCTTTGAAAATTCCCAACTATAAAATGTGAATGACCACCAAGAAAGAATAAGATACTACCTTTTGGTTTGGATAGGAGGACAATCCATACCACTACTGTTGAGGAGACAATTCTTCTGCAGAAACAGAACTATGGACAATAAATAGTGCATTGCTTATCAATTATAATAGGCGCTGTTAGAGTTTCCACATACCTCTGTGATAACAGACTTTGAACCCCCAATGCCCTTACTGACTGACTACATAGTGTGGCACAGTCATTTACCTCCCGAATTCATCGATGATGGATCCCCAATCATCATTATCCAACGTAGCTCAAGAGTACGGACTCGGAGTCAGAGTCAAGAAGTGTCAGAGGCACGGACTCATGCTTGCAAAAATTGCAAAACCTTTCGCTCAGTCACTCTAGTCTGGACCAAAAAACTCAGAGTCTATTTAAGTTTAAAAGCTTTATTAAAAGTAAACACATTTATTAAAATGAAGTCATAATAAAAAAACTAAACGTTTAACTGAGAATGGAAAAGTGGTTAGTGCTGACGATTAATTGAAGACATTTCTTGTGGTCGAGCCGAGCTCTCACCTTGTTTCAACTTGATCTTGTTGTTAGAAGTCTAACTTCTGTCTGTGTGGAGAAAAATGGTGCGTGTTAAAAAGCCAGCCTTCATCAGTTGTGCCAAAAAGTGCAGCAAGACAACACCCTTCCCTGGAAAAAGGGACATTTTTTTTTACTTTAGAGTACACAGTCACAAATTACATTGTTTTCACATGTCTTCATTCCTAGACCAAATACTAGTGAGTGGTTTATTCTAACATTCTTAAATGTACTTTGTAGGTGGAACATCTGGTGGCGGGGCCAACGCGGAGGTGGTGGTGCTCGACACAGAGGCGGAGGGCAATTCTTCAGGGGAGGAGGTGGCAGTTCCAGTGCCGGCTGTGAGAGTTGAGACAGTGGTGGTGGCGAGCAGAGGTAAGCTCTTATATATTCCTTACTTATTGAGATTGAAGACGTGCCTGGGAAGGAAAGAATATGAGATGCATGGCTGGGTGAATGATGAAGCAATGATTGGTGGAAGGACAACAGCCTGGGTGGGTGACACAGAAACTGTATGTGTCCATATACCTGGATCATGCTACTATCTGACTCTTAGATAGCATATGTGTATCTAGAGCAGGGGTACTCGTAGTACGGCCCGCGGGCCGGTGGCGGCCCGGCAAGCCTTCCTTGGCGGTGCGCAGACCTTGCAGACAATCACTGCTCCCCCGGCCCCCACAGAGCAGAGTGGAGATGCAGGCCACAAAGAGGTGAAATAGAACAAAGCCTCTGCTCTGTGGGGCCGGGCAAGCAGTGATTGTCAGGGTGGAGATGCAGGGGCGCTACAACAAACAAAGCCTCATTAATATGTTAATGGACTTTTAAAGACCTGTTAAGTACTTTGGTGTGGCTGTCTATGTGTGCGCGTTGAGGAAGCTGTCTCAGCCCGGGCTGAAGGCTGACACAGACAGACACACACACAGTGAGATGACAGAGGGGGAGGGAGAGGGAGGTCAGGAGGGAGAGAGAGATGGAGAGGGAGGGCAGGAGGGAGAGCAGGAGGGAGAGAGATGTATGTAAATGCTGGGTCTGGTGGCTCAGTGGATGAAGGCATCTGCTGCAGGGACCTGTGTGCAACCTCATGGTCACAAGTTTTCGTTTTGCTTTAGTCAAGTCAAGTCAAGTCAAGTCAGAGAATTTGTATAGCGCACTACATACCCAGAGGGTCTCAAGGCGCTTAGACAGGGGAGGAGGATTACTTGTCAAAATCCACGTTTTAAGTTGCTTTCTGAATGCTAGGTGGTTCTGGGTAAGGCGAAGGTAAGCGGGGAGTGAGTTCCATGTTTTAGCAGCCAGGTATGAGAAGGATCTGCCTCCCATGGTGGTCTTGTTGATGCGAGGTACAGTGGCGAGGGCTTGGCTGGAAGAACGTAGTTGGCGGGAGGGGGTGTAGAAGGACAGTCGTGAGTTGAGGCATTCTGGTCCGATGTCGTAGAGTGATTTGTGTGCGTGGGTTAGCAGTCGGAAAGTGATCCTCTTATTGACGGGTAGCCAGTGGAGGTCTTTAAGGTGACCAGAGATGTGTTCGTTGCGTGGGATGTCTAATATGATCCTGGCTGAGGCGTTTTGGATTCGTTGGAGTTTCTTCTGGAGTTTAGCGGTAGTGCCTGCGTAGAGGGTGTTTCCGTAGTCCAGTCGGCTCGTGACCAGAGCATGGGTGACTGTTTTCCTTGTTTCGGTGGGGATCCAGCGAAATGTTTTTCTGAGCATGCGAAGAATGTTGAAGCAGGAAGAAGATACGGCGCTGACTTGTCTGTTCATTGAGAGTGAAGAATCCAGGATGACGCCTAGGTTCCGTGCGTGGTCTGTCGGGATGGGTGCTTTTCCGAGGGCTTCCGGCCACCAGGAGTCGTCCCATGCAGAGGGGGATGTCCCTAAGATGAGGACTTCTGTTTTGTCTGAGTTCAGTTTCAGACGGCTTTGTTTCATCCATTCGGCAACTTCTTTCATTCCTTCGTGTAGGTTAGTTTTGGCGGTGCTGGGGTCATTGGTGAGAGAAAGGATTAGTTGAGTGTCATCCGCGTAAGAGATGATGTTGAGGTTGTGTTGGCGGGCGATGGCCCTCGGCCACAAACTACACTGTAAATTTAGCCCCTGAGAGAAAGTTTGTTAGTACCCATGATCTAGAGAGAGTAGATGGTCAGTGGATGAACTAAGTGTAACTTTGAAGAGCATGTAACACTGCACCCGCACGTCCGTTCCAGTGTAGGAAAGGCAAGGAAAAGAAGTTGTAATTTTGTCCAAATACTACCATCAATAGTAGCAGTAGTTTGTATTGCAAGCACAGCATAGATTCGGTTATTACGGTGGCCACTCCCTACCTCTCTTAATAAGTTTAGTAGTACTCAGTCATTCATGTGTGGATGTATCACTGGTCACTCAATAAAAAGCAAAGCACCTAAAGTCATCCCATATGTAAGCATAATCATCCCATGTGAAGTGATAGATAATCAGATTATTTATCTTCTTCATTTTTCCATTTCTAGTACTCATTTGCACTGTAGGGTGAAAGTTAAATTAATTAGGCAGTAGCCCTTGCCACCCGTAATAGAAAAGTAAGAGCTTCACCACCTGCATGTACTGGACCGGTACAGTAACGCAAGTCTAGGTCACTCATCATGGCGTGCGTCTCTTTTTCTCGGGTGCAAGTTCACTGCGCTGGCATTATGCCGGCTTGCAGAAGATAACGTACCAATTTTCCTAAACAAGAGACAAGAAGAAGAATAAGACTGGTGTACTTTCATAGTCGACTCCAATGGAAGTCCATAGTGCTCGTAGAATTTGTTCCTTAAACTCCCACTAATGTTAGAGCAAGGATGAAGAAGTGGGAGGTTAGATAGATACTGGCCTCAATAGTTATGTAATGCGCTTGCAAGTTGCTAGTTGTACTGCAACACAAATTTCTGCTGAATGATTGAGTTAATCTTAAAGAGCATTGGTTACAGACTATGTCTTTCTTTCTTCATATAGATGCTCCTTCCAAACCAACAAGGAGGAAGGAGCTGGCTAGAGCGGCCCGGCAACGGAGGATCGATGCCACTGTTGCAGAATATCGGCGGCTGGTGGCCCTGGAGGACGACGAAAGTGTGCAGTCGACCACGACAACAACGTCGTCTGCATCGGCCTCCTTAACCCCACGGGCTGCCACCCAGCACAGTGCTCCAGCCAGACTGAGCCGGGCTGCCAAAGCCAAACGCCAACACCGAGCCGCAAGGACAACAGCTGCCTCTCACAGCCATTGTAACTGCAAGGCACGCCAGCGCCGCAGTACCGTGAGGGTGTCCCGCCTTCAGCAGGAGCTCCACCACTTTGCAAACGTGTTGCTCCGCCAGGAGTATGATGCCCTGGCCCAAAAAGTAAACAGCATCCACCCATAGTGTCCCTTGCCCCTTTTTAGAGACTTTTGGGGGGTGGGAATCGGGAGTTGGGTTTGGGACTTTTAAAGGACAACCGTCGGGGTTAGGGAGGGTCTTGCGGGAGAATATTTTGTTAGGGATATAAATATACTTTTTCAAACTTTATCTGAGCATACCTGTTTTTTACTGCTTTCCTGGTGGGTGGGGGTTTAACAGTAACTTTGTTTTCCTGAAAGTTTAGTTCCATTTTCTTCCTTTAAGTGTAAATGCCCAAATGTTTTCAACACTAAGTGCCTCTCACAGAGTAAGTGAAGTGAATTCAAGAGTCCTAGGACTTTAGTAGTACTACCGTCAGTCTCTCGTCTCTCCTAATACTCCATTATACTCCCTCCCACCAAACGCTTATCTTACCTGTAATTTGTGTTTGAAAGTAGGGCTAGACCCAGGGCAGGCTCCACGGGAAACAGCGAATAAGGTTGGCAATCCTGGGCGGATAAAATTTCCTCATAGCGGTGGTTCTAGTGGTGTGACACAGTGGCAGTTGCATGCCTATGAAAAAAAAGAAAATGAAATCTGGTTTGTCCTCCTGAGCAATACAACGGTACAATAGAGAATATAGCAGGTGACAGTACACTAGAACAGTGCCACATTGTAGCCTAACAAATGGTAAAGTATAACTACTAATTCGGTTGAAGTTCTTTGACATTAGCCATGGGTCTTTGTCAAGCAGAGTAAGAATATATCATCGGATTTCTTCACCAGCCTGTTGCTATCACCTTATCCTCCCCAGCAAGTGTGTGGATTTATTGCTGTAATTTAGTCACACATCAATTAAAACCACACAGCCCGGGGGAAGAGGGTTAGGGTTTGAAAAATGGATGGGTACGGGGGTTTTTGGGAAAGGTTTTGGGAGATAAGAAAAAATAGCACAGCATGGACAAACAATTGTGAACATAAACAAATCTTTGGGTACAAACCTATCCATCAATCTTTGAAAGTGCATGCACTACTGCATTCATGTCAGTGAAAAGTAAGTAGTACTTTCGACAACTGTGGAAGAAAGAATGCGACAGTACAGGGCGTGTGTGGAAATATTGATAACTATATTCAACATAAGGTCTCTGTTGCCAGATACCTGAGAGCCGAGCTGGTCACTATAAATCCATTCACAACACTCAATGGGGTTGGTCTGGAAGGTATAGTAGATAGAAAAGGAGAAATTTCTCTTTTTCTAGGTGTCCCCTCACTCACCAGGGTTGCCCCTTGGTGACATGCTTCATCATTGGGGCCATCCCAGTCCTCTACGGGCTGGGGCGTGCTGCGACTTGCGAATTACGTAGGAGCACTTACAAATGACTATGTGTGGTGCAGATGTGATAGTGGAGTGGACTAAGTGATGTGTTAAGGGATCAATTTAGAAGCAGAGAGAGATCCAAGAAATGCAGTCATAGTCATAGAAAGAAACAATGGATACTGTATCTGTATGTTGTTGTAGTTGTCCTGTTGAAATTGGTAAGTAAGTTGCATGCAGAAAAAAATTCCTCTTATTAGCGGCACTCCTCCATTCCATCTGACGCTTCGTCCATCAATGTTGGTCACCAGAAGACACCCTGTAAAAAAAACACAGCATGGACAAACAATTGTGAACATAAACAAATCTTTGGGTACAAACCTATCCATCAATCTTTGAAAGTGCATGCACTACTGCATGCATGTCAGTGAAAAGTAAGTAGTACTTTCGACAACTGTGGAAGAAAGAATGCGACAGTACAGGGCGTGTGTGGAAATATTGATAACTATATTCAACATAAGGTCTCTTTTGCCAGATACCTGAGAGCCTTGCTGGTCACTATAAATCCATTCACAACACTCAATGGGGTTGGTCTGGAAGGTATAGTAGATAGAAAAGGAGAAATTGCTCTTTTTCTAGGTGTTCCCTCACTCACCAGGGTTGCCCCTTGGTGACATGCTTCATCATTGGGGCCATCCCAGTCCTCTACGGGCTGGGGTGTGCTGCGACTGCGAATTACATAGGAGCACTTACAAATGACTATGTGTGGTGCAGAGGTGATAGTGGAGTGGACTAAGTGATGTGTTAAGGGATCAATTTAGAAGCAGAGAGAGATCCAAGAAATGCAGTCACAGTCATAGAAATAAACAATGGATACTGTATCTGTATGTTGTTGTAGTTGTCCTGTTGAAATTGGTAAGTAAGTTACATGCAGAAAAAAATTCCTCTTATTAGCGGCAGTCCTCCATTCCATCTAACGCTTCGTCCATCAATGTTGGTCACCAGAAGACACCCTGTCCACTGCCTGCCTGGCGGATGCTGAATTGCGGCTCGCTAAGGTGAAGCCTGACTCCATCCTTTTTTCCCCATTGCACAGACTGAAACCCGGCCTGTAATTATTCAACGAAAAACAGGAAGTGATATAATATTACAACACCACTGATAAATAAATATAAGGTATGTAGGCTGTGTGGAGTGCAAAAAGTCACACTTTGAGTTTCCTAGTAGACAGTACAATATTTTTGAAAGTGCGTACTCTGTCTGAGTCACCTTTTGAAGGATAACTAAGTATGGGCAAATTAATGTAGCAGATCATTCCCCTCAAGCTAGGTGTACTGTAAACTGTGTTTTAGAACAAAATTAGATCTTCCCAGCAGTGCTCCCACCCAGACCCTTACTAAAGCCAGTCGCAAAAATGTAGAAGACCCCCAATCAAATCTCAAAAAACGAGGCCTAGCAGAAAACTGGTGACAAAACGTACTTTGAAAGTAAAAGTAGGCCCAAATACCCCCTTATCCCCCGTGGATTGTATTGAAACCACTTGCAAGCAACCAAGCAAAAGTATCCATAGCCAGCATCGCTCCAAGACTCGAAAACCCCCCCACCCAAACACATGCAATAGAAATACTGCTAACCCTAACGAACCCTAAGTTAAGAATAGTGGCAAAGGCTTTCTTTAACTATGCCAAATCCCCCCTTTCCCACCATGGATTTTCTTCAAATGACTTGCAACCAAAATTACACATTCTCACGAGTGCTCTAAGACCCCAGAACTCAGTTGCAAAAATCTAGAACACTCCGAAACACATGCAATCCTGCTGCTAGGGCTAACCCTAACGAACCCTAAGTTACAAAAAGTGCCAAAAGGCTTTTCCTCGTGGATTTTGTCCCAACCACATCTATCCGGTATTAGACCTTCCCAGGAATGCCCCAAGACCCGCCAACCCACCCGCCAAAAAGCATAACACCCCCAAACAGGCCAAAAGCAAAATCTCATACTTACAATATTTCTCGGCCTTCGGTCCAAACGCGCTGTGTAGCTAGGCCATAAGTCCGGTTTACCACCACGGATTTCCTGAAAAGCAAAGGCAATCAAGATTAGAGTGTCCCAGCAGTGCTCACAGACCCCGAAACTCACCCACAAACAGTCGGAACCCCCTCAAAGAGCACCTCAAAGGCAAGCAAGTCAGCAAAAACACCAAAAAATTTCTGCCTCGGATTTGGTCCAAACAACTTTTATCCGGTATTAGAGCTTCCCAGCAATGGCCTCAGAGCCGTCAACCCAGGAGAAAATGAGTAGAAGACCCCCAAACAGCTAAGGAGCAAAAGTACAGAAATGGGGACTTAGTCATTTTTTGGCAAATTTCCCAAATCACTCCGCGCGCGCTCTGCAACTAGGGCCTAACTCCCCTCTGCCACCATGGATTTGCTTCAAACCTCTTGCAAAGTAAAGTATCCATAGCCAGCAGTGCTCCCAGACCCCGAAACCCACCCATAAACACCAGGAAGCCCCCCAAACAGGCCCCCGAAAACGCTACATTGAGCAAAATGTCAGAAATAGCACAAAAAAAATCGGCGTGGATTTTGTCCCAACCACTTCTATCCGGTATTAGACCTTCCCAGGAATGCCCCAAGACCCGCCAACCCACCCGCCAAAGAACATAACACCCCCAAACAGGCCAAAAGCAAAATCTCATACTTACAATATTTCTCGGCCTTCGGTCCAAACGCGCTGTGTAGCTAGGCCATAAGTCCGGTTTACCACCACGGATTTCCTGAAAAGCAAATGCAATCAAATTAGAGTGTCCCAGCAGTGCTCCCAGACCCCGAAACTCACCCACAAACAGCCGGAACCCCCCCAAAGAGCACCTCAAAGACAAGCAAGTCAGCAAAAACACCAAAAAATGTCCGCCTCGGATTTGGGCCAAACCACTTTTATCCGGTATTAGAGCTTCCCAGCAATGGCCCCAGAGCCGTCAACTCACCTGCAAAGAGGTAGAACAACACCCCCACAAGTGCTGAGTCTTTCTTCATTGGGCGTAAACCAGCCCTCTGCTTTGATGGAAATAGGAGTCTGGAGGAGGAGGATAGAGGAGCATGTTCTTCTGAACTTGTGAGCCTGAGGAATGCAGACTGCGGCACCTTCAAATCAATTAGCAAACAAGTGAAGACAGTTCTGCTGATGGGCTTGTTTTTGTGATTATGTGATTAAAGTTTGAATTATATTAACTGTGCACAACAAAGAAAGACAGACACACAGAAATGAAAGTGAATAAGGACAAAAAAGAAAGTTATTGATTTGTTGTCTCATTTTCAGGGCTCGGTATCACGGTCCATGAATAAGAATAAGGCTTCGTCATCATACTCTGCGAATTCACGCAGGGTGAGCTCAGTGTCACCTGACAGAGAAGAAATTCCCTCATCTATGTTGCTGTCCACCTCGTCTTCATCCGGCGCGCTTTCTCGTACTCTGAAATCTGGTGGTATGAGGTGCTGATTCATCTTGATCATTGTTACCCCTCCACATTTTTGGGCGAGAGGCGGCTCCGTTTGGAAGTTACAATGCCACCAGCAGCACTGAAAACACGTTCAGAAGACACGCTTGCGAGTGGGCAAGACAAGTAGTTTAAAGCCAGGTTGGAGAGCTGTGGCCACAATTCTTTTTTCCCATGCCAATACGCCAATGGGTCAGCATTAACATAGACCTCTGTTGAGTCATTCAGATAGTCCTTCACCATCGACTCAAGGTTCTCCTCCAAGGTTCCTCCACTTTGCTTAGCTGTTGCCGTGACCTTTTGAGAACCAAACCCAAGCCGAGCTAGCCAATCCTCTTCAGCCTCCAATGTTACTGTTGTGTATGGTGGTGCAGATGATCCGGTTGCCGGTCTCTTTAACGGCTGAGAGGTCACTTGTGCCGCAGCCACAGGTGCAGAAGTGGATTGTTGTGACTGGGGATGGCCTGCTGATGCTGATGTACTGCCTTTTCCTTCAATTTGCTGCCGTTCTCTTTCAAACCTCTTGGCTGAGGAGGCTAGCCACTGTTTGTACTTTGTAACATCTTCATCAGCAAAAGGAAAGAATGCTTGGCCTGCCAGTGCCTTTTTGTAGCGTGGATCCAGAATAGTAGCACAAATGTAATGCTGGTTTGAGTGGATCATTTTAAGACGTTCATCACCTTGTAGGTGCTCTAATAATTTCTCAGCCAGAACAAAAGGGTCTTGGTTTTCTTCATCTTTTTCAAACACAGACCACACCCCCTTCAGTTGGTGCTCCAGCATGTACAACAATGGGATAGCTTTTCCCAAATTACAGTCCTCCTTGCTGACTGCACGTGTGAAGAACTCAAAAGGACGAAGCATGCGTGTCAGGCTTTTAACTATGTTCCATTGCGCCGCACCCATCCTCAGGTCCTCCTTCTGAGCTGTACCCTGTGTTAAGAAATAGTGATCGAGTACCGTATACTGCTCATACAGACGCTCAAGCATGTAGAAGGTTGAGTTCCAACGTGTTACCACCTCCTGGATGAGTGCTTTCACTGGCATTTGACGTTCATATAGCAGGCTCCTCAGATGCTTCCGGGCCTTAAAAGAATGGCTGAAATGGTTGCACATTTTTCAGCAGGTGTCCACTACTCTGTACGCTGCACTGTCTTTATCACTCAAGAATTTTTTGACAACCAGGTTTATATAGTGCGCCAAACACGGCACTCTGAAATAGTCACCCAGCTGCATGGCCTTAACTATATTGGCGCCATTGTCCGTGGAAACATAACCAACCTGGCGTTTTTTTGTTTTTTTGGGGACAGCCAGTCAAGGACCTTTGTGTTAAACACATCCAAAATGTTTTGTGCTGTGTGACGTTTCTCCAAACCAAACACGGCTAGTGTTGTATGTTTCCGAGCAGCTTTAAAAACAATGTCCGGGTCAACACCTGCGTTTAGCTTTGTTTTAACCCCTGAAAAAGAGACCCAGTGTGCAGTGATGCACATGTAATCAGCGCCTGCGCCACTGGTCCACATGTCTGTTGTCAGATGTATAGTGTGAACAGCACTCTTCTGCAAAGCTGCCCCAATCACCTCCAGAACATCTTCATGTAGTGCTGGAACCGCAACTCAGGCAAAATAGAACCGGCTAGGAACCTTCCATTTAGGGCAGAGCGCTGCCACTAATTCTAGAAAACCAACCCCTTCTACAAGAGAAAAAGGGAGAAGGTCCAGAGCTAGCATTTTAGCCAGCTTAGTGTTATACAGACGTGTCAGTGGGTGGTTGCGTTCATATTGCGCTTCTGTAAACAACATCTTTTTAATGTTGCCCTGGACCAAGGATTTACGGGAAGATGATGATGATATCTTCGACCCAGTTACGCTCGCTGATGAACTTTTTCGCATTGGTGTCTCACTCTCTCCCACACTCTTAGTGTGGCTCACATGGGGTGTGCTGCTGACAGGGGTACTGGGTGTAAGTGAAGTGTTTGAATCGTCTTCTTCCTCCTCGTCATCATCAGATGAAAAATCAACGTTTTCATTACGTGCAATTCGGGCTTCCTTGATCGCCTCTAGGTGCGCAAACCATTGGACAGGGTGCGTTCTCCTAAGATGACCTCTCTGGCCTCCGGTACCATAGTTGGTACCAAACTTACCACGACTAACTCGAAGCTTACAAATGCTACAAATGGCTACGTTTTCCTTTTTTGGGCAAACACTAAAGAAGTCCCAAACGGGAGACTTGAAATGTCTTTGGGGGCCGGAGGAGGCAGCGATACTGGTGGTGGTGGTCCTGCTGCTAATGCCAGATGAAGTGGAGGATGTGGATTGCCGAACTTCAGTACGTTTTGTACTTTCACCACCACTAATTGAGGTCGAGGTGGATGGAGGTCCCTTCTTGCGAGGAAGAAATATGGAAGCGGTAGGTGTTGGTGTACTACTTAACTCCAAATCCAATGATTGTTGTGTTTCCATTGCCTCCTCGTCGACATCATCATCACGCTCAGCAGCTTCTCAGGATAGGGCCAAAATGTCTCTTTGCTGCATGCCCGCAGGGGCTGCAGTGACCTTTATGATGACTGGCTCGTCGTCATCGTGAGAGGCTTCATCAGCAGCAGTATCCGGCACTTCTTGTTGAGCCTCATCACACTCCATAGCTATGAGTTTTTTTCGACGACCTTCCTTTTACGCTTAGGTATCTTTGTCAGATCATGGTGTGCCTCACTCTCAGACTGCCGTGATGATGGTTCCCAATCTTCATCCAGATTAAGATCATCAGAAGGAAGTGGGCTTGAAGAAGATGTAGACACCCCCTTGATCTTTTCCTTGCTAGGGATGTGGAAGACAATGAATGATCATCAGAAGGAGTGGGTTTCTCAGATGATACCTCAGTTTGATTGTCAATTTCCTGATGTGCCCCTACTTCAGGAGGAACAACTATTGTGGGCACTTGTGACCCTCCATGCACCTCTGCTTGCGCATCTCCTTGCACTGCCTCTCCTTCCATATGTACTTGGGCTTGTACTTGCACATGGTGTTGTTGTTGCGGCTGTGGTTGTTCAACACTTGTCAGATGAGTTACAACAACCTGTGTTGATTCAGGGACATTGCTGCTACTTTCTTGCGATGAGCCAACATCACTGGTCGATGGTGATTGAAGAAGTATACTGACTGCCTCTGAAGCACTCAAGGGCTTTGACTTAAGTTGGCGTGGTGGTGGAGGCACTGAACCCAATGGAGCGGGGTGCTGCTCCCAGCTTGGTCCCCTGCAGATCCTGCTGCTGCTGCTGGCGTACTTTTTTTTTTGCTCCCAAAAAACGCGGCGGCCGGCACACCAGCCTCCTTGGTAACTTGCTTCTTCTGCTCCTTACTAGCAACTTTCTTGCTAGAGGAGCTACGGAGACCTTTTTTTGGGGCCATCTTCTTCAGAGCAGGTCAGACAGCAGGCCGCAGCAGTTGCACGAATTGTAGAGTTGTCTGAGGCCATACGTGACGTCGCGTGATGTTATGCTGCACACACACACCGCTGCAGGACTTCATCCTGGCACTGGTGGTTCTCTTGAGTCTTGTGCACCTAAAAGCAATGGAAGACAGAGGAACATCAGTTTAGTTATACACCCCCCAAAAAATCGAAAAAAAACTGAAAAATCAGCACAATCCCATGCCCTCCATGATGCTTAAATTCAAGACACCCCACAGAAAGATTAGGCACATGCAACACTCACTAGTCACACTACCCCTGGTGAAAAGGCCACAACAACAGGCCAAAAAAACGAAAATCACAGAAAAATCAGCACAATCCCAAGCCATCCAGCCCCTCCATGATGTTTAAATTCAAGACAACCCACAGAAAGACTAGGCACATGCACCACTCACTACCCCCTGGTGAAAAGGCCACAACAGGCCAAAAAAACGAAAATCGCAGAAAAATCAGCACAATCCCAAGCCATCCAGCCCCTCCATGATGTTTAAAATTCAAGACACTCCACAGAAAGACTAGGCCCATGCAGCACTCACTACCCCTGGGCATAATGGATGAAAGCTAGGCAAAATGGGTGCAGGCCTGAGAACACTGCCTGCATTCAAAATGGCCCCCTCCATCACAGCACATGGCCAAGGCCTGTAGCAGCACTCAAAATGGCCCCCAACCACATGGCCTGTCCACAACAGGCCAAAAAAACAAAAATCACAGAAAAATCAGCACAATCCCAAGCCATCCAGCCCCTCCATGATGTTTAAATTCAAGACAACCCACAGAAAGACTAGGCCCATGCACCACTCACTACCCCTGGGCATAATGGATGAAAGCTAGGCAAAATGGGTGCAGGCCTGAGAACACTGCCTGCATTCAAAATGGCCCCCTCCATCACAGCACATGGCCAGGGCCTGTAGCAGCACTCAAAATGGCCCCCAACCACATGGCCTGTCCACAACTGGCCAAAAAAACGAAAATCACAGAAAAATCAGCACAATCCCATGCCATCCAGCCCCTCCATGATGTTTAAATTCAAGACAACCCACAGAAAGACTAGGCCCATGCACCACTCACTACCCATGGGCATATTGGATGAAAGCTACGCAAAATGGGTGCAGGCCTGAGAACACTGCCTGCATTCAAAATGGCCCCCTCCATCACAGCACATGGCCAGGGCCTGTAGCAGCACTCAAAATGGCCCCCAACCACATGGCCTGTCCACGACAGGCCAAAAAAAACGAAAATCACAGAAAAATAAGCACAATCCCAAGCCATCCAGCCCCTCCATGATGTTTAAATTCAAGACAACCCACAGAAAGACTAGGCATATGCACCACTCACTACCCCAGGGCATAATGGATGAAAGCTAGGCAAAATGGGTGCAGGCCTGAGAACACTGCCTGCATTCAAAATGGCCCCCTCCATCACAGCACATGGCCAGGGCCTGTAGCAGCACTTAAAATGGCCCCCAACCACATGGCCTGTCCACAAGAGGCGAAAAAAACGAAAATCCCATAAAAATCAGCACAATCCCATGCCATCCAGCCCCTCCATGATGTTTAAATTCAAGACAACCCACAGAAAGACTAGGCACATGCACCACTCACTACCCCTGGGCATAATGGATGAAAGCTAGGCAAAATGGGTGCAGGCCTGAGAGCACTGCCTGCATTCAAAATGGCCCCCTCCATCACAGCACATGGCCAGGGCCTGTAGCAGCACTCAAAATGGCCCCCAACCACATGGCCTGTCCACAACAGGCCAAAAAAAGGAAAATCACAGAAAAATCAGCACAATCCCAAGCCACCCAGCCCCTCCATGATGTTTAAATTCAAGAAAACCCACAGAAAGATTAGGCACATGCACCAGTCACTACCCCAGGGCATGATGGATGAAAGCTAGGCAAAATGGGTGCAGGCCTGAGAACACTGCCTGCATTCAAAATGGCCCCCTCCATCACAGCACATGGCCGGGGCCTGTAGCAGCACTCAAAATGGCCCCCAACCACATGGCCTGTCCACAACAGGCCAAAAAAACGAAAATCACAGAAAAATCAGCACAATCCCATGCCATCCAGCCCCTCCATGATGTTTAAATTCAAGACAACCCACAGAAAGACTAGGCACATGCACCACTCACTACCCCTGGGCATAATGAATGAAAGCTAGGCAAAATTGGTGCAGGCCTGAGAGCACTGCCTGCATTCAAAATGGCCCCCTCCATCACAGCACATGGCCAGGGCCTGTAGCAGCACTCAAAATGGCCCCCCAACCACATGGCCTGTCCACAACAGGCCAAAAAAACGAAAATCACAGAAAAATCAGCACAATCCCATGCCATCCAGCCCCTTCATGATGTTTAAATTCAAGAAAACCCACAGAAAGATTAGGCACATGCACCAGTCACTACCCCAGGGCATGATGGATGAAAGCTAGGCAAAATGGGTGCAGGCCTGAGAACACTGCCTGCATTCAAAATGGCCCCCTCCATCACAGCACATGGCCGGGGCCTGTAGCAGCACTCAAAATGGCCCCCAACCACATGGCCTGTCCACAACAGGCCAAAAAAACGAAAATCACAGAAAAATCAGCACAATCCCATGCCATCCAGCCCCTCCATGATGTTTAAATTCAAGACAACCCATAGAAGGACTAGGCACATGCACCACTCACTACCCCTGGGCATAATGGATGAAAGCTAGGCAAAATGGGTGCAGGCCTGAGAACACTGCCTGCATTCAAAATGGCCCCCTCCATCACAGCACATGGCCAGGGCCTGTAGCAGCACTCAAAATGGCCCCCAACCACATGGCCTGTCCACAACAGGCCAAAAAAACGAAAATCACAGAAAAATCAGCACAATCCCATGCCATCCAGCCCCTTCATGATGTTTAAATTCAAGACAACCGACAGAAAGACTAGGCACATGCACCACCCACTACCCCTGGGCATAATGGATGAAAGCTAGGCAAAATGGGTGCAGGCCTGAGAACACTGCCTGCATTCAAAATGCCCCCCTCCATCACAGCACATGGCCAGGGCCTGTAGCAGCACTCAAAATGGCCCCTAACCACATGGCCTGTCCACAACAGGCCAAAAAAACGACAATCACAGAAAAATCAGCACAATCCCAAGCCATCCAGCCCCTCCATGATGTTTAAATTCAAGACAACCCACAGAAAGACTAGGCACATGCACCACTCACTACCCCGGCTGAAAAGGCCACAACAGGCCAAAAAAACGAAAATCACAGAAAAATCTGCACAATCCCAAGCCATCCAGCCCCTCCATGATGTTTAAATTCAAAACACCCCACAGAAAGACTCAGTGCACCCACCACTGAGTACCCCTGGGAAAAAGGCCCCAAAACAGGCCAAAAATCGAAAATTCCAAAATTGTAGTTGCAGCAACTGTAATGCCCCAAACAAACTTACTTGTGAAATTTCTAATCCAAAAGTGATCCAAAGAAAGTCAAAAAGGCCTCAAATCCAAATATCCAGCAGCATCCACAAAAAGTAATCCTTCCAGCTCCAGATCCAAATGAAAAGTGACCAGGAGATGGACAAAGCACTGGGAGGAGCCTGCTTGACAGGAACAGGAAGTTGAAGACTGTGGGGCACTTCCTTCCTCCTACCCCCCCCTCCCCAAAATGGACTCCTCGCAAAAAAAGTGCAGGCAAATGTCAACCTGAGGAGTTATTCAGATAAAAATCATAATTTCCAGAAGGTTTATGCTGCTAGCTGGTGGATTTCTTGTGCCGAATTGCACATTTTATATTTTCGCGAGTGCGATATTGTTGCTGCTCGCCGCATCTCAAAGCTTGCAATTGCGAAGTACCGCGATACGTGATCACGGCGTTCTCGCGTTGACAAAATCTCGCTGTAAAAGTTGGCAAGCCGCGATTACGTAATCGCGCTTGCCAAATTCCCGCTGGATCCCGCAGCAAGATCCAAAATGGCGCAGCACTCGCAAAATATCAAGAAAAATAACTCGGCAAACGATGAATGACGGGAAGTAAACGCCGCGCTCAGCAAAATTGTATCACCAAGAAAAAAAAATCCGCTGCGAGCGAATTTGCGGATTTTGCGGGAAATCCGCGAATCTCGCGGATTGCAAATTTTCCGAAAATCCGCAAAATCCGTGAGCGGAACGGATTTTACGCCCATGCTTAGATGGCGCTTCATGGGGTGGTTGATGACGTTACCTTGGATGCAGTTATTGCAATTGCTACAGTTGTAGCAGGGTCGAAGATCTTTGAAAGTTTCTGGTTCACTTTGTTTGCTGGGTTTCGTCAAAATTTCTTTAAGGTTGCTTCCCCTGGTATACGCAAACATCGGTGGTTGTGCGAAGATTCCTTGAAAATCAGGTTCGAGGCTGAGCAGGGACCAATGTTTAGAGATAATGTTCTTAAATCGATTGCTCAAGATGGTGTATTTGGAGACCACCACCATCCGGGAGTTCTCAATTTTGACACGAGTTTTTAACAACTCTTCTCGATTCATTTCTCCAATGCGGTTGACAGCTGTGTCTAAGGTTTGTTGAGGATAACCACGTGTCTCTCTACCATGTTAGTAATTTCCTGCTGGCATGAATCGTCAGAAGAGACTATGCGTTTGACACGCATGAGTTGGGAAAGTGGAAGATTGTGTTTTAGCCCAGGCCTATGAAAGCTCTGATGGTGCAAAAGAGAATT
The DNA here is from genome assembly GCF_964263255.1 of Lissotriton vulgaris. Lineage (NCBI taxonomy): Eukaryota > Metazoa > Chordata > Amphibia > Caudata > Salamandridae > Lissotriton > Lissotriton vulgaris. The sequence goes on from NC_141696.1 coordinate 1,276,243,042, forward strand.
TCGATCAGTAGGTTTTCGGAAAATGGTAGTGTTCCAGTTCCCAAAGTTTCGTAGGATCTTCACATCCAAGAAGTGAATGGTTTCTCTGTCCATGTTCCAAGTGAATTGCACCCGGTCGTTGATCAGATTCCATGTAGTTAAAAAATCAGTCAACTCGATCTCAGTTCCTTTCCACAGGATGAAAATATCGTCTATGAATCTCAAAAAGAGTTTACCATGATTCTGCCAGGCCGTTTGATTAAGTATGTGTCTTTCTTCAAAAGATTTCATGTAGATGTTAGCGTATGACAGCGCAGCACAATTTCCTATGGCGGTGCCGCACAACTGGTGAAACCATTTGTTGGAAACAGTGAAATAACTATGGTACAGTGTGAATACCATTAGTTCCATTAGTAGAAGTTGCATGTCTGAATCCAAGTCAGAGTTGGATAGTTCCTGTTCAATGGCAGTAATACCCAAATTGTGTGGTGTTGAAGTGTATAGTGAACAAACGTCCACCGTGCATAATACCAATTCTTCATCACCTAATGTGCTGGTGGCTTCTCCAAGTTTGATCAAGAAATCAGTGGTGTCTCTGACGTGTGATCTGGTGTTTAAGACAAAAGGCTGGAGATATCTGTCCAAGAATTTGCCAACGTGCTCATGAATGGACCCTTTCGTGGACACAATGGGCCTGAGAGGTGGTCTGGTAGGGTGCTTGTGCACCTTGGGCAACATGTATAATCTGGGTGGTTTAGGGTTGTCAGGAGTCAGATAGCGTCTGGTTCGATCATTGATGATTCCATTCTCAAATGACTGTTTGATGATTCCAACCAACACAGCAGCAAACTCGTCGGTGGGATCGGCCGTTAGGGGGGCATAAGTGTTAGAATCGCCGGTGTGAGCCAATACTTGTTCTTCATAGAATGTGGCGTCCATGATGACTAGGGCGCCACCTTTGTCTGCTGTTTGGCACACAATAGTAGGGTTGTTGGCAATTTTTAGTAGGGTGTTTTTCTCCTTAATGGTGAGGTTCTCACGTTTTGCCCTAGATTGAAACGGCAATTTAGCAATGTCTCTTTTGACAAGATTCTCAAACATGTCAATGATCTTATGACTCACAGGAGCCAGAAAGGTGCTGTGTGGACGTAGTCCTCGTAACATATCGTCTTCAGTGGTCGAAGGAGTCACTATGTTCTGGAAGTAATGCCATAGTCTGATATTGCGAACGAGTTTGAACATGCTCACTTCTAATTCCAGCGTGTTGGTTCTCGTGGTGGGTACGAATGATTGGCCTTTCTGTAACACTTGTATTTCTTCATGAGTCAGTGGTGTGGATGAAATATTGATCACCAGGTTATCTTGTATGGTCATTTGCGGCGGTTGCTCTTTTTGGATTTGGGTTGTTCTTTTTCTGCCTCTGCGGGTTTTGCCCCGCCTGGGTCGGTGGGTTGACTTTGGCCCTCCTCTAAAAAATGAACCGCTGTATTCGAGATGCTTGGTTGTTGTTCAACGGAGAAAGCGACTGTGGTTGTTCTAGAGGTTCTAGTTTCGCCATCAGATGAAGAAGTTTCATTTTCAGAGTAAGGGTTGTAGGGGCGATTAGGGCGTCGGCGGGCGTACACTTCTGCCCAAGTGTACACCTCGCCGAGCTTGTAGTCTATAGTATCCCTTTTATATTTGCGGAGCTTCCGTTCCTGTGTTTCACGTGTATGTTTCTCAAGTTGGTCATTCACATCTTCCAACATGGTAGCCAGTTCCGTGGGGTCCATGGCATCGTCCAGTTCCGTCCGGATTGTTTTGATCTCTTTGGCTAGGTCTTCAAGAGATTTAGACAGTTCCTCCACGATAAGTAGGATCAAATCTAGTGAACATTTGTTGAGGATGGCGAACCATCGCTCAACAAACTTCGTGTTATTCTTGCATAATAGAGGTTTCAGGGGAACCCGTAGGCCCCTGGGGATCTACCCATGATTACCTCATGGGGTTTCAGGCCAGTCTTTTTATCAAGCACATCTGATGCTCATCGAAATGAGAGGACGAACATTAGGTCATTCATTTCAAAGCAGCAATAGCGCAAACTTTGGGCATGTGTTTTTGAAAGTCCTACTCATCCTCCCAACCACTCCAGCTGATTAAGAACAATAATTACAATGGAACCTCTGATCAGTTAGGAAAGTTGTGTAAATCAATTCCAACATCTGAAAGAGTGTCTCAGAAGATGTTGGTATTTTAAATTGCTGTATCAAGTCCCTCAACAAACCATTGGCAGCAGTAAGGCAGTGTGATCTCTGGGTAGGATAAATCGAAACCCATTTAGAAAACAAGCAGACAATTACAAGAATATATGTCAGACTATTACAAACTGGCATCTCCACAAAGTCTGCTTGGAGTTGTGCAAATGGGCCTTATGATTTGCCAATATGGTTCATGATTGTTGTAATTTTCTTGCTCTGATTATTCTTCTGCCAGTGCAAACATCTAGAACACAAACTTTCAGCAACATTTCTTCAATGTACATTTTACCAATAGTTCCTAAAAATTCTGACCATTGAGTTATGCCCTGAGTGGAACTGCCTATGACAGTATCTAGCCATTTGAATACAACATTAAGATAAGCTTTTGCCCAAGGCACATGCACTAAATTCCCTTTATGTACTCCCCTAATTGAAACTCTAAAATTGCTTCTGCCTCTGAATCACTGACTAACTCCTTTGAATTCCTTTCTGATTATTTTACTTTCTTTTTATTTGCTGTCACTCTCTTCCACATTTCTCCATATTTCTTTGTCACTCGATTCCCTTGGTTTCCCAATTAAATATTTAATGTAAGCTATTAAAGACCTCACACTCAGTTTCTTTTTCTTTATCATAAGTCAAATACATTTTGCAATTCCATCTCACATTTTTTATTTTGCTGATGTCAACCTCACACTCATCATCTAATTCAACTAGTTTATTGTGTGCTTCATGTGCAGACCTAGCTGTTTCTGAAACTAAATATAGCATCTCATCAGCATTACATGATAATTACAATTTTACATTTAGGGCAATCACACCGCCATTGCCTCACTGCAGCTGCCAGGGAACCACCTTTCCCTGGTGGCATTGCGGCGGTCAGGAGGCAGCAATATGCTTGGCGGAACTGCATGGTCCCGCCAAGCATATTACGAGTCTCCTCTCCGCCACAGTTATCATGGCGATTACTCCTCCATGAAACTGTGGCAGAGAGGATACAAAGGGGGCCCCTTGTGTCTCTGCCCCATGGGGTGCATGCTGAGAGGTACAACATGTGTACCCCAGTTCCTGCACGGCGTGGACTTTTCAGTCCATGCCATGCAGGAACTGTTTTTGGCGCCATTAGAACCATCCAGGAAAAAGCCAGCCAGACATGAGAATCACTCGTACTCTGGCAGCCAGCCCAACCATGGGTTTGGTGGTGCAGCAGCTGGGTGGAGTCAGTGCTGTACCGCCAAACTCGTAATCAGGCCCTTAGACATCATGGGAGATATTTAGAAACTTGGCTCTTGAAATGTCAAGGTCTGAAGGAGACAACTCAAGACCTGGCTGTTCGAGCAGTAGAGGCCCCTCTCCCCCAAGCGCCTTGAGATCCTTCCGGGTGAGTAGCGCGCTATACAAATGTTTTGATTAATTGATTGCTTGATTGAAGAGCATGATTAGAAAAAGCAAAGTGATGAAACGTATGTGAAAAGAAAGAGCAGACATCTTATTTCTTCATCAGACCCAGTAATCACAAAAGTACATACCTCTGTTGCTCAAGAGCCTATAGTGTAGTTCCTATTTTCCCTATAGGCCCTGCGCATTGGAATAACATAAACAGCAGTGTAGACGTAGGACTGCGGTCTTCTAGGTCTCTACCGGAAAGGGGAGACCACTCGGTCCCCCCGAACGTATGGTTGGGTGCCCCGATCCCCTGGGAAACCATTGTGGGCGGGGGCGTGACCCGGCTGGTATGCCCGAAGCGGCGTAGCCGGAGCACGCCCCTCCCGCCCAAAAAGAGGTTGTCCTAGACACCCGCCCGGAAGTCCGTGCACGGATGGGCGTGCTTGAGGCGGGTCCCCACCCTCCCGCAGCTAGATAAATAGTGCGGGAATCCAACGAAGCTTCCTCTTGTTCCTGTGCTCTGAAGGCTGCACCACTCGTCGCTCGTGAGCCCTCAAGGGAACAAGCTGCACTTTTTGACCCACCCACCAGCCCCTTGTTGCAGATTTTGTGAAATAAAGAAATACTCTGGGTGATTAATTTTATGTAATAAAAAGTATGTCAGTCATTTCTTGCATCATGAATGTATGACGAGGTATGCATATAATTGAATACCTGCTTCTAGGCCTTTTTTTCCTTTGTAGAGACGTAAAGGAATTGATGCAATAAAGATTGTGTTTTGCTTTAGGACTTTTTTCCCTTAGTAGCAATGTTGAAGTCGGTGAATTATCAAACTGTTGCAGATTTAGGCATAGTTTTCTTTCCTTAGTAGGTAAAACAATTGTCGTATTTCTTTTTTTTGGTCGGGAGGTAAGGTCATGATCGGTGAGCAGTGATTTCAAGGTCCCTAGGGTGGGTGCCACCCATTATGGATGGGAGCGCCCGGGGGGAGGCGGCCATTGGCCCCTCCCACGGGGGGGGCGGCACCCACTACGAATGTGTCGCCCAGGGGGAGACGGCCATAGGCCCCTCCCTGGGGGAGATGGCTATATGCCCCTCCCATGAATTTCCCGGGGGCGGATATCCGCTCCGGCGGAAGAGAGTGTGGGGAAGGGGGAGTCCATGCTGTCCTTCTTATGGATACCTCGCACGGGAACTCGGACGACCTTAAGATGGCGTCGAGTGAAAGGGGTCCCCACGACAAGGGAAGTTACAGTTGGCTGCGAGGGTAAAGTCCTCTGCGCATGCGCTACTCACACCGTGAGGGCGGGAAGTTGGTGATAGGGATCTTAATGCTAGGTTGTACAAATTCAAAAATGTAATGCATTTATCAGGATGCTAGACTCGGCTAGGAAACCTTTGTATTAGAGATTTGTTAAGGTTGGCCTAAAAAACCTGTCTTCATCAAAATTTAATTGAAGTTGAATTTGTACATGATTCTGAAACGTTTTTAATTTAAAGTTTTAAATTTTGTTTCATATTTTAATAAATACGGCCAGGGGGGTCGTGAGGCCCCCCCCGCCTTCCAAAAGTTTATATCTGTGTCTGTCTCCTCCCATGGGGAAGGGTGTTGGGAGGGGTGGCGGGCATCCCGGCCCATATGACTATGTTAGAATTAATTTAGGTTTGCGCCAGCTAGCTCAGAGGTCACTGGAAACTTTCTTGACTGAATAGGAAGTGATCAGCTTCCCTGGCTCAGACAAGAAGGGATTCAGCTTCCGACAACCGCATAAACATGACAACTTTGCTTCTCAGAAATAAGAGTCAATCTCTAGAGTCGTGTGAAACAATAGACAGCTATTTCACTCAGTCTGTTGTGCAGATTTACTTTCACCAGAATGCAGAGAATGGAGAGACGGGCGTTTTCAATAAAAGATATTATTTATTGAGCAGTCTTCCTTCTCCTGCAAGAGAAATGAATTGCCACAATTGCAAGACTTGTTATTATAAAAAGTACGTACAGTGAAAGGAGTATTATGAAATAATTCTGTAAAAGCATTGATATGGTTTCTTAGCCATAAGATGGTTAAAATGAATAAAATATATACATTCATATATACATTGGCTAACGACCTCAACTGGTGCTTCTAACTACGCCTACCCCGGTGTACCTGGCCTAAGCCTAATACTTGGGAGGGAGTAAGTAGGTAGCAATTTAAGTTAAGTTGGTTTTGCCAAGAGTTTGTGTCAAGAATTCTCTCTAAGGGTTTAGTCAGCACCGTACCTCTGGAATAGAATTCAGGATGTCTGGTATCTCCTCTCAGGACCCGATATCCCAGTCACCCGCAAGGGTAGGCTGGAAACGCCGGAGCTGGATTTTCTCGGCAGGAGAAAAGACAGCGTCTTTCGCAGCGCGTCAAGGAGGAGGGGCAGCGTCCGTGGGCTTCTCGCATCTGCTGGGCTCTCTGCAAGGGGACAGCTGTTCTGCTCCAGTATTCACCACCACTGTGTGCTTGCTTAAGGCAACATTGGTATATTTATACCTGAAAGGTGCTGAGTTTGACGTAAGTTTTTGGACATAAGACGTCAATAAAGATGTCACTAAGAACTGGTCGTTCTTACAGTGCTCGCAGGAGTTCTATTACTAATCAAAACAAAGCAAGCGGGGATTTCCCAGGTTGCTGGGAGTTTAGTATGTCGAAAGAACTCGGTGTGCTATCTAGGAATCTAAGGAAGTGGCTTCTGCTGTGTCATGGACTGTCATGAACTGCACAGACGAGTTACTGAAATATGGCTCTGATTGTTATGCCAGTATAGGGATATGTATTGATTATAGCCGTATAGGGGCATGAGGTCACAATATTGATCGGGGTCCTAGATAAAACACATCAAGCCAGGGAGTTTCTAGCACTTCCTTTCACAAGAAGCCTCCGGTCTCTATGTGCAGGGGTTTAGGATGATAAAGACAGATTTCCGTTTGAAAAATACATGAATGAAGACTCCATTGACCATTTTGTTAATGTATATGCCCATTGCTAGTGGTAATGAAACTTAATTTGGGCAACTCTGGTATTTAATAGACCAATTGCTGATCATCTACCTCATCCTGATAGGTTTCTATAATGTAAATTTGAGCATGCCATTAAGCACTCTAAAAACCCTTCTGTCAGGGAACTGTAGTATGTAGGAGCTAAGTAGTGAAATTGACACTGCATTTGGAGAATGTGCGGGGTAGCAAGCATCCTGTTGAGAAACTATTCTTTTCCTCATCTGGCCTTTAAAGCCACTCATGCATTGACTGTTATAATCTCTACTGCTGGATCAAATAAATCATTAATACTTTTGAACATGCTCTTGGTTGGTTTGGTTCGAGCCTGAATGTATGTCTTCTCTTGAGCTAAAAACTGGCAGCCCAATAATTCATTCTTGGAGGCTTTTAGACCTGACATCATTGGCTTGAGTCTCTCCTCCATTTTTTCTGTTTGCCTCCACTGTTTTACGATGTTTTGCTGATATATGCTTTGGGCGCCGTGCCACTGCTGATCAGTGCCATAGCGCAAGTGCTCCCTATGTTAAATTGATTTATCTATTGTATCCATGTTCGGCTTATTTGTTTTACTGTCAGTCCCTCGTCTAGTGCACCAGGAGTGCCGGGGCTTGTAAATACAAATGCCGCTCGTGGGCTTGCAGCACGTGTTGTGCCACCCACAGGAGCGGCCTCGTAAAAGAATGTCTACGGGTCGGTCATTGCGAGACCCACGTGCAGCCTAGTGCTGTCACGCAGGCTGCGCAAGTATACCTACTAGCCAGCCCCCCAAACCTCACCTTGACTTCATGTTAGTCACCCCTATGGTAGGCCCACGGGCAGGGTGCATTGTAAGAGTAAGGTAGGACACGCCTGACCAAGTTGGCATGTCCTGATAGTGAACAACCGCCATCTTCGTTCTTCACTATTGCGAGGTAGCCTGCTCTCCATTAGTTAGAATGGGTCGCCGGGATTATTAATGCTATGATCCTAGCTGGCTCGGGGAGCATGGTGCAATGTCGAGTTTGGTATCCCTGAACTCGGGGTTTAATTACGCATCCGTTGGTGTGGATGGGTTTTGGACTCTGGGTTCGAAAATAGCACTTTTAGAAAGTGTCTATTTTCTTGTCTAACCATTTCTGGTTTCTGCTGGTCTTGCGTGTGTGTGACAGGAGCTGGGTGGCTCCAAGAGGTCTGGATGAGTCAGTATGGGATGAGTGGGACATTTGCGTTGAGAGTAGGGGGAGAGTAGTTGTTGATAGCCTGCCCTGCCTGGTACAATGCTGGCTCCACCTCCTGCCAAGCGGCTGATGGCTCTGTGCCTGCCATGGACGATCCTAGCCCCACCTCCTGCCAGGAGGCCGATAGCTCTGCTCCTGCCAGTGTCAATGCTGGCTCCACCTCCTGCTGGGCGTCTGAGGACCCAGCCCTGCTCAGTGAATGGGCCAGGTGCTTCTGCCTGGCTCCACCCACAACAGACCCAGGATGTTGGGAAATTCCCCTGCATGGACAAAGGAATCAAAGCCGAAAAGGGGTATAAGAGAAGGACCCCTGAACCAAGAATTTAGATCACTTCTGACAAGGAACCCTGTAACCAAGGACAAGAGGCCTGCTGATCTGAGGACTTGCCTACCCCTTCTGCCAGTGTGCTGTTTGCTGGGGGGAATCCTGCAGTGCTTCTTTATTTTTGCCAAGGAACCAGGAGAGAGGAACTGTGTGTGTACTCTCACGCTTGCTAAGAAAATCTCCAAGGACTGGAAGAGTGCCAGTCTCCTGCTGAAGTCACAGGGCTAAAGGACTTCATCTGCTTAAAGTGCTATTTGCTGGAACCTGTGAATCCAGCACCTCTGAAAGAGCCAGCAGCCTCGACGCCGACGGACGTCGCCGAATCCAGCTCGACGTAGTGGGTAACCGCCCCAGTGTCCCGCTTCCTCGACGACCGGCCGCCGGGCCCAACCGACGCCAGCAGCAACGCCAGTGAGTGGGAGTACGGCTCCAGCTCCAAGGGACCTCGTGTCTGCACCGCTGCTGATCGCATCGCCCTCGTGCCCTCTCGACGCCGTGAGCGCTGCTCACTCTGTGCAACCGCATCATCAACGACGACGCCTGCTGAGGCCTGATCGACACCGAAGACGCGACGCCGGATTGCTCGACGCCGCTGATCATCGTGTGCTTCATTATCCAAAGGTACTGTGTTGTTGGGGGTCCGTGTGACTCCGGGCTCGACGTAGCGCTCCTCGCGGTCGACGCCGAACCTTTGGATTAACTTTGCCTCGACGTCGTGTAGCCCCCGTGTGGGTTACCCTGTTGCTAAGAACTGTATTGCCAAGAAGAAGATTTGCTTTGATACTAAAGACTTTTGTGCTAAAGAAGAAACTACCGTTGAACTATCCTTTTTCCCTTCCCCGAGTATTTATTAAGATTTTGTACATTTTTGTCGTTATTTGGTCTTGTGCTAAGCCTTATATAAAAATCCTTATTTTTATAATACTACTGTGTCGTGTCCATTTGTAGTGTATTCACGTTATTACTGTATGTGGTCATAAATGCTTAACACACAGCCTCTGAGATAAGCCTGTCTGCTCTGCCAAGCTACCAAGGGGGTGAGCAGGGGTTATCGAAGGGTGTGATCCCCTCGCCCTAACTAGAAAAGGTGTGTCCTTATTTGTCAGAAGTGTCTACCTCTGCCAACTAAAGACAGCCGGCTCTAACATTGGATGCAGCGGTGAGGATTTGGACCTTGCATTTATGACTCATGTGCAGTGATTAGTGTACGCTACGTAGTGAAAGCAGACCGTAACGCAGTCACAATCTAATTGGGAAGGATCCTATTTTTGGTTCTCCGCTTTTCTGAAGCTTGATTTTCTTGAACACTGCCAGTTTTTTACCATGAGTGACACCGGAGTCACTACCCCTGTTGTTGTTGTTGAGGAGGAATTCGACAGAGCGAAGATAAACGACTACGGCTTGAAGGAGCTGAAATCCTTTTGCAAGCAGTTGAAAGAGCCTACCAAAGGCTGCAAAAACAAAACGGAATATCACAAAGCTTTGGAGGCCTGGTTGGAGTCCAGAGATCCCACTGATCCGGTGGTGGTACCGCCAGTGGAAGGGGATGAGGAGGCGCCAGCGAATGGGCCTGAGTCCTCTCCCGGAAGCAGTGTTTCCTCCAAAGGTCTTTCCCCTGAAGAACGAGAAGAAAGGGCGAAGGAGCGTGCATACAACATGGAAATGGCAAGGCTAAAGATAAATGGGCAGTTGGAATTAGAAAATGCAAGAGGTAGAAGAAAAGCTGATTTGGAGACCAAAAGGTTAGATTTTGAAAGAGAGAAGTTAGCTTTGGAGCGTGATACCAAGTTGAGGGAGTTGGACATCCAAGCTAAGAAGTTAGAATTTAATCCCTCTGGTGGCAGCATTCCATCTGGGCCTGCAGAAAGTAGGTTTTATTTCCCGAAAGATGTGATAAAAGATTATCATAGGAACGAAGATATTGGTCAGTGGTTTAAAGCGTATGAGTTAGCATTGTTGGCCCACCGGGTCCCTGAGAAGGATTGGGGAGCGGGGTTGTGGGGTCGCTTTGTGAATGAGGGGAGAGATACCCTGTTAGACATGCCTGTTGAGGATAGGATGTCGTATGCTCATATGAAAGATGCTTTAATGTTGTGGTATGGCCTAACCCCCGAGAAGTACAGACAAGCTTTTAGAGAATGTAAGAAGTTGCCTGGTACGACGTGGGTTGAATATGTGTCTTATTTTTGCAGAGCCATGGATGGTTGGGTAAAGGGCAGCAAAGTGGAAAGTTATGAAGCTCTTTATGATTTGTTTGCTTGGGAGCATTTGTCTAATAACTGTTTTCCAGAGCTGCGCCAGCACCTGATTGATAGCAAGATATCTAACCCTAGAAAACTTGCTGAGGAGGCGGACCGCTGGGTCAGTACCAGGGTCCACAAGGGTCCAGTGGGAGACTCAGCCAAAGGTGGGCAGGGTCCCCAGCAGAAGAGTGGGAGGGACAAGGGTAAACAGAAGGAGTCCCAGAAAGGGCCCCAAAGTAGTCCCCAAGGGAACCAAGGGAAAGGTTCCCAGCCTCCCCCTGAGAAGAAGCCAGGGGCCCGACGGGTAAACCTGTTCATAGGGGCCCCCTAACCTGCTACACTTGTGGGCAGGTGGGACACCGGTATTACGATCCCCAGTGTCCCATGAAGAAATCGAATGCACCGCCGAGTGCACCCCCCGTCAGTTGGCGAGTGTAGCCTTGGGAGGGGAGGAGATGGTTGTCCATGGTGGGAGGGGTCCCGCAGAGATGTCCCTGGTCTCGCTAGGAGACATGCAAATGGTCCCTCCACCCCCTCTGCCTAGTAACACTAGTAAATATAGGCAGTGGGTGACCATTAATGGCCATAGAGTGGAAGCTCTCAGAGACACCGGAGCGAGTGTGACAGCTGTCAAGTGTCACTTGGTGTCCAGAGAGCTGGTGGTTCCCCACGCATTCTACCCCGTGATAGCTGCCGACAACTCCCAGAAAGAGTGTGAGGTGGCTCAGGTTTCCTTTGAATGGGGGGGAGTTTCAGGTACTCTTCAGGTTGCTGTGAGGCCCGCCATGCCTGTCGATTGTCTCTTGGGCAATGATTTAGAAGACTCCCCTTGGGCGAAGGTGGAGAGAGAGGCGCACTTGAAAATGTTGGGCGTGCCAGAGTGGGTGTGTGCAACCACTCGATCGATGACAGCGAGTAAGGGTGTTGATGGGGTCCCGGAGCCTGAAAGTACGGGCCAGGACCCAGCTGTGAAGAGAAGAGGCAGGAGGCGCGGGAAACCGGCCCCCGTAGTTCCCGTGGTCCAGGAGGAGGTAGACCCTGAGGGGGATGCCCTGGAGCCCACAGGGGAACAAATTGCCGAACTGGGAGACTTGCCCGAGCTGACCCATTGGCAGCAGGATGGTGGTCCCTCCAGGGAGGAATTCTGTGCCGAACAGAAGGTGTGCCCTTCTCTTGTGGGCATGAGGCAGCAGGCCTCAGCCCAATCCTCAGGTGATCAGTCAGGGTCACATTTTGTGTACTGGGAGAACGACCTCCTGTATAGCGAGCCTAAGGCTGCTGAGCCTGGGTCAGCCCGCGTGCTGGTGGTACCCCAGCGCTTCAGAGCCTTCCTACTGGGGTTGGCTCATTACGTTCCGTTAGCTGGACATCTGGGGCAGGACAAGACCTATGACAGGCTTGTCACTCATTTTTATTGGCCTCAGATGCGAAGGGATGTAGACATCCATTGCAAGACTTGTCGCACTTGCCAGGCAAGTGGGAAAAGCGGAAGGAAGCAGAAGGCTCCCCTCCAACCTTTTCCAGTGGTCAGCACCCCCTTTGACCGGGTGGATATTGACATTGTTGGGCCCCTGGACCCCAAGACAGCCCTGGGCAACAGGTTCATCCTGGTCTTGGTGGACCATGCCACACGGTACCCGGAAGCCATCCCTCTCCGAACAGTGACGGCCCCCGTGGTGGGACGGGCACTGATGGGTGTTTTCTCCCGGATGGGGTTCCCCAGAGAGGTGGTGTCAGACCGGGACACCAACTTCATTTCGAACTATATGAAGTCTCTGTGGAAGGAGTGTGGGGTAACCTACAAGTTCACCACTCCTTACCACCCTCAAGGAAATGGGTTGGTTGAGAGATTCAACCGTACCCTTAAAGGCATGATCATGGGTCTTGAAGAACCGATGAGGCGGAAATGGGACGTCCTCTTGCCATGCCTGTTGTTTGCTTACCGTGAGGTGCCGCAGAAGTCTCTAGGGTTCAGCCCCTTTGAGCTCTTATATGGTCACCCGGTAAGAGGGCCTTTGAGTCTGGTCAAGGAAGGCTGGGAGCAATCTCCCAGGAAACCTCCCCAGGATGTATACAGTTACATGCTGGCCTTTCGGAACCAGACTCGGCGCTTCAGAGAACTTGCTCAGGCAAATCTGGAGGCCAGCCAGGAGGAGATGAAGCGTTGGTATGACCGGAATGCCACTCTGGTAGAGCTTCAGCCTGGTCAGGAAGTGTGGGTCATGTCCCCTGTGGAACCTTGTGCACTCAAGGACAGGTGGACAGGACCGTTTAAGGTTGTGGAGAAGAAGAGCGATGTCACCTACCTGGTGGACTTGAAATCTCCCAGGAACCCCTTGCGGGTCCTGCATGTCAACCATTTGAAGCCCCACTTAGAAAGGTCTGAAGTGGGCATGCTCCTAGCTACAGATGCTGGAATGGAGGAGGAGAGTGAGCCTCTTCCTGACCTCCTGTGTGCTAAAGAGCAAGACGGGTCGGTGGATGGTGTGGTCCTCTCTGACACACTGACCCTTGAGCAGAAACAGGATTGTCGCCACCTGTTGGGACAATTCCCGGATCTGTTTTCCTTGGTTCCGGGTGTCACTCATTGGTGTGTCCATGACGTTGACACCGGAGACAGCCCTCCTGTGAAGCACAAGGCTTACAGGGTGACTGACAAGGTTAGAGCATACATTAAGGAGGAGGTCTCCAAAATGTTTGCGTTAGGGGTGATTGAGTCCTCTAGCAGTCCTTGGGCCAGCCCAGTGGTCTTGGTCCCGAAGGCTGCAGCGCCTGGTGCTTCACCAGAACTCCGGTTCTGCGTGGATTACCGAGGACTCAATTCGGTCACGAAGACTGACGCGCACCCCATCCCCAGAGCTGATGAGCTCATCGATCGGTTGGGGGCTGCCCGGTACCTCAGTACGTTTGATCTAACGTCTGGGTACTGGCAGATCGCCTTGACTGATGGGGCAAAGGAGAGGCCCGCATTCTCAACACCAGATGGGCTATACCAGTTCTGGGTGATGCCATTTGGGATGAAGAATGCCCCTGCCACCTTCCAGAGGTTGGTCAACCAGGTCTTGGCTGGACTGGAGGATTTCAGTGCCGCCTACCTGGACGACATCGCAGTGTTCAGCGCCAGCTGGGAGGAACACTTGCGCCACCTCCAGGAAGTGTTGTTGGCCCTGCGCGGAGCAGGCCTCACAATCAAAGCCAGTAAGTGCCAGATTGGGCAGGGTTCGGTGGTGTACTTGGGGCACCAAGTAGGGAGCGGCAAGGTTGCCCCCCTGCAACCCAAGATTGATACCATCCTGGCTTGGGCGCCGCCCAAAACCCAAACTCAGGTGAGAGCCTTCCTAGGACTCACGGGTTATTACAGGAGGTTTGTCAAGGATTACGGTAACATTGTGCACCCCTTGACTTCGCTGACTTCCAGGAAGCAGCCACGAAACGTGATCTGGACTGATGCCTGTCAAACGGCCTTCGACACCCTGAAAACTGCAATGTGCACAGCACCTACACTCCAGGCACCCGACTTTTTGAAAGAATTTATTGTCCAGACGGACGCTTCAGAGCATGGCGTGGGGGCTGTTCTAGCTCAGGTAAATGAAGAGGGCCGAGACTTGCCTGTAGCCTTCATCAGTCGGAGGTTACTTCCCAGGGAAACGAGGTGGAGTGCGATAGAGAGAGAAGCATTTGATGTGGTCTGGGCGCTGAAGAAGCTAAGACCCTACTTGTTTGGGACTCACTTCCGGGTTCAGACAGACCACAGGCCCCTCAGATGGTTGATGCAGATGAGGGGTGAGAATCCGAAACTGTTGAGGTGGTCCATTTCCCTACAGGGGATGGACTTTACGGTGGAACACCGCCCTGGTACAGATCACGCCAATGCTGATGGTCTGTCCAGATTTTTCCGCCTTAGTGATGAGGACTCCCTAGGTCAAGGGTAGTTCTCCCCACATTTCAGCTGGAGGGGACACGTGTTAGACCTGACATCATTGGCTTGAGTCTCTCCTCCATTTTTTCTGTTTGCCTCCACTGTTTTACGATGTTTTGCTGGTATATGCTTTGGGCGCCGTGCCACTGCTGATCAGTGCCGTAGCGCAAGTGCTCCCTATGTTAAATTGATGTATCTATTGTATCCATGTTTGGCTTATTTGGTTTACTGTCAGTCCCTCGTCTAGTGCACCAGGAGTGCCGGGGCTTGTAAATACAAATGCCGCTCGTGGGCTTGCAGCACGTGTTGTGCCACCCACAGGAGCTGCCTCGTAAAAGAATGTCTACGGGTCGGTCATTGCGAGACCCACGTGCAGCCTAGTGCTGTCACGCAGTCTGCGCTCCTACTTGCCAGCCCCCCAAACCTCCCCTTGACTTCATGTTAGTCACCCCTATGGTAGGCCCACGGGCAGGGTGCATTGTAAGAGTAAGGTAGGACACGCCTGACCAAATTGGCATGTCCTGATAGTGAACAACCGCCATCTTCGTTCTTCACTATTGCGAGGTAGCCTGCTCTCCATTAGTTAGAATGGGTCGCCGGGATTATTAATGCTATGATCCTAGCTGGCTCTGGAGCATGGTGCAATGTCGAGTTTGGTATCCCTGAACTCGGGGTTTAATTACGCATCCGTTGGTGTGGATGGGTTTTGGACTCTGGGTTCGAAAATAGCACTTTTAGAAAGTGTCTATTTTCTTGTCTAACCATTTCTGGTTTCTGCTGGTCTTGCGTGTGTGTGACAGGAGCTGGGTGGCTCCAAGAGTTCTGGATGAGTCAGTATGGGATGAGTGGGACATTTGCGTTGAGAGTAGTGGGAGAGTAGTTGTTGATAGCCTGCCCTGCCTGGTACAATGCTGGCTCCACCTCCTGCCAAGCGGCTGATGGCTCTGTGCCTGCCATGGACGATCCTAGCCCCACCTCCTGCCAGGAGGCCGATCGCTCTGCTCCTGCCAGTGTCAATGCTGGCTCCACCTCCTGCTGGGCGTCTGAGGACCCAGCCCTGCTCAGTGAATAGGCCAGGTGCTTCTGCCTGGCTCCACCCACAGCAGACCCAGGATGTTGGGAAATTCCCCTGCATGGACAAAGGGATCAAAGCCGAAAAGGGGTGTAAGAGAAGGACCCCTGAACCAAGAATTTAGATCACTTCTGACAAGGAACCCTGTAACCAAGGACAAGAGGCCTGCTGATCTGAGGACTTGCCTACCCCTTCTGCCAGTGCGCTGTTTGCTGGGGGGAATCCTGCAGTGCTTCTTTATTTTTGCCAAGGAACCAGGAGAGAGGAACTGTGTGTGTACTCTCACGCTTGCTAAGAAAATCTCCAAGGACTGGAAGAGTGCCAGTCTCCTGCTGAAATTTCAAAAACAACAAGTGATGGACCGAATGTGGATCAATGTCACACATTCCCCCAGTCAAAAGATCTGGGCCCAAATCCATCGTTTTTTTGCACTCCACACCACCCTGGGTTAGACAATGGCGATATGCAAATCAGCTCTGACCCTGTTGCCCCATGGGAACAGTCCAGTCCGAACTACAAAAGCCATGTCCTTCCCAGAACGGAATCAAGCATCCGAGGACCGGTCCGGTTTCGGGGTAACACCTCTCATCAGCCCGGCTAGCTTGACTCCAAGTGGTGTGGAGTACCTGGGATCCACGTCTGGGCATCCCCAGCGCACTTAGGGTGGCAATTGCAAAACAACAAGTGATGGACCGAATGTGGATCAATGTCACACATTCCCCCAGTCAAAAGATCTGGGTCCAAATCCATCGTTTTTTTGCACTCCACACCACCCTGGGTTAGACAATGGCGATATGCAAATCAGCTCTGACCCTGTTGCCCCATGGGAACAGTCCAGTCCGAACTACAAAAGCCATGTCCTTCCCAGAACGGAATCAAGCATCCGAGGACCGGACCGGTTTCGAGGTAACACCTCTCATCAGCCCGGCTAGCTTGACTCCAAGTGGTGTGGAGTGCCTGGGACCCACGTCTGGGCATCCCCAGCGCACTTAGAGCGGCAATTGCAAAAACAACAAGTGATGGACCGAATGTGGATCAATGTCACACATTCCCCCAGTCAAAAGATCTGGGCCCAAATCCATCGTTTTTTTGCACTCCACACCACCCTGGGTTAGACAATGGCGATATGCAAATCAGCTCTGACCCTGTTGCCCCATGGGAACAGTCCAGTCCGAACTACAAAAGCCATGTCCTTCCCAGAACGGAATCAAGCATCCGAGGACCGGTCCGGTTTCAAGGTAACACCTCTCATCAGCCCGGCTAGCTTGACTCCAAGTGGTGTGGAGTGCCTGGGACCCACGTCTGGGCATCCCCAGCGCACTTAGGGCGGCAATTGCAAAAACAACAAGTGATGGACCGAATGTGGATCAATGTCACACATTCCCCCAGTCAAAAGATCTGGGCCCAAATCCATCGTTTTTTTGCACTCCACACCACCCTGGGTTAGACCATGGCGATATGCAAATCTGCTCTGACCCTGTTGCCCCATGGGAACAGTCCAGTCCGAACTACAAAAGCCATGTCCTTCCCAGAACGGAATCAAGCATCCGAGGACCGGACCGGTTTCGAGTTAACACTTCTCATCAGCCCGGCTAGCTTGACTCCAAGTGGTGTGGAGTGCCTGGGACCCACGTCTGGGCATCCCCAGCGCACTTAGGGCGGCAATTGCAAAAACAACAAGTGATGGACCGAATGTGGATCAATGTCACACATTCCCCCAGTCAAAAGATCTGGGCCCAAATCCATCGTTTTTTTGCACTCCACACCACCCTGGGTTAGACAATGGCGATATGCAAATCAGCTCTGACCCTGTTGCCCCATGGGAACAGTCCAGTCCGAACTACAAAAGCCATGTCCTTCCCAGAACGGAATCAAGCATCCGAGGACCGGTCCGGTTTCAAGGTAACACCTCTCATCAGCCCGGCTAGCTTGACTCCAAGTGGTGTGGAGTGCCTGGGACCCACGTCTGGGCATCCCCAGCGCACTTAGGGCGGCAATTGCAAAAACAACAAGTGATGGACCGAATGTGGATCAATGTCACACATTCCCCCAGTCAAAAGATCTGGGCCCAAATCCATCGTTTTTTTGCACTCCACACCACCCTGGGTTAGACCATGGCGATATGCAAATCTGCTCTGACCCTGTTGCCCCATGGGAACAGTCCAGTCCGAACTACAAAAGCCATGTCCTTCCCAGAACGGAATCAAGCATCCGAGGACCGGACCGGTTTCGAGTTAACACTTCTCATCAGCCCGGCTAGCTTGACTCCAAGTGGTGTGGAGTGCCTGGGACCCACGTCTGGGCATCCCCAGCGCACTTAGGGCGGCAATTGCAAAAACAACAAGTGATGGACCGAATGTGGATCAATGTCACACATTCCCCCAGTCAAAAGATCTGGGCCCAAATCCATCGTTTTTTTGCACTCCACACCACCCTGGGTTAGACCATGGCGATATGCAAATCAGCTCTGACCCTGTTGCCCCATGGGAACAGTCCAGTCCGAACTACAAAAGCCATGTCCTTCCCAGAACGGAATCAAGCATCCGAGGACCGGTCCGGTTTCGGGGTAACACCTCTCATCAGCCCGGCTAGCTTGACTCCAAGTGGTGTGGAGTGCCTGGGACCCACGTCTGGGCATCCCCAGCGCACTTAGGGCGGCAATTGCAAAACAACAAGTGATGGACCGAATGTGGATCAATGTCACACATTCCCCCAGTCAAAAGATCTGGGCCCAAATCCATCGTTTTTTTGCACTCCACACCACCCTGGGTTAGACAATGGCGATATGCAAATCAGCTCTGACCCTGTTGCCCCATGGGAACAGTCCAGTCCGAACTACAAAAGCCATGTCCTTCCCAGAACGGAATCAAGCATCCGAGGTCCGGACCGGTTTCGAGGTAACACCTCTCATCAGCCCGGCTAGCTTGACTCCAAGTGGTGTGAGTGCCTGAGACCCACGTCTGGGCATCCCCAGCGTACTTAGGGCGGCAATTGCAAAAACAACAAGTGATGGACCGAATGTGGATCAATGTCACACATTCCCCCAGTCAAAAGATCTGGGCCCAAATCCATCGTTTTTTTGCACTCCACACCACCCTGGGTTAGACAATGGCGATATGCAAATCAGCTCTGACCCTGTTGCCCCATGGGAACAGTCCAGTCCGAACTACAAAAGCCATGTCCTTCCCAGAACGGAATCAAGCATCCGAGGACCGGACCGGTTTCGAGGTAACACCTCTCATCAGCCCGGCTACCTTGACTCCAAGTGGTGTGGAGTGCCTGGGACCCACGTCTGGGCATCCCCAGCGCACTTAGGGCGGCAATTGCAAAAACAACAAGTGATGGACCGAATGTGGATCAATGTCACACATTCCCCCAGTCAAAAGATCTGGGCCCAAATCCATCGTTTTTTTGCACTCCACACCACCCTGGGTTAGACAATGGCGATATGCAAATCAGCTCTGACCCTGTTGCCCCATGGGAACAGTCCAGTCCGAACTACAAAAGCCATGTCCTTCCCCGAACGGAATCAAGCATCCGAGGACCGGACCGGTTTCGAGGTAACACCTCTCATCAGCCCGGCTAGCTTGACTCCAAGTGATGCTTGATTCCGTTCTGGGAAGGACATGGCTTTTGTAGTTCGGACTGGACTGTTCCCATGGGGCACAGGGTCAGAGCTGATTTGCATATCGCCATTGTCTAACCCAGGGTGGTGTGGAGTGCAAAAAAACGATGGATTTGGGCCCAGATCTTTGGACTGGGGTGAATGTGTGACATTGATCCACATTCGGTCCATCACCTGTTTTGTTTGCAATACCGCCATAAGTGCGCTGGGGATGCTGAGACGTGGGTCCCAGGCACTCCACTCCACTGGAGTCAAGCTAGCCGGGCTGATGAGAGGTGTTACCTCGAAACCGGTCCGGTCCTCGGATGCTTGATTCCGTTCTGGGAAGGACATGGCTTTTGTAGTTCGGACTGGACTGTTCCCATGGGGCACAGGGTCAGAGCTGATTTGCATATCGCCATTGTCTAACCCAGGGTGTTGTGGAGTGCAAAAAAACGATGGATTTGGGCCCAGATCTTTGGACTGGGGTGAATGTGTGACATTGATCCACATTTGGTCCATCACCTGTTTTGTTTGCAATACCGCCATAAGTGCGCTGGGGATGCTCAGACGTGGGTCCCAGGCACTCCACACCACTGGAGTCAAGCTAGCCGGGCTGATGAGAGGTGTTACCTCGAAACCGGTCCGGTCCTCGGATGCTTGATTCCGTTCTAGGAAGGACATGGCTTTTGTAGTTCAGACTGGACTGTTCCCATGGGGCACAGGGTCAGGGCTGATTTGCATATCGCCATTGTCTAACCCAGGGTGGTGTGGAGTGCAAAAAAACGATGGATTTGGGCCCAGATCTTTGGACTGGGGTGAATGTGTGACATTGATCCACATTCGGTCCATCACCTGTTTTTTTTGCAGTCTCCTGCTGAAGTCACAGGGCTAAAGGACTTCATCTGCTTAAAGTGCTATTTGCTGGAACCTGTGAATCCAGCACCTCTGAAAGAGCCAGCAACCTCGACGCCGACGGACGTCGCCGAATCCAGCTCGACGTAGTGGGTAACAGCCCCAGTGTCCTGCTTCCTCGACGACCGGCCGCCGGGCCCGACAGACGCCAGCAGCAACGCCAGTGAGTGGGAGTACGGCTCCAGCTCCAAGGGACCTCGTGTCTGCACCACTGCTGATCGCATCGCCCTCGTGCCCTCTCGACGCCGTGAGCGCTGCTCACTCTGTGCAACCGCATCATCAACGACGACGCCTGCTGAGGCCTGATCGACACCGAAGACGCGACGCCGGATTGCTCGACGCCGCTGATCATCGTGTGCTTCATTATCCAAAGGTACTGTGTTGTTGGGGGTCCGTGTGACTCCGGGCTCGACGTAGCGCTCCTCGCGGTCGACGCCGAACCTTTGGATTAACTTTGCCTCGACGTCGTGTAGCCCCCGTGTGGGTTACCCTGTTGCTAAGAACTGTATTGCCAAGAAGAAGATTTGCTTTGATACTAAAGACTTTTGTGCTAAAGAAGAAACTACCGTTGAACTATCCTTTTTCCCTTCCCCGAGTATTTATTAAGATTGTGTACATTTTTGTCGTTATTTGGTCTTGTGCTAAGCCTTATATAAAAATCCTAATTTTTATAATACTACTGTGTCGTGTCCATTTGTAGTGTATTCATGTTATTACTGTATGTGGTCATAAATGCTTAACACACAGCCTCTGAGATAAGCCTGTCTGCTCTGCCAAGCTACCAAGGGGGTGAGCAGGGGTTATCGAAGGGTGTGATCCCCTCGCCCTAACTAGAAAAGTTGTGTCCTTATTTGTCAGAAGTGTCTACCTCTGCCAACTAAAGACAGCCGGCTCTAACAGAGGCTAATAGTTTTTCTAATCTTTTAATTACATTTTCTAGTTCTGGGATGAGAATCTGAAGTAATGGTTAATCCTCTCAGTAGCATGGGATTCTTGGATAGCATTTGTTAGTGGCACACGATATTCTCTTGGAAACCCAGGTAAAGATAATCAAATTTCCCTTCATAGTAGGTCGTACAATATTACAGACCTTATTCATTATATAATTCTGAATTCAACAGTTTTTACATTTCCTAGTCATGTAACTGTTACCTAATGTTGTGGTATACCATTTATTGGGCTGGGAATTATGAAAGTCTGGTTTACAAAGCTGACTCAATCTCTTGATCTGGAAGTAATACACAGATGTCAGTTTTGAGGGTTTAACTAACTCACCTATCTAGTCTGCTTGTAAATCCTTAATTCATTCATTGTTTTATTCAATCATGAGTTGACTGCTAGTCTGCTGTACCTTGAATGTAATAAAAAAGAGATGAGTATGTTGCACACACTTAATGAATGCAAAGAAGTGTGGAGCACACAAACATATCTCCTCAATGGTACCAAAATAGTGTGAAACTAATGTGTCACTAGGATTCCGAACACTCAACTTGATGGGTGATACTTCTATACCTACCACTATACAAATATATAGATGATAAACTAATAATATGGGTACCACCTTAAGCTATTTAAACATATTCACATGCACCCTGTCACAAGGGCAGGTTCTGCACTATATGTACGCATCTTAGACCCCCACACAGAAAGTCAAGATACATATAAAAAGAGAACGACAAATAAGATCTGTAGAAAATGGAAAATGTATAAACTAAAAAATGAAAAAAATGTCTGAACATCTGTTGTAGCAAAATCTATAAGGGGTTTCTCAATAACGTTTTTTGTCATGCCTTACATTTGTTGCATGTTTATTGCTTTTTTGTCTCATTTGTTAGTTTAGTCTTTTTTAGATTGGGTATTGACTGTAGCAGTATGTATGATAGAATGAATGGTATGAATCTAGGATGAGTTTTTTAGGGTTCTGCACTTTGAAAAGTTTTCTGACTCATTAAATATCACCAAAATTGGTTTATAGAAAGTGTTGATAAAATCTTTTTATATAAATAATTTGAAATGTATCTAACATGAAAAAGACAGAACAAATGAAAAAATAAAAAATATAAATAACATGTTTGATTAAACCCAACATTTTTTTATAAACTGCATCCTTTGTAAAATATGTTGTGAAGTAATCACTAGAAAAAAATATATAGGTCTAACTAGAGGTATTTAGTATTTTGGTTTTTCTCTCTCCCTCCTCTGGACCTAAAACTATATTTGGGAGGACTCTTGTCAATTCAGCTCTCTGCACTATATGTAACCACAAATCAAATACACGTATGCGCCGGGGCACATTGGTCAAGCAACATTCCGATATTACTTGCAGTACCTTAACCTACGGAGTGGGACCCCAGATCAGTCTCATAATATGTTCACGGGCACAAGAATTTTGTTGAGTATTATGTCTCCTGGTATAGGGCACAATTACTAAAGCTTTTCGAGCACCTAGATTTAACTTAGGCGTATGTCCAAAAGCATTGCAGCATTCTATGAATAAGGAACGGAGAATGTTAGAAATTTAGGTTTCTTGTTTGCAGAGTATACACCTTGGGCCCGATTCACAGAATGAACTTACTACTTTTGGCATTCACAGAATGCACTTACTACTTTTGGTATTCACAGAATGAACTTACTCATTTTGGTATTCACAGAAGTTAGGACTCCTAACTTTAGGACTCCTAAATGCCTTCTGTGAATACCGAAAGTCCTAAAATTAGGATTTTTCTCAATTTAGTAGTAGTAAAGTTAGGACTACTAACTTTAGGACGCCTAAATGCCTTCTGTGAATACCGAAAGTCTTAAAATTAGGATTTTTCTCAATTTAGTAGTAGTAAAGTTAGTAGTCCTAACTTTACTACTACTAAATTGAGAAAAATCCTAATTTTAAGACTTTCGGTGTTCACAGAAGGCATTTAGGCATCCTAAAGTTAGTAGTCCTAACTTTACTACTACTAAATTGAGAAAAATCGTAATTTTAAGACTTTCGGTATTCACAGAAGGCATTTAGGCGTACTAAAGTTAGTAATCCTAACTTTACTACTACTAAATTGAGAAAAATCCTAATTTTAAGACTTTCGGTATTCACAGAAGGCATTTAGGCGTCCTAAAGTTAGTAGTCCTAACTTTACTACTACTAAATTGAGAAAAATCCTAAATTTAAGACTTTCGGTATTCACAGAAGGCATTTAGGAGTCCTAAAGTTAGTAGTCCTAACTTCTGTGAATACCGAAATGAGTAAGTTCATTCTGTGAATACCAAAAGTAGTAAGTGCATTCTGTGAATGCCAAAAGTAGTAAGTTCATTCTGTGAATCGGGCCCCTTGTCCAAGCAGGAGTCACAAACCTGTTCTGGGTAAGTCAAATGCACAACCTAAATTAACCTGTTTTCACCGTCTGGTAGCTTGGCAGAGACCAGTCAGGCTTAGCTTAAGAGACAATGTGTAAAGTATTTGTGCAACACTTTAATTACAGCAACACAGTGAAAACACCACAGAAAGACTCCACACCAGTTAAGAAAAGTGGAGAATCTTTATTTGAGTTCAACAAGACCTAAATGATAAATATCCAATAAGTAAAAGTAGAGATATGAATTAATAAAGATTAAATCCTCTGAAGCATTCCACACCTTGTTCACTCATAACATGCTAACTGCAAGCTGGAAAAGGTGGGAGAGAAAATGCAAGTTTAGCCTTCAGGAACTTGAGGCAGGAAAAAGGTAACTTTCTAAAAGTTACCTTCCCTTAATATTTACTAAAAATCTTACTTCACCATGATGGATGTAAATAACTAATAAAATTGTTGTTTTATTATTTGTCTAGCTAGTCCCTTTCCTCACATACAATATTAAGATTTTATTTTGTACGCTGGGTTTCTGAATTGGACAGCTAGGTCTGCCAAGGTGAAAAAAAAGCTTTTGGGTGCTAGTTAGTGTACGTAAATGTTAATAATATATTTCTACAAGTTGTACTTTTAAAAAGCATGCACCATGCCTTGTGGACTACAAGGCCTATGTAGGGGTGACTTATTAATATTCAAAAGGGAAGTTTTGATCTGTCAAAAGGGTTTATTTTAATAGGGTAAATTACAGTGTTTACACTGATGCAGTCAGACTACACATGTTGGCCTCAAGCCAAGTTTGCACTGCTGTTGTAGGGATTAGCACAATAGATGCTGCAGTTCACTGTTGGCAATTAATTTCCAGGCCATGGGTACACTTTGTACCATATACTAG
The DNA here is from genome assembly GCF_964263255.1 of Lissotriton vulgaris. NCBI lineage: Eukaryota > Metazoa > Chordata > Amphibia > Caudata > Salamandridae > Lissotriton > Lissotriton vulgaris. Next base: position 1,276,267,197 of record NC_141696.1, read on the forward strand.
GTAAGTTAAATATGCCAATCAGTTGTATACCAATTTCATTATGGTAAACGTTCATCTGCCTCAGCTCCTTTGTGGAAAGTTTTGGGGTGAGGCATCAAGCGCAGGAAGGTAAGAATAAATGGGGGGTCCCCAAAAAATGTCCCCATGCAAATTTCCTTAGGAACTTTAGACAATGCTACAAGCTTTTTGTGCTTTGGCGAATATCTGTTCAGCAGTTTTTAAGACATTAAGGGCCAAAATGTATAGATATCTGTCACTGTGATACTACCACTGGACAGGCCCATCAAAAGTTAATATCTGATTGTCTGTCGTCAATATCAACAAAGATATTTGGCAGCCATTTTACGTAGCAGAACTCAATTCCCATGTCACCAAAAAGAGAAATAGCATATAGTGGGGCAGGGTGGAGATATCTTGACCCCAGGGCCACAATTAACCAAAAAAGTGTATCAGTAAGTACAAACATTTTCAAAATAGTAGGGCGGCCCTTTTCTATTTTAATCCCCTCTGAGGTGGGCCAGGGCCCAGGGGGCCAATGCATTTTGTTATTTTAATTTAACTGGAGAGAGAACATGTGTAGGGCCCCCTCCCTGAATCAGAAGATGTTCATTGGTGCATCCATCTCCCTGGGGCCCTTGAGTGATGGAAGGGTTCTTGGGTGCCCATCATTGGCTGCCATAGCACATTTCCACATTGTGGTGTGCCCTCCTGCTCCCATGACTGGGCAGCGGGGTGTACACCAAAGCACCCTGCCCACATTAAATGGGTAGGGAGAAGGAAGCTGCCAGCTGCCTCTGCCAGCAAGATACTATGCTGCAAGCCGTGGAGCTGCGGTAGTGAGCTCTCCGTGCTGCCAGTAATAAAACAAAAATGTAACTTGTGGGTGCTCCAAGTGGGACCATGACACCAAAACGCAATTTTTAAAAAACACAATGGGAGGCCACACAACTAGCAGAGTGGAAGTGGGCTTCTTGCTCTTCCAGTCATAAAAGTAGAGAAAAAACAGTGTGTAACTATAACTCGCCCTCTCGCCATGCACTGCATATGACCTCTCATGTTACATCACTCATGACATTTTCTATAATAACATCCCTGAGGACATTTGAAATGGGGTTATTGATGAGAACACTGTGCTTGATGATAGGGCAAGTAATATGGCAAATAATATTGACTTCAGTTAACTGTACCTGGTTATTTTCTGTGTTTTTTAGGTTAAACTGTTTTTTAAATGAGGTTTTCACCCAAATATAACATCACTTTAATCTTTGGCTTCTCAGTGAATATATCAATTTAATGAAAATCCTAAGTTTTAAGTGAAGTTATAGATAAGCATGTTAAGAAGATCTTAGCTTATGTTTAAAAAACCCTATAAATTCAGTGAAAAAATGAAGTTTAATGTGATGTTAAAGTTTGGTGTTGCGCACCTCCGATTTCTCTCTCGCATCAATTGCCACACTACATTAACTTTAACTCTCCCTCGACCATGCACTGTTATGAGAAATGAAGTTATTTCTGATGACAAACGTCTTGTTATGACTGTTATGATTACACATGCTAGAAGGTAGATATTATTCAAGGGTATAACCAGTGCATGGAGATAGAGCGAGGTGTGGCAACTGATACAAGAGGAATGTGTATGGACGTGCATGGTGTATTGTAAATTGAAGGTGGTGCGTAAATAAGAAATGTAAGGTTCAACTAGTGGTGTATAAATTAGAGTTTAAGCTATAACAATAACGTTGTAATGTACTCAGTTTGTATAGTTTAAGTTTGGATTGCATATGTAGAATTTCTTAACTATAACCTAGGTTTAACCTTTTTTTTATTGACTACATGTATATCAATGAATGTATATATAGGCAAGAGTAGACCCAAAATTCTGTGCTTGTAGTTTATTCAGCAATCACCATGTCGCCAGAGAGAGAGAGAGAGAGAGATTTAGTGGAAGACTCTTTAAACCTTCCATATACAAATTATCATTTGTCAAACAATTGTTGAACACCTTTATTTGTATTTTTAGGAACCTTTTCGCAGGGACTTCTGAACTAACTTTTTCAGTAGTGCAAACAGTATAGGTAAACTTGTCAGTGGTAAAACAGTGGGTAGCCACAGCTAGATCTACAGCTAGACAGGTTCATCAAACTGGGGGGCCTGAGAGCAAAGAACCCTCACACTATTTCCAACAGCTGGTTGTTTCTTTCAGCACTCCTGGTGTCTCTGTGGCAAGGCTTCATCTGGAAGTGATTTTTCGCCCTGTCTCTTTCCCAGCCTCATTGCCACGTATAGTTGGGGATCAGAAATCTGTATTTCCACGCTCCATATCTCGAAAAACCTCAGCATCAGAAAGTTCCGTCTAGGCAAGCCTTTCAGACAGCCCTGCTTGCAGACACTCATGACCTGCAGGAACTGTAAACTGGCAGCCTGTTGGGGGTATTATCAAAGGCTGCTGCGCCAACAGCTGCACCAGAGTGGAACGTCTTAGAAAATACTTACTGGTTGAAGTGCTATTTAATGCCATTAACTGCAGTGGGTGGAGGCTGCAGGGCAGTAGCGTTTTACAAGTTTTATTTGAAAGCCTAACTGAGTGTGGTTGTCACGACAGTTGTCTTTGTGGTTAGCTCTGTATTGCTAACAGATGGAGATCTGGCAGATTTTTCTAATTTATGCAGAAGGAGTAACCCGGCACTGTGGTTTTAACATTACTCTTACACAAACCTTTTCAAGCTATGTTAATAAACATAACATTTAAGGGCTGCCACGGTTAAAAGAGCTCGTGCAAAGAAATGCTTGGTGGTTCCTGCCCTTTCATCTTTTTATGCACTCTTTGACATAATTACACGTTGCACACCAAAAACATGAATATTTTGAGGGCACGCTAACCCCTGCATTTCCAATCCGGCAGTAAATGATACTTTTTTATTTTGTCTATTGCTGTTTGAAAAAAACACAAAAAAACAATGATAACGTTTGTTTTTTAACCAGAAATGCATGCGAAATGTTTTTATTATGTCTTGTTTAGTTTATATATCTCTAAATTGAAGGAATCTTTATTTTAAAAAACTTAACGGATTATGCAACTGCACTGCTCAATCAGAACCTCCATGTTTCTATTATGGCTCCTATACATTCATTAATGCATTTAGCAGGCGTAGCATCTCTAACTTTAATGCGCCAATGCTGTACAGAAGAACAATATAGACTGTAATCGGCTTTTCGGCCACATGCATCAAGGTATTTATGAATCGCAAACGGTGCGATTCGGTAAAATCGGCCGTTTGCGATTCCTAAATACCTTTTTAGTATGTATCAATCATTTTTGGAAAAATCGCTATTTTTAGCGATTTCCAAAAATGCGATTGCTTCTAAGGAATCGCAAATTTGCGATTCCTTAAAAGCAATGCATGATTGTTTTTAAAATTGCGAATTCACAATTAGGGGGGGCAAATTACCACGAGGGTGAACCTCGTGGTAATTTGCGAAAAAGTTTTAAAATGCTCAAATTAGCATTTGAAACACTGTCATGTTACAGACACACATGTCCTTAGGACATGTGTGTGTGAAACATCCATTTTAAAATACATTTCAGGGGTGTAGGGGGGGTCCTTTGGACCCCCCCTGCACCCATGGAATGCATTAACATTTTGCGAATTCCAAATTGTGAATTCGCAATTCCCATTGATTCCTATGGACCTTTTGGCCCATAGGAATCAATGGGAATTGCGAAATCGCAAATTGGAATTCGCATAATATTTGCTATTTGGTAAAAATTGCGATTTTTACCGAATCGCAAATTTCATGCAATTTCAATCATGCATCCCGTTTTGCGATTCCTTATTTGCGATTCCCTAAAAATCGCAAATAAGGAATTGCAAAAACGGACTTTGATGCATGTGGCCATTTGTGTTTTAGGTATACCCGAAAAAAAGGTGTGAAATGAAAGTGTTTACAGTGGACGCCTTTGAACGGACAAGCCTTTTTAAATAAGTACATTTTTGCACTTCAGTTGTCCGAAGCTAAGAAAGAGTAAGCAGGCCATGTAGGAGGGATTCCTGAGGAATGAAGTGGCTATGTATGGTGGTCCTAAAAGTGGGTGCGTTTATCATAGCTCTGAGTTTTAGGAGGAAGGTGTTCCAGTGGAGGTCAAGTAGATAGAATGAAAGGAAATGGATTGGCCTTGGGTTGTCTGTGCGTATGTATGTCTTTATGTATGTATGTATGTATGTATGTAAATATGTGGTATTTATAAGGCGCAGATCTAGTCGAAAGTTAGCAGAGTGTTCTACAGGGTCAAAGCCAAAAATGCAGTCAACCTGTGATTGGATGGGTGACTGGTTTTGATGAGTGCAAGTGAACCGCTACTGCATTATGATGTAGTGTTCCTTTAAGGTGTGTAGCTTCAGCTCTTTCCTAAATTGGAAAGGGTTGTTGCAGTCCCTTGACAGATTTTGGAATGGTGTTCCAGATCCTAGGTTCATAGACGGAGATGGTCTGCTGACTTGTTTGTTTTCTTTTTAGAACTTCTTTGTCTCGGGATTCTTGCTGTCGTGGTTGTGTGTATGCTGAGAGCCATTGGATATGGTGCGTTTGTCAGCCAGATAGACAGGTTTGCTGGTCGTAATACATTTACAACTGGTTTTGAAGATGCAGTTGGCCAACAAGGGAAGCAGCTGGAGTTCCCTGAGGGTGAGGCAATGGGCCCAATTCACAGAACTAATCTGAGACAAAATCCTAAACTTACTACTTTTGGGGCCACATGTATCAATGTAAGGTTTTGCGATTCCTTATTTGCGAAAAATAGGGAATCGCAAATAAGGAATCGCAAAACGGGATGCATCAATTTAATCGCATAATTTTTGCGATTTGGTAAAAATCGCAGTTTTTACCGGATCGCAAATATTATGCGAATTCTAATTTGCGATTTCGCAATTCCCATTGATTCCTATGGGCCAAAAGGCCCATAGGAATCAATGGGAAGGCATTGAAATTTTGCGAATTTCAATTAGCGATTCGCAAAATGTTAATGCATTCCATGGGTGCAGGGGGGGGTCTAAAGGACCTCCCCCTTGCACCCCTGAAATGTATTTTAAAGTGCATGTTTCACACACACATGTCCTAAGGACATGTGTGTCTGTAACATGACTGTTTAAAATGCTAATTTGAGCATTTTAATAGTTTTTCGCAAATTACCACAAGGTTCACCCTGGTGGTAATTTGCACCCCCTAATTGCGAATTCGCAATTTTTAAAGCAATCATGCATTGCTTTTAAGGAATCGCATTTTTGGAAATCGCTAAAAATAGCGATTTTCCCAAAAATGTTTGAAGCATCCCAAAAACCTATTTAGGAATCGCAAACGGCCGAATTTTACGATTCGCACCGTTTGCACTTCCTAAATAGGTTGATGCATGTGCCCCTTGGTATTAACAGAATGCACTTACTATTTTTGGTTAAACTTACTACTTTTGGTATTCACAGAAGGAATTTAGTAGTAGTAAAGTTAGAATAGTAAGTTTAACCAAAAGTAGTGAGTTTAACCAAAAGTAGTAAGTGCATTCTGTGAATATCAAAAGTAGTAAATTTAGGATTTTGTCTCAGATTAGTTCTGTGAATCGACCCCAATGTGTCATATTTCCTCAGGCCTATTATGAGGCATGTTGAGACATGTAGAAGGCAATTAAGGGAGGACCAGTATGGAGTGTTGGAGGATGTAGAGCAGGGCATTGCCACCATCCAGAATCAAAGAGTATGAGGGCTTGAATGGCAGTTCTGAAGTGTCTTAATGAGAACAACGGTTTGCCTTACTTTAGTGGAGTGATCTGATGGTAGAACATCTGGCTTTTCTTGATGATGTACTTCTTGAGTGTGTGATCAGTGTCCAGGAGGAATCAAAGTAACTTGGCATTGCACGAAAGTTGAGGTTCATATCCATGCTAGTTCATTCTGCTGAGCTAAGTTTGTACCTGTTGTTAGTGAATAGTAGCAAATCTGTTTTCGAAGGGTTAAATCTTAGGTCGATTATGGACATCGAGGTCTAGGTGAGGGTCACGCAGTGTTTGAGGCATTGGATCTCGTGAGCAAAGGAGACTTTCAAATATGGTTGTTTGTCAATAACGTATTAGTGATTTTTTATAGTTTAATCAGTATAAATGTTATTTAAGTTCTTTTGGCACCTTGGTTTTCTCACCAATACAACAGTACAAGATAAAAAGACAATTGTTGTCTGAATGTGGCAACCCAGTGCTAATAGATCTGAGTGTAGTGGACTCAATCTTTTCATCCACTAGATCAAGGATTGCTTTTATTCTTATCAGGTCTCATTCTGTTAAAAAATGCCTCATACGAATAAAAAGCATTGAATTAAGATTTTCGAATACCTGAAGGTGGGTTTGATTTCGGCCCATCCTTTCCATATGTCAGCGTTTAATTAATCAGCAATGCAATAATAGCCATTGCTCTCCCACCTATGGGCACTTTTCTCATCCATTAAGGAATGCAACTATGTTGTAATATCCATTAAGCGAGTGTCGCCTTTAATGGCGGGTATATTGTATTGTTTAAACAACTAAACATAAAGGTCAACAGAAATGGCAGAGACCTTGAATAAGATCAATCTGTTTAATTTATCCTTGTTAAAGGGGGCGAGTCTCCGCTGCATGCAATCTTACACTAAATGGCTGCTATACAGAACACAAGTGTTTTCACTAAATCCTCAGATATTGGCAAAATGCTTTAGATACTCGATGGACGGTGAGGGAAATTGGACACATATCTGGAATTGCCCAAAAGTTACTGAGTATTGGACCGCTATATAGGAATACTTTCTACATTACTGTAAACATTCATTTTCGAATGGTATAAAGGAAGTACTAATGGGCTATTTGTTAGATGTCAACATGAAGCCGTTGCAGAAAACAATCACTCTTATAGCACAATCCATCATCCTGAAACATTTTGAAGTCTAAAATCCTAAGAAAGTGAGCAACAGCCAGGGAGTGAGTTAGGAGTGACTGGGGTGTGGAAGGGGTTCCCAGGTCTCCCAAAACGGGTTCCATTGTGAACTGAATCAAGCCTTTTACAAAAAGTAACCACTGATTGAACTCAGCAGTCCTCTGCAGCTGAAAGACCAGTCAAGGCACAATTGGAACCAGAGTGCTCCTGTCCCATACATGTGTCGACTGTGATTAGCCCAGAAGCCATACCTTCCTAGACCATCTGTGAAATTGACATCAACGTGTAGGCATCTGTCATGTCCCCAACCTAGGGAGACCTCAACTGCTTAAGATAGGAAACTGTCAAAGGAATGCCCTGCACCAAGATCACTAAAGTCTCCACTAGACGCCACAGCTCCAATATTGCTGCCAGAGCCGAACCAATGCACACATCTGTCCTGAGCGCGCTTGGACTCCACCTACCAAAAGCTTGTAATGTGGGCAAACAAGAGACTGAGAATTGAGTGGCAATCTGCTATTTGAACAATACTTTTTCCATGCTAATACCGAACTGTAGGTTCAGGGACCTGGACTGTTGGCGCACATATGCTTTCAGAGTGTTTGAGTGACTGCACTGGTGCCTAGCCAATTCATATCTTTGAGTAAATGCTAGCAATCACACATGCTGGGGAACTCCATTAGCAGGGGAGCGGATACAGACTGTAACAGTGCCTAGACTTAAATTGGATTTTAGCCTTCTATTACATTTCCATAATTATTAATATGCAGTATTGAATGAAACTATGAGTTTAAAAGTACTTTTTGAACCATACTTTATTTTGTCTGTTGGTTGAATTGTTTGCTGAATTCTGAGTTCCTGTCCCCCACAATATGTCCCTGAGAAGTCTGTCACTCCTCCCTCTCATAAGTTTGAAAGTCAAGTGCAGAAAGGACTCCATTTGCAGAGCCATATTAGGACCGACCCAAGGATCACCCTCAACTAAGAGTTAGGATCCAGGTGCCCGTTTGCCCTCTGGCTCCTTTGAATAGGGTGTGAATATGGGAATGCACATACTAGTCTGTGGGTTGTGGGATAGGAGGGTCAGGCAGGGGGTTGATGCTTTGCTCAACTATTTTGAAGAATGTTCTTTTGATAGTTTCATTCATGATGTTGGTATACCAGTGGTTTCAGCTGATTTGGTTAGTTGTCTGCAGATTACATGGATGGACTTCAGTAGTGCGAAGTTACCAAGGCCTGTATTTTTCTGCCATTTACTTACCTGTATGTGAATGGAGCGTTTATTGTTTTCAAGGTCTTTGGTGTACCAAGGTACTGATGGTGTTGTCTGGTGTAGGTGTCTGGAAATCTATGACAGCCATTTAAAAGGGTCTTGACAATTGAGTGAAGGTGGAGGTGTGAAGGTGAGAACTGAGTTTGAGCCTTAGGTTTTCTATGCAGAACTCTCTAGACGATCTGAAACTTTGCTGTTCTCTTTTGGTTGACCTCGATGTTTTACTTTGATGTTGAGCACAGTGATGGGGATGACGAGGTGGTCTGTCCAGTACAGTGGTACTAGAGGCTTGCAATGGATGCAGGGATCGAGTCGGGGTACCACGCGGGTGGACGGCGTCCCCCCACTTATTTTACCGGGTGGACGAATGGATTTTGAGACACTGAGGTTTAGGATGAGATATTTGTAGTGTATTGGCTTGGGGAGGGTTTATCTTGTTTTTTCATGCTGGTGTCTGGAATGTTGAAATTGATGAGAATGGTGGTGTGGTCATGTGGGATAGATGAGCTGTTCACTATTCTGTTGTGTAGCATTTGGCCCAAAAGTCCAGCGAGTTTCACAGGCTGCCTCAGTCGTGGGGAAGATTGGCTGGATTCAAAGGTCCGTAGATTTACACCGACCTTTGGCGTAGTTTCTTTTTAATTCTCCCCAAAAGTCTACACATAGCCATGGGAAGCTGAAATACTCGTAGATTTGTAGAACCATTCACTTTGGTAATTCTTTAGGAATGCGTAAATGTGAAGGGTTTACATATATGCAGTGTAACCGTTCATAAAAAGGACGTTTGTACTGGGTCTCTACCGCCAAGTAGAGAATATTTTGCAGTATGCAGTGTGAACCTCTTTCTCTGTATGTTAGTATATAGGACGAAAAAAAGAAATTTCAAACCCATGTACACTCCCACCCATTAAAAAAAATACATAAATATGCAGAAAGGAGCGCGCCCTCTGGTCACTCACACAGTTATTTCTTAAATCGTTTAAAGAACTAAAGTTACATGATAAATATATGGAAGAACAAATTAAATGAATTGGTAGAAAACTGTTGGACAGTGGATTAAAAAACACAACATGTCAACCCCTGTGACAACAGTTTTTTACTAAAAGATGGCAGTTGTATAAACTACTGTAAAAGACCCTTGTTTAACTCCGGCTATTTGTTTAAATAACTTAACGTGTATATTTAAAGAGCAGCGTTCACCTTCGAGGATATTTTCAGCTTGACATACAGTTGTTCATTGATACCCAAGGTTACTCATTTTATCAACCTCGGAAGAATGAAAGGCTGAGTGGACCAACGGGGGTTTGAACTTGTGTCCATGAGATCAAACACACAATCCTGCAGTGGATACATTAGTCTACTGAGCCATCGATCCAGCATAAACGTTGCGCTTTACTATTCTAACATTTTAAGTCTTCGTAATTTCCAGTTTTCTTCATGTTTGTGTTGTTTCCAGTACTCTTTCATGATGTTTTTTCTTGCTTAAAAATAGATATGGTGAGGGTGCTAGGGCTGATGGAGGAAAGTACAGCGACTGTGACCATTTAGGACAAGTTTAGGGGAGAGCCCCAAGACTAAAGACACTTTATGACATGTGAAAGGAAGGGGTAGTAAGGGTGCTGTGAAGTTAAGGACACCCTTCCAAATGTGTAATTAGTGTCTATTCACTTTGGCTACGATTCCAAATTTCCTTTGGGCCATCAGATTCCTTTAAACCTCGTTCCTCTGCGCTGCGTTGTTTTCTTCTCCATAGATAAACATGCTACATGAAAAGGCCAGAGTGTGATATGATTTCCAGTTTTCTTATGCTGCAGGCATGTCACTTGCAGTGTTGGTTATGGTCTAGCTTGACAGCCAGGAGTGGGGCTTTGGCTCCGCCCACATGTTGGGAGCCAGGAGTACATGTTTTGATTGGGCAGAAGTTGTGTGCTTCATTAAACAAGCATTTGCAATGCAATAGGTCTCGCATTTACGCGAGTTTGAGCTATTGGCATTGTAAATGACAATGCCTTTTATTTATGTTTTGGTTTTTAAAACATAAATAAAATGCATTCTCATTTACAATGCCAATAGCTCAAAGTTTCGTAAGTGTGTGACCTATTTAATTGCAAATGCTTGTTTTTTAAATATCATTGGGTTTAGAAACTCCAACGCCCTGTGTTGATGTAGGAGATGCGCTTGGTATTTCATCACTGAATATATCCACTGCTGCCTCTTCCTGCTCCCTGACCCACTCCTCTGCCATTTTTGTTAAGGTAAAACGTTCTTGTTACTCACTGCTCGTCTCAGATACTCAGGACTACCTCTCCCATCAGCCACTGTAATGTCACATGCACAACCAAATTTCTTTCACTCGGGTTCATACCTGCGATTCCGACCGCCCTCCGGCTATCAGGAAGAACTGCAGCAATCTCCAAATGTAAGTTACGTGGTCGACGGGGCAAATGCCTGCTGCGGGGTGCTCCGCGTTATCTTTGCAGATACTTTCCACAGGGTTCCGGTTTACACGGTGCTCCAAAGCGAGGAGGGTTGGCGTGGATATACATATATATATAAAATACTTTGGCCTGACAACGGTACCCAAGAATGAGCGAGGAGGAAATAGAACCTTGAAACTACGGAGATTGGAATCACGCTTGATAGTAAGGTTCAGGACCAAGATCCCTTTCGAGATGAATGGGGACGAAGAACTGTACTGTCATCTATGAAACACCAGAAGGTTAAAAAGTTGAAAGAAATAAAGATGAAATGAAGAATTGAGATTCTAGATAGTCCACAAGAAAGAACAACCATGTTGAAAAGAGCACCGAGCTCTATATGATTCTAATAGCGGAAATTAGTGAGTTAAGAAATATTGGATCCACAGACCTTGTACGAGTGCAATTCCTAGCAGGATCTACAAACTCAATAAACGAGCAAACACTGACAACATGGAAGACCCCTGGGATTGCACAATCAATATTGGAAAGATCACATTCATTTAAAAAATGGGGCATTCTATTATCACAGCCAGTAACGCCCGTTACCCGTTTCCGTTAAAAAAAAAATCAGAAGCCAGCAAATTATTAATAACTCGGCCAAAGCGACTCTCCAAAAGTCAGTTTATTCAATTCTACACAACGCCCAAGGCAGAAGCACTGAAGTCTTCTTCCAGGAAGAGAAGGTCGAAGAAAGAGGTGGAGAACTCAGATCTCCCACAGAGGATTGGAAATGGCTTCCTAGTTTGTTAAACGCGAAGCGGAAAAATTGACGGAATAAAGACACTACGAAGCAAACTGACAAAAAAGGAATACACATTGTATCATGGAATATCGCTGGAGCAAATAAATTGTTGGAGGACGGAATAGCCCTAGATGAATGGGCGGATTGTGATATAATCGCTTTACAAGAGACTTGGCAGCAAGAAGAAATCGCACTGGCAGGCTTTACACACCACTGTGTAGCCCCAGAGAAATGTAAATCCTACGGTAGAGCGATAGGAGGCCTCTCAGTTTATATAACATCTGCTCTACAAATTAACTCAGAGCAACTTGAATCTCCAGACCCTAGCATCCAAATAATTAAATTATCAGGATTAACTGCATATAACAAGGTGACAACCATTCTGATCAATTACTACATGCAACCAAAAATTCGAGTGAAAAACACAAAAAACACTCTATTGTGCGAGGTAATAACAGACTTTCGTAGTACTGAGCCAGCGTGGAACATTATAATAACTGGTGATTTTAACTCCAACCTGATACACTCCCTGTAGGAGGATGATATCCTACAGCGGATAACATGCACTGGAGTGTTCCAGAACAGATTCAAGGTGGCGTCAGGAGCAAAATCGACCGAATAGGAATAAAATTGGTTACAGAGTTAGAATATTTAGGCATGCGTGTTCTTAATCGCAGGACCGACGAGGATCGACCGCACAAAAAAACCTTTTACGGTCCACACTCCCAATCAACTTTTGACTATACAATTGCAAGTCTTTCGCTATTTCCTTTATTAAACAACTTTTATATTGAATACTCGCCCATGAGCGACCACGCAATACAACACATTAAATTCAATCTGTGCGTAGAAAGATTTCAATCTTCACATACTGTGGAAGGCAAACTAAGTTAATCTAACCAAAAATGAATAAACTGGTGTAATCCAAACAAATTCGAATGGTTCTCGACAATAGTGGACACGATGAACAACTTAGGTGACACTCCAACGAACGCCATAGAAGCATTGTCTCTCTTTTTAGAGAGCCTAAAACTGAAAATGAAATCTCCAGCCACGAAGGCCAAAGGAACAAACGCAAACAACAAATTGCCAAAAGATTTGAGAGACTTGAGGAAGGAACTGAGAAAAACACACAAAAAGCTGCAAACGTATAATAAAGACTCTAGTCAAATGGACGTTTTCTTGGCCCTACGGAAGCGCTGTAAAAAGAACGTCTGGGAGCACAAAAAAGTTACCAAGTAAAAATTCTGGACCAAGTTGCTCCATAGCGCTAAAACCTCGAACGCAATTACATTATGGAGAACTATAAATCAACTAACCAGACAGCTGAACATTCTTACATCAAACGTGCAGGAAACTGAATGGGTTACCTTCCTCCAGCTAAAATTTAAAGGAAACATACTAAACATTACAGGGAATCAACCCTACGTGCAACATCAAAAAAAAAGACAAGTGAGGTGAAAAATAGTACACAACAGTGGCCAATCAATCCAAGCAATGCACCTATTTCGAATATATCATCCGGAACCTACTCTACGGAAGAGATTACAAAAGTAAGTAGTAGGGGCAAGAGTAACGGGGCCCCGGGGCCAAACGGTATTCCCCAAGCGGTATATAAACACGCACCTAAATACTGGAGCCCCCTTTTAGAGAACCTCTTTGCTGATGTTCAAACACTCAGTCAAGTTCCTAAAAGTTGGCATGGTTCCATAATAATGCCTATATACAAAGGAAGTGACAGAACCAACCCACTTAACTATCGACTAATAACACTGCAGGACGTGGTAGCAAAATACTTTGCATCTCTTTTATTAACAGACCTGGTTACTTGGTCAGGCGATAGAGATTTGATTCCACTCAATCAAACGGGGTTCAGAGCGGGCATCGGAACTATTTCAAATATTCTATCAATAAGCCTGATAGCTGATCAATGCCAGCGTAACAAACAGGAGCTGAACTTATGTTTTATTGATCTGCAAGCCGCATTCGATAGTGTGGATCGGGACCTACTATGGGCTAAATTAAGATCATGGGACACACCTGAGAGCTTACTAAGGGGCCTGTTGCTATTTTACACCGACAAATGGACACAAGTAAAGCTAGGCGATGGCACGCGACTGTCAAGAAAAGTGTCCACAGGAACCGGATTAAAACAAGGATGCGTCCTAGCGCCTCATTTGTTCAACCTATTTCTTTTGGACCTTTCCAGCAAACTAAACACCTGCAATGCTCACCCCCGAGATTAGGTAATCTGCAACTCTCACATCTTGCATACGCGGACGACATTGTACTTATGAGCCTAACAAAAGTCGGTATGACTAGACTACTAACAGAACTTTCGCTTTTTTTGTCTGCAAACAAACTGACTTTGAACTTATCTAAAACCAAAACAATGTTAATTTCTAATCGGCGCTCAATAGACTACAATATCTGCATAGGAGGTAAAAGGCTTGACAGGGTCTCAAATTATAAATATTTGGGATATTTTGTTGACGATAAGATGACTCTAAAAGCCCAGAAACATTACCTTACACAACTAACCGGAGCCTTGATCTTTGCATTTAGCTCTTTGTACAAAAAACTAGAGGGCCCCTCGTTTAAACCACTACTAACGATAATTGCAGCTAAAGCACTTCCCACCTTAACATACGCAAGCGCAGCAATGCACGGTAAGGATGGTGCCTTGTTAAATACCTTGACTACCAAAATTTACAAGAAAGTTTTTCAACTTCCCTGCACTGCTTCACCAGCGCAAATGCGCCTAGAATTTGGTCTCATGAATGAGTCAGTGGGAAGACTATACACGTGCATTAAAACCTGGTACCGCATCAAAATGAATGCCACTGACAACAACTTAAACAAATTTATGTGGCAAGAAGTCGAAATGGGAACCAGATCAGAGGCAAACAAATTCCTGACTAAAGCACTGGAATTAACACGCACCGTCCAGTTATGGGATAAAAATTTGCCAGTTAACTCATTTAAACAGGTAATAAACAAAGCCGCCAAATTACATTCTCTACTTCTTGACAAGGAGATCTTTTCCCATCGTTCACATTCTTGAGTTGCAATTAACAGCTACAAACTTCTTACTCCGGCGCTCTACTCGGACTCTACATACTCAGTTTTTACCAAAAAAAGGTTGATGGCTCTAAGATTTGGAAAATACCCAACGCTGGCTGATGTACCAGCCTGGAAACACACGGGATCCATTGCCTGTCGGCTCTGCGATTATCAAAAAGAGGATATAATCCACATTATTTGTCATTGTACAAAGCTGAAACAGGAGCGAATGCTTCTTTTAAAGAATCTCTTTCTGACTAAGGGACTACGCACCTGCAGGTCAGCTATTATAGGCTACTTGGACACTACGGACACACAAATCAACTGTAAGATTGTAAAGTTTCTGCTTGCCTTTGAAAAACGCTTGATGATTGACTAATACCTCTAATACTGTAGTGTGATTTTCTGAAACCTAATTTTCTTGACCTTTTAACGAGTATTTGAATTCTATCTTGATGTATATTTTGAACATGTATTTTTTAACTAATTTTAAAATTTTAATATTGTTTCACAAGTGCAAAGGAAATTTGTTATGGTTTTAATTAATTGAACAATAAAGTTTAAATAAAAATACAAATAAATACTATATGATTCGGGAAACGAACAATGGCACTGAGCAGAGATGCAGTAATAAAAATATACTTACTGAGAGACTGACATCCCAGAAAATTGACATTTGTCATTGTTTCATACTTGTCAATAAAGTTCAATAAAAAGAACAAATTGAGCAAAAAATCAATAATAAATTAAAGTAAAAGTGTCAGACAATCTGGACTAATGAACAACTATGAGGTAACATGCAAAACAAATATAACTGATGCATGAATCAGCCGCACACCCCAGAATGGTAAATGAAGCTAAAAGACTACATATCCCACAATGCCTCCTAATTGGCATGAATGGGAGAATATTTAAGGAAGAAAGAGATGATGGACTCACACACCGTGAGCAAGACCTATTGCAGGTTGGAATGCATTGGTGGTGGTTATTGGTGAATAATTGCACTGAATAAATCTTTGAAATATGACTATATATATATATATTGTAACATTAGTGTTTATTATGCATCTGTTTTACTTGGAGGATTTAAAAGACATTGAGGGGTTGATTTCGATGTCGGGCGGGATTGATTCCGCCTGACACCAACTCGGTCCTATGACCGACCGACACCCGGTCAACGGTCCTGACCAGACCATTACAATGCAGCCGAACACTGTTTGGTCGCATGGTCCGTTTTCTCAATGGGAGCTCGTGTTACGGCTGTAAACCGGCCGTAACACAAGCTCCCATTAAGAAAAGGGAGGTGCAGTTCACCCCTGCACCCCGTGGCGGCACCTCAAGGAACCTGCCACAAAGTGCAGGGATTAACAGGGGGCCACCATAGGTTCCCTCCACGACCTCCAACAGGAGGCTGTACACCAAAGGGATCCCTGCTGGGGGTCCCCAAACACGCTTTCCGACATAGTTTCCATTACGGACATGCCGGCATGGAAACCATGTTGGAAACCATGCATCGTAATCTCAACCGCGGAAAGGCCCGCCCTTGAGATTACTGGCCGGCTTCTGACTGGACGCTGGGCTCTCCGAGCCTGTCGGAAGCCAGCCAGAATGACCGGCCGGTTTACTTTCCAACCGCCTCCATCATAATGAGGCGGTCGGAAAGTAAACTGCGCTGCCCATTAGGATACAGCCCTGTAGGCTCCGACCTTTGGTCAGAGCCTTTATGGGCTGCAATCATAATCAGCTCCTAGAAGTTAAATAGAGATGCAGCAAGTTTGGGATTCTTCTAGGGTCTGAGTGCCCTCTTGTAATAACTACTACTTTAAGAATAGTGTAAGTGATATAAACATGAATTTGAGTGAATAGTGAAGCAAAACATTCTAATGACAAATAATTATTTTTTCCATTTTCTCTGAATGGCATTGAAGCATCCAAGTTTGTTGTTTCCTGCTGCACTCAAATGCCCTCCCCAGAATCCATCATACTGAGATTATTGACACTTTCTTGGCAAACTTTTCAATCGGCAGTAGAAAGGTGACCATTTATCTTTCCGAACATTTCAGACACAGTGTGGCACCACTTGTGCAGCAACTTTAATACATTGTATTTTGTTGAAGCCACTTTGCCTAAAATCTGAAAATCATGTAGCATGTGTGGTAAAGACATATGTATGTTAAAAAAGCAGTAGAATTGTGTTTTTCCAGCGGTCCTGCATATACTGTGCCAAACAAAATGAGCATCAGCCCTGAGGTTTCCTTTGTTTATTTTGTTTAAGAAAGGCATCACTAGGTGTTGGGTTTGTTCTAATTACTTAATAGGCAATCCAGCGGACTCCAACTACCAGCATGCTGTATGCCTGGCAGGATAAACGCGAGATGTTGAAACACCCTTGAGATGGAGGAGGGGCTAATAATCATCCGAGTGGGAGTGGACATTACAACACCGTTGATTTGGTTTAGCCGCCAAACGATGAGGAGCCCATGGAACCGGCACTAAAGAAAGCCAACCAAGGCTGAAACTCATCTGCCACAAGCGTTTCATGGACTGATGTCACTGCGTGCAAGAAAATCAATAAAGCCGTTTTTTGCACTCCGGAGCTGTGTTGTGCTTTCTATCCTTGTGGGAGAGAGCATTTTTGTTCATATTTTGCCAGCAAGCTGTCGCTGGCTTCACAACACGCCCTCTCGGTCAGGTGTAGCATGGTAAAACAGCATCGTTGGACTCGGCAGTGTACTGCATAACACGCTACCCCTCCAGCAGTTTGATGGACTACTAAGCTTTGATTCCTGCGAGGGGAGAGATGAGGCAAATTGGTGTGCCTGAGAAGGAGTTCGAAAGTGGCTTTTGTATCCATCTGGGCACTCAAGCTGGTGTGGGGCCCGATATCCAATATTAGTGGGACATCACTAGGTGTTGGGTTTGTTCTAATTACTTAATAGGCAATCCAGCGGACTCCAACTAGCAGCATGCTGTATGCCTGGCAGGATAAATGCGAGATGTTGAAACACCCTTGAGAGGAAGGAGGGGCTACTAATCATCCGAGTGGGAGTGGACATTACAACACCGTTGATTTGGTTTAGCCGCCAAACGATGAGGAGCCCATGGAACCGGCACTGAAGAAAGCCAACCAAGGCTGAAACGCGTCTGCCACAAGCGTTTCATGGACTGATGTCACTGCGTGCAAGAAAATCAATAAAGCCGTTTTTTGCACTCCGGAGCTGTGTTGTGCTTTCTATCCTTGTGGGAGAGAGCATTTTTGTTAATGTTTTGCCAGCAAGCTGTCACTGGCTTCACAACACGCCCTCTCGGTCAGGTGTAGCGTGGTAAAACAGCATCGTTGGACTCGGCAGTGTACTGCATAACACGCTACCCCCCCAGCAGTTTGATGGACTACTAAGCTTTGATTCCTGCGAGGGGAGAGAGGAGGCAAATTGGTGTGCCTGAGAAGGAGTTCGAAAGTGGTTTTTGTATCCATCTGGGCACTCAAGCTGGTGTGGGGCCCGATATCCAATATTATTGGGACATCACTAGGTGTTGGGTTTGTTCTAATTACTTAATAGGCAATCCAGCGGACTCCAACTACCAGCATGTTGTATGCCTGGCAGGATAAACGCGAGCTGTTGAAACACCCTTGAGATGGAGGAGGGGCTAATAATCATCCGAGTGGGAGTGGACATTACAACACCGTTGATTTGGTTTAGTCGCCAAACAATGAGGAGCCCATGAAACCGGCACTGAAGAAAGCCAACCAAGGCTGAAACGCGTCTGCCACAAGCGTTTCATGGACTGATGTCACTGTGTGCAAGAAAATCAATAAAGCCGTTTTTTGCCCTCCGGAGCTGTGTTGTGCTTTCTATCCCTGTGGGAGAGAGCATTTTTGTTCATATATATATATATATATATATATATATATATATATATATATATATATTGTAACATTAATGTTTATTATGCATCTGTTTTACTTGGAGGATTTAAAAGACATTGAGGGGCTGATTTCGATGTCGGGCGGAATTGATTCCGCCTGACACCGACTCAGTCCTATGACGGACCGACACCCGGTCAACGGTCCTGACCAGACCATTACAATGCAGCCGAACACTGTTTGGGAGCTCGTGTTACGGCTGTAAACCGGCCGTAACACAAGCTCCCATTAAGAAAAGGGAGGTGCAGTTCATCCCTGCACCCCGTGGCAGGCACCTCAAGGAACCTGCCACAAAGTGCAGGGATTAACAGGGGGCCACCATAGGTTCCCTCCACGATCTCCAACAGGAGGCTGTACACCAAACACGCTTTCCAACATAGTTTCCATTACGGACATGCCGGCATGGAAACCATGTTGGTAACCGTGCATCGTAATCTCAACGGCGGAAAGGCCCGCCCTTGATTTTACTGGCCGGCTACTGACTGGACGCTGGGCTCTCCGAGCCTGTCGGAAGCCAGCCAGAATGACCGGCCGGTTTATTTTCCAACCGCCTCCATCATAATGAGGCGGTCGGAAAGTAAACTGCGCTGCCCATTAGGATACAGCCCTGTAGGCTCCGACCTTTGGTCAGAGCCTTTATGGGCTGCAATCATAATCAGCTCCTAGAAGTTAAATAGAGATGCAGCAAGTTTGGGATTCTTCTAGGGTCTGAGTGCCCTCTTGTAATAACTACTACTTTGAGAATAGTGTAAGTGATATAAACATGAATTTGAGTGAATAGTGAAGCAAAACATTCTAATGACAAATAATTATTTTTTCCATTTTCTCTGAATGGCATTGAAGCATCCAAGTTTGTTGTTTCCTTCTGCACTCAAATGCCATCCCCAGAATCCATCATACTGAGATTATTTACACCTTCTTGGCAAACTTTTCAATCGGCAGTAGAAAGGTGACCATTTATCGTTCAGAAAATTTCAGACACAGTGTGGCAACACTTGTGCAGCAACTTTAATACATTGTATTTTGTTGAAGCCACTTTTACTAAAATCTGAAAATTATGTAGCATGTGTGGTAAAGACATATGTATGTTAAAAAAGCAGTGGAATTGCGTTTTTCCAGCGGTCCTGCATATACTGTGCCAAACAAAATGAGCATCAGCCCTGAGGTTTCCTTTGTTTATTTTGTTTAAGAAAGGCCCCTTCTTTAGATTACCACATACAGTCGTTCAGTCAGATGCCATTAGCAACATCTGGCCGCTCGCCGTGCCGTGATTACAAAAATGTCCAGGAAGAAGGCTAGTGTCCCTGCAGATAATAGTGGACGCTCGTGTTACAGGAGAAATAAAAAAAACTTTTTGAAATAGGCTTCTACTAATTTTTGACCTTCCATATTCCAGAATTTCTGTTCTAAAAACAGTATTCCTATGCGTCCCGCAAAAAACAGTTAAGTGGCCCTCAAGTTAAGATAGTTTTAAGGATGACGCACTAGTGGTGAACCACACGGGAGATGATACTGGCCGCGCCATCCCACTCACTTGTGACCAGGAGAAAAACACGTACAGAAAGCCGGCGTTTACCGAAATCCAAAGTCCCGTATTGTGAAATCCTCTGCAGGTAAAACCCTTGAATGCTTCAAAACAGAAGACACCATTTTGTTGCGATTTGTTTCTTTGTACTGGGTGCAGAATGCAAAATATACAGGACAGGGCCTGAGTACGAGAGCCCTCAAGTTCCTCTTTGAGTGCAAACTCCAGTCTGCCACCCAATTAAGATTGCCACCCGGGTTCAAATTCGGGCATACTGGGCTTTGTGGCCCACACGATTTATGCCAATTAAATCCTAATACAAATATTGCGGACAAATAGTGCATTCGGAATACAATGCACTATTAGTGTATTATCACGGTATTACCCCCCCTATTCTGAGTCATACAACCCGGAATGGGGAGCAAATTGTGCACCCGGTGAAAAACGAGCCTCACACAGTCTGTATTTACCTTGTTCGTAATTTGCACCCAGAAGGCTGAGCAATTTGTGACTGTCATAAGCAGGGCCAGAGTATTCTGTTTTGAGACTGCAATGCATTTGTTTACCTTCTGGTAAAAAACCTGCTTGCTTTTCTTAGCATATTAGCTGCTGTCCATATAGTATTTGCACTGATTACATTTGTGTGTCTTAGGTCTGCATGTTCGTTGTATATCTAGGCCCGATGTAAGAGGTAGAAACAAAGGTTTCAACAAAACTTGTTGTTTGAAATGTTATTTTGCTACACTCAAGAAGGGATGTGTGGATTTCTGCCTATAGGAAAATGTACATAATGGGTTTGCAAGACGATACTGTAATATTTATTTTCAAGAGAATACCAGACAACCTGTTCAAACTAATACCAAAGACATTGTAAACAAGCATTTGCATGCATAAGGTCTCGCATTAGGAAAGTTTGAGCTATTGGTATTGTAAATGACACATTTTTTATTTATGTGTTGGTTTTGAAAATAGCAAAAATAATAGCTTTGTCATTTACAGTGCCAATAGTTATAACTTGTGACAGCTATAGCATTTGTAATGCAATATGTGTTGTATTCACGTGACTTAGATGTATTGATATTACAAATAACAATGGCTTATAATTTTTTTAATAATTAATACTTAAATAAATGTTATTGTAATTTATAATGGCAATAGCTTAAACTTTTGTAAATAACTTTTGTGAAGAATATGTTCAGTGTATTTTATTGTGACGAAAATCCAAGAACAGAAGTGAAATACTAACCTCTTTTTGCGACATTTGTAATAAAGCTTGAAACATTAAGAGAACATATTTGACCCAATTGTTGTTGAATGGTTGCACAGATTGATGCTGCGGTGGCGCTGAGTGATGTTGTGGTTAAGCATGGGCGAATTTTGCGAATCTCGCGTTCGCGAATTTTGCGGATTTGCGAACTCGCAATCCGCAAAATCCGCGAATTCTCTCGAATTTGCGGATTTTTTTTTTTGTGTTCGCGCGGGTTTCTGCCAGTTCGCGAGGGTTTTTGTACAATTTCGCAAACGCAAACTTACCTGTCGGGTCGCAAGTTTTGCGAACTTGTTGTTTCTACGTGTCCAGCCTGTTTGGGACACTCTTCTTCATCACTGCCACCCTCTGTCACCACTGCCACTCTCTGACTACTCATGCCACCCTCTGGCCCACCCATGCCACCCTCTGTTTCATCACAGCACCCTCTGGTTGTCCAGTGTACATTATTGTGGCAAAGCAAAGCACACCTTCCCTGCCTCAAGTGACCTGAATTAATTTGGGGCTGATTAATGTGTCACAGAATATTTTTTTAGCTGGTACCTGCTTCCTTAGTGCTTCCTGAATAGTGATCTTTTGCACTTGCTAAGTGCTTTCATTGTTGCAAAATTAGTTACAACACCTTCCCTGCCCCAACTGACAATAATGAATTAGGGGCTGATTAATGTGTCACTGGATTTGAACTTCCAGCCTGGCTCCTGCTTGTCTCCCTTAGCGGTAATTCAGGACCTTTGTGGCATATGTGTAACTATTCTGAGGGTCAGAGCAGGGTCACATAATAGTTGCAAGTAGGCAACTGAACTCTGCAGGGGCCCCTCAGGAAGCACTACAGGAAATGGCTACTAATGATGAGCTTGAACTTTTGAACCTGGTAAGTAGTTTCAGTTTTGCTAAGATCGTATTTCTGCAATTTAGCACTTATTCGCGGGGCGCGAAGTTGAACTGGGAAGCCGCGAACTCACGCGAACAGTGCGAGCAAGCCATAAAATCCGCTGTTCGCGGATTTGGCGGGAAATTCGCGAATCTCGCGGATTGCGAATTTACCGAAAATCCGCAAAATCCGCGAGCGGAACGGATTTTCCTCCCATACCTGGTTGTGGTGGCGACTAGTGATGTTGTCGCATTCAATGATTCTGTGGTAGCGCATAGTGATGTTGTTGTGCCCCTTAGTGATGCTGTGGTGGTGCTGAGTAATGTTGTGGTGATGCGATAGATAGAGTGAGTGGGATAGATAGATAGAGCGAGTGGGATAGATAGAGTGAGGGCGATAGATAGATAGAGTGAGGGCGATAGATAGATAGAGTGAGGGCGATAGATAGATAGATAGATAGATAGAGTGAGGGCGATAGATAGATAGAGTGAGGGCTATAGATAGATAGAGTGAGGGCGATAGATAGATAGAGGGAGGGCGATAGATAGAGTGAGGGCGATAGATAGCTAGACAGATAGAGTGATGGCGATCAGTATCTACATAAATAGATAGATAGAATGATGGATAGATAGATAGAGTGAGGGCGATAGATAGTGGGGGTAATAGATAGATAGATAGATAGATAGATAGATAGATAGATAGATAGATAGACAGATAGATAGATAGACAGACAGATAGATAGATAGACAGATAGATAGACAGATAGATAGATAGATAGATAGATAGATAGATAGATAGATAGATAGATAGATAGATAGATAGATAGATAGATAGATAGATAGATAGATAGATAGATAGATAGATAGATAGATAGATAGATAGATAGATAGATAGATAGATAGATAGATAGATAGATAGAGTGAGGGTGATAGATAGTGAGGGCAATAGATAGATAGATAGATAGAGTGAGGGTGATAGCAAGATAGAGTGAGGGCGATAGATAGAGTGAGGGCAAAAGATAGATAGATTGATAGATAGAGTGAAGCAGATAGATAGATAGATAGATAGATAGATAGATAGATAGATAGAGATAGATAGATAGATAGATAGATAGATAGATAGATAGATAGATAGATAGATAGATAGATAGATAGATAGATAGATAGATAGATAGATAGATAGATAGAGTGAGGGCGATAGATAGAGTGAGGGCGATAGATAGAGTGAGGGTGATGGATAGAGTGAGGGCGATGGATAGAGTGAGGGCGATGGATAGAGTGAGGGCGATAGATAGAGTGAGGGCGATGGATAGAGTGAGGGCGATAGATAGAGTGAAGGTGATAGATAGATAGATAGATAGATAGATAGATAGATAGATAGATAGATAGATAGATAGATAGATAGATAGATAGATAGATAGATAGATAGATAGAGTGAGGGCGATAGATAGTGAGGGCAATAGATAGATAGAGTGAGGGCGATATATAGACAGATAGGGTGAGGGCGATAGATAGATAGACAGATAGAGTGAGGGCGATAGATCGATAGACAGATAGAGTGAGGGTGATAGATCGATAGACAGAGTGAGGGAGATAGATAGATAGATAGATAGATAGATAGATAGATAGATAGATAGATAGATAGATAGATAGATAGATAGATAGATAGATAGATAGATAGATAGATAGATAGGAGTGAGGGCGATAGATTGATAGATAGATAGATAGATAGATAGATAGATAGATAGATAGATAGATAGATAGATAGATAGATAGATAGATAAATAGATAGATAGTTGTGTGTGCGGTTGTGGTTGTGTGTGCGTGGGTGTGTGTGTGTGGTTGTGTGTGTTATGCTTTGTTTTGCTATGCTATATTTTGTTATGCTATACTATGTTTTGTTGTGTTTGGTATGCTATGCTATGTTTTGCTAGGCTATGATATGTTTTGTTGTGTTTTGTTAAGCTATGCTATGTTTTGTTGTGTTTTGCTATGTTTTGTTATGCTATGTGTTCTTGTGTTTTGTTATGCTATGCTATGTTTTGTTATGTTATGCTATGTTTTGTTATGCTATGCAATGTTTTGTTTTGCTATTCTATGCTTTGTTTTGCTATTGTTTTGTTATGCTATGCTATGGAGAAGTGTGGCACACTGGTTAGAGCAGGCAGACTCTGAAGCAGAGGTCGGACCCGGGACCAGGGTTCAATTCCCGACGTGGCAGGGTCTTGAGCTCAAATGTCCACGGACTCGATAATTCTTGCTTCGGTGCCTGACCTAATCATCAGTTCACACTCTGCAACTCTGGGCATTAAGCTTGCTTAATCTCCACAACGGCCCCCCGCGGCGGGATGCCTGGCTTTCACCTTGGGGATGCCCTGTAGGGGCTATCTCACAGGGAAAAGCCAGGACGGGTTCCCAAGGCAAGCGCTTAGAGACCCCTGGGTGATAAGCGCTATATAAATCCAATATACAATGTTTTTGCTATCCTATGCTTTGTTTTGTTATGCTATGCAATGCTTTGTTGTGTTTTGCTATGATTTGTTATGCTATGCTAAGTTTTGTTGTGTTTTGCTATGTTTTGTTATGCTATGTGTTGTGTTTTGTTTTGCTATGCTATGTTTTGTTATGCTATGCTTTGTTATGCTATGCTATGCTTTGTTATGCTATGCTATGTTTTGCTATGCTATGCTTTGTTATGCTATGCTATGTTTTGTTATGCTATGCTATATGTTATATGCTATATAACATATGCCATGCTATATGTTGTGTTTTACTATGCTATGCTTTGTTTTGCTATGCTATGTTTTATTATGCTATGCTATGCTATGTTTTGTTGTGTTTGATATGCTATGTTTTGCTATGCTATTATGTTTTGTTTTGCTGTGCTATGTTTTGTTGTGTTTTGTTAAGCTATGCTATGTTTTGTTGTGTTTTGCTGTTTTGTTATGCTATGTGTTGTGTTTTGTTATACTATGTTTTGTCATGTTATGCAATGTTTTGTTATGCTATGCTATGTTTGTTTTGCTATCCTATGCTTTGTTTTGTTATGCTATGCTCCGTTTAGTTTGCTATCCTATGCTTTGTTTTGTTATGCTATGCTATGGTTTGTTGTGTTTTGATATGCTATGCTTTGTTATGCTATTTTGTGTTATGCTATGCTATGTTTTGTTTTATTATGCTATGCTTTGTTTTGCTATGCTATGTTTTGTTATGCTATGCTTTGTTATGCTATTCTTTTTTATGCTATGCTTTGTTATGCTATGTTTTGTTATGCTATGCCAAGCGTTGTTTTGTTAGGCTACGCTATGTTTTGTTATGCTATGCTATCTTTTGTTATGCTATGCTATGTTGTATTTTGTTATGCTATGCTATGTTTTGTTGTGTTTTGTTATGCTATGCTAGGTTTTGCTATGCTTTGCAATGCTATGTTTTGTTATGTATGCTATGTTTTGTTGTGTGCTGTTATGCTATGTTTTGTTGTGTTTTGTTGTTTTGTTATGCTATGCTTTGTTATGTTATGCTATGTTTTGTTCTGCTATGTGTTGTTGTGTTTTGTTATGCTATGTTTTGTTATGTTATGCTATGTTTTGTTATGCTATGCTATGCTTTGATTTGCTATCCTATGCTTTGTTTTGTTATGTTATGCTATGCTATGTTTAGTTTTGCTATCCTATGCTTTGTTATGCTATGCTATGTTTTGTTGTGTTTTAGTATGCTATGCTTTGTTTTGCTATGCTATGTTTTGTTATGCTATGTTTTGTCATGCTTTGATATGCTTTGTTATACTATGTTTTGTTATGCTAAGCTTTGTTTTGTTATGCTATGCTATGTTGTGTTTGGTTATGTGTTTGGTTATGCTATGCTATGTTTTGTTGTGTTTTCTTATGCTATGCTATGTTTTGCTATGCTTTTCAATGCTGTGTTTTGTTATGTATGCTATGTTTTGTTGTGTTTAGTTATGCTATGCTATATTTTGTTGTGTTTTGCTATGTTTTGTTATGCTATGTTTTGTTATGTTATGCTGTTTTGTTCTGCTGTTTTGCTGTGTTATGTTATGCTATGTTATGCTATGTTTTGTTTTACTATGCTATGTTTTGTTTTGCTATTCTTTGTTATGTTATGCTATGGTTTGTTTTGTTATGCTATGCTATGTTTTGCTGTGTTTTGCTATGTTTTGTTATGCTATGCTTTGTTTTATGTTATGTTATGCTATGTTTTGTTCTGCTATGTTTTGTTGTGTTATGTTATGCTATGCTATGTTTTGTTTTACTATATGTTTTGTTTTGCTATGCTTTGTTATGCTTTGTTTTGGTGTGCTATGTTTTGTTATGCTATGCTATGTTTTGTTGACTTTTGTTATGCTATGCTATGCTTTGTTGTGTTTTGCTATGCTATGTTTTGTTTTGTTATGCTGTGTTTTGTTTTGCTATCCTATGCTTTGTTATGTTATGCTGTGCTTTTGCTATCCTATGCTTTTGTTTGTTATGCTATGTTTTGTTATGCTATGCGGGTGAGGGTATGTGAGGGTGTGTGAGGGTGTGTGAGTGTGTGTGAGGGTGAGTGAGGTGAGGGTGTGTGAGGGTGAGGGTTTTTGAGGGTGATGGTGTGTGAGAGTGAGGGGGTGTGAGGGGGTGTGAGGGTGAGGGTGTGAGAGTGAGTGAGGGTGTGTGAGGGTGAGAGGGGGTGAAGGGATGTGAGGGGGTGAGGGTGTGAGAGTGAGGGGGTGGGGGTGTGAGGGTGAGGGGGTGTGAGGGTGAGTGAGGGTGAGAGGGTGAGGGGGTGTGAGGGGGTGTGAGGGTGAGTGAGGGGGTGTGAGGGTGAGTGAGGGTGTGTAAGGGTGAGGGGGTGTGAAGGTGAGGGGGTGTGAGGGGGAGGCAGTGTGAGGGTGAGAGGGTGTGAGGGTGAGAGGGTGTGCGAAGGTGAGGGGGTGTGAGGGTGAGAGTGTGAGGGTGTGAGAGTGAGGGGGTGTGAGGGTGAGGAGGTGTGTGAGGGGTCAGGGGGTGTGAGGGGGTGAGGGCGAGTGAGGGGGTGAGGGTGAGTGTCTCCAATGAATGTCCCTGCTTTGCCTTCTTTGAAAATGTTCAGTGCTGCAAATAGAGCATGCCGCCCTAATTATCACAGCATGAGGCCCCAAAGTGATAATTATCACAGCATGCAGAGAGGCGCCCCACACTGCTGGAGCACTCAACTGCACATTAATTATAGTTGAGTGCTCCAGCAGCCTGGGGCGCCTGTTGACATGCTGTGATAAGTGGGGTCTCATGCTGTGATAATTGTTACTTGCGGCGCACGATACTGATTCCCGCCCCTCCAGGACTCCCTGACCTGCCTCATGGTTGCCAAGGCAATATTTCTGAAAATATTGCTGTGCTACCGTAAGGCAGGTCATGGAGTCCTCGAGAGGTGGGATCCAGAGCAGACAAATCTGCTGAACAGGAGCTTTTTCCAATGGCAGGCCTCCGTTTCAAGAGGCCTGCCAATGGAAAAAAGGGGCATGGCTTCATGCCATACTGAAATCCCCTGCTCACAATATCTCTTTGCCTGCAGCAGGGCCATGCCCTGCAATGCAGGCTTCGACCTAAAAATGAAATCCAAGCCCATAGCTGAAGTACCAAAAGTGGGTATTGGTTATGAGGCCTTACATTATTAATGACTAAGTTTCGGGTATTATTGGCCTTGAGTGAATCCTTTCAAATTCCAAACTTCTCATATCTTCATGGGATTGTCTGGTAGTTTGGATATGTCTTGCAGAAAGAGAAGGGTGGCCGTTGTTCTCAGAGAACTTGTTGCAGAGAAAAGGTAAACGACAATATTGTAGAGGTAAGCGTGATCACTATGTTTACTGCTAAGATTGCAATAAAATAATTATTAGTGAGAAAACCGAGGTTATGCAAGGGAGAATAGCTTAAGAGAGACATTTACAACATATATTTATTGTTATGTTTAAGACTCAATGATATTAGCCCATATAATTATGTTCACATTAGCCAACTTTTCAGTGGTAGGGTTAGGTGAGGAGTCAATGGGCAGTTTGTTGGGATATAGCTATTTCCACAATCTTTTGAGCATGGTAGAGTTTGCCCACTAAGAAACTACAAGTATCCCGCTAGGGTCAAGCAGCATTTGCATCCAGCCAGCATGTCAGCCATCTTGGTGGTGTCCAGGGTCTGGAGACTACCATGCGAGGCTCGGGAATTTGTCTTCCAGCATCTAGGTCACTTAGGCTGGTAACGGCTTGTGTAGGGCTTTTGCTCATACCACGCCAGGTGAATGAAGGGAGTCGAGAAATGTGAACAAAAAACAACCATCCAATGGTGGTACACAGCGACAAAGTGGACTCACCAAGCACCTCTCAGCTCACCTTCACTTACTGGTGGTGCCTTCATCGATTCTGGAGATAGGGGGGGTTAGAGGAGCGTGTTTGTTGTGCTTTGCATTCTTGTTGCGGGGCTCCTTGGGATACTCAGGCTGGCTAGGAACCTTCAAGCAGGCAAAATCAGAAACTGCGTAGGCCAGTAGAGCTTCAATAGGGTTTAGAGCTAGCCTTGGGTTAAATGAACACCATGGTTTTCCACATTCAGGACTCACCATAGCAGGGCCCCTCCATGTCCGAGTCACAGTACATCTTCCAAAGCATGGAGGAGGGCTAGGAGTGGACTTACATTCAAATTCATTGAGCAGCACCACTCGACCCGTTGGTGCATGTGCATTTGTACAGTTTCAAATCCCAATCAACCACTTTTTCTCTGAGTTTCCTTCTTCAGAATGGTTTCTGGGAAAGAACAGGTTCTGCACTGCTCTCTAGGTGTGCAACTAGCGCTGGTGCCCATATGACATTGGGTATGTGCAAACCCCACTCACAACGCAGGTCACACACTTGACCCTATCTTCACCTCCAGCAAACACATCTCCTTTAGGCACACCACAGTTCTCCATTGGACGGACCACAGCTGCGTTCACTTTGTCTACAAAAAGACCACAGCCCGCAACAATCCTCAACCTACTCTGCGAAGAAACTGGAACAAAATCACCATCAACCAGATCTCCTCATCGCTGCTTCAAAACCCCCCTGCCTGTTCCTCGAACCCCAACCAAGCAGCCACTAACCTCACTCAATGGCTAACCAACAGCGCCGACAACCTAGCACCTTTGAAAAACGTCAATTCAAACTAGGCAGCAAAAACGCCCCCTGGTTCAACGATGATCTTAAGAACTCCAAGAAACTCTGTAGCTCCTTTGAGAAGGCCTGGAAAAAAGACCCAAACACCAGCACAAGGGACGCCTTCAAAAACGCCACCCGCATACACCACCAACTGATCCGGACTGCCAAGAAAGCATCATTCAAAGACCGACTAGACAACAACGCCCACAACAGCAAGGAATTATTCAACATCGTCAAAGAGTTTACCAACCCCACCGCCAACTCCAACGACATCACCCCATCTCAAACCCTCTGTGACTCCCTAGCTTCGTTCTTCCACAACAAAATCGCAGACATCCACAACAGCTTCGACAACCAACCCAGAGTCCAACCCACACAAACTTCGGCTGCACCTCCACCCCCCTTGAACACCCTTAATGACTGGAACCAAATCTCCACTGAGGACACCATCCGCCTGATGAACTCTATCCACTCAGGATCACCCACAGACCCATGCCCTCACCACATCTTCAAGAAAGCAGACTCCATCATAGCACCACACCTCCGAGACGTCATCAACTGCTCCTTCAACTGCGCCACCTTCCCTGAAAGCTGGAAACACGCCGAACTCAGCGCCCTTCTGAAAAAACCCACAGCGGACCCCACCGAACTCAAAAACTACCGCCCCATCTCGCTCCTTCCATTCCCGGCCAAAGTCATCGAGAAAGCTGTCAACAATCATCTCGCCGCCTTCCTCGAAACCAACAAATCCCTCGACTCCTCACAGTCCGGCTTCCGAGCCAAACACAGCGCTGAGACCTCACTCATTGCAGCAACAGACGACATTCAAACTCTACTGGACAATGGAGACACAGTTGCCCTCATCCTACTCGACCTCTCCGCAGCCTTCGACACAGTCTGCCATAGCACCCTCCTACAACGCCTCAGAAACATTGGAATCCAAGGAAAAGCACTGGAATGGATCACCTCGTTCCTTGCCGGAAGAACCCAGCGAGTCCGCCTCCCTCCATTCAAGTCGGAGGCCACTGAAGTCATTTGTGGCGTACCACAAGGATCTTCACTCAGTCCCACCCTCTTCAACGTATACATGAGCCCCCTCGCGGACATCGTACGCCAACACAACCTCAACATCATCTCCTACGCTGATGACACTCAACTAATCCTCTCGCTCACCAAAGACCCCAACACCGCCAAAACTAACCTACATGAAGGAATGAAAGAAGTAGCTGAGTGGATGAAGCACAGCCGTCTGAAACTGAACTCAGACAAAACAGAAGTCCTTATCTTAGGTACCTCCCCCTCCGCCTGGGATGACTCTTGGTGGCCAGAGGCCCTTGGAAAAGCACCCATTCCAACGGACCACGCACGGAACCTGGGCGTCATCCTGGACTCCTCACTCTCTATGAACAGACAGGTCAACGCCGTTTCATCCTCCTGTTTCAACATTCTTCGAATGCTCAAAAAAACATTTCGCTGGATCCCCACCGAAACCAGAAAAATGGTCACCCACGCATTGGTTACTAGCCGCCTGGACTACGGTAACACCCTATTCGCCGGAACCACCGCAAAGCTCCAGAAAAAACTCCAACGCATCCAGAATGCATCAGCCAGACTCATACTAGACATCCCGCCTAAAGACCACATCTCTGGTCACCTGAAAAACCTTCACTGGCTTCCCGTCAATAAGAGGATAACATTCCGCCTCCTAACCCACGCACACAAAGCACTTTACGAACTTGGACCCGAATGCCTCAACACACGACTTTCATTTTACACCCCCTCCTGCCAGCTACGCTCTTCCAACCAAGCCCTTGCCACTGTCCCTCGCATTAACAAATCCACCATGGGAGGAAGATCCTTCTCATACCTGGCAGCTAAAACCTGGAACTCACTTCCCATTCACCTCCGCCTCACTCAGAACCATCTAGCATTCAGAAAGCTACTTAAAACCTGGATATTCGACAAGTAATTCCCCACCCTTCCTCAAGCGCCTTGAGACCCTCTGGGTATGTAGCGCGCTATATAAATTACCGACTTGACTTGACTTGACTTAACCCCTGTGTACTTCCCTAGTAGAGGACATGTAAACAAACGACCTGGAGCAGGAAGAGGGCCTTTGTTGTTTTACTGTGATAAGAAGCTTTCTTCCGTATTCTGCACATCATTTCATGCAAAGAAAGATGTTTGTGATGACCTGTCAATAAACCTAATGACTGGTGAACCATCAGTTATTGTTCTGATTTTTATCAAACTCGAACCTAATGTTTTCAATTACTTACATTCTTTAGCTTTCTTCAGGTAACCCGACTTTATTTACATAGAGAGAGCAGTAGGCATCACCCCCACTCCAAAAAATATATATGCACACACACTAAAATAGACAAAGGTAAAACTTACCTCATAGCCGTTGAAATAGGGTTAAAACTATCATTTCAATTTAAAAACTAAAGAACTTTAAAATCACCTGTTATAGTTTAGTCAGCTAACTTTAACTTGCACCCCGCCATGCAAAGCATATGGCCTCACAAATTAGAGGCTGCAGTCTCTCACAGGTGCCTCTTCGTCCTTTGGTGGCCGCTCCTCTCAGAGACTACCAGAAGCTGCCCCTCCTCTACCTGCAGCTCAGTGCCCCGGACCACTGGCCTCTCTGCTGAGAGCTCCTGCAGAAGGTGGCCGAGCCGGACTACCTCTCAGAAGCACCTCCGAGACAGCACAGAGTCCACGAAGTCCATTCTAGGCTTTGCGTGTGGCCAAGGAGAGCGGGAGAGCAGGATTAGGTGTAGGTGTAGCAGGAGTGCGGCGGTGGAGAAACCCGACAACCGCGAGCCACAAATTACCGGGAGAAGGCTGCCGTGTCCTGCCGAGTGCCGCTTGCCTATGTACTGCCGGTGAACGCCCTAACCCAGTGCATCCAGAGCTGAAGCCAAAATTGCCGGAGACGCAAAATTGTTCCATTGCAGCGGGAGACCACGACCTTGACTTACCTTCCACCTTCAACCTTTAACGGAGGGTGAGTCATTTGCAAGCAAGCGCGGTGGCAGTGGCAGTGGTCTCGGCTTGTATTCAAGGGTGGAAGGGTCTACTCACAGGCGTTTCAGTAGCCGCGAGCAGTAATCTAAAGCAGCAGGCGCCGCAAATGTTTAAGTTAAAAGCAGCAGAAGCAGCAAATATTATTCTCAAGGCAGCAGGAGCCGTGACTATCATATCTAAAGCGACGGGCATGGCAGAAACTCTGGATACATAAGTGGCAGGAGCCGTTAAAACTTTTGCAGACTTTCGAAGCAAAAAATTGTCTTTGTGATAGTGTGGAGCTAGAGCCAGCAGCCAGTAGCAGTATCTAATAGCAGCAAGCGCGAGAAATCCAGTGCGGGCACCTCTGTGCTAATGTGAATACTACTGGGACTACCTGCGAGAGGACTGGCGCCATTAATAAAAACACCTGAGAGCCCCCGCGGCACGGGATGCGCTCTCTGGACTCTAACAGGCTGCCATCCTTGTTGCCTTTCATACCGTTTTCCTGCTGGGCCCTCCAGGGACTGTGGGACCTTGAGGGTGGAATCGCGAGCACACCGACTGTTTGCTGCCTTTCTCGTGGACCGTGATCTGCCGGGGAACTACATCCCCCAGAAGGCAGTGCGGTCTCGCGGGAATATCGCGAAGCCCGGGCCAAGGGCGGGCTCGTCTGAGCCCGTTCGAGAATGGTTGAGAACGGGACAGGGCCCCCCCTCTAATATTTACAGTTAAAGGTCAGTGCATGTTTGAATACCTAGTCAGTTGATGTTGGCCTATATTGTCTAGCCATTACAAGGAGTTGGTGTTTTCCTACTACACAATGACTGGAAAGGGGCGACCATTCGGTCCCCCCGAACA
Source organism: Lissotriton vulgaris (assembly GCF_964263255.1). Lineage (NCBI taxonomy): Eukaryota > Metazoa > Chordata > Amphibia > Caudata > Salamandridae > Lissotriton > Lissotriton vulgaris. The sequence goes on from NC_141696.1 coordinate 1,276,300,321, forward strand.
TATGGTGGAGTACCACGATCCCCCCGGGAAGCCATCTTGGGCGGGAGGCGAGTCTCGGCTGGTATGCCCGAAGCGGTGTAGCCGGGGCGCGCCTTTTTCCCGCCCTAGAGTGGGCTGGCCTAGACACCGACGCGGACGGCCACGCCCTCGGAGGCAGGCGGGGGCGGGTTTACGTCCACCCTGAAGACGGATAAAAGGAGCGGAAGCCAAGAAAGCATCCTCTTGTTCCTGTGCTCTGAAGCTGCACCTCCCCGCTGCACGTGAGCTCGAGACGGAACGAAGAGCCAATTTTGAGCGTTGTAATCTTTTGTTTGTCTTACAGATATCCCGTCTGAGAATGCCCAAGAAAGTCGGAAAGCGGGTCGGTACCGAGCAGATGCTCCGCATGCTCATGAAGGAGATAGCCGATCTGAAGGAAAAGGTGGAGGCTAAGGACAGGGAGGGAGGACCGAAACGGCCTTTACAGGGAACAGTCCCCAGTGGAAAAAGCAAGAGGCCCAGAAGGGGAGCACTTGGGGGAGACACCCCGGTTCCCGAAACCCCACGTGAGGAGCCAATCCCGGTGCCGAAAGAGGGGAATCCAATCCCTGTGGTGGTCACCCCCGTGAACAGGGAGGATATGCCCCCCGAGTTAGCGGCACAATTGGCAGCATGGTTGGGAAACGATAGCGAGGGCGCCACGGCTGACGACGCCCGGGCAGTAATGAGGCAACTGCGGGAATCTAGGGAGGCTGCGAAGGCAACATCTTCTGTTCCCCCACAGGTTCCGGCGGCTGGAAGTACAGCAGGCCCAAGTTCGGCGACAAGCGCGGGGTCTACTTCAGGTAAGCGGCCATTGCCGATTGCGGGGGAGGGGTCTGTACCTTCTCGAAGGGAGAAGATTGCTCAGCACGTCCCGCAAGAAATTAAGGAATTGATTTGGGCGGATAAGTATGTAAACATGTTTTCATTGCTTACCGACCATTACGAGATAGAGCATGTGAAGAGTCAAAAGGAGCTCATGCATCCGAGTGTTTGGCGCGCGAAAATGGCCGCCTTTAAGGTCGACGAGACCATTGGTACTTGGGGCAGAGCGTGGGGCATTATTACCTCCATCATGGGCGAGCGCAGGCCCGAGTTGCTTACCGAGTTACCCATTTATCAGTCGCGTATTATGGAGTATTCTGTGGCATATGGGGGCAATCAGTGGTTCTGCTATGACAATCTGTTTAGAAAAGCTAAAGAACACAATCCATTGTTGACTTGGGATTGTTACGACTCCGTGTCATGGCAAAAAATGGAGAGTACAGGAATGTTGAAGGTACCATTGGTAGGGAGTAACGGGGGGGAATCTTCCCGCTAAAACTCTGGGACACCCTTTCGGACGGGTGCAGGTAACGAGTACCACTCGAAGCCGAGGGGCAACACAGGTAAAAGGGGGATCTGTTGGAATTTTAACAGAGGGAAATGTACGAGGCCCCAGGGGTCATGCAAATTCAGACATGAGTGTGGAGGGTGTGGGCAGCCATCCCATCCTGAGTCCATGTGCAGAGCCAAAACGGGTGATAACGGTGGTAAGGGAGGCGCCAAACAGGTCTAATACAGTCCGAGGGGCGCCTTTACCTACCCCGATTGATACCATGGCAATAATTCCTTGGCTCAGCGAATACCCGGATCATGCTTCCGCTGGGGTGTTACGAAACGGGTTTTCATATGGTTTCCGCATCCCAGTGGGGGATTTTCAGGGTGTACCAAACTGTAAGAACCAACTGTCGGTCTTGCAGCACACGGCGGTGGTGCAGGTAAAGATTGGGAAAGAGGTGACTCGAGGTCGTGTCACCGGTCCATTCGATTTGCCACCGGTTGCTAACTTTGTTTGTTCTCCTCTAGGGGTGGTCCCCAAGAAGGACCCGGGTGAGTTTCGGCTGATACATAATTTGTCAGCCCCACGTGGTCTTTCCGTGAATGACGCGATAGACCCGGAAGTGTGTTCGGTGCGGTACGCATCTTTCGATGAGGCCATTGCCATGTTGAATCGCCTGGGGCCCGGGACGCTGATGGCAAAATCGGACATCGAGTCAGCGTTCCGGTTGCTCCCGGTACACCCAGACGATCAGCGTCTCCTTGGTTTTCAGTTTCAGGGTCGCTATTACATGGATAGATGTATGCCAATGGGATGCTCGATTTCATGTGCCTATTTCGAGAAGTTCAGTTGTTTTCTGCAGTGGGTATTCACGAGGAAGACAGGTTTTCAACATGTTATGCACTATCTCGATGACTTTCTGTTTTTGGGGGCAGCCGGGGATCCTGAGTGTGGACAGGCTTTACATGAATTTTGTGTCCTAATGAATCAATTCGGTGTGCCATTGGCGCCAGGTAAGACTGTGGGTCCCTCGACCTTGATCGAGTTTCTGGGGATCGAGCTCGACTCGGTGGAAGGTTGTTTTCGATTACCCAAGGAAAAAGTGTTAAAATTCAGGTTATCCCTTGAGACATGTATTCGTGCAACAAAAGTAAACCTGCATCAATTGCAACAGGTGGTGGGTCAGTTGAATTTTGCCCTAAGAATGATACCGATGGCGCGCCCCTTTTCCCGCTCGATTGCACAATCCATGGTCGGCTTGAAGGAAGGACATCACCGCACGAGACTCTCGGCAGAGGTTTGCCAGGACATGCGCATTTGGATTGCATTTCTGGCGGATTTCAATGGTCGAATTGTCTGGAACAAACCAGCGGTGTCTTCCGAGGAGTTGGGGCTTTGGACAGATTCGGCGGGGAGTATGGGTTTTGGCGCCATATTGGGTACACAATGGTCGGCTCAAAAATGGCCGTCATGGTGGCATGAGTGCGGGTTGACGAGTAACATTGCTTTTCTCGAACTGTTCCCTATTCTGGTGGCTTTGAAAACATGGCCTGAAGGGTTTAGGGATCACTCTGTGGTGTTCTGGTCTGATAACATGACCGTGGTTGAGTGTGTCAATAGTCAGGCAGCACGATGCAAATTGATTCTGAGACTGCTCAAGGAAATTGTGTTGTTATGCATGCAACTGAATGTACTGTTTAGGGCGCGACACGTGCCGGGGGTGATGAACCAAGCGGCTGATGCGCTTTCTCGTTTCCGTATGCAGGCCTTCTGGGGTTTTCTGCCCACAGCGGACCCGGTGGCGGCACCCTTTCCCGAAGCTCTCTGGTCTCTCGGTGCCCCGAACTACAAAACCTCGTGGGAGAGAGTTTAGCACCCAGGACGAGGAAGGCATATGAAGGGGCGTTCCGTTCCTATTGGGCCTTTTTGGGTACTGCCGGGGGGGAGCTTTGGGGTCAGGAAGAGTTTGTAGTGAATTTTCTGCTCTCTTTACATCAGGCAGGCAAATCAGTAGCTACGGCCCAGAGGCATCGGGCCGCCATTTCCTTTATGGCAAAGGCTCATGGGATCCAGGACCCGACAGCGTCTTTTGTTGTGCAGAAAGCGCTACGTGGGTGGCAACGCCTTGAGGGTCGCAGAGTAGACGATAGGCACCCGATAGGTCTGGATAGGTTGACCCTGTTATTGTCCGTACTACCGGCAACGTGTTCATCCCAGTACGAAGCAGTGTTGTTCCGAGCCGCATTTGCGCTAGCATTCCATGGGGCTATGCGGGTAAGCGAATTAGTGGCAAAGAACAAGCGAGATACGATGGGGGGACTGTGCCGGGAACACATTCAGGTCAGGCAGGAGACGATGACGGTCTCGTTTGTTAGGTCCAAATCCGATCAGGGTGCAATCGGGGACTGCGTAATCATTCAGAGGATCCCCGGGTCTTCCATGTGCCCTGTTGTGTGCGTAGAGGAATATTTAGCGCAGAGGGTGGCAGCATGGGGGGGGACCTTGTTGAGACACGCTGACGCCACCCCACTGACGAGGTTTCAGTTCCGGAGGGTGCTTGCGATGTCTATTTCGGCCGCGGGCTTGAACCCCGGCGAGTTCGGGACCCATTCCTTTCGGATAGGGGCTGCTACTGAGGCTACAGCCAGGGGTCTGAGTGTGGAGCAAGTAAAACGTGTGGGGCGCTGGTCCTCTAACTGTTATAAAAGGTATGTGCGGTTGCACATGTTGTGAAGCTGTAATGATATACTCACGCTTCTTGTCTCTGTTTGATTTTCAGTTACGCAAGCTTACGAAGTGGGGCGGACTGTACAGTCGACCCGACTCCTGGGGACCAGCGGTCAGAAATCACCGTCTGCGAATAAGGAGGTGTGGGTCGTGGGCCACTCATATGTGAGGCGTGCCGCGGACGTATTCAAAGCAGGTGATATGAGTCACGTGGCTGGGGAATACGGGTACAGGGTGTCCTTCTACGGAAAGGGCGGGCTCTGTATTGACCAGTTTCAATTCTTTTTTGAGGGTTTGTTAGAGCGGACGAGGTCACCGCCGTCTATAATCATAGTCCATCTTGGGGGTAACGATCTGGTGGCCACTGGTAGACGACTTCTTCTTGAGGCAATGCTTTCCACAGTAAGTTAGTTGGCAAGAAGAGTTCCAGGGTGCACAATTGCATGGTCCCATATGATCCCACGGAAAGTGTGGCGGGGGGCTATTTCGGTTACTGCACTGAATCATTCAGTAAGGAAGATAAATAACAAAGTGAGTAGATTTTTTCGTTCAAATACACTGCATTCTGTTTCGCATGGTTGTATCAAAGGGGACAGTATGTATTTGGGGGACGGTGTTCATTTGTCCCAGGTGGGGAACGAGTTAATCATAGGAGACTTCATAGCCTGGTTAAGGGGTTTACAGCATGACCTTTAGGTAGGAGTGTTTGGTGTGGGGTCCGGATAGCCGGTCAACTATCCGGCCTGTGGCGGTAAGGTCATGATCGGTGAGCAGTAATTCGAAGATCCCTATGAGGGGGCGTCACCCATTACGGATGGGAGCGCTCGGGGGAGGTGGCCAATTGGCCCCTCAATGGGGAGGCGGTCCTGTCTAAGGAGAGGCCGCCGGAAGGAAAGGAAAGGTGGTCAAGGCCCCTTCCTGGATAGGAGGGGCTACGGCCCCTCCTGGGGAATTTCCCGGGGCCAGGACATCTGCGACGGCAGATGGATAAGTTGTGTGGGGTGCGGGAGGGGGTTTACGCTACCTTTTAGACACCTCACACGAGTCCTCGAACGACCGTTAAATGGAGTCGAGTTTATTGGGGCCCCCGTCAAGTACAAAGGGAAATTGGTAGATGCACTTGAGGTACGCCTCTGTGCGGTCGCTCCTCTCACAAGTGAGGGGGGTATTTCTGGTTTAGGGATCTGACACCGGTTACGACCTTGCCGTTGGCCCTTAACGTTAGGATGTACAATTTCAAGTCAAATGTTTTGTAGGATGTTAGTTCGGCTAGGAGAACCTTTGTATTAGAGATATGTTAAGGTTAGCCAAACATCGTAATGTGGAAATGAAATTGTACATAATATGAAACTGTTATTTTAATGTTTTATTTTGTTTCATATTTTAATAAATACGGCCGGGAAGGGTAACTCCCTTCCCGCCTTCCAAAAGTTCAAGAACTGTTTGCGGTTTCCCAATTCTTGGGGATTGTGTTGAGAGGGGGTGGCGGGTATCTCAGCCATATGGAAAGGGGCGACCATTCGGTCCCCCCGAACGTATGGTGGAGTACCACGATCCTCCCGGGAAGCCATCTTGGGCGGGAGGCGAGTCTCGGCTGGTATGCCCGAAGCGGTGTAGCCGGGGCGCGCCTTTTTCCCGCCCTAGAGTGGGCTGGCCTAGACACCGACGTGGCCGGCCACGCCCTCGGAGGCAGGCGGGGGCGGGTTTACGCCCAACCTGAAGACGGATAAAAGGAACGAGTTACTCATAGGAGACTTCATAGCCTGGTTAAGGGGTTTACAGCATGACCTTTAGGTAGGAGTGTTTTGTGTGGGGTCCGGATAGCCGGTCAACTATCCGGCCTGTGGCGGTAAGGTCATGATCGGTGAGCAGTAATTCGAAGATCCCTATGAGGGGGCGTCACCCATTACGGATGGGAGCGCTCGGGGGAGGTGGCCAATTGGCCCCTCAACGGGGAGGCGGTCCTGTCTAAGGAGAGGCCGCCGGAAGGAAAGGAAAGGTGGTCAAGGCCCCTTCCTGGATAGGAGGGGCTACGGCCCCTCCTGGGGAATTTCCCGGGGCCAGGACATCTGCGACGGCAGATGGGTAAGTTGTGTGGGGTGCGGGAGGGGGTTTACGCTACCTTTTAGACACCTCACACGAGTCCTCGAACGACCGTTAAATGGAGTCGAGTTTATTGGGGCCCCCGTCAAGTACAAAGGGAAATTGGTAGATGCACTTGAGGTACGCCTCTGTGCGGTCGCTCCTCTCACAAGTGAGGGGGGTATTTCTGGTTTAGGGATCTGACACCGGTTACGACCTTGCCGTTGGCCCTTAACGTTAGGATGTACAATTTCAAGTCAAATGTTTTGTAGGATGTTAGTTCGGCTAGGAGAACCTTTGTATTAGAGATATGTTAAGGTTAGCCAAACATCGTAATGTGGAAATGAAATTGTACATAATATGAAACTGTTATTTTAATGTTTTATTTTGTTTCATATTTTAATAAATACGGCCGGGAAGGGTAACTCCCTTCCCGCCTTCCAAAAGTTCAAGAACTGTTTGCGGTTTCCCAATTCTTGGGGATTGTGTTGAGAGGGGGTGGCGGGTATCTCAGCCATATGGAAAGGGGCGACCATTCGGTCCCCCCGAACGTATGGTGGAGTACCACGATCCCCCCGGGAAGCCATCTTGGGCGGGAGGCGAGTCTCGGCTGGTATGCCCGAAGCGGTGTAGCCGGGGCGCGCCTTTTTCCCGCCCTAGAGTGGGCTGGCCTAGACACCGACGCGGCCGGCCACGCCCTCGGAGGCAGGCGGGGGCGGGTTTACGCCCACCCTGAAGACGGATAAAAGGAGCGGAAGCCAAGAAAGCATCCTCTTGTTCCTGTGCTCTGAAGCTGCACCTCCCCGCTGCACGTGAGCTCGAGACGGAACGAAGAGCCAATTTTGACCCACCCTCCAGCCCCTGAGGACAGCGATTCGTTGTGAATACAGTTGATATAGTATCTTTTTTGTTCTCTCTGTTTTCTTACAGGTTGTGATGATTGTCGTGAAATTTCTTAAGATGCAATAAAGATTGGTTATTTTCAGTATGTTTTGCAAATAAAGTAATTTGGAACAAGGATTGATCAGTATTTACGCTTGGTAATAAGTGATGTTTGCTTTGTAATCTTAGTAACTTAGGTAGAATTGTCGTATTTATTTTGGTCGGGCGGTAAGGTCATGATCGGTGAGCAGTAATTCGAAGATCCCTATGAGGGAGCGTCACCCATTACGGATGAGAGCGCTCGGGGGAGGTGGCCAATTGGCCCCTCAACGGGGAGGCGGTCCTGTCTAAGGAGAGGCCGCCGGAAGGAAAGGAAAGGTGGTCAAGGCCCCTTCCTGGATAGGAGGGGCTACGGCCCCTCCTGGGGAATTTCCCGGGGCCAGGACATCTGCGACGGCAGATGGGTAAGTTGTGTGGGGTGCGGGAGGGGGTTTACGCTACCTTTTAGACACCTCACACGAGTCCTCGAACGACCGTTAAATGGCGTCGAGTTTATTGGGGCCCCCGTCAAGTACAAAGGGAAATTGGTAGATGCACTTGAGGTACGCCTCTGTGCGGTCGCTCCTCTCACAAGTGAGGGGGGTATTTCTGGTTTAGGGATCTGACACCGGTTACGACCTTGCCGTTGGCCCTTAACGTTAGGATGTACAATTTCAAGTCAAATGTTTTGTAGGATGTTAGTTCGGCTAGGAGAACCTTTGTATTAGAGATATGTTAAGGTTAGCCAAACATCGTAATGTGGAAATGAAATTGTACATAATATGAAACTGTTATTTTAATGTTTTATTTTGTTTCATATTTTAATAAATACGGCCGGGAAGGGTAACTCCCTTCCCGCCTTCCAAAAGTTCAAGAACTGTTTGCGGTTTCCCAATTCTTGGGGATTGTGTTGAGAGGGGGTGGCGGGTATCTCAGCCATATACCCCTAAGGCCGTGAAAGGCAGAAAATCCATTACGGGAGGGTCAATAGTAGGCACATTGGACCAGTTCCTTATAAGAGCATCTTCTACCTAGGCCCACGTAATTGAGCAGACTGAAAAGAGATTGTTGTTGGATATTGCTTTTGATAAATTATGATCCATGGAAAGTGTGACCCAGGTACGGTGACCGAACCCCCGACAAGTCATTGACCCTATGGCACCAGGTAGTAATGGTGAGGGCGAGGAGAATCAATTATTGCATACAGCTAGAAGCTTGCCTTGTCTTCCCGCTAGTGAAGCCGCAGAACTGGGCACCAGAAATGTTCTTAAGACTCCTCATAACATGCGTTATGGATCACCAACATTAAGTGTTAAGACTCGATCCGCCTACAGCTCTAAACCAGGATTATCCAAATCGACAGTAGACTCAACAGCAACTTCAAAAAGGAAGCGTGGGGGCGCTCAAGCGAAAGGAAGGAAAGCCAAAATCCAGAAAGCTAATATACCTGATGAGAGTGCAACACCAATAGCTCCCCGTAGTCCTGCCATATGTCAACCCCCTAGTGAAGCGATTAATTTGTCATCGAGTCCTAGTGATGGGTTACCTGCAGAGCTGGGGTTGGATTTCTGGATTAAATTGGAATCCATCTTTAAACAAACATGTCTCCCCATTTATGACAGACTCGCCTGTATTACGCACAAAGCGGTTCACTACAACACACCTAGATACCTAGCCAAGAATCATCATCGAACAATGAACTGATGCCGTGCGCAAGCCGAGGCTTGACACATCACTGCTACCTCATATATGTGTGAACTTTAACTATATCTCACAGTCATACTTTATAACTTCTATCTCACCTGATTTATTTATCCCTATATGTGGAACCTTAACTATATGTCACATTCATTACATATAACTTCTACCGCACTTGATCTATTTATACTTATTATCCTTGATATGCACTGGATCGCCTTGTAACCCTACCTCAACGAGCATGGTTTGTTACCAAGACACAAGCCAAGCCTTGCTCACCATATAATGCTAATTGCACAGCCATTATGAATATATATATTTAATCTCGTCCATACAGTATATTGCCTTCTACCTCACTATTCTCTTGTTGTTAGTACTGCTTTTATTATCTTTATATGTAATTCCTCCCTTGTTAAGCGCTCTGATACCCACGGGTCTTGTCCGCGCTATACAAAACACTATAAATAAATAAATAAATAAATATAGAAAACAGACTTGCATGCCTCGAACTGTCATTCGCTTCGGCTCAGGCAAGCGTTGAAAGCCGGGCCAAGGGAGTAATTGATAAACAAATGTGCTTGACAGGGCAAACCAATAATGCTGATCACTCTACTGTCCCGCTAATCGCAACTAAAACTGTTGAAATTACTGTTCCTGTTGTGACTTCGTATACTTCCCCTCCACTTCCTTGGAGTAACCAAGCCATTTCTAATCAAACAGTGTTGAGTGGAAGGGCTGTGATAGGGGAAGGTAGCAGGGTAGTAACGCATCATTCCCAAGCGAACTTTGATTTCCCACATGCCCCACTAGAAAAAAGGCTACCAGGTATAAACCTTCCTCCCGAATCTATCCCATATGTGGTGGTCCTCGCGGGGGGTCCTTCTTTGAGTCAGCATAAAAGGGAGGAGTATTTGGAGCTCAAGAATAAATGTATTCACAGGCTTAATTTCAACCGTCCACTTCCCATGATGGTATTGGCTGAAATTTTGTTCGCTAGACGTGTAGAGTGGGTGGGACCTCGCAAAAAGTCTATTGAGGGGGACTGTGTAATTATTAATTTTAGGGACAGAAGGGCTGCTGAACATAACTGCAACTGGGCTCCGGCAAGCTCAGCGAAACAAATGCACTCTTTACCCCTAACTTATTTGTATCCATCAACACACAGTGCCCCTAGAAATATGTCATCAGTCGTGGGGGCTGCAGACCTGGTGTAACGCAGGGGGGATAAGGTTGACCAATAGATATGAAACGTTGTTGGGTTTGGAAGAGTGCGAATGACGGACACCCGTGTATAGACAGAGGGTAAACCCAGCAGAGCCCAAGGATGGCAAATCAGTAAGGAGAAATAACTCGATTATGGGCAACGTTAGCAAAGTCGGGGCATTAGCTACCCAGCCCAAAGGTATCCAATCAAAAGTATGGAAAAAAGATTTGGTCAATTTGGGTGGCGAAATATTATAAAATCAACCATCGGGAGAAATAAGTTTGACTTTACCCGCATGGGCCAAGTATAGAAAATAGGCGATTTAATCTTTCCGGACAGGTGGACAACTTTGATGGTGTGCCCAGCAAAAACGGGCCTACGTCCATGCTTTCATGGAACTTAGCGGGTTTGGGTTCCAAAATAGCCTCGCCAGACTGGTCCGATTTCGTCAAAACATTTGACATCTGTCTCTTTTAGGAGACCTGGTCGGTGGACCCTGTTTTTTGGCTAGGTTATCTTAACTTCTGTGTCCCAGCGGTAAAGAAGGATAGGGGTCGCCCAATAGGAGGGCTAGTGATCTGGGTTAGGCAGGTTCTAAGCTGTAACATACAACAATGCCTCGTACTGAATAATGATATCCTCGTAATGAGACTCAGTTTTCCCTCAGGCAAAAGCATTGATATTTTTAATACCTATGCACGAGGTCAACCGGGGGGAAAAAAATCAGAGGTTATTACAGCCCTAGAAGATTTGTTAGAGGCCATGCCTAGTAATACCCTGCCACTTGTGGCGGGGGACTTTAATACGATGTTTGAGCCGTTAGGGCATGATGATCAGAGCCTTACGGAGGTAGAAGACTCCAATTGGGGTATCCCTTGTCTTGAGTTGGCTCCCATAAAAAAATGGACTGAGGCGGCCATTCAATTGAAGGGACTGTGTATGGGGAAACAACTGAAGGCAGCTAGGACATATGTTACGATAATGGCCACAGGTCTAGTTGCATAGACTACTTGCTTGTTCATTTAAAATTGTGCATTATCTTATGGAAATGGCAATAATGGGCCGTATAGAAAGTGATCATAACCCCCTTACCTCTTCTTTAACTTGTTTGCAGATGAGGTTGTACCAGTCCGACACGATGTAATCATGTCAGATCTTATCCTGGCCAATGACACGCGCCATCTTAAATGGAGCAAAGTCATTGCACAGCCTGAAACCCTGGTTGCTATAAAAAACGATGTAAATAACGTATTCGTTGCACTGGGGTCTAATGCCACTAGAGAGGATTTTCATTCCTTTATGATTGATGCCCACATCAATCTTTTTGATCGCCTAAAAACTCATGTTTGTAAGTCGGGCTCAGGTAGAAGTAAAATGAGTAAGAAACCTGAAGGTTGGTACAATGAGGCTTGTCGACAAGCGCGGGCTAAGCTGGGCTTTGCTCTAAGAACGAAGGATGTAAGTAATGTAAGGGCTTCGCAGGGTTGTTATAGAAAAACCCAGATGGAGGCTAAAAAACGTTGGGATGAGTGTAAGTGGAAGGAACTTAAAGAAGCTTGCGCGGCTAAGAACCCAAAAATGTTTTGGGACACATTCAAATGGGACAGGGGATGGTGTTCGGATCGCCCTCAGAACAATGTAGCCCAGCATCAGTGGGTAGAATATTTCAAACCACAATATGCTAGTGGTAGTGGTGATGATAGCTACAGTATATCTACAAGCACTTACTATGAAGGGGAGGTTTTTACCCCAGAAGATGTTGATAAGGCGCTAGATGCAGTAATTGAGGGAAGAGCACCAGGTATAGATTGTATACCAGCTTATGTTTTTCTAAATGACAAACAAACCTGGCGCTTATATATTGTTCATCTGGCAAACGCAATTGCTCATGGAGCCGCTGTCCCCCCCTCATGGAAGGGGGCGGAAATTATCCCGGTGTTCAAAAAGGGAGACAAGTCAGTGGCAAGCAATTACAGGCCAATTAGCCCAATCGACTCGCTGCAGAAGATCATGGGTAGAGTAGTCTTGTGTAAGGTCCAGACCTTGATTGATGAAAACAATATTTTAAGTCCACTGCAGGCAGGTTTCCGCCCCCTAACAAGCACGATCGATCAAGTTTTTCTCTTTATCACCCTGTATTGGAGGACGGTGATTTTGGGAAATTTGGCCTTGTAAGCAGTGTTTGTTGATTTGAGGGCAGCTTTTGATTTAGTACCGCGCAGTAAACTATGGCAAGTCTTGAGAGAGTTGGGGATGGCCCTGGAGTTGCTGACTCTGATCGTCCGCTTGCATGAGGATAATTTTGCCCGGGTCCGGTAGGGGTCACATGGTGAGGTCACGGAAACCTTCCCCGTTGGCAGAGGAATGCGGCAGGGATGCGTCATGGTGCCTACCCTGTTCTCGCTTTTCGTCAACAGGGTGGCAAACCACCTTTCCTTGGCCCCTTTGGATGCTCTGGTGCTGGCCGGTACTCGTATCCCAATCCTCATGTTTACGGACGATACCTTGATTATTTCTAAAACTCTGAGTGGCCTCCAGAGGGCCCTGCAACGGTTCGAAGAATTTTGCCTCCTGCGCGGTCTAGAAATAAATACTGTAAAGACCAAATTTATGTCTTTCAACGAACACAAATTCTTTAGAGGTAGCGTTTATATGAACAAATCCCCCTTGGAGCAGGTTGATGCTTTTAATTATTTAGGTGTCACCCTGCAGAAGGATATGCGTTGGAATAGCCAACTAGATCTGGCTGTTTTGAAGCACCAACAGCAATCAGGGATCCTTCTAACTAAATTTAAAACCTCCCTTACCAAACCGAATTAGCCCAGTACTAGAAATTTACGGTATGAAAGTACTGAGTTCGGCCCTATATGGAGCCGAATTATGTGGGTTTTAAAACCTAAAGCGTCTGACCTTGTTGGAGAATGCATTTCTACGCAAAGTCACAAGCCCCCCACAAAGTACTACCCTGAGACCACTTCTACTGGATTTAGGTAAGAAACCAGTGGAAGATCTAGCCAAGCTTCGCTCCCTACTATACTGGCGAAGGGTATGGTGCACCAAGGAACTTTCACACTATACCAAGGGCCTTATAGATATTATAAAAAACGACCCCTTCCATAAAATCAAATGGTTGAAGGAGATAAGATCCTTGCTAGTAAGATTGGGCATGACTGAACTATGGGATGATCCTTTAAACGCAGTCTTTCCCTCTAAAAAAATCTTAAAGGGAAAATATTGGGAACTGGTTTTCTCATCAGTGTGTTATAAAGGCCTCTGTACCCAACTCACTGGACGATTTCTGGAATTTAAGTCCTGGCCCGTGCTTGAGAAGTACGGGGATTTTATTGAAAAGCCACATGATCGTAAATTGTATTTCCAATTCAGGGTGGGTACCCTACCAACAAAGGAATTCACCTGTAAATGGGGGGGGGAATTATTAATGACAGATGTTGTAGGTGCTTGGCAAAACAGGAATCAGTAAGCCATATGATGTTCTTCTGCCCATTATATGCTGTACCAGGTTGTAAGTGGATAAAGCCCATTTGTAAATTAATGGGCATCAGAAGATATGCTGAGGCCTTGCAAATTTTATATTCAGACCCTACCCCTCCTATAGCTATCGCTGTGGCGAAGTACCTGAGTTGGGTATGTGCAATTCGATCGAAAATGTTGCTTCAGGGTAGCCAGTAGTTATCCCTTATGTCATCTTTAGCTTCATGATGGCCTCGTGTGAATGTAGTCCCATGTATTTGTAAGGCTGTCGCGAGTTTTCTCCGGCAGTGGCAGATCTCTAGCTTTAGAGCAACACCCTATCTTGTATACTGAATTATTGAAATTTTTACCCTTGAAAATAACTATTTCTTCTTTTAAACATTTTTTTATGATGTATTCGATAGTTGTCAATGCAATTTAATTGTATCTTAGATATTTATTCATATGGTTTTAAAATGAAAGTTTTTTAGATTACCTTGAATATTGATGGATGTTTTTAATGCTTGTGCTTGTATGACTTAACTGTCGAATAAAGTTTATTGAATTGAATTGATATGTTAAATGACATCATTGACGACATGACTGATGATATCTCAAGTTACATCAAATACAATATTGACTCTTTCATAATATAATTTTAATTAATCGAAAACCTTCTCATATCCTTGAAAACGTTTCTAATTAGAGCTCGGGATGGCCTGCCTGGTACCAATTGATGCTGGCGAAGAAGCACTCCTATGATGACGCTGGGTGAGGGATTGTGCCCTTTTTGAAGAATACTTCTCAGAGAGAATTAATTCTACCACAAAACCAAAAAAGAGCTGCATGAATGACTTCACCAAACAGAGAATACATTTTTGCTCTGCTTTTTTAATGACCATGATTTATAAACCTAGCTTTCAGAATCGTCACCTAACGTGCAAACAAAGGAAATATCATCATTAGTGAGAAAGCCATAATAGGAAACCTCTGATTTGATTTAGTTTGATTTGATGACATTTTTATAAAGCACGACAATCCACCAAGGCATCAAGACGCTGTTGCCCGACATCCAAAACTGAGCTGTGTCCATAGACCCACCATAGTATAATAGCAGGTGGAAATGCTCCCTATATAGTGTAGAGACATGTTTTGTCTTTCTAAAAGGCAACAGCTCTGTGATTACCATAAAGCCCTGCAGAAGGGACTTCCAGAGTCTGCCTGCAATGACTTAGAAGGTTCTACCACCCACTTCTTCTTTCCGGTCCTAGAGACCAAAGAAACCAAAAACAGTGTGCTGAGCGAAGGTTTCTTGTTGGAGTATACCAATATAACATCTCTTTAATCCAAGAAAGGCTAGGGTGCACAGAACAGAGAGCTTTAAACACAATGTGTTTTATGATAGGGAGCCTATGGAGATCACACATTCCAGCAACAACAGATTGACACCTCGGAACATCAAGTATCCCTCTAGCAAGAGCATTCTGTGCACCTGCAGTTTATGCTGAGTGCTGATATTGGAGTCAAGACAGAGAGAATTACAATAGTCCAATCTAGACATGAAACACGGCCAATGTGATACGCCTACGTGCCGGCAATGGTATAAAAGGGAACATTTTCCAAAGCATTCCTTTTAAGCCAAAAGTAGGTTGACACAGTGCGATTAGCTTGGCCATTAAGTGTTTGGGAACGTACATGAAATAAATAGTTTTCTATGAACCCTTAAAGTCTAATTACCCGAATTAGATTTCCATGGTAATGGAAACACCTTTCGATTCTAGAGGGAGTTCAAAATCTACAGATAAACCCCAGCAGAATTTCCACTACTATATGTTGCTGTTGTGCAGTAGAGCCCACTTGTGCCGTCTCTTCAGCATTCAGCACTTACTGCAGAATGAGAGTATATTAAAAAAATTGTAAACAAAATTCTAAAAGATCAAGTTAAGGTGGAATACAGTGTCAAAATACAGGATTGACCAGCTGAACAAAGTGCTAACACTAGTTACTGACTTGGCATCCCTCTATGCTTCCTGCAGAGAGCTTTCAGACAATGACTGAAGGCTACACAAAGCACTGCAAGAGGTAATCTATTGAAGCCCATCATATTAGACTCTCAAATGTTCAGATCTTCTGAGCAAGCTTACATGAAAATGTGTTTTATTTGACCTTCCTTTATAGCAGAGCTGCACCCAATGGCATTAGTGTGCTTTGCAATATTACTACACTTTACATAATTAGACCATGAGAATAGCAAAAGCAACTCAGGAACACATGACAATGCTAATGAAGTTTATTAGTTCTACAAAGACAGTTTGATAAGTTACATCAACATACGGGTTGATATGACTACATTCAGAGCAGTCAGAAGAAAATGCAAAGGGGGAACTTGTGGATTAGCACAGGTGTGTACTGAGAAGAAGTGTTTTCAGTCTCCTAAATTCGAGAAGAGAGGGTCGACAACTTGAGAGGATGGGAAGGGTGCTCCATCAGCTGGAAGCAATCTTTAGAAAGTTTTGTATCAGTTCTTGAGATGTCCCCAATTTCAGAGTTACCATTTGGGAAAACATCTTTGTTTCTCAGTCCCTGATGGTCCTTAGAAATAATCAGGAGGTTGGCCAGGTAATGGGTTTTTAATATGGACGCACTGCTTTGTGAGCCAGACAACACACTTTGGCTGCAGGGAAAAACCAGAGTAGTTCTCGCGGAATATGGAACATGTGGTTGAATTTTTTCCCATTTTTGACAAGTCTACCTGTAGAGTTGTATACTACTTGCAGTTTGGCTAATTAGGATTTTGCGGATTCTTGCCAAATTGGTGTTGTCAGAGTCTATTCTTATTAAAATTAAGGGATGTGCTGTTGTCTTCCACTGGCTGGCTGGGAGAGAGATGATTTCTTATTTCATGAATAATGACGTTAGATCTTTGACAAATCTAGTAGCTTTTTTAAGTGAGAAGATAAAGAGGTCGTTTTATCACAAGTGAATCTCAAAGAGTTCACTTCAGAAAAGGGCTTTGGGGTGACATTTTTGTGCCTTAGCTTATTCGATAGGGGCAGTCAAAGTGTTTGAGTTTCGCATAAATATGTTTCTGCCATCAAGGCTTAAAGTAACTTACGCTAGGTTCAAAGAGTGAGACTATGCTCTTACAAGAGACTATTTTATGTAAATGTGTGTGTATGATATAGATATTGATGGATTGTGACACCTAGCAGTATCATTAATAGACTGAAGCAGTTCAAGATAAAGGTTGAGATGTGCAAGAGAGCCTATCAAACCTTGTTCGATGCCACCTAACATTGGGGTGGTCTTAACATGTTGTGTGTGCCCCTTTCTTCAGGTTCGTACACGAGAGACGACCGCCGGGAAACTACAGAGGAGGGATTGACTGCAGCGGCGCACCGCCGTAGAGATGACGCACCCGTTTCCTCGTTTGGCACATCATTAGAATCCCCTCCCGGCTTTCCGCCTTACTACATAGAGAAACCCAGCGCAATACTAATAAATTATCAATACCAGTGGGACACGAACAGTAATCAGATGAGAGACTTAACCACATATTCTTACGTATTAATCTCTCAGCAGTATCGACTATATCATAGTCATACAGAATACCCAGCGCCTGAACTGAGCTTTAAAGACCCAGACTTTACTCCGACCATACTGTGGATTTGGAGTGAATGCCCTGAAGAGTCGTGTTGACTCAACCGTACACGACGAAACACGTGTCGGCGTTTGTCATTATTCTTGAGTCTGGAGAAAATAAACATCTTGCTGTGACAAGAAGATTTACATCAAAGAACCTGCTTCTGCGCATCTTTTGCCGTTTGGTCACTGTACCTTGTCTTGATTACACACATGTAGTTGCGAGAGCCTATTTTTGTTAATTTGCCTTGTCTCTTGACTTGTTTGGACGGTTAAGGGTGTTTGCCGTCTTCTCTTCACGCACTACACATTGATATTTCATGTGCCTTGTACACACTGTAACGTTCTAACCTAGGCAGTGCGCCCTCGGAGTCCTACTTTCTAAAAACCCCTTGCACAGTATCCCCTTTCTTCACTAGTTGCTATATCCCGCAAAAGCATTCAAGATTTGGCCTCTCAAACCGATTTTGTACTTCAGCACAACCAGTCAATTCTGGCGATTGGTGGTGTCAAAGGCTGCTAAAACACCTTGTAAGACCAAGATGCATATAGGTCTTCACTTAGGATAAGATTAATATAATCAGGAGCTTTTAATGTTGCTATTTCCGTGATGAAACCTCTTCTTAACAGTGATTGCTAGACTGCTAGAAGTGGCTATCATTGATATAAGAGAACTGAGATGCAGTATTCAATTGATTTTCCCCAGCCATCATAAGTTATCTCATGTTCATCACATAGCTGCCAGGTATTGTATCATCTGACTGGCAGCCGGCACCGAATGTACCAATTTCAACCTGTCCAAAACAATGCAACATTGTGAGTTTAAAGGCATTGATCTTCCTGAAAGTGATTGTAACCCTTCTGGTAACAAAGACCAATGTTGCTGTCAATATGATAGACCCAAACATGTTGGTAATAGAACTTTACCCAAAAATGGGAACAGCAAAAATGTTGATTCAGCGGAAATAATATGTTCTAAAGACAACACACTAGTTTGAAAAAAATCCAGATGATGGACCAGAAGGACCAGATGTATTATTTACACTGGTCACAAAAAACTAGTCACAAATTACAATTAGTATTTTTTTTAAACTGTTTTTATTGTTTTCATTCAGCACATAGGCAATAATGACAGTGTATAGAGAATCACATTATGTAATTAGGTTGTATACAGCCGAATATCCTGGCGTAATGAAGTCAATAGTAATCCAATTTTTCTGTAGTATCTCCCTCGTCTGTACAATTCCCACCATTCCACCAACCCATCCTCACTCTTCATCCGTGCTATCGCCCTCGGATTCTGGCAATGGGTCACATATATCACCCTATATGTATTACAGGCTGCCCATATTTTTGTCCATTTTCGGGGGCTCTTTTGATTAGCATACACTGTCCTTTCCGTGACCATAGTCAGATCCATGTCCCTGCACCAAGTCGCTAATGACAGTGTTTCCACTGCCCCCCATTTCTGCGCAATCTTCCGTTTCGCTACCATGAGTCCCAACGTGACCCATATTTGTCCGTACCGTGTAAGGTCATTGGGCTCCCATATGTTGAGCAGGCATCTACGCGGGTCAGGGAGAAGCGACACCCCCATCGCCTGCGATATTGTACGTAGCACCTTCCGCCAGTAGTCCATTATTGCTGCACACTCCCACATTGTGTGGAAGAACGACCCCTCCTCTCCACACCCTCTAAGGCAATATGGAAGTTGTGCTTTTGTATTTTATGTAACATGGTCCTAGTGTAATACACTTGGTGTAAAATCTTAAGTTGTACCAACCGGAACCTTGCTGAGATTCCCACCTCCCTAGGAGAAGCTGCCACTCTGAATCATCTATATCGCCCACCTCCATCTCCCATTTGCCCCGCAGATCTACCGTTGGGTCTGGCAGGTTGTTGAAAAGCTTTCAGTATCTGAAGGACGTGGCTCGTTTTTGCATGTGTTCAGTAAGCAGTCGGTCTTCTAGCGGGGCTAATTCTGGGACTTCCGTATCTAGCGGTATCACTGCCAGTAGAGCGTGCCTTATTTGAGTGTACCTATATGTCTCGGTCGAGCCCAAGTCATATTTTGACTGAAGTTGGGCGAAGGGTATCACCGCCCCCCCGTCCCACAGGTCGCCTACCGTCGAAATGCCTATGTTGTCCCACCGGTCAAACCCATTGGTATTTCTCAACTGTCCCAGTTTTTTGCTGTCCCAGAGTGGAGTAAGTTTAGTGATAACCGCTCTCCATCCTAACTTGGTCTGTGCTGCGTGCCATAATGTGACCATGTGTCTTGTAGGGCCTTCCAGTTTCAGTGCCAGCCCTTTGTTGTATAGGGCTGTAAGCATGTTGTTCGTGCCCAGTTGGTCTCTATCCGCCCTGTATGCCGGATGATCCTGAGGGGCGTGGATCCACTGGTTGATGACCTTAAGGTGTGTAGCCCAATAATACAACTGTGTCTGGGAGTGCTATTCCGCCTTCATACCAACTCTTATGCAGTTTTGCTCGTGCTATACGTGCAGGGCTGTGGACCTAGAGTAGTGCAGACATTTGTGCATTCACTTGTTTAAAATATTGGGGTGGGACAGGAAATGGTGTGTTGTCAAGGGCGTAAAGAAACCTTGGCAGGGCCATCATTTTGTACAATGCCGCTTCACTCAGTAACGTGAGGGGTAGGGATGCCCAGTGAATCACGTCTCTTTACAATCGTTCCAGCGGGGTGTCAGGTTTCTGGAAAGAAAGTCTATTGGGCCTTTCGTAATGTGTATGCCCAGGTATTTAAAGGAGTCACTCGTTACTACGAGCGGACAGTCGGAAGGTAGGCGCGGCAACCCTCCCTGTAATACATATAGGAACGATTTAGACCAATTTATCAGGTACCCCGACATCTTCCCGAAGTTATCGCATACGTTGAGGAGCTCTGGTATAGATCGTTCCGGGTCTGTTACATACACCAATATTTCGTCTGCATAGAGGGAGAGACGCTCCTCCCAACTATCCCTCCATTGTATTCCTTTCAGCAATGGGGTCCCTCTCATCAGTGTTGCTAGGGGCTCTAGGACCAGCGCGAATTGGAGTGGTGACAAGGGGCAACCCTGACGCGTCCCCCTCGCCAACGGTATCTCATCTGACGTGTGTCCATTAGCTATTACCCGAGCCAAGGGTTTTGTGTATAGGAGCCGTATCCACGCCAGAATATGGGACCAAACCCCAGGCGTGGAAGAACCACAAAGAGATATTTCCACTCTACTATATCGAAGGCCATCTTCGCATCTAGTGACAGTATCACTGCCGGTTCCGACAGTGACGGAGCCTTCGCCAGCACTCCATAGAGACGCCGGAGGTTTAGTGCTGTGTTCCTGTTCGGCATGAAGCCCGATTGGTCTGGGTGTATTAAGTGAGGTAGGTAAGTTATCAACCTGTTGGCCAATAATTTAGCTAGAATTTTTGCCTCTGCATTTAGTAGAGATATAGGGCGGTAGGAGGTACATTCAGACAGGGGCTTGTCAGGTTTAGGGATCGCTACAATTTTTTCTAGCCATTGGTCTAGCGGCAGTTCGCCCTTCTCTAGGCTTTCGTTATACATTGCCAGTAGAGGCGGGCTCACGGTTTCTGCTATTCGTTTATACCATTCGATCGGGATTCCGTTGGGTCCTAACGCTTTTCCTGACTGAATCAATCTGATTGCTAATTGCAACTCCTCGATCGTAAAGTTTGCTTCCAATTCTTGGGAAGCCTCCTGTGTCAATGTTGGCATCGCTATATTCCTTACAAACTCTATTACTTCTTCCTCCGTTATCCTCAATGTCTGTGTGTTAACTTCTCGAAAGTGATGTGCCAGTGTGTTTACTATTCCCTCCGGGTCTGTCGTGAGATGTGCCCCTGTTTGCCTTATCTCTCGTATTCCCCTATTGCCATTCTCTCGCTTGTTATGTTATGTTATGTTATTGTTATTTGTTGTGCGCACAGCTACTCCAGCCAAGGAGCGTCCTGGCGCATAGACAAGGAGGAACATAACACAACAGGAAAAAGACAAGGACTAAAACGACTAAAAGGGGGCAGCTAAAACAGATAGGTTTTTATTGCTTTCCGGAAGGTCATAAGGTCCTCCAGCAGACGGATTTCGACCGGAAGAGAATTCCAGGCTGATGCAGCTTTTACGCTGAAGGAGCGACCCCCCATACAGCTGAGCCTAAATCTAGGGACTACAGCAAAGGCCTGGCTTTGAGAACGGAGGGTGCGTGTGGGGACATAAAAAGAAAGAAAGCTGGACATGATTTCAGGGCCTATACCTCTCAGAATCTTAAAGGTCAAACAGAGGACCTTAAAGAGTATACGCTTCCTCACTGGAAGCCAGTGTAGGGAGCGAAGAACACTCGCCACCGGGCAAAATCTGGGCAGGCCGACAATCGCTCTGGCCGCAGCATTTTGGACCCGTTGCAGGCGAGTGAGCTCAGCCTGATTGGCCCCGACCAGGAGAGAGCTAGCCTAGCGACATCAGCCAGCGGTCTCACGTATAGATTGAACAACGTGGGACTCAGCGAGGACCCCTGCGGAACCCCCATGGCCAGAGGCTGGAAGTTGGACTTGAAGGGAGGGATGGCAACACAGAAGGAACGATTGCCGAGGAAGGAGCGGAACCACTGCAACGCCTGACCTCCAACACCAATCTCCTCGAGCCGATGCAGGAGGATGCTGTGGGATACCGTGTCGTATGCTTCCCACACTATTGAGGGTGATGTGACAGACGTTACATTTTCTGCAAAATAATGCTTTGTGGCTGCACGTAAGTCCCTTTTTATCTGGGGAACATGGAGGTACCCGGGGTGGATAGGGTATATTCGCCGGCAAGATTTCTGTTGGTAGGAGAAAGTCAGTACTACCGGAGAGTGATCAGAGATACCCCTGGGCTTATTATCCACCTCCACAACATTCTGCGAGCTCGCATTTAACATCATGAAATAGTCTATGCTGGACAGACTATTATGCACCGCTGAGTGATATGTGTATTGGTGTGCTGTGGGGTGTTCGTGTCTCCAAACGTCTGTCAGGCCGATTGCTTCTGTGAAACCCTGGAAGCGTGAGGCGCCAATCGGTGGGAGTCGGGTGGATATCTATCCCTGGAGGCGTCCATTGTGGTATTAAAGTCCCCTCCCAGAATAAGGTCGCCTTCCGGCAGGGAAAGGAGGAATTCACTCAGAGCCGGTGGTGCCACTGCGTGTAGTGCCAGGGGAATGCATACTGATACCACATTAAGGAGTCTGCCCTCCCATTGGCCCGGCAGTGCTGCAAACCGCCCCTGTTCATCTATCTTAGTCCGGAGCACCATGAAGAGAGAGTTTTTCTTCACTAGGATTCCTGTCCCCCTGGATCCTGAGGAGAACTGTGAGTGTACCACCATCTTATAGCTCCATCTATCCAGTGCTTTGCATGTCGTCCCTACGAGGTGCGTCTCTTGCAGTAATGCTAGTGTGGGGCCTTGGCGCTTCAGGGCTTGCAGTACCAGCCCCCTTTTTATCTTATCACCCAGTCTGCGGACGTTCCATGTGACTAGCTTTAGAGTTGTTACCTGGGTTACCTGGGCTGGGGTTTGGGCTCCGTCAGGTTGTGAACCCCTTGTCATGAGTGCTGTGTTTGTATGTCTGGAATTGCCGTCCATTCAACATCTTCGAGGGTCTCTCACCTTTCGATTCTCTGCCTTACTGTCATTGCCTTTGTAAACTAGAACCAAACAAGACTAAGTCTCAACGTTCCCTCCCCTTATCCCTCCCCCCCACCCTGCCTCCCTGCTTACCGGACTTAGAACCGCCCGCCACCCCAACTCAGCAGAGTCCTTATTCCCAAACCCAACCATAGTACTTGCTTGACAGGGGTAAAGAGTCCAAGGAAGCGTCAGTTCTTTTTCGCCTTCATGGCCCGTTTCAGTCCGGTGTCCAAAAGCGACACAACCGTGGTTTTACTGTCAGGGAACGTTCTCCTGGAACTAATCTGGTTAGTAGGGTCATTCTTGATCGGCCACCTCTGCTTCTGTCCGTGGTGAGTAGCTGGAATCCGGACGTTGTGTGCTTTGGCTGCTTGGGTCCTTCTCTTCTTCATGACGTTGATGGCTTCTGTGCCCACTACATTGTTTTCCCACTGTACGCCAGCCTTCTAGCCAGTCATAGGCCGCCTCAGGTGTCTCGAAGAACCACGTCTTGTCCTCTGCTACCACCCTAAGCCTTGCGGGGAATAGCATGGAGTAAGGCAGTTCCTGTGCTCGTAGAGATTTTTTCTCTTCCAGAAAACTTTGCAGGGCGCCGGGAGACTGCCACTGTGTAATTAATCCGGGAAGAAGGCGACTGTCGAGTTATGGATTCGAATTGGTGGGGAGATTCTCGCTGTTTGTAAGATGGCGTCCCTATCCCAAAAATTGAAGAGTCTGGCGAGTACCGGCCTAGGGGGAGCTCCTGGTTTAGGCCTACCGCCTGGGACCCTGTGGGCTCTTTCCACCAAGGAAAAACTGGAGAGGCCCTTTGGTTGCAGTCTCGTCTTCACCAGCTCCTCTACATTTAGTGCCATTGCTTGGGTTCCTTCAGTTTCTGAAATAACGAGGATACGTACATTGTTGCGGCGCGAGCGTCCTTCCTGGTCATCAAGCTTCTCCGCTAGCTCTGCTTGTTGTCTGCCTCCAAACGGGACAGGGCCGCCTGCAGTTCTGTTGTATCCGCCACCACGGATTTTGTGACGCTCTCCACCTCTTTGACTCTGTCTGTCATTTTCTGGAAGTCTGCCCGGAGCAGATTGGCATCCGTAGATATAGAACCCACTGTGGTCTGGACACTTGAAAGGGCTGCCATAATGTCCTCCAGTGTTACCTTCTTACCCCCATTTCCTTCCGATCCTTTACCCGATGAGGTGCGTCCCTCGGGAAGTGGCGGGAATCCTTTGTCGTAGACAAATTTATCCAGCTTGGCCTGCGCACCCTGATTTCGTGGGCCCCTGCCTGACATGTTGCCTTCGGGATGGAGTTGCGCGTCACGTTTCTTAGTGTTCTGCGCCTCTCTGGCCTCTATGTCCAGCCAACGGCCAAGCTTGAAGTCATGCACAGGACTCAGTATAGTAAGTGACTTATGGATGGACGGGTGTCTGTATCGTAGGAGTCCTACTCTGTGTGAGGTCTCTCTCACAATCTCGTCTTTTGCCTGTGCCACTCACCCTCTAGTTCGCCTTGTTTTCCTTCACTGATGCACCTGGGCTGTGTAGGTGAGGCACGGGTCCCTGGCTTGCTACACCTTGCTATTGTCCGATCCAGCGTGGATTGGGGGGGGGGCAGGGGCGTACGGCAGCACCTAAGGAACACTCGGGGTCTCTGCCGCCTCCAAGTTTCTTACCCCCTAAGTCTTGTGCCTGCAATGTTTTGTGCCACCACGTCCTTCCAGCCAACTTCCAGGACAGCCTGTCTCCGCACGACCTCCCGGCTATTGCGCACCCCGTAGGCCTCCTCACGCACTTGCTGTCTCCTGCGCTGCGTTTTGTGCCACTATGCCCTGCCAACCGCCAAACTGAAAGCAATATACAGGACTCAGTATGATAAGTGACGTTCAGATGGGAGGATGCGTCACTGCGGCCTGGTGTCTGTGTGTGGCCACTCTTACGATCCCATCTTTTGCCTGTGCCACTCGCCTTCGTTACTCGCCCTTCGGTCCACCTTCTGGTGTGCGTAAGTGAGGTATGGGTCCCTGGCTTGCGGCGCCTCGATATTGCCCGCGTTTAGCGTGGATTGGGAGGGGGGGGCATCTGGACGCACCCCAGGAATATTCGTGGTCTCTGCCGCTACCAGTGTCTATACCCCCAAAGTCTTGTGCCTGCAAAGTTTTGTGACCCCACGACCTTCCGGCTAGTTCCCAGCTCAGTCTTCCGCCACTCGAGCTCCTGGCTGTTGCGCACCCCTTAGCCCTCCTCGCGCACTTGCTGTCTCCTCCGCTGTACCTTCTGTGTCACTGTTGGTTTCGGGGTCTCTGGGGTATCTCAGCCACAGGGCTTCATGTCGGTTCCGTCTGCGGCGCCCATCCTTCGGTCTTCGCCTGCTTCACACTGCCGACTTCTCGTCCCGCTCCCGGGCTACCAGGTAATCGAGGCCCCGGTCTGAGCTGTTATAGAACTCCATTGTCAGTCGCACTTGATTTCCATCGCTCCCTGTTGTCGGAATTTCCATGGTTGTACGCCGATCGGTGCCGCTCGGTCCCGGACCTCAACTCAAGCCCCTGGAGCTTCTTATTATTGCGGTTACTGGTCGGATTGATGGAAAGGATTACGCCGTCCCCGGAGCTCTTAAGCTAAGCGGCCATCTTGCTCGGCTGTTAGCCACGCCCCCCTACAATTAGTATTTTTGTGGCCTGTGTGGAATTTTGCAAACTGACCAATGTACTAAAAGATTAGTTCTCAAAAGTCTGACACTGATTGGTTCACAATGTGTTCTACCTCATTAATGTCCATCTGGTAGATCACAAGTTGTAACTCACACTTTTTTGTCACACTCACAGGGATGATGGTCAGTGATAGTGCTTACTTAAATAACAATTTTTTTAAGGCAGCACATTTTTGTTAAAGTAAATAGAATTGTATTGAAAAAATGTATTAAAAAGTTTCATTCTGCAGACCACTGCCTACTCTTCATGAAACATGTTTTAAGATTAACAAAAGCGAGCTGTCCACATTGGACTCCTTTCTTTTCGTGAACGGGTTCCCACCACAACTTAGGGATCGTTAAGTTTTCAAAGGTTTGTGAACAGAATTACATACACAAATCATTGGCACATTACGTATCAATTTGATAATTGGAAGCGATGTCCAAAAATGGCCTTCCAAATTGCAAATCTTTATCTGGTCGAAATCCCATTTGAGGAGTTTTACCAACTCCTAAAATGGGATTTGTAAATTGGCAAAATTGATTTTGCATTCACAAACAAAAATGATTGATGCAGCTGGTCGAAATAAATGTTATCAACATTAGCATGCTCTACCAATCTTTGGTGTTTGTACTGTGCTGCAATTGAATGCTTAGCATGTTAAACATAGTGAGAGATAAAAAATATATATACCTTCAGGCAGTCAGTCACTCAGCTGCTATGTGATGCCAATGGACAGAAATACATAGGGCATTGGTTGAAGTCATATGTGAACAGAGGTTGAGCTGAGGTCAAAATGTGTTATTACATTGCCTGGTGATCTGGTGGAATATCATTCATGGTCACTTTAATTCAATTAGCTGTATTACATGTCAGCATCAAGGGAAATGGTAGCACATACATTTGTGTATGATCTATAAATACAAATTGCTTTACTGATTGAGGGTTCTATCTGTGATAACACCCACTAATGTTAAGTTATGTTATGCAGATTTGTAGAACGCACTATTACCCAGGAGGGTATCCTGAAGCTGAGCAATGTGTCAGTTTCTATAGGCATGTATCACAAATTACCTGCGTCAGAACCAGCTGCAGTTTATAATGTATGCAGGGTAGGCGTTCCATCGTAAACTCTCACTTACAACTGGCGCATACAGTGGAGTGACGTTGAGTGGAGTGTCATAGAATGGAGTGTCATAGAGTGGAATACCATAGAGTGTCGTGTGGTACAGTGGAAGGTCGTACACTGGACTGGCATACCACGGAGTGTTGTAAAATGGAGTGGCGGAGAGTGCAGTTTCATAGACCAGAATAGCATTAATTGTAGTAGCCCAGAGTGAAGTGCCGTAGAGTGGGGTAGCATCCAGTAGAGCAGTGTACAATGCAATGGTGTAGAGGAGAATAATGTTGAGTGTAGTGGCATACAGTGGAGTGTTTTATAATGCAATAGCAAAGACTACAGTAGCCTGGAGTGGAGTGGCATACATTAAGTGCCATAAAGTGGATTGGGGTAGAGGGGAGATGTGTATGGTGTACTACTGTACAGTGGAATGTCGTCGTTTGCCCGCCGCGTTTTTCCGCCCACGTTGAACTTTGCCAAGACCTCCGACAGGCAAACTCAGTTCACCCTGTCGAAGGCCTTGGTTGCGTCCAATGTGAAGACTGCTAAGGGAAGGGACTACAGAGAGGCCATATCAATTGCCCCTATTAAATCATAAGTTAACTCATATAACTGTCGTCCTTTCACGAATCCCTTCTGATCTGGGTGAAGGATTTCAGGAGCCACCGTTGCGAGTCTTTTAGCAAGTATTGTGGTAAAAATGTTATAATCCACATTTAGGATTGATATGGGTCTATATGACCCACAAGCAGTAGGTGACTTTCCGGGCTTTAGAATTGATCTTTTATATCAGAACCCCAGTGCCTGTATTTTGGTAAACGGCATTTTATCTGAGCCACTGAACATCTCGAGAGGTACAAGGCAGGGCTGCCCTCTCTCCCCACTCCTGTTCGATCTTTACATTGAACCATTTGCCCGGTGCTTAAGAGAGAATGTTAACATCAGATCGTTCATGTATAAGGTGTGGGAGAGAAAGGTGGCCCTATACACTGATGATATTCTGGTGTATACATCAGAGGTACACACTGCACTTCCTGCAGTTTTAAAGGTGGCCTCTGAGTTTGGTGAAATCTCTGGGTACGAGATCAATCCCGATAAGACGGAGATGTTGATCTGGAACGTAGATCAGATTCCAGCAGATATCACAGTACGTCCTGGAAATAAGTTGAGATATCTGGGCATCAACATCATTAAGGATATCAATCAGATTGCCAAGATAAATTTCACAGCTGTAGCTAAGGAATGCCGTAAATTATTACTGTCATGGGCACAACTCCCTCTATCATTTTTAGGAATGGTTAATTTAATAAAAATGTCTATTTTGCCTAAAATTTCTTTTCTTTTCAACACAATTCCATTATACTTTGATCCCTCATTAATAAATAAACTACAATCTGATATTAATTCCTTTATTTGGAGCAAGCGCCTCTTGAGGATCTCCTGGAAAAAGTTGAGGAAGCGTAGAGAAAAGGGTGGGATCGCTGCCCCAGACTTTCAGACATATGCATGGGCATTCCAACTATCTCATGTCAGAGTGCTTTTTAAAAATCCATCTGAGTATGGGGCTGGCTCTTTGTATTCCACTCTTCTTACAGGAGAAGGTGTTAGCCAATCAGAGTTTTTGTTTAAGTTTGGGGATCCCAAGTTTTTAAAGAAAATTAAGTTGAAGATTCTGCAAGGAATGGCTAAAATGTTGGCACAGATAACTAAAACTATTAAGGTAGGGTACTACAATAGTAGGACTCCGCTTTGGGATCTCCCCGAGGGTCCGGTTTGGTTGAGTGACAGTCTTGCGATCCCGATTAAGGAAGCTGGGTTGGCTGTTTGGGGCGATTTGTTCATAGAAGGGGAGCTGCTCTCGTGGGAGTGTCTTGGAAACACCATTGGCCCTAACTTTGCTAGATTCAAGTATATGCAAATAGCTAGTTGGTCCCACGCATATGTCTCTCGTGGAAATAAATTCCCCCTAGGTGGCCACAGCCAATTAGTATCATCCTTAGTCGATAAATCTCCCGCCAAAAAGGAAATTTCATCCTGGTATAACCTGATTATGGAAGAAAGGGATGGTGCCTTTTCATTACCGGAAGAGCTTTGGTCATCTACCATAATGGGTTGCAATCTGCAAGAGCTCTGGAGCCTATCCTGTGGAATGTTGAGGGATGTAGTGAAACCCTCTTGGCTCCGTAGAAATCACATCTTCACCATCCATAGGGCCTATTATTCTCCATTAAGGCTTTCGAAATTTACCCAGGGGAGCCCGGTAACATGCCCTAAATGCGGTTTAGTAACCGCTTCAGACTGTCACATGTTTTTTGAATGCCCCATTGTCAACATTTTGGGAGGGCATAAAAAGAACTCTGTCTTTATCTTTGAACTTGAATATAGTCCTCGATCTCCCACTGGTTATCTTTGGTATTTTGGATGGTCTCCAAAGCTCAGAGAAGAAGCTAGTTTTTTACTCTATCTTGTTTGCCAGAAGAGAGATATGCAGAAAATGGAAAGACTCTTTGCCCCCTACAATCGAAGATTTGTACACCTCTATATTAACGATCTCCAGGTTAGACCTGGGTAGGTCTGGTAATTCAAACAAAAAGGCGTTCTGGCAACTATTAAATTGGGCGCACTGAGTGTCCGGGTTTTTTTTTTCTTTTTTTTCCCCGGGTCCAATGATTAAGCCACTTAGACCTAACCCAGGGCCTGATATCATTGTGGAAATATCCACTTCCTTCTTGATTGGTTTTTTGTTTTGTGAATTATAGTTGGTTGAGACGGAGGAGCTGAGGGTCAAGTATCGAGAGTCAAGTTGGGCCCTACCAGCTATTCATTAGCTGAGACAGCATCCCGCTCGTATACCACTCGACTTCATCATGGAAACAAAACCAATATGGCAAATGAGGACAGAGAAAAAAAAGAAAAAGGAATGTCGTCGAGTGGAGAGGCTTATACAGAAGTGCCGCACAGTGGAGTGAAGTACAGCGGAGTGCCGTACAGTGGAATAGTGTACTCTGCAGTGGTATACACTGGAGTGGAGTGGAGTACAGTGGAGTTGCAGTGAGATGAACAGCATAAAGTCAGATTGGTGTTGCATACAGCTGATTAGCAGAGAGTGGAGTTGGGTATTTTGGAGGGGTAAACAATGTAGTGGTGTACACTACAGTGGCATAGAATAGGGTGGTGTACATTGAAGTTGTAGAGTCTTGTGGTGTACAGTGGATTAGAGCAGATTTGCGTGGTATATACTGTAGTGATGTAGAGTTGAGTGGCATAGTGTGCAATAGTGAAGAGTGGAGTGGCATAAAGCAGGGTAGTGTAGAGGGGTGTGTAGTAGTTGAAACAGATGTAGCGTGAGAGTGCCTGAAAGTATGTAGATTTAATGTGCCAGGAATATAGATTATGATGTGTGAATGCTAATTTTCTACAGTAGGTACAGCTAGACCACTGACCTGCTCAGCCCTCCGCCAGTGAGTGCTGCCCTGTGAGCCCTGGGCTCCCCGTCTGGATGTAGGTTTGAGTATCTCCTCCACCTCCAGGCTCCTGCATGAGCCTCCTCCCTGGTGGTCCAGTGGGAGAGCACTCTTCTCTTCTGCTGTTCCGACTCACTTTGCTTTCTCTCTGCCTTCTTTTTTCGCTTTTACTCTCCTTTGCTCTCTCTTTTCTCTCCATTTTTTGCTCCCTTTGTCCCCTTTTTCATTGATTGCTCTCTCTCTAGCTTTCCTTTTTTGCGCGTGTTCATCCTGCTCCCCCCTGCCCTTCCCCGACCCCTACTTAATGGCAGCTGCTGTGCGATGGCACCGCTGGCACACCAAAGGCAAGCCCATTTGCACCTATCAGCGGCCCAACTCCAACCAGCGCCAGGGACCCTGGTCCCCCGACCCGCCTCCATATCAACTCCAGCACCCTCTGCGAGCTCAACCCCAGATGCAAAAACAACTGCCAGCTTTCGATGCAGAGAGACACCCAAAGCCCGATCTCCTACCAACACTGATACTGCACCTTCCCCCACCTCCAGACCCCAGCAGCAGCACCCAGCCCACAGGATGTCATCACATACAAACCACTGAACTGCATCCTCCTCAATGCGCTCTCACTACACAGGAAAGCCATAGCATTCTGGAATCTCCTCAACACCCAAACACTCAATGTTATCTTCCTCACAGAAACCTGGACCAACTCTGTGCCCAATATTGCAATCGCCATTCATGATGGATACAAGATCCTGAGAAAAGACTGCCCCACACGCCCAGGGGAGGAATCGCCATCGTCCACAAAAGCTCCCTGTGCATGACAACCACTGAACCAGACCAACCCCAAAACAACTCTCCATGGAACCCTCATCTAAAGAATGTCTGGCCCCCGCGATCCTTTCACAGACACCTTTGCCGACCTCATAGTACCACACACCCTCCCTTCCACAGACTACATAACACTCGGAGACCTAAACTTCCACCTGGACAACCACGATGACCCCAATACCATTGCCCTTCTAGAGATCCTCACAAACATAGGATTTAAACAGCTGGTCACTGCCCCATTGCACACAGCGGGAAGGGACACTTGACCCTGTCTTCGGAGGAGGAAACAGTATCTCCTATAGCTGTATCGTGCAACTGCTCTGGACAGACCACCACTGCATTAATTTCTCCTTCAAAATACCCATTGTACAAAAGTACACGCATCCCCCGCAGAAGCTGGAACAGAGTCACCGCAGAACAGATCACTGCCACTCTCACCAGCACCCCACCTCCATTACACCAACACCGTGGCACGCAACCTCCACTGCTGGATCACCAACTGTGCAACCACTCAAGAAAGCCACAGGGTGACACATAAAGGAAGAAAACTGGTTCACCCATACACTCTAAGAATCCAAGTGATGCTGCCAACGACTCAAAAAGACATGGAGGAACAGCAAAACCCCAGAAACACGCACCGCCTACAGAACAGCCACCACAGCACACCACCAACTCATCAAAACCACAAAGAAGAACAAACTCCTAGACAGAATCCTCACCAATGCCCATAACTCCAAAGAACTGTTCTCAATCATCCAGAAATGTTCCAAACCCAGCAGGAAAACTACAGACATCCCCCTCCCAAGACCTCTGCAACATACTCAGCACACTTTTTCACCTCAAGATAAAGAAGCTCTTTGTCTACTTCGACAACCAAGACCTCTGCATCAACTCAGCCGCCACCCCCGGCGTCACCACACAACAAACCCTACCCACTTAGACCCCACTCACGACAGAAGACACCTTAAAGATAATGAAGATAATGAAGAACATCCACGCCAGAGCTCCCTCAGACCCCTGCCCCCCACATCTTCCACAGAGCCGCCACGACCATCGCACCCGAACTACGCCAGACCATCAACTGCTCCCTCGAGACCATCACATTCCCCGACAATTGGAAACACGCCGAAGTCAAACCCCTCCTGATTCCGCAGCAACTACAGCACCGAGACCGCCATACTCGCCGGAACCGACAACAGCCGTGCCCTCCTCGACCAAGGCCAAACGGCAGCCCTCATCCTCCTGGAACTCTCAGCTGTCTTCAACACCATCTCCCTCCGCACACTAGCCATCATGCCAGCATCCGAGGAAAGGCTCCAGACTGGATACGCTCATTTCTCACAGACAGAACTCAGCAAGTCAGACTCCCGCCCTACCTCTCAGAACCAGCAAAGACAAGATGTGGAGTAGCCCATGGATCCTCCCTCAGCTCTACCCTCTTCAACATCTACATGGCCCCCCTCACAACCATTATCAGAAACCACAGGCTCAACATTGTCTCGTACACCAACGATACCCTGTTCATCCTCTCCCTCACCAAGGAACCCAAAATCAACAGGCACAACTTCCAAGAAGGGATGAAAGCCCTCACCACCTGGATGAAGGATAGCTGCCTGAAACTCAACTCCAAGAAAACAGAAGACCTCATCCTTGGCTCCAGCCCCTCAGTGATTGCTATTGCGTGTGGTATGTGACTGACATCGTCCTGAGGCGAAAAGCCGGGACTTGCCGTGGGAGACTATTGACTGAATTGTTGAATCTGCTTATAATTTACTAAAACTTGCACTGTTATTTTGCGCCAAAATTTGGTTTTAATGTTTTAAAACTTACTTGCTGCCTATCGCTAGGTACAGCGTGTCTTTCCCCCTGGCTGCAGACTCAGGTCCGCCCACTTTACTCGTGAGTCTTGCCAGGACCACCCCCTTGCAGCCGAGTAGGTGCCGCCTGGTGTCCCGCCATCTTGGGTGAGGAGCAGGACGAGGGATAGCAGACTATTGCTAAGCCCCTCTCGCCCATACGCCCTGGCCAGTACAAAAGCTCCACAGCCCATGCCCCCAATGATTGCTATTGCATGTGGTATGTGACTAAGTGTGAGCGGGAAATCCGTTACGCTCGCGGATTTTGCGGATTTTTGGGAAATCCGCAATCCGCGAATTTCGCGGATTTCCCGCAAAATCCGCAAAAAAAAAATCCGCGAACGTAACGGGTTCAAAAGTTGAACCCCCACTCATGCAACTATTTTACAATGGCGCCACACAGGAACCACTAGATAAAACGAAGCAGGTGCTGCTTTATTTTATCTAAGTGCTTCCTGTGCAAGCTAACTTTGTAACTATTTTACAACGCCGCTGGCAGCTTGCTGGCGCCATTGTAAAATAGTTGCATGGCTGGGCACAGGTCTGCAGCTCACTCAAGGGACCCCTGCGCCCTTCGGGGCGATTGCATAGTAACACACACATGGTCGCTCGAACTAGTTGATGCTCAAATTCAGTGACTCATTCATTAGCCCAAAAACAATCGTGAGCGTCGTCGAGGCTGGACAGGTGTGCCTTCTTCCCAAATCTACCGTGGAAAATCAGCTGTGATGCTGGATAGGCTTTGCATCCTTGACTTTCACGAGCGCAATACCCGTGCTGTTCCTGTGACCAGGAGCTTCTTTCTCTTCATCTGCTGAACTGATCTTTCTCTGACCTTTTATTTACACAAGAGGCACATACCCTACTGGGCACATTGTGTTCGCACGGGTTTCTGCAAGTTCGCACGCGTTTTGTACAATTTCGCAATTTGCAAAATTGTACAAAACCCTCGCGAACTTGCAGAAACCCGTGCGAACATAAAAAAAAAATCCGGGAATTCGCGGATTTTGCGGATTGCGAGTTCGCAAATCCGCAAAATTCGCGAACACGAGATTCGCAAAATTCGCCCATACTTATGACTGACATCGTCCTGAGGCGAAAAGCCAGGACTTGCCGTGAGAGACTATTGACTGAATTGTTGAATCTGCTTATAATTTACTAAAACTTGCACTGTTATTTTGTGCTGAAATTTGGTTTTACTGTTTTAAAACATACTTGCTGCCTATCGCTAGGTACAGCGTGTCTTTCCCCCTGGCTGTAGACTCAGGTCCGCCCACTTTACTCGTGAGTCTTGCCAGGACCACCCCCTTGCAGCCGAGTAGGTGCCGCCTGGGGTCCCGTCATCTTGGGTGAGGAGCAGGACGAGGGATAGCAGACTAGTGCTAAGCCCCTCCTGCCCTCACGCCCTCGCCAGTACAAAATGGAGCTCTTACCCTGGAGGCGCAGCGGATGGGCGCAGCGTCTGCGCCCGTCCGCGACCGCACGGGACCAGGGGCCACAACCTCTGCCCCTCTACCAGGACACTTAAGGGGATACAGCCCAAGTGAATTGCTCAACCTAAGACCGCCCGCAAAGACAGTATGCAACCATTTCTATCATCCTTTGAACCTGCCCACCCAATGTCAGCATTGTCACTCTCATCTCAAAGTCACCCCCATTACCAGGACTCAGGATACCTTTAGGATGTTTCTTCTTAATTGTAGGTCCCTACCTAAGCACCAAATAGAACTATCTCTGCTATTTGACGAGCTCACCCTAGATATAGTCTTTTTACTGAGACATGGCTAACCCCGTCCTCGGAGCCCGATATAATACAAGCTTTGCCTCAGGGATATCAAATAGCAAGGTTAGATCACTCATCTGGAAAAGGGGACAGTTTAGCAATAATATTCATAGACTACTATTCCTGCAGTTGCTCCCCAGCCTCTTTTTGGACTGCGAAAGTATGGCCTTCAGTTTGGAGCTCTCGCCAAATATTAATTTTTCTGGAGCACTGATCTACCGCCCCCCGGGGCCGGTTAGACAGTTTGTATATTCTCTGCCCTCAGCAGTCGCAGACCTAGCCTCCACCTCTGCTAATTATACTTTATTGGGCGACCTAAACATGCATTTTGAGGATATTGGGATCACACGGCCCAAGAGCTTATCGCCGATTTGTCTGAATTGCAGTTATCTCAGCTTGTCCGATCCCCCACACATATGAAAGGGCATTTGCTGGACCCCATATTTAGTAACTGCTCCGATTTGGAGGCAGAACACCCCATTGTGCTCCCGTGGACGGACCACTGGTTAGTCCCTTTAACTTGGCACACGCACAAACCCCCTGCTCTGATGCCAGGATCACGGGGCACTCGAAACTGGTCCAAACTCTCATTAGACAAATGGGCTGACGAGCTACAAGCCACAACACCATCTATTAATGCAGATCTCTTGTTAGCTAACGAGGAATTTAACAACTGGATAACTAGAGCACTGAATATTATACTCCCTTCCAAGACAACCCGGGCAAAGAGATCTAGGACCTCGGCCCCCTGGTACTCTGAGGAGCTTAGGGATATTAAACGCAAGTGCAAAAGGCTAGAGAGGAAATGGCGTTTGGGATACACCGACCCAGATAAAATGTTGTATAGGAAATCCATTAGGGACTACAAGACGGAAATAAAGAAAGTACAAACCCAGTACTATACACAAAAGATCTCCGAAGCCAGCTCCAATTCCAAGGAGATTTATTGGACTGTAAAAAGCCTCACTAAACTCCCCCAGCCCCCTGTAAATAGTGATGACCTACAAGCCCGATGTAATGAGCTAGCCGACTTCTTCTATAACAAGGTGGATCTTATCTACTCATCCATTTCAACCACTCTCCCAAATGCTTCAGCTGACATCCCGGAGCACTCCAAGCAGGATACAACAGACAATTTGTCACCTGTGTTGGATGAGTTCCCTTTGCTACACTTGGACCTACTGGCCACTTTAATGGCGCAGGTTAAATCGGGTTCTCCTAGTGACCCCGCTCCCCCGAGCTCCTTAAAGGCTGTTAGCCAGATTATCCTCCCTGTTATGTTGGAGATACTTAATGCCTCAATTTCCACCAACACGGTTCCACCAGCATGGAAAGAGGCTAGGGCGAGGGCACTTGTGAAGAAACCCAATATGGACATCAACAACTTCAATAACTACTGTCCCATCTCCCTGCTCCCCTGGGTCACCAAGATACTGGAAAAATACATCAACAATTTTCTAGAAAATAATCAACTGCTTGACCCTTCACAAACCGGTTTCCGCCCCAAACATGGGACAGAATCGGCCTTATTGTCAGTTCTGGAGGAAACAAGAGGCATCTTGGATCGGGGAGGATCAGTGGCAGTCATCCTCCTCGATCTGAGTGCTGCTTTTGACACTATGAATCATGAAATCTTATTGCAGCATCTCCATGACATCGGGATTCAAGGGGGAGCGTTGAAATGGTTCAGATCATTCCTGACCAATAGAACTTTCCAGGTCTTTGAGGGAAACACCATCTCCACTAGCTGACCGCTGGGCTGTGGAGTCCCGCAGGGCTCCTCGCTCAGCCCGACGTTGTTTAACGTCTATATGAGACCGCTGGCGGGTATCGTCTGCCCGTATGGTATTAAGATCATTACCTACGCGGACGATACCCAGTTGGTAGTCTCTCTGACACGAGCTGAGGGCCCTACGGCCACGGTAGATCTGGCTGGTTGCCTGAGCGAAGTGAACAGCTGGATGACCCTGTCTTGTCTCAAACTCAATGGGGACAAGACAGAGGTTATGCTGCTGGGACGCTCGGCCCCGTCTTCGCTGGGCTCCATCTGGCCGGCCTGCCTGGGCCCCCCCCCCAGTCCCAAAGGATGCCATTAAGAGCTTGGGTATTTGGCTAGATAGGTCCCTAACGCTAGACCACCAGGCTGTCAAGTTGTCTGCCACCTGTTTTGGCCTTATCAGAATGTTGAGGAGGATTCTCCCTCTGTTACCTTTCCAAGCCAAACAAAATGTTGTACAGGGATTGATCCACTCTAGGTTGGACTTCGGAAACTCACTTTATCTTGGAGCCCCTGATTTCACATTGCGGAAATTGCAAGTGATTCAAAATTGTGCAGCCCGGACCCTACTTCAAATTCCCCGTAGGTCTTCTGCTAAACCTGGATTAGTAAGATTGCATTGGCTCCCTGTTAGAGACAGGATTAGTTTCAAGTCCCTTTGTATTGCCCATCAGTCATTCTGGGCAACTGGCTCACTGATCAATCGTCCCTTAATCACCCCTTACCTCCCTAGCAGACAGTTACGTTCCGCCAGCGCGTTCCTTGCTATTGTGCCCAAAGTTAGCCGGGCCAGAGCAGGAGGCCGTTCTTTTACCCTCAATGCTGCTAGGCTGTGGAGCAGCCTACCCCTTCAACTAAGGTCCAATCCAGATTTGACCTCCTTCAGGAAGCATTTGAAAACTCTTTTGTTCAATAAATAAGTTCTCTTCCCCTTCTATGTCACTCGCCCCGCTGTTTAGAACACCTTGCAATCTCAGCGCTTGGACGCCTCCGGGCAACTATTTCACGAAAAATAAAACTCATTTTCATTTCATTTCATTTCAGCATGGGACCACACCTGGTGGCCCCCCACCCTCGCAAACCCCCTTTCCCAACAGACCATGCACGGAACCTCTCTCTGAAACGTACTGAACTCATCACCCACCATGAATGAACCGCCGGATCAACGCTGTATCCTCTACCTGCTTCAACACCCTCTGCTTACTGTGGAAAACATTCAGATGGATCCCCTTCGAATCCTAAAATATGGTCACACAAACCCTCATCACTAACAAACTGGACTACGGCAACGCCCTCTATGCCAGAATCAACAAAAAACTCCTTAGAAAGCTCCAGACAGTCCAGAACACCACAGCCAGACTGATCCTAGACATGCCCCGCCGCAACCACATCACTCAAAACCTCAGCGACTTCCAATGGCTCCCCATCGAAAGAAGAATAACCTTCAAGCTCCTCATGCACATATACAGTGCTCTCCACAACATCGAACCAGCATACCTAAACAAGTGCTTCTCATTCCACGTATCCAAGAGACACCTCCATCAGCCAACCTCCCTCTAGCCTCATACCATGCCACGCATCTACAAGCCCAGAACGGGGTAAGGTCCTTCTTCTACCTCACCATCCAATACCTGGAACAGCCCCCCCCTCACCCCGCCAAAGCCCTACACTGGTCCAGTTCAGGAGAGACCTCAAGACCTGGCTTTTTAGATGACCACAACACCGCATGGAGATGCCCCCCCCACCGCCTAGCGCCTTGAGACCCTTGCTGCGGGTGAGTAGTTGCACTATACAAACCCCTGAAAGTTTGATTGATAGATAGGTGTAAATAGTGTAAGAAATGTTGAAATTATAAGTATTAAAATACTTAGTAATATGTATACAATGGTAATTTTGTGGTATACCATGGTACATGCCGATAAGAAGTCAGTGTCTGATTGGCAAATGACTATCTTTACAAAAGTAAAGGTAGTTTTCAGAACTGTTTCACTACGTTCTGGATTAGAGCCTTATATATAGGTAAGAATTAAATTTATAGTTGTTCCCTACATATTACCAATTTATAAAAAGGGCCAATTGTTAGAGAAATGTATGCATACTTGTCCATACATCTTTCTAGCAGTTTAGGAAGATCTGATTTTATTTTAGAGGTGCTGTCATTTGTAGGTATTTCTAAGGTACTCCGAAGACCTTTATGTGAAAATATCAATATTTTAAAAGTTGAATAGACTTTTTTTGTGAATATTTAAATACTTTAAAAATTGAAATACACTGTGCTACACTACAATTGAAAGATATACCGTGGTACAGTGTCTACTGAATTTTTCTAACATATTTATCTTTTAGTATTTTTTTAAGTACCACAGTACTTCTGAGGCAGTGTGGCAGTACTCTGTATATATATATATATTTTAAAAATACATAGAAACTTAATAAAGTGGTCATGCGTAGGGGAACAAACCTAATACTTATCTATAACTAATGGCAAAATACAGAAAACAGCCAAAGGGTACCTAAAACAGCCTGGCTGCTTTAAAACTTTAAAAAAAATACTTACCCTACTTACCTGTAGCACCCAAAAGGACCATCTGCATATTATATTGTGCAATCCTGCCAAATTTCATGGAAATCTGACTGGGCTTTTGGCCGCTATACATGAGTACAAGGTCTTTGGAAAAATGCATATGTGCCCAAATGCATTTTGGGGCCCTCAATTATGTTTACTCCCCCTTGAGTAATCACAGCAAAACTTTCATGCTCTGCTAATGTGGAAAAAGCAATAGGTCTGGAAAGATTTGTGGAGATTCATCAAATGGGCTCAAAGTTATTAATGGTGAAAAATACAAGGATATCCTGTCTTTGGTAACCAAACCTAGAGCTACAGAGTGGCTACCGCAACTCTGTAATATATTGTTTAAACACTTGAGAGGCAATAACATGATTTGAGGAGCTTTAATCTGTGTGATAAATTGGATGTGATTAAAATTCCATTACCCAAGGTAATGGTATTTTAGCCCAATTGGGCTCAATCGCACAAGGTGTGAAGCACTATGCACTTTACTTGTATTTTGTAAACTCGCAATGAAATGATTAAGAATTGCCCTCTTGCATGTTACAGAGCGAGAAAGAGACACAGTCGTGAAAGATATGTCTGCAGAAATAATATACAAGAACAAAAAAAATAATTTTTAAAACAATTCCTTAATTTTAGGATATTCTTTCATGAATACTGTGCAATATAATTGTTATAAATGTTTTAGTATGCATTTATTTATTGAATATATTTATTGAAACCTCTTTTTGCATGTTTCTGTGTATAAAATCGGTAAAGTCAACAGCTGGGCGATGAAGTATTCCTTCCCTGGTCATGTGTAACACCAAAATACATTGGACATATTTTTGGGTTACTGTAATGTTGTACAGTCAGTTTGAAAAAGTCTGGGGAGCCAGCCGAAACGCGTTATGTGCGGCAATACTGATGAAAAATACAATTTGAAATTTGCTATCCTGTGGAATGTTGGAGTTTGTCGGAAGGTAGGTGGGACAGACCTCTGTTGTTAATACACACACACACACCTATATATATATATATATATATTTTTTTTTTTTTAAGGTGTTGCCATGTAAGTAGTCCCGCCCCACTGGGCATTTTGCTTTGCTAGGTCTTATGGTTGTTGTAGTTCATAGCCATATTCTGTCCATAGTGGATGCCGCTTTACACTCCCTTCCTCAAGTGTTCTATGTCGGGACATTATAGCGATGAGCCCAGGCACGCTGCTTGTTTTGTGCCGGTCCTACTAGGTATACTGCTCTGTTTCCTGTGTTCACCTTGGAGCACACCGACCCGCCTTGCAGTGGTGGAGTCGTCTTCGAGACCCTGGCTGGCCACAATACATTCCATATGATTTTGCCCCGTAAAAGAACATACCCTCGCAGTAATAGATTCCACCTTTTATTGTAGGGCAGAGCAACGGACCAGGATTCTTCAAACCACAATGAACACCACATTGCCTATGTGTTTCAGAAGCAGTCTTCCTTCCTCATGGCATGGTGTGATTAAAATGGGAAACAAGCAGCCGTTTTTTGGAAGGTGTTGCCAGGTAAGTAGTCCCACCCCACTAGGCTTTGCCTCACTATGTCTTATGGTTGTTGCAGTTCATAGCCATATTCTGTCCATAGTGGATGCGGCTTTACACTCCCTTCCTAAAGTGTTCTCTGTTGGGACATTGTAGCGATGAGCTCAGGCACGCTGCTTGTTTTGCGCCGTTCCTACCAGGTATACTGCTCCGTTTCCTGTGTTCGCCTTGGAGCACACGGACCCGCCTTGCAGCGGTGGAGTCGTCTTCATGACCCTGGCTGGCCACAATACATTACATATGATTTTTCCCCGCAAAAGAAGACACCCTCGCAGTAATAGATTCCACCTTTTATTGTAGGGCAGCAGCAACGGACCAGGATTCTTCAAACCACAATGAACACCACATCGCCTACGCGTTTCGGAAGCAGTCTTCCTTCCTTGTCTTCTTTTGCGGGGCAAAATCATATGGAATATACACAGCCCCTTCGTGAAAAAAGAGCAGAAGCCTCAGCTGGGGACAACAAGTGGGGTCATTTATGTTCACGGAATTCGGCGAATGCATTTCGGCATAACAATGCCTTCCTCAGCGCCACAAGAATTCAGGAGGTTTTCATCAAGGCGCTTACATTATCCTGCTGCCTATAACGGCCCAGTGACCCATGCTCCGCCCACAATGTAATCAGCCCACCTGTTGCAGTTCTTGGCGTAGTCCTTGACTGCAACTCCCAGGATGCAGCACAGAGCTCCCAGGTAGATACTTGCAAGGAATGTCAACCCAGTGGTCGGGCGGGTGGCAGGAGTAGCCAAAGATGAAGTCTGTATCCCCTGCTTGCAATAAAAACAATGTGCCTCCTTGGGTCCCCAAACCGCTTTAGCCCCTTAGCACAGGTCCAAATGTCAGCGGGGGCAACAATGTCAATACACGCCGCCCAAGACGAAGAACAGTGTCCTCGCAACCGCGTTGTTTTTTCCTGCAAAGCGAGGCGGGCCCGGGCCTTACCAATCCTAAGTACACACAACGCCGAAACAGCGCCAGAAGGGTCCAGGCCAACTTGAAAAGCGGGGCCTTCCAAATGAGTTTCTGGCAACACGCAGCAAATGTCTACACAGCCCCTTCGCGAAAAAAAGAGCAGAAGCCTCAGCTGGGGACAACAAGGGGGTCATTTATTTTCACGGAATTCGGCGAATGCATTTCGGCATAACAATGCCTTCCTCAGCGCCACAAGAATTCAGGAGGTTTTCATCAAGGCGCTTACATTATCCTGCTGCCTATAACGGCCCAGTGACCCAGGCTCCGCCCACGATGTAATCAGCCCACTTGTTGCAGTTCTTGGCGTAGTCCTTGACAGCAACTCCCAGGATGCAGCACAGAGCTCCCAGGTAGGTACTTGCATGGAATGTCAACCCAGTGGTCGGGCGGGTGGCAGGAGTAGCCAAAGATGAAGTCTATATCCTCTGCTTGCATAAAAACAATGTGCCTCCTTGGGTCCCCAAACCGCTTTAGCCCCCTAGCACAGGTCCAAATGTCAGCGGGGGCAACAATGTCAATACATGCCGCCCAAGATGAAGAACAGTGTCCTCGCAACCGCGTTGTTTTTTCCTGCACAGCGAGGCGGGCCCGGGCCTTACCAATCCTTAGTACGCACAATGCCGAAGCAGCGCCAGAAGGGTCCAGGCCAACTTGAAAAGCGGGGGCTTCCAAATGCATTTCTGGCAACACGCAGCAAATGTCTACACAGCCCCTTTGTGAAAATATATAAAAATATATAAAATATATATATATGTCGCTCAAGGTTTCCACCTCCGCTCGATAGAAACCATGCACCTTCAGTTTCGTATTCATCTCACTAGTTGTTTCACTTACCCGGCGTTGCTGCCATTGCCACCTGCTGCTCCTGATTGCACTCACTTGTCTGGTCTGTTAGGTACCTTAGCCAGCTAGTGGCTGCAGTGGCGATTGCTCATGTGTGCCTTCTGTGCAATTTGCTCACCTGTCCTTTGGCCTTGGGTGCGTTCTCGCCAAGATGGCCGATGCCTGTGTACACTATCGGTTTCGTTTCCGTTTCCGCCGTAGTAGTTGATTCTCTATTCCTGCTTTCGCCGTTGCCACCTTCTGCCCCACGTTGCCCTCACTCGTCTGGTCTGTTATGCGTGTTCGCCTGCTTATGGCCAGAGTGCCTGTAACTCTTTTCTGTCCTCTGTGATATGCTAGTCAAGCGTATGATCTCCGTGCGTTTGCCCATCAATCGTTGATCCTGAGTGGGTGTGCCCTCGCTATG
The DNA here is from genome assembly GCF_964263255.1 of Lissotriton vulgaris. Taxonomy (NCBI): domain Eukaryota; kingdom Metazoa; phylum Chordata; class Amphibia; order Caudata; family Salamandridae; genus Lissotriton; species Lissotriton vulgaris. Next base: position 1,276,342,965 of record NC_141696.1, read on the forward strand.
AAGGGCGCTGCCCATGTGCACCTACCGCTCCATTTGCGCCGTAATATTTGTTCCCCCTTTCCCGGCGTTGCACTCGCTGGTAATCACTTGGCCGTACTGTGCTAGCTTGTTGTTTGTTGGTCAAGATGGCCGCTGCCTGTGTGCACCTTCAGTTTCGTTTTTGCCACGATAATTGTTTCCTTCTTTCTCGACGTTTGCCGTTTTATCCGTTGCCCCTGTTTACCCTCACAAGTCCGGTCTGTTAGATGCATTCGTCTGATTGTGTCCACAGTGTTGAAGATGCTCCATTCCGTCTACTGCGCTTTTGCTATCGATTGTTTGGCCTTGGATGGGTGTGTTCCGGCCAAGATGGCCGCTGCCTGTGTGCACCTTCAGTTTTGTTTTCGGCGCGAGTGGTTGTTGCCTTTTTCCAGCGATGGGAGTTGTTTTGCTGCCGGTTCTTCTCTCTCTCTCAGACGTCTGACCACTTTCCTTGCTCGGACTAGCTCCAGTGAAATAATAAGAAATAGTTAATTTTATGGTTAATTTTAAATGACAATATATAAAAGACATATATATATATATATATATCCACGCTCTCTCCTCCTGCTAGTGTACGGGAGCACTCTCATATAGGTGCATGATGCGGTTACAGGACCCGCAATATATGTCGCTCAAGGTTTCCACCTCCGCTTCGATAGAAACCACGCACTCCGGGGGTAATTCTCCAAATTAGATTTTATTTGGTTCGCAACAGACGCGTTTCGGCGCTCCGCCTTCCTCAATGTTACAAACATTGTGAGGTGACGCCATGTTTTATCACTCGCATCCACATAGCTTTTACAATGAAAACAAACAAGGGACTACATTCAAACACCATATTCGTTGAGTATTCATATCGAGGTTACATTGTACTCACTCAATCCGTATGAGACACATTAACTGTTTTTTGTTAAATGCGTTGAAGTTCAAATTATTATCTTTACTTCACAATAATGTTGATTGATTATATTAATTGTGACCTTCACTGAGTGTACAGTACTGCCATGAATCGGCTATGATTAATCATGAATCATAAATCAAAATTCAGAAATCACTACCAAAATATGGCGATGCTAGAGACAGTGTATCAGACATTTCACTTTATAGATTATTATTACGGTACCAGCCTATCTGGTATCTAGTATCGGTACCGATAGTAGCAGCGCCATTTTGGTAGTTTCAACCTCCAATTCTATCGCTCTTCAATAGAATTTTCCTTATGTTATTCTGTGCATATAAGGAAGAAAGTTATACAGCCGTATATCGGCATCACCAGATTGCCGTAACAATGTACACCTCTATTGTTTCATTAAGCCGTGGATCGGCCTAAGTCCCTTGTAAAAATTTGTTTCCACATAATACATTTCTCATAATGTTCAAGTAAGTTCGGGGTTTGCTCAAAATCAGATCGCGTAATGAATACTCTCAGTTCTCGTAATTCAAAAAAGTTCATTAACTTTTTAACCAACGAAATACTGAAAGTTTCAAAGAGTTCCAAAGAATTCATAATTTTCTGATAATTCATAAGATACAGTTCAAATTTACAAAACAAATCAACATCCTTTCAATTAGTTCTGTGTAATGCAGCACAGTGTCAATCTCTAGTTTACCTTTCAAAATACGTTGTGGAACAGCCTCATTTCTATGATCCTTATTTCATAATTCTCATTTAAAAACCAATGTGTGATGCTAATTCTTCTCCTGCATTCACTTCCTTAGGGTGTTTGTTCATTAGGTCTATTATGTATCGGGATTCTAATCTTCTTAATTTATGTAGCCTATCACCCCCCCCTGGGTCTGTCTACAATGTAGTCCAAACCCAAATACTGTAGCTGATGTCTATTACTAGAGTGTTTATCTTGGAAATGGCGCGCCACAGGATACGCCTGATCGTTCTTATCAATTGCTCTTAAATGCTCCAAGATTCTCAACTTAAGTGGTTTGATTGTGCTCCCAATATATGATAGTCCACATGGGCACTTAAGACAATACACCGCATAAGGTGTGTTGCAGGTGAGGTATTTATTGATAGTTTTCGTTATTCCTGTTCCTGGTATGGCATAGCTTTTTACTCTTTTACTGTGCGCAGAGGCTTTGCATTTATAACATGAGTGAAAACCTTTCAAATCTGCCAGGGTATTGGGTTTCTTTTCCACTTTTCTTAAATGACTTTGCACTAACATATCCTTAAGAGATCTGGATTTTTGAAGGTCACTAGTGGAAAAGCTGGAATATCACCCTTTATGGTACTATCGGTTTTTAGTATGTGCCAGTTCTTCCTAAGCATATGTTTTAAATGATTGGCTTCCGCTGAGTAGGGGGTTACCTGCCGGAACTTCCCTGGCTCAGTTTTGCCCTCATCAGCAGTTTTCTCTTTTACTTGTAACAGGGTTCGCCTCGGTATAGCTTTTACTTTATTTGATGCTCTTTCCAGAGTGTCCATGGCGTAACCTCTTTTCTTAAATCTACTGATGCATTCTGATTCTGCAATTTTAAAGTCTGAGTCTTGAGTACTGTTTCGCTTTAACCTGAGCAACTCCCCATAGGGGATGCTCTGTATCAAGGGGGTTGGATGGTTGCTGGTTGCATATAATACAGAGTTCCTGCCGTGCTTTTACGAAAAAGAGATGTTTCAATCTTGCCATTCGAAAGAAACACGTTTAGATCTAAGTACTCCACACCTATATTGCTTATTAACCCAGTAAATCTTAGATTCATGTCATTATCGTTGAGGACATTGATATAGGCCTCGGCGGTTTGTTCTGAACCCTGCCAAATTATAAACAAGTCGTCTATATAACGACACCATTTTATCACACTGCCCATCTCTCCACCCGCTTCCAGCGACCTGGGCACCTGCTCCTCCCACCAGCCTAGGAATAAATTCGCATAACTAGGGGCAAAGCAGGTGCCCATCGCTGTACTGGACGTCTGTCTGTAGTGATTTTCTTCAAACATAAAGATATTGATCCTCAAATAAATTCCACAAATGTTAACAGCATAGAATTATGTTCTAAAAACCTCAGTTGTCATTTGTTTAGATAGTGCCGAACAGCTTCAATACCCTTGTCATGACTAATGCACGTGTACAGGCCAGTTATATCCAGTACTATCAGCCTATAGCTTGGGTCCCATTGTATATTATCGATTTTTGACAGAAAATCCTTAGTGTCCTTTATATATGAGTCCGGTTCCTGTACCAGAGGAGTAAGAAAATGATCAATGAAGGTTGAGAGATGTTCAGTCAAACTGTTCTGTGATGAAACAATGGGTCTTCCAGGGGGATCAATGCTGTTTTTATGTATTTTTGGAATGTGGTAAAACGTTGGCGTTATTGGATTTTCACTTCACAGAAATAGATACTCCTCCTTCCCCAGCATGTTCTTACAATACCAGTTATGTATTAGTTCGTCATATTGCTGTATACTAACTAGATATTTCTCCTTCGTAGACTGTTCATAGTATCTTATGTCTGACAGTTGTTTGTTAGCCTCCTGGCAGTAGTTCTCCCGGGTCTGAATGACAACATTCCCGCCTTTGTCAGAAGGCTTAATTACCACATTTTTGTCTTGCATTAGATCAATAATTTATTTTCTCTCATCTAGGTTGATATTGTTATTACCCTTTTTAACCTGCTTTGAATTTCTTACTCTGTATTTTATTAGGTCGTTTATCATAGCCTCTGAGAACACATCAATTGCATCTGGTGTTAACTGGGGATTGAAGTGAGATCTCGGCCTGTAGCCACTGTCTTCCCTTTGCTGCTCAATGCCCATAGTTGCTGCTCTTGTTGCTGCTTCATCTGTGGCTATTGGGAGTTGACTAGAGTATTCCTCCAGGGCTAGTACTTGTAATGCTTCTACCGCTGGTAGATCTCGTCCTCTTAGTACATCGGTAACTGTGGCTCTCATTGGTAGCCCAATCGTGCTTTTCAAGTTGGATTTTGTTTTGAAATATTTGTGTAATTTAAGTTTTCAGACAAAGTTAAACAGGTCTATGCGTGTTTGCGTATACTCTAGGTGGCTAGTTGGACAGAAGGTGAGTCCTAAACTTAGAACTTTTTTCTCGGTGGCAGTTAAAACCCTAGACGTCAGGTTTATAACTGTGATGTCTTCAGTTCTTTTCATTTGTTGTCTTATTTCTTTCGATTCACCCAATTCGATCTCTTGGGTCTTCCACGTCCTCTTCCTCTTGTTGCCCCCACCTCCTCTTCTGGTTTTTCTTTGTCTCGTTCTGGGGGTTTGTTCTTGCCGCCCCGTAACCATGCCTGTTTGATGACTTGAAACTCGTCCTGAAAAGGTGTCCTAGTGGTGGTCCGTACTTGGCCTCTGTCCCTTGGTGTTTCGTCTGCGGATTCATTCTCCGTGGCGCTTGATTCGGAGGTCTCTGCTACCCGTGCAGGTTCTTGTGCACTTCTCTTACTTAGTTCTTTTCTGGGGGCGTCGAATTTTCGCGCAAAAGTTAGGATCCTTCCTCGGGAGTAATCTCTCTCGTCGCGGTCAAATTTCTCTTGTTTCCGCGTTTTTATCTTTTGTTTGTATTTGCCAAGTCTTACTTTCATCTGTGTCTTGATATTTTCTATGGTCTCCTTGTTTTCCTCCAACTTCGCTAGTTCTTCTTCCAAGATTTTGATCTCTGCTAACGCTTTGTCATGATCACTCCAGGCATATTTGATTAGGAGCCCTATGGTACCCTTACAATAATGCGAGGTAAGTTCCTCCCAGTCCGTCATCAATTGGGGTCGGGGTTCTCGTATGACGGGACTGTATACACTCTCAGTCCTCGTGGTACCATTTGCTCGTCATAGTAGTGTTGTAGGCTAGTAGCTTCCCACCACTTTCGAACTTCCCTTTCATATAATCTCTCCAAAGTTTTTAGCAGGTCAGTCATTCTACTTGGCTGGCTCGGTTTAGAGGTTGCTGCCCCATCTTTGTGCTTTTTAAACATTCCTTTGATGGCTTCATGCCTGGACGCTTCGTTAAACATGGCGCCTTCCATTTTTTTTATTGCGTTTTTTTAATCATTTAGAGATAACTCCCCTTTGTCTTGCCAAGTATGCTTTTGAAATTGAAAGACACGTCGTCAGCTCACCACCATGTAGGCCGTTCTCAGTCCTTCCTCCGAAGTCCCGATCCAGTCTCCTCGGCGGCTGTCTGCTCAGTGTGATCTTTCTGCGTTCTTCAGCATGGCGGTGCTCCCGATATTGATCCACGCTCTCTCCTCCTGCTAGTGTACGGGAGCACTCTCAGACGGGTGCGCGATGCAGTTACAGGACCCGCAATATATGTCGCTCAAGGTTTCCACCTCCGCTTCAATAGAAACCACGCACACCGGGGGTAATTCTCCAAATTAGATTTTATTTGGTTCGCAACAGACGTGTTTCGGTGCTCCGCCTTCCTCAATGTTACAAACATTGTGAGGGGACCAGCTTATCTGGTATCTAGTATCGGTTCCTTATATGCACAGATTAACATAAAGAAAATTCTATTGAAGAGCGATAGAATTGGAGGTTGAAACTACTAAAATGGCGCTGCTACTATCGGTACCGATACTAGATACCAGATAGGCTGGTACTGTAATAATAATCTATAAAGTGAGATGTCTGATACACTGACTCTAGCATAGCCATATCTTGGTAGTGATTTCTGAATTTTGATTTATGATTCATGATTAATCATAGCCGATTCACGGCAGTACTGTACACTCAGTGAAGGTCACAATTAATATAATCAATTAACATTATTGTGAAGTAAAGATAATAATTTGAACTTCAACACATTTAACAAAAAACAGTTAATGTGTCTCATACGGATTGAGTGAGTACAATGTAACCTCGATATGAATACTCAACTAATATGGTGTTTGAATTAGTCCCTTGTTTGTTTTCATTGCAAAAGCTATGTGGATGCGAGTGATAAAACATGGCGTCCCCTCACAATGTTTGTAACATTGAGGAAGGCGGAGCGCCGAAACGCGTCTGTTGCGAACCAAATAAAATCAAATTTTGGGAATTACCCCCGGAGTGCGTGGTTTCTATCGAAGCGGAGGTGGAAACCTTGAGCGACATATATTGCGGGTCCTGTAAACGCATCACGCACCCGTCTGAGAGTGCTCCCGCGCACTAGCAGGAGGAGAGAGCATGGATATATATATATATATATATATATATATATATATATATATATATATATATATATATATATATATATATATATAGGTCTTTTATATATTGTCATTTAAAATTAACCATAAATTTAACTAATTCTAATTATTTCACTGGAGCTAGTCCGAGCAAGGAAAGTGGTCAGACGTCTGAGAGAGAGAGAAGAACCAGCAGCAAAACAACTCCCCTGAGCTATCAGACCAAGTGAGTGCCAGGAGGGGGGAGAACGACAACATCAGTCGCTGGAAAAAGGCAACAACCACTCGCGGCGAAAACAAAACTGAAGATGCACACAGGCAGCGGCCATCTTGGCCGGAACACACCCATCCAAGGCCAAACGATCGATAGCAAAAGCGCAGTAGACGGAATGGAGCATCTTCAACACTGTGGACACAATCAGAAGAATGCATCTAACAGACCGGACTTGTGAGGGTAAACAGGGGCAACGGATAAAACGGCAAACGTCGAGAAAGAAGGAAACAATTATCGCAGCAAAAATGAAACCGAAGGTGCACACAGGCAGCGGCCATCTTGACGAACAAACAACAAGCTAGCACAGTCCGGCCAAGTGATTACCAGCGAGTGCAACGCCGGGAAAGGGGGAACAATTATTACAGCGCAAATGGAGCGGAAGGTGCACATGGGCAGCGCCCTTCATAGCGAGGGCACACCCAGGGCCGTTTCTACTATTAGGCAAGACTAGGCGGCCGCCTAGGGCGGCAAAAGGGGGAGGGCGGCAAAAAACATGAGTTTGGGAATATCTAATGTATTAATTCTTCTAGCCTGGATGACAGGGGGAGAGAGTGATGGTAGTAAAAAAGAGGGGGCGGCATTTTTCAATTCTCGCCTAGGGCGGCAAAACACCTAGAAACAGCCCTGGGCACACCCACCCAGGATCAATGATTGACGGGCAAACGCACGGAGATCATACGCTCGACGAGCATATCACAGAGGACAGAAAAGAGTGACAGGCACTCAGGCCATAAGCAGGCGAGCACGCATAACAGACGAGACGAGTGAGGGCAACGTGGGGCAGAAGGTGGCAACGGCGAAAGCAGGAAAAGAGAATCAACTACTACGGCGGAAACAGAAACGAAACCGATAGCAATCGCCACTGCAGCCACTAGATGGCTAAGGTACCTCACAGACCAGACAAGTGAGTGCAATCAGGAGCAGCAGGTGGCAATGGCAGCAACACCGGGTAAGTGAAACAACTAGCGAGTCGATTATGAAACTGAAGGTGCAGAAAAGCAGCGGCCATCTTGACAGGAGAGCACCCACCCTAGAACAAAATGATCGACGGGCAAACGCACAGAGCACACAGACGGGCAATCGTCCCTGCGGGCACAAGCTGGCAAACGTACCCAACAGACCAGAGAAGCGAGTGCAATCAGTGCCAGCGTGTGGCAACGGCATTAACGCCGGAAAGTGAACCACTACTGAGGTGAATACGAAACTGAAGGTGCAGGCGGGCACCCTCCACCGTGGCTGCAATACACCTATCCAAGGCCGTACATCCAGCTCGCGAACAGCACTGTGAAGGGAACAAGCGCCAAGCACGGTAGGCAGAAGCACGCGTGCTAACCAACGGGCCAGACAGCAGGGCAAACGCCGATGCAGAGTAAGCTTTGTGGAGTAACGCAACCAGTAGCGTGAACAGGCAGGGGCCTATCCTACAGCAGCACACACCCAAAGCGAAAGCAAAGTAGCACGCACACACGAGTGAGACGAAGGGACGCCCCACAATATCACCCAGGACACGAAAGAACTAAAGCAAACAAGGGCCACGAGGAAGTCTCTAGTACCTGTCAATCAAACAGGTTTTGTTAAAGCCGTGGGGACAACAACAAACATACTGTCAATGAGCATGCTTATAGACAAGGCAGAGATGAAAAAAATGCCCCTGCACCTCTGCTTTATAGACTACAAGGCGGCATTTGACAACATCAACCGCAATTTACAATGGACAAAGCTCAAGGATTGGGGTATCCCAAAAGGTTTGCTGGAGCCATTAATTAACCTACATACAGACACTTGGATTCAGATCAAGGTGGGGGATGGCTCAATGCTGTCAAGGTGGACACTCACACGAGGAGACAGGCCCAAGGAGAGAGGCTTTCATCTGCACAAGCGCACTTTTCAGCGGCACACGAGGCTCCCGGCTGACGACTCGCCGCACCCGCTTCGCGGGTGCCGCATCGCTGGTGAGCCCCAGTCCCTGTATCTTTGTGGGCGGAACCCAGAGGTCGTAGCGGAAAGGCGGTAAGGGGCGCGAGGCACCAGCGGGGCTGCGAGCGTGCAGGGACTTCATTTCCCAGAAGTCCCTGCGAGACCAAGGAAGAGCTTCCGGTCCGCTCTCCCTGCTGGCCCGCCCCCCGCCCATCTCAGGACTTTAAAAAAGAGCACCAGCAACCCTTGCATTGTGGACACTCACACGAGGAGACAGGCCCAAGGAGAGAGGCTTTCATCTGCACAAGCGCACTTTTCAGCGGCACACGAGGCTCCCAGCTGACGACTCGCCGCACCCGCTTCGCGGGTGCCGCATCGCTGGTGAGCCCCAGTCCCTGTATCTTTGTGGGCGGAACCCAGAGGTCGTAGCGGAAAGGCGGTAAGGGGCGCGAGGCACCAGCGGGGCTGCGAGCGTGCAGGGACTTCATTTCCCAGAAGTCCCTGCGAGACCAAGGAAGAGCTTCCGGTCCGCTCTCCCTGCTGGCCCGCCCCCCGCCCATCTCAGGACTTTAAAAAAGAGCACCAGCAACCCTTGCATTGTGGACACTCACACGAGGAGACAGGCCCAAGGAGAGAGGCTTTCATCTGCACAAGCGCACTTTTCAGCGGCACACGAGGCTCCCAGCTGACGACTCGCCGCACCCGCTTCGCGGGTGCCGCATCGCTGGTGAGCCCCAGTCCCTGTATCTTTGTGGGCGGAACCCAGAGGTCGTAGCGGAAAGGCGGTAAGGGGCGCGAGGCACCAGCGGGGCTGCGAGCGTGCAGGGACTTCATTTCCCAGAAGTCCCTGCGAGACCAAGGAAGAGCTTCCGGTCCGCTCCCCCTGCTGGCCCGCCCCCCGCCCATCTCAGGACTTTAAAAAAGAGCACCAGCAACCCTTGCATTGTGGACACTCACACGAGGAGACAGGCCCAAGGAGAGAGGCTTTCATCTGCACAAGCGCACTTTTCAGCGGCACACGAGGCTCCCAGCTGACGACTCGCCGCACCCGCTTCGCGGGTGCCGCATCGCTGGTGAACCCCAGTCCCTGTATCTTTGTGGGCGGAACCCAGAGGTCGTAGCGGAAAGGCGGTAAGGGGCGCGAGGCACCAGCGGGGCTGCGAGCGTGCAGGGACTTCATTTCCCAGAAGTCCCTGCGAGACCAAGGAAGAGCTTCCGGTCCGCTCTCCCTGCTGGCCCGCCCCCCCGCCTAAACCGACACCTACAAAACACCACCTCACTCCCGCAGCGCGGGACGCAGCCCGGGCTAAGACTGGGCAAAGACAGGGCCGTTTTAGGCCGTTAGAGGCAGTTAGAGACTGGGCTGGGCCACCCCACTTCGATGTTCAAATCGACCTCTAAATTAGAACCCAGCATGGCAACCCGCGAGTTCAGAGACAGAGCAGCCAAATCAAAACTAAAAAATGGCACCCTGGATGATTTTATCACCAGGACTCACACTGCCATAGACAATGAAATAACCAAGATGCAACATAGGGTGTCACTAGAACTTGAAGCTGCCAGAAGACTGTCAGTCGAGTTAACCGCCGCTAAAAAATCCTCTCTTGGCCCTATTGCCTGGGCGAAAACTCCTGAACGGCTGTTAGGTCCTACACCCACCCTGATCGTTACCAATGCCGACATTCATGCTACAAAAGTAGTAAGTTCACCCTCCCCACAGGGGAGACCCATAGACAAATCCATCTCCCCCCCAAATTTCCATCCAGGCGAGAATGTAGACCAAAAGAAGGGTTGTGACGAGGGCTTATCCTCAACAGTTGAACCCACCCCTGCCCCACAAGAAAAAGATGCTAGCCTATTCACAGTACAAAAGCACCCACACAATAAAAGGAAACGCAACCCTACCTCGGCATACTCAAGAAAAAAGGCCAAAGTGGCGAAGGCGCAGCTATCAACCAAGGCACCTCCCCTTGATAACTTGCCAACACTGCAATCATCAACCCTAGTAACATGCACGGAAAACACCTCCCCCCACACAGTAGTCATCCAGGAAAACAACGATCTCATCATAGAAAGTGACACTGCAGGAACCCCTCTATGTTCTATCAAAGGGAGGGATGTTGAATTTCTTACTATTGTTTGGGAAACTTTAAAAAAACTACTCTCCCCAATAGAACAGAGATTCACACACATAGAGACGCAGCTACTAGAAATAGAAAAAAGTATATTAAACTTGGCAACCATCACTATGCAGAATTCCACATCTACATGCACAAATGGACCTTTGCTCCCAGCCGTACACTTGGACTCTACCACCCAAGTTACAGCGAATCCGCGGCCTCCCCCTAAAGCTAAGAGACCAGGATCTACTAACACACTTGTACCTGCCGCATGTTCTTCCATTAACTCTTCCAATACTATACCTAAGGTCAAACCAACACCCAAACCCCGAACTAAGGTAAATGTCAATAATCATCCTAGTGGGGCAATCCCACCTCCCTTAGCCGTACCCGCCCAAAGTACACCTGTCCCGACTGAGCAACCTAATGTGAGACACAATGGCCAGAGCGCTAATCCTTCAACATCGCAGAGAGCCAGCACCAGTTTTATACGATCAAGGGGATTTGTAGATCTTCCCCCTGAGGTAAGCCCCTACGTCGTGGTGCTGACCGGGGTAACCGAACTGGTATATAATCAGCATGAAAACTTTGCCTCCCTCAAGAACAAGGTGATCCACTGGTTGGAAACCAATAAATCAATCCCCAACCACTTAAGGAGTAAAATCCTTATGGTAAGGAGGGTACCTTGGGTAGGGACCACACAAAAGACCACCCCTGGAGACTGTGTGATAATCACCTTTGAGGACTCCAATACTGCTCATGCCATCTACTCATGGATCAACCATAGCTCAGCTACAACAATAATAGCAAGACCACTCACCTTTTTCTACCCTCCATGTCCCCCTCCAGCTCAGGGGGGGAACTGGAGCAGGATGCAGGAGAGGAAACACACTTGGGGAGCACAAAGTAACTGGTGGGCAGATACACCCGGAGGATGGAACGGGATCCCGACTTCCAATAGATACGGTTGTCTCGAGGAGGTGGACTGACTTCCACATCCAGTAGACACTGCACCCCCCTCACCCATTGTAACCAGCAATCACACTCAGTCTTCAGGCAATGCACCGATAACCAGTACCCCAGACACACTTATGGTTGGCTCTTCTCTCCCACCAACACCAGCACACACAGTGTCAATTGATCTTAGACCAGGGGCAGATAGACATATTACATGCTCTCCCATGGGTGAAACCGCTGACCCCAATCAGGGGCTGAATCATAAACTCCCCATTCCACAGAGCCATACACTAAACAGTGCTCTATGGCACACCGCCCCACCTAATCAGTGTGGGAAATCTGTAGCTCTAGGGCGCCCCGGAACATCAAATATTAGAAGCACAACAGAGGCTCACGGCACACTCTCCATTCTATCCTGGAATGTGGCTGGGTTAGCTAACAAATTAGATTCCCCCGATTGGATAGATTTAGTAGAGGGCTATGACATCTGTCTCTTACAAGAGACTTGGGCTAGAGAACAACTTAGCCGCCAGGGATTCGCGACCTTTAGCATTGAAGCGAAATGGGGTGGAAAAGGCCGCCCTTCAGGAGGCCTTTCAACCTGGGTGGGGTCCCACCTGGCCTGCAGGGCCACACCTATGGAAACCAATTCTTGTGACTTCCAATGTGTCTCCCTAGAATGGCCATGTGGAGGGAAACTTGTAGTGATCAACTTTTATTCGAGGCCAGTTGGGGTTGCTGCAACATCGGGCCCAGTGGAAGATCTAGCACATTTCCTCGATACACACAATTTTTCCTCCCCTTTAATCATAGGTGGTGACTTTAATAATCAATTTGAACCACTCCCCGCCTATGTGGAAGGTATATCGGCCGAGGAGGATGACCTATGGGATATTCCCTCCTTGGCAGATGTAGCCACCAAGATATGTTCCCCCCTCGCCATTCAGATAATGTCCCTTACACTCAGTCACTCTCTCAGGGCATGCAATGGCCGGATGGAGGGTGATATTCCGCCTAAAAATACCTTCAATAGGCTGGGACACGAGTCAAGGATCGACTACATAATGGTATCAACCAGAGATTGGAAGAGGGCGAAAGACTTCAGAGTCATCTCCAGATATGACAGTGACCACAATCTGCTCTCACTAAGGTTTGAGATCCCTTATCGCCATCTTGAGAAGGTAGATCCCAATGCACCATCCCAGTCCGACCTAACGTTAACCAGCAATAGGCGCAGGATAAAATGGACCAAATTGCTGGAAAACCAAACCAATATTGAAAGACTTTATGCATTAATCACACCTGCCCTGGAAAAAGTAGAGTGCTGTGTGAACTATCTGGGGAGCGATTTAGAGACTAACACCATGGGTAGCCTGGACTCTCAGGTACATCTGGCTGCAATCGGGAACATCCACTCGGAGCTATGTACAAACCTTGCAGATATTTTGAACCCAGTTGCCAGGCTTCGGAAGCCCAAAAAGAGAAGAGCGACCTGGTTCAACGCCTCTTGCAGGGAAGCAAAAACCCTCCTGCTCCAATCATTGAAAGCCCGAGAAACCCCAACCGTAATTAGGGAGAAACGTCTTTCATACAAATCTGCCCTCCACACCGCAAAAATAGAATGGGACGAGGAGAATTGGTTAAAGATTACAGCCGCCCTCGCTTGCCAAGACTCACTGACCTTTTGGCAAATTGTTAGGCACGGCTCCTCTGAACCACTTGCTGCTGTCGAGGCTTGTATTGCACCATCTGTTTGGGAGGAACATTTTAAAAACTTATATCTCCCACATAACAGTGACAATGAAAGCAGCGATCATGGTGGAGAGACCCCCTACATCACAAACAGGCCAACTGAGATCGAGGGCTTCACACTAGAAGAAATTACCCTGGCAATCTCCTCCCTGTCTGCTGGCAAGGCGCCGGGCCTAGATAGGCTCCCAGGCGATCTCTACAAGCATGAACCAAATGTCTGGGCTCCCTATCTAGGGGTACTATTTAATGCTATCTTGAAGGGTTTGCCAATCCCTTCCACTTGGCCAGGGGCAGAAATTGTGCCAATTTTTAAAAAGGGCTCTCCCCTCCTTCCCGCAAACTATAGGCCTATAAGCCTAATCGACGTTTCCCAGAAACTCTTTTCCAAACTCTTGTTAAACCGCCTACATGAGTGGATCAGGGATTATAACATCTTGAGCCCCTTTCAAGCAGGCTTTAGGGAGAAGGTCTCCACAGTGGACCAGGTCTTTCGCCTGGCCATGATACACTGGAAAACAGTACTACTGGAGGGTGGCAGCCTCTACACGGTATTTGTGGACCTAAGGGCAGCGTTCGACCTGGTACCGAGGAACAAGTTATGGGAGGTCCTCGATAATCTGGGGGTCCCTGATGGCCTCTTGAAAATGATAATACGTCTCCACACTAGAAACTATGCCCAGGTTAGATGCGGCAGGATGGGAGAACTGTCTGAGAAGTTCCCCGTTGGCAGGGGGGTAAGGCAGGGTTGTGTGCTCGCACCAACCCTGTTTTGCCTCTATGTCAACGGGGTAATTGCCCACTTAGCAGGTGTAACCAACTCCGATGCACCGAAACTGGCCTCCGAGAGGGTATCAGCCATCATGTTCGCCGACGATACACTGCTTTTATCCAAGTCAGCAAAAGGTATCCAGTGCACTCTTGACGGCTTTGTGGACTTCTGTGAAACCCACGGACTAGAAATTAATGCCACAAAGACTAAATTCATGGTCTTCAACCCTCCACAGAAATTTCACTTCTGTCCTAGTATTTTACACACCAAACTGGAAATGGTAAATACCTTTGAATACCTAGGAATTGTTTTGAACGATAAATTTACCTGGAACTCCCACCTGGAAAAAGCGGCACTGAAACTGACCCAGCAGACGGGAGGCGTAATGAAGCTCGTGGCAAACAACAAATCCTCGGTTAGGCCGATTGGCCCCCCACTACAGATCTACAAATCCCAGGCCAAGGGGGCAGCCCTCTATGGATCTGAACTCTGGGGCCACGAAAATACATCTAAATTGTTGTTGGTGGAGAACAGATTTATCCGTAACCTTGTAGGGTTACCACCGAGCACCCCCCTTGTTCCGCTGAGGATGGACCTTGGTTTACGACCACTTAATGAGGAGCTGGCTCTACGCCCACTGGCCTTCTGGCGTAGATTATGGTCAACCCCTGAATTGGCCAGCTATAGGGAAGGACTACGGGAGATCCTAGCCACTCCTGGTGCCGGAAAAATCAAATGGCTCTTCCACATCAAGCTCGAACTGGTGGCTGCAGGTTTTTCAAGTATGTGGTCTGACCCCCAAAACGAGTGCCAAACCCACTCTAAAAAAGATCTAGCCAGGTCTTATCGAGAATCTAAACTTTCACGGATTCTTAATCATCTAGATCCTGGGTCCCTGACAGCGTCCTTTTTCTCCCATAAGGTGAACTATAATATGGAACTGACTCTAGACAAAATTTATCCCAATGTACTGAGAAAACTATATCTTCAGTGGAGGCACGGCTCTCTTCCAATTAAATCTTTTACAACCAAATGGAACCGTGATTCCAGCAGTACATGTCCTGCTTGTAGAAACACGGATGAGAGCGAGCTCCACATTCTCTTTTTTTGTCCAGCTTATCATGGGATCCGTAGGCACTGGATTCTTCCTTTATGCAGAAACTTGGGATTCAAGAAGTGCCTGCAGGCTTACAGAGTCCTAAAAACTGATTTGTCAGACCAAATTGTATTTACAATGGCCAAGTACCTGGGCGCCCTCTGGTCCACCAGAAGGAAATACCTCAAAATATAGACTGAATATGGATCCGTTTATCATATCCAGGTTTCTTTCCAGTAACGTTTTTATGTATTTTACATTTTATTGCACAAATCATTTAAATGTATTGTTCTACATGACTGTCTTTTATGGTAAATTTTTACCGAAATAAAGGTTTTCAAGATTGATACAAACCAACAACGGCCTTAAGCAGGGTTGCGTGTTGGCACCCACACTGTTCAATCTGTTCCTCGCGGATCTGGTGCCCCTATTAAATAACTGCAACTCACACTCACCAAAATTAGGAGGCCTAAATCTACCATGCCTCCTATACGCAGACGACCTGGTGTTAACAAGCCATACTAAAGTAGGGCTTCAAAATCTCTTAAATACAACCCAGAGATACTCTGAGCTAAATGATTTAACAGCGAACCTCGAGAAGACGCAAACAATGACAATCAGCAAGAACAAACACAAGAAAAGCTTCTCGTGGTTCTGGAACAACATCCGCATCAAAGACACCTCGTCGTATAAATATCTAGGTGTGAAGATTGATAGGGGTGGCCAATTCAGTGAACAAAGGGACAGTATAAGAGGTAAAGGCCTTGCTCTGGCAATCGTCTTAAAAACACTAAATAACAACCTCTCTGGCCCTTCTCTGACCCCTTTACTACATGTCATACGTGCAAAATTATTACCAACACTAACTTATGGGAGCGAGGCCCACCGAGGCAGAGATGCCGTAACACTTGACAGTACAATCGTGTCGGCATACAGAATCATCTTCGGCCTTCCAAAGCGATCCTCCCCAGCACAGATCAGATTGGAGTTTGGTATTCGGTCACAGCTTTTTGCAAGACAAGGGGCATATATCTGCTCATGGGACAAAGTAAGAAAAACGACTGAAGGAACGTTGAACGCATACTTATGGAAAGAACTAGAGCAGACCCAAAATTCACCAGCAGCAAAATATTTGGCAAAGAGTATAGTGAACACCGGACTGGCAGAACTCTGGGCGTCCCAAGTAGATCACAAATCATTCAACAAACTGGTGAAGAAATCGATCAAGCTTCAGTCATGGGTCCAGGACAAAGCCACCCTATCAAAAAGATCTCATGCATGGATGGTATTAAATACATACCTGATACAAGCCTCCCAGCCTTATCTTGGCCTAGGTTATGCAAAAAAAAACAAATTGTCCTTTCTAAGATATAGACTGTGCCAGCTACCATGTATTCTATACCTCCCTCACTGGCTGAGATCGAAAGCTGGAACATTATGCAGGTTATGTGGCATTGGGGCTGAAGACATGAAGGCACTTGCTATGCACGTGTGAAGAATTACAAGAAGAAAGAAAGCTCCTGCTGAAACGCCACTTTATTTTACAGGGGGTACGCACACGAAGGAGTGCAGTGCTAACCTGCTTCTCAGCACAGGATCCTCAGCTCAGTTGCAGTTTCGTGAAATTTTTAAAAGCAGTGGAAAAAAAAACTACCAAAAACTGACACATGAACTATCTACAAACAGGACAAATGATTTAACTTACGAATTGCCATAAGCAGGCGAACACGCATAACAGACGAGACGAGTGAGGGCAACGTGGGGCAGAAGGTGGCAACAGCGAAAGCAGGAAAAGAGAATCAACTACTACGGCGGAAACAGAAACGAAACCGATAGTGTACACAGGCGGCGGCCATCTTGGCGAGAACGCACCCAAGGCCAATGGACAGGTGAGAAAATTGCACAGAAGGCACAAATGAGCAATCGCCACTGCAGCCACTAGATGGCTAAGGTACCTCACAGACCAGACAAGTGAGTGCAATCAGGAGCAGCAGGTGGCAATGGCAGCAACGCCGGGTAAGTGAAACAACTAGCGAGACGAATACGAAACTGAAGGTGCAGACAAGCAGCGGCCATCTTGACAGGAGAGCACCCACCCTAGAACAAAATGATCGACGGGCAAACGCACAGAGCACACAAACGGGCAATCGTCCCTGCGGGCACAAGCTGGCAAACGTACCCAACAGACCAGAGGAGCGAGTGCAATCAGTGCCAGCGTGTGGCAACGGCATTAACGCCGGAAAGTGAACCACTACTGAGGTGAATACGAAACTGAAGGTGCAGGCGGGCACCCTCCACCGTGGCTGCAATACACCTATCCAAGGCCGTACATCCAGCGCGCGAACAGCACTGTGAAGGGAACAAGCGCCAAGCACGGTAGGCAGAAGCGCGCGTGCTAACCAACGGGCCAGACAGCAGGGCAAACGCCGATGCAGAGTAAGCTTTGCGGAATAACGCAACCAGTAGCGTGAACAGGCAGGGGGCTATCCTACAGCAGCACACACCCAAAGCGAAAGCAAAGAAGCACGCACACACGAGTGAGACGAAGGGACGCCCCACAATATCACCCAGGACATGAAAGAACTAAAGCAAACAAGGTAAAGAGCATAGAGCAGGAAAGATAACCCCGCCTCAAGTCTTCCTGCTGGAGCCTTGAAGCGGACCTGGCGGGAGCAAAAACAAGAACAAGGTCCATCCGAGAGCCAAGCAGATACAGACTAGACCACCAGCACACAAGCAAAACCCCACGGACCCACTGGGAGAGCACTCTAACTCGGCTGCACAACGGAAAGGGGGCAGGCTAGACAGCTACTTAGCCAGAAGGCGCCTCAGCGAAATGTCAAACCAAGAAGGAAAAGGAGCCAATGAGGTAAAGAAATATAAAAACAACCCTCCAGACTCGCCCTTGAAGCTAAAAAATGATACAACTCTGGACACAATCCTCAGGAAAGTCAATGAAGGTCCACCAAACAAACAATCGACAACATGCAGCTAGAGCTAGCAGCTATAAAGGCAGACCAACACAACACAAATAACAGGATGACACAGCAGAATCACGAATCAGCGACATTGAGGATGCCAACACTCAGTCAAGCAGAGCTCTACTTTTGGTCTCCAAAGCCACCAGCACCCTACAGAAGCAGCTTGCTGAGCAAGACGACCGCACAAGAAGAGACAACATAAGACTACTCAGTGTACCGGAAGGGGAAGAGGATAAGCCAGGATCCTGCTCAGCCCTCCTAGAGGAGCTCAACCCGCAAATCACCGGCCTTAAATTTGACAGAAACTTCGAACAGGTACCAGCTATGAAGCTCCAAAACGCACGTGGCCGACGCCCAATCATTTGCAGACCTCTTAGGTCACAGCAAACCAAGGCCATTTAGGCAGTGGCTAGGAAAAACCAGACCCTAAAGTGGAAAGACAACAAAATAATAATTACACAAGACTTCTCGCGCCAAACCATCAAAACAAGGAAAGGCTTTCTGGCACTGAGGGAAAGAATGAGGAAGGACAACATCACTTTCAGCTTTGCAGGCCCGGCAAGACTGAGAATCGTAGACATGGGGCACACCCTGATCTTCAACGTTCCGGGCGAACTAAGAAGAAACCTCCACGGCCCTCTGCCGGAGGATATGGAAGCGCAACGCTCAGACACTGCGAAGAGAAGAGCGTCATTGGACAACACGAGTGCAACGGACCACTCTTGCAAAGGTCAATAATCATGGACACCAGAGAACTCAAATCACGAGATCAACAACTCTACCTCAAGCAACCATTCTACCTCACGGTATAGTTTTTAACTAGAACCTCAATTTGCAAAAGAAGACGGTCCTCAGTCCCGGGGTGGACCCTGTCAATAATTTAGTGCACTGGTCCTACCTCAAGGGTAGCACGCCTACCTCATTCACCCTGGGACAGGTGGAACCCAACAACGCAAAGACATTCCATATGGATCAAATGTATATCCTTTACTAATGATCCCTGGTCAAGCCCGGGGCCAAGACCCTAGATATTTCATGAAGAAACCCTTCGGGGGAGGGATGGGGGGAGGGAACTTTGCTAATGCACGCCCAATTTTTGAAATGCGGGGGGAGGGGGGGCAGGGGGGCAGGGGGGTGGGCCAGTATAGATCATATACTTCTATCTCTTTCTTTCTCTAATTCTCACATTCTTAACGGACATACATACCCAGCCAGCACGACTATCAGACCAACCCGACTGGGCACATAGGGGCGCACCAGGAGAGGGTGGGATGGACCAAAATGTAGGGGGTCAACCTCCCACAGACAACACCAAGTAAGGGCGATAAGAAGCACAAATCATGACAATACATAGCAACTCCCAGCTACTCTCAGACCTAAAAATAATCTCACTCAATGTTAAAGGGCTCAACCACCCGATAAAGAGAAGGAAGATAATGGACTACCTAACTAAACTAAAAAGCGATGTGTGCGTCCTTCAGGAAACAAAACTTTTCGAAGAGGACGCACAGCGCCTAAATGCAAACTGGGTAGGGCTAACCCTATGCTCGCCAACCATTCACAAAAAGAGAGGGGTAATAACGCTAATAAATAAGAAAGACAGACTGACCATACACGAGTGTCATGCGGACGATGATGGGCGCCTGCTAATAACCAGTATGAAGCGTGGGAAGGAAACTGTACATATCGGCAACATCTACAGCCCAAACACAGAGGACGAGTCCTTTTGGAGGGAGGTGGGGGACAAACTTGGCAGTCTCCCCCAAGATGAGCTCTTGATAGTAGCAGGGGACCTCAATCAGGTACTAGATCAAACCATAGACAGACACGCACAAAGAACCAGCCACCAGACACAGTCTCAACACTTACTTAGGAACCTATGCGCCAAACTCCACCTCAGCGACCCATGGAGACTCCAAAACCCAGACGCCAGAGACTACACCTTTTATTCCCACCCCCACAACTCATATAGAAGAATTGACTACATCCTGATCTCAGCCACTCACACCCACCTTATAGAACACACAGAGATTGCGCCAAGAACAGTGTCAGATCACTCCCTCATCAGCCTAACACTTAGCGGTCATCACAACGAACAAACAAGCTGTAGATGGAGATTCAACAGCGATGTCATTAGAGATCCAGCTAACGCTGCCGCCATAGAGGAAGCCAATAAAGACTATCTAGAAATCAACTACAAGCCAGATATAGACAAGGGAGTACTCTGGGATGCTATGAAAGCCATAATAAGGGGGAAAATAATAAGAATCAAGTCTAGAATGAATAGGGACAGGAACAAAACATTACTAGAATTAGAGGGGCAGATCAAAGACCTGGAGATGCACCACAGCGTCAACCTAGCCGACAGAAACACACTGATGACACTGACGAGGAAAGAATATTAGCTCAATAAGATTTTAAGCGAGAGAGCAGGTACATGGATAAACAGGTACAAAGCCATAAACCTCTGTTCAGCGAATAAAGCAGGGAAGGCCCTGGCCTCATACCTTAAAAGTAAGCAAAGACAACATGCCATTGCAGCCATGACTGACACCAACAGGACATCTCAAACACCCATGAGGTACAATACAAAGAAGACAAAGACCTAAACCCAGATGGGGGAGCAGCCCTCCTAGGCAAGCTTAACCTACCAAAGCTAACAGAGGCCCAACGCGCAACACTAGAGCAAGACATTACAGGAGCAGAAATAGACATGGCAGTAGCGGCCCTAAAGGATAACAAGTTAAAGAAAAACAGGGTTCAACCCACTATAGTCAATAGGACCTGGGTAAATTATTGGTATGAAAGGAAGGGGTCCAAGACCAAAACAAATAAGTCAAACTTAATTACAATTAATATACAATAAACTCAGAAAGCAAAGCTGTTGGATGCAAATGAATTTAATTCGGATTTGCATGCACATCGTTTTCAATGATTGTAACTCATAATACATTTTATTATAAACATCACAGGTTTAAATGTACGTGCCCACATACACAACAGGAGGGGAGAGAGGGGGATTGAGTGAGGGAAGTGTCAAGAAAGGGTAGGGGTAATCTGTGTCATTCAGTGACAAGTCATCATTCTTAATTTACAAGACTGTGTACAAGTGGTCCTTATTGATAGAAGGCCACATACGAGGCTCAAATGAGTCCTAAAGTATTACTCATGAACAAAGGCCTCACTCCGCTAGAGCTGTTAGTGTCTTGTTTGGGATCGGAGTAGGTCAAGGGTTACGTGGTCTACGTTTCGACCCGGAATAGCCGTAGGATAGTGTTCCTTACAAGTCGGGTCTTCGTCAGGACTGAGAAGGTTGTGGGTGGGCGCCTCCTAGGGAATAGTTAAGGAACCAAATTAGAACAGACCCAACCTGTCGATTAATTACAAGGAGGGTGGATAAATGAAGAACATTTCATCAATTAAAAACGTGTTGTCAAGTCGTGCCTAAAGCACATACTTATACGTTAAAGATTCAACAGAATCCAAACTTAGGCTCACCTATCGCAAGGGGTGAGAGAGGTGGAAATTGATAAGTCGTCAGATCAATGGTGAGCTTCTCAAACAGTCCAGTAGTCAATTCATAGAAGTGGTGGAAAGATCACCTAAATTAATCAGACAGGGTATTACCGTATAATTAAGGTATTGTTTACATGATGATTCTGATTAGCACAAGTAGTTTTTATCAGAAGCCTCACCACTTGTACTTTATAGAAATCCAGCTGGTCGGACTGGAGGAGTTCATTAGTAGGTTCTTAAAAACTGGTTGAATACTGTCACCTTGAATAGGGAGACAGGATATTATCATTCGTGGATTTAATACATGTTAGTTCTGGGTGTCAAAACATAGTCTTGGTCAGTGAACTCACCACTAATACTTTTATTAGAAAAACAAGGAAGAGTGGATTCTTCTCATATAGCACATAAATTGTGCTTCGATATTAGTTACCATAGGGTTCTTGATAGATTCTAGCAAAAATTGCCTGCATATGAAGGACAAAAAACGGAAACAGATTGAAAGAGAGATTTTTATATATATTGTCTGAAATTAGTAATGTCAAAGACAGTTTACCAGTCAACCTTTTACTTGATTACCTCTCAAAAAAGGAGTAAGCTTTTTGTAGAGGAGGTGGTTTGAAGGTTCAGCCTAAAAAAAAATATATATATAAGGGAGGCAAGTATCCAAGCCGTGTTTTTTTTTCAAAGAAAGGGGGTTAATGTTAGAAAACACCTTACCAGTCAACATTTTACTCGATTGTCTTTGCACAAAGGGAGTTTTATCAGCAGTAAGCGTTGTAGAGGAAGTGGTACGAAAATTCAGCCTAAAAAATATGTAAGGGAGGCATTTGTCAGTATGCGTGCCGTATTTAATTCGAAATAAGGGGGGGGAGAGGGGATAAGGCCGACTATGTCGGGTGCTTACCTTCACACGCAGACATTCTTTCAACGTCCCTATGCGGGTTAGGCTGCCTCCTGTAAAACAGTAAGGCGACCGAAAATTAGATTCAGGCGCCACAATCGTGCAGCGCTCCGTGCGGTTTGACAGGGGGTAAAGGAAATATTGTCTTAGTTTACCTTGGTGAATACAAACGTCGCGGATTCAATCCAAAAGGTTCACGGTGCAAAGAGTGTTGCCGCTGACCACATCAAACCCGGTTACTTCCTGGTTTGTATTTGAGGGTGGGCGGGGCTGAGTGACCGAAGCATCGAACTAGAAAAAAGACTAGTGTGTCTTTGTAGGACGATATTGCAGATTATCCATTCTGTGAATAATCTAAACATCGCAATTGAGTGGAGACTAGCTAGATTTGCAGGGACATTATTTTTTAGGTGCAGAGCTATTGTGGTATTATATAAAACCATAATAGTTATTCAAAATGGTTTACATTATCACACTTATCAACGAAGTGTAAAGTGACTTTAAGATAACATTAAAGGATGTATCTTGGGAATTGACTGGAGTCGAATTTGGATCCGCGACCGGTTAATACAGAAATAAACGTTGTTTATAAAGCTAAGTAC
The DNA here is from genome assembly GCF_964263255.1 of Lissotriton vulgaris. Lineage (NCBI taxonomy): Eukaryota > Metazoa > Chordata > Amphibia > Caudata > Salamandridae > Lissotriton > Lissotriton vulgaris. The sequence goes on from NC_141696.1 coordinate 1,276,366,012, forward strand.
ACACATTGTAGAGGGCAACCATTGCACTCAATTTCTAATATGCCTTCCCTGAGATCTGAGCTTTTTTTTAAAAAACATACCAAGTCATGTAAACAGAGTGCACTTATCTCGTAGGATAGTGTAAACTCTAACAGTTAATTTTCAATACCATTGGAAAATTATGTAAAGATACTTAAGGTCATTGTATATTTCAGAAAAATAAGAGTGCACTTATCTCGTAGGATAGTGTAGACTCAAACATTTGATTTCCATTATGGTTGTGAAGTAAGAGACAGTATCATGTTGGATCTGATAATGCAAAAGGTTCATCATTTTGTATTAGAATTGAAATCACAGATTGGCTAGTTGAGCAAAGCTATTCTCGGATTCATTTAGGCCATCAACTATGGAATTAAAGATATGAATCCATTTTAGCTCTCTGATATTCAGAATGTTGGGTAGATCCCCACCCCTAGCACCAAGTGTTACATGTTCCAAGACAACCCATCTTAGGGATTCAGGCAAATGATTATGTCTGTCACAGTGTTCAACAAGGGGTGCCCCAGATACCTTGCATCGGATGCGGCTGCAATGTGATAGAAAACGAGCTTTGACACGCTGTTGGGTCTGACCTACATAAATGAGGTCGCATGGGCAGATTATACCATAGATTACGTTCTTAGTATTACAATTGGTGTGACTTTTATATGTGTGTCTATGGTTTTTGAACACAAAGTCTTTGCATTGTATGGTTAGAGGATAAGCTTTACAGTTTCCACATTTAAAATGTCCTGTTATTGGTGGTTGGTTCCAGCATGAGGCAAGGGTTGGTTGTGGTGGGCATTCCAGAAAGGAAGATACTACGTAGTCTTTCACATTTCTCGCCTTTTTGAAAGCGTGCATGGGTGCATTTGTGATTTCTAGATCGTTTGCGATAAGACCCCAATGTTTATTTATTGCTTTTTTGATCAAATGGCTCTTCGTTGAAAAAGTGGTTACGCATATCATACGTTCGTCTGATTGACGTTGTCGTGTAGAAGGTTCCAAAAGTGTTTCGCGGTGGCAGAACCACGCCCTCTTCCTCGAGCGTTTGATTAGCCGTTTGGGGTAGCCTCTTTCTATTAGACGTCTCATCACGAAGGAACTGGCCCAACGGCAAGTTATCACGAAGGCTTTGTGGGTGGTGGCTCGAGTACTGTAACAACGAGCTACGTTCCGCAGGTTTTTGGAATAGGTTGGTGTATAGTGTACCCTCCTCTGGTATTATGGAAATGTCAAGAAAATCAATCTTTTTGTTACTGGCTTGTATAGTAAATTGGATGTCCGGTGAACGTAGATTAAGTCAAGTATGGAAATCCTGTAGTTCATTATCATTGCCCTTCCAGATTACCAACACGTCATCTATATAGCGGACCCAAAGTTGTATTCGGTGCCGAAAAGGGTTCTGATCACAGATGACAAAAGTCTTTTCAAAGAAGGCCATAAATAATATTGCCAGGTCCGGGGCAAAGGCTGCCCCCATTGCCACGCCCTTCGTTTGTAGATAGAAGACATTTTGGAACATGAAGAAGTTCCTCATCATGGCGATCTTCAATAGGAGGATTATGAATGAGGTGGGTACCTGTACCGGAGCTTCGCGACTGTCCAGGGCTACCGTAGCCACCATCAAGGCCTCATCTTGAGGGATGCTAGTATAGAGCGACACAATGTCGCAAGTCACTAGTAGTTCCTCATCGGGATTGAAGAGTTTACCATCTATCAGAGTAATGGTGTGTGTCGTATCTCTCAGATATGTAGGGGTTGCTTCCGCTAAAGGTTTTAAAAAGAAGTCCACATATCTGCATAGAGGCTCAAGAATGGATCCACACCCAGAAACGATGGGTCCTCCTGGGGGATTGCGTAGGTCTTTGTGGACCTTGGGTAACGTGTATATGGTAGGTATGCGGGGGTGGCTTTGATTGAGGTACTGGTATTCATGATCCGTGAGGAAACCTTGTTGAACACCATCCTGAGTCACCCTCTGGATTTCAGCAGCCAGGTCTTTTGTGGGGTCTGATGTTAGTCTTTTGTAACTGACCCCATCATTTAGTTGGCGCCAGATCTCTTCCTTGTATTTTGATGTATCTTGGATTACGATCGCTCCGCCTTTATCGGCTGGCTTCACTACCACATCGTGATTGGATTTGAGAGTATCAAGGGCTGTTCTCTCGGTCTTTTGGATGTTGTATTTTACATAGGTCTTCTCACTCAAAATTTGATTGACCTCTTCAGAAATGATGCTTTCGAAAGCCAAAATTCGGTGGCTCATCACATTGGATGGAGGTACAAATCTTGAAGGGGCCCTGAATCCGGTTACAGATGTGTTTTTGGGAAGTGGTCTGTTCTTGAAAAAGAATCATAATCTTATCTTACGGAAGAATTTGGAAAGTTCCATAAGTGTATTGAAGCGATTTGGAGGAGTTGTTGGCGAAAAAGATGATAAGCCTTTGCTCAAAACCCTAAGTTCATCCGCATTAAGCTCTTGTGATGACAAGTTAATGATTGGTGTATCTGTTGTTTTTGCCACCTGTAGTTCTTGCGTCTTGTCGAGCGTTCGCCATGTTCCTCCGGTTGGAATCGAACCTGTTTCGTCCCACAGCCTCTCCCACCTTCGTTGTCCCACTGCATCGGGGGGCCTTGCTGACCGCGTCCAGTCCCTCGGTTCCAGTTGTTGCCTCGTCCACGGGGCGGTCTCCATGATCCCTGTTCTAAAAAAGAGTTGGATTGGTATTGTGGGCGATATGTGTCCTGGTAACCGTAAGAGTTGCTGGTGCCTGCTTGTTCAGAATCTTCTCCCGAACTGTAAGACGAATCAGAGAATGTGGTGAAGCGTCCTCTCGATCTGCCCCCTCTGTAGCCTCGATTGGTAAATCTTCCCTGTTGGTCCTGTCGAAAGTAGTCGTCAGACAGGTAGGGATATGTCTTCTTTTTGTGCACCATACCCGGCGAGACCCGCCTCCAACCTACATCTGGACCTACCCCGAACACTAGTTGTGAATTACGGCGACTTTATCTACTTTTCGGCTCTACCCGCCGTCACCATCGCCCATCCACGTATACCCAGACGCATTCCCATATTCACGCTCGCTTTGCGGGAACACCCGATTAGGACCGGGTCGGAAGTATCACCGTTCCACCGACCACGCTCCTCATGCCCTTTTTTACAGCCCTGAAGAGTCACGGGTTAACTCCCTGCTTGACGAAACACGTGTCGGCTGGATTCATGTTCTCAATATATACATCAAAAATTTTAAAAAACGACACAAAAAGAACACATCCGTGTCACTCCTTCCCTATCATTTGTTGGTGATTACTCATATCACATTGATTTGTTGTGTGCATTGGTTTTTTTCCCTATGGTTAACTACCTTCTGAGCATGCTGCCACTAATAGTTACAGGAGATTTTCACAAAATAACTGAACACCATGATTAACATGTTCCTCTGGAGGGGTAAATAAGCCAGGATTAGCCTCCAGAAACTTAGGCTCAGTAAGGACCTAGGGGGCCTCAACGTCACAAGCTTTAAGACCTTCCAGACAGCCTGCCTTGCCAGAAAAGGCATATACTGGCTCACGCCAGAACAGGTTTATGCGCCGGCTTGGCTGGAACTCGAAAGAGCCCTGCTGGGTAGCCTAAACCCTGCGGCCCTCCTCACTGCTAACAAACACCCGGAAGCTAGCAACACAATTCTCAGGAACACCAAAACGCCCTCTTACAAGTAGACAAAAGATTGGAAAAAAGCATAAAAAATACAAAATGGGAATCCATTTGGTTCAACACAAAAATAAAATACAAGAACAGCATACTCACCTTAACCCCCTGGCTCCAGCGAGGTATCCACACCCCATCCCAACCAGAGGAACGCGGGTCCCCATCCACCTTTGCCAGCCTACAACAGAAGCACGACCTCCCAGACATAGAACTATATAACTTTCTTAAAATTGAGATGGCAATCACCAAAGCAGGACTAAGCAAATAAGTACCAACAATACACCAATACCTGACAAATCTCAACAAACTTGGGCACCAACCGTCATACCTATATAAACTACTAAGGGCAAAAACATCTAGATTAAACAGTAAGGCCATAGAATACTGGGAAACATTACATGCCGGGCGCTTTAGCAAGAGAGAAAAATCTCACCTTTGGTCCTCGGCAAGCAGGAATAAAGTCACCACCACACTGGAACAAACAAAATTCTGGCTCCTACACAGAGCATACTGGACCCCGGGACGCCTAGCAGCGGTCGGGCTCATAGACAACAAACTATGTTGGAACTGTCAGAAACAGAAAGGAGACCTAGCGCACATGATTGTCCACTGCCCTAAAGTTAAAACATCCTGGGCGAAAGTAAGAGATTTCATCTATAATGTAACAGGGTACACTCCACAACTAGACCTCCTCAGCATAACAAATGCCTTCATGGCCCGGACACACACTCGACCCCGTCTTCTCATCCAGCAAGGATATCGCCTTCAGCCACGCCACCGGACCCCACTGGACGGACCACAGCTGCGCCCACTTCAGCTTCGCAAGGACCACGATCCACCACCACCAGCAACAGGCTGCACGCAGGAACTGGAACAAGATCACAGCCGACCAGCTCGCGTCCTCCCTGAGCATGAACCCTCCCACCAGCACAACGAACCCTAGCCAGGCGGCCACCAACCTCACGAAGTGGATCAGCGACTGCGCAGACGAGCTCGCCCCCCTGAGGACCCCGCCCAGCAGACCCGGTAGCAAGAAAGCCCCATGGTTCACCGACGAACTCAAGAGCTCCAAGAAGAACTGCAGAGCCCTCGAGAGAACCTGGCGCAGAGACCCAACACCGGACAACATGACTGCCCTCAAGCTCGCCACCCGAAAACACCACCAACTCATCCGCGCCACCAAGAAAACTGCATTCAAGGAACGAATGGATAACAATGCCCACAACAGCAAGGAACTCTTCAACATCGTCAAAGAGCTCTCCAACCCCAACGCCGGAAACAACGACATCACCCCTTCGCAAGACCTCTGCAACTCCCTCGCCTCCTACTTCCACAACAAGATCGCGGACATACACAACAGCTTCAGCACTCAACCGACGATCACCATGACCAAACCACCGCCCCCCACCACCACCCTCCGCGCCTGGACTCCGATCAGCACCGAAGACACCGTCCGCACGATGAACTCCATCCACTCCGGATCTCCGACCGACCCCTGCCTTCACCACGTCTTCAACAAGGCCGACGCTATCATCGCACCCCACCTACGGGACATCATCAATACCTCCTTTGACACTGCTACCTTCCCGGAGAGCTGGAAGCACGCCGAACTCAGCGCTCTACTCAAGAAGCCATCGGTTGACCCCACCGACCTCAAAAACTACCGCCCCATCTCGTTGCTCCCGTTTCCTGAAAAAGTCATCGAGAAGACCGTCAACAAGGAGCTGGCCGCCTTCCTCGAGACGAATGGATCCCTCGACCCCTCGCAGTCTGGCTTCCGGGCCAATCACAGCACCGAGACCGCCCTGATCGCAGTCACTGATGACATCCGAGCGCTGCTCGACAACGGAGAAACAGCGGCCCTCATCCTCCTCGACCTCTCCGCGGCCTTCAACACTGTCTGCCATCGTACCCTAGTACAACGCCTCAGCAACGTCGGAGTCCAGGAGAAGGCACTGGAGTGGATCATCTCCTTCCTCGCCGGAAGGACACAGAGAGTCCGCCTCCCTCCGTTCAGATCAGAAGCCACCGAGGTCATCTGCGGCGTCCCTCAAGGCTCCTCGCTCAGTCCAACCCTCTTCAACATCTACATGAGCCCCCTCGCAGACATCGCACGCCAGCACAACCTCAACATCATCTCCTACGCCGACGACACCCAGCTGATCCTCTCCCTTACCAACGACCCCGCCACCGCCAGAGCCAACCTTCACGAAGGGATGAAAGAGGTAGCCGAATGGATGAAGAACAGCCGCCTGAAACTGAACTCGGACAAGACGGAAGTCCTCATCCTGGGATCCTCACCCTCCGCCTGGGATGACTCCTGGTGGCCCCCCGCCCTAGGCAGCGCACCCAAACCAACAGACCACGCACGCAACCTGGGCTTCATCTTGGACTCCTCCCTCTCCATGACCAGACAAGTCAACGCCGTCTCCTCGTCGTGCTTCAACATCCTGCGCATGCTACGTAAGATCTTCCGGTGGATCCCCATCGAGACCAGGAAGACGGTCACCCAGGCCCTGGTCACCAGCCGTCTGGACTACGGCAAAACCCTCTACGCCGGAACCACCGCCAAACTCCAGAAGAGACTCAAGCGGATCCAGAACGCCTCAGCACGACTCATCCTGGACATCCCCCGTCGCAGCCACATCTCCGGACACCTGAGAGATCTGCACTGGCTCCCGGTCAACAAGAGAATCACCTTCCGTCTCCTCACCCACGCACACAAAGCCCTACACAGCCAAGGCCCAGGATACCTCAACAGCCGCCTCAACTTCTACGCTCCCAAACGCCAGCTTCGATTGACCAGCCTCGCCCTCGCCGCCGTCCCCCGCATCCGTAGAGCCACCACAGGGGGCGGTCCTTCTCCTACCTCGCCGCCAAGACATGGAACTCCCTCCCCACCCACCTCCTCCTGACCCAGGACCACCTCCCCTTCAGGAAGCAACTCAAGAGCTGGTTGTTTGAGCAGTAGCAGATCCCCCCTCCCCCCAGCGCCTTGAGACCCTCTGGGTGAGTAGTGCGCTATATAAATGCGATGATTGATTGATTGATTGATTGGCCCCAGAGATACACTCTGCCAATGACAGGAGCCTCATCATTGACCTACTCCTCCCGGCGGCAACCAAGACAATCCTCTCTAACTGGAAGGACACGGGGAGGGCCACTTTCAGAGTCTGGTTCAACTGGGTCACCTTACTAAGGGGTGCGGACAACATAACAAAAAATCAAACAGATGTGGCTCTCCCTGGACAAAATACCTTGACTCGCAAAAACCGCTGTGAACGCACCACACCGCCAGACACCCTCATGGCCCTCTCCCCCACCCTTCTCCCCCTTGCGCCAACCGTCAGCAAACTCTGTAGTCATGCAACCCATAACACACCACACTCGTGTCCCTTTCTCCTTTTCTTCTTCTCGTCTTTCGTCCTACTTACCTCTATACACTATCTCTTCCGCCCGACGGCGCAACGCATATGAACCTGTATGTAACGCCGAGGTTTCAAGCTGTTTATGTATAACCATCACTCAAGCGCCTCAGCAAGCCACTATGTATCATTATCCATGCGTGTAACTACAGCAAACAAGTATTGCCTTCGTTTTGGCTTACTCTGTACTGTTATGCAAAAATTCTTCTAATAAAATCTTTTGAAATAAAAACAATAAAATAAACATTCATTTATTGACCTACCTGTGATATAAAAGACCCCGATGTAAACACAGAAAAGTGATCATGTGCTGGAATGACTTTCGGTATAATGAACTCGAAGTAATAACTCCCATGTAAGGCAGTTGAAGTAATGGTAGTACACTTAAAGAAGAATATGCATTCTATACAATCAACATTTCTTCTCGCTGTCATTAGTAGGTGGTACTTCTACAATTTGGCAAACTATCAAACCCTGGATTAAACGAAAAATCAAAAGCTCATTTATTTGATCTCAAACCAGCATCTTTACGTAGCGCTGTTAAATAATGTTTCCTTTCAAACAAAGTAGACGGACAATGTAGAAAAAATATGAAACAATAATTTAGTGACCCTTTCAACACAATCAAAGCTTTAAAAAAACGTTGTACAGTCTTAAAGAAATTAAATAGAGGAAAACACTAGAAAAATAATAAATGGCGTCTCAAGTTAGGAGTCACTTGTAATAATTAGTTGGCTTCCCCATTTTGTTCTTCTGGACTGCGTAAGAAAAAACAATAATTGACTGTTATTTGCAGGCAGTCGTAGCTTCCTTCAAAAAGAAAACGACGTAAGCTCGAGGCGCCTTCTTTTGTCCGTTTGTTGCCCCCTCTGCTTCAATTTTTTTTGCAAACATTTTACAAAAACGGATAGATAGTTATTAATGCAAAAGACATAATTAATGCAAAACACCCAAACCACAACGGAAAAGTAAGCAAAACTTTTGTCAAAAACAGAAAAAGGCACATAAAAAGTAGTCCGCGTTTAAACAAAGAAATACTCATGAAAAACAAGTGTCAGGCACAGTAGTGGTCAAACAGCAAACCCAGATAGAATGGAAAGCAGTAATTCTAAAAATAGCGCATCAACGTTAGAGGGGTGAGGTATATTAATGATGAAATTGGAAAATCCAGCACATTCATCTGTCATCTGTATCGTCCATCTCTTTGGAACTGCTCACCTGAACCTTAAAGTGACTGTGTGCCTGCACTGCTATATACATATACATTTTGGCCTCACTCTCCAGGTATACCAAATACCTGAATGCCCTACAAAATGTGTAGCGATGCTATTATTCTGTTGTGAAACTATATGGAGTCCCGACGCCGACCAGAATATTTGCTTTAGATGAAGGACATGCAAGACATTCGCTAGATTTTCCACAGACTGAAAACACATTCCTCTCTTCTGCCTACTCAGGATTCAGTTTCAGCACTGAGCAGAAGTTAGCATCTGTCATTTCTAAATGTTTGCCTAACTGAGGGGCATATTATCAAGCCTGTGCGCTAAAATTATCGCCGCTTTATCGGCCGAAAACGGCCGATAAAGCGGCGATAATGGGCTTGATAATATGCTCTGTGGAATTCCAATCGAAGCCCATGTTAGATGTCTTCACAGTTAACATGTGCATCGATTGGAATTCCATAGAGCATATTATCAAGCCCGTTATCGCCGCTTTATCGGCCGTTTTCGGCCGATAAAGCGGCGATAATTTTAGCGCACAGGCTTGATAATATGCCCCTTAATTCCAAATTCTCCAACAACGCTGCATACTTAATGCGTCTGTCTACTGGCCATTTATTGTGAATCCAACCCAGCACAAAATATAATAAAGGCCTAATAAGTACCCTGGTATTGACTACAGAGGAAAATATCACATTTAACCTAAAAGAAAAAAATGCGATAAAAAAACAAGCAGGAGTTTAAGGAAGTTTAAGAAGGAATCAAGGGTTAACAAAGCCAATCAATGCATACTTTCATTGATTAAAAGTATACGATAGTGATGCTGCATAAAATCTAGTATATAACAGATCATATCCAGAGAAATTGGCCCTTGAAAACTCATATGAGCTTATTAAAGTGGTTTAGGGTCAACTTGAAAAGCGGCAAAGTCGATCTGTAAGCTAACAATTTCCAAAACCAGCTGCAGAAATGTGACTGTTATGTGTTCGAATCACAGTAAAGAGGTCCCACCCTTCCACCCTCCGAGCTCGGTAAATAAAGTAATATCAATTAGATAGTAGTAACATCTGCTCTTTACAGCGGTTAAAAGAAGCACTGTGGTACAAAGAATAATATGAAAAACGGGGAACTTTTTATTATGTTATTTATTGTTATTAGTGAATGACCACGGGTAATAAATTGCATAACAGAACTGTTTATTTAAAAAAATACTTTTTAAAAACCTAGGTCTACTATGATTTGCAGTCTGTGAGTGTGGGAATCATTACATAAAGTGTTAGCCATGTGGTGGGTGCACAAGTAGAAATGTATCTGCAGCCACTTTGAACAAGGGCAAGTTAACCTCAAAATCTTTATTTCTTAACATGATGTGACTAAAGGCAGTGAGACAGGAGACAAGTTCATTTGGCCTGAATTCTGCACAGTCCGTGCATTTTCACCGCAGGAGGTGCATCTTTTAATCGCTTGCAGGGTTCTTTCCACCCCAGCACAAAAATCAATTTGTTTTGCAGAGGATGGGCAGTAAAATATTATTGGAGGATTTCGAAAAGGGTGACTGCAGTAACTAATAGCCTTGTAATGATATTCTACGACAGCTGGCAGGAGGCCTTGAAGGGAAAGGCCTTGCACAAGTTAAGGGGAGCCCCTTAAGAATGTGTTCTGGTGGAATTTAGACCACACACATAAGTGATTGTGCTGACATTCTTCTCTGTGAATGTATCTTTTCCAAACATTGTTTGCGTTTCTGTAATATGACCCGATGCTATATGATGTAATGCACCATGTCTTGATCACTTAGACCCTTTGCGCTTGTGTGCACAAGGCAGTTCATTGCTTTCTGTCCTGGTTCGGTGTGATTTCTCATGCCACACAAGTGCAATGGTGTGTCATGGACCAATATGTAACGAGTCGTTACATATTTAATCCGGCCTTGAATGTCAATTGCTTCTGCATTTCCAGATCTGATTCACACACTTTTTTTTGTTTCAGTAGTTGTTTGTTAGAAAAGCAAAACTTAGGTGTGATTAACTCATAGTTTCTCAGAATAAGACATGCTTACTCACAGAACAAGCATTAGCGGAGTCAGTAGACCTGACTTTAATGTGCTATGGTATGCAAAAACAGATATGCAGAAAGGCTTTTTACATGCAGTCAAACATTAATGCAAGACCTACTGTCCTTGCTTATATAGTATACAATCCATGAACCTGCTGCTCCACGCAACGATTTTGTAAATCCTAGGGGAAATTAAAAAGCCAGCATGCAACAGTAAAATAAAAATCCCCAAAGGAACAATTTCACACTATTGTGATATCTTTTGAAACAAAAATATCCTGGCCCAGCTCACAATTGTGATACAAGTTCAAGGTATTCGAAGTGGAGGACGGTGATAATAGTTCATTCTGAGTGTCCAAAACATCGCATTAGTGTGTAACAACAAACCTTTGTGGTCACTGAATGATATATGAGTGCTGACAATGTTTAACCATTTTGTATTGTCACCCCACTTCGATAGGACATTCATAGAGCTCTGGACTAGGCCCAGCGCCAGCAACCCTGGCCCTGCACACTCCAACAGATACTGCACCACAGTTCTCTGTGCCCTGGACACCAGATCTAAAAACAACTGTTGCCTCACATCACCTTGCTGCACAGCGGGACCCTTCAACTGCATCCACTGCTGGTTTACCTCCACCCAAGGATCGACCACCATAGCAGCAACCAGCACCAAGCCATCCCTGTCGGCTGAACCTCCCTGTAAAAACTCAGCTACCTCCTGACCAATGCCAGATCACTCTACAAATACACCACCGAAGTCTGGGACACCATCTCCTCGCTCCCAACTTGACCTTCATAACAGAGACCTGGCTCACTCCCGCATCTTCCCCGGACATGGCCACCACAACACCCATTGCCTACAAGATTAAACACTGCGGCTGCACCAACAGACACAGAGGTGGCATCACCATAGGACGCAAATAATTAATCATCTGCACCACCACCACCGATGATGAGACACCGATCATGGAACACATGAACTTCCAGCTCCGCATCGACAACAAAACCACCATCATAGGCACCCTCGCTTACAGAGCCCCAGGACCTTGAACCAGCCTCAGTGACGCCATTGCGAAATTCATCATCCCGCTCCCCATTGAAACCAAACACTACATCTTCCTGGGAAACCTCAATTTCCACCTGGATGACCCCACAGACACCAACTCCACGACTTCCCAGAATGAATGGACAACACCAGCCTCAAGCAGCTGGTCACAGACTCCCCACATACAGTAGGACACACACTAGACCCTATCTTCATGTCCAGTAACAGAATCTGGTATAACCACATCACAGAACTCACCCGGTCGGACCACTCCATTATACACTTCACCATCACTAGACTTCCCCGCACCACCCCCAACCACCACAGCACGCACCACCTTCTGCAGCTGCACCAAGGTCACTAATGGACCAACGCACTCAGTTTCACCCTGGAAAGTCACCAAAGACCTGAACCAGGCAGTTGAAAACTTCAATGCCTGGATCACTAGTACAGTCGACCAAGTCACACCCACCAAACCGGCCAGATCGCACAGACCCACCTAATGAGCCAGCTGTTATACCCCGAAATATAGCATGAAGAAAAGCAGATGCAAACAACTGGAAAGAAAGTGGTGAACCAGCAGGAACAACATGAACGAGCCACCTTTAAATCGGCCCTCAACAACTACCACCGCCATCTCAAATCCACGAAAAAGGAGACTCTGACACACCGGATCGAGACCGGAGCAAACCAAACCAAGGAACTCTTCACCATCGTCAAAGAGTTCACCAGCCCGTCACATCGGAAAACTCAACCCCCTCCTCACAGGAACTCTGCGACACCCTCACCGACCACTTACACAACAAGATAGCAACCATCTACAGAAACTTCGATCCCCAACCCATCGACCTCCTCATCATCCCACCAACCACTGCTGCTGATCACCCACTCACCATATGGGAATAGCTCAGTACACCGAACACAAATACTCTAATGAACTCCATCCATTCTGGAGCACCCACCGACCCATGCCCCCATTGACCTTTTAACCTCGGAAGAGACAAGATCAGCCACCAGCTCACCACCATCTTCAGCACCTCCATTGCCACAGCTACCTTTCCAGATGCGTGGAAACAGAACTCTCCTCAAAAACCCTCGGCAGACCCCAGCAAACTCCAAAACTACTGTCCCATCTCACTGCACCTGTTTCCTGCCAAAGTCCTGGAGAAAGCCATCAACCTCTAATTCACCGAACATCTGGAGAAAAACAACCTGCTGGACACTTACCAATCAGGATTCAGAGCAAACCACAGTACCAAGACAACCCTGATAACCACAACAGGTGACATCTGCACCCTACTCAACAGAGGAAAATCAGCTGTCCTGATCCTGCATGCCTTCTCCACAGCCTGCGACACCATCTCTCACCATACACTTATGGATCAATTGTGACAGACCAGAATCACAGATGATGAGCTCAAATGGATGGCATTATTTCTCACAGGGCGCAATCCAAAGAATCTGTCTCCCTCCATTCACCTCTCAACCCAAGCACACCATCTGTGGCTCCCTCAAGGTTTATCACTCAGTCCAGCCCTCTTCAACATCTACATGACACAGTTTGCGGACACCCAGCTCATCCTCTCGCTCCCATGGACCCGACCATGATGAAGACCAACTTCCACAAGTGTCGGAAGAATGCCTAGGCCTGGATGAAGAACAAATGCCTGAAACTCAACATGAACAAAACTGAAGTAGGGATCTTCAGTAGACACACCTCCCTCTGGAATGAATCCTGGTGGCCATAGGAACGCAGACCCAACCCACTCTGAAAGACAATCGCGACACATACTTCAGCATCATCCTGGTCAACGCTGTCTCAGCAGCCTGCTTCCACACTCTCCACATGCTCCGCAAAGTCTTCAAGTGGCTCCCCATCAACACCAGAAAAACTGTGGCACGGGCCCTCATCACCAGTTGGCTGAACTAGGGCAATGTGCTCTATGCAGGCACAACCACCAAACTCATGAGAAGAACCCCGAAGATGATCCAGAACATAGCAGCCAGACTTATCCTCAACCTGCCAAAGAGTACCCACATCACCCAGCACCTGAAAGACTTCCACTCCTCCCTATCCTGAAAAGTTGCCAATTCCAGCTCCTGACCGACACCTACAAAGCCCTCCACATGACCAAGGACTTATCTACATGATCCACCACCCGAATTTTCACCTACCTCCGCTCAGCTCATCTAGCCATAGCACAGATACCACACATCTGCTGCTGCCACACCAGAGGATCTCCTTCTTCCACCCTGCTGCAAAGTCCTGGAACACCCTTGCCCTCCAACTCCGTACTTCACCCTCGAGGGACTCAAGACCTGGCTCTTTGACTGACACCACAGCACTATGCCTGGATACCCTCTTGGGTGATAAGAAGCACTAAACAAGCACTGCTTGAATGATATTTTGATTGATTGACCCGTTTAGTAGATCCCATTGTGCAGGATATGTAAGAAAAATAGAAAGAAGCTGTGGTCACAACTGTGATCAAAAAGCCACAGGTGGATTCATTTACAATTAAGAATATTTTCATTGCATGAAATTAACCAGTGACAACCAAGCAGCATGGAATAGTGGAGATGGGGGAGGTGTAACCAGATTCAGATGCCATCCAGACGATATGGTGCCATTGTCTTCAGTCTGGTTGAGCCAAATCCCACTCGATGAGTAGGTTAAAGACCTAGTAATAATAGATCTTACAGACAGACATATAAATGGCTGGGAATCAGCTTCATGAATAAGCATCTGACTTCTATAACTTCACGAGTAAGTGATATGTCTCAATCTAGAGCATATATCAACTACTCTAAGAAAAAGCTATGAATTGGGCCCATAAGATTTTGCCTTCTGTTCACCAAAATTTGTCTAAACTTTAAGTAATATTTCCCAGGCTGATGAACGAACAATGTTCTAAGTTGACTTCTGAGCTGTTTGTAAGCAATACAATAGTTCTTCATAAAGAGACTGATCTCAGAAAAATTTAACTTAACTTTATACTTTTTTTTGCTGTACAAAAGCAGACTTCAAGTAATTGCCTGCAGAGATTTGGATATTCTCACTTAGACCTGTTGGGTAGCATCAATTGTAGTGCTTGGAAGGGATGAAAATGATTAACCACCAGTCATGTGCTTCCAAGATGTTTTCTTGCATTTAAAGATTTGTTGTTCTTCTTTATCACATGTTTGCACTCATGCAGCCTACAGTGCACTAGATCAGCCTCCAGTCAGTCAGCAGAGTAAAGACATTTCTCCCATAACAGAAGGAAATGCTGAACTGTTTTTGGTGCATTCACAGCTTTCCATGTAGTGGCCATTGTTTGAAGGGTGTAGGAATGTTGCGGCACCTAGCTTTTCACAATGGGCTCTAACATTGTCCCACAACTTAGACGTTGAATTAGTAATACCATGTTGACTAGATCGGTTGGAATCCCAAGGAGTGACAGTCGTTCCACTATTAGTCTAGCATACAATTTTAGTGGAAAACCCAGCCTATAGTATTAGTGGTAAAACCCAACCCTAAACTCCCACCAAAATTCAGGTAAGGCAATATATTACCGTAATACAAAAGCTGTCAAAATAACTCTTGTTAGCAGGGTGAGCCAAATTCCTGAAAGGTTCTCATTTACATTTTCCCCGATTAGCAAATGTATTGGTGAATTTGGGGGTTCGGTTGGGACTGACATTTTTTAACTATAGTCATCAATCACATGTATCCATGAAATGGCCCATATTAACCAGACACTGACAGTGATAAAGTATCAATTAATCTTTCTAACTGTGTGTCTTCATTGTTCATATTTCTAGCAGGAACTTTGTTTGTCATTCGAGGCCCATTGGGAGCTGTGGCACTAGCATACGAAAAATAAGTATTCTCTATATCTATTTATTTGATAATTAGGGACTTAGGAGTTGTTTTAATGTGCTTTGAGAAGCCAACAATAGTGTGTTCTGAGTAAAATGTTTAAATTAATCTCCTAAAAATATCCATAGGAAGATCCTTGCTTGGCCAAATAACTGTTCATTACATTATAATGGAACGGTAGAGAGAAGCATTACCTTTATTGTACAGATACCAAATTGTGGAATAGAAGATAATACACTTCTGAGTGAAGTTCACAAAAACTCAGCATGCCACATGATGGAATTTAAATGCATAAATAAAAATGGTAATTATATAAAAGTGTGATCTAGAAACCTTATTTAAGCTCCTTGGCAGTAAGCATGGGCGGAAAATCCGTTTCGCTCGCGGATTTTGCGGATTTTCGGTAAATTCGCAATCCGCGAGATTTGCGAATCTCCTGCAAAATCCGCAAATCCGCGAGCAGCGGATTTTGCTCGCACTGTTCGCGTGAGTTCGCGGCTTTACAGTACAACTTCGCGCCCCGCGAATAAGTGCAAAATTGCAGAAATACGAGCAAAACTGAAACTACTTACCAGGTTCAAAAGTTCAGGCTCATCATTAGTACCCATTTCCTGTAGTGCTTCCTGAGGGGCCCCTCCAGAGTTCAGTTGCCAGTTGCAACTATTATGTGACCCTGCTCTGAACCTCAGAATAGTTACACATATGCCACAAAGGTCCTGAATTACAGCTAAGGGAGACAAGCAGGAGCCAGGCTGGAAGTTCAAATCCATTAATCAGCCCCTAATTCATTATTGTCAGTTGGGGCAGGGCAGGTGTTGTAACTAATTTTGCAACAATGAAAGCACTTAGCAAGTGCAAAAGATCACTAATCAGGAAGCACTAAGGAAGCAGGTGCCAGCTAAAAAAATATTCTGTGACACATTAATCAGCCCCAAATTAATTCAGGTCACTTGAGGCAGGGAAGGTGTGCTTGCGTTGCCACAATAATGTACACTGACTGGACAACCAGAGGGTGCTGTGATGAAACAGAGGGTGGCATGGGTGGGCCAGAGGGTGGCATGAGTAGTCAGAGAGTGGCAGTGGTGACAGAGAGTGGCAGTGATGAAGAAGAGTGTCCCAAACAGGCTGGACACGTAGAAACAGCAAGTTCGCGAAACTTGCGACCCGACAGGTAAGTTCGCAATTTGCGACATTGTACAAAACCCTCGCGAACTGGCAGAAACCCGCGCAAACACAAAAAAAAAATCCGCAAATTCGCGAGAATTCGCGGATTTTGCGGATTGCGAGTTCGCAAATCCGCAAAATTTGCGAACGCGAGATTCGCAAAATTCGCCCATGCTTACTTGGCAGTGATCTAGTGACTCAATTGTTGTGAGTGCTGCTTACCTCTACTAAACAAGTATGATTTCCAAATGACAACTGTGAAATCCCCATAGATCACAAAGTTTGTTGGTGTAATGCACTGTCCTATTAAATACATAGGAGTTGTAAGAAATCCACCTTTTCTACATGGTTACCCAGAATTTTCACCAATTTCTAGACTCTACGTTTGCTGGTATTAGGGCATTGTGGTAGAAGACACTGCTATTCAGTGTCTCAGTGTGTGTGTTCTGTTGCCAAAATGGTACTGTTAAGATTGGTTTCAACCGATTGATATATTTCACTCTTGATACAGCCATTATAAATGGCACAGAAAATGCACCAATAACATTAAAGTTAGATGCCATATATGAGCTGCTGTATGTGTTTACGCCATCCCTACAGGTTCCACAAATATATGGCTACCAGGAACACCATAGCTCTAAAAAGCAGAGCAGTGACACATGGAAAGGAAAAGGGCCCTCTGCTTTTTGCCTCTTAGTCTTAATACGCCAGCTCCACCCGGGGTTAGGCTCAGTGTGTTCTTGAGGTAGGATTTTCCTCCAATTTACTCCCACCATTCAGCACTGTTTTCTTAGCTGAGGAGGGCAGCCCGGGGACACCGCAGTACAGGTAAGTGTGTCTATTTCATTTTAAATTAGTTTGCAAATATTTTTTATTAGGTGGAGGTCGGAAGCCCATTTAGCAGGGGGGTGGCTAACTCCACTCCGCTGCTGAGTAGGAGTTTTGCCCTATACTGTGCATTCCCAGAGGAGCGTGGAGTAGGCAAATAGCCGCACACTTTGCTGGCGGAGCAGAGTTCTCTGCCTGCCCTTGCTCGGGTGGCCGCTCATGCCCCCTACTTATGTTCTGTTGCATTTAGCGCTATTTCTTAGTGAAATAGGTATTTTTGAGCCCTTTTTAAATGTGAGGAGACATTTATGTGCTAAATAGACCTAAATGCAGAATACTCTTCTCACGTAATTAAGCATAATCTGACTCAATTCTCATGTAATTCCATGTCATTACACTACACTGATTCGTGGCCACCCCTACCTCAGCAGGTTGAAAGTACTACTTAGTCACTTCTTACACCACTGGGGGTCTGGGAAAAAAGTCCTGAGGTTTGTCCAGAAAGGATACAACTGCCCTAATAGAGCTTTCAGCCTAGCCCTGCAGAATGGTTTTGCATAGCAAACAAGTGACTAAATCAGGAGATAATACCAGGGCAAGGTGGCAAATTTATCCTAGTGGCAAAGCAGACTTTGTGCTATGCAAAACAGCTCCAAAAAATGGAGTAAAAACTTTGATTCGGATGACACTCACATGCTCTAGACGACGGCTTCATTGCTGTTAGCATGAAATTGGGCCTATGTCCCAGCCAACCACAAATCACTAATTTTCAATAGAATTTTGCTTTTGTTCGTCATCTTTTGCCCTAAAACTTCAAAAATTCATGCTTCCAGTTCCCTTTATCCGATTTCTATTACTTTTTGCATTTTTCTTTTTTGGTTTGGGATTTGTATTGTAGTTTTTCTTTGACTATAAAGCTATTTGATATCCTTTGAACTTGCCATGCATTTCGCCTGTGAATTGCCCGCTCCTTCGGTCACAGATACTTGGGGTTGAGCAGAGTTTCCCTGAGACCTACATTGAAACTCAACCTCAGTGCGTTGATTAAACTGGTAAGGATCCTCCCTTCCCAAATTATTAAGCCATTTTCTGACAGAAATTATGTATTACATTATTATATTTTGGTAAAAATACGGGTAAATTAATTGATTTGGAAAAGTCAAAAATTAGACAAAATATTTCCCCATATGAAGTTAAAAAAATTACTAAATTAGCACATTGCTCTAGAGTGCCACAGATGAAGAATATTTGAATAGCTGATCTGCAATGGCCCCTGAGCGCTGAAGCTTTCCCTTGAGCATTGCATTCTCGAGTATTCTGAATCTGGGAACAATTCTGCATTATGTCTGATATACAAGTGTAATCCAAATACCGACTCTAGCAGGTTTGTTTGATAGCTATACTGAATCCATAAGGAAAAATATTTGTTAAACTTTGAAAAACTGTCACATTGGGTTGTAGAAAAGCAGCTTCTGAACTATTCCCTGACAGGTACTTGCAAGAAAATGTCCCACAAAGGATAGCATTTTAGCTTTGTCTACATAATCTCAAAAGCCACAAGAAGGAAGTCCACAACTTGAATGTATGCTAGATAAAAAATTGCTCTGCCTTTGATTGCATTATTAGAGCCAGATTGTGGTTTAAATCCAAACAATGGAGTGTTGATAAGTCATTGCCATATTTAATGATTGAGATGTATTCCCAGATATGGGTTACAGTGAGGCTTTCTGATTCACAAGGGCTATTATCTAGATGTAATGAACAGACATAGGCATCGATGTATACTCGTTCCATGCTCTTCTCCCTAAAGAAGACATTTGTCAGATGTCTTGGGAGTAGTAGACAGTTTACCAGCTACATTAGGCCAAGGAATATATTTTATCTTGCATATGCAGATGACCTTATTTTATTATAACACACTCCAACCCATTTGCTTGTGAATTTGTCAAAGACTAAGAGAGTGATTTTTATATTTTGAAAAGCATTATAAGATCAGTTTGGATGATTGATGGTCTGAAAACCGATCATGCAAAGAATGCATTTACCCAGGTGTCTTTTTTTATGACTAACGTACATGGTTTCCCCATCTCACTAGGTAACATATTCTTAATATTACATAAGGCTTCAAAAGGTTTTTTGTTCTAGATATGAGGTAGGGGATGAGGTAGTTACTCCAGACTTTAGGCATACTATAACAAATGTGTTCCTGTGCTGATTTCAGTGGTATTCTTAGACTGCCAAAAGGGAAGTTCCATGGTCGTGTGATTATTGTTTATTGTTTTTAGTTAATAAAAACCATCACAATACAAATACAAGGTAAATACATTTTAAAAGGATGTTACTCCCTCTTCATTGAAACATTAATATATATTAGTATATCACATAACATGAGTTATAAAATACCGTATTTTTAAATATATTCAGGGCATAATTACAGGTACTTTGCAGTTTTCAACAAGTTATTCATGTGGGGTATGCAGGTGATATAGCAAACATGATTTTACAGTTCTAGATGTAATTGATTTCTACAATTTTAACCTACTATCAGTGTCATACACTGTTATAGCCTGTTTTTTCGGATACTCTTTGCAATCCTGTTCTACTGCTTTGTCATGGATTTGCAAACACGTCACCAATTTACAATTTAGCCGAAGGTCAGTAGAGTCCAGGCTTCTCATGATTGCTGTTCTGCATGTACGGATCCCTCGCTCATTGAATAGGAACTTTAAATGTAATCGACGCTCATTAGTCATTTAGGGGCATATGCAGACCAAAAGCACAAAGTCCTCTTCTGTGGCGTCACATAATCTAAATGTTTTTGGTCCATTGTATCGCCAAAGTGGTTTTTCTAATAAAGACAGCAAATCCCCTAGGCGCATGGCCAATAGTTGTTTCTTGAAGTGCACCGGATAGATTAACTGAAAATAAGATGCAGGTTGCAGTGTGACATACGTTTGGATTGTCATTCATGTATGGGCTCGTCGTGAAAAAACACCTTTATCCTCTATCAGTGAGTGAATTTTGGCTGCTTTGTTCATAGCCTGCAAAACGTGGGATGCGGCAATTTTAAGTCCCACAGATCACCGTATTTATTAATTGTAATGATAACAACAAATATTTGCTATAAGTTGAATTAGCATCATTAGTTGCATGGTATTATTAACTATGTATGCAAACTGTTTAATCCGTATGAATGAATGCTACAAAGTAATCAATCAATCAATCAATCAAGGCATTTGTATAGCGCGCTACTCACCCGGAAGGGTCTCAAGGCGCCGGGGGAGAGGGGTACGTCACTGCTCGAACAGCCAGGTCTTGAGCTGCTTCCTGAAGGAGAGGTGGTCTTAGGTCAGCCGAAGGTGGATGGGGAGGGAGTTCCAAGTTTTGTCTACCAGGTAGGAGAAGGATCGTCCTCCAGCGGTGGCTCTGCGGATGCGTGGTACGGCGGCGAGGGCGTGGCTGGTTGATCGTAGCTGAGGGGTGGGCGTGTAGAAGGTCAGGCGGTCGTTGAGGTGCTTAGGGGCCCGGTCGTGGAGAGCCTTGTGTGCGTGGGTGAGGAGCCTGAACGTGATTCTCTTGCTGACGGAGAGCCAGTGCAGGTCTCTCAGGTGGCCAGAGATGTGGCTGTGTCGGGGATGTCCAGGATGAGTCGTGCGGAGGCGTTCTGGATGCATTGGAGTCTTTTTTTAAGTTTGGCTGTGGTTCCGGCGTAGAGGATGACGAGTGCCTGGGTGACGGTTTTCCTGGTTTCGGTGGGGATCCATCGGAAGATCTTACGGAGCATGCACAGGGTGTTGAAGCACAATGAGGAGACGGCATTGACTTGTCTGGTCATCGAGAGAGAGGAGTCCAGAATGAAGCCCAGGTTGCGTGCATGGTCCGTTGGTTTGGGAGTGGTGCCCAGGGCAGGGGGCCACCAGGAGTCGTCCCAGGCGGAGGGGGATGATCCCAGGATGAGGACTTCCGTCTTGTCTGAGTTCAGTTTCAGGCGGCTGTTCTTCATCCACTCGGCGACGTCTTTCATCCCTTCGTGTAGGCTGGCTCTGGCGGTGGCGGGGTCGTTGGTGAGGGAGAGGATCAGCTGGGTATCGTCGGAGTAGGAGATGATGTTGAGATTGTGTTGGCGTGCGATGGCTGCAAGGGGGCTCATGTAGACGTTGAAGAGGGTTGGGCTGAGTGATGATCCTTGTGGTACGCCGCAGATGACTTCGGTGGCCTCAGATCTAAACGGGGGGAGGCGGACTCTCTGGGTTCTTCCGGCGAGGAACGAGATGATCCACTCCAGTGCCTTCTCTTGGATTCCGATGTTGCTGAGGCGCTACACAAGGGTGCGGTGGCAGACAGTGTCGAACGCAGCAAAGAGGTCCAGGAGGATGAGGGCCGCTGTTTCCCCGTTGTCGAGCAGGGATCTGATGTCATCGGTGGCTACGATCAGGGCGGTCTCGGTGCTGTGGTTGGCTCAGAAACCGGAATGCGAGGGGTCAAGGGATCCGTTCGTCTCGAGGAAGGCGGCGAGCTGTTGATGGTCTTCTCGATGACTTTGGCAGGAAAAGGGAGGAGCGAGATGGGGCGGAAGTTCTTGAGGTCGGTGGGGTCCGCTGTTGGTTTCTTCTGGAGGGCGCTGAGCTCGGCGTGCTTCCAGCTCTCCGGGAAGGTGGCGGTGTGGAAGGCGGTGTTGATGATGTCCCGGGGATGGGGTGCGATGATGACCTTGTTGAAGACGTGGTGGGGGCAGGGGTCGGTTGTGGATCCGGATTGGATGGTGTTCATCGTGCAGGTGGTGTCTTCGGTGCTGATCGGGGTCTAGGTGGTGGCAGGTATTGGTTTGGTGGTTGGGTGCGTGGTCTCTGCGCTAAAGCTGTTGTGTATGTCGGCGATCTTGCGGTGGAAGAATGAGGCGAGTGAGTTGCAGAGGTCTTGCGAGGGAGTGATGCCGTTGTTTCCGGCGCTGGGGTTGGAGAACTCTTTGACTATGCTGAAGAGTTCCTTGCTGTCGTGGGCGTTGTTGTCCAGTCGTTCTTTGAGTGCGGTCTTCTTGGTGGCGCGGATCAGCTGGTGGTGCTTGCGGGTGGCGTGCTTGAGGGCGGTCCTGTTGTCTCTGGTCTGGTCGTGGCGCCAGGCTTTCTCGAGGGTGCGGCAGTTCTTCTTGCATTCTTTGAGTTCGTCGGTGAACCAGGGGGTTTTCTTGCTGCCGGGTCTGCTGGGGGTTTCTTTAGTGGTGCGAGGTCGTTGGCGCACGCGGTCAGCCACTGTGCGAGGTTGCTGGCTGCTTCGTTGGGGTCCGTTGTGCTGGTGGGCGGGTTCTGGCTGAGGGAGGCGGTGAGCTGCTCGGCGGTGATCTTGCTCCAGCTCCGGCGAGGAACCTGTTGCGGGTGGTGGTGGGTCGTGGTTCTTCTGAAGCTGAAGTGGACGCAGCTGTGGTCAGTCTAATGAAGTCCGGTGGAGTGGCTGAAGGAGATGTGCTTGCTGGATGAGAAGATGGGGTCAAGCGTGTGGCTGGCATAGTGGGTGGGGGTGTTC
The DNA here is from genome assembly GCF_964263255.1 of Lissotriton vulgaris. Lineage (NCBI taxonomy): Eukaryota > Metazoa > Chordata > Amphibia > Caudata > Salamandridae > Lissotriton > Lissotriton vulgaris. Next base: position 1,276,388,864 of record NC_141696.1, read on the forward strand.
ACCAGTTGTTTGAGTCCGAGGTTGGCGAGGTTGTCCATCAGGGTGGTGGTGTTGCTGTCATTGTTGTTCTCCAGGTGGAAGTTGAGGTCCCCTAGGAGGATGTAGTCAGAGGAGGCGAGGGAGTGTGGGCTGATGAAGTCTGTGATGTCTTCACTGAATTGTGTGTGTGGTCCCGGTGGTCTGTAGATGAGGGTGCCTCTGAGAGTCGTCTTGGGGTCGGTGTGTATCTGGAAGTGGAGGTGTTCGGCGGCGGTGAAGGTGTCATCGGAGTTGGTTGTGATGTGGATGGTGTTCTTGTGTACGATGGCTATGCCTCCTCCCGTCTGGTTTATGCGGTCTCTCCGGGTGATCTTGTATCCGTCCTGGATGGCGATGGCGATGTCGGGCACTGAGGAGGCGTTCATCCAGGTTTCCGTGAGGAAGGCGACGTCTGGTGCTGTTGTGTCGAAGAGGTTCCAGAGTTCGACGGCGTGCCTGTGGACGGAGCGGGTGTTGAGCAGGATGCACTTGAGGTGGTTGTTGCTGGGGTTCGGTTTGGCGGGAGCGGTGCAGGTCAGGAGGCAGGAGAACTTGCAGGCTTGGCAGGCAAAGGGTCGTGGGTGCGTTTCGGGGTGGCTCGGTAGCAGGCGGGCTTCCGGCCGGCGTTGAGTACGTGGAGGGTGGTGGAGTCGTAAGTCCGTCGTGTAGGCTGACATTCTCGGGGGCCAGGGGTCCTGGCGCTGGGCGCGGTCCGGGCCCGGTCGGGTGCAGACGGGATTGCCTTTGGCACGCCTTCGGTGCACAATCGGCGCTCCCGCTGCGTGTGACAGCTGCGCATACGTGCGGTTTCCATTTAGGTCAAAGTGGGAGGGAGGGGCAGCTGGGAGGCGGGAGCGGGGTGGACACAGAAGAAAAGGGGGCGGGCCGCAATGTCACGGCGGCGGGGAGCGGGGGCCACACCAGTGGGGTCAAGGAACCAGGAAACAGAGGCGAAAAATACAACACAAGGTACAGATGCAGAATACAGCAGGGGCAAGGGCAGCAATAGCAGGGCACAGAAGGGAAATAGAAACGGCAAAAACGGCACTATGAGCAGCAGCGAAGGGAGCGAGGGGGCACAGACACAGCTGGATGGCCGTGCGGCGCGGGGGTGTCCTGGGGTAAAATTTGATTTGAAAATAGCAATATTGCTGTATCTGCCTTAGTTGACCTGTGATTGATAAAGTTTATTGTGTCTATTTAACAAGGACCCCCTGAGAGTGTGAATCGTATGATTCCTAGGTCAGGGAAAACAATATATGTGTGAAGTAACAACCTAGGCAATCAGCAGTTTTAATTAGCTACTTGGTAAGGGATAATAAACAAATAACTACAGCTGGCTAAAAGACATCATATTTTATTCATTTAGTTAAAAACAGAAAACATTTCAATCATTTGACACAAAATTTTAAAAATCATGCAGTTTTATATTGCAGGTGAAAACGCCTAGGACAAGTCTTTCCTAATACTGACCCATCACTAGATACTACCTTTTTTGTTTTTATATTTTTCTTTCAGACAGGGAGATCTTTTAATTTTCCTCATCCAGTATCTCCGAGTTAAATTTATTGAAGCGACAGAAAGAGAAGAATCCATTGTTTTTAGGTAAGATGGCTGATTAACATAATTAGATACTCAGATTCACGGGATTAAAATTAGATAATTAAGCGTTGTATTGCACCCTTTTTTGTAGGCAAGGAGGAAGTTACCAGAAAGAATAAAAATCCTGCCAACTGACCACCTCTTTTAACACTAAAGATCATATCGGTTTTAAGAACAGTATTATTATGAATAGGTAAGAGTGAAACGAAACATAAATTTGGAAGCCCAGATGTCTTATGCTTAGAAATAATCCATCCACTGTCACCTTCTGAAAAGGAACATCCCTTTATCTTCCCTCTTTAGATATATCCTGGGAAAACCAACATCCCAGGATACTGTGTGAAAGGCGAAGTTGAGAAATCCTCAAACCTCGCAACTAGAATAAGGGCTCCGGTGGCGGATGCTTACTACCCTTTGTCAACCCTATCTAGGTAAAAATATTAAGAATGAAATACCTTAAACATTAAAAAGAGCGGGTCTATCGGAAAATAATATTGAATAGCGCCTTTTATCTCCGCTTATTCTTTGACAACTTAGGTGACTCCAGATAATAAAGAATTATCAATAAGAAGCAGACAACTATACTACATTTTGATCGTGTCTTGAAAGGAGAACGGTATTTAGGAGTAAGTACCTATCAACAGGACAATGACCAGTATAAATATTGCAAAATGGAATAACCTTTATTTAATCAAAACGAGTAATGCCAACTTTTATTAAATACCAATTGAGAAAAAATATATATATATGTCACTTGGGTATATTTAACATATCTGACTATAAATCAAGCTCGTGAACCTAAAAATTCCCCCTTCATCTTAACTAACGCGATAGACATATATGCAATTTCCCCCCCATCTATCGCACCCTGAATCACCCAATCTACTTTATCGAAAAAAAGAACAACAAGGAAATGACAACATTAGAGGAATATGTAAATTTGTATGTTTAACAGACCTTTATATTCTTAAATGCAATATTGTCTATAAAATGGCTGCTATAAGACAAATGGATAAAATGTTTTATTGTGATTTTTATGTATATATCAAAATGTGAGCTTGATATACGTTTTTATATTTGTAGATATTACGTGGCTACTCCAGGAAGAAGGCGCTGGCCGCCGAAACGCGCGTAGAGTCAAATAATTTCGCCACTCATCTTATTTAGTTTATGCATTTATTGTTCATTGTAATTTTTTTTTTTTTTTTTTTTTTAAATTGTTTTCACCTGCAATATAAAACTGCATGATTTTTAAAATTTTGTGTCAAATGATTGAAATGTTTTCTGTTTTTAACTAAATGAATAAAATATGATGTCTTTTAGCCAGCTGTAGTTATTTGTTTATTATCCCTTACCAAGTAGCTAATTAAAACTGCTGATTGCCTAGGTTGTTACTTCACACATATATTGTTTTCCCTGACCTAGGAATCATACGATTCACACTCTCAGGGGGTCCTTGTTAAATAGACACAATTCATCCCACAGCTTGACTGTGCAGGGCTATATATAGTTTATCAACTGGTTATCAAAAATTACAGATATTGATTCCTCGTTTGTCATTTCCTTGTACTCTTCTATATTTTGACATCCCCGTCAAAGTCTGAAGTCTTATCTATCCCCTTATATTGACATCATCTGCTATAAATCTCATACCCATCTACCCATATGGCCCTTCAAAAAACCTTCGGGTTTACAGATGAGGAGTTCGAAACTCTGGTGGGAACATCATCTCCCTTTGGCAACTCAACCACGAACCCTAGCCAGCATAACGATGACACCAAAAAGCTAGTAGAATTAAAGAAAAAACTGAAAAGAATTGAAGCGCATGGAGAATTCATGCTGGCATATTTACGGCTAGGTATTATTCCCATGGGTCTCAGGGTGAGAAACATCCCAGGTCTCTTTGTCCACTACAAGGCATTTTTAGATAAGTGGAGCAGAATTGCCAGTAGATGCTCAAGGGACCTGATGATGCTTATTGTAGAGACCGCGAAAGAATTAGCGGCAGAAGTAAGATCAGAAGTAGAAGACCTGGAAAATAAAATCAAAAAAATAGGCGATATAGACGAAGCAATGAAGAAAATTGCAGAATGTAATAAGGAATTAGAATCTTTTACTAACTACTTAGAAAAAAGAAAGAACGATAAGTTATTGAAAGATAAAAAGTTTGCTACCATCGAAAACACCTATCCTTATTTGAGAGGAGACTTTTACCAGCAGAATCACTATACTACTGAGACTAGAGACCAACAGCCGCAAAAACAACGCGTAAACACCTTCTCGGAAACTTCTGACTCAGAAAATGAAATAAATGAAGGCTATTATGAATCAGATTTAATCTATAATCAAACCCCCAGCAGAGGAACCCGTAGACAGCCTTTTTTAGTGAATCGCGGGGGGGGTCGTGGACGCCCGAGGGTCCACTTTCAGGGCCAGTCACGAGGGCACTACCAACCTCAACACCACCAGCAGCAAGAAGAGCCACAATTCATTCGCGAGACCAGAAGTCGACAATATTGGAAACAGGGCATGTGATCCCAATTTTCAATTTATCAAAGTTTGAATTAGATAAAAGTAGCACCAACTTGTTGTCTAAAGGATTATCTTACGTCCCTCACTCCACAGCTAACCTTTTTGAACTATATTGCGATGTCATTTCATTTTTCCGTAAAATTCGTTTGAAAAAGTTCTTTGGGTCAAACAATACCCTAGAGGAAGAAAGTCAACTTGTAAAACCCCTATGTCTCCCATCAACCTTTTACCCCAATTTAGAACAATTAGGACCCGAGGTAGCAACCTTCGAATTAGTTGTCCTGAAAAAACTAGATCAAGCATTAAGATTCATCCCAAAACCGACCTACAACTTAGATAAAGATGAACACCAAGCCCTAATATCCCTTTCAAATAACAAAGACCTCATCTTTAAAAGTTGTGATAAAGGAGGAGGTATAGTGATTGTCAATACCTCAGAATACGAATGTAATATGCTCAAAATGCTAGATGATCCTACTTTTTATGTCCCCTTAAGATCCTACTCCATTATGCCATTGTGCAAAAGAATTGGTTCCCTAACCAAATCTGCCTTAGAAGACGGATTAATTGACACAAAAGAATTTGACTTCCTAAATCATCATCAGTGGAAGACTGCCTGCATCTATGGTCTTCCCAAGATCCACAAAAATGCAAACAATCCCCCTTACCGACCCATAGTATCGACGATTGGAACACCAACGGAACCATTGTCCAAATATGTAGACAATTACCTGCGTCCTTTTATCCCCAAAATAACTTCCTACATACGAGACACAGGAAATATGATTCAAAAAATTGAAGGAATCCCGTTTAATACCAATAATGAATTGCTAGTCACAATGGACGTTGAATCATTATATAGCAATATCCCATTAAATGATGCTATGAAAACCACCAGTTGGTTCGTTGACTTACATCAAATTCCCTGTCCAAAAGATTTTTTGCTTGCCTGCTTAGAAATTGTATTAACGGAAAATGTTTTCGAATTTGGCACCCGCATATACCGCCAAATCAAAGGTGTGAGTATGGGGGCTTCCGTGGCCCCGTCAATAGCGAATATATTTATGGCAGCCTTCGAAAAAGAATTTATCTACAATGAGATTGCCCCATTTTTTGAGTCCATCTCCCATTGGTCCAGATATATCGACGACATCTTTTTTATCTGGACCGATGGGAGGGAGACGTTGACAGAATTCTTGCAGTGGATTAATGGCGCAAATCCGAATTTGCGGTTCACCTCTCATGTTAGTAACGAGATGGTAGAATTTTTAGACATAGAAATTACTAATGATGCAGGAACTCTAAAAGTAGATCTCCACACAAAACCAACAGCAAGGAATACATTATTGCACTATCAAAGCTTCCACCCCAGAACTCAAAAAAATAGTATTCCTTTTTCCCAGTTTTTAAGAGTCAGACGAAACTGTACCAATCTGAATGACTTTGACAAACAGGCAGCAATAATGAGAACCAAATTCATTGCTCGAGGATACCCCCACCGTCTGGTTAGAGATTCCTATAAACGAGCACGCTACTATGATCGGGATTGCTTACTGAGAACAAAACCCCCAAAATCTAACGACCAGTTAGTATGCATAACAAAGCACTCCACTCTAAATGAAAAAGTAAAACAAATAATTAACTCAAACTGGCACATTTTAAACAGCAATTGCCAGGCAGACCAAAAATTAATTAAACCTCTTTTTGCCCACAAAAGAAATAAAAATATTAAAGAATTTATCGTACATTCCCGCTTCAACAGCACAAACGAAGAAACCTTGAGCCAGAGATCCATTTTAACAAATACCCCATTGAAAGGGACATTTCCTTGTTCCTCTTGCAATTCATGCCATAGTATCCTAAGAGGAGAGGAATTTGAACACAATGGACACAGAACCAAAGCCAGAGAAATGTATAATTGTAAATCAAATAATGTGATTTACTTTATACTCTGTCCTTGCAAGCAAGGATACATAGGCGAAACATCACGTAACATACAGACACGCCTCAATGAGCATCGCTCAGCCATAAGAACGAAAAAAACTGTATGTCCTATGGTAAAACATTTTTTAGAGAAGGGACACAGTGCTGAGGATTTTAAATGGAGGATCTTAGAGAAAATCCACACTGCAGACTCCAAGGGAGGTACCACTATCAGAAAGAAAAGAGAAGTTTTCTGGATTTTTGTTTTTAACACCTTTCGCCAAGGTTTAAATAATGAAATACCATGGGAGCATGCTATCTGTTGAAAAACTGTATAAACAACCTATAAACACCGAACCATTGTTCAATATCTCCAGGTGTCTAAACTAAGGATTCTGTAATGACCATTGTAATGACCACAAATGTGACTGCTAAATAAACCCCCCTGTAGCAATAATTCCTATATGGAACCATATTCCCCAATTAGATAAAACAATACTAATTTTAGGTCGTCACATCAACTCTAAATAGTTTCCCTGCAAATTACTATTTTAGAGGCATGAGTTGAAATAATAACTGCCAATTCTTAAATAATCCCCGTTTACCCTGTATAGAAATACAAGGTCCTTGTAATCTTGCCCATACAGATTATAAACTAAAGCGCTCTGAGAAAATATATGTGTATTATCATATCTGTTTTTTCCAACAAGCGTCGCATCACCAACTAGTTGAGTTCATTTTAAATGTTCCAATAAATTAATACCTTTAACAAACTAGTTAAATAAAATTGAATATAAGGTCTTCATCCGATCAAGAGATTATATATAAAACAGTACAAACTTAAATAATCATTCAGGAAAGTCGAATCATGGTGTTGTAACCTCAGTGTCAAAAAAGTAACGAGATTACTGTTCTCTAATAAAATATAATAAGATGCCCTCAGTTATATATGCCCTCAGTTATATAGAACCACAACAGTACGCTTTTAAAAAAATATCAGCGTACAATTTCCAAAATGAGGTAAATACTATTATTTCCAAAATATAATTTGGCGAACGATAACTGTCAAAGGGTACAAATCATCAAACTGAAAAAGATATTCGTATTCAACATTCGGCAACTGCAAGTAGTAACAAGATATAGAATAAAGTAAACAGACGATTCCACTATACGTAAAGAAGCCATTGGTTGCATCCAAACCAATTGCGCGACAGCATAGAAAACTGTGCAGACATATCCAACCTATCGATGAAGAGAATAGAAAACTCCGTCAACACTACGCGAACTCCGCAAAGATATCGCCACCGATTAAACAAAACACAGCTCAGATGGTGCCAGTTAGAACCAATTAAGTCTAATATATATGCCGGAGCCTAAAACAAACGTAGGTTCATTATTTTCCTGCGCTTGAAGCTGCCGTTTTGAATCATCCCGCCACCGGACGTATCGAGCCCTGCTGACTATCCTCAGGTAAGTCGATAGAATAGAACAGAACGCCCAAAACGCCTAGGACAAGTCTTTCCTAATACTGACCCATCACTAGATACTACCTTTTTTGTTTTTATATTTTTCTTTCAGACAGGGAGATCTTTTAATTTTCCTCATCCAGTATTTCCGAGTTAAATTTATTGAAGCGACAGAAAGAGAAGAATCCATTGTTTTTAGGTAAGATGGCTGATTAACATAATTAGATACTCAGATTCACGGGATTAAAATTAGATAATTAAGCGTTGTATTGCACCCTTTTTTGTAGGCAAGGAGGAAGTTACCAGAAAGAATAAAAATCCTGCCAACTGACCACCTCTTTTAACACTAAAGATCATATCGGTTTTAAGAACAGTATTATTATGAATAGGTAAGAGTGAAACGAAACATAAATTTGGAAGCCCAGATGTCTTATGCTTAGAAATAATCCATCCACTGTCACCTTCTGAAAAGGAACATCCCTTTATCTTCCCTCTTTAGATATATCCTGGGAAAACCAACATCCCAGGATACTGTGTGAAAGGCGAAGTTGAGAAATCCTCAAACCTCGCAACTAGAATAAGGGCTCCGGTGGCGGATGCTTACTACCCTTTGTCAACCCTATCTAGGTAAAAATATTAAGAATGAAATACCTTAAACATTAAAAAGAGCGGGTCTATCGGAAAATAATATTGAATAGCGCCTTTTATCTCCGCTTATTCTTTGACAACTTAGGTGACTCCAGATAATAAAGAATTATCAATAAGAAGCAGACAACTATACTACATTTTGATCGTGTCTTGAAAGGAGAACGGTATTTAGGAGTAAGTACCTATCAACAGGACAATGACCAGTATAAATATTGCAAAATGGAATAACCTTTATTTAATCAAAACGAGTAATGCCAACTTTTATTAAATACCAATTGAGAAAAAATATATATATATGTCACTTGGGTATATTTAACATATCTGACTATAAATCAAGCTCGTGAACCTAAAAATTCCCCCTTCATCTTAACTAACGCGATAGACATATATGCAATTTCCCCCCCATCTATCGCACCCTGAATCACCCAATCTACTTTATCGAAAAAAAGAACAACAAGGAAATGACAACATTAGAGGAATATGTAAATTTGTATGTTTAACAGACCTTTATATTCTTAAATGCAATATTGTCTATAAAATGGCTGCTATAAGACAAATGGATAAAATGTTTTATTGTGATTTTTATGTATATATCAAAATGTGAGCTTGATATACGTTTTTATATTTGTAGATATTACGTGGCTACTCCAGGAAGAAGGCGCTGGCCGCCGAAACGCGCGTAGAGTCAAATAATTTCGCCACTCATCTTATTTAGTTTATGCATTTATTGTTCATTGTAATTTTTTTTTTTTTTTTTTTTTTTAAATTGTTTTCACCTGCAATATAAAACTGCATGATTTTTAAAATTTTGTGTCAAATGATTGAAATGTTTTCTGTTTTTAACTAAATGAATAAAATATGATGTCTTTTAGCCAGCTGTAGTTATTTGTTTATTATCCCTTACCAAGTAGCTAATTAAAACTGCTGATTGCCTAGGTTGTTACTTCACACATATATTGATAAAGTTTATGCTACCATATTCTCAAGCACAACACAGCAGGTCAGAATCCCTTCCTTCCTCTTGGCCCCTCCACCGACCACCTGCAGAGACCTCCAAGGATTCTCCCTCAGTCCCACGCTGCTCAACGTCTACATGACACCACTCGCCCCCATTGTCAGAAGCCACGGACTCAACATTTTTTCATATGCATACGACACCCAACTCACCATCTCCCTATCCAATGAACCCAACGCAGCCAAACAGAACTTTCAAGAAGACATGGAAACACCAAATGAATGAAGAGCAGCTGCCTACAACTCAAAACAGACAAAACAGAAGTACTCATCATGGGCCCACACCTGATGCCTGGAACGACATCTGGTGGCCCCCGCCCTCGGAAACCCGCCCACCCCCACAGACCATGCACACAACTTCAGAATCATTCTGGACTCTGAACTCAAAAGGGACTGCCAGATCAACTCTGTTGCATCCTCCTCCTTTCACACCCTCTGCCTCCTACGCAAGACCTTCAAATGGATCCCCTTCGAACACAGGTAGACCGTCACTCACGCCCTCGTCACCAGCAGACTCAACTAAGGCAACGCACTCTACACCAGAATTAAAAAAAACTCACTGGCAAGCTACGAAACATATAGAACGCCTCCGCCAGACGGATCCTCATCCTGCCACAACACTGCAACATCTCCCAGGCACCTGAGCACACTCAACTGGCTCTCCATCGAGGGGAAGAATAACCTTCAAGATTCTCGCCCACGCACACAAAGCCCTCCACAACACAGGACCAGCATACCTGAACAGCCGACTCAAATTACACACACCCCAAAAGACCCTATGATCAGCCCAGCTCTCCCACACAGTGGTCCCCGCACCAGGAAGCCCAGATAGGGAGGCCGCTCCTTCTCCTTCCCCGGGGCCAAGCCTATAACGCCCTCCTGCTCCCCTCAAACAGACAGCATCACTCCTCATCTTCACGGGGAACCTCAAAACATGGCTCTTCAATAGACCTCCTCCTTGATGGACAGGATCTTTCACCTCCCATACACCCCAGTGCCTTGAGACCCTTATGGGTGAGTAGTCGCGCTTAACAAACCCATGATTGATTGATTGATTGATTGAAGCAGACATAAATTCTTTAAAATGTTTAAGGCCTTGTTTAGAGTTTAGTGGATAGGGTGATCCTTCTAAAACATGGCAGATGTCATGTCTGCCATATTACGAGTGCACAATGAGAGTCAGAATATTGCCGGTGAGACATACGTCAAGGTTTGATGGAGTACCCTGCCCACCAAATTCTGTAATAGGCTCATATTCGTTTTAGGAATATCTGAGCTTATGACAAACTACTATCAAATAAATATGTTAGGTTTATTCCTTTTCTCTTGTGTTGTTATGGTAGGTTTATTCCTTTTTTCTTGTGTTGTGTTGTTATTGTTTTTCCTTTTTTCTCTTAGGCGTAATTACGTTTCCTTTTCATGTTACTCTCGTGGGAGGGTAGTTAGTTAGCAGCTCACATTTTCGGGAATGCGATATGTCCTGTTGAAACTGTGCCATATATTACAATTCATTCGCTCTGACATAGAGGGCAAACTGTTGCTCTTATGAAGGAAATGTATTTCTGAGCAGTTGATATTTCTGAGATTTGTCGCATTTGAAATGCTTTTGTTGCACTCTCTGAGAAAAAATTTAAATAAAAACATTTTGAAAAAAATAAATATCATCTGAAATTTTAGAACGGAAATTAAATTGAATTTACAGATCTGATGAAAGACAAACTGTTGCATGTGGTGATAGATTCCACGATGGTCAATGATTTAGTGGTTACAGCTAAGTACCATCATGCCAGTTAACATATAATTTTAATAGGCATATATTTTAGACAGTACAGTTAAAAAATCCATAGAAATACATTTAGTGCATTTTCTTCTGCTATGCATATTGTTAAAATAATATAATGGAGTAGTTCAGGACCTCTGACAAAAATGTAATATGTAGGACATGCAATCTATTAGGAGTGTGGTTCAGGACCTCTGACAAAAATGCAATATGTGGGCCATGCAATATTTCAACAACGGTATAAATCATGTATTATGAATTTGCCCAGTCTTATTGGATTCTAAGATAAAATATAGTTGCCCAGTTTTTAGGAGCCCACACGCAGAGCTGTACAAAGCTTTATTTGCTTTTTTTAAATGTAGTAATCTGGTTTTATAAATTGATAAAGTTTTATCGACTGCCAAAATGTAATTGCGACCTCACTCCAATTTGGTATTTTGGAGGGGCAAGTTGAAGGCCTTTCTTCCAAATAATGGTTTGGTATGAAATGTATCAATGTTTGTGTCCATAATCCGATCAAAAACATTGAACAGTTACTGACTCCCAAGATGGCGTGGTAACCCATTCATAAAAGCGAAGGGGTCCCCTTAGGTCCATCTAAACTTTTTGAATGTTAAAAAAGAAAGTTTGTCAGGGAATTTACACTGGTCCATGGGCCCTCTGCGGACTCTAAAACTTATAAAAGAAAGTTTTTTTCTTTAAACACAGCAGAATTGTGGGCCAGATTTATGACCGTTTTTTGCGGTTGCAAATGGGAAATCAGCCCGTTTTCGGTCACTGCCCCATATACAAGCCCTATTTTGCGAGTCGGTAACCTATTACCGTCTCCCAAAATAGGATTTGCGACTCGCTATTAGGAAGGGGCATGCCAAGGGCGTCCCTTCATATTAGTGACTTGCACTTAAATGTAAGATTAATTTGCGGCCGCACTTGCGGCTGCAAAACACTTGCAGTCTACCACGTACTTCAAGTAGGTGGTAAGCCACTCGCAAACGGGAAGGGGTCCTCAGGGGAATGTATGCGAAAATATGTTTTAGGAGCAGGCAGTGGTCCTACCGAAATTTTTCATTTTTCTTTTTTAAATGCATCCCAAATTCCTTTAAGGAAATCGTGCTGCATTTAAAAAAACTGCTTTATTGAAAAAGCAGTCACAGGCATGGTGGTCTGCTCATTGGCATATATTTTGCTTTTTGTTGTGCAATTAAATTATAATAAACATGCAGGTAACTATACAGACCATACTTGTATTACCTTTTCCCTGTATGGTCATAAATGACTTGTTTTTTCAACAGACATCATAGGGGATGCCAGGGGAGGACGGACCCTGTAGTCAAACAGGTGTCAAGGTATGGTCTGTATGGTGATGTGCATGTTCATTATAATTTAATTGCACAACAAAAAGCTAAAAAATTGCCAATAAGCAGGGTTATAACGAGGTCCTGAGGAAAGCTGATTGACCATTGAAAGGCAAGACAACGGCTGAAACATGTCGACCTAGCAAATGCATGGGAGCATTATATCCTAAGAGGGTTACACAGTTCTTTTTTAATCTAGTTCTAAATCCCAGAATAATAAATCAGCAATTTAGGAATCTATTTTAATTCACTCATATTCCCTGCCTTCACTCACCTTTACTATCTAAAGAGCACCATTAACAAACGCGCTGAGCCCACCCATTCATCACCAGTGCTTGGCTGAGGGTCCAATGATGAAGCAAGTCATGGGTGGTACCTGTTGGTGAGGACCCTATTAATATATTTTATATATTTTGATTTATACCACTCCATAGAAAGATACTGTTAATCATGTAATCAACATATCTGAGAAATTGTGACGCAAAGCACCGATTTACCTGGGTGCACTTTGCTTACCTATCTTGGATACATATAACAGACACACATTACACAGAAACTGGGTCCCCCCTCCACACAAAAATTGGGAAGCAGAGGGCACACCCAATTAAATATTTCTCACTCCTTCTTAGTTTATAGAGTATGTCCCTGTGGATATATGTCACCCATGCAGTGAAGATGACTTTTCAAAATCACCCTATCAGTGCTGACAGTGGAGACCTGATGTCACAAGTCTCCAGACCTAGAAATTGCAGCTCAGGCCTTTCAGACATGGTGTGCCTCAACTGGGAGACTTGACTGTCAAAGTATATTTTTAAATATGTTATAAGGCTCCTTCAAACACTGATAAGTGGTAAAACAAAACTGGGAAAATATGATGTCATTTAAAAAGAAGCGTGCTCCTAATATTAACATTATTGTTATTTAAAACACTTTGACATTAATGCTTTAGTTTTCTAAATGTAAGGTGGAGTTAATATCTGTTAACAAAAGTTTGAATTAACTCATATGTAATGAATTCATACATAATACATCATGTCTTCGTATTAGATCAAATAGACAGTGGTGCTGTACATAGCATCGATTGATAGGGTTGACTTAGGATTCCTTACAAAAAAATGAGGCCTGTCTTCTGTTTGACCCAGAGACCAGGAGAACTTAAGGTTCTACATCAATGGTGGATGATGTGCTCCTACTAGAGATATTTTTCCAACTCCTCATTGAAATGGAGCAGGAAGGGATTGAGCAATTAGGAGAGGATGTTGTTTCGGTAGCATTGTCAAGTAACCTGAGAAAGCGTAATTTATCAACCCTTCTTTTGCATTTCTTGACTTCAAATCCAGCTATGTTGCAGTGTTGAATGTTGCGTTGGTCTGCTGAAATGGGGTGCTTCATGCATGTAGGGTTGAGGATTGATTTTTATTGCTTTGGATTCTGTGGATTTATTGGGATTGTCTGTGATAATCCTTGATGGTCATGGCGCTGCAGTTTTTGTCTTTAAGCTTTTGATAAATCAGATAGCAATCTGTGAGATACTTGTAATTGTAACCAGGGAAGTTGGTAATGCTTGAAGTTAGGGTGCTCCGATGTTCAAGTGGAAAAGAACTAGGGCTTGAACAATGGCTGCAGAAATCAGCTTTGGGTATTCAAGGTTACATTTTTAACCGGAGAGAAAAATAGCAATAGGCAGGTCAGACCTACTGGAAATAATGAACTTCAATAAGAAGTCCGTGACCATTATGAATCATAAGGATTGAGCACAAGTGGGAGCAAGAGTATAAAAGTGATCTGCTTCCTTTAAAAAAATCATTCTAACATATCTGAGCTTGTTTAAAGCTGATGGAGATGTGGGCAGTTTCAGCAATTGCAGAACGATTAAAAAAGACCAATTAATTACAGACGTATTGTGATAAATTGGATTATTAGTTGAAAGGGGTGCAGTGGCAGTTTCTCTATGGGGGCGTCGGGGACCCATCCCGTGACATTGCTGGATATGCTCAGTGTAAAAAGCGGAGGAGGCAGTATGAAGTTACAGGTAGATTCATCATTGAAAAATCGGCTCGCAAAGGGTCAGATTCTCAGAATCTGGCCCTTTGCGAGCGCAATTTTTGCATTTGGGATTCATCATCTCAAATGCAAAAATCGGTAATTGCGAATTCGCTAAATTGCGAGGAATTACATTTAAGGAATCTCTATTTGAGATTCCTTAAATGCAATTCCTTAACCATTTTAAAATTGCGAAATCGCAATTTTGGGCCGCTATTTACCGCGAGGTCAAACCCTTTTAAATGCATTTTTCTAAGTTGCATGTTGCACACACACATGTCCTTTGGACATGTGTGTGCGCAACACCAATGTAGATTACATTTCAGGGGTGCTACAGGGTGTCCTTTGGACACCCCTAGCACCCTTGAAATCGCATCCTTATTTGCAATTAGCAAATTGCTAATCGCAAATAAGGAATAACTCCCCATTCATTCTTATGGGCCTTTAGGCCCATAGGAATGAATGGGGAGTTATTCCTTATTTGCGATTAGCAATTTGCTAATCGCAAATAAGGAATGTGTAGGAATCGCAATTTATTTAGCGATTCCTACATGAATCCCGTTTTGCAAGTCCTTAATAGCGATTCCTTAATAATCGCTATTAAGGACTCGCAAAACAGGACTTTGATGAATCTAGGGGATAGATACTTATTTATTTAAAAGTATCAAATGACCCACTGGTGCTCAAGCTAAGGCGTCTAGCCAGATCAGCTCCAACCGCTTCTCTGGTCTAGACCTTAGCTCTCAAGCAAATACATTCTACATTACATACCAAACATTCTGTGTGATGTAACATAATACTACAATACCAATGACTTAAAATACTAAAAGACTACAATGAAAAGAGAAGAAAGATATTACCACATGTATTTTTTCACAACAAAATAAAATAAATTAAAACAAAACAAAACAAAATTAGTCTAAAACTTATTCATCCAGTTTTTTAGGTAATTTCACATTTCTTTTATGCGATACAGGAGTATCTTGTACAGAAGGACTCATAGAAACATTATCCGAATGAAAAGTTGAATCATGAATAGATAGACTCAAACATGCATTGTCAGAAATAAAACATTCACCAGAATTGTCACTAGAAATAAAAGATTTCCCAGATAGCAATGAATCACCAAAAAACCCATTAAACAAAGCACCATCACCATCTTCCAGTTTTCCCCAAAAACTTTCCTGACCTGGTTTAAGAACAACCACTGAGCTTTTGCTCCACCACCCTTTGCCCTTAAGTAGAACAGTAGACTCAGTAACATCTTCAACCTGAAAAGGTACGGTAAATTTTGACATACCTTTGGGCGTAAAAGAAGGTTTAATAACTCTCACCTAATCACCAATTTTAATGTTTTTGTTTTTACAATGGTGAGAATCATCATGGTAAGTCTTTCCAGACATGCGAGCTCTGGCTATGTTGTTCCTGGCTTTAATAACAGAAGCTTCAAAACTATCCTCAAAACTCTTTTCTTTAATCAATAGAGGCATAAACAATGATCTTGCTCGTCTGCCTCTCATTAAAAAAATAAGGAGAAGCTCCTGTACAGGAGTTAGGAGTCAAATGATAACTCCATATTTTTTCCTTAAGAAATTCAAACTCATCAAGTATGCTTTCCAAAGTAGCTTGAATACCCTCTTTGAAAAACCTGTTTGCTCTCTCAATTTGACCATTAGAACCAGGACTATAAAGAGGAGCCCTTTTTGAAGTCACACCAAATTGCCTCAGAAACATTTGCATCTTACCGGAAATAAATTGAACGCCATTATCAGACATAATGGAACAGGGGCCCCTTCAATCCTGAAAATGTTATCTAGAAAACATAAGACCTCATCAGTAGTAGGATGCTCCACAAATGAATAGTACAACCATTCAGAAAAATCATCAATCAGAACAATTTAAAATCTTTTTTGTCTGCCAAGACACTCATAAGGTCCTGAAAAATCAATAGAAAGCCTTTCCCAAAGACCTGTTGGACCATCACCAATAGACAGCAGTTTAGTAGCAACTTTCCAGTGTTTATCTGAATTAATGCACACTGAACAATTATCAATAAACTTTTCAACAGATGCATCCAAACCAGATCACCAATAATGGCACTTGAGTCATTTCTTTGTTCCAGATACACCAGGGTGTCCAGAGTGTGCCAAGCGAATGATCCTATCTCTAAGACCAGCTGGTGGGACAAACAAATCCTGTCTTAATAAAATTCCATTTTCAATAGACAGTTCCTCAGCAACCTGTGCAAAACTTCTCAGAGGTCATTCTAAATTTTTCACAGAAGGCCATCCATTGATAACATAAGATTTAACTTTGGCCAACACACTGTCCTTGGTTGGATGATCATTCCATTCCTTCTCATCAATACCAAAGCTACAAGACTCTACAGCATCAATTGAAGCTACCACACATTCATGTTGATCCACAACTTCATCATAAAGATCATTGACTGGAGGTAATCTAGACAAACAGTCTGCAGTAACATTTTTACCTCCAGGAATATGCTGAATTTCGAAATTAGACTCCTGCAGCCTAGCAATTAGCCTAACCAATCTAGAAGAGGCCTTACCACTTCTCACACCGTCCATCATATAAACAAGAGGTTTGTGGTCCGTCACCGAGACAAAAGGTCTTCCCCACAAACAATTGATCAACTTTTCTACAGACCACACCCAGACCAGAACCTCCTTCTCAATAGTACTATAGTGAACTTCAGCTCCTCTAATACCTCTAGAGATAAAATAAATTACCCTTTCTTTACCATCAACAATCTGCGTGAAAACTGCACCCAATCCAATAGTACTTGCATCTACAGTAACAAATGATTTCCCTTCCGGATCAAAAGTATTAAGGCCACAAGCCTTAGCAATGAGTTTAATTACATTTCCAAAAGCTAAATCATGAACATACGTCCAAACAAACCTTGATCCTTTCTTGAGTAGTTGTCTGAGTGGTTCAACAACCAAAGCATAGCCCTTGACAAACGTGGCATAATACTCACTTAAACCAAGAAATGAGCGTAATGCATCCTTATCCTGTGGCTTACTAGCATTTTCCAGGTTGCTAATGATATCTTCTTTAGGAAAAATACCTTCAGGGGTGATTTTGTGACCTAAATAGTTAATTTCATTGACCAAGAATTTACACTTGTCTTTGCTAACAGTCATGCCTTTGTTTTTTTAAAGTGTTCAAAACTCTTTCCAAAATGGAATTATGCTCATCAATAGTCTTGGCAAAGATCAAAATGTTGTCTTGAAAAGACTGAACACCCTTCAAACCATGAAATAAATTATCTGAAAATCACTGGCAGCTGATGCAAGGCCAAATGGCATCCTTAAAAATCTATACAAACCAAACGGAATAATAAACGCTGTTAGATTCTTTGAATCCTCCTCAAGAGTTACCTGATGATAGGCGGATTTTAGGTCAATACTTGAAAAAAACTTGCACCATTGACAGCCGCCAACATTTCATGAATTCTAGGCAAGGGATAAGTTTCAACTACAATATTTTTATTAAGTGAACGAAGATCCACACATAATCTGATATCTTGGTTCTTTTTAAGAGCGATAACGATCGCAGAAGCCCACTCAGAGCTGTCAGTAGTCTCTATAATACCCTGGGAGCACAGATCATGCAGATGTAATTTAAGTTTATCTCTCACTCCCAAAGCTACCATCCGTAACCTTATGCTGTACAGGTAAAGCTCCTTTTTTAAACTTTATTCTATGTGAAAATCCCTTGACTTCTCCCACTACATCTTCAAAAACTTTCTTATGCTTGTGAAGAATGGAAGACAAGGAATTCTCCAAAGAAATATTATTAATGGGAATATCTCTTAACTGAATAGGATGGTCAGAACCTGGACACAAATTAACACCTAATTTACCTAAATCAAACCATCCCACAATATTTTTCCCATCAATGGCACATAAACTTTAGTAAATATCTTGCGAGCTTCAAATTTCAAATAATCTTCAAAGAAGCCTAACATTTTAATATCAAAGTTGCCAAAAGCTTTAGGATTAATATCAGAAACCTTAAGTTTAACACCCTCCTAATTTTAAAACAAGAACACATCACATAAAATGGTCACTGGCGATCCCTAATCAGCCATAGCCTCAAAGGCAACATTCCCAACATGAACAGTCCCTAAAGGAGCTTTAAAAGGAAGAGTGACACTGTTAATATGATCATTAAATGCATCATCATAAATAGTGATAAATAATTTCTGCATATCATCTTCAACATTAGACACACTACTAACAGTAGTATGAGTATTAAACCCTTTCTTTAGAGTTCTACAATCAGAAGAAAAATGACCAATTTTCCCACATTTAGTACATCTTTTTTTAAGAGCAGGGCAATCAAAAGAATTTGCCAAATGTGATTTAGAACCACATCTAAAGCAACTTAAACTAGGCTCTTTACCGGGTTTAAAACTATTCTTACTGAGAGTTTGAACGGAACAAATAGGAAAAGTATTTGAACCTTTAACATCCTCAGCCTCAATAATTTTTGAAGACTCAATTGATCTTTCAATACCTTTGGCCAGATCTATTACCTCCGTTAAAGTAGGATTACGACATGCTAAAAGCCTTTCTTGAATTTCTTTAGAAACACAATTAAATACAAATTGATCCCTGATAGAAAGATCAACATATGCTCCAAACTCACAATTGGCAGCTAAAACTCTTAAAGCTGCCACATATTCTTCAACAGACTCATCAGCTGCTTGTTTCCTCTTATGAAAGGCATATCTTTCAATCATGAAATTTGGCTCACCTTCAAACTGTTTTTTCAGTCTGGCTCCAGCCTCTTTAACCACTTGGATGCTAGGCATTTTCCCGCTGTGTGCTGGAAAATGCCATTTTAGTGGCACCATGACGAGCTCAGCTCGTCATCAGCACACGACCCCCGTGGGTGATGACGAGCTGAGCTCGTCATCAGCATCGAAGGGGTTAAACACATTCCATCCATTACCCCTATCACTTGGTGGCACAATAGGCACAAGGTTCTTAAAAATTTCTATTGCAGCGGTTCCCAAAAAACTGAAAAGAATGGCTTTTTTCCTTTCCGCCGAAAATTTTGTAGTATCAATGGCAACATTATAATCTTCAAAAGTTTCCAGCCATTTCTTCCAATGCAATTTAGGTTTTCCAAGAATCTCAAGAAATATAGAAGGTTGATTACAGATTTGAGAAGAAGCCATCGTAAAATAACTTGAAATAAACTCAGAACAACAAGATGCAGCAAACTTTTTAAACGCAGAAAACAATAAAGTGTGTAAAACACTGTAGTAGGAAAAATTAAAATTCCAATAAGCTTGTTTGTGTGCAAATCGCAGCTGAATATATGACGTAACATGCACTTTAAAATAAGCAAGTGTGCATATCACTGGAGCAGATAGTATAAAGAACATGCACTTATCCTTGCTGAAACTCTGTGAACTTATGAATTTATTTAAAAATATAAAATAACTTAAAGCCAAAATAAAGTAGACTATAAACAAATAAATCTGACTTGCACTCGATATTAGTAAGTGTGAAAATCACTGAAGAAGCAGTGTGCAATTCACTGTATTCACCAAGATGAAACTCAAACGAAAAAAGATCGAAAACCAGCTGAATAATGTAAGCACTTATTAGTGTGCGAATCACTGTATTTGCGAAGGATAGCTTGAGACAGAGCTCGTAAAACAGCTCATGAAAGTAAGCGCCGCCGACACCTTCTTTGCATAAAAGCCCACCGAACAGCTGACTGCCTGGAAACAGCACCAAAATGGCCGCGACTTTGCATGCAGCTTGAAACGTGATAAAACCACGATGCGATGCGTTCCACAAAAAATCATGCATTCCAGTCCGTAGTCCTAGCAACAGTTACTACGCGCTTACGTCACAGATCCAAAAGACGCACAGCAAGAAGCGCGCAATGGCAAAGGCGCGAGCAGCTTCCAACTGACGATAGAGGCGTGAGCAGCTTCAAACACCTAGCAGCCTCATATCCTTAAATTAAATAATATCCACAGTACCTCAAATTCCAGCTACAAACGCCATAAAAGAAAACCTCAAATGGCTTGGAAAGAGAAAGCCGATTACGCAGTAAGTTCGTGAAGAATATTCTCCGATATCCAAGATTGAGGTTGCTCTGCAAATACAGTGGGTCAATAAATTAATTAAATAAACCTCGTCAGATCAGCTCCAACCGCTTCTCTGGTCTAGAACCTTAGCTCTCAAGCAAATACATTCTACATTACATACCAAACATTCTGTGTGATGTAGCATAATACTACAATACCAATGACTTAAAATACTAAAAGACTACAATGAAAAGTGAAGAAAGATATTCCCACACTCAGCAGTCATCATTTATAAAAAATACCCATGATCAATGATTTACGAGCTGCCAAAATGGAAAATGCCATGAAAGCAGTGCACTGTATGCCCCACACTCACCTATACACATATTACCACTAATTGTATTGACTTCACGTCACATGACTCACCCTCAAGCCTAGCCTAAGGCTACGTCTTTGCTGTGATGTCAGCAGCTCAGCAAAGACCTTACTTCAGGGCCGAGTTTCAACCCCCTGATGGCGTGGAGGTAAAGTTAGCCCCAGGTGTTTTGAATACAAGCCCAGGATCGCTAACCCTCCACGTCAATCAGAGAAAATCGAGCTTGTCACCCACCCTTTCCCAACTCATTACAGGGTGTGGGTGGGACCTTCTCTGTGAAGAGTTGGGAAAGGGTGTGGGAGGTGGGAAGGTGGGAAGCAGGAATCGAGTCTGCCCAGACTCAACCACCTCAGGAATCCCGCGCATGACTCTGCAGTGACTGTGGCAGTTGCCGGTCGTAGTGCATTTTTGACTGAGTCCGGAATTTCCAAATCATCTGTGCCAGGCCAGCACTAATTACTACACAGTGTTGCTTGCTTGCCTTGCTCATTGCCTGCTGAGTGCTGACGTCGTCTGAACAACTCGGTTCAGTTAGTTCAGTTAGTTCAATTAAGAACACAAGCCAAGGTAAGGCCCAGGCGGGCATTTTTAACTTCCAGTAAATTAGTAATACGGTTGCAGATGTGCTTAATAGAGGGGCATTGAGACAAACTGACTCATTTATTGGCGATGCAGTGATGTCTGATGTCTGATGAGGGAGTTTGGAGCTGTGCTGATTGTGTTGCATTTTGTGTGCTACGATCCAGGGAGGGCAGTTCATCGAAGAATGGGAAGCGGTGCGCTCGCTGGATTTCCCGGTCCCAATCCCAGCCCGGATGTTCTGGGAAAGAATCTTGTAACAACTTGACAATAAATCGTCTAGGGTCATCCCCCTCCTTCCCCTCCGGAATACCAAGCCGGCGAAGGTTATTCCTTCGTTGACCATATTTCTGTTCTTCCATCTTAACCATCACGTCTGTAAGGTAGGCGGTGTTGGATTCGATCAATTGTTTAGAGGCCCCCGCTTCAGCTTCCAGGTACTCCGTTCTGGCTTCCACCATGCCTACCCGCTCACTAATATCTGTAAGGGTTTTGTTTAATCTTCTTAAACCCCCCTGCATCATTTTGGCTGCATTCATGGCTGCCCGATTGTCAGCCCTCACCTCCTCATGAAATTCCTTGATTGAAGATAGTATGGCAGCAAGCGAGGGTTCGGTTGTCTCGGTCGTTTCAGTTTGTAGACTTTTTAAACTATGCCACTGAAGCTGGCCGGGGCCGTCTTCCTCCAAAGGGTAGGACATCTGTGAATCAGAGTAGTCTCATTTGAGTTGACTGCGCCGCTTGCTCTTACTCCTAGGCTTCTTAGGGTGTACCACCGTATCAGTGTTATCACGTGAAACCTCACTGTCCCCTTCACTAGCAACATCGTCATCATCGTCCTCGGACCCCCCCAGAGGAGGAGGGTGTACTATCTGAGACCGAGTAAAAGTCCTCCAGGCCAGCTTCAGGGGGTCCAGGGGTTCTGTGTTCCAAGGGGGACCTCCAGACTTCTGTAATACAAGTACCGTCGCTGCTTATCCCCTTGTATGGTTCCAATTGTCCTTGAACGGTGGGCAGAGCTTGCAATACAGTGTCTGATGGAGCAATATTACCCAAGTTCTCACTGGGCTGATAATGCTCATAGCCCGCGAAAGTATGCAGAGTGGGAGCAGGCTCGAGCAGGCAGACAGGGAGGTCGCTATGGGCTATGCCTTTGGAAATATCAGGGCTAGTTAATAAAGTCTCCTTAGGGTCTTTTTCAGTAGTAGCACCTTCCTGCCATGTATGGACTTTAAGTAGAGTAGGAGAAGGTCCCCCTGTGGTGTTTTTAATATTGGCATATTGGCTTTTAACTGTCGTGAATATTTTAGGAATGGGGAGGTGTAAAGATCCAGAGTCTTTTGTGTCTTTATAGTCTCTTTGGGGAGCTCCCCACTGCTTTGCCCAAGCAAGCTTTTTTCACCCCACTGACCTCGTGCTTTGGCTTTGTGGCTCCTTCACCAGCTGTCAAGTCCTTGGCAATCACAAGTGTCTTTGCTTTGAGCCCTTTCCTTGCCCCACGAGCACTCATCTCTAAGCAGGTTCCGATGTCCTTGGTAGCTGGCGGCGTTAGTGCCTCCAATATCGAGGTAAAAATGGGTTTGAGCTGAAGGATCAAGACCACAGCCGCGGTCTCTGCAGAGGGGGACCAAGCACGCCAACTTCCAGCCGACGTTGAAGATGCCTTGTAAGGTGCCTCGCTCCTTCCTCCGCGAGCCGCGTGTGATCGGCAAAGTTTGTGCCCCCGGGGAAGCGGATCAGCAGGCAGGTCAAGGTAAGTCTTATGAGGCCCCTTACTCTCAGTCACTGGTCCGACGAAAAGGCACAAGAGCCCAGAGCTTCCAGGAGACAGCAGCTGTGCTTTCCGCTGCCTCGGCGATACAGGCGATCTGTGTGCACGGCTTCCCAGCATCACCGTCAATGCCGCAGGGCGGCTAGCCGATCAGCACCGCATCTGGCGTGAGCGGCGAGCAGCGCGAGCACTCACGCTGACTCCATCTTGCCATCTTCAAGAAGTCTGAGTAAGTTTGTTGTCTTGAAATCTCGATATATTCTATATTTGTTACCCCTCTGAAGCTCTAGGAACAGAGGTCCTAGTATCCTGTCTCCTCTCTCTTTTCACAGGAGCCTACAAGCCCAGCTTTTCTCAAATACAGCTCGAAACAAAAAAGCTGCCTCTACTGGTAAATCATCATGACATTTGTATATAAAAATCATTCCTGTTGTATGCATGCACCACCCAAATAACCTTATGTCATTGACCGAAGGTGCCAAAACCCCTCCCCACCCTCACCTTTGTCCTGATGAAGACCCCACCCACAATTAATGAAATTGGCTGTTCCGTTTAGGGGTCGAAATGTCAACACTTTTATATTTTTATGTCAGACATATGTGACAAAGAATGTTTATCTGTAAATGTGTTATGATTTGACATATAATGATTGGACAGTAACACTGTCGGGATAGTTTACAATTATCTTATTGATGTACATATGTATGCAGCACTGTCCTTTTTCACAATCCTTCCTATACACCTATCACCTCACTCCCTTGTGCACCTGTTTTTAAAGAATATATCCATTTAGGATTTGTTTTCCATTGTATGGAAGGAATAAATGGTGGTGTTTGACTTTCATCAGGTGCTATTGATTAATACGCTTGATCGATCTTTTGTTTCATTTGATTTCCACTGGGACATAATCTTTTTGTACCATTATCTACCCAGGCCCAATGGCTTTTGGGTCGCCCCATTGTTATAACTCATTACAGTGTTCCAGCATCACCCACATAAGGAACCTACAAATGGCACAAGACTCAGATGCAGACACCACCATATACAGTAATTCCTCTACGATGCACATTAAGTCTACCACCTCCTGGTTCTCTCCAAAAGTCGCCCGGGTCAGTGGCACCACAAAATATCCGAGGTACTATTATGGGCATGCTTCGACAGGATATGGCACTACAAATGCTGCCACCTAATGGCAAATTTAAACAACAGGAAGTTGGCTAAATTGTTAATGCTGGACCTCCTTCCTTTATCTTTTGTGGAAGGAGTGGGATTTGTAGAATTTGCGGCAGATAACTGCCCGGCCAGACCTATTTTTCTAGAGTTGCTGTCCCAGTGCTCCATCATGACATGCTGCAATAGGTAGGCCAAGCTATTCAGCAGAGTGCTTTTCTCACTATCCACCTGACGACAGATATGTGTACCGGCTGTCAAGCAACTGATTATGTGTATCACTGCACACCGGATCTATTTTGTGGGGATTAGGCAACACCTATCTGCAGGTCTCAGCATTGAAGAAAGTTTTAAGGGTGATCAATGGCATGCAACAGTATCGATGTTCACCATGGAGAAATCCCATACAGCTGCAAACTTCTAGGAAGTCTTTAACAGCAAGGTGTTTCAATGGCTACGATCCAGAGGTCTCAGAATTTGATTTGTTGCCACGTATAATGGCAGTAATATAGTCAAGGTCATGGCAGATGGTGGATATTGCAGGGTACTGTGTTTGGCTCTTTGCATCAACCTGATCGTGCAGGACCTAATCAGAAAAGAAGCCATAGGGCCTGGTTTAGATCTTGGCAGACGGGTTATTCTGTCACAATGATGACGGATATCCTGTCTGCCAAAATATAAATCCCATGTGATATGATGGGATTTATATTTGGTCAGACAGGATATCCATCACAGTTGTGACAAAGTAACCTGTCCACCAAGATCTAAATCAGACCCATAGTCAGCAACATACTGCCCACCTGCAGAATAATCTGCATTAATTTCAGTCATTCATTTAAGGCCTGGAAGCAGTTGAGGATCATTCTGTGTGCTAACAGAGTAACAGCCCTCATACAGGAGATGCCACCACATGACAGTTGCAATGTCTGTTTGAGCAGTACAGACCAATCACTGACTATGTCCTTCAAAGAGGAGGGGATTCAACTGGGAAAATAATGAGCATGAAGATGGACAAATGGGGTCTAGTCAAATACCTGACACAAATTCTACTTGCTTTTGAGGTTTCAAGTCACCCTACCAATGAGGCAATTCTTAGTACAACATTACCTCATCAAGAGCCAGTTTGTTCACCCTGAAGAATGCCACAGACTCAGTAGAGCCACAAGGCAGAAACATGTTGACAATGGTAATATCCCCACATTTTCATCCTTTAATACCAAGTGGTTTGCCCAAAGAATTCAGGAAAATAAGTATGCTACAGTGGTTTTTAATGTACTTTTTACACAGGCCCATTCTAATTTATAAGTGCATCCTTGACTTCAGGTTTTGGCCTGCTCTCCATCAAACTGGATTTTTGGAGAGCGATGGTTGTCCTATGATGAAGCATGACACCTGGTGGTGTTTGAGGACAGCCTGTTACATTTGTGTGTGTCCAGCACTCCTATTAAGTAGTGCTGAAATGGACACTGTAATGTAACTGAATATAAATCTCGGTTAGGTTAATTTGTGTGCATATAGTAGGTTGGAGGACAGCTCACCCTTGAGACCCTTTAGCCTCAAGTTCCCTCCCCTTGTTACCCTTAGGGGCGTGTGTTGACATGTTTGTCTTTGTCACACCTTTCCCCAAATCACCATTCCCATCCAGTCATCAAAACCCTAATCCTTTTTCCCCAGGCTGTGCAATATATTGAGGTGTGACTGAATTTACACCGCAAAAGGATCACATACTTGGTGGGGCAGATGTGGTGAAAGCATCACCAACTAACTTCAGAATCTTTTTATCAGTACAATAGCCCATTCCAGTCCCACTTACAAACCCAGGCATGAAAGGGCTAACATCATCATAGTGCAGAGTCAGAACAATGTCTATCCCATGATAAGTAGAGATTGTGTCCACTATTTGGCCTAATTAACAAAGTTAAATTTGCACTTTTGTTGTAACTTAACTCCTTTAGTTTAACTGAACTGCCATAAACTTTACAATTATGAGTAATAACTAACTAATAGTGATAGTAACTCCTTTTAAAGTGATAGGGATTAGTTACTACTCATACAGTTACTGATGGAAAAAGTTACTAGTCGTAAACGTACTCTGCAAGAGTCAGTAAACTAACACCTAAAGTGTAACTTTACCATTGTGAATTAGGCCCTGGATTGCTTTCAAAATCTATGCAGCATGGGGCAACCAAAACATTTCCTGACTCCTGACTCAAGGATTTTGTAAGTTCAGTTTTTATTTTAATATAAAGTAAATAGTAGCTCCCTGGATTGCTCAGAATTTAGTTTTTGCACTATACGTTTTTTATCATGTTGGTCTGGTCTCACTCTTTGATAACTCACAAACTCTGTGTTATCTTTTAGTCTAGTTTCCTGTAATGGATACTCTTTCTGAATAATCATACTGTTGAAGCTCACCTCATTTGTAATAGGTGGGAGTGAGACCTCACTTTGATGTTTCCCTGTTACCACAAGAACACTAACCTTTTGGGCAACCCTGCAATGAGGTTTGGCAAGATTGTAAGAGGCAGCTACCATTGTTTAATCTATTCAGGTAAAAACTTGAAGAACTAGTTAATAACGTAGTACTGAGGGTGGCCTTTAGAAGGAGAGATAATATTACATTTTTGTGTATGTTGTTGGCAGACCCCATTAGTGGTCAATAATAGTTACAGAGAGCAAATGCAGTAACTACACTAACTAGTATACAGGATTATTGATGGGTGGCTGGGAGGCTTGTGCTACTTATTTTGTTGCTTGACAACATTTTAAAAACCATGTAGTCATTGAGTAAACCAAAACCGTTTTTCTCCCAATCGAGGCGAATATGGTTCAGGACCTGGGGTGCTTCTTGGGGACAAGGACTCACTCCTGCTGAGGACAGAAGCAGGGCTCAGACAGGTCCATATGGGTCCAGCTGGTGCAGGTCAGCTGGGATATTGCAGGCCTATGGAAGCTTGTTGTGTCCCTGTAACTCACATAGGATCTACTGATCCTTGCAGTCACTCTGGGGAGCCTGGGTTCAAGGAAAGCACGTCCAAACGTCCTTCTTCAGGCAGCAGGGCCACCCCTCTTCCTCACACAGAAGGGCTGTCATTCTTTTGAATCTTCCACAAGTCTGTGCGTGGTCTGATGAAAGGTTCTGAAGGACCCATTTGTATACCTGGCACCAGCCTTTGTGTGAGGGATCTCCCTGGTCTACCGCCAGAACTGGTTCAGGTCCGTTCTTCCACTTCTTCTGGTCCTGGCTCCAAATTGTTTAGTTTGACAAAGTCATGGGTAGGCCTGGTGTCAGGTTCCTTTGTATGTGTTGCAGACAGAGTCCTTTTAAATGTAATCAGCGCAGGGCACAGCTCTTCCACCGCCATCCTGTCAGGAAAACACGCTAACCTTCACACCTAGACCTCTTGTCCTGGAAGCAATACAAAACCCTCAACAGGAGACACACTCAAATTCATGTGAACCAAGACACTGGCAGAAAGGCACAATAGGTTTGGGCAAAAAAAATGCAACTTTCTGAAAGTGGGATTTTTAAAATTGTAACTTAAAATTCAACTTTACCTTTGAAGAAGATTTTAAATTACAATTAATTTGAGTGTAAATGTAATTTCTCTATCTGTTCCCAATCTGAGGATTGCACTGATTGAGTGTAATAATGTAACCTAGTATTAGTCTATGGGAGGGATAGCTTTACACAAATGAATAACAACTTTAGCAGCTTTTCACTGCCAGGACATGTAAACCCAAACCCACATGTCCTACTTCTAAACTATCATTCACCCTGCCCAATGAGTGGTTGGGGACAACTTTGGGGGTGACTTATAAGTATAAAATGAAGGTTTTATTTAGTTATTTATTTATTTAACAAGCTCCAGAATCGACCCCCAGAAGGGTATCTTGTGAGGGAAGAACTATCATCTAGAGATCAGAGGTGAAAAGAAAGGTCTTAAGCTGTTTCCTGAAGTGGAGATGTTCCGTGCATTGTCTTAGCAATGGTGAAATGATTAGTTTGCCAGGTCAAAATGTAAGATTGAAACTGCACGTCGGACTTCAGTGACAGGCCTGAGGTATTTTTTGAAAGGCTACTTTAGTGGATGGCACAATCATGATGCAGCCCACAGTAATATTTAATTTACATGCCCTGGGAATATGCAGTATCATTTATTAAGGACATAAATGTACCAACTAGGTGTATGCCAACTATACCATGTTTAGATAGGAGAGTACAATCACCTTGCTCCTGGTTAGCAGGGGAAAAGTACATAAGGTCACAATGCCAAAAAAACCAAGTTAAAAAAACATCAGAAAGAGATTACAAAACGTTTGGATGGATACCACACAAGGGAATTTTAGTCTAACACTTATGATTTATTTCAGAATTACCATTATATTCGTATGTTTGCTGGAGCAATAAGCTAGTCTGACTGTAATTAATACAAATGTGATATGTTTGTATTTATTAGGCATCTAAGGCATCAGCAACTGCAACACACAATATGATGACAGCAAATCTTAAGCTGCAGGAAATGGTGTAAGAATCCGCTGCAGAAGTAGGAGTTGACGATTAGAAAGGTATACTTGAAGAGGCATATGAAGAAATCTCAAGAAACAAGGAAGGCAAACTAATTAGGCCATCCTAACTGGTTTATTAGAGGTTGGAGATAATAGGGGAATTAAACCTCCATCAATCACAAGTTTTCTTCCCAGTATGACGAATAACCATGTGAGCTCGGGAATAGAAGGTCCAATTTTGTGTTTAGTCTTTTTTTTCAAATCTCAGGATAAACCTGCTGACCAAGGCCGTACTGGCCATACCGGGCATCTGGCATTTCCCCGAGAGGCAGGAATGGAGGGGGGTAGGGGTGAGGGTGGAGGGTTTTTACTGGAGGACGTTTTTGTAGCAGGACAGCAGTCTTGAATGCACCTGATGCATGCAGAGTTCCTTGTGTATCCAGTATTATTCAGGCAACAATAAAAGTGTCAATATAACTGGTGATTAATTTATCTGCTGGAGAGAAATAGGAGTTTTGCCTAGTGGCAGTTTTCACTCATCTAAGCTAGCGCAGAAGATTAATATACCTGCTGCAAGGGACATTACCACGTGGTTCTCAGAACAGCATTTCATGTGCATAGCTTAGTAGGTTGCTGCTTTGGACACAGAGCCCCTGTTGTTACTGTGCAGTTCATAAGTTAAAATCATAATTTAGCACAGTGAGCTATGAAGTGTCAAGGAGCAGCATGCAAAATACATAGTGCAGATTAGAAAGTTTTTCATTATCCTAATGTTGCTAACAAGGGTTTTTTGGGTAGAAATACATTCTTATTCATAAGGCTAACCCTAACCACTGTGTTACATTCTGAATTCTGAGGCTGTGCTTCTCCAGACCAAGCACTCCTACAAAATGTCTACCAGTATGGATGACGTGAAGCCTACACCTTATAGTTCCCTTTGTCTTATGTAACATTTTCTCTACACTGATCTGATTTGCACATCGATAATTCATTGTCTCTGTATTTGTGTGTGATATAAAGTGCTCCGATACCCTACACTGGATTGCGAGGCGCTATAAAACAAATGAGATGCATGTGAGAGAGGGGCTATGGAGAGAGGAGGGACACTGTTGGATGGTGATAGTGAGGGAATCATTGAAGGGCCGCCAAAAAAGATTGTTGAATCCTGGTGCACTGTAAGATCATCATTTACCATGCTTTCAAAGCTAATACAATTGAATAGATAATAAAAGTATGTGTTGTAGAAAGTGCCATTTTTGCCCAACTTTTCTTGGAGGGAGAACCCACCCAAACCCTCCTTGTAGTGGTCAGGATACTTCGCTGCACTCACTATGCACCGTACGCTGCACTCACTATGCACTGTATGGGGTCTGGCCTGACAAAATTTGCCAGGGCTGCTTTGGGTTCCCACCCCAGCCCTGCTCATTTTCCACCTGCTCAGCCCAGGTGAATGGTTTCAGTGGAAGGTCCATGCGGAGACAGGCAGAGAGGGAGAGATATTTCAGCACAAGGGGGAGGGGGCTGGCTGGGGGGAGCTGCAGGTGATGGGTGGGGTTGAGCTTTGCTTCTGTCCAGAGACCAGGACCTGTCACAGCACCTATTTTATTGGTTGGTTATATGGAATTAGTGGGTCTGAGTTGTGAGATCAGGGCTAATTCGGATGGTTCGGCCCAGAGCCCACCCAAGAGTAAACAGTCAAGTTGGCATACTTTCATTTTTAATGGGGCCAATATATGCAAAGTGGAATAACGAAAATAGAAAGGAAGGACAGAATGAGGAGATAGAAGACATGAAATATGAATGAGGTATAAGGGATGTGGAAGTAGATGATCCACAGATTGTGGTGCCTAGTCACAAAAGCATTATTGGGTTTTAAAAGTAGTACTCCTGAAGTGTTCTTTTGTGTACTTTTACATGACATCTAAAATGAGAATACGATTGAAATTTTCAGGAAATATTGAAGTTTAAATAGTAAAACTACAAAAGACCGTTCCCGTCTTTGAAAGTTTACTATGGAGTTGAATGTTGTGGTGCCAATTCACCATGCCCTGTAACAGTACTTTAAAGAGTACCCCTGCAGTACTATTTCCTGTACTCATGATTACATTTGTGAATTTGTGTTTTTGAGAAGTGATCTGTTGTTATATAGAAAATGACAGTGGAAACAATGTTTCGCATTATACTTACACCTTTGAAAACTGCCCCGTTCGTTCTCAGTTAGAGAAAGCACCGTTCCCTATTTGCAATATTACTAATTGGTTGTTGGACACTAAGAGGCCAAACCTCAAAGGCATATAAGAGTACATAAAATAGCACTCCCATAGTCCTACAACCCCTACTCATAAATACTTTTGTGAATCGGCCCCTTTCTGAATATTGTGACTGCCTGTTGGGTATGGTTTCGACGGAAATGCACATTATTTCATCAGTTTTGAAGACATTGCAGCTGTCTGCAAATCCTAACTTTTTTTCTTTCTTGCAAACCAAAAAGGCAAATTGGATGAAGGGACGGGGGACGGAGGGGCAGTAGAGGGGAAATCCCATAATTTTCTTTCCCATGCCAGCATATTAAATTCAAAGGGCCATCTTTATTACTCTGACAAGCAGGCAGAGAACCACTATGTAGCAACAAAAAAATAAAACAAATGAGAAGAAATGCTTCCTACCATTGGTAAAGGTTGGAGCAATGACCGCAGTAAGACAATATTGGCAGCTGTTACTAAATGCTTCAGTGAAATGAACTCTCTCACGGGATTTCAAATGGTGTGGGACTATGTTACATGATACTCATACAGCCTGTTTGCAAATGACAACTCCATAAATTGTCAATTCATTGCATCGGTTCTCAAATTGCTCGCACTGGAAATCTAGTTTAAGGATTACATTTGTGCTCGAAATCAAAATTATAGTAAACTGGAGTTATTAAAAGAAGCTGAGGTTTTGGTGCATTAGTCAGAGGATTATAAACCATTTCATTAACCTAGGAAGGTAAATGCATACTAGTTAGTAAACAACATGTTTAATCATGGAATACCCAAGGAACATCTAGCCATCCACTGAAAATGTATTGAAAGCGGTTTGGCTGCACCAGAAGATGGGCTTTTTACAGTGTGAACAGGCACTTTGTCAAGTATACTCCCTGAAGTGGCACTAGCATTCTTCGAGCATCCACCCAGAAGAAATGCTTTGGTAGGCTCTATGTTTTTGCTGGAAACAGTTGAACGAGCTGATGATTGATTGTTCTGAAGTTAACTTTTAGAACAAGAAAGTAACATTTGACATCTGTTTGGCAGAAGCGATTGTGTTTTTTTGTAAAGAAGAGAAATTTTCAAAATAACTATTATATGGTTATCATTAGATGTCTTACTTGCCTGCAGTGATTTTTTCTGTGCATTTTATATTGTCAGTTGTGCTTAGCTGTGACATGCTTCCTTTGTTAGCTCTACACCTTTAATATTTTAATGATCAAATGAAATATTCTTTGCATTCGACCTGTTTTGGTGATGTGTTTTCGTCTTTCTGTGTTTTTATACCGTGTTTTAATTGTGTTTATGTTTGTTGGGAAGGGGGTGAAGGGGTGACAGTGTGGTGCATGAAAAGGTCTGCAATGTCTATTTTTTGTGTATAAAATTAGCCTTTTTTGTGTGGTCCCCCCACATCGTTCACCTTTTTGTGGGCTAAGTTTTTGCCGGTATTAGAACACTGAGCAATTTACTAAACAGGAGAAAAGTACCTGTGCCCCCCCCCCCCTAAAAATGTTAAAGTGGGCGTAACCCTGATTGGTGCAATTAACCTTATAATGCGCTGTTGTCTATTGACTCTGTTGTTGCCGTACGCCGTACGCCAGTGACCCCGTGACCCCGACGTTACGCTGCACGAGGAGCGAGGAGAAGCAGCAGCTGCGGACTGAAGCGACCCACTGAAATCGCGAAATCGCGGTAAAATCGCGGCAAAATCGCGGCGGACAGCCCGACGTTACACTGCGCTACGAGGAGTGAGGAGAAGCGGCGGCTGCGGGCTGAGGCGACCCGCTGAACTGTGAAATTGCGGCAGGGTCGTGGTGGAGCCGCGAGCTGAGTGTAAATCCCTCTCTGCGAGGGGGGCAAGAGGAAAGTGAAAAGGAGCGTGGAGCGTGGTGACAGGAGAGCGCCTGTGTGACCCGTGAGTCCAGGCAGCGCCCCCACCCCCCTGTGCGTGAGACTTGGCGAGGCCTCTTGTAGCAAAGCAGCTGCGGCTGGGAGAGTTGGAGAATTGACTGACACCCCCCCCAACCCCCCACGCCTGATATAAGAGGTGGCTAAGAGAGCAGCTTGCTTGTAAATAGCAACAGGAGAAAGCCTTTCGTTACTTCTTCACTAAATCCTATGAACCCTCATATAAGCTGAGGGTGTGGAGGTAGGAATTTTGAACAATTTGGTGCATATTCTAATCATCCATGGACAAATAACATTTCAAGGAGGAGTTGAGAAGGGCACGGGTCACAAGAAAAGGTTCAAGGCACAACAGAGGTAAGTGGAAGTAAATTTTATATTAAAACTAGAGATCTATCTAAACTAAATTGTTTTGACAAGAAGCGCCTAAGGGGAAGTGCTTACAGACTAAAATGGCCCCACGGAAAAATAAAAGCACAGTAGGAGCAATAAGGAAAGCTAAATCTAACAGCGATGATAGACAAGAGGACCAAGAGAGCTTGACATCACCAGGAGTCAAGGAAAAATGTAAGCGTTCGCAAAGGACCAAAGAGAAAACCCCCAATGAAATCCCACAGGGAGGAAGTAAGGGGAGCGTAGCGTCCCATACAATCAAAGAATTTGTGGGAAAGCATTTTAAAAAGGTTTTCTCACCGGCTAAAGTCTTGTATACCGAAGAAGAGGAGGATCTATGGAAAGAGGGCACGTCCTTGATATTTGACGACGGTTTGGTAAACTCCATAGGTCTGGTTGACCGCTCAGTGCAGTCCCTATTAATTCAAAATGGGACATTAATGTCACCACGACTTTCTTCTTCCCCGCAATTATTAAAACAGACATCGGAGGAGGTAGTTAGCTTGGGCACAAGGCATACTGATGAAAGATCCCCAAGCCTAGTCGGAAGTTTTGCGGGTTCAGAAAAGCTGCTTTTTTCAAGAGGCAATAACCTTGTAGAAATGGATAAAAATGTTGACACAAATGGTGAAAACCAGCACTCGGAGATAAATTTGAAGACATCAGAAACTCCAGCATCTTCAATCTTGGAACTGATGATAATGGTGCAAAAATCACTACAAGGACTATTAGAAGTAACAATGTTAAACCATGATGTTCTGAAAAGCCAAAAAATGCACCTGTCTAAAATTGAGGGGGAATTACATGGCATTAGGGAACAAATGCCCGCAATGCTAAGACCCGTCGTAGAACCGGGGGTTACGGGTCAAGGGAGGGAAGGGGGTGAGGAAGTTGGAATCCTAAATCCCCAATCAGCAAGTCAAGTTGAAATAGCCCACTTGAGGGAACAACAAGTCTATGTGTCAAGATGGCCAATGCTGGTAAAAAGAAGAGGTGAGCATAGGAACTATTGCGTATTAAAGAGAGGAAAAGTGGTAAGAAGGGGAGGGAAAGAAAAGATGAGTAAAAGTGTGACAAAAAATTACCAAGAAAGGTATGAGAAAACAGAAGCAGTAGGAAAAGTTCCCAAGTCCCAGACTCATAAAAAGATTAAGGAATCCAGATTAATTGGAACAAGCTCAGAAATGTGTGGCAGGAAGTTAGCAAATGAGGGAAGCAGTGGTAAGAAGCAATTGCACCAGGAAAAGGTGGAAAATAATATAAGACAGACGGCCACTGAGCAAATGAGTACACCCGCCCGGAAGGTCCCAGCAAAAAAGAAGGTATATTGGGAAAGTAGCCCGGTGGAGGTTCGAAAAATTAACAATGAACAAAAACAGGGGAAAGCTAAGTTGGGAGAAGAGATGGATCAAGGAAACAAGTTACTCTACTTTGAACAAGTAAAATGGGGAAGGGGTGGAAAAAAAGTAAAAAAGAGCGCCCATCTAAATAGGTCTCACCTCCTTAACATTTTTGCGCACTGCCCAAATTTAAAAAGCATAGGCACAGAGGATCTGAGACAGGTGG
This sequence comes from Lissotriton vulgaris, assembly GCF_964263255.1. NCBI lineage: Eukaryota > Metazoa > Chordata > Amphibia > Caudata > Salamandridae > Lissotriton > Lissotriton vulgaris. The sequence continues at coordinate 1,276,423,839 of NC_141696.1, forward strand.
GATTTCAGGCAAATGGTGATGGTAGGGAAGTTACTAAGGTACAGTTTTATTCTGCTCTGGCCTTAACGGCAATAATAAATGCAGAGCAGGAGATCCAAAAAGAGGGGATCAGGCTAGTGCCCAAAGAAGAGTTAGTACAAGATTGGATGGTGCCTCAGCAGAGATCTTTCCTAAAGCACCATGCGGGGTTACTTAAGAGACAAGTGAAGCTACCAGGAAGGGATAGGGAACAAGGGCGGGAAAATCTTAATATAGTGATAAATAATTCAGACCTAGTGGAGTCTTGGAAAAATTGGAGCAATATTGAAAGTCCGGCAGGCCCCTCACAAAGTTATAGGGAGGAATCTGTAATCTATGACCACCTAAGTGATGTAGAATAGGTTAAGGGGCAGCCACAGAGCATATGCATGGTCTCTTGGAACATAAATGGGATGGGTACCCAAGTAAAACGGGAAGCTTTGAATGATCTCGCAAAAAAGTGTGAAATTATTTGTATACAAGAGACCTGGCTCTGTGGTGAACCCCCGGTTGTGGAAGGGTTTAAACAAATTTATCGCCCAGCAGAAAAATCTACTTCGGGCCGCCCAGCCGGTGGCTTGTTGACTTTGATCTCAACTTGTTTACTACGTACGGCCCATCAGATACCCGTGACATCTAAGTGGCTCTTGGCTTGTAGAATTCAAACATCAATTATTGATAAAAAATATGAAAATATGTTGATTCTAAATGTATATATACAGTGGAGTTCACGAAAGGAATATGGAGATGAATTGTTATATTTTAAGAATGATATGGATACACTATGTGATAAGTATGGAAATGACTTGGTATTGTTATTGGGAGATTTTAATCACAAACTAAACCCAAAATTGTCAGATCTGTTGTATACAGAAATCCTAGAGGCATGTGAAGTAAAAAAAGCTGTATTTCTGGAAAATAAAATACCACCTAACGCGGCCAACTTGGGCAATTTTTTGGCAACAAAAAGTTTATTTTGTCTAAATGGAAGGACAACTCAGGATTGCCTGGCGAAGAAAACTTTTAAATATGGATCTCAAAATTGCCCGATAGATTATATTTTTATGTTGGCTTGGAATTTTGAGTTGGTAAAACTTTTCAGGATTGACCCTGCGGATTGCAGCGATCACAAAATATTAAAACTAGAGCTTGTATGTGCCCAACATACAGTATGCGATAGAGTTATGCCCCAAGAGATGGATTATCCTAAGCGGATAACCACTAGGTTAACAGAAAAATATATCGAGAGACTAACTAGTCTACAACATAAGGTGCAACTAGGTCTCTTGTGTGGCCAAAATGTATGTTGGTACATTGAGAAAATAACTCAAGTAGTGAAAAGCATAAGCGTAGAATTAAGGCATGACGAAAGCACCAATAGGAACAATGGAAGGGCACAAGCAAAGCAAGGATCTTGGTTTAACCAGGACTGCTTACTAAAGAAAAGAGAAGTTAGAAGAGAAGAACGTAGACTACGGAAAAAATTTGAGAAATCAAGGGCGGATAACCTAGTAAAAATAAAAAGAGATTATATCGCCCTAATACGCAATGCTAAAAGATCCCATAAAGAAATGTGTTGGAGCAAGCTATTAGAAGCAATCGAAACCAAGAACACACGGCAGTTCTGGAAGCTAATACAGTCAGCATCGGGACCTTCGGTTGCTCCTATGTCTTGCGTTGTGGAAGAAGAGGCGTGGGTAGAGTACATAGAGCAATTATACGCCCCTGGGAGGGGGACTGGAAATGAGGTACCAGGGGATTGGAAAGGCCTAGTAGAGGACCTAAAACAAGAATGCTCAATAATTAATGTCCATAAGATAATAAGGACACTAAATTTAACTAGAGCTGCCGGCCCAGACAACTTACCAGCCCTGATACTAAACCTAAACCAGACCTGGTGGACGGAATTCTTTGCGAAAATGTTTACCTTAATTTTAGATCAAGGGATTATGCCTCCAAACTGGAAGGGAGCAATAATAAGACCACTACATAAGAAGGGGGATGTATATGCTGCGAAGAATTATAGACTAATAAACCTATTGGATATAGGTGAAAAAATGTTCTCTAAAATAATCCTTGGAAAGCTAAAAGTTTGGGTGGAACATAGGTCTATCGTCCCCGTTGAACAAGGTGGCTTCAAAGAAGGCCACTCGACGATAGATCATTGCTTTGCACTGTGGGCATTGGCTAGGAAATCGATGGAACAAAATGGCAAATTATTTTGCTGTTTCGCCGATTTCCGGGCTGCGTTCGACACGGTGGACCGAAATAGCCTCTGGGAAGTATTAGAAAACTATGGAATGCCACAGGGTATATTAAACATCTTAAAAGATTTACATAGTGGCAATTGGGCCCAGGTCATTAAAGACACAAAGGGCTCATTAACACATAAAATCCCAGTAAGGAATGGTTTGTGACAAGGGTGCGTTTTGGCACCCTTGCTTTTTTCATTTTTTTTGGCAGATCTCCCCGCTGCCCTGGAAGTTGAAAGAAGTGCGAGTCCACGTATGAATTGCAATAAAGTGTCATGCCTTTTATATGCCGATGACCTTGTGATCTTGGATCAAACCGAAATGGGCCTCCAAAGGAAATTAAATGTTTTTAAAGAATACTGTGATAAAAAGTTTTTAACTGTAAATATGGAAAAAACTAAGATCCTATGCTTTGGAAAGAGGGTAAATAATTTTAATTGGTTTTTAGGACAGGAAAAACTAGACGTAGTAGGTGAATACAAATATTTAGGCCTCTGGTTTAATAGCTCACTAAAGTGGAATACCCAAGTGGAGGCACAGACGGCTAAGGCTTATTCCTCGGTCTGTGGTCTGAAAAAATTCAATAAAGATTACGGTGACATGTCACACAGACCGCTTTTAAAGGCATTTGAAGTGATGATCCCCCCACAAGTGCTTTATGGTGCAGAGGTGCTTTACCTGAGTGGTAAAAGAGGGTGGGATCGGGAAGAAGGTAAAATTTTAAAAATGTTGTTGGCCTTACCAAATAGCTCCATGATCCAATCTATCAGAATGGAGGTGGGATTGACATCATGGGATGTAAAGACTCAAACGTCCTTAATAAGATTTTGGAACCGACAGGAGTCTGGTGGTGAAGAGAAGGTATCGATTTGGTGTAGAGAGGAAATTCAAGCGAGCAGCTTACGCTGGGCGCGAGATGTGAAGAAAACTCTCCAGACGGTAGCTGCGCGCTTGAAATTGAGCCTCTCTCCACCTTTGTGGAATATAGTCTGCACTAAAAAAATGCTTAGAGACAAAGGGCTTGAATTTTCAAGATCACAAAACCCGGATTATCTGAGGTTAAAAAAATCAGTGAATTGGGTAAGGAATGAATGGGAAAAGGAGGTCCGGTTCCCATATTTGGATTTACTGCCCAATAGATGGCTAAGACACGAAATCTTAAAGGCTCGGGTGGGCCTAAACCCATGGAAGATTGAAAGAAAAATAAGAATGGCCCTGATCCACCCGGACGGAACCTGTAAATGTGGACTAGGAGTAAGAAATGATATTTTACATATATTGTTTGATTGTACATGGATTTTAGCAATTCGGAAAACCTTTTTACGTCCAATTTTTTTAAAATATCAGGTGACCTCCCGTGCAGATGCCATTGACCTCCTTACAGAAATGTCTTTCTTGGATATTACAATTGCATTGGGGAAATTTCTGAAAGCAACTAGAGAATATGTAATGGAGGTAGCAAAGGAGGGCGAGAGAGATTAAAAAGTACAGTGTTTCCCAATTTTATGCTATGGTTTTACAAGTGTTGTAAATGTGTAAAATGAATTGTAGTATTATAGATCTTTTATCACTATGTGTAATCCATTGTCTATGTATGGTTTATAGACTATTGTCTAAATAAACTTTGTTATCAACTTCAACTTCAACCTTATAATGCCATAGCATTAGGAGTGGAATCTACAGTGGTAAGGAAAAAAAATATTCAGGTCTGCCATGTGTAGCCTGACAGCAGCATCCTGAACTCTATTGCGCAGACCTATCAAAATCACCTTTTGACAGGTGGCAAACCTAATTTTAAATATTAAATAAGTCACCCTAAGCAAATTGTGCTGTCCATAAGGTATGGTGCATCATTTTTTAAGAGTGAAACGTGTGTCAGTAGAACTGGCATGTTCTCCCAGGCTGTACCTGGTGCATATAAAAAGTCAAATATAGATTTTATTCTAGAAACGTTTGACCTAAACTAGCTACAGAATTCAGTCAAAGACTTATTTTAAAATGTATTGAAAATCCAATCTAATAGTGAAGTTGGAGTTTTATTAAAAGTATTGGAAATGTAACTTTTAGAAAGTAACTTTACACTGTCTGAAGCTGCTGAAGGTCAATTTGCATTAATTTTCCATCCATTGCCAAGCCTGTGCCTAAACGAGGTGTGAGAGAGTTGCAAAAACTGCTTCCAAAGCATAGAAAATGGCCTGGGTATGAGGAGGTGTTATTTCACCTTGCTGGCAGACTAGTTAGGGAGAATCCCAGATCTACATTAACTTCGAAAGGGGCGTGTCCCATCACAAGCAAATGGTAGATGGCACTTGAAAAGACCCAGCATTTGTCCCTGTAGTCTGGCTAATACCATACCCATTGGGAGGAAAGCTAAGACCAGAGCCAGCTTTGAGTGACTGCAGAGGAGGGAACTGCTCATTACCCATGACACGCTTCTGGATAGGCACACAGTCTCTGCATAAGGGAAGAAGGGTTTCCATATCTTGGATTATGAGAGTGAGGGACACTGTGGGGTTGTTTGCAGTAGGGCAAACAGGAAGTGTTGAAAAGCTGAGTGAGGTTTCCCCTGGGAACTTTACCCTTTTGATTAGTGAGTGCCCTAGAGTCATTCCCACCCACTAGCTGGTGCATAAATGTAGAATCTCCAGGCATCATCCTATTAACCCTTTCTGGACCTGCAGCAGATCAGAAGAAGACTGGATCTGCTGTCTATGACTTGATAAGAGCCCTAAAGGACAGTACCTAGTTCCCCCCTTGTACCTAAAACAAAAAAAGTGGACTCAAGGGGTCAGTTGGCTTACCTTTGTGGGGCTACATGGGTGCAACTAGCTGCAGGAGGCCTTTTTCCTGAAGTACCCAGCTGACCAGTGGTTAGACCTGTCATCCTAAGGGTGGTCTTCCTCCAAACCTTTTGCCAGAGCAGGAAGAGCAGAGAAAAGTTGTACTTTCTAAAAGTGGCATTTCTAAACCATTAATGTTAAATCCAACTTGACCACTAAAGAAGATTTATCATTACCATTCCAAAAATATGAAACATAATTTAGCTACTCCTTTCTAATTACAGGAATTACAGCTTGGAGGTTTTTTAAGGAATTGAGAGGAGTAGGCCTCATAACAGAGAAAACACATGCAGCTGTTTGTCACTACTAGGACATGTAGAACATAAAAGTACATGTCCTTTTAGTTACAAAGCACCCTCCCCTTAGGAGTAGCTAGGGCCTACGTTAGAGGTGACATATGTGTATTAAAAGGGGAGTTTAAGGATTGGCAAGTGCTTTTAAATGGCAAATCGAAGTGGCAATAAAATGCAAACTCAGGCTTTGCAAGGGCAGGCCAGAGACAGGTTTAAAAGGCAACTTGTGTTGGTGGCACAGCTAGTGCTGTAGGCCCACTAACAGAATTTAGATTACAGGCCCTGGGTATATGGTACACCACTTTACAAAGGACTTATAGGTAAACTAAATATGCCAATCAGGTATATACCAATATCACCATGTTTAGGGAAGAAGCGCCTGCACTTTAGTATCAGTCAGCAGTGATAAAGTGCTCGGTTTTCTAAGGCTAACAAAAAGATACATCAAAAAGTGGAGGTAAGCAGACAAAACGTTTGGGGAAAGACCACCTTAATGATGACAGGTGATGTAGTTTAGAGGTTGCTCATTCTTTACACAACACATATGCTTACAATGAAAAGGATGAATGTGCACATTGCACATGTTTTAGAAATATACAATTATGAGAAAAAGTAGTAAATCCACTTTAAAGGAGTGCTCAGAATGCAGATTTTGTGGATAACCTTCATGGTGTGCATCTAAAATGTCTAACAGTTGATTCTCCTATAAGTTGAATCATGCTAAAACACTCTAAAAGTAGTTTTGTTTTTTATTTCTCAAACTGAAGTTTGCAAAATTAATGAATTTAATATGAATTTATGTATGGAAGATATAGTTATGAAACATTATTAGGATTACTCACAACTATAATGATTACATGTTGATTTCAATGTGAAATTCCTGAAAAGCTACTGGGAATGCACCATTGTATTTTGAAAGTCGGTGCAAAACTTTTATTGAATTAGATAGAAAGCTCAAACTTTCCTCAAGTAATTTTTATATGTGTACAGTCTTAAATTTCCCCAAACGATATTGGTTTCGAAATGTGTGCACATATGTATGCACATATGGTACACAGATATGTTTTTCAATATAGTAATAGGTCATACTTACTATTAAACAGTTTCATGAGACAGTCTGTGGCAATTGACTGCTTTGAGAAATGCATTAATGAATTTGCACATGCTTATGTTTATCAAGATGATTGCACATTAATTATGCTATATTGCCTTTTGAGTTCACTAACTTGACTTTGTCCTTCAGGTCTGCACTTTCTCAGGATGTCTGCAGGAAGGTATTTTGTTCTGGCTCTCACTCATGTAACATTCTTGTACTTTCCCAATAGATGCAAGAAGACTTGATATATATTGTTTTAACAATATTGATACTCTTATGAGAACATGACATTAGTGATTAGTACACGAGAAAGACACAACGATGAATGGCCTTTTATGATCTAACCTGTGATAGAGCCGGAAAATCTATCTTAAAATAGATGCCATAATTGACACTAGACACTCACACCAAAATGCTTAGAAGAATGAAATATAGGAAAATGTGCCTTTTCTTAAACGTGCAAATTAACATGTAGCATGATTATTTTTTGTAGGAGGACTAATTTTGTATTGTAATTGCACTATTAGGGCAGACTAAGCCTCATTCATCTTTCATTTTTCTATCTTTCAGTTAACTTCTTCTTTAATAAATAAATGGTTGTAGGGAATGCAATATTATTTGATAAATGATTCACACTTGACTTGCTTAAACATGTTATCTCTGTAGAATGTGCAGAATTTATTTTCTTCTTTTCCTAAGCTACATGTTCTCATTGTATTTAGTTGTACGCTGAATTCTGACTAGTGTATGAAAAATAATGATTACATGAAGGCGTGAATCTCATGACTTAATCTCGTTGGTTACAAATAGAATGTTTCTGCTTTACAATAGTTCATTGTCACGCAGTGGAATACTGCCTAGCTAATCGTTTAGACTGCAGGGTTCTTGTGGGAACTCCGAGTAAAGCTTACACACATGAATGTTTAGCAACTATGTTGACACTTATAGATAGCACCTTGATGACTTTGTACGTTTGCTGTGGGAATTAAGGAAGAAGCAGCAGACCATCAGACGATCCTTCCTCATTGGCTTAGGATGACCTAACACCAATATGGATTGTTACATATGTTTATCTGTATATAATATACATGTTCCTAGTTAGATTTAAGTACGCTGTCCAGACTGGTTAAGGTTATTCTTTTTGCTACCATCCCTACTTCCCTTACCACCTTTTGCCCTATTCACTGTGAGCTACGTCTGATGGTTATTTCAGTCACCTACTGCTTTGTGGTTGTCTATTTTTCCTTTGATAGTTATGGCTACTGCCGTAACTATTTCTTTATCCTAACTTTGAACAGTTGTTACTACAACTGTTTGCTGATGCTGTTCAGCAGAAGAGACTCAGATGAGTTTTTAGAACTACTCTTCGAATTCAATCTGATTCTTTTCCATTGTTCCTTTCAATCTTGCTCTTTTCCAAAAAGGGACTCTATGTGTTCTGGTAGATAGGCTCCACTTAGGGTAGAATAAGGACTTAAATTATTTTACGAAACACACTGTAATTTTCTTGATTGACTTTCATGATGATTTTCTTGATATTTCTGTAAACAGATTTATCTGATCTATTAATTTTTTAAAAAGCAAGAAAACCAATATACCAAACTCTTATGGATAAATAAAGGTTTTCAAACTGATCCAAAACTCTCATGATTGACTGAACTAAATGACTAAATTGATTATGTTTCTTGAGATGTTTTCAATTGATGCGCCATTTTAAAACTGTGGCAAAGATCCAATGCAGAGGAGATTTCAGTGCAGAGCTGGAGACTCCCATTGTAAGATATGGGTTGAACTGATTGAATTAAAACCTTTCTGTGCCAACAGTTTCTGGTAGCAGAGCTGTGGTTCACACCCTGAATGGAGATATAAATAATTTCCTAAGTCACAATAAAATTCCCGAATACAGTGTCCAAAACTTCAAGATCTGACAAGGCGTACTAGAAGGTGGTTGCGGTTTGAAGGGGTGAGTATTAATAGGACAATGTGTTGTTTATGGTAGTTGTGTTATGGCTGAGTCAGTGGTGAATTAAGTATGAATGAGTAAATGAAAAGAAGTATAAGAAGCTGTTGAGTAAATGATATTGAAGAATTAAGGCTCACCACAGTCCAAAGATCCCAGGGTCATACATAGATACATACATAAATTGAATAGATTATTTGTTTGCAGAATAAGTTGTAGTGAGTGTGGTACCATCACCTATACCATTGACATAGATGAATTGAGCATTGTTGTGATTGACTAAAATTGATCTGTGTTAATGGCATAAAATTATGAAACAGGTGACGCTGCATTGATTTGGGTGATTTCACGCTGGTTGAGAATTCACTTACAGTTGTGGAAAATACTCTTGAATGATTTTATCACTGTTATTTGTTTAGTAGAGGCAAACAAGAAAAAAGTTTCAGTTTTAGTTGAAGTTGTGTGAATGTGAGAGAAATTGTAAAGGAAGGTGAACTACTGAGATCAGTTCAGTTCAGAAACTTTATTTCGATCACTTTAGATCAAAAAAGTATTACACAAAACAGTACACTTACGATCAGGGATAATGTGACATAAAACTTTAAATACTCTTTTCTGACCATTTCAATAGCAGCAAACAAGAGATATTATTATTTAAATAGACCATACAAATTCACCATTAAAAGACTTGTTGCAAAAACGGGATATAAGATACATTAAAAATCTTCCATAAGTACTAAAAGACTTCCATAAGTACTAAAAGACATCAATCAACTGCATGATATCCAAATATCATGATACAATATAAAGGTATCCTGACAAAAGTGGGATTTTAAATACTACCAAGTGAACAATTGGCATGTCTAATCTTCATTGCCATTAGGATTGTGGCCATGCAGAATACAACAATATGATTTGATTCTGCTGGTGCTTCCTGATTCCCAGGTTCCTGCAAAGTGGGACTATCCATTTAACTCGGGACTGACTATGCAAGTGACAAAAAAATACAACATGCTAGGAATCAGGTCCTCCTTGGTAGCAAAAACAATACTCACCCATCATATCCATTTCTTTATACCACTTTATTTTAAAAGTATTACCAGGTAGGCATCCATACCTGAACTGTAGGTAAAGCAGCCTTGCTAGTGGGGAGTAAATTACATCAATAGTACTCTCATACAACAGGCCGGTTTAAAATCAATAAAAACAGCAGCTAATGATCCTTTACAATTTGGAATATTGTCCGCCGCAACACTACCCCAATAAACAGCTTTGAGACTGAGTTTTGCATTTGGCCCAAAGTCTCTAGAAAGTCCCAATATGTGTCAAGCCTTAGCCTCTGTACAAGAGCCTTTACAGTGCAGAACCACACAATCTTGCTTACACATTTTGGCAACATTAGGTCATGGAGACCAACCTTATAAGACTCTAGGGCAGCTGTGGACCATAACTGGTGCCAAAACAGAAGCAGTCTTTGCTCTGCACCAAATCTAGGTAGAGTGGAGTCAGATGGGTACTCATTGGAAGATATAGTAAAGATCTAATATTGTATGTTCTATTACTAACAAATGATTTAGTTGTGTGCAGCCCCATAACTCCACATCATATAAGACTGTCCCTAAAGCCTTAACATTATAAATCCCTAACGCGGGTCATTGTTGACAAATTCAATTGAGCCTCCACCTTTTTTACTTAAGAAATCTCGGACCTGGAGGTATTTATAAAAGTCTCTCCAATCTAAATTATAATATCCTTGAGATTATCAAAACTAAATATGTTGGATAGAGAGTAGAAATCATCAAGTTTGGACAGGTCAGCCTCACACCAATTTGTAATGATAGAATCTTAAAAAAATTCCGTCAGGTTTGGGATATTATCTATCGTGTGTAGTGGTTCAGTCGACCCAACCCTAGCAATTTCCGAGCTGATCTCATAAATCTATACCCGTCTATTAACGTTTTGAAGCGGACCTTCTTGTAGTGGCTATCATTAAGGAATCTTCAAAGCCACCCCCATGCGTCTTTGCCCATAATAAGTTCTATTGGCGTAAGTATTTCCTCCATCAAGCTATTTGGTGGCTATTCAGATATGAGTGTTACATTGGCTAATAGGGAAGGGCCCAATAATATAATTTAATATTTGGCAATGCCAGGCCTCCCCTGTCTCTTGGTAACGATAAAAATGTATAAGCTCTGCTCGGCTTATCATATGCCCAAATAAAATGAGAAATTAAATCTGCAATCTTTTTCAGACATAAGGTGGAAAATTGTAAAGGTATTGCCCTTAAAAAGTGAAGACATTTGGGGAAAGAAAAGCATTTTAATTATATTACATCCACGAATAATCGACAAGTGTAATTTATTTATTCTCAATAAGTCCGTTTTAGTTTTGGCAATCAAAGGATCAATATTGCCTTCAAACATTTTGTTGACATTTGCCAAAACCTAAACCCCCAGATATGTGGCCTTTTCTACCTGTCTAGTGTCATTACCCATGATTATATTGCTACAAATAATTGGAATTTTGCTGTTATTAAGGGAGTACCCGGAGAGTCGCCCAAATCTCACTGCTTCTATCTCTATCTCAGTCATAGCTATTTCAGGATCAGGGGTAACTATTGCAATGTCGTCGGCATAGGCCAAAGTTTTAGTGTTCCCACCCGGAGATTCTATGGGCCTAATCCTCCTATTACATTCAAGTCATCGTATAAAGGGGTCTATGTACAGTGCAAATCAAAGCGGGGAGCTTGGACAACCCTGCCGGGTATCTCTGGTTATTTCAAAATAATCTGTGACTCTCGCTCTAGGATTAAAGTATTACATTTTAATGTCCTGTATTAATCCCTTGCCAACACCAACCCTCGAAAGGTCCGCCCATAAGAAGGACCAGAGACCCTGTCGAAGGCCTTCTTCGCATTCAGGAGTATAAGTGTTGTTGGTGCTCCGGTAATATTGGCAGCATCAAGCAATGAAATGACTCTCCTGATGTGGTCAGTTGTTAAACGTCCTGGTATAAAACTGTGTTGCCACGGTGAGACAACCTTGTGGATAACAGCAGCTAAGTGAATGGCAAGAATTTGAGTAAATCTTACAATCAGCGTTTATTAAAGTAATGGTTCCAGTGGTGATTTGTGTTTTTAAAAAAATATATGATTTTAGCCTGAGACCAGGATTGTGGTGGTTTCCCTCCTTTAAATACATATGTAATCAGATGTAGCATTATCTCTTTCAACTGTGGGGCAAACTTTTTATAAAATTCTAAAGGTATATCATCCAATCCAGTAGCTTTACCACTCAGAAGATTATTAATGCATTGCAAGATATCCACCCACTGGGGAAGTTGCTCTAGTTGGGCCCGATTCACAGAATGAACTTACTACTTTTGGCATTCACAGAATGCACTTACTACTTTTGGTATTCACAGAATGAACTTACTCATTTTGGTATTCACAGAAGTTAGGACTACTAACTTTAGGACTCCTAAATGCCTTCTGTGAATACCGAAAGTCTTAAAATTAGGATTTTTCTCAATTTAGTAGTAGTAAAGTTAGGACTCCTAACTTTAGGATGCCTAAATGCCTTCTGTGAATACCGAAAGTCTTAAAATTAGGATTTTTCTCTATTTAGTAGTAGTAAAGTTAGGACTACTAACTTTACTACTACTAAATTGAGAAAAATCGTAATTTTAAGACTTTCGGTATTCACAGAAGGCATTTAGGCATCCTTAAGTTAGTAGTCCTAACTTACTACTACTAAATTGAGAAAAATCGTAATTTTAAGACTTTCGGTATTCACAGGAGGCATTTAGGCGTCCTAAAGTTAGTAGTCCTAACTTTACTACTACTAAATAGAGAAAAATCCTAATTTTAAGACTTTCGGTATTCACAGAAGGCATTTAGGCATCCTAAAGTTAGGAGTCCTAACTTTACTACTACTAAATAGAGAAAAATCCTAATTTTAAGACTTTCGGTATTCACAGAAGGCATTTAGGAGTCCTAAAGTTAGTAGTCCTAACTTCTGTGAATACCGAAATGAGTAAGTTCATTCTGTGAATACCAAAAGTAGTAAGTGCATTCTGTGAATGCCAAAAGTAGTAAGTTCATTCTGTGAATCGGGCCCCTTGTTCTTGATCTTACTCTGTAAAATGTCTCCCAAAACCTGTATTAAGATATAAAGAGACGTCTCCCGGGTTATCAGGATATCCTTGTGATAAAAATGTTGGTAATACGAGTAAAATACTATGCTAATACCCTCTGGGTCTCTAGTTCTCCCTTTTACAGGGTCATTGATCTCGGCTATTATATTTCATGTTGTTCTTTGCCTTGCTATTGTTACAAATGGTGCCCTACTTGTTCGCTACATTCATACGCCTTTTCTCGCCATACCGCTAGTCTATCTGCCACTCTATTTGTTATGACTTCAAGAATTGCTGATTTTGCTAGTAGCACTTTCATATGTGCTTCCATGGCATCCCTACCTTCCTGGAGTACTGCAACCAGGTATTCTTCTGCCACAGCCAGACTACGCTGCATGTAATTGAGCAAGCGTTGTTTCTCCTTGTTCCTAGTAGATGAAAAGCTAAGTGTTTCACCCCGCATCCCCACTTTCAACGTGTCCTAAACTATATCCACCCCGGCACTATCTATATTCTCTTTTAAAAATTGGGATATCCAATTCCTCATATGCGCACAATATTCCTTGTTCAAAAGTAGCCCACGCTCAAAACTCCAATTAGATTTGTCCTTAGTTCTGGTGCCAAACCCCTTAAGTTCCACTATTAATGGGTTGTGATCTGCTAATATGCGCGGAGCTTTCTCAATTGAGCACTCATGAAGAATAGTGTGTGATGCTAAAATAAAATCTAATCTAGCATGTTTTTGATGTAGAAAAACTGTTGGATTTTGCCAGTTCCAGAAATCAGAGAGTTCCTGTTCGTGACACAGTGTCCTTAGAGCTCTGATAACTTTGGGTTTCCGCCCACTATAGTTCCATTCCTTGTCAAGGGACACATTTTGACTAGCAAGCAAATTTATATTAAAATACCCGCAAATAATGATAGGTAGTGGCCAGGTAGCTAACTCATTATTTATATAACCAAAAACTGATGGATCATCCATAGGACTTCCATAAACAGTACATACAGTCATTGGGTCACCATTGTCCCTACAACATTGTGTGATTACCCACCGCCCATTTTGATCAGCTATTGTTCGGGTAAATTGAATAGACTGATGAGCTGCCAATATTGTGACCCCCGTGTCTTTGAGTTTTGGGTAGTGGCCCCCACCAATCTATATCCAAGTGTCTCTAACCAATGTATCTGTGCCCTTTCAATGTGGGTTTCCTGCATACATATTATATCGGCTTTTAACGATCGTAGCCCTATCGTAGTGTTCCAGCGTTTCTTGACATCATTAAGACCATAGATATTAATCGTGGCAATACGCAAGTTAGTCATTATCACAAATGCTTTTTGACCAAACTAATAAAGCCATGCAACTTAGTGTCAGCCCCCAAAGTACCAACCCCTTCCTCTCCCTAAACCCCCCACCCTCGGACCCCACCCCGCCACACAACTTGATACACCACTCCCCCATTTTCATTGTAAAAGGAACTGACCATGTGTTTTTTACTGTGATTTATATTTTTGAAATGTAATTTTAATGTTTCATTTGAGATATGTATTTTTAAATTGTTTTATTTAATAATAAATCCGTTCAGCACAAAAACGTAATTTTTGGAAACTGTCCTTCTTAAGTCTCTTGTCCTGTTACCACTGTGTAGGCAATTTAAGACTTCCGCATAGGCTGTTCTTTACATTGTGTATTTTTCCCTGACCTAGGGGTGCATGTTTCTATTCAGTTATACAGGGAACCCTTGTTTGATACAAGTTCCCTTGAATATAACCTTTAGGCGAGCAGGGTTCTGTAGGTAGACTGTTGCGCCCAGTTGTTAAAAAGGCGCAAAGAGTTGTCTCAGCCTCCATGTACGCTCCACCGTTGCATGGGCAAAATCAGGCCGGGTAAAAAAGGTGATACCATTAAATTCCTTCTTGTTTGTGGACCTTGCAAGGTCATACTGCAATTGTCGCAAAAGAAAATTGCCAAAACAGATTAGCATGGCTCTAGGGTATTGCGAAGAGGTGGTTGACCTTTTAGACGGTGTTAATGGGAAGCGATGAACCCACTGTACTTCCTTGTCCCAATCCCAAGAATGTAAGTCCGGTAAAGCTCCTTTAAAAAGTGTAATCATAAAAGTCTTGGGGTCACTCCCCTCTGCCCCCTCCGGAATACCTAGAAAAAGTACATTATTGCGGTGTAATCTGTTTTCCTGCTCCTCAATTTCAAGCTTAATGTCCTTCACTATTCCATCATGTTCCTTGCCTTGTGTTTTCAGGGTAAAAATGTCTTTATCAAGGTTTTCAGTACGCACCTCAACTGAGGCTATCCTATCTGTGATCTCAACACAAGTCTTACCTACTTACCTGATGGTGCTCTGTAGCGGTTGCGTGGCCAGACAAGACCTTCGGTTGTCTATCTTGACTTCCTCTTGAAAGTTCTTTATAGATTGCAATACGTTTGATAAAGTAGGCTCCCCTTTAGACTCAGCCCCCCCACCAACGGTGCCTCCTGTGGGTGTATGGCTCTTTCTTGAACACATCGTTGGTTCTGTCAATGTTGACAGTTGCGATGCGGAATAGTCCCATCTGAGATCCATCGTGCTGCCCTGATCTGGAGTCTCACATTTCTTATGTCGATTAAGTTTCTTTCTCAACATTTTTCTTTGAGCAGAAGGTCTCAGAGATAGCTCTAGGTCTGTACTGCTATCCTAATTTTGCCTTCTGACTTCACTTGCGCCGGATATGCTTTCATCCAACATCTCAGATTTATCTGTGAGCGAGTATAATTTATCTATGTTATCTGGCGTATGAGGTGGAAGAGGAAGATGATTGACTGGCTCACTGTGAGTCACCACATCTTCATTGTTCTGGTTGCTCTTCTCAGATGACATGATATTGAGGGCTTGTGAGCTCTGCTCATCAGCTTTGGGACAGGATAGTGGTGATTTATTTCCCTCATCCTCTTGTGCTATCTCCAGGCAGGCAGCTGGGCTAGACT
The DNA here is from genome assembly GCF_964263255.1 of Lissotriton vulgaris. Lineage (NCBI taxonomy): Eukaryota > Metazoa > Chordata > Amphibia > Caudata > Salamandridae > Lissotriton > Lissotriton vulgaris. The sequence goes on from NC_141696.1 coordinate 1,276,439,415, forward strand.
GAAAGATAGGTGCTCTGATCTCAATTGTGCTCCCTGTGGGTTGTACATCTGCTGAGGGACCAAACTGGTCCATTGAACCATTTGAGCCAGCCATTTCCTCTTCTTTTACGCTGTGTATTTTCCCATCTACTGGAGCGAATATGTTCTAAATAAGTGGTTGTCCACCATGCACACTTTGAGTAGATTGGCCATTAACTGCCCCTTTAATGATCTTCGCTTGTATTTTTTTAGGCTGTTTAACAGTCCGCTCACTCTTTTCTATGGAGTTGGGATTCTCGCTCTGCTCTCTGTTCTGTTCTTAGCTCTGTGTGTATCTGGGCTTTTTTGGCGAATCTCAGCTACAGCAGGGTTAGGCTGTGAGAGTTTACTCCCCAGTGATTCTGTCAATTGTACGATTTTGGTTTTATTAACTTTACCTCCCCGCCCTGCCATCCTTATTTGCTTTTGTTGCAGTTGATCAGGATACAATGTATCTTCAGCGTCTGGAGGGCCCTGCGCCTCCTGTGCGTCAGTGTCAGTGTCTCTCTCCCCGCCTTTGGCAGGTTTCTGCAGGTCTCGAGAAATGCCAGCAGAGAGCATGCCACATTAGAGTCCCGCAGCAGGGCAGTGACGGCCGATGATGCCGATGATGCAGGAGCAGAGCGCGTAGCGAACGTCGAGAGGAGCAAGGATAGAAGCATCAGCGTTGCTTCTGCCGCAGTTTGTTTGTATTTTCTGCCCAGCGAGCGTCGGATCAGAATTGCGGTCAACGCCTCAGATAAGTTTCAGGTTCAAAAGAAAGAAAAAGATTTGTTTTTGTGTAGAATGTGAATACAGGGTCAATTCTGGTTCAGTTCGGGACCGGACCGGGAGAGTCTCGTTGGCGGCGACTACTCAGGTGCCATCTTGCATCCCCCAGCATAGATTTCTTGTGAGTTTCATACCTAAAAGTTAAACTCATCCACTACTTCTAGATGGATGTCAACCACAAACATCTATCTCCTGCACTGAGTTGTTGATTGGAAGAAAAAGATCATACATTTTGTCTTGGAGTTGTCAAGCTCTAAGCCCCGCTCCTCACAAACTGCCTGAAAATCGTTCAGCAACTGCTGCAGCCGCTGGGGTGACTTTGAAGTCAGCAGTGTGTCATCTGCAAAGAGGAGTGCAGGGGCCCTTACAGCATCCTATTTACAGTGCGTTACACCCATCCTTGTTCAGACACTTGTTCAGACACTCAATGATACCATTTATATATATAGAATGAATATCATGGGGGCTAATACGCACTCCTGCCTTACTCCTTTGTCAATATGGATTGATTCCGTCAGCACCCCATCCTCCCTCCACCTCACTTGGGGCAAAGTGTCTGCATGTAACCTCACCAAGATATTTAGGAGGGAAGCTGGAACTCCCATTTCTTCTAAAATTCTCCATAACTTGTCTTTCATGACCATATCAAAGGCTGATCGAAGATCAACAAAGGCAACATATAATTTGCCTTTGTTGATAATCACAACCTTTTGTTGTTTGGGACATTGCTCTCGCTCACCTCACTTGTTGCGGACACGACCTGCACCGGGCTAACTCCAACCGCGCTGTAGTCCTCCCGCCGCCGCTCCTGACATCTGCGGCTGCCGAGTGGAGGACTACCACTCCCTTGGGCCATTGCGGCAGGAGCCGCCACCGCCAGCCCCCGCCCCCGGAGGCGCTACAAAAGCGCGTGATACACACGTCGCGGGACGCCGGGCGAAGCCCTCTTAGGCCCTCAGAGGCCTGAAGAGTCTGAAGAGTCTGGTCTGGGCCACGTCTCTTGGCTACACCATCAAGTCTCCGCCCAAGGTAATTCTGCTCTGCCAATTTACATGCGAATAGATTGCGGCTTCAAAGCAAAGCAAAGGGCTCCTACTATTCCTCCCGCATCCAGGATTACTACCCCACCGCCCCAATCTAGTAGTGGAACTGTACACCATGAACTGGCTAACAACATACCACCTAAAGCCAAACATAAATGAGGCAAGACAATCCGTAAGGGTGACTCAGGTAGTTCGGATAAACTGATTTCTGAGGATGCCCACGCCCACCTGGTCGAAGTAATTGAGGGCTTATTTGAATCTAGGTTGGAACCATTGCTGGTAAACATAGCGAAAGACATTGTGGACACCCTTAAAATGTGCGTGAATAACATTATGAGTAAATGCGACAAGATTGATAAATATTTATATGAGCGCAATGTACACTCTGATTCACACCTTAAAAGCAATTTAACACCTGAGCAACAAGGGAGGGTCTCTTCGACAACTAATGAGACTACCAATGAGCCAGTTAGCTTGCACATGCAATCATCTAGCACTAACTGTGCCCCTATGGTCACAGCACACGAGGATAGGATTGCATCCTTGAGGGGGGTGCAAAAAGCTATCTGTGCGGGGGTTGGGGCAGCAAGTGTGGCAGCGACTCCAATAGGTCAGGGGCATCTACTCAATGACTCTCGCAAAAGACAGATCCGGGCAGTGAATCTCCCACCTGATGCTGCCCGTTTAGTTGTCATTTTGACCGGGATCCCGTGCCTTAAACTACACCAGAGTGAATCTGAATCCGAGCTGCTAAATAGAACTAGAAATTGGTGCTCACAATTCAGTAGCGGGAGTGTGGATGTGGGAAGACACATTATAGCTGCTCGGAGAGTGGATTGGGTGGGAAGGAGGGCGAAATGCATTCCCGGGGAATGTGTTATTGTTAACTTTGACCGAGGTAACATAGCAGATACTCTCCTCTGGGACAGTTCTGAGCTAGTTGGGGACAGTATCAGACCACTCCCATTAGGGTATTTCTATCCCCCTCCCACTCAGCACAAACCCTCATGCATTTTGTCATGTTTTGTAGCTACTACAAAGAGAGTAGATTGAGGTTCTTGGCACCCATTTTAAGAGATGCAGGTTTCGTCCAGGTATGGCCTGCTCTACTTTATCTCCAGTTATTAGGTAGTACCAGGACAATCTTCGGGGTTGCTAGCTTCCTGGTCGCAGCCATGCGTACAAGGACCAGGACGCTATCCCAGAGACAACTGGAAGGGTGACTTTATCATCCTGTATTCCCGCTATTGACTTTTTAACCATTTTTAACTTTTTATACTGTGTATGATTTATACTGATCTGAACATTCATATGTATGTAGAGTGGATACCCTGACAGATTTGAACCCTTGATTGTTTTTTGACTTCATGAACTTTGTTAAAATTGTAATCAATTTTTTAAATATATGTCGTTTTGTTGCTTTTATGATTCTAAATGCAATCAAATAAAGCTTGCTTTGCTTTGAGATTGCGGCTTTACATAGTAGCTGCCTAGGCGCCAAGTGATATCATGGTCAAAAAGACACCAATGTCAACTCGCTCCACGTCAAGGAAGTTAGCACAGACAACAATCCCACTTCCAAGCCTGACTGTGATCGATAAAATCCTACAAAAAACAATAGGGGTTGTTGTCACTGCCATAGAAAACCCCGAGAGGCGTCTTTCACTACCACCGAGCATGTGTTTGATAACTCAGCCTACGCAAGGACCTAATATACCTGCAAACACCTCCGCAATAACAACTATGTCACAGGACTCCATTTTATTGCATTCATATGCGGACTTACCGGGGAATGATCAGAACGTGCTGATGTACTACAACAGTCACTACCAACTGATTTTTCTGCTCGGGAGAGCAGGCTGTCATTAACTCCCAACTTGCAGCCAAATGAGGCTCTCCCTCCCTTGATTGAAGTGAGTGATGTGTCTAATGTCTGAGAGGAGTTAGATGATTGTGCTAATAATGATACAGCAGATAAGACAGCCGATATGAGCCCATCACAGAGCACAAGCGGTAATGGACCGAGTGGACCCAAAGGTAGACCGGTACCTAATAGGAAACTGGTAATTGTAAATAGACCCGGGGGAAACGTAGAAGTAAACAGAAGAGATCAACCCAAACTTCTTCGAAACAAGGGGTGGATAAAAACAAAACGTTGCAGAGCAGCCACCAACAATTAAATGAAAACCAGGGTACCGTTCAACAAGACCTATTACCCGCAAATATGGAGGGTCTTATAACACAGCTCGAGCATTTAGTAAAGTCACTTATTACCCCTATAGTTGAAGGATAGAGGGTCTTAACGGACAAGGTAGAGAATTTAGAAAAGCTGGGAATAGCTAATCTGGATTTGTTAGAACACATCAGCACACAGTATAAGCAACCTACAAAAAATGCCCTAAAGGGGATGCCTAACAACAACTTGGCTGGTGGCAACAAGAGAGAAGTTAGTCCTCTTCCACCAACAATTGCAGTCACTGCCCCGGAAAAAATAACTACCAACATCCCTACCATAACAACAGGGCAGAAATCTGCTGTGGAACAAAGGGAGAAAGACAGCCTAGAAGCCAATAATATGGACAGGGTAGCACCTGCCAGGAACATCAATAATATAATCCCCGCAACGATAAATTTAGCACCGAAAAGCAGTGCGTATGTAGCTATTCTCGCCAATGTACCAAAGCTAAAGCCAACGCAATTTGAAAACCATCAAACACTAAAAAATAAAACACTACATTGGCTCACTAGAAACTGTGGGTTTCTGATGCATGGTGCAAATCAGATAATTTCAACCCAGAGAGTAGGTTGGTTGGGACCCAGTAAAAAAGGAAATAAATGGTGATTGTATAGTTATAAACTTCAGGACATCTGATTGAGCTAGAGATTTAATCCTAAATGCACCTGTGTCCTCCAATTGGGAATATAACACAACTCTACTCCCTTTAGACTATTTTTACAGGGGCCAGTCAGGGAAACATCTCAAAGCACGGCCAATCGACCACCACAGAGCCACCCATTTCAATCAATATAACACAGTTTACGACTTTGCTCCGATATATAATCCTTGGGACAACTTCATAATCCCGACTCACAATAGATTCCAGGTATTTGGCTCACTGGACGAGAATGACTGACTGAGGGAACAAACCACACCATCTCAACCACTTGATGTAACTGCTACTAGGAGAATGGCTGAAACTGATTTAGGAGTGTCTGGCAAAAAGATGGTAGCCGGGTACACTGTAGAAAGGTTAGCAAGTGATGATTTGCACTGAATTGCCAAAATAGTTCAGACCGATGTAACTTTTGTTATAGATTCTATCCTGGCTGAGAGACTAGAAACAGTTGCACCTTATGACACTGCACATGATAATACAGATGAAGGCCTCAACATCATTACCTGGAATATAGCAGGTATTGCCGGTAAAATAACTACTCCTTTCTGGAACACCTTTATTACACAAGGGCACGATATAATTTGTCTCCAGGAGACGTGGCATAGAGCTCAAATTCAAGAGGGGTACACATCATATAGTGTGGATGTAGCAATCCCTGTAGCAGGAAGGGCAAAAGGCGGACTCCTGACTTTGGTATCAACTACCCTAACCGAGTTCAGTCTTGGCAGCTGTGTAGAGGTGGCCCCGTATGCGCAGATTTTGCGCCTGGTACACAGTAAAGGTAGGGATTTGGTTATAGTAAACTTTTACAATAACATCATTGGAGCTAACCGGGGTATGATTGTACAAGATATAGAGCCGGCAATAGAGGGAGTACTAGAGCAACCAGGCGATCCCCCTGTAACAACTTGGGTGAGAGATTTTAACATTCAAGCATGCAGTCATGCACAAAAGGGTATCTGTGGTCATCAAGGCGAGTACTATAATGTAGGTAGTACTGTTTATAATCATTTCCCCCATACCAACTACGGATGCGCTCTGAATAATTTAGTTGCTAAATTAGATTTAGAGTTGCTAGACTGCACAAACAACAGAGATAACGTAGAGTGTCCTTCATTCAGAAGGAGGGACGCCCACTCCAATATTGACCATATCTTGGTGTCCAATGGATCAGTCTATTCCAACTCATGGGTAGTCGAGCAGACTGTGAGCGATCCCAACAGTCTATCGATGGTACTACATGGTTGGGGGCGAAAAACCCACGCTTATGGGAGACCCGTCCAAGGGATCACAGCTGAAAGACCAAACGGTATGAGAATAAAGTGGGTTCGAATTAACCCTACCCAATTTATGATGGAAGTTCTCTCAAAATGTAGCGTGGAAATAGGTTACTGTCTAGGTCCCAAAGTGTCCCCTGTTAATTTACTCATTAACTTTTTAAAAATAACTAAAGTGATTGACGACTTACTTACAGTCAGGAGTCAAAAGCTGAGGAAAACTCAAGTTGTTTGGTTTGATAAGAACTGTGCCTTGGCATTAAATAAACTCAAATTAGATCTAGATACCAAGCTCAGAGATATAGTAAAAATTAGAGAGAGGCGCCATAATTATAGGAACTCGTTGGCCAATAGGAAAAAAGAATTACAAAATGAGGTTGGTATAATCTGGACATGGCAGCGGCAAAAAAAAAATAAAAAAATATTCTGGGAAACCATTAATAGCCCGCTACTAAAGAACGATAACATCCCTGAAATCACCTCCCATGTAAGCTGTCGTGCCTGGATAACCCATTTTACTGGGATTTTTAATTCAGATGGGCTGATTATAGATATAGATATAGTGCCCGGCTCAAAATGGCTAAAAAAGCAGTTAACTGTGACCCTAACCGAGGTCACTGAGGCAATTAGAAAGAGCAAGGGTGGTAAAGCCCCGGGCCCCGATGGGGTGCCCATGGATTTTTATAAACATGAAATGAATTTATGAGCACCTATCCTGACACAATATTTTAATGCTGCCATAGAAGACAGGCTTCCACCAACATGGGGCTAGTCCATTATCGTACCTATTTACAAGAAAGGCCCCAGGTCAGAGCCACGTAACTACCGCCCCATCTCGCTTCTGGACCCGTCAACTAAAATTCTTAGTCGAGTCCTTTTAGAGAGACTAGAAGCCTGGTTTGAGGAAAATAACATCTTATCCCCAGTGCAGTACGGGTTCAGAAGGGGGATGGGTACGATGGAGCAGCGCGTGAACCTGGAATTGATTATCAGCAAATACACAAAATCCAAAGAAGGTTATTTATTCCTATGCTTTGCTGACTTAAGCTCAGCTTTTGATTTGGTAGAACATTCTCTTTTATGGCCAGTTTTATTAGAAATGGGTGCCCCTACTGAAATTATTTATTTCTTGGCAAGACTCTATGATAATTTGTCTAGCAAAGTCAGATTTAGTTCTGCTGGCGAATGCACTCCTTTATTTAGAATTAACAGAGGCATTCGTCAAGGATGTGTTCTTGCCCCACTTTTATTTTCTTTATTTATAAATCAGATTGATCAAATTCTAAGAACAATCCAAGCTGATGACCCCACTATAAATGGTAACCCCATTCCAATTCTTTTATACGCGGATGACGTGGTACTTCTCTCACGGACCCAAAACGGCCTGCAATGTCTAATTAATAAGTTTCAGACCTTCTCAGAAAATAGAAAACTGATAATTAATAAAGGAAAAACATTTATAATGTCATGTGGAAGGAAGACAATAAAAAACAGGACTTTTTATTTAGATGGGGAGCAATTAGAAAATGTAAAAAAATTCTGTTACCTGGGTATTACATTTTCCGGAGACGAAAGGTGGGCTAATAAACAGGAGAGTGTTTGTTTCAAAATGTCCAAGAACACTAGTAGTATTTTTAGATTCGCGACGAAATTAGGGGGCCGTAGAATACAAGAAATTGTGTCTATTTACAACTCCAGGTGCATATCATCAACCCTTTATGGGGCAGGGATATGGGGCTACCATACTCAGAGTGGTAACCAAATCCAGTATGAGGAGAATGTCTTCTTGAAACGACTGCTTTGTGCCCCGGCTGCGGCCATGTCAAGGACCTAATCGCCTTGCGCCCCCTGGCCCTATGGCGATCAATCTGGTCAAAAGAAGAAACAAAATTCACTCAGGATGTGATAAATGACTGTTTAAAGCTTGATCACTGCTTAAATATATCTTGGTTATGTCACATTCAATTCTGGTATAAAACACTCTATGAATTTGATATTTTTAAAGAACTGATAATGGGAGCAGGTTTATCAAAGAAAGAGCTTAAAGTCACTTTCCTGAAACATAAAAGAAGTACCAGAATGACCGAATGTGTAAAACAAAGTACGTTCAACTTTTATCAAGAGTATAGTGTTAGCGAAGGCTTTCAATCATACCTTACTGTTGTCACCAAAAGCTCTCATCGCTTTGTAATAACTCGGTTACACTAGGATTTTGTACACCACCTAGTAACATTCCCACTGATCAAGCAACATGGCACATGTTTATGCCCCTGTGACGGGACCTCCAAGCAGAGTAGTTGTCATTTTATGTTGTTTTGCAAATGTTATACTCCTTATAGGAAATTTTATCTGAAACCCATCTTTTTAAAATACGACATACGTAGTACTAAGACAGCAATGCAGCTGATGTTTAATCTAGGGATCCCAGATATATGCTTCCATGTGGTTACATACATTTTAAAATGCATTTCTGCACAGAAATCACTCATTGTATGAATTCAAAACATGGTTTTAACTTATATATACTTTACCACTGCCAGTTTGCACATTTATTTTAAGATGAAGATATACATTGTTTTTAACCCATATGCACTTTGTCATTGCCATTTTGCACATGCATCGGATAATGAGTATTCTACATTGTGATCGCCAATCTTGCACATTTGATCAATTCAGCTATTGTATATTATGAGTGTTGTCCTTCATTGAATAGTTAATACATGTTATTTTTATGATCGATGTATATATCATGAAATATATATCATGAAATTAGGGTGTGATGTAAACTAATGATGTACACGTAATTTTTATTTTGTATTTGTTGCTATATGGTTATATTTATATATACCGAATAAAGCATTTTGAACTTGAAATTGATAATCACTTCCTTCCAATAAATACGAACAAACCAAAAAATCTGTGCTATAGTGTTCACGTTTGGTCTAAAACCTGCCTGCCAATCTGATATGATATAATCATTGCAAATCCAGTCCTTAAGATGTTCAAGGCTTAGTTTCCAAAAATATTTTTGAAGGGTGTCCATCAGGCTGGTAGGCCTGTAATTGGCTGGTAGTACACAATCACCCTTCTTAAATATGGTAACAATTTCAGGTAGCTTCCAAGAGTGGGGGATGACCATGCCAGTTAGAATACTGTTAGAGAGCAGTTTTATATATGGCCCCTATGTTTCTGAGTTTTCTCTATACCAATCGCTGGGTATTCTGTCAGGCCCTGGAGCACGGCCTGGGACACAAGAATTCATACTACTGGACAGTGGTGGTTGGTGACATTTGAAAGTGGTGACGCGTAAATACTGTACTGTGGCGAGTGAGCATAGAGAGCGAGCCCAAACCACCTACAAGGGGTTCCCTGAGAATATTTTTTTTTTAAAGTGGGAAAATGGTGCATTCTCAAGCAGAAAGAGGTGGCTTGGCAAACACATCTCTGTGAGTAACCAAACATGTCTGTTTGCACTTGCACAGATACATCACTCTCCCTGCATTCACATAGGCACACTACTCACCCTGCACTCATAGACCCATTGCTCACCCTTCCCTGACACATCACTAAGCCTGCATTCACCCATCCACATCACTCACCCTGGACTCACACAGGCACACTGCTCAACCTGCACTCACAAAGTTATTACTCACCCTTTGCTGCACTGTACTAAGTAGGTTTAATTTATTATAGCCTGTCTAGGCCTGACATTGCCTGGTAACAGACTACAGTAGAACCACCATGCTAGCGATACGTAAGAGATGGTGCGCCCGGATACCTATTATTTCAGATTTGCGCTCACAGCTGCAAGTGTGATATCCTGTACATCAATATGAAGAGTCAAAAGCTGGATGCCTAGAAATACAAAGGAATCCCCTAAAAGCGAAGTCTCCAGTGCAAAAGTGGAATCAACCAAGGGTGTCCACCAGCAAAAGAAATGGGGCAAAACTACAGTCCCCGAGGCAAAATCCATATAAATGAAGGTGAAAAGATCCTCGCGCACAATCCAAATGAATTTTCAAATATCTTACTCCTTTGGTGAGCCGCGTAGAGGCATGCTTGGGAACAAGAACAGCTCATAGCCGAATTGAAGTAGTGACAATGCAACGCTCAAGTGTGCACAAATAAGTCAAGTGCAGGGTGTCCCAAGAGGCAGCAAGGAGGTGTTGGCAGCTCAGTGGGAAGAAGACAACTCAGTAACAATAAGAATGTAAAGAGGAATGGAATGTACCACAAGCTGGAGGCAGCAGAGTGCAATAGTTTAAAGTGAGTCACATAGTTTAAAAATAAGTTGGTAGAACAGGGTGGAAATAAATAACGGGAAATTCTACTACATGTTAATAACATTATACTGTAACTTTACAACAGTGGGCCGACAAGTAACCCATTTCGTGCACTTTCCCTGTACATTTCACTCTGCTCTTTCTCTAAGACTTCACAGCTCCGAGAGCCGAAACAATGCACATCACAGACCTACCTTTGTAGGGTACAGCTGTGTGCCCAGCTGTAGCCTGCCCTAAAGGGCCACAGACATACCTCTGCACACAGGCGCGTCAGAAAGAAATCTCATCCTGAGCCTGCTATCAAAGGTCACACGAGGCGGGCTCACATTACGCCGCCTTTTACGTTGACCTGTCTTCCGCATCAATGCATCCAAAGTGCAAACAGAACGTGTGACACAGTTTACAACCAAAGTTTACTCTCGTATGTGAGCTGGTAAGTGCCATTTTACGTTTTCGAGCTGTGCGTGCGGTTTAGACTGCAACAATATTTTCTTTAGTCTGTGAATAAAGAGCACATCTGATTGAAGGGATACTGAGGCATTTGCATCATTTAGGCACAGCTGTTTGATATAAATGTGATCTATAAAATAGTATGCAAGTGGTAAGTCGCCAAGTTTTTTCTCTCACAAAGGCCCCACACATCCCTGGTCATTATTACAAAAACTACTTTTAATTAAAAATATATCTTCGATTTTCGAGTCTATTTAAGTTGTTTCAAGAGAAAAACAATCGCAAACATCCATCTAGCTGCAAAGTCTCAAAAAGACCGCTGGCTACCTACCACTCAAAGGAAATATTGTCACTTGAGAGCAAATATTGCTAGGGTAAATTGAGCCAGTGTGTAGAAAGAGGAATATTGGAAAACTGTAAAATACCATATGGCTGAGATACCCGCCACCCCCTCTCAACACAATCCCCAAGAATTGGGAAACCGGAAACAGTTCTTGAACTTTTGGAAGGCGGGAAGGGAGTTACCCTTCCCGGCCGTATTTATTAAAATATGAAACAAAATCAAAACATTAAAATAAACAGTTTCATATCATGTACAATTTCATATCAACATTACGATGTTTGGCTAACCTTAACATATATCTAATACAAAGGTTCTCCTAGCCGATACTAACATCCTTACAACATTGCATTTCAAATTGAAATTGTACATCCTAACGTTAAGGGCCAACGGCAAGGTCGTAACCGGTGTCAGATCCCTAAACCAGAACTCCCCCCTCACTTGTGAGGGGCGGTCGCACAGAGGACTTCACCTCGTGTGCCATACCAATTTCCCTTGTCTTGACGGGGGCCCCTGTTAACTCGACGCCATGTACGTGGTCGTCCGAGGACTCGTGTGAGGTGTCTAGAAGGTAGCGTAGACCCCCCTCCCCACCTTACACAACTTACCACATCTGCCGTCGCAGATGTCCTGGCCCCGGGAAATTCCCAGGAGGGGCCCGTAGCCCCTCCTATCCAGGGAGGGGCCTTGACCGCCTTCCCTTTCCTTTAGGCGTCCCGTCCTTAGAAGGGACCGCCTCCCCGTTGAGGGGCCAATGGCCACCTCCCCCCGGGCGCTCCCATCCGTAATGGGTGACGCCCCCCCCTAGGGATCTTCCAATGACTGCTCACCGATCATGACCTTACCGCCACAGGCCGGATAGTTGACCGGCTATCCGGACCCCCCACAAAACTCCTACCTAAAGGTCATGTTGTAAACTCCTTAGCCAAGCTACGAGGTCTCCTATTAGTAAAGAGTTCCCCACCCGGGACAAGTGGACCCCATCCTCTAGATACATATTGTCCCCCCTGATACAACCATGAGGAATCGAATGCAAAGTACTGGTACGGAACAGTCTACCAAGCTTGTTGTTAATCTTTTTCACAGACTGATTTATAGCAGACACTGAATTAGCCCCCCGCCACACCTTTCGTGGAATCATATGGGACCATGCAATTGTGCACCCTGGAACTCTCCTCGCCAACCAACTCACTGTGGATAGTATCGCCTCGAGAAGTAGTCGTCTACCAGTGGTCACTAAATCATTGCCCCCAAGATGTACAATGATTATAGCTGGCGGTGACCTTGTCCGCCCTAACAAACCCTCAAGAAAAGGTTGAAACTGGTCAATACAGAGCCCGCCCCTTCCGTAGAAGGTCACCCTGTACCCGTATTCCCCAGCTGTGTGAATCATGTCACCTGCTTTGAATACGTCCCCGGCACGCCTCACGTATGAGTGGCCCACGACCCACACCACTCTTTCATCAGCCGGTGGTCTCTGACCGCTGGTTCCCAGGTGTCGGGCCGACTGCACAGTCCGCCCCGCCTCGTAGGTTTGCGAAACTGTAACCAAACAAAAACAAGAAGCGTGAGTACATGATATCAGCTTCACAACATGTGCAACCGCACATACCTTTTGTAACAATTCGAGGACCAACGCCCCAACTGTTTCACTTTATCAACACTCAGACCCCTGGCTGTAGCTTCTGTGGCAGCCCCTATCCGGAAGGAATGAGTCCCAAACTCGGCCGGGTTTAGGCCCGCGGCCGAGATTGCCATTGCAAGCACCCGCTGGAACTGAAACTTCGTCAGTGGGGTGGCATCTGCATGCCTCAGCAAGGTCCCTCCCCACGATGCCGCCCTCTGCGCCAAATATTCCTCGACGCATGCAACCAGGCACATGGAAGATCCGGGGATCCGCTGGACTACTACACTGTCCCCGATCGCGCCTTGATCAGTCTTGGACCTGACAAACGAGACAATCATCGTCTCCCCCTTTACCTGAATGTGCTCTCGGCACAGTCCACCCCCCGTATCCTGCTTATTCTTTGCCACCAGTTCGCTTACCCGCATAGCCCCATGAAATGCTAATGCAAAAGCGGCCCGGAATAACACTGTTTCCGCCTGGGATGAACAAGTAGCAGGGAGTACGGACATTAATAGAGCCAACCTATCCAGACCTATAGGGTGCCTTTCATCTATTCTGCGACCCTCAAGGCGTTGCCACCCACGCAGCGCTTTCTGAACCACAAAAGACGCTGTAGGGTCCTGGATACCATGAGCCCGCGCCATGAAGGAAATGGCAGCCCGATGCCTCTGGGCCGTGGCCACCGATTTGCCTGCCCTGCGTAGAGACAGTAAAAACTTTATGACTAATTCTTCCTGACCCCAAAGCTCTCCCCTAGCTGAACCCAAAAAGGACAAATAGGAACGGAACGCCCCTTCATATGCCTTCCTTGTCCTAGGTGCTAAACTCTCTCCCACGGGGTTTTGTAGTTCGGGGCACCGAGAGACCAGAGAGCTTCGGGAAATGGTGCCGCCACCGGGTCCGCTGTGGGCAGAAAACCCCAGAAGGCCTGCATACGGAAACGAGAAAGCGCATCAGCAGCCTGATTCAGTACCCCTGGCACATGCCTCGCTCTGAAGAGCACGTTCAATTGCATACATAGTAAAACAATTTCCTTGAGCAACCTCAGGATCCACTTGCATCGTGCTGCCTGACTATTGATACACTCAACCACGGTCATGTTATCAGACCAGAACACCACAGAGTGATCCCTAAACTCCTCAGGCCATGTCTTCAAAGCCACCAGAATGGGGAACAATTCAAGAAAAGCAATGTTACTTGTAAGTCCACACTCGTGCCACCTTTGGGCCGACCATTGATTGCCAAAGATGGCGCCAAAGCCTATACTCCCCGCCGAATCTGTCCACAGCCCCAATTCTCCGGAGGACACCGCCGGCTTCGTCCAGACAACCCGACCATTGAAGTCCGCCAGAAATGCCAACCAAATGCGCATGTCCTGGCGAATCTCGGCCGAGAGCCTTGTGCGGTGGTGCCCCTCTTTAAGACCGACCATGGCTTGTGCAATCGAACGGGAAAAGGGGCGGGCCATTGGCATCACTCTAAGGGCAAAATTCAACTGTCCCACAGTCTGCTGTAATTGATGCAAGTTCACCTTAGTTTCCCTAATACATGCTTCAAGGGAAGCCCTGAATTTCCGCACTTTTCCTTCTGGCAAGCGGAAGCAACCTTCTTCGGAATCGAGCTCTATTCCAAGAAACTCGAGCGAAGTTGAGGGCCCCACGGTCTTACCTGGTGCCAATGGCACACCAAACTGTCTCATCAAATCACAAAATTCATCTAGAGCCTGTGCACATTCTGTGTCCCCAGCTGCCCCCAGAAACAGAAAATCGTCCAGATAATGCATGACATGCTGAAACCCCGTAACCCTTGTGAATGCCCATTGCAGAAAACAACAGAATTTTTCAAAATAAGCACACGATATGGAACAGCCCATTGGCATACATTTATCAATGTAATAGCGCCCCTGAAACATAAAGCCCAGGAGGCGCTGGTCGTCCGGGTGTACTGGAAGCAACCGGAAAGCGGACTCGATGTCGGACTTGGCCATCAGGGCTCCGGGCCCCAGGTGATTCAACATGGCGACTGCATCATCGAAGGATGCGTACCTCACCGAGCACAGCCCTGGGTCTATTGCATCATTAACTGACATATCCCTCGGGGCTGACAAATTATGTATCAGTCTGAACTCACCCCGGTCCTTCTTGGGGACCACTCCCAAAGGTGAACAAATGAAGTTAGGAACTGGTGGCGCGTCGAATGGTCCTGCCACCCGACCCCGAACCACCTCTTTCCCAATCTTTGCTTGCACCACTGCCGCATTATGTAGGACCGAGAGTTGGTTCCTACACTGTGCTTTCCCCTGAAAATTCCCCACCGGGATGCGGAAACCGTAAGAAAAACCATCTCGCAGCACCCCAGCAGAGACATGATCAGGGTATTCGCTGAGCCAAGGAATCATTGCCATGGTATCAACCGGTGTAGGTAAAGCCGCCCCTCGGACTATGTCAGACCTGTTTGGCGCTTCCCTTACTGCCGCTATCACCCGTTTTGGCTCTGCACATGGTCTCGGGATGCGAAGATTGTCCACACCCCCCACATTCATGTCTAAACTTGCATGACCCGTGGGGCCTCGTACACTTTCCCCTGTTAAAGTTCCAGCATACCCCTTTTTTACCTGTATTGCCACTCGGCTTAGGGTGATGCTCGTTACTTGCTCCCGCCCGAAAGGGCGCCCCGGCTGGTTGGCGGGAAAGTTCACCCCCTCCCTCCCCCACTAGTGGCGCCTTCAACATGCCTGATTGCTCCATCTTTTGCCAAGAAATGGAGTCATAACAATCCCACGTCATAGATGCATCGAACTCTTTGGCTTTACGAAAAATATTATCATAACAAAACCACTCGTTGCCGCTATATGTCTGCGAATATTCCATAATACGTGACTGGTACACAGGTAACTCGGTCAATAAATCGGGTCTCCGTTCCCCCATAATTGAAGTGAATATGCCAAAAGCCCTACCCCAGTTACCTATCGTCTCATTGACTCTAAAGGCGGCCATTTTTGCGCGCCAAACACTCGGATGCATGAGTTCCTTCTGAACTTTCACATGCTCGATCTCATAATGGTCGGTTAGTAAGGAGCCAAACCACATACAGTAAAGGGGACCCATGGGCAGTTTAATGACCAGCTCTGAATACATGCCCACCTAACATTAATCACAAGAGAGTATCAGAGGGTCAAGAGTGAGACAGGCTAATTATCAAAGACAGAGAAGGTGTAACGCTCCCACTGGCCATATGACTAAGAGGCGAGTGTTGTAAAAATGCCAGATCAAGATCAGTGTCTGGTCTCTGGCTCCCATCAGTCACCCCAGTGGGAGCGTTACACCTTCTCTGCCGGTTAGTAAGGAGAACATGTTTACATATTTCTCAGCCCATATCCGTTCTTTGACCTCCATCGGGATATGTTGAGCCAATCTCTCCCTCCTCGAGGGTACCGACCCCTTCCCCGCAATCGGCATTAGCTGCTTACCTGAGCTAGAAGCTGTAACCGCCGTTGCTGCCGAACTCGTGCCCGCTGCGGGTTGCTCTACTGGGGCCTGCAGGGAAATAAACGGACAAGTAGGTTTCGCGGCCTCGCGAGACTGCCGCAACTGCCTCATTAATTGCTTGGCTTCCTCAGCCGTGTCCCCCGGAGCCGCGGGACGCCCGCTGCTATTACCCAGCCATGCTGCCAACTGGGCGGCCAATTCCGGGGGCATGTCCCCTTCGTCCACTGGGGTAACCACAACGGGGATCTGTTGACCCTCAACAGGAGCCGGCGCGGGAATCCCCGCCGGTCTCGGGGGGCTCATCGGGGGAGCCTCCGGAACCGGGACCTCGTCGTCGTTTGGCCCGTTCCTGGCCCTCTTCCTTCTGCCGGCCGGGGCCTCCGTCGGGTTGGGTCTTTTTGGCCTTCCCGCACCGTCCCTGGCCGCCATTTTCCTTTTCATCTCCGCCATGTCCTTCACCAACATCCGGAGCATCTGGTCGTGCTGACCTTCTTCGCTACTCTCTTGCCCGGCATGATTTGCAGCGCTAGAAGAGAAAAGAGAGAAATTACAAATTTCAAAAATGGCTCTTCGTTCCGTCTCGAGCTCACGTGCAGCGAGGAGGTGCAGCTTCAGAGCACAGGAAGAAGAGGATGCTTTCTTGGCTTGTGGCTCCTTTTATTCTTCTCGGGGCGGGCGTGAACCCGCCCCATTCCGCCTCCCTGGGCGTGGCGGATGGCTTCGGTGTCTAGGACAACCCACTTCTGGGCGGGAAAAAGCGCGCCCTGGCTACGCCGCTTCGGGCATACCAGCCGAGACGCGCCTCCCGCCCAAAATGGCTTCCCGGGGGGATCGGGGTACTCCACCATACGTTCGGGGGGACCGATTGGTCGCCCCTTTCCAATAGTCGGGCTCTGTGCAAGACTTCACCCTGTTAGATAAGCTTCGGTCATTTCCACTTAAAATGGTGTCTTGGCGCCTTCAAGTCACGAATGGCACTGGCCTGGCAGCCCCTCTCAGCCAATTCTGGCGCTGCTGCAGCGCCAGGTTTGGCTTGGCCATTAAAGAAATGGGGTAACCCAAAAGGTACTGGACCTGGGTATTGTACTAATATAAACAAACAACGGTCCGAGACCTATATCTTTCAAACAAGCAATTAATCTAAACTTATTCGATTCGCTTTCAATATTTGAATATGACAATAGATTAAAAATATTGCATATATCCTTGGAGTCTGTTGCTGTTGCCTATCTCTTTTATGTTCTTCATTGATTGAACAGGGCTGTTTAAATAACATATGCCTTCTAATCGAATAAGTTTTGATTAATTGCTTGTTTGAAAGATATAAGTCTCGGACCGTTGTTTGTTTATATTAGGTTTGGCTTGGGGCACAGGTTTCTCTTCACCCACAGCACGCCCATTAGGAGACCGAAGGGCTCCTAATGGGCATGCGTAAACAAGGGACAACACAAGTGCGCATGAGTGGGCACGGGTCAAAAATTCACCCTCCGTCCCCACTCATGCACACTTGTGTTGCTGCCTGTTGCCCTTGTGACAATCATGTCAATCAACATGACGCCAGACTGCCCACCCCTTTCAGACTCTGAAGGTGTGGGCGTTCTGACGTAATGATGACTGACATGATTGTGTTCAGCGACCATTCGAATCCTCAGGGTTGGTTCGATGCTCAAATAGTTTCCATCTCTAAACCGCCCCCAATCTGCTATGAATACTACGCAGACTAAAGGATGGTCAAGAGAGGGAGATATGGAGAAAGCCAGGAAGGATGGGAACAGCGGGGAGGGAGACCTTAGAAGACACAAGAAGAGAGAAAGACAAACAATTACTAATCACTCTAGGCTTTCTTCTTCTCTGAAACAATGTATATTTGTATGCACTACCACTAACCTGGGTACTGTTGAATTGGCTTCAGGATTGGGCAGAAGAAATGGGTGTCCTTAGTCCCTATCAGGTGGGCTTTAGAAAGGGAGTTTCCACAGTGGACCAGGTCTTCCGATTGAACATCATCTATTGGAGGGCAGCGATATTCGAGGGCGGCAGCTTATACACAATATTTGTGGATCTGAGGGCCGCCTTCGACCTGGTGCCCAGAGGGAAACTTTGGAGTGTCCTGGCCGAGATGGGCGTACCCCCGGACATCCTGATAATCTTACAGAGATTGCATTATAATAACTATGCTCGAGTGAGGTGCGGGAAGTCTGGGGAATTGGCGGATAGATTCCCCGTTGACAGGGGGGTTAGGCTTGGCACCCACCCTGTTCTGCCTCTTTGTCAACGGGGTAATCGCCCACCTGAATGGCACAGATATACCGACGCCCCAAAATTGAACGGCAGCAGGGTACCTGCAATCATGTTTGCAGACGACACCCTGCTGCTGTCTAAAACCCCTATGGGGATTCAGAGGATCCTTGACTCATTCGTGGCCTTTTGCACAGATAGGGGTTTAGAAATTAATGCTGCAAAAACCAAGTTCATGGTCCTGAATCCAAGCAAAAAATTGTGCCCAAACCCACAACTTGGAGCGTCACGGCTAGAGAGAGTCTCCACCTTTGAATATCTAGGTGTAACCCTGAACGAAAGCATGTCCTGGGGACCACATCAGACTAGGGCCAACCTCAAACTAGTACAGACCACTGGGGGTATCGCCCGGATGATGAAAAGCTCCACATACCGTCCATTAGGGCCACTCATTCAGATCTATAAGATGCAGGCCAGGGGCGCTACTATGTACGGGGCGGAACTATGGGGCCACACATCCTTCCGCAGTCTGTCCTCAACTGAGAACAACTTTATCAGACAGATAGTTGCTCTCCCGCCCAGTACCCCGCTCCTTCCCCTGAGGCTGGATCTGGGACTGAGACCAATAGCTGACGAACTAGGTCTCAGACCCATAGTCTTCTGGCGAAGGCTTTGGAGCAGCGAAGAACTCTCCGCTTATAGGGCTGAACTGAGGGAGCTTCTAACCCATCCTAAAGCGTTACAGATCCCCTGGATAAATTATATCCAAAAATCCTGTACGAGACTGGGGTTCCCTGACGTTTGGTCCGATCCTGCTAGCGCCTCACTAAACATCTCACGGAGAGCTTTGGTCAATGTCTACCATGAACAGAAACTAGTCACTGCCTTGGATTGTCAGGGGGAGGGGTCATTAACATCTGTATTTGCGTCCAGCAAGGACTCATATAGGCTGGAGAGGGTTCTGAACGCCATGTCCCCTGTGCTGGCCAGGAAGCTGTTTCTCCAATGGAGATACGGCACATTGCCTTTGCGATCCTTTACCAGCTCCTGGTCAACCCCGCCCTCCTCCAAGCAGTGCCCGGCATGCTCTTGTGCGGAGGAAAGCGACCTACACGTGGTCCTGTTTTGCCCAACTTACAAGGCAGCTAGGAAATATTGGCTCCTTCCACTTATTAGAAATCTTGGTTGTAGGGAGTACCTCCCGATGTACAGAATTCTAAAAAACGATGTTTCAAGTCCAATCGTGTTTGCATTAGCAAAATTTCTTACCAATGTCTGGCACACCCGCACCCGTATTCTGAAGTTGCAGGTTCCTACTCAAATTTAAGTTTACAATTTTAAATGTAACTTTAGTAGTTTTAAAACACAGAAATGGATAATTTTACAGTGTATAACTTTGTATTGATTGTGGATGATTTTATAATGGTTGTATATGTTTTTATTGTATATCTTTGATGGCCATATGGCCGAAATAAAGATTGATAAATAAATAAAGTAAAGGAAAAATACATAGGCATTCACTTTGGAGTTGTGTATAAGAAGTCTTCCTACTTCAGGAGGCTGAAACAACAATGAGGAACATCAGACCATACTCTACGTACACTAGTATATCCACTGAAACCATAAGTAAAGCACACTACCTGTCTAGTATAGACGAACCCCTTCATTCATACACAACTCCTGTAAAGAAAAGAACAGCATGTATTCATGAACAGTTTTTCTTGGGCAAGGCGCCTTCCGTGATCAATAGCATGCAAAACGATACACCTTGTATCTGTCTTCTGACAATCCGAGAGTTACGTCACTCCCCAACAAGTAAGGTTTATGGAAACAATCAATGGAACACGGTTTCCTTAATTCTGAGGATCTCCAATGAAACCTTGTACAGAACTATCATCCAGGGCAATGTAACACTCCTTGCCCCAAATGCGAGCCTAATAGTCCAGCCTTAATATACCATATGAAGGCTCTTGTACCCCCTCCATATGGAAGCACCAAAACAGTTACAGAGAGCTTCAGTTCCAGCAAACACGATCCCGTGCAAACAAAGAACACGCCGTTTGTTATCTCCACAAACGATCGTGATTGGAGCTTCGAAAAGTGCACAGAGAACGGTGCCAAAGGCACCCTTACCAGCCGCCAAAACCTCTGGTCCAAACCTCCAATCGCCAGTGATACAAAATAATCGGCAGCGTCCTGCCCAGTCTCCATACTGATATGCGCCGTGACCACGTGACCAGGAAGCAATCCGATCACGGTCGCGCATGGCGCTACGGCTTCTGGGGATTGTAGTTCGTGACGGGCTGTGCTCTCGTAAGCCTAGTGCCCCCTAACAGGACATCCCCCTCCCGGAGGGCACAGACAGGCAAAAGGCTTACCAGGATGGCGACGGTAGAAGGCAGCCACCAGTCTGGGAGCATGCACTCCCGATGCCGGTTCCCATGAGTTCTCCTCAGCGCCATAACCCTTCCATGCAATCAAATACCATAGTTTAGCCCGGCTAACCTTGGAATCCAGCACCCTCTCAACCTCGTACTCTTCCCCCTGATCCACCCACACAGAAGGAGGCTGCATACGAGCATGCTGAGCAGCTGGTTTCAGCAACGACACATGGAACACAGGGTAAAACTTCATGTGGGAAGGTAAAGCAATCTTTACAGCAACAGGATTCACATGTTTAACCACAGGGAATGGACCTATATAGCGTGGATTGAAAATGCTATATCTTCTGAATCGAATGTTCCTGGTAGACAACCACACCAGATCTCCCTTCTTATACACAGGCCCCTGTTTACGATGTTTATCAGCTTGCTTTTTATACATCATTTTAGCATTCACCAAATTTTTCCTCGTATTTACAATAACATTCTGTATTGCTGAAATCCTATCTCTGACTTCGGGAACACGATCACCCCTGATAGGAGAACTAAAAGAATGAACCTGGGATGAAAACTATATGTGCTGTAAAAGGGTGTGTGTTTCGTAGAGCTGTGAAGTGCATTGTTATAGGCTATTTCCGCCAACCAAAGCCATTCCACCCACATGTCTGTATTGCAATCCATGTAACATCGCAGATACTGCTTCAAAGTTCTGTTCAACCTTTCTGTCTGGCCGTCTGTTTGTGGGTGGAAGCTGGTCGACAAAGCTTAAGAGATCTGCAAAGACGAACACCACGCTTTCCAGAATTTGGCAGTAAATTGCGAGCCACGGTCCGAGACTATTACCTTCGGTAAACCATGTAACCGCACAACGTTTTCCATAAGCAACCTTGCCAATTGACCTGCTGTGGGAAGGGATTTGCATGCCACAAAGTGTCCCATCTTAGTTAGATAATCGATGATTACGAGAATGACTGTATGACCTTTGTCAGCAGGTAGTCCCACAATGAAATCCATGGATATGCTTTCCCAAGGCACCTCCGGTGTGGGTAGAGGTTGCAGCAACCTTTGTGGTTTCCCTGTCAAAGGTTTGTTTTGCGCGCATATTGTGCAGTCTTTGATCTATTCAGGATGATGTTTCAACCAATCCTTCCACTGGAATGTGTTAAGACCCTTCCGTATTTTCTGTAAGAACTGATCGGTGTGAATCACTCCTATCACCTTGTGTTCCTCAAAGATTGCTCTTTCTGCGGGCACCACAGAACTGACGGTAGAATCTTGCCTGGATAGTGCGTCTGCTTTCTTGTTCTGGCTCCCCGGTCGAAAGGTGACAATGAAATGGTACTCTTCAAAGAATGTCATCCATCTCAAAAGACGAGGAGTGAGGAGACGAACAGTTCTCAGATACTGTAAATTACGATGATCCGTGTACACGGTTATGGCATGATTCGCTCCCATCAACCAGTGTCTCCACTCTCCAAAGGCCTCTTTAATGGCGAGAAGCTCCTTTTCCGTGATGGTATAATTTTGTTCTGCAGCATTGAACTTCTTTGACATAAACGCCACTGGATGTAATTGCCCTTTTTCTTGGTGTCTTTGCGAAAGAACTGCACCCATGGCCACATCTGATGCGTCTGCCTCTACAATGAACGGAAGACTTGGATTTGCGTGTACTAAGACAGGAGCAGAGGTGAACGCTGTTTTTAATTCTTCGAATGCATCTTGAGCCTTTGAAGTCCATACAAACGGGATGCTTTTCTTTGTCAAATGAGTGAGTGGAGCAGCTTTATTAGAAAAGTTGGAAATGAAACGTCTGTAAAAGTTTGCGAATCCCATAAAACGCTGGATGTCTTTGACGTTCTTGGGACTGGGCCACTCTGCTATCGCTTTGACTTTTCTTTCTGCCATTTCTTGACCAATTGGAGTGAGAATTACACCCAGAAATTCCACTGTGGACACGTGAAATTCGCATTTGCTAAGCTTACAAAACAAATGGTGTTTTCTTAATGCCGGAAGAATAAGACTCACGTGTTGGACATGTTGTTCTTCCTATGTGGAATAAACCAGGATATCGTCAATGTAGACGATCACGAATTTATCCAAAAACTCCCTCAAAACATTGTTTAAAAAAAATTGAAACGCGGCTGGCGCATTGCACAGCCCGAAAGGCATTACAAGGTATTCGAATAAGCCGTACCTTGTTTTAAAAGCTGTTTTCTATTTGTCGCCGTGACGCATCCGGACCAAATGGTATGCTCCACGCAAATCCAGTTTCGTGTAGATTACTGCTCCTTTGACCTGTTCAAGCAAAACGGTTATCAACGGTAAGGGGCATTGATTTCGGATCGTGATAGAGTTCAGAGCTCTAAAGTCAATACACGTTCTCAACTCCCCATTAGCCTTAGGAATAAAAAACAGGGGAGAGGCCGCTGGTGAGGCAGAAGGACGAATAAACCCCAACTCCAAGTATTTATCCAAATATTTCCGTAAGTGGATATTCTCTGGCTCGGTAAGAGCGTATATCCGACCACACGGCATGACTGATCCAGGTTGAAGATCTATTCTACAATCGTATGGTCTGTGGGGTGGAAGTGTCTCCGATTTCTGATCACAGAATACATCCTGATATTGTTCATAACAGGACGGCAGTTCGATATCTTTCTCTGCAGCAGTGGCAATGTGTAGCGTCTTCCTGATGCATGACTCCGATGATGCCCAACAATTGGTGGCACAATACTCCGAAGATAGATCCAGCGTTTTCTTTTCCCAATTGATGTGTGGGTTGTGTAAAGACAACCATGGTAAACCCAATATTACACCATACGATGGAGCGGAAATGATGTTAAATGATAAATGCTCCTGATGGCCTGGTAGACATTCCACTTCACACGATTTAGTGGTGTGTCGAATGGGGCCTGCTTCTAATTGCTTGCCATCTACCGCAAGTACCGTTTCTGGTTCCATCTTCTCCTCTAGCGAAATATTCAAACGCTGGGCCTCCATGATGTCCATGAAACACCCCGTTGCTCCGGAATCTACCATGGCTTGGATGTTACAAGGTTTTTTATCCACACATATGATGACATCGATAAAAAAGTGTTCCTTGGACCCACTGTTATTCTTCTGCAATAAAGGGATTCCCAACACGCTTGACGACTCCCCTTCTTTACGTCGCCAGCTCTTCAGTTTCCCGACTCTGCTTTCGGGTTTTGTACAGTTGCGGCTGTAGTACTATATCTGGAACGGCCTGGTTTGGGTTTATCAGGGCATTCACGAAGGTAATGTCCCTTTTTTCCACAATAAAGACATAATCCGTTCCGTCTTCTATGTTCCCTTTCCTCTCCAGTTAATGTAGCTCTCACTGTTCCGATTTCCATTGGTTCTGAAGAAGATGCTTCAGTCTCCGACATTTTCGGCTTATCATATCTTGTTGGGTATCTATCCTTCCTAACATGCTCGCCTTTGCGTTCTCTCATTCTATGATCCAATCTCATAGCAAGTTCAATTAACGCTGTACATGTTTGAGGTTGAGGATCCACTTGCGCTATTAAGTCTTTCAAATCCTCTCTGAGTCCTTGATAGAAGACTGCTGATTGTTTATCTTCAGGCCATCGAGTTTCTGTGACCAACCTTCTGAACGTGTTCACATATGTCAATTGATCTTTATTCCCTTGCTTAATGACTATCAGCTCCCTATCTGCTGCATAAGTGTCTGCACCCCGATCAAAAGTCTTTTCGAATTCGTCTTTGAAAGCATTCCAATCAAGTTTCTCACTAAAGGAACAGCCCATTGTGCTGCGTCGCCTGCCAAATACGATATTAGAAACGACACCCTGGCTTGGTTGGTGGCAAACACCTTAGGTTTACAATTAAAGTGTAATAGCATTTGTGATAAAAACACTTGCACCTTATGTGTGTCGCCCGTAAATTTTTCAGGTGGCGCTAAAGGTATCGGGGTTGGGATTTCCACTAGCATGGCAGTAGAGGCCGTTTGTGAAGAGCTTCCCATATCAAAAGGATTTTGTTGCATCCTATCTACCTTGGCTTGTAGTGCAGCCGTTTCATTGCGAGAGGCTGCTAATTCTACTTGGACCAAAGCTAAGGCGGCCATTACATCATCCATTGTGGCCATTGTATTTGAGTTTGACCCAACCGGGAGGATAAGGTATTCGTGGGCCGATTATTCTGTTCAGCGACCATTCGAATCCTCAGGGTTGGTTCGATGCTCAAATAGTTTCCATCTCTAAACCGCCCCAAATCTGCTATGAATACTACGCAGACTAAAGGATGGTCAAGCGAGGGAGATATGGAGAAAGCCAGGAAGGAAAGGATGGGAACAGCGGGGAGGGAGACCTTAGAAGACACAAGAAGAGAGAAAGACAAACAATTACTAATCACTCTAGGCTTTCTTCTTCTCTGAAACAATGTATATTTGTATGCACTACCACTAACCTGTAAAGGAAAAATACATAGGCATTCACTTCGGAGTTGTGTATAAGAAGTCTTCCTACTTCAGAAGGCTGAAACAACAATGAGGAATATCAGACCATACTCTACGTACACTAGTATATCCACTGAAACCATAAGTAAAGCACACTACCTGTCTAGTATAGACGAACCCCTTCATTCATACACAACTCCTGTAAAGAAAAGAACAGCATGTATTCATGAACAGTTTTTCTTGGGCAAGGCGCCTTCCGTGATCAATAGCATGCAAAATGATACACCTTGTATCTGTCTTCTGACAATCCGAGAGTTACGTCACTCCCCAACAAGTAAGGTTTATGGAAACAATCAATGGAACACGGTTTCCTTAATTCTGAGGATCTCCAATGAAACCTTGTACAGTACTATCATCCAGGGCAATGTAACACTCCTTGCCCCCAAATGCGAGCTTAATAGTCCAGCCTTAATATACCATATGAAGGCTCTTGTACCCCCTCCACATGGAAGCACCAAAACAGTTACAGAGAGCTTCAGTTCCAGCAAACACGATCCCGTGCAAACAAAGAACACGCCGTTTGTTATCTCCACAAACGATCGTGATTGGAGCTTCGAAAAGTACACAGAGAAAGGTTCCAAAGGCACCCTTACCAGCCGCCAAAACCTCTGGTCCAAACCTCCAGTCGCCAGTGATACAAAATAATCGGCAGCGTCCTGCCCAGTCTCCATACTGATATGCGCCGCGACCACGTGACCAGGAAGCAATCGGATCACGGTCGCGCATGGCGCTACGGCTTCTGGGGATTGTAGTTCGTGACGGGCTGTGCCCTCGTAAGCCTAGTGCCCCCTAACAGATTGTCAGTTCTCCCACCTTGGCGTCTTTGAAAACAAGTAAATTGATTAGTTTACTTAAGTTTAGAAACGCTGAGGGAGCTGCGGGCGGCTGCGGGCAGGGGGGCTATGCCTCCACACCCAAATGGACGCACAGCGCCTGCTACTGGACTCAAAGGGGACACCGCTGTCTACCAATACACCACTTGCATTCACAGTCCTTGGCTTATCTGGGTATAACTGGCTAACATGCATTACCCACTCATTTGGTTGAATAAAAAAAAAAGAGTTGGCTTTCATCCACTTGAGGACATGGCAGCTAGTCTCCAAAATGCCTTGGTATTCTTATTACCTAGGGCTTCAATCAGGTTCATCTATAACAAATTCTCCCACTCCCTCTTTTCATTTGTAAGCACTTTCCGATAGTGGGCCCTATCTCTGCTTGAGATTGAATTTTAATGGAGAGAAGAAGCTCACCTTTAGCCTCTCTACAATCACCATTATACCATGCTTCATTCTTTTGGAGGGACTTTCCTTGTAACCTTACCCAACACTTCTCCTATTTTACCTGATAACTTATCATGGCCAACTCCTCACTTCTCCACTCAAGTGGACGTTTGGACAAGTGTTCATAATCTGCAATGACACTTCCCTTGGTGGGCAGGAGTTCTCCTATCACTCTATTCCCCTTGTCTACGTAATATGGAAGTGTTTTGATACATAATGTCATACTAAGGGCATTGTGGTCACTATCTACTCGGTCTATCACTTCCATGTCCATGATAGCAGGCCAATCTTGAAGTCAGCTAGAAAATAATCAATTCTTCTCCAGTGTTCCAGACTGTTAAACGAGGCTCTGCTCTGATCGTCCGAAGGGCATCTACCATTTGTTGCTCTAAGGTCACAATTTTGTGTTAATGACTACAGCTGACCAGCTGTAGGTGTCCCTCTTACTTTTGGAAGTTCTAGGTGCGGTATGCCCTACTGATTATCCATCTTGCAGGTTAAATCGTTTGGAGACACAACCATTTGTTCGAAGGTAGAAAAAAAATCTCCTGCCAACAGAGTAAGATCCTTCCCCCATGTTTCAGTGCCATTTGCTGTAGTTGGTTGATTGTTGGTGTTTCTTAATTTCTTGCCAATCTTAGGTATAAGTCAGAAGGAAACACCAACCTAAGTGCTAGAATATCTTGGAAGTCACATGGCAAGGTACTAATTCTGCACCGAAGTGCAGTTTTAACCAAAATACCCAGCCCCCCTGAGGGCCTACCCTTTGCAGTTTTGGTTGCCTCCACACAAAAGGTTGTGTACAGACTTCTGTGAAAGGGTGTAAGACATAATTTCCTGAAATAGGCATAAATCAAAGGTATCAATAAATCTGCCCCACTCAGCATCAGACAAAAATGTAGCTATTCCTGCTACATTCCATGAAGCAAGTCTTATCAGTGCTTTCAGCATCTGTTCGGCAACCAATGGGATGCAATTAGTATTAATATTTCTATCACTGCTCACATCATGGAAATTAGTTACCAACAACAGTTCCCGCGTTTTAGAGCAATTGCTATAAACCCCTGAGTACACCCCCTGTCCTGGGACTGTTTCTCTGTTTGGGGCAAGTGTATCAACAAACTTTCTTCCCCCATATCTGTTCCTCTAGTCAAACAGCAAGGGGCCTTGGGATCCAGCCACAGAAAAACCCTACTAATCCCACTAATCCCTTCTCCTGCCCCCTTTTTACCTTGGTACACTGGGGTATCAAAGACTCAGCCGGGCCACGAAATGTAAGTTGGATAGTAGTGCTTGCATTAGAGATTGTACGGGCTTCAACAGCCATTAGACCCTCCACTAAGTCACTGCTTGCAAAAGAGACCCGCCCTTTGTCTGGTAAATCATTTGGAGTTGCAAACCTCTCTGCATTGAAGATGTCACTCCTGATGATAGAATACCAGTGTCTGATTTCACAAAACTAGTGAGTGACTTTATTTACTAAAGACTCCTTATCTTCCCTTGAGTCAGAGAGCAGCTTGAGTACATGAACAATATATACCAGTGCTATTCTTTCCCCTCTCTCCCTTAGATCATTGATCCCTTTTTTGTTTGCCCCTCTGGCCCACCAAATGTTAAGGTTCAATAAGCACTCTTACCTGTAGTGTGCTTGGTTGTGATTTCGCAGAGACACTATGATCCAACCTTCCTGCACCCTATCCTATAACCTATGAATACTTGAAACCACTAAGGCTATGGGGTAAGGTTTAGGGAGGAGGGCCAGATTCAGGACGCTGACGTTTTCTTGTTGTCGACCGGCGAAGCAACAAGTAAATTTTACAACGCTAGTTCCTAAAAGGCATAAGACTAATAATGATTTGTCCTACTATATGTTAAGGAATATGTCCTCATACAACAACAATATAATCCGTGGTCTAAAGAAAAAGAAAAAGAACTGTGCTTCTAGATACAATTCTGAAGACACTAACAGCCTCTGGTGCTGACATCTTTATTGCTAGCAAAGGACAGGGAAGGGAGAATCGAGATGCAGAAAAGAGGATTTATCTACAGAATGAAGAGGGTTAGCGAGAACCACCTCAGGATTAATGGTATCCCATCATTACACTATAAAGTGCCCAGTGTTATCATCTGGGGTTCCAAACAACTCTTACACGCCCTTCCTCGATCCAGGAGGAGAAAAGAAAGAATGAGTTGTATCCTCTTGTGGGGTTCTCACAAGGGGAAAGAGATATAAAAGGGACTCTTTCTTTATTTACATAAAGATGTCATAAGTGCAGTGCAAGAAAAAGAACAAAAGGTGTGATTTAAAATAGGATAGACACCAGAGACAGAGTATAATGATATTCCACTTGTTTTCCAATCTCTGAATTGTTTTCCTGCTTAAAAACAGTGCAAAATGGAAAGAAGCAGTTATAAATTAATCACTGCTTATACGGTCGACATGTTTCAGCCAATAGAATAACTCTCCCTGGCTTTCTTCAGGACCTAAACGCACACATCTTTGTCACTGCAATTTGTAAAGTTTCATACATACTGTTTAGACTTTACTATACGAGTACTCAGATCCTCTGTACTAGCATGATGTTTTGCGACATCTGAAAAACAAGTGAGGATACAACAAATAAATCTGCATCTCGTAACTTTCAAAGTTTGCGGCCCGCATTTATTTAAAAAATGCAGTGGTAGAGAAAAGTAAAACATGCTTACCAGTGCATGTCGAGGACTAGACCTCACCTCTCTCGGCACCAGCTCAAGTTAAAGAGGTCCCGCCCTGTGGGATAATCATAATCTAACAACAATAGTTGTAGTAAAATACAAGATATACATACATGGTTGTAGCTACATCTTGTGCCATCAAACCATTCAAGGCTGCTAAAATCGTACTTGTTTAAACCCCATACCAAGAGTCAAGGCAAATCCCAGGCACAGCATATGGACAAGGTGTTTCATTAAATCATAGTTATTCCTAATCGATTCTGAAACTATCTCTTTCTATCACAGAACTAAGAAAGGGAAAGTTTCTTCGTATATTCAATCGTTCTTCATTCGAGTGAAAAAGTATCACATTCGTGATGAAACACTATTTGTAAACTTAGTATAGCAAATCAAGTATTCCTAATCGATTCTTAAACTATCTCTTACTATCACAAAACGAAGGAAGGGAAAGTTTCTTCGTGTATTTAATCTTTCTTCATTCGAGTGAAAGAGTATCACATTCGTGATGAAACGCTTTTTGTAAACTTAGTATAGCAAATCAAATAATCTACTCGAGCTTTTATGGAATATGCCCATCTTTATTTATTCAAAAATATGCTTGCATTGAATAATTGGGTCCTAGTTCTCTGGTCTACTAGAGTGCCTGATCTGATCTATTCATCTTTGTTGCAATAAGATACCAAACGCGGGAGAAACCATCCACGAAAAGTGCCAAACGCTGGATCAGTTAAACGTTTTCTGCAAGTAGTGCCCTTACCTGTTCGTCGGTACCTCCGGCTTGAGACTTTGCTGGGATGGAGGTACCTGACTCGCAGGCGGGCCATATTTTTAAATAGGAAACACCAGGTGTTGGAAATCAGTACGCCAACGGCGCATATTAGTTACGTTACTAAAAACTACAAACTTGCATCATTGATGCAGGTAAATGTAGTTTATGTTTGGAATATTTGTTTTCTTGTGTCAAAAATATATTTGTATTTAATAACTTTTGAAAGAATTTTTAGGCAATGCAGCCCCTTATAAAGTAAGTAGTGACATTTTTACAAAGTATTCAAGCAGCCCCTTAACATTTGCCTCCGTTTCAGCTTCAACAGCAGAAACTACAATTTGACATCATACTGCTGGTAGTTCTATTTCGCACATAACATCGTCAAATGCTGAGGAATATGGTATATGTTCGAAATTTAGTTCTAACCTGTATGGTACATTCGTGTCATTTATTTTGAAAGAAATAGATGGCAATGCGACCTATTCTTGGTTGTAAAATAAGATGTGGCAGCTTCATTTAATATTTGAACAGCCCTATAAAGTTTCTACTCCATGTCTGCAACACCCGCGGAGCTTACTCATCTACGTAATACCGCTGGTAGTTGTAGTTCGCAGGACAGGAACTATGGACTAATTTTACCTTCCGTCTCCGATTTGCACCAGTGGAAACTGCTGTTTTCCATCATTCCACTGGTAATAGTAGTTTGCATAGGCACTATTAATCCATTGATATCGGCCTGAGAACTAAGTACCAAAATCGTTTCTGGCTGGTATATTACCTCTAATTATTTTGATTTGTATTTATTATAAACCAATATGTCCTACCTGCGATCTTAAGAGTAATGACTTAGCGTCCTAGAAGTCTTGTGATGGCGTCCAGTTGTGAGGAGGAATGTTGTAGGGTTAGTGCCAAATGCGTTGTCCTTACTCCTGTGAAATAGTAGGAATTATGAATTAGATTACTACTTTCTGTATATAGTTTTATTTTTAGCATAGCTCACTAAACACTGCATGCACTTACTTGTATTCCCCTTCTCTGTTGTCTTTCCATCACGTACTCTATAAACATAAAAACACACTAAACATACTAACACACCTAACAGTGTTTTTGATACTTGCTTCTAGTCTAACTTACAAATTGCACAAAATGTCCTTTTGCTGGTCTTTAACCTTAAAATTCACTACTTTCATTAAAATTTCCTTTGCATTGTTCTTTAATCTGAAAATGTTCTTCATTTCAAGCAGGAAAAATCTTTCCAAAAATTGTTCTTTTGCTGTCTTGCAATGGGTGCCTTAATGACAAAAGAAAAGTCACTTAGCATTCATGTTCTTTCTCTTTCAGATAGTTGTGTACAAGAGCATCCCTGCATGCTGTTCTGACAAGCGCCGAAACCGGAAAGAAGTTTCCCCTGGAACCGTGATGCCCCGAGCAAGTGAGTATCCTCGACGGCGGTGGAAGGCTAAGCGCCTTCTCGAACTTGGGTGTGGCTATTTATAGCCTGGCCGCACGCAATAAGACGGTTACGTGTAGAGCGTCCTGCGTCTCTTTTCCTGTCTGTAACTCTCTGAGTTTAAACCTTTGGTGAAAAGCGATCACTCTTGAAGCAGAAGCAGAAGCAGTCGCTTTTACGCATAAGACAATTGTCTTTTTCCTGATGCCAACTAAGGAAATACAAATAATATTGCTACATGAGCCTAACATTACCATGGTGTTTTGTCTAAGCATTGCAACGTGAAAAGCATTAAAACACAATGATAATCTCAACTGACACGACCTTTCTTAACAAAAGATTCCACATCACATAAAGTATACATTTACATTTATGGAGTGCAAGATGCATGGGACAAAGGTGGGTTTTAATGTCGATAAGAAACATGCAATGCTGCACTATCTGCATGTGATTTGCAAAGGATGGGGTTAGCAATGATCTTATTATGGTCGTGATATGGCAGGAGCCGAGGAGTCATGACACCAGGGTCTACCAGGGGGGTTGCACAAGACTCCTGTGTCCCCCTCTACTGCCCTTTACTTTCAGACAAAGCCGTCTGATACCACCTCCCTCTACACAAGGGCCATGGGGACACCCCTTGCTCACTTGTTTTCAATTTTGTGTCATGGGAGGGCTGGGGGAAGCTGAGAAAATATGTTTGGAGAGGGGTGGCACAAATCTAACAAACTGGTTTAGTTGTTAGTATCCCCATTACTGGAGATGGGTCTCCCAGTTCCACCCCCACCGATATAGCAATACATTTGACTTTTAGTATTACCTTCTCCAAGTTTCACCACAGTATTGAGGACATTTTAACTTGATCTCTTAGTTCTTCAATAACCCCCATCAAACTCCGCAGCATTGAAATGGTCTTGGTATTCAAAGAGTTCCCCCTTGTAGTCACATGTCTCTCGGATTCAGTATTATCAGTGCTCAGAATAGAATATCTATTGCTGCTTCCAATTGCTGGATCCTCGATCTCCCTAAGCGCAGGCAATTGAGAGTTCAAGAGCAGCTTTTCAAACATTTTGTGGACCCGCTTTACCAAGTCACCGGAAGGGGCTGTTGAGTTGGGCATTTCTTGGTCTAGGATTAGAGCTGAGGATATCAGTGCACTAAAGAATCCATCCTCTCTAATACACCACTTTTCCCTTTCATGTTTTGGACTTTTTCTTCTCTATGGGGACACTAGGGGCACCCTCAATAGCCTTGCATTATCCCATCTCATCAATCAATTGTCTCTATACAAAAAGTATCAGAAAAGTCCTGATAATTACCAAATGAGCCTTTAAAATCACAGTACCTGGTCAGGCAGAGCTAAAATCTACTGAATATCAGTTCCCACATGGCCTAATAGGGGTGGCACTGCCCTGCCCTTTTCCTGTCGCTGTCAGGCCCAGGACAGGCCCGCCCTTGGCCTGGGCTTCACCCTTGCAAGACCAGTGCCGCGGGGGTAGAGGCAATGCTTTAAGCACAGAGAGTCTCACCAGGGTGTACTGCAGGGCAAGAAGTGCGGTAGAGCCTGAGTTGGCTGGTGTTCAGCGCCGTGGGGGTAGAGGTAACGCTTTAACTGCATTTGCCACGCCTACCCCTAAGCAGCTGTGGCTGACCCCATCTTGTACACCCTGGGAAAGAGTCTAACCAGGGTGTATTGCAGGGCAAGAAGTGCAGTAGAGCCAGAGTTGGCTGGTGTACGAGATCATATGTCATATTGTTTCAGAACTCCAGGATCTCTTTTCAGGGCCATAACCTTTCCAATCTATTAAGTAGAAGATTTGACCCTTGGTTCCTTTTTTAATCTAAAATCTGATTAACTTCAAACTCAGTTCCATTTTCAGTTTGTATGAGTTTTGGAGGCAAGGTTATTCTTATTCCCTTTAAAACCTTTTTAAGCAGTGAAATATGAAAAACTGGGTGTATTCTTAGATTTTCAGGTAATGTCAACTTATAAGTTAACAAACTCAACTTTTTCTCAATTTCAAAGGGGCCTATAAATCTTGGTTGCAATATCCTTTGCCCTTGAGTCTCAGGTTTTTAGAATTTAACCAAATGTTGTCCCCAACCTTTAAATCTGGTTCCTTCCTTCCTTTCTTATCACCATAGAACTTATAACTCTTCTTTGCCTTCTCTAAATTCTCAGTTGCTTATTTGTGTATGCCAGTCATATGTTGTACTAAATCTTTCACCTCTGGAACATCTACTGAAAGGTTAGGATACCAACCTGAATTCAAGTAGAAGGGTGAATAACCGGAGGAACCGGTGGAAGCGTTTTTGCATCATTATTTGCAAACTCAGATGCCCAAAGTCATTCAGGCCAATCTCCTTCTTTGTCTAGTAAATGTAATCTAAGATACTGCTCAAGTTCTTGATTAGTTCTGCCCATCAGATTCAGGATGGTAACTAGTGGTGTATCTAGTCTCAATATTCAATTTACTGATAAAAGCTCTCCAAATATGTGACATAGATTGAGAACCTTAATCTGAAACCAATGTTTTTGGAAGTCCATGTGCTTGTACAATAGCCTGACTAAAGAAGTGTGCTAACTCTTTTACTGTTGGTACTCCCTTTAATGGAACAAAATGGGTCATCTTCGTGAAAGCATCAACACAGACTAATATAGTATCAAAGCCCTGACTTGAGGGTAGGTATATGATTAAATCTAAAGTCACTGTATGCCATGGATGAGATGGACGTGGTAATGGTTGCAACAAACCCTTCGGAGATTACCTCTCTGGCTTTCCCCGAGCGCACATTTCACAAGTAGCCACATACTGACGAATATCCTTTGTCATATTAGGCTACTAAAATCTTCATTTCATCAAATCTTCAGTCTTCAGCATTCCCTTATGTTCCTGCTAAAACATGGTCATGGTCTTGTAAAGCCTTCTCTTGTAACGTCTATGTGGGCGAATATAAAGCACCATAATGATATGGCAATCTCTCTCAAATATCTCTTGTGGCCTCTTAGTCTGCCCAATCCTTCTTTGCATTCCAGCTCATCAATTTCTGCACTAAATCTTCCATGGATTCCTTGAGAACTGCTCCTATGACTCTTTCTTCCGCAATAATGTTTTGATCTTCTACCACTCCTTGCATGTCCTCCGTACCCAATCTAGCCAAGGCATCCGCCTTTTCATTCTTTGACCCAGGTTGATAAGTGATGACAAAATCATAATCAGCAAAATACAAAAACCAACAAAGTTGTCTTGGGGTCAACGTTCTTGCAGACTTTAAAAATGTCAAATTGCGATGATCGGTGTAAACTGTGACTGTTTGCTTTCTCTCATAAGCATGAGATATTGTCTCCATTCCTTGAAAGCATCCGTGATGGCCAACAACTCCTTTTTGGTGATAGTGAAGTTTATCTCTGCTGGGGTCAATTTTCGTGAACGAAATGCCACAGGATACAGTTGTCCTGTTTTCTTATGTCTTTCTGACAAGACCCCACCTAAAGCCAGGTTTGAAGTATCTGGCTCCACGAAAAAAGGCTCCAATGGATCTGGATGCAGCAAAATTGGAGCTGCGGTGAAATCTTTCTTCAAAAGTGTAAATGCTTCTTCAGCTTCCTTAGTCCATTCAAAGGTAACTCCTTTTCTGAGCAGATGAGTTAGGGAATCAATTTCTTGAAAAACTCTTGAATAAACCTCCTATATAAATTTGCAAAACCGATAAAGCTTTGTACCTCTTTAACGGTTTGCGTGGACTTCCATTCTGTTACTACTTTTATCTTGTGTTCATCCATTGTTATTCCAGCTGGTGACAAGACAAATCCAAGAAATTCCACTGATGTTACACTGAATGCACATTTCTCCAATTTCACAAAGAAACTGTTCTCCCTTAGCTTCTGCAAAACACCTCTCACTTATCTTTTGTGTTCTTCCTCCGAATCGGAAAATATCAAGATGTCGTCGTTATATACTATGGCACACTGACAGCGTATTCTTTTAAGACATCATTGATGAAATGTTGAAATGCTCCTGGAGCATTGCAGATGTCATAGGGCATCACTTGGTATTCAAATAGTCCATATTTAGTTCTGCAGGCCGTTTTCCATTTGTCACCTTCTCTGATGTGAACAAGATGAAATGCCCCCCTTAAATCTAATTTAGTATATATCCATGCTCTTTTCACTTGATCTAAAAGAACAGCTATTAGAGGAAAAGGATATCGTTTTTTGACTGTTATTCTGTTGATTGCTCTGTAATCAATGCAAGACCTCTTAGCACATCTTTCCTCGGGATGAAGAAAAGTGGAGAAGATACCGGAGATTGATAGGGTAAGATAAATCGATTGTCAAAATATTTCTGGATGCATTCTTTTAAATGCTGATTCTCCTTTTCTGTTATGGTGTAAATTCGACTGTAGGGTAAATTAGAACCTGGTTCTAGTTCTATTTGACAATCATAAGCCCTGTGTGGGGGAAGCTTCTCGGCTTGTATTTCACTCAAGACATCCTGGTAATATATATCCTCTTTTGGTATTTCTGTAGTGTGTATTACACAAACTGTAGCTCCTCCTTGATGTAAATGAGTCGCTGGTTTTAACCTTTGATTAACCTTGGAATTCTTGTAGCTGTTCTCGCTACAAAATTCAGAGTTCCTCATTATAGTTCGAGCACACCAATCTATTGTGGGGTTGTGCTCGGTAATCCACGGTAACCTCAAAATTAGCTGAGACTGTGGGGTATCTATAAGGCTGAATATCAGAGTTTCATAGTGGCCTTCAATGGATTCTAACGCCACTGGCTCAGAGTTACTCACTATGGCCCAGATGAAAGATTTATTTGTTCCACAGCTCGGACTGCCTCACTCTTCTCTTTCCGAATATCCTTCAATCCTATTTTCTCTGTACACTTCAAATCACAAAAATTGCCAATAGCCATGAAGTCCACCATCACTGTGAGTCCTTTCAAATGATTTTCCCGAAACTTAAGTGACATGAGCATAACCAGATGAGCAGAGGCGTATTGCAGTGTGTTAGCCAGTAAGTGATTCTGAGGAGTTGTATCCAATTCCGCTCCCATCAGTCTAACTCCTCCTACTGATGGTGCTGCAAGTTTTCCTTCAGTGACTGCCTAGATTTATTTGGACAGTTACGGCCAAAATGGTCACCTACTCCACAGTAAAGGCATAGTTTTTTAATATCCGTTTCTCCTTTTTTCCCTAGACAATGGTCTCCGTATGGTTCCAATTTGCATGGGCTCTGTGCTATGCTGACCATCCATCACTTTAGCAACCTCTGATTTAGCTCGATTGAATCCTGGTATACTTGAATGAAAATCTCATCTTTTCTCTCCTCTTCTTTCACTCTGACAAAAGTTTATTTCAAATACCAGATCTTTGAGAGTCGAGATTTCTGTGAGTCTGTTGGGCACTTGAGCCAGAGCATCTTTAAGCTCATCCTTCAAACCTCGATAAAATACCTCTGCTTGTTTATATTCGAGCCACTCCGTTTCTACTACCAGTTTGTTGAACTGGGCCAAATAAGCTATTAAGTCTTGATTACCTGTCCTATTTCCAGTAACTTGCTGTCTGTGGCTTGCGAAACCTTCTGTCGATCAAATATTCTGAGGAATTCCTTCTTTCATCCAAATCGTATAGAATTAGATCATTTCTGGAAACTAATGGCATTGACCATGAGACAGCAACTGCCCTGAGATAGGATAGTTTAAAGGTTAATTGCGACTGTGCATAGGGGAAAACCGCTGGGAGGCACATAAAATGCAAGGTACATTGGGTCCAAAATATCTGTGTCTTTTGTGGATCACCAGTAAATCATTCTGGAGGAGACAATGGGATCACTGGGGACAAGGAGTGAATAACTTGAGTGGTAACTTTAGACTGTGGATTACCTGTCTCACTAGTAACTTCTACAGGGCATGAGGGATTTTTAAAACTAGTTCCTGGCACAAAACTACTCATTTTATTTGCTAATTCTGATGTCCCTCTTCTGGAAATAATTAAGTCTTGTTTCAGATCCCTCGTCTCTTCTCGGGCTGCAATTAATTATTTTTGACTTTCCTTCTCATACCTCACCTAACTTCTTAATGCCTGGACCTTCTGACATTCTGCTCAGGTGCAAAAACAACGTGTGCACTTTACTCTGTCAAGGTGGTATACTTATTGCACGGAAGGAGAACAACGTTATTTCCCAATGCCCATCTCCAGCTTCTCCATCCAGTCATTTGTTTTCGCATGACTGAAGAACCCAAAGGGGGGGAAGGGATGGGACAGAGAAGAGACAGCGGCACCTTTCTTCTGATTCTTCTTTTCTTTTTTTGATTCTTCTCTCACTGTATTTGTCTTCTGCTTTTTCCTTTCAGGGTGATGCATGAAGCACTGTAATATAATAACCTTGTTTTACCCAAAAGGCTTTTATCAGAAATTATACAAGGTAAATACCTTAATGCTAACAGTTCTACCTACCCCGCCTTGTTGTGGCCAATGCCTCTCTTCTTTTATTTGTTCTTTCTTGAAATATTTTTATGTTGAAATAGAATGCTGCTTCGATGACTCTTAGCGCTTCTTATATGGTATATAGCTTTAATTTGGAATCAGAGTTTATGGATATATTACAATGTTTTCTTATACACTTTATTCTATCTTTTAGGTTAACTTTCACCTTCAGACAAGGAGTGAGGAGATCCTTTCCTGGAATCCTATATGCGGTAAGTGCTTGCAAAGTGTATGTATCTAAATGCTTTTAAATTTAAAAAAAAAATAATAACCTTCTAGGCAAGTAATTCAAACTCAACACCCTTCAGTGTCAACTTTATTTACTCTCTCTGCAATACTGCAGAAAAAGGGCTAGCTAAAACAATAATACCAAACTCTCAAAACCTCTGATGACTCTTCTTTTACTTCTGAGAAATATGCTCCAACTCTGCGACACTAGTTACTAAGTACGGAGTGCTCCCTCTAGCAGGCAAACAAATATTCAAGTAAAGTAAAGAATTTGTCTTACTGTGTATGCTCTTAGCGGAAACACTAATCCCATTGAAAACTGACTTCTGTGTAATGCGGCAAAACTCTAAGAACGTCGAGAGCAATGACGAACACTACCCTGACTGACTTTTTCATGTCGAAATACTAAACAAGCCCTACTCCTCAAAATCTTCTGATGAAGTGCGCGGATTGGTGTGTGAGCTCTCCCTACATTCTAAACTGCCTGCACATTATGTAAAACTAGAACGTTGCACAAGAGGTCGCCCTCTTGACAGCCATCTTGGAAATTCTCCAGAACCTATTCCAACTCCATGAAGCACCATTTCTCACCTTTCTACATGACTTCATAGTAACCACATTCACTGTTCTTCTCTTTTTTGCAGATGGCTGGAAGGTTCTGACAATGGGGAAAAGATCGCAAGAGAGAAGGAGGGACATCAGAGAAGGGCAAAATGAGCGGTGCAGAATTATGTTGATGCTCACTGGGATGAAGAACAGCGTGTGTAGAGAAAGGCTATTTTAGAGTGAACAAGATTATATCCAGCTATTACTATATAAGCATCTAAAAAGGGAAGTGAAAAAGATCACCCAAAAAAGATGGTGATGAGACGGATTCAAATTCAGGGGATGCTAGCTTCCAGACCTTAGTCATGTACAACTCCTACTGATCACAGATAATCTATTGCTGATGCGAGTGCCAAAGTGGAAACTGCTCCTGTAGATCCAAATCTATCACAGATTTATAGACCCATACAGATGCTCCAAATCATCCCACCACTTGTGGCTTGACCACATGTTGCAGTTCCGATTGTGACTAATGCAACTGTAGTGCATACCACAGTTCAAATAATGCCTGTAAATGCCTGATATTACCCAGAGTCATTGCAAATGCGCCTCCCAATGTAGACTTAAGGCCTAAAGTTCTTCAAGCCACTGGAGGTGTACCTTCCACAGGGTTTGTTCCAACCTCACAAAATTCCCAGATTGTTGTGTGGACAGCCCCTCAGACAGTACAATCACTAGTTAATGAAGGCGCATTGGTCTTCACAGCCCCTACTACCCCATGTGTCATAAATACTGCTAAAGAGGATAATTTGCCAGCTCGGTTAGAAGAAACAGCAGGAATTAAAAGACAGAAAACCCAGAGAGGCAAGATACGGAAAGGGAAAAGCTTTTCAAAGTTGCTCAATTGAAGGTGGAATTAAAAGAAATAATAAGTGGATGTTTAGAATTTTAACATATTGAGCAATACCAAAAAAGGAATTATTTTTCCCATGTAAGGAGCTCACACGAAGAGCAGCCTTGGTGCATGACAGATTGAGAGAATTGGCTTAGAAATATGGGATTGATATTGATAAAAATATTCACCTTCAGAGAAGAAATAGGGTTCGATTGAATGATCCAGCATTAGAGAACATCAGAATTTCAGGAATGTGTTTACCCATTATGGAACTAGCCAAATGCATTTGCAAATGGAGTGAGACTGAGAAACTAGAAATTAAATGTGTGAAGAAGCATGAACAGAAAAAGATAGCAGCAGCTATAGCAAGGAAGCAAGATGAGGGAAGTGAGGGAGAAACAGCAGCATATCCACTCAGAGAAATAGCAGGAGTACATGTTACTTGGAGTAGAGGTGATTTGGCTGCATTTACGAACTATTGTTTGAAACTGAGAGACAAACCGATGCAATTGTATGCACTAGGGCAATGATTCATAAAGATTTCAGAGGTGTCGTGGACGGATTTGAATAAATTGTTTTACTTTGTAGTACCTGCTGAGTTATAGTCGTAATGTAAGACTGCGCTACAACCCGTAAGAAGAACCTGTGAGGTAGATAGGGACAAATGCACCCTCTCCTGTTGTGATGGAGAAATATGAGGCAGTGATTGCATGCCTAAACGGCAGAGTGCCACCGAGAGATTTGGATTGGCTCAAAATTAAAAGAACTACCCAGGAGCCAAAAGAAATAGTGCATGAATACTATGAACGGTTGATACAGGTATGTCATCAGCAGAGTGGATGGGAGTATCCTGAGGAAAAGGATATGAGGATTTTAGTGTCACAGTTTGCTTTAGAACTGAAGCCAGAGATCTGTACGCACATAACTCAAAGCCTGATCTGTGGGCAGAACAAGTCGCTCAATGAATTCTTAAGATCTGACAAGTACTGCAGTGATGAGTTAGACATGAAGCTGAAGAAGATTAAAGAGAAGATTATATTGGCACAATAAAAGTTGGCATCAGAGAGTTTTTAGAATCTTTATTTTGCAGGACATCTATGGAATGTGCATGTAGTTGCAGCTCTACAGGTTGGTTTTCAGGGAAATCAAAGAAGACTTAACTCTCAGGGTAGAGGTAGAGGTGTTCCTGTGGGTACAGGCTCTGGAGCAGATGTTGCTGCTATGAAAAAGATCACTCCCTGCCAAATCTGTCTTAAAACTGGACATTGGAATAGATAATGTAGATATAATCCCAATTATGTTGGAGGAAATGTACAGATGCCAAAAGGAGTGAAAATGAAGAATGTGCCTACAGAGCAGATGCAAGCGCCTGTGCAAGGTCAGGTCCAAATGAATCTCACCACACTGGTCGAAAGAAGTCCCACCATATGAGAAATTGTCAGTTAGATTTAAATCAAATTGCAAAAATTAATACAAACTCTTCAAAACCTGTTGCCACAATTTCAAAATCTGAACCTGAATGCTTTACAACAATATCCCTTTTTTGAAATTGATGGTTTATGTTCTGATAATTCCCAATAAAGGTGCCTGAGAAAGGACAAAGTTTGCCTACCAGGCGCAGTCTTAGAGGTAGACCAGAGTGGTCCATATGTGGAGGCTGTAGTATATGGCCACAGCGTCTCATTTTTGATTGATGCAGGTGCTACCAGATTCCCAGTTTGAACAGTGGAAGTTCCAGATCAACCTCTCTCAGGGAAAACTATCCAAGTTGTAGGAATCACAAATAAACAGTTCATGAATCCCATTTCAGAAAAGGTCCCATTAAAAATAGGTTCTTTTGATGAAAAATACCAGTTTGTTGTGTGTGATTCTAGCCTTGAAAATCTACTAGGGAGAGTTTTACTGTGCAAGTTAAATTACACTATATACTACACGGTGTTGCTTTTCAGACCCATGATGAAATGTATATTTTAAAATGGTTAAATAGCAAAATGAGATAGGGTTGTTGCCTTTGCTGACAGTTGAAGATTTGAAAGAGACAGTAAATGCGGAAGTTTGGAATTTCACAGGGAAAACATCAGACTTATAAAAGGTGCAGAGCCAGTTCAAATTACTGTAAAGACAAACCGTGTTTCCCAGAACTCTCCCATACCATGTGACACCAGAAGCTTTTGCAGGAATAACACCAGTCATAGAAGACATGTTGCAGAAAGCAATATTGAGGGGATTGATTGGAAGTCCATGTAACTCTCCAATTATGGGTTTGCAGAAGCCCAATGGAAAATACGGAATAGTACAGGACCTAAGGAAATTAGTTAGGTAGTTGTTCCCTGTTGTCCTCTGATACCGAATCCAGCCACCATATTGTTTCTTTTATTTGTTCAAAAAACAAGTTTATTTAGACAATTGTCCATAAAACATTCTAAACATTGCACATTAATTAAAACCTTTAAATGAACCTCCCTCCTCACCACCCCATCCCCATTACATTTCATTTTTTTAAATTCTGTTTAACAGATCGTAGGAACCGAGCAAACCCAACTGCCACGTCTAAGTATCGCATCTCAGACAGTAACTTTACCTCCTTGTTCCTATGAAGAGCATCATATTTATAAAACAAAGGTCTTAAAAACGTAATCCGATTTGCAAGATAAAAAACACAGTCCATAAGAATATGCGTAATAGTGCATTTGGCTTTCAAAAGGCAGGGACAAAGACCACTATTATTTTGCACCCCTATCTCATATGGGTGGCATGAATAGATTGGATTACATCCCACCCGAACCCTTTAAGATTTCTTTTCTCAAACCTGGATCTTGTAACTGTGATAAGTAAGGGAAAACACAATCCTGGCCAAGTGAAGGTAACGAGAAGTTAATAGATGGTTTCTTCTCTAAATGTAATAAATCACATTTTTGCGACACCATAGCAGCAGATTCTCTCAATACTCGTTTGCCTGGGAAAGTGAGCCAGGTTGTGACTGTACCACTATTTAAATGGAGATTCCTCATTATAGTCATTCTGGTTCTAACAGCCTTTGCCCACGTCCTTTCGTTGCTTTAGCTCTCTTACCAGCACAATCTGGATACTTTGGCCACCTCATCATCCTCCAGCAGGGTATTAAAGTATCTTAGAGCCCGAGTGGTGACCGCCATGTTCCAAGATACCAGACTGAACTCTCTCCTTATAGCCTGGACCATGGTACCTTGTGGGAGTGATAGAAGTCTTTTAAGCACTACCCTTTCCAATCTGTCCCATTCGTAGGTTGGGTCGAGAGAAAATATCTCTCCTCCATACAGGCCTAATGGTGGAATCTTCCCTTCATAGGCC
Organism: Lissotriton vulgaris; assembly: GCF_964263255.1. Taxonomy (NCBI): domain Eukaryota; kingdom Metazoa; phylum Chordata; class Amphibia; order Caudata; family Salamandridae; genus Lissotriton; species Lissotriton vulgaris. The sequence goes on from NC_141696.1 coordinate 1,276,482,433, forward strand.
TTTAATAGTGGGATATGCAATAGGCCTCCAAATCTACCATTAAATCCAGATAAACAGCTTGCCTGCAAAAGGGCCTTCTGCCTAGTGGCATCCCAATGCGCACCCCAATTTAGATTTTTCCAAAAAGTTAAACCCAGGTATTTATACTGTTCCACTTGTTCCACCACCTGAGAATCAAGATACCAGGAAAAACTCTGCACTTTTTTCCCAAAAATCATAATTTTTGTCTTTTCCAGATTAATACAAAGCTTGTTCTGCTTACTGTAAGAGGCCAATGCGTTGGGTTTCCGATCCCATGTACTGCAGAATGGTTTAGAATCATTGATTTCTGACAAGCTTTTTTCTCATTGCCATTGCATGAAGAAAGTCAATACCTTTTTTCCTTCGTGTTCCAACAGAAAGTATCAGCATGATGTCGTACCCCACAAGGGTATACAGAGAGTCCATCCATTTTCAACCAGATTCTGAAATTAAATCTGGAGACCTTACAATGAACAAGAACTGGGACATCAATCAAGGAAAATCGGTAAGGGAGGAGGCTAAAAGGGAGGTAGATGTGGGGAGGTCATACAGGCTGAATAAAGTAAAGACATCACCTTTGTCTCAGCCTGGGGCCTGTTTCAGGTGGGTCAGTCTGAGGATGCGTAAATATGCAGGACACATCAATTTCCTGGATTTGTCTGAGAGGTACCTTATGCATGGACCTCACATTTGATCAAATTGTGGCAATGTACTAGTCACGGCCGCAGTCATTTTCTCTATGCCCATTAGTTCTCACAGTTTTGCATCCAGTCCACACTCGTTGGGATATTGTCTGAGACCCGCTGGGCGAGCAGAAGTTGCTTGGTGGACCCAATCATCAGCGTAATAGCTCAACCCTTTGCGGATTTGAGGTGAAATGTCAAAGTGTTCAGTAGAGCCAGTAGAATGTAACTTACAAAGCAAGGGATATCGGTGTTATAGATCTCATCCACTGCCGCCAGATCCTCTGTCCAAAAATGCTGTTTGTTAGATAAGATGAGATAATACTTTATTTGTGGGATTAATTAAAATCATTGCAACAATTTACATTAATAAAAACATTGGGGAATTGGGCTATCCAATTTTACATACGTTTTATTTCCCATATCAAAAAGAAGTTGGTTAACATTTTCAGAGTAACATCACTAGTGTATTATGGTTCCAGGTCCCTGGCTGGAGAAAGATCAGATGCCAGTTCTGTGTGCAAAAATAGCAGATACAGATAGGAATAAAGTGCAAGATCTGTGTGCCAGGATCGCAGATGGAAGGATTTCCAGCGCAATTAAAACCCAGAGATTGGAGTAGTTATTGGTAACGGGATGATCAGGTCCGAATCTCTGGCTTAAGAAAGGTAAAATGCAGGTTCTGTGTGCTGGGATCACAGATAGAAGAATATCCAGTGCAACTAAAACCCAGAGATCGTCTGTTGCACTGTTATTAGATACCTTGTCCACCCAATGTCACGTTTGAGGTCATTCAATGCGGAGAATCCAAAGTGGGCAGTGATTCAATTGTGGGTGCTGCATTGGAACTTCCAGGAGCTTTCCAGTGCAGCTAAAGATCGACAATTGCTGTTGAAGCTCATCTGTTGAGTTTTTTATGATTGCCTCTTCCGTCCAAAATTGCTTTTCGGATTGTTTGATCAATCAATCAATCAATGACACTTATAGAGCGCGCTACATACCCGTAGGGTCTCAAGGCGCTGGGGGGGGGGGGGGTGCCGCTACTGCTCGAACAGCCAGGTCTTCAGCTTCTTCCTGTTGCGTCGCTCTTCAGATGCGGGGGACGGCGGCGAGGGCGTGGTTGGCTGATCGGAGGTGGCGTTTGGGAGCGTAGAAGTTGATCCGGCTGTTGAGGTAGCTCGGGCCTTGGTCGTGTAGGGCTTTGTGTGCGTGGGTGAGGAGGCGGAAGGTGATTCTTTTGTTGACGGGGAGCCAGTGAAGGTCTCTCAGATGTCCGGAGATGTGGCTGGTTCGTGGGATGTCGAGGATGAGTCTGGCTGAGGCGTTCTGGATCCGCTGGAGTCTCTTCTGGAGCTTGGCGGTGGTACCGGCGTAGAGGGCGTTGCCGTAGTCCAGTCGGCTGGTGACGAGGGCTTGGGTGACGGTCTTCCTGGTCTCGGTGGGGATCCACCAGAAGATCTTCCGTAGCATGCGTAGGATGTTGAAGCACGCCGAGGAGACGTTGTTGACTTGCCTTGTCATGGAGAGGGAGGAGTCCAGGATGAAGCCCAGGTTGCGTGCATGGTCTGTCGGTTTGGGTGCGGTGCCCAGGGCGGGAGGCCACCAGGAGTCGTCCCAGGGGGAGGGTGAAGAGCCGAGGATGAGGACCTCCGTCTTGTCAGAGTTCAGTTTCAGGCGGCTGGTCGTCATCCACTCGGCTACCTCTTTCATCCCTTCGTGCAGGTTGGCTCTGGCGGAGGCGGGGTCGTTGGTCAGGGAGAGGATCAGCTGGGTGTCGTCGGCGTAGGAGATTATGCTGAGGTTGTGTTTGCGTGCGATGGCCGCGAGGGGGCTCATGTAGACGTTGAAGAGGGTGGGGCTCAGAGATGATCCTTGAGGGACGCCGCAGATGACTTCGGAGGCCTCTGACTTGTACGGTGGTAGGCGGACTCTCTGTGTTCTTCCGTCGAGGAAGGAGATGATCCATTCCAGCGCCTTGTCCTGGATTCCGATGTTGCTGAGGCGCTGTACTAGGGTGCGGTGGCAGACAGTGTCGAATGCCGCGGAGAGGTCTAGGAGGATGAGGGCCGCTGTTTCTCCATTGTCCATCAGGGCTCGGATGTCATCGGTGGCGGCGATGAGGGCGGTCTCGGTGCTGTGATTGGCTCGGAAGCCGGACTGTGAGGGGTCGAGGGATCCATTCGTCTCGAGGAAGGCGGCCATCTGCTTGTTGACAGTCTTCTCGATGACTTTGGCTGGAAACGGGAGGAGCGAGATGGGGCGGTAGTTCTTGAGTTCGGTGGGGTCCGCTGTTGGTTTCTTGAGTAGAGCGCTGAGTTCGGCGTGCTTCCAGCTCTCAGGGAAGGTGGCGGTGTCGAAGGATGTGTTGATGATGTCTCGCAGGTGGGGTGCGATGACAGCGTCGGCCTTGTTGAAGACGTGGTGAGGGCAGGGGTCGGTCGGTGATCCGGAGTGGATGGAGTTCATCGTGCGGATGGTGTCTTCGGTGCTGATCGGGGTCCAGGCGTGGAGGGTGGTGGTGGGGGGTGGTTGTTCGGTCATGGTGTGCGTTGGTTGGTTGTTGAAGCTGTTGTGTATGTCCGCGATCTTGTTGTGGAAGTATGAAGCGAGGGAGTTGCAGAGGTTTTGCGATGGGGTGATGTCGTTGTTTCCTGCGCTGGGGTTGGAAAGCTCTTTCACGATGTTGAAGAGTTCCTTGCAGTTGTGTGCGTTGTTGTCCAACCTGTCCTTGAATGCTGTTTTCTTGGCGGCGCGGATCAACTGGTGGTGCTTCCGGGTGGCCAGCTTGAAGGAGGTCCTGTTGTCCGGTGTAGGTTCCCTTCTCCAGACTTTCTCGAGGGCTCGGCAGTTCTTCTTGGAGCTCTTGAGTTCGTCGGTGAACCACGGGGCTTACTTGCTGCCGGGTCTGCTGGGCGGGGTCCTCAGCGGGGCGAGCTCGTCCGCGCAGATGCTGATCCACTTCGTGAGGTTGTCGGCGGCCTGGCTGGGGTTCGCTGAGCTGGCAGGAGGGTGCTGGCTCAGGGAGGTGGCGAGCTGGTCTGCTGTGATCTTGTTCCAGCTTCTGCGGGCGGCCTGTTGCTGGTGGTGGTGGGTCGTCGTTCTCTTGAAGGTGAAGTGGACGCAGCTGTGGTCCGTCCATTGAAGCTCTGTGGCGTGGCTGAAGTCGATGTCTGTGCTGGAAGAGAAGACTGCGTCGAGTGTGTGTCCGGCGAGGTGGGTGGGGGTGGACACCAGTTGCTTGAGTCCAAGATTGGCGAGGTTGTCGAGCAGGGTGCTGGTGTTGCGGTCGTTGTTGTTCTCCAGATGGAAGTTGAGGTCCCCCAGGAGGATGTAGTCAGCGGAGGGGAGGGCGTGCGAGCTGACGAAGTCGGCGATGTCCTCGCTGAATTGTGTGCATGGTCCCGGAGGTCGGTAGATCAGGGTGCCTCTGAGGGTGGTGTTCGGGTTGGTGTGGATCTGGAAATGCAGGTGTTCGGCGCTGGTCAGGGTGTTGTCGGTGCTGGTCGTGAGACGGATGGTGTTCCTGTGGATGATGGCGATGCCTCCTCCCATCTGGTTGGCGTTGCGGTCCCTCCGGACGATCTTGTAGCCCTCTGGGATAGCGATGGCGATGTCGGGAGCTGAAGAGGCGTTCATCCAGGTCTCCGTGAGGAAGGCAACGTCAGGGGCTGTGGCGTCTAGAAGGTTCCAGAGTTCGATGGCGTGTCTGTGGATGGAGCAGGTGTTGAGCAGGATGCACTTGAGGTGGGTGCTGCTGGTGTTCGGCTTGGCGGGTGCTGGTGCGAGGCAGGTTCGGATGCAGGCGAATTTGCAGGCGTGGCAGCTGAAAGGTCCGTGGGTGCGTCGTGGAGTGGCTTGATGGCATTCTGGGAGTCGGCCGGTGTTGAGTGCGATGAGGGTGGCGGAGGAGTACGACAGGCGGATCGGTCGGGGTCTTCGTGGGCCAGGGGTCCTGGCGCTGGTCGCGATCCGGTCGCGGACGGGCGCAGACGGGCTTACCTTTGGCGCGCCTTCGGCGCACAATCGGCGTGCCCGCTGCGCGTGACCGCTGCGCGTTCGCACGGTCGCCATTTAAGGCGAAGTGCGCGGGTGGGCGGAGCAGCTGGGAGGCGGGAGCGGGGAGGGTACAGAAGAGAAAAAGGGGCGGGGAAAGCGGCGGTGGCGGGAAGGGAGAGCGGAGGGCGGCGAGGTAGGCGGACAAACAGGAAGGAAACGAAATCACAGGCACAGCAAACTTAGTAAAAATACAGGCACAAATGGGGGCAAAAACAGGGCAAAAACAACAACTAGCAGCAGGCAGGCGATCACGGACCGCGCCGGAGGGGGCGTGGCCAGCGGCAGCGAGCAGCGGCAGCGAGGAGAAGTGGCAGGGCAAAGGGGCACACGCAGCAGCTGGTGGCCGTGCGGCGCGGGGGTGTCCCACAAGTGGGTCACACTCACCTGCGTCGCACGGTCGCCATTTAAGGCCAAGTGCGCGGGTGGGCGGAGCAGCTGGGAGGCGGGAGCGGGGAGGGTACAGAAGAGAAAAAGGGGCGGGGAAAGCGGCGGTGGCGGGAAGGGAGAGCGGAGGGCGGCGAGGTAGGCGGACAAACAGGAAGGAAACGAAATCACAGGCACAGCAAACTTAGTAAAAATACAGGCACAAATGGGGGCAAAAACAGGGCAAAAACAACAACTAGCAGCAGGCAGGCGATCACGGACCGCGCCGGAGGGGGCGTGGCCAGCGGCAGCAAGCAGCGGCAGCGAGGAGAAGTGGCAGGGCAAAGGGGCACACGCAGCAGCTGGTGGCCGTGCGGCGCGGGGGTGTCCCACAAGTGGGTCACACTCACCTGCGTCGCACGGTCGCCATTTAAGGCCAAGTGCGCGGGTGGGCGGAGCAGCTGGGAGGCGGGAGCGGGGAGGGTACAGAAGAGAAAAAGGGGCGGGGAAAGCGGCGGTGGCGGGAAGGGAGAGCGGAGGGCGGCGAGGTAGGCGGACAAACAGGAAGGAAACGAAATCACAGGCACAGCAAACTTAGTAAAAATACAGGCACAAATGGGGGCAAAAACAGGGCAAAAACAACAACTAGCAGCAGGCAGGCGATCACGGACCGCGCCGGAGGGGGCGTGGCCAGCGGCAGCGAGCAGCGGCAGCGAGGAGAAGTGGCAGGGCAAAGGGGCACACGCAGCAGCTGGTGGCCGTGCGGCGCGGGGGTGTCCCACAATGATCATGTCATTTAAGCAACCGTTTGTTGACAAGTTTGTCTTTTAATTCTGTGCCCACAGTGGTTAGAAATTTTACCAAACGGCAGCTCAATTCATAGTATCTTAGGGCAATGCCAGAGAAGATGGGTAAGAGAACCCAGGTGACCACCACACCCCAACAAGTACGGTCACTGCCTCATATCCATTTAGCAACCCTAGCTGGAGTATACTCCCAGTAATATGCAATCTTGAGAAACATCTCTTTGCTAGAGGTACTACGGGCAGAGGCACATGTACATTGAAGGATATTACTCAATTTTTTAGTGGCAAATGTGCGTTCACATTCCTCCTCCTATCATTTCTGTGCACATGATTTTTCAGGATTTGGGGATATATTAAGAATTCCATCCATCATCTTTTTGTGTTGCGATATATTAGGAAAAACATAGATACAGAGAGAAGGCGTTTGTCAGATGAGCATATAAGAAGCCATTTCTCAAAAGAAGTAAGAAGTCTACTGGCATGAGGGCGAATCCGAGTGTGAGAGACCCAGTTTCAGATCGCAGTGTGTTGCCAGAATGCCTTGGGTCGAAGACCATATGCAGTTCGTAATTGTGAAAAGTCCACAAGGCCTTCTTAATTAAAAAAGGCATCCACCTTCTTCCAGTTAGCTTCTTGCCAGTGTATGAATGCGGAGCCGCACAACGTGGAAGGGAAATCTGGGTTCCTGTGATAGGTGTCTGGGGGAGATGGAGGTGGACAGTTTCTTTAGGTTTGCACCTTGTCCCAAACCCCCATTGTGGCCCAAAGTGCCGGTGACACATAGGCTCCAGCCAGTCTGTGGTGTTTTGGAAGCCAGGGCATCTTCCAAATGTGGATGCCGGCCACAGCCTGGTCTATGAAACACCAATGCTTTTCAGTGCTAGGTTTTCACCATTCCACTATGCAGCACAATTTCACTGCCTGATAGTAGCATGATAAGTGTGGGAATCCCTAGTTGCGCTCCGGCGGAGGGAGGTAGACCTTCTTCATCGCCATACGCACCTTCTTTCTCCTGAAAATGAAGTCTTCAATGAGATGTTATATCTTATCAATTACATGTGGTGGGGGTTGGACCGGCCATCAACCATGCCTCACCACTTATAAAGGTCCAAAAGGGGCAGTAGCCAACAGTGTAGCGTAGTTGCGCTCAACAGTACATCCAGGAGTGGGATAAAGTTGTAACTCCAGATATGCTATCCCATTTGTACCCAAGACAAATGGGAAGCAGCTTTCCATTAGCACTTGTTTGGTGTTTAAGATAGTAAGACTGTGTGCTGTAGACTTCTGTCTGTTTGTTTAAAAACCAGAAGCAAGTCCTAAAGTGTCCAATTCTTGTATTACCGGCGTAAGTGATATGAGCGGGGGTGGCCAACAGGACATCATCAGCGAATAACGCCACTTTGTGCTCATAGAAATGCCTGTAATGTCCTAGTTGCCATGGAGTCTATCAGCAAAGGGTTCAATTTAGAATGCGAAGAGGAATGGGGATAATGGGCAACCCTGGTAAGTGTCTTTAGAGATGTTAAAGGGCTGAGACAGGGTTCCATTAACTCTCCCCATCGCTCTAGGGGAAATCTAACCACATTGGATCCACTGTCAGAGACATGGGCCCAGGTCAAATCTCTCTAGGACAAAGTGGAGATACGACCAGTGGATGTGATCGAAGGCCTTCTCTGTATCAATGGAAAGGAGAAGGGCTTGAATACAAGAGCGCTGTGCCTTATCTAATAGGTGGCAAATATGTTTTGTACTATCACTGCAGCCTCTTCCTAGTATGAATACAGTCTGATCAAGGTCCCTAAGCCTTGCATATAGGGGACTAATTGCATTGTGTTGGTGATAGTTCCCGTAGTATTAAAGGAATATAAAGGTGTGCTAATATGGGGACAGATTCACAGAACTAACTTAAGACAAACTCCTACACTTACTACTTTTGGCATTCATAGAAGGCATTTAGTAGTAGTAAAGGTAGGTTTTTGTCTTAAGTTTGACTTAAGACAAACTTAAGACAAACTTAAGACAGACTTAAGACAGACTTAAGACAGACTTAAGTTAGGATTTTGTCTTAATATATAGGAAGTATCTTGACAAACCTTTCCCAGTCGAGGAGGTGTCAGGTCATCAGTGCCATACCGGCTTATAAGGCCCCAGGGCTTCACACCCTGATTGCAGCTTTTTATAAGGAAAACACACCTCTGGTGACACCATACACCTTTGCCATGTATGAGGAGGCATTGACTATGGGTTACCTACCCCCATCTCAAAGAGATGCACAGATTGTGATGATTCCCAAGCCCAGTAAGGACCCCAGATGTTGTCATGCTTTTTGCCCTCTATCAATGATAAATCTGGACTGATCGCTGGAGACTGCTCCCCCTACTCCTGACCATTCCCGGACCAGTCAGGATTCATCCTAGGCAAGTCAATGTACCACAACCTGCATACTTTTTTCTTCCTCTTTCATACTATTGAGGGGTGGTGGTGTTCTTAGATGCCACCAAGTGGTTTGACTGGCTTTAATGGTCCTGTCTTTTCATCCTATTGTTACGTCTTGGTATGAGCTCTTGTTTCCGATGGCTGATTGGGATGCTGTATGGTCATCCGACGGCCCACTTATGGGTCAATGGGATGATCACGCCTTCCTTCTTGGTGACTAGCGGGTCCCGGCAAGGATGACCCCTAGCACCCATATTATTTGCGTTAGCCATGGAGCATCAGGCAGCCCATCTGCTGTAACATCAGTCACAGCACTGCCTAGCTTGTATGCCCAGTATGGTCATTATGTCAAAGTACGTGTCGCTCTACATTATGGACCCACAATCAACCCCCCCATCCCCATATCAGGGAATTTACTAGATTCAGGGGCCTGTCCAGAGTCACGATCAAGTGGTCAAAGTCAACCTTGTTTCCCTTAACAGATGTGACTGAGAAACTCACCCCTGAATGCCCGATTGAGTGGGCAGACAGTCCCGTAAAATACCTTGGGATATGGCTCAGCATGGATATTAACGATCTATGGCATGATAATTATGGATGGTTGATGAGGTGTTTGTATGACCATGTGGGGTGTTGGTGGGGTCTCCCACTCTCCTTGACTAGGTAGCTGGCTATTGCTAAGATGGTGATTCTACCCAAATTTCTGTATTTATCCATCAATCTGCTGCTACCTTTGATGCTCTGTTTTCGACACCAACTGCGATCCCACCTATTGCCTGGGATGTGATGACGCTGCAGTTCAAACAAGGTGGACAAGGGGCCCGGACCCTAACTGTTATAGTGCCCAGGCACACTTTGCTCACTATTGGCTCTACCGCACACAGTTCCTTGCCCATGCAGCCCCTGTTTGGGACTCCCAGGCACCCATGAGTACAAATTGACACTGTAACATGTACGGTATGGGCTTGGCAGGAGCTCAGACAAAGAGCAAAAGTGAGCCATTTATTTGCCCTGTCGGTGCCACTTATAGGGTACCCCCTACTTTCCTTCACCTTGGATGGGGCACCCGATCTAGGTCATGCAGCATGCAGCTGACCACCATGGGATCTCTGTACTCAGATGGTCAAGTTGTGACTACGCATTTAGTCCTTCAAGGGGCCCAGACCTCTTCTTTGGATGCTTTTACTTATCACCAATTGAGGGCAGTGATGTGGGCGCCTCATGATTCCTTTTTGGATGCCCCATCTGTTTTCCAGGTTCTTGAGATGATCCTTGTCTCTCATTCGTCTCGCAAGCTGATTATGCAACTATATTCTGGCCTGCAGGAGAGTACAAAGGTGTCCGCCCCTGCCTGCCGCAGAGTGAGGGACGCAGACTTGACGCCTTTCCACACTGATGATCAAAAGAGATAATTCTGCGCTCTGGCTCTCACGCTCTCCCCTAACTACCGCCTGCACCATATACATTTCAAGTATCTACATAGGATCGATCGCACACCGGAGAAACTACATAGGGAGGGGCTGATAGTAAATGTGCATTGCGTGTTTGACATTCTGTCCTGGTGTTAGGAATTTCTGGGTCACAAGTTTTGAGAATTTTATGAGAAATGCGATTGAGCGATCTCCACATGTGGCATTACTGGGTTATGTGAAATATGTGCAGCCGGAGGGGTGCAGGATGACTGCGAAGTTTCTTTTGCTTGTTAAGTGACAAGTGACAATGAGGTGGGGCAGGAGTCAAGCGCGGTGAGCTACAGACTGACTTCAGGATGCAGCATTTTGTCAAGAGCAATTTAACAACTACTGGGAACTGATGCCGGTGCGTGCCCATCTAAGGACATTTGGTCCCCAAAAATAGTGTACATGCAAGCTCGGACAGATCAGGAAATGATCAGTGCTCCTGAAAATGCAGGGGTTGTGACAGATACTGCTCCTGTGATGGACAGCTGAGAGGGACCGCTGGTTCTGGGTTGGGGGCATGTATGTGCACTCTCACTTTGCCCTGGATGTGCTCGGGGCTGAATCTGCTTCTGTGCCAACTTTCCTACTGCCCACTTTCCTAACTTGCTTTCTTACAGTAGTGTGTCCCCCTCTCCCTTCCACCCTTCTAATTCCATTCATCATGCTGAAGTACAATGCCTAATTGATGTTTATGGCAATGTATCACTTTGCATACCCTGTACTACTATTGATCAATCAATCAATCATAGCATTTGTAAAGTGCACTACTTACCAGTGAGGGTCTCAAGGCGCTGGGGGGTGGGGAATGCTGCTCCAGCTCAAAAAGCTAGGTCTTGAGCAGTCTTCTGAAGGTCAGCAGGTCTTGGGTCTGCCGTAAGTGGATGGGGAGGGTGTTCCAGGTCTTAGCGATGAGGTGGGAGAAAGATCTGCCGCCGGAGGTTGTTTTCCGGATGCGGGGGACTGTGGCGAGGGCGAGGTCGGCGGAGCTTAGCTGGCGGGTGGGGGTGTAGAAGCTGAGACATCTGTTGATGTACGCTGGTCCAGTGTTGTGGAGTGCCTTGTGTGCATGGGTGAGGAGCTTGAAGGTTATCCTCTTGTTGATGGGGAGCCAGTGCAGGTCTCTCAGGTGGGGGGTGATGTGGCTGCGGCGAGGAATGTCGAGGATCAGGTGTGCAGAGGCGTTCTGAATGCGTTAGAGCCGTTTCAGGAGTTTCGCCGAAGTTCCTGCGTAGAGGGCGTTCTGTGATGTGTTATTTTGGTTGAAATACAATAAAAAAAAATGTTTTAAGAGAATATAAAACACTCATGAAAACACTCTATTAAAAGCAATTTTAGAGGTAAAAACATTGCTGTATGACAAAAATCTTCACTGCTCGAAACTGCCAGAGTAGCAGGTGAAACATCCTGTTACGAGCTGCTGTAGACGATGCTTCCGCTGGCACCCTGCTCAAAAATTCCAATGAACAAATATGGTCAAATTCACTGCCATCAGCAGCCACTGAATGTGTCACAGCCAGTAGTGCATCTGCAAAGGACAAGCCAAGATCCAGTAAGCTAGGAGCCGAAGCGTTCCAAGAAGGTTATAATATGAATTTTCTACCAATGGCAATCATGCATGGCAACTTCTTGAGTGATACTCAAAGGGTGGAGAGTTGCACAGCCCGTAGTGAACATTTAAAGGGCCCACCAGCAGTCCTATGTCTGTAGATTGAACCAGTTGCATTCCAAAGCATATATTCAGGGCACACTCATAACAGCAAAGGAGACAGCAGAGCACAGGATGCACGCAGTGTAACTAGATAGGCCAAAAGGACAAGAACCAATTATCATTTGGTTCCTGAAGCAAGGATGATCCAAAATACTGTATCATCGTTTCATGACACAGGAGCACATGTGGCAGGGCCATCCTCATTTCACCACATGAAGGCACATCCATTGCGGAATAGATAATATAAAATCAGCATTCATACAATGAGGAACAGGACAAGCTGTAAGCCTAAATAAACACTTCCAAGCACAGAGTGTATGACAGATGGAATTACACCATAGACAGTCTGGAAGGTACTAACAAACCTGGAGCCAAAAGTGTACTACTCCTGCAGTATATGAGGCATTAACAATAGGGCGCACAAGCCCACCAAAGAGATTAGTCTATAGTAACAACTGTATCTCAGAAAAAGAACTTGCAACTAAAAGATCAAACATCTCCCGTGCGGATGTTCAGGCAACTACCTCTGAAACAATAAGGCCTTCAGTCTGCTTAAAACACCAAAGTTCACATTCAAGATTGGAAATGAAGGCCTAATTGTCAAGTCCTAACTGTATGTGCAAATTGTGATTCCCTAACTGCATTAGCAAATCAGGTACTTGCAAATAATTGTGATTAAACATTTTGCAAATTACAAATGTTTGATACATTGCAAAACGCATTTTACAATCGCAAAAGGGCCGATTCTGCTAATCAGCCCATTTGCAATCACAAAAAGTGTTGATACATCTGGCCCAAAGTCTTTTGTCTGTTTGTATAGACCTGGACACCAGTAGCATTGCTACAATAGGGAAATTGTAGCTGACACCCCTGCGTGGGAAGATGCCAGACCCTCATGTGCTGCTAGGATTAATTCTAACCAGCGGTCTGAATTTGGATTACTGTAACCCCCACTCCTGGAAGATGAGCAATCAGAATGTTTTGCACATTCAGCTGGTAGGGGTTTTTTGCTAGAAAACGTTTTGGTAAGAGGGAGCCACAGGATGAACCTGTAACCGCCTTCAAAATGTCTCCATCTAGTCTTGTGCTGGAATGAGTCACTGCAGCTATGACAGTAGTTTGCACCAGTGTCTTTGCAGCTTCATCAGCCAGCGAATTCCTTGCACTTGCAACGTGTGTTCCTACACATTGGTGGCTCAGTGTCCGAATAACATGAGCTTGTGGCAAACTTGCTTTAAGTTTTGCCACTTGTCCCCAAAGCAATTTATGTTTGATAGTGTTCCCCTTAGAATCCTTGAATTAATTCTGGCTCCAATAGTGTACTCATTGTAAGACTGGACGGACACAGTAATACAAATCGCACATGACAAGTGTGAGGAATTCAGGTTCTGTATTCTCAACTGCCAATGTAGGCACAACTTCCAATGCTATATGTTGTTACCACTCCTGAGTGTTGTGTCTTTATATAGTGTGGATCTGGCCTATTAATCCTGGACCCTTTTGTGTTGGTAAGAAAACATGCACGATACCCACTAGTATATAAAGGCCATTCTAGCCTTCTTCTGGAATGGAACTGGAATAATTGTATGTACCATTCCTGAACGCAATTGTCTCTGTGGTAAAGTCCTTAACAAACCCTGCCTGCTGACATCCTGATTGTTATCACACATCACTAGGGATATTGCCTAGCACTTGCCTCAACACGAACACGCACCCCACACCACAGTCTGTCTTGTTGCTTCTTCATTTTTTTCTTGTTTTGAACCCAGTTTCGCCCCTGAACAATCTTCTTTACGTATTGATGTATAATACCAATTAAGTACATATGAAAGTAATGACAATGTATGTTATATGTCCAGACCTGCTGTTGTTTGTTTAATGATGTATGTACATTGAACTCACCACTTGCGTTACTTACTCGCTATTTATGTTTGCAAAGATCTTTAGCATTTGCTGCAATATATTGAAAACAAGGTAGGAAATGGGTAAAAAATGATTTAAAATCTTTTTTTGATATAGGTAACACTGCAGTTTTCATCATAGTGTACCTTTCTGCAGCCTTCAACACTTCTTCCCACCCATCCTTGTGCAACTACTGTAGGAAGCTGGTATTCAATAGATGCACTATGCTGGATTTCCTCCTTCCTGACAGGCCACACCGGCACTTTTGTGCCACCAGAACATCACTTTTTTAATGTTCCGGTGGTGCAATGTGCCATCACAATATTTATGTGGCCGCGTAAAGCCACGTTGCATGGCTTTTCAGGGTCTTTTAAATATGTGCCCGTTTCATGCAGAATACTGCATGAAAGTGGCATTCAATGGGTATTGCTGAGGGCATTCCCAGCAATATCCCTGGCAATTTGACACTGCCCCATATTTATGAGAAATCGTAAGTTTGAGGCATTGCCAAAAATGAACGCCTCCCTAGGGGATGCATAAGGGAAGCACAACGAGGAAAAATATCTTTATTTCTCCTTGTTTTTCCTCTTTCTATGTGTGCTGTATTCTGCAGCACACATAGAAAGAAAAAAACGCCTCTTCTGATTGTTATTGTGCAGGAAGATTTCCCTTCCTGCCCAAAGATAATCATCCCTGCAGCGCAGGCACCTTTGCACCATGGTGCAAAGGTGCCTGCGTTGGTGCATGACAGCCCATTGTGCGCTGGCACAGGGGAAAAGGACAGGAATGCACCATGTATAATAGATACAGTGCATTCCTGCCCTTTTCTTTTGCCATTGGGCAGCACAGCAGCAAGGCCCTCTGCTTTGCCCTACGGCAAGAAAACATAAATGAGGCCACCAGTTGGGAAGCCTGACCCCATTCACCTTGCACGCTGTCAACCGCAACTGCGGAATACCACAAAAATCCTCACTCAGCAGCACCCTGTTCAACTCCTGTATGACCCCTTTCACCAGCATTATCCTCACCCACAGAATCAGCAACATATCCTAATCTGATGGCACTCAGCTTATACTTCCCTTCGCCAACAATACGGCAAACATCAAGACCAATTTCTCTGCCTGTATGGATGAAGTTGCTAGATAGATTTAAAAAAAATTGCCTCAAGCTCAATTTAGACAATCTTCAGAGAAAATGCCTCGTTCTGGTTTGCACCTGAAGGCCTGCCAAACTCTGACCCACACTCCTGGTAACTCACGTAAAGAACTTTGGAATAGAAACCAACAACTAAGTCACAATAATTGGCCATGTGAATGCAGTCTCTGTCTCCTTCTTCCACACACTCCAGATGCTCAAGAAGATCTTAAATTGGCTCCCCAGCAATGCCTGCAGAGCCATCACCCAAGCCCTCATCTCCAGCAAGCTCTATGCCGTTATCAACGTTCAACTGACCAGAAGACTCCAGACCATAAAAAAAACTCAGTGGCCAAGCTCACCCTCAACCTCTCACCCTAAAATTCACATCACCCTGAACCACAAAGAGCTCCATTGGCACCCAATCTATAAACGAACACTCTTCAAACTCCTCACGCTCACCCTCAAAGCCTTGCACAACTTTTTCCCCACATACCTCAATGACCGCTTCTCCTACTTACACACATCCAAAGCATACACAGATCCGGTCTGCCTTCTCCTACTTCACTCCTAAAGCCTGGAACTACCTGCTCCTGCTCCTTTTCCTGCTCATGCACACCCAAGCCTCAGTTCTTAAATTCTGCAAGAAACTGAAGACCTAGCTCTGTACTTAGCCGCAGCATATACAACTCCTTCTTTAGGGCCAGGCCAACCTTCCAGATGCTTTCTGCACTATACAAATAAACATAACATAACATGACGGCATAGCATAACAAAACTAAGCACACCTCGTGCCAGATATAGGCACAATACATAGCGTGACCAGGGAGAGTACCTTTAATAATAATAATAATACTGGTATTTATAAAGCGCGAACAGCTGCCTCAACTAGGAGGCGTCCCGGCGCTGTGAGGGCATGGCAAGAAAGCTAGCTGGGAGTCTGCGGCTTAGAGAGGCTCCGAGAACAGCCACGTCTTAAGCTGTCTCCTAAAGCTTGTTTCTGATTGGGCCTTTCGCATTTCAGGAAGTAGGGAGTTCCAGAGACGGGCCACGTTGGCTGAAAAGGTCCGGCCGCCCAGTCTAGCCCTTTTGATTCGCGGCACACTCAGTAGCACCTGATTGTTTGAGCGAAGGGAGCGGGTCTGTGTGCATCTGGGCAGACGGGCTCTCAGATAATTAGGGCAAGTACCGTAGAGGGACCTGTAGGCCAGAGTAAGAGTTTTAAATTTTATTCTACTGGCAATCGGGAGCCAATGCAAGGCCCGAAGATGGGGGGAAATGTGCTCTTTGAAAGGAATATGCTTAAGCAGCCTGGCTGCCGCATTTTGCACCGTCTGCAGCCTTTGGACCAAGTATTTCGGGAGACCGCTATACAGGCCGTTAGCATAATCCAGTCTCGATGTGATGGTGGCATGGATCACGGTTTTCCGGCATGACTCAGGCAAAAGTTTCAGGACTGGGCGGAGATTCCTCATTTTGCTCAGGCAGCACCCTGTGACCTGATGGATCTGGGGCACAAAAGAGAGATTTTTGTCCCACTTGACCCCCAGATTTTTTGCCCACTGGGAGGGGGGAGGGGGGATACCCATCTCAATCAGCCACCAGAGCTCAGCTGGAGGGTGACTGCCTTTGCCAAAGAAGATCACTTCCGTTTTTCCCGGATTCAGTTTCAGCTTATTCGTATTCATCCAGGATGCCACATCCTGAAGGCACCCCTTAAAGTTTGCAAATGCCGCTTCTGAAACCTCTGAGTAGGGAAAAACCAACTGGGTGTCATCGGCATAAGATATTGCGGTGACTCCCCAGTTGGCAATGAGGGAGAAAAGAGGGGCAAGATAAACATTAAAAAAAAGGGGGCTTAGGGCAGATCCTTGCGGGACCCCGCATCTCAGCGGCTTACGCTTTGAGGTACATGTGCCTATAGTGACCCTCTGCGTTCGGTTTGACAAGTAGGACTGTAAGGCCCCTTGGTCATCTTTCCTGCTGATCATCCTTCTTTTAAACACTTACATTCTCATTGCCTGAACCTATTCTTTAATCAAATGCAAAAGCGCAAATGGAGACAACATTACTAATCTAACTTATGTTGTCGACATACTCTACTAACAGTCACCCTCCAACGGCAACCAACCCTGATGCAGCCATCTTGCTAAGGCCCCCTATTACATTGCCTAACCTTGTACCCTATGCTCCTGCGTATGACTACTTCACTACCTAACCTCATATTCCAAAAACCCCACACCACGATTGCGCCTACACATTGCAGCATGGATGCCAGACTGAAAAAGTCTGGCTCAAACAGCTTCACAATTATCTACCCGAACAACCTCTCCAAAAATGCAACAAAAACTTTGAAACACAGGCTCCTCAAGGCCAACCCTGCAACTCTCATCTCTGACCCATACCTCTTCCCAAATAAAGGCAATACTATGAACGACCTGATCTTCTGCACTAAGGGCCAGATGCATCAAAGGGTTTTGCCCATTCTGTGTCTATGGGGAAATGTGTTGATGCATATGGCCCTAAAAGAAGAGGTCAGGGGAGAACTACATCCCACTCCCTACTCAGAATCAGTTCAACTAAAAGATTTCCGCATGGTCTGCGACTTTTGGTCACAAAGTCTCCCACTTTCAGAGCAAATGCCATTATATCCATCTACAACAAGGGAACTATCCTTATTCAGGCCTTCGATCGTTGTCTGGACATCTCTGATGATAAGTTTGCACTCTTTAAAAGATCTTTGATTCCTAGCGTCTCCACTACTCAATCCTGTTACAAACATTCACCAACTCAGGAGGTCCATGAGCCCTCTTTACCGAACCACACCCGAAGAACTGCTTCTCCCAACCAGAAACCCCCACTTCACCACAGCTTCCCAGACACCTGGCTCCCATATCTCACCCACCATGACACGCCCTGACCTGACCTTGACCAATAATCTTAATGCACCTGTCATCTCCCACATCCCTTTCTACCACTAGCCCCTGCCTACATTTTTTTTTTTTTTTGCATACTTATAACGCGCTGGGAATCGACTCCCTGAGGAGTATCTCCGCGCCTTTTAGCAGCATCTGAGACCAAGGCCTGCTCTAACAAAGTTAAGTAATGCCTAAATGGAACTAATAGTTGAACAAAAAAGTTTTTAATTTTTTCCTAAAAGGAAAATGTTCCTTACAGATTCTAATGTCGTAAGGAAGATCGTTCCAAAGCTTTGGTCCTGCTACAGACAGAGCCCTTCCTCCTTGTCTGGTCTTGCAAAACCTGGGGACACATAACAGCTCTTGATTACCAGATCTCAGAGTTCTCGAGGGGATGTAAGGGACACATTTTTTTGTTAGATAGTCAGGACCTTTGCCAGTGAGACATTTATGGATGATGCAGCACGTTTTAAACAGCACCCTCTGTTTCACAGTGAGCCAATGCAGATGATTCAGCAATGGTTTCGAGGGTGTACGTGCTGGGGCATTCAAAACCAAGCGTGCTGCCGTGTTCTGCACGACTTGGAGTTTGTTAATGATGCCCTCATTGGCGGCTAACAGCAAACCGTTACAATAGTCCAGTCTGCTCAACACAAGCGACTGAACTAGAGTTTTCCTGGTGGAATCAGGTAACAGGGGGAAAACCCTTCGGAGAAGACCAATAACATGGAAACAGGAGCCAACCACTTGATTGGTATGAGGTTTAAGGGCGAGCTCCTGATCCAGTTTGACTCCTAGATCTTTTACCACCCCTTTGGGCACAGGGACTGGACCTAGGTCTTGAGGCCACCAGTCAGGAGTCCACAGTCGTTTGTCCTCTCCAAAAAGCATCACCTCAGTCTTTGAGACGTTACACTGAAGGAAGTTTGCTGCCATCCAATGAGCCACCTCTTTCATCCCCTGGGCAAAGGAGTTGCGCACCTCAGGAGTCATGATTTTGAAGGGGAAGAGGAGTTGAGTATCGTCTGCATACGATACAGGGATGAATCCGTGGGATCTCATGATGTTGGCTAGGGGTGCCACATAGATGTTAAAAAGTGTTGGGCTCAAGCAGGAGCCCTGCGGCACCCCCTTGGAGATCTCCACCTCCTCTGACTGGTATGGACCCAGTATGACTCTCTGAGTACGCTTGATGAGAAAGCTCCTTAGCCAGGCCAGCGCCTTGCCACCCAGACCGATGTTAATGAGTCTGGCGGTCATGATATCATGTGACACAGTGTCAAACGCCGCTGACAGATCTAGAAGCACCAGGATAACGGAATAACCCTTATCCTGTAGCATATGGAGATCATCAGCGACGGACTGCAAGGCGGTCTCAGTACTGTGCCTGGGTCTAAACCCCGATTGTGAAGGGTCAAGTCCTCCCGCACTTTCTACATATTTGGATAAGTGTCGATTTACAAACTTCTCGGCGAGCTTCCCTAGAAAAGGGAGGAGGGAGATGGGTCTCAGGTTTGTCAGATCGGTCCAAGGAATGGAATTATTTTTACGTAGGGGTCTGACCAAAGCTTGCTTCCAGCCTAGGGGAACTTCCCCAGTGCTCAGAGAAAGGTTAAGTACCTGCTGAATACCTGCACCCAGCTCATCACTAAGAAGAGCCATAACCCGTGCTGGTATAATATCCGAAGGGCACCCACTCTTTGTTTGGGTGATAAGAGTGGTTATCTCCTCCAGAGATATTGGTGGGAAGACTTCAAGCTTGCTGGTCGTATTTCCTATTGAACTAAAATGAGACTGGACCAAGTTATCAGCGGTGCTCATAGTATTCGAGGTGTATTTAGTGGCTAAGATCTTCATGTAAATGCCATCTATTTTTTTGACAAAGAACTGAGAGATGTTATTGCACAGTTCCTGAGACTCAATTCCATCCGTTTCGCAGACCGAGGGTTTTATAAAAGTTTGCAAGATCTGGTAGAGTACTTTGGGATTTTTACCGGCTGCTGACAGTTGGGCTGCAATATGATGTTTTCGCGCAGCCCGAATAGCTTTATGGTAGACTTTTAATGAGGTCCTATGAGTTTCTTTGTCCTCTGCCTTGCGAGTGGCCCTCCAGCGTTTTTCTGACTTCCTAGCAGTTAGCTTTAACTGTCTAAGATCGTCAGTAAACCAGACTTCTTGTTTAGGAGCAGGCCGTGGTTTAAATTTCCTCAAGGGAGCAACCTGGTTAATGGTCAATGCTAAGGCTTCATTGAATTTGACTAATGCAGAGGAAACGTTGTCTCCACATTCATCCCAGTTGGGCTCTGTGTATTTACTCCTGAAACCCTCAGCAGTTAGTTTATTCCAGGGTCTTCTGACTTCTGCCATAGTCCTCTGGATGCCCTTAACCTTATAATTAGGGCGGGTGTGAAATTCAATGATTGCGTGGTCAGTCCAGTCCACTAAAGTGGGAGGCAGACATTTTATAGAGGTGTAGTTGCATAGCACAAGATCTAGGGTGTGTCCGGCTATGTGTGTGGGTCCCTGATTCATTTGGTTAAGACCAAGCGTGGCTAAATCAGCCAAGAGTGTCTGTGCTTCTACACATGTCGCTATTTCGCTATGGACATTAAAGTCCCCTACCACAATAAAGTCAGAGTTGAACTGCATGTGGGGGGCCAGCGCTTCCACAAGTTGAGTGGAGAAATTCCCAAGAGGGCCTGGAGGTCAGTAAACCAGTGCACCTTTCCTGGTTTCCTTTGAATTCGGGTTGATGGTAAAGACCAGGAGCTCCATTTGCGGGTTACACACCGTTTCGGTGACCACCACCTCCATATCTTGTTTGAAAATGATGGCCAGCCCACCACCAATTTTGATGGGGCGGTCCATCCTCACTATTTTGTACCCTAGCGGCACCCCCATTGTAATGGCCGGAACAGTGTGGGGTTTAAGCCACGTTTCAGTTAAGAAACAAAGATGTGGGCCCTCAGAAGTAATGAGATCCCAGATCTGAGTTGCGTGAGACACTAGTGAGCGAACATTACAGAGAAGGTTCTTACAATTCAGGGAAGAATCGTTAGAAGGGCTGAGATGTTGTGTAGGGACGGAAGTAGGGTGCCGAGAAGATATAACAGCATTGCAAGTAAATTGTGTATGACACTCAGTGCAAGAGAATGGTCCCTCCACGCAAATCTCGGCCCTGTGAGGACACAGAGTGGTAACATACCTGCCCACATCCCGCAAAGTCTGACTAGAATACGTATAAACGGGTCGATGGAGAGGCTCCGAGAGGATGATGGAGCCCGCCATAGCCCCCAGCCCCTAGCCACGTCCTGTCGCGGACGGGCGCAGACGGGCTAGTCTTTGGCTCGTCTTAGGCGCAGGAATAGGCGCCACACTGCGCGTCAACACTGCGCGTTGAGTCGCCGAGGTGCTTTATAGCCCTTGAGTTAGGGAAGAGCTAGAGCGCTAACCGCTCGCTTCCCTAGATGTTCCTGCCTCTGCCTCTGCTCCGCCTTCCGCACCCGTGATTGGCTGAGGGTCGGACTGGGCGTGCAGGCACAGGACAAGCTACAAGTGCGTGTGGGTATGCGGTACAAATTTTAAACTATTTACACAAGTGCAACACTTCAACACAGTGAAACACAAGCAACAAGCTATTTTGCCCCTTTTTAAAAAGTTATTTCAAGTACACAGATAAAATTCAGCACGAGCTCACGGAGCCGCTTTTGAACAATTTTTAAACAAATGAAGAGCAGAATGCTCGCAGATGGCGCCAAACGGAGTCAGGGAGAAGCTGCCACCGTCCCCCTTACCGCAAAGTCGGCAGCCGCCTCGCTGACTTTATAGCCCTTGAGTTAGGGAAGAGCTAGAGCGCTAACCGCTCGCTTCCCTAGATGTTCCTGCCTCTGCCTCTGCTCCGCCTTCCGCACCCGTGATTGGCTGAGGGTCGGACTGGGCGTGCAGGCACAGGACAAGCTACAAGTGCGTGTGGGTATGCGGTACAAATTTTAAACTATTTACACAAGTGCAACACTTCAACACAGTGAAACACAAGCAACAAGCTATTTTGCCCCTTTTTAAAAAGTTATTTCAAGTACACAGATAAAATTCAGCACGAGCTCACGGAGCCGCTTTTGAACAATTTTAAAACAAATGAAGAGCAGAATGCTCGCAGATGGCGCCAAACGGAGTCAGGGAGAAGCTGCCACCGTCCCCCTTACCGCCTTACATAACTCCATTACTAGACTGCAGGCCTGCCCATGCACGAATTCCACCAACTTCCCTTCCCCTGACCTTCCCTAAATCGATCTCAATCCCTCATGCTCCACTACCTTGGAAATTGAACTCTCCTCTAGTGGACTTCCCACACCCCTCCCGTCCACCTCTCCCTATCTCCCCTACTCCCTCCCCATTGGCAAATCCCCCACCTCACCTCAATATGACCCATACTCCTCACCCCGATCCGGCTTCTAAGCTCAAGCCTATAAACCATGAACTGCTAACTCTCAAAACTGCCATCCTTAAACTCATAAAGGCCACCAAAGAGCTAGCCCATGATCTCTCTCCCATAATGTCCACATATGAGATCCCCCAACTCTCCTCCAACATGCCTACACTCAAGTCCCCACATTTAATCCGCCCGAAACCCTCCATCCTTATCTCGAACACCACCCCCTACCCTAAAGCCCCGTCTTGACCTACCAGAACCAGAATCCTTATCCAGAACCAGATATTCTCTCCCTACTCCTTGAGTACACCTCCCCATACTCAGAAGATGATATTCTCTCCCTCCTCCTCGAATACACTTCCCCTCCTTCGACCATGTCGGGCTCTGCTCAATGCTCCTTAACACCCCCTCTAATTGTTCATAACCCTACACTCCCTAAACACGGTAATTCGGAACGCATCCGAACCATCTCGCCCAACCCACATCAAACGACCAGGCTCAACGCCAATACCATTAATGCCAATAACCTCTTGCAGATCCCCACTACACACCCCGTGCTCATTGACACGCTTCCCAAATCACATCTGAAAAGCATGCTTATTAGCTGCGGATCAGCAGTGAAACAGGCCACAGACCTGGCTGATCTCATCCTAGCCCAAGACCTAGACCTCCTTATCCTCACAGAAACGTGGCTCAACAACTCCTCTGTCCCTATCATTGACCTATTAGTCCCTCCTAGTCACAACATTATTAGACTCGACCAAGCTAATAAATTGGTTGGTGGCATTGCCTGCATCTTGTGCAACTCCCTCTCAGCAAAACAGCCCCATCTGCCAATCTCTCTTCCCGCGAATACCTCTGCATAGATATCACCAGCACTCTCAAACCCTTATGCAGCCTTCACATCTTCTACCACCCCACGGGTGATAACCTCCTTCTAATCAAACAGGTTATGGAAATCATCTCCTCTAACCTCAACAGACACTCCCCCCAGATCCACCTTGGAGACTTCAATCTCCATTGGAATGACCCACACAATCAGGCTGTCCCAACCTTCAAAAATGTCCTTACTGACATGTCTCTTACCCAATTCTGCGACACCCCCACCCACAACTTAGGCTCGACACTTGATCTCATCATCTCCAACCACAATTCCATTCAACTCGAATCCATTCTACCCTCTGACTGGTCTAACCATCCTTTTATCAACTTCCTGATAATTTTTTTTTTTTTTTGTATGTTCTTATATAGCGCTCGATCACCTGGGGAAGTATCTCGGCGCTTGCCTTGGGAACACGTCCTGGCTTTTCCCTGTGAGATAGCCCCTACAGGGCATCCCCCAAGGTGAAAGCCAGGCATCCCGCCGCGGGGGGGGCGTTGTGGAGATTAAGCAAGCTTAATGCCCAGAGTTGCAGAGTGTGAACCCATGATTAGGTCAGGCACCGAAGCGAGAATTATCGAGTCCGTGGACATTTGAGCTCAAGACCCTGCCGCGTCGGGAATTGAACCCTGGTCCCAGGTCTGACCTCTGCTTCAGGGTCTGCCTGCTCTAACCAGTGAGCCACACTTCTCCATAATTGAAAGCTGGAACCACAAACCTGATCAACCACTCAAAATTAAACAGTGGAAAAGACCGCTCCACACCACCTTACGACCACTGCACCAACACCATGCTTTCTGCCTTGAACGATACGGCTCCCCTTCAACTAAAAATAATTTCCATTAAAGATTCCAAACCATGGTTCAATGACAGACTTATTGGTGACAGACGCAGTCTTAGACTAGCTGAACGCAAGTGGAGATCCTTTCCCTCCACAGATCTTCTAGAATCTCTTAGATCGCAAAGAAGTAGATACAACAAACTCATAAGAACAAATGGAGCCATTTTACTCCCCTCAATGACATTTCCATCCGCAACATTCTTTCCATCCTTAAACCCTCCAACCACTACAATGACCCCTTCCCCCCCAACTTCTTCAAAGAAATGATTGGCTCACTTACGCCATTCTGGTCCAAAATAATAAACGCCTCACTTCTTCAAGGTAAGATACCTTGAAGGTGAGACTGGTGCTCCCTATTCTTAAAAAACCCTCGGCTGACCCTGATGCCCTGAACAACTACCGACTAAAAACGAACATTCTGACCCTGGCGAAGCGTCTGGAGAAATGTTTTCAGGAAAAATTTCGCCTGCACATTGAGCAATTCCAGCATCTCAACCTATTCCAATCAGGTTTCCGCAGTGGCCACAGTACCGAAACGGCCATCACTCACATCGTTGACAACGCCCCCACTTTACTCAACCAAAATTAAACTTGCCTTTTAATTTTGCTCGATCTTTCATCAGCTTTTGACACTGTCAAACACGACAATCTCCTTTTCCTACTGAAACGCAGAATATGGCTCTCTGGCACAGTCCTTAAATGGTTTGCATCGTTCCTCGACAACAGAACCCAAAGAGTCAAATCCAACCAATCTCTCTCCAACCTGAATCCCTGCACACCGGGTCTCCCCCAAGGTTCCCCACTCTCCCCCACCCTCTTCAACCTCTTCCTTGAACCTCTGACTGTAATTCTTAACACCTCCAACATCCAATATCACATGTATGCTGACGACACCCAACTGTACATGAAAGTCTTTTCCCCCGATGACATCATTTCGCTCGATGGAACCCTTTGAATAAACCTCAACTGGCTTACCTCCAACTACCTCAAATTAAACGCCCTCAAGACGGAATTCCTCCTTATTGCACCCGCTAGACAATCCCCCACTGTGCTACAATGTCTTTGTAACCTCACTGCCCTCAACTGCATTCCTCACATTGTTGACTCTACAAAATCTCTGGGAGTTGTGCTTGACAAAAACCTAAACATGTAAAGCCACATCAGATCATCGACCAAAGGAGCGAACTTTCAACACTGCATCCTAAGAAAACTCAAACCATTCCTTCCACATGATGACTTTAAAGCGGCGGTACAAGCACTGATCATCTCCAGGCTAGAACACGGCAGTGCCTCTCTGCGGTCTGCCGAAATTCAATCTAGCTCCTACCAGAGCCTCTCTTAATGCTGCCACTAGACTCATCACGGGCTCTAAGAAGACCAATCACATCTCACCGGACTAGAAATCGCTTAACTGGGTTCCCTTTGAAGCTAGGACACAATTAAAGATTGCATGTATGACCCATAGAGCACTACATTTCAACACCCCTCTCCTGTGGCTGAGACTGACGTGGCTACGTGACGACATGGACATGGACGCAAGCAAGCGAGTGATCGGGTGGAAGGCAGGGGAGATGAGTGCTCCGCATTTGATCGCATACGGCATTCAAAGCGCCGCTATTAGTGCCCGAAGCAAGAGGGGACTGATTTGGGGGTCGTGAGAGAATCGTCTTGCATGTTCGGCACCGTGAGGTGAGAGAAGTAACTTCCGCTAGCATTAACGCTAGCGCTCTTACTCAGCTGTGAGCTCCCCCCCCACATCCTCTGGTGGGTCTGTATTGCTTGGGGGAGGAGGCGGGAGATTAGGACCCCGGTGAACAGTAGCCGTGTGCAGGGGGGCCAGTGAGGTCGGACACACTTTTGTCAAAGTTCTCTGAGACAAAGACATTTCTTTTCTAAAAAGATTTACTCCTGCTTAAAGAAACTTTCAGCCTGTGGCAGAACCAGTGGCAAGAAGAAATTAGAACCACGGTCAGTCAGTCAGTCAGCACACAGGAGAGGTAAGTGGTTGTTAAACTAATAAACTATTAAAATTCTTAAATAGCTTTTTTTCATATTCCAGACCTGGGCTGGAGCATAGAAAGCCCAGGAAGAGCAAGAAGTAAGCGCGCATAAAAGGCTAAATTGAGTGTGGGCAGCAAATGGTAGGGTGTAAGGAGACAGAATAATCTGTTTGGAGCTTACACTGTACCGTCTACGAAACAGACGTAATATATAAACAGCACACCCTATATACGGAAGATCTTTTGGAATGGGGCCAAGAAAGGCAAAGTCAAGGAAATTATGCAAAGATGCATTGAAAGATTGCGATGAGTTGGAAGTGGTGTCAGTTGAAGAAGGGCCTGAAGGGGTGCCCAAGAAAACTCCTGTGCAAATTGACAAAAGGGGGAGTGAGGACAATTACAAAGAAACCAACCTCAATTAATAAAACACAAGGTTGTAGGAAAGAAGGTGGTTTTGTGTCCAAGTCAATAAAAGTCTTTGTTGGGGAAGCACTTTCAGAGGACACTTACACTGGGAAGAAGTCAAGTCCAAGTCCAAAAAAGTAATAATGAGCTACCAAGTGCAGAGGAGGCCATGGAGACTGTCAATGCCTCCATGACACAGAGTGACACAAGCCATATAGACCATTCCCTGGAACCCAGACTTTCATCTTCACCTCAGATTTCTTCCTCGTTGGGAGTTGAGCATGAGGAATTGGCAGGGATAGGTCTAAAGATGTGGGGGTCTGCATTGATTTGTCAAACTCTGTTATAAGATCTACATTGGAAAAAAGTACAGAGCCTGTAGGAAATCAAAGCCCCAAGCTCATGGACTCCGTAAATGAAATGCTACGGAATGGTACATTGGACTTGGATATCTCGACACCATCCTCTGCTTCTATGTTGGACATCATGTTGATGCTGCAGAAAATGTTGCAAGGGTTGCTAGAAGTATCTGTGTTAAATAACACCCTGCTAAATAACCACGAAATACAGTTTAAAAAAATGGTAGAAGAACTGCAGGGGATAAGGGGGCAGACGCCTACAATGGTTAGACAAGTACAAGACCCCTTAATAGAAGGTTGTAGTGAAGGGAACACAGGGGCTTCAGGGGAAGTGTTCAACATGATGTGTACATCTCCAGATGGCCGATGTTGGTAAGGAGGCGGGGAGATGTGTCTTGGCCAAACCGCCAGAACCTTGGTTATTCTTCTAAAAGACCATCTCTTATACATGGAAGAAAAAAGGCACCAAAACAAGGGAAGGGTAAGGAAATGCAGTCTGGAGTTCAAAATTATGAAAATAGAACGCTGCAGAATAATAAAAAGGCTGGTAGAATAGACGCAGAAGTAGAAGGGAGAAGGGTACGGCAAAATTGCATCTGCAAATATAGTAGGGAGGATAAGTGTTCGAAAATTAACAGAAATAAGTTAGGAGGGAAAGAACCCACTAGAAGATCTGCAGTTGGGGAAAGTAGAATGAACACTCTACCGCATAAGAAGGAATGGCAGGGAAGAGGAGATTGGGCTACAAAAATACCTGCAGATAAGAGGAATAAAAACCAACTGACCAAGAGATGGGGTGAAAAAGACAAAAGAAGATCGTCCCTCTAAATTGTTCCCAAATTCTATTTGCTTTTGCAAAATGTTTAAGTTTAAAAGAAATTGGTAAAAAGGATTTGAGACGGCTTGGGTTTAGTAGTAACAACAAAGGAGGAGAATACACAAAGGTCCAAGTATACTCAGGCCTTGTTAAAGCAGCTATTCAGAAAGCGGAGAAAGAGATATTGAAAGATGGCATAAGGATAATTTCTGAGGTAGGAATTGAAGAAGGGAAAAAGCAAGAAGGTGAATTTCTGAGATTCCATGCAGGGCTGGGGGAAAGGAAGGTGAAGCTGGTAGAAGGAGAACGCGGGGAGAGGGAAAACATTACTATAGCAGTGGAGGACTTGGAGCCTAGCAAAAACTGGGGTAATTGGGGCTCGGATAACAGTACCATAAGCACATCTTCATTGGGTCTGAATGAGTCAGGGTGCCTTAGTGAAATCGATTAGGACACCGAGTTGCCGCATAGCCTGAGAATAATTTCATGGAACGTTAATGGGTTGGGAGGACAAACAAAGGTGGACAGCTTAAATCATGCTGCAAAGTATGTCAATATTATTTGTTTACAGGAAACATGGCTATGAGGCAACACCCCAGCAGTTGAAGGATTTGTTCAGATCCATAAGCCAGCCAGGAAAATGAAAAGGTTTGGACGCCCGTCAGGCGGGATCATGACTCTTATCTCAACTAGGCTAATGAAAGAGGTTAAGTCAATTATCACATTATGTAAATGGTTGTTGGTCTGTAAGGTATCTGATTCTGGCAGCAAGGGGAAGGATGATTGCCTGATTCTCATAAATGTATATATTCAATGGGGTTTACAAAAAGAAGATGATATAGAAATTTAAACTTAGAATAGAACTTTAAAAAGGATATATCTGATTTAAATGAAGTGTATGGAAAAGACACAATGGTGATAATTGGTGATTTTTAACCACAAACTAAACTATGAAAAAATAGATCACTGGTTTGAGGAGATTTTGAGCTCTTATAATATAGGGTTAGCAACATTTTCCACATGTCTATAAAATAAACAGGATGAAGCATTAGGCAAGTTTCTGGGTTCTATGGGATTAATATGCCTAAATGGCAGGTTGGACCCAGACCGCCCATCTACAAAGACTTTTAGGGTAGGCAATCAACAGTGTCCTATAGATTATATCTTTATGCAGTCCTAGAAGTATGTAATAGTAAAACAATTCCGGGTAATCAAACACAGGGATAGTGATCATAATGCGTTGTATTGTGAATGCTGAAGGGGTCCTACAAACCACTGTGAGAGAGTGATCCCACAAGATGTGGAATATCCAAAGCACCTGACTACAAAATTGACGGAAGAATATATTGAGAAATTAGTAAGCTTCCAACATAATGTAAAGGAGAATAGGGTTGAAGGTCAGCAGGTAGTATGGTAAAGATAAGAAATAGGTTAAGGTAAAATCACCAAATAGCCACAGTAAACAACCTAAGTGGTTTAACCTTGCCTGCCAGAATAAAAAAAGGGCCATTCGGAAAATAGAGCGACGTCAGAGGATATGCTATAACCATAGTAACTTAGAGATCCTGCTAAATTTGAAGAAAGAATATAAATCCTTAGTAAGGAAACAGAAAAGGACCTTTAAAAAATGTTGGGAAAATCTACTAGAGACAATAGAAACTAAAAAAATAAAACGGTTCTGGAGGTTGATACAGGATGCTGCAGGTAGGACCTCGGGAAATATGAGCTGTGTTGGGGAGGAGGCAGCTTGGGTAAACTACCTAGGTAACCTAAATAAAGCTAGTAGGATTCTGGAAATAAATGAGGAAAAATCTACTTGGACAGTGTCTGTAGAAGGGTTAAAACCAGCCTTTAATACTGAGAAAGTAAAGGAAACAATTAAGAAGTTGAATTTATCTCAGGCAGCATAATTAAAATGCAGATAGATTGGTGGGCAGGTTTTTTATCCCATATGTTTGTTGCTATTTTATACTCAGGTTGTATCCCCAAATCCTGGAGAGGGTCAATAATAAGACCTTTACACAAAAAGGGTGAAATGAAGGATCCAATGAACTATAGATTAATTAATCTGTCTGACATTGGAGAAAAGGTATTCTCAAAAACTATCCTAGGTAGATTAGAGGAGTGGGTGGAGCGGCGGTCTATAGTCCCAATTGAACAGGGAGGTTTTAAGGAAGGGCATTCTACTTATGACCATTGCTTTG
Organism: Lissotriton vulgaris; assembly: GCF_964263255.1. Lineage (NCBI taxonomy): Eukaryota > Metazoa > Chordata > Amphibia > Caudata > Salamandridae > Lissotriton > Lissotriton vulgaris. The sequence goes on from NC_141696.1 coordinate 1,276,511,855, forward strand.
CCTTGTGGGCTGTGGCGTGGAAGTCAATAGAGCTGCAGGGCAAGTTGTACTGTTGCTTTGTGGACTTTAAAGCAGCTTTTGATTTGGTAGATAGGGAGTGTCTGTGGGAGACCATGATAAATTATGAGATTCCTGACGATCTACTGTTGGTAATCCAGGAGCAGCACAGACAAAAATGGGCAAAGGTAATCAAAGATACATCAGGCGGGCTAACACCCGAAATAGCAATAAATAATGGGCTCAGGCAAGGATGTGTTTTGGTTGCGCTTCTTTTTGCAATATTCCTTGCCGATCTTCCCCCTATTTTGGAGTCAGCTAGAGGCTCAAGCCCAAAATTAAATGGACGGCATCTGTCCTGTTTACTGTATGCCGATGACCTAGTAATTCTGGATCAAACCAAGGTGGGTCTACAAAGAAAGCTGAATACATTCAGTGCATACTGCTCAGCATAACGAGTAACAGCAAACATGGACAAAACTAAAATTGTGTGCTTCAGGAAAAGGAATACGAAGTTTAATTGGTATTTGGGCCAAACCAAACTTGATATAGTAAATTAATACAAATACCTTGGAATATGGTTCACACACTCTTTGAAGTGGGGTTTGCATTTGGAGGCACAGAAAATAAAAGCCCATATGGCGGTGTGTGGGCTGAAAAGATTTAATCAAAGTTATGGTGATATGTCCCATAAACCATTATTGACGGCCTATAAAGCAATGATTCCCCCGCACCTCCAATATGGCTCAGACATTTTTTGCATTGATGGTAAAAACTCCTGGGATGAAGAGGAAGAGAAATGTTTAAAATCTTTACTGTCCCTCCCTAGCCCGGCAATGGTCCAGACAATTAGATTGGAACTAGGCCTGACTGTGTGGAATGTTCAGGTGCAATTAAGTCTACTCAGATTTTGAAATCGCTTGGGTCTTGAGGAAGTCACAAAGGTGTCGCAATGGTGCATGAAAGAAATTCAATCTAGTGAGCTAAAGCCACAAGGAGTAAACTTCAGACCATTTGCGATCACCTGAATGTGAAAATAGATCCGAAGACATTTCAAATTAAAATAACAAAGCGTTTACTTAAAATGCAGGGAAAAGAATTGTCTAGAGCATTAGATCGGGAGTGTTTAAGTGATAAAGACTGTGTAAAATGGATGTGCAATAGCTGAAAGACATAAGCTATCCTTACCTAGACCCATTAGCTAATAATGAAAGTGCTTAGGATAAGAATTGGTATTAACCCGGCTGTGACAAATAGTGCTATAAAATCAGGACTAATGCAATCAGAAGGTAAATGTATATGTAAGATAGGAATGAAATGTAATATTTTACACATTTCATTGGATTGTAAAAAGTGTTTAAAGTTACATAAATTAATCCTTCGTCCGATCTTTTTAAAGTATGATGTAAGGGCGCGTTTACAAGCATGGGAGCTTCTTGCTGAAATGGAAAATTTCGATTTAGCGATAGCCATTGGGAAATATATGCAGGGTGTATATAAGCTCCCTGCTGCTTTAAAGGCTTAAGTGCAGCAAGGTGCGTCACAATCTAAAATGAAATGTTACTGTTTTGTTTTTTAAATTAAGAATGAAGTTTTAAGGATATCATGATTTTATAACTATGATGTTTTATGCGTAGATGCTTTTAAATGTTAATTTATGAGCTGTTGTTTAAAGACCTAATGGTCTAAATAAACTTATTTTTGAACTGAACTGAAAAACACCCCACTCTACCTGACTAACAACAAGCGTGAGCTATCTGGTGGCTCCAGGTCCACAAGGAGCTCAGGCACTTTGCTGCTCAAGCCCAAGAAATGTAATAAGCTTAAAACCTATAATCGCTCATTCTCTGGCATCGTCCCGAGAATCTGGAACTCCCTTTCGGTGGAAACAAGACTGATTCCTTCTACCCTTGCCTTCAAAAAGGAAGTCAAATCTCTACTACTGAACAAACTCCTCCAACGAACAATGTGCTGATCTTGATGCTATGCCCCTACTGACTATAAATGACAGTTTTTTTATATTTTGTATCTGATTTGCTCTTGTTGTATATTGCCCTACTTGTCTCCTTCACTTCCTAAACCTATGTAAAGCGCTCTGATACCCACCTGGGTCATGTTCGCACTATACAAACCTTTAAATAAATAAATAAATAAATAACATTTTCAGTCAGCAGTTTCCTGGAATAAAATTTACTTAACTCATGGAAATTGTGGGTTACCTTGGCTTACTCCTGGGAACTCATAGGTAAGTCACACTGGAACCTGGAGGAAGACACGCCTACTCTCAGAAAATGATTTGTGAATCAGCTTAAGTTTTCTTCTGTGTGTATGCATATCCAACTACTGGAAATTCAGGAGTTGGTCACAACTAAGCCAGGAGTAATACACAACTTATTACAGAAATATTTATAAATTAGACCTGTAAATTCAGGACCAAGTGACATTCAAGACAGGGGTAGGATATGACTCCTCAGGGTAAACGTTTCTTGAATTTGAGAGTGCGTGCAAATGGTGATTTGTGGGACATTAGCAGGCGTTAGCAGTGTTTCTAGTGATTAAACTACGCTACATGATTTTGTCAGGAGATTGAAGGGGCCACCAGTTAAAAATATTTGGTCTATGGAGATCATGTTATGTTTCACGTTTTTTGGAACCAGCAACAGCAGCTGAACCCTGTCAGGGCTGCTTAAGCATGTGTGCAATCATCAGCATGCAAGGGAAAAATCTTTTTAGAAATGGAAGGTAAATAGAGCCTGAGAAACTGGAAACATTTACGGTTTGGCTGACATAAAAATGTTAAAAGGCATTATATAATATGCATTCTGTTCATAATCGACTGCCAAATGGAAAAAAAATGCGACAGGCGCTTGCGTAAAACAAGAGGTGGCTTAAGAACTCAAGTGTTGCTTTTCACAGCACTTTCGAAAGGAAATACTAAAACAATTTGATGCGCCTGCACTAGTCACCCACTAATAATAGCTGGAATAAACATTTATACAGTCAAGCCCTGGGTGATGATGATTTATCATGTTCAGCAAATATCTTTTTGTAGTTCATTCAAGTTTCACCGCATCTGGCTAAAAAACATCAAGTGACATTAATGTAAAGTTATTTGGTTAAGTAAAAAATAGAATTTGAATGAGAATAAAAAATGTATATTTACAGAAAACTATGTAAAGCTAGTGCACACATGCAGTTTATACATGGTTGTCGATTGATGGAGAGCAGGGAATGCTGTGAAGCCTTATCTTGCCATCAGCTGTGACATGTCATCACCTTAATCCCTTACATCCTAACATGATTAAAAGCCTGTTCAAACATATTTGTAAATTTGGTCTCAGACTTGGCTTGATCCGAGGGCGTGCAAAATGGGACTTACATAAAACATCTGCCACCGACATTGTTTTCCCTCTTAATTAACCCACCGAGAGGTCAGCACAGGTCTCTCTAGGACTTACCGCTCTGCCACCACCTGCCACTTCACCTTTCCTTTGCCCAAACTTCTACAATTTCTCATGCTGAATATTATGCGAAGAATATCCGTCGAAATGCCATATATGCAAATATGACAATTTCTTACTGACATCCATCAAAGGCTCGCCCTTCGAAAAATGCGTACAAACTTGCTAAAATGATATAGTGACACAAAATCAAAATAAATAAAGCATTACATTTTTGGCGGTGCCTATTTACAAGTGCATTATGCACGAGTATTTTTATACGGTGCAAAATTCGCAAACAAAATTAAGCGTTTAGATTTCGTGGGAATATTTACCCGCATAGGAATAATTTACTTTGCCTGGAGAAATTGTTTCCTGGGACAAGTCTCCTCTCAGTATCTCGCACCTCCTTTGAACATGGGGTGTATGACCTCGTGTTCGATTTTCACGTGAGATACGGGCAAGTCAATGTGATGAATGTTCTTATACTATGCATACCTTTTTGCAAACTTTGGGGATTTTGCCCACTCTTATCTGCCCACAAGATACCCTTGCCTACCACCGGAGAACATCCACCACTATCTCTTCTGGCATATTATCCACTGCGTGTAAATCAAAAAGAGCCCTTCTGTGAGAAAAGCTGAGGTTGTTTTTGGAAAGGTTGTTTTTCTTTCCACTTACAAGTTCTTTAGGAAAAAGGTGAGTTTTCCTTCGATAACCCTCACCCGCATGGGTCTACCCTTGGCGGTATCATTGGGTTCTTCCCGTTTCGCTGCGGAATGGGGCGTGCTACAACCTACGAGTTACGTGGGAGCACTTATAAGTGGTAAAATATCTATTTTGAGGATGAAGTCTATGGACAGGACCGTTCAAAAATAAACCAAGAACTTTGAACATCAGAGAGATTCACAATCACATGTGATTTTATTTAAAGGTGAACAGGTTTTCGTACCTAATACAATGATGCACCAAACCGAAGACCTAGTTATGCAACTTTGCCATAATGGGGGCCAAAATCTACATTACTCCATCATGAGGTTGGCAACCTACAAGGATCCAAATGTTCAACTTGATTTCCGCACATATGTGCTCACCCAAACTCCCACTCAAAATCTAGGAGCATATTACCAAGCAATAGCGATAATTATCGCTATTGCTTGGTTAGCGGGGAAAAAATATCACCGAGCACCGAGGATTTTTACCGCTGAGATACCTTGATATCATCAAGGTTTATCTCAAAAGCGGTAAAAATCCTGCAAAATGCATGAATATCGCTGAAAAATCAGCGATATTCATGCATTATCGTGACAATTCTCTTAGCCATGTTATCCACCTTCCATTGGATAACATGGCTAAGAACTGCTTTTAGCAGGCATTAGTTTTTGGAGATATTCGCGCTTAGCGCGAATATTTCCAAAAGTTGTTAATAGGATTTAGAGATGTTAGCGGCTGTTTTCAGTCGCTAACATCTTGGCACGCCCACTTTGCATGTCATTAGCGATAATTATCGCTGACATGCAAAGTGGGCCCCTAAATGCCCGCTATCGCCAACAAGCTGTCGCTAACTGGTGTTAGCGACAGCTTGGTAATAGGGCGATAAAATTATCGCTGCATTAGCGGGAAAAAGTCCCGCTAATGCGGCGATAATGCCCTTGGTAATATGCCTCCTACTTCGCAGACTTATAAACAATTTGAACTTTTTAAAAAACAGTTTGCCGCAATGTAACACGTCATCCGCTCACTGTCCAAAGAGGGGTGCAGACCAGGCTGTGCATTGTTGCAGTGGAGCATGTGGGTTGATGTCAAACCAGTCTGCACTTAGCACACATTTCACCTTGATAAATTAAATCGTGATCAAAAACAGAGGCAGTACCTATTGGCTCAAAAGGTGTAGTGGCACCGGGGTCAAGAGAAGTCAGGGACTCATTCTGCCCCAAATAATGTACTACCAAACCTGTGGACGAGAGCCCAATTTCATTGCTTGTATTAGGGCCATGGGGCCGTTCCTACAGCACTGGTGTGCGAGTATGCATGTCAATATGCAGCCCTGATAAAAATACCATTAGCGTATTGGTTCAACTGATAACTTAAATACATGATCAATCTCTCCATATCCTAACATAATCAAATGGATTTTTTTTAGTAAATAGCTGCTTTTTAGCCTTTAAACACATTTGATCTACATTGCAGACCACAAATGCATAAACTATTGGGCACACAAGTCATCTCTCTCCATGACAGCATTTTACTTGATTGCTAGAAGCAAAATGCGATGGACACGTTTCAACATTGCAAGGTAAAATCATGTGACCACATCTTCCACAGACTGCTTTAAAAAAAACACACGTTAACTGACCCACCCAAACCCTAAGGCAAAGAAGCAGAACAGGAGAAAAGCTGAAGTGTATATGTTTGCTTGATTGTGTACTGCAATATCCTATGATTGAAGTTGAATTCTTAAAGCAACGCCCTTTGGTCATGCTTTGGCAAGATGATTCATCTGGGAGCCCTTTAAATTCAAAGTATTGAAAGGGAGATTAAAAAGGCTGTAGCATGAGTGATATCACAATAGGTCTCCAAACCCAAGTAGGCATGATCAAACGGACCTCATCAAGCAGACATCATCAAGCAGAGCAACATTCTGCAATGCTGATTGTTGATGACTGTAAGCAATAGAGCACTAAGGGGCAGATGTATCAAACGATTTTTTTGTCGCAAACGCTGCGAATCGGTAAAAAGCAGCGTTTGCGACAAAAAAATTGGAAAATGGAATGTATCAACTAAAACGCATCGCAATATTAAGGAATCGCAAATTTTGCAATTCCTTAATATTGCGTTAGCATTTAAGGAATCGCAAATTGCGATTCCTTAAATGCTATGTAAGAAGCAATTAAGTTTTGCGAACTTACACTAAGAAATCACAAATTACCACCAACTTGTAGTTGGTGGTAATTTGCAAATTCTTTTACAAATGCACTTTTTGGCATTTGTAAAGGTGCCATGTGCGGCTCATACATACCCTTAGGGCCTGTATGTGCGCCATATGCGCACACATGTAAATTTCAGGGGTGCAAGGGTGTCCTTAAGACACCCTTGCACCCTTGAAATTATTCTCAATTTGCGATTAGCAAATTGCGAATCGCAAATTGAGCATAACTTCACATTCCTTCCTATGGGCCTCCTGGCCCATAGAAATGAATGGGAAATTATTCCTTAATTGCGATTAGCAATTTGCTAATCGCAATTAAGGAATTTTAAGAAATCGCAAAAAAATAGAGTATTTTTATATACATACCATTTTGCAATTCTCAAATAGCGGATTCTCAAAAAATCGCTATTTGAGAATCGCAAATAGGTATTTTGATTCATCTGCCCCTAGGTAAAGAAAACGTTTTTACCCTGGATGGCCCCTCTGAAGTGTCACATCCTGTCAATGATTCCAGTCAACCATTATTACTGAGATTGCTGCATGTCAGGCTGGTTGTGGATCCTAACAGATCCGGGCTACTTTAAGAAAATACTACTTTTAAACATGACGAAAAATATCTCACAGAAAGTTGATTAAGTGCCTACAAAAGAAAAGGGGTTCAAATTCGTTTTCTTTTTTACTACACAGAAGACAATCAGAAACAATAGATTATTAATGAATATGGGGAAAAGCATTTCTAGGATCGTTGGCAACTTTAAAAATGCTTTTTGCAATGTAATAAACCAATTTTTGGAGTCAGTATCCTTTTCCAGGTCCCAAAATGGGTTAGGAAATTGATAAGGAATCACTATTTGCAAGGGGGTTGCTGTAGGCGACCCTTCATTGCACTTCCTAGCCATATGTATGAATGGTGTGGGACCAAAATAGTAATTGTAAACCATTCGCAAAAGGGAAGGCTTCTCATTGGGACGCCTTTTCCTTTATGAATGTTAAAAACAAGTTTGTCGGGGAGTATGCAATGGTCCACAGGACCATTGCAAACTCTCAAACAAATGTTTGTTTTTTAAAACAAAAATTGACTACATTAATAAAAAATACTTTATTGAAAATTAGTCACAAATATGGGGTCTGCTTAACATTGCAGACCACCATTCATTTGACTGTGGCCACTCGAATTTAGTCATAATGTGCCGCCTACAAAATGAATATTAATTATATAAGTTGGATTGTGACTCAATTCAAATATGTTTTTACGCAAGTTGGCTCCTAAAAATATTTATTGGTCGCAAAAATAATGGTTGCAAATTGCAATCCGTATTTTCCAACTAGTAAATAATACACCTGGCCCTTATGATTCGATGATATATTCCATTTTACAATATAGGAATATGTCATTGGACCACCAACTTGTCTGCGAATGGAAACGCAATTTGTGATGTGATACTTATACTAATAGTTTGCATCACAAATTGTACATTTTCCATGGGGATAACAAATTGACCTCCCTAATGATTAGCTGCCTGTGTAGTTAGCTGCAACTGCGGAAATCAAGGGAATGGACAGCAAACATCCCCCACTACATTTGCATTCACAAAAGGGAGCCATTTTTTTTTTTTTACTTAGGAGGTGTCCTTTAAAGGCACTGATGCTGTTTTTTGTTTTTAAAAGAATGAAGAGTCAAATTTAGGAAAACATTGGGGAGAACAGGCAGTGGTCTCATTGGCAGCTGTGATCTACTAGGAGGGGGGGGCTGTACACATGCCGTACCTGAACCAACATCCTCCGTCCTCAGCTCCGAATCTCTTCTCAGAAACAGGATATAGTGCAGGCACCTATCCGGATGCTGCTCTCATGCTGTGAGAGCAGCGCCCTGATTGGAAGGAGCAGTCTCACTTGAAACTCCCCAGCGCCATGATGGCCTGCACTCACTCTAACACAGTTTCTCAGGACAGCTGAGTTAGAGGTTTCAAATTGTGCATGTCTGGCTGGCTGTCGAAAGATCACCGGCAAAAGGGACGTGCGCACTTTGAAACGTGCACAAACGTCTCACCCTCCTCCCTCCTACTGTCACTCTCAGCAGCGGCACATCCTCCATCCTGACATTCGGTTCAGGACTAGAGGATGAAAAATCAAATGGTAATGAATTGCCATTTTATTTGTCATCTTTGGGGGTAATTTAAGTGGGGCGACGCTCCTCTGTTCCAACGGACGAGCCCCTGAGTAGTCCATTGGAAGATTGTCCTCTCCTCTGAGGCCTCTGCCCCAATTTACAAAGGAAAAGATGTTCTGGAGACGCTAATCAGAAACTCCCTTGCTTTAAGGTGCAGATATTTGATCAATAATTGGAGACACAAAATATTGATACATTCCAATCAGAATCGTAAATAGGAGGAGGGCCCTTCATGCTCTCTCCTATTTGCAGTTCAGACAGGGTGCAAAAGCCCTTGTATGAATAAGAGACACTTTCTGATTCATGAAAGACCTTCTAAAATAATTAAAAGGTACTTTTGACATCTCAAACTCTGTCATTTTGTGAGATGTAGGATTGAAATTTCAAAACACCTTTGTATGTCAGGCCAGAAAAGTAGAGCAATGATACCATAATTATGTCCTTCTCGAAATCTATGGAGCTAAATGCATCTAATGGGACTATTCTTAAGTATGTTGCTGTGATTTACACTTGCTGTATGCCTGGCTTGACTCCTGAATTCCAGTGGTAATGCAGGAATAAGCAGGACAATTCCCTACAATTAAATGGAGAAAAAACGGAAATTCTAGTTTACAGCTAATAAGCTTTTCCGCCCTCTTCCAGTTGATTTCTGGCCGTCATCAACTAATAAACCCTTATGGCCATCTCTGTCGGAGAGCAATCTTGGGGTAATGTTTGACAACACCCTGTAACTGGACTCTCAAGTTAATAAAACTGTTGGAGTCTGTCTATCACTGCTTAGAGCCCTACGGAAAATCTTACCGGTTTTACCGGCCTCAGTGAGGGCACGGGTGGTGAGGAGCGTTATTATGAGTAGACTTGATTACTGCAATGCCTTGCTGCTCGGAGCTCCAGACACTCTAATAAAAAAATTACAGAGTCCAGACCATGGCCGCCAAACTAGCCCTTAATAGACAACGGAGGTCCTCTTCTTCTCTTTCTCTGAGGGACCTCCATTGACTCCCTGTCCCGCAGAGAATATCATTTAAGTCTCTCTGCATGATTCATAAGGTGGCACATGGAAAAGGGCCCAGTCAACTGCAGAGCAGATTTACTTGGTATAGACCATCAAGAAACCTGCGCCCTGGTGTGTACCTCTAAAATTTAGAGAGCGAGGACAGGCGGTAGGACCTTTAGCTACACAGCCTCACGTCTGTGGGACAAACCTCCACTCGATCTTAGACAAATTGAGAATCTACAACTTTTCAGAAAAAGATTGAAAACCTGGCTGTTCCCCAGGGATTAGGTCGGTGAGCTGCTTTCCTCTACTCCCGTCTGACCAGTGCAGTGTTGGCAATCGCAGCACCAGGATACCTGTTGGGTGACAGTGTGCTATACAAGTGCTTTTTACATTACATTAATTTTGTTTACTCTTGTAATTTAGGAGAAAAGCAAAGTACTATGAGGCTAAGTAACACCTACCCATCAGGCGTGGCCAGCACAGGCAAGAACGGTGAGGCGGGGTTGAGACGGGGTAGAGGGGAAAGTCGACAAATGATGGGATAGGTAAAATTAAATTAAAAAAATTAAAACCACTTAGCTTGCACTCGCTGCAATGTGGCGCACGTAGTGTGGAATTTTAATTTGCGATCTGAACATTATCTGCGCCAGCTTGTCACCTATGTACTACGTGCACGGCAGCCATTTTAGATATCATGGTCTCCCTGTCCACGATCGATCGCCAGCACGTCCCTCTGACCCAGCAAGCATCCTCCGCACACCCTGGCTCCCCCCCCCCTCCTCCTCCTTATGAGCATGACCCTTCTGCATGACCCTGTCCTTGGGAGTCACGCCAGCGCCTGACCAACACCTCCTCTCCTCCTATGAATGCCCCTCTGTTGATAAACCTCCCTCCTGCGCTGGATTGTCCACGCAGCATGAATACCACTCCATTGATGGCCCCTCACCCCGTGTCCGACTGTCCACACAGGTCCGAGGCCATTGCCTAAGCCGGGAGATATCCTTTACTGCCCTTTATTGTATGAGGTCGCTCTCCTTCAAAGGACCCTCTATTGATCCAGGCCTCCCCAACCCCCTGTGATATGATCAGGCGCACACATCCTAAGACTCGACGGAACACTCAGCTGCGTGATGGCCCCCTCCTCTTATCAACAGGTTGAGGACCTCTATTGTGAAGGTATATGGGGGTGGGATTGACACTAGGATTACGGGGATGTCTTTTTCCTGCCTTACAAAGATCTGATTGTATTAAAGGAAGGTCACATGCCATAAACCAGTGTATAAGAGGCCAGGCCTCCGAGAGGCTGTTAGAGCACCTCGAGATGATACCTTGTTGTCTGATCTGATGTGTTCTGCTCCGTCGGAATAAAACTTCTGTTTCCTGCCTTCTGGTCTCCGGCGCCTGCCTCATTGCTTGGTAAATTTGAATGGTACAAGGGCGGTTAGCGCCGGGCAAATCTTGAGAAAGGTCCTAGCCCTACCTTTTTCTACAATTGGCGTCCCAAAGCGTGGGGCCCATCAGCGACACGTGGATCCAGTGGGAGAGGTCCCGATGACAGAGTGAACGACTGCAACGATCGGGAAGAGCTCGTGTCCGATAGACCCTCGTCTGACAGCCGATCATCCGACCTTCACTAGTTCTGAACAGACCTCTCTCGAGTGATCTACGGTCCTGACTGGGAACCATCAGGAGTGCCGCGAACAACACGAAGGAGAGAGGACGATCGGGCGCTGGATCCGGAGGACAGGAAACCGTCCATGCGGTCCGGGTAAGGTCGTGTAAACACGACGAATTGAGGAAAATTGTTTTTGTTTGGATAATACTAGTATTACGTTTTGTTGAAACCCTCTGGAGATTCACTGTCTGCAAACGGGGAAAAACAAACAGGCTCTCTCTTTGCAAGCAGTGAAGGATAGGTAACGCAGACTTTTGTCCCCATTGTAATCCGTCATGCCTATCTTCCTCCCCCACTGTTTCCCGAACTGTCGTTCGTGGATTATTGTCTGGAGATTCTTTGTCTGCAAACAGGGAAGAACAAGGCCTCTCTTTGCAGGTAGAGAAAGAGTGGGTAACGATAATTTTTCGTGCCCACTTATTCTCCCCACTGGATTGTTTGATTGGCCGATTATTCGGTATTGGTTCTTTTGAGGTATTCACGGCCTCCAAATAACGTAGAATAGAAATATTCTGTCTAGTCTTTGTCCGCCGTGATAAGACCGGTAGTGCAGACTTTTGTCCCCGTTGTAATCCGTCATGCCTGTCTTCTCCCCACTGGTTGGTAGCCTGTTTAGCCCGGACCGCTTATTAGAGATGAACCATCCAGCTCCACTGGAGGGCACCCCTAATAAGGACATGTTCACTAAGTATGGACTAGTCGCTATAGCTTACACTAAACTATGGCATAAATATACGAAAAAGAACCCTGAAAGTCAGTGGCCACTGATAGGTTCCTTTGACGAAAATAAAATAAAAACATTAGAAATAGCGCTCCAGAAGAATAAAACTACGCCCACTATGCTCGACAGTATCGGCATGTGGCGCAAAGAAACGGAACAGCAAAAGAAAAGAGAAGAAGCAAAAATAGGGAAAGAATTACGAAAGGCAGCCCACCTAGCCGCGAAGCAACTAGAAGAAGAAATAAAAGAAAGAAAAGATACTATGCAAAACCAAGAATCAGGGTCGACAGGCCAATGTCCTGTTAGGACCCCCTCTGCGCTCTACCCTGAAATGCCCTCCAAACAACGGACGAACGATGAGTTACTACTAGGTCCCCCAATCATCTACATGCCCCCTCCATATGCCCCCTGCCGACAAAGCTTTCACGCTCCGAGTGTGAGCGAAAGCGACCTCAGTGCTAGTGCACCAGCCCTTACGGCCTTTGCACCAGCCACATTAACAGCCTCATCAGACGACCCCGAGCCTAGCAAACAATCACCAGCCAGACTAAATAGGTTGAGCAAAGATGAGCGGGATGGGATCGACAAAATAGCAAAGACATTAGTAGAACGAAGGGAGAGCGAAGATTACACAATGAGCGTATATAATTCACATGCTGACAGCCACAGACGGCATTTCATCTTGCGATTTAGCTACTATACCCTGAACGCGTATGAAGATAGGTATCAGAGTAAGGGACCCGCTAAACTAACAACACTGTATAGGAAAATTGATGTTGGAGATGGGACTGAACGTGAGGCGACGGAGCTCTTCATGCAAATGCTTGAGGTCTTCCGCCACCTCACAGAACAGAAACCAGAAGCCAAGGTTACGGTCCCTGAAACAACCTCGGCAGAAGTAGCCAATACTATGATGCCTATCAGAGAAGCGGCTCCTTACTGGATCCCACCACGGGGCCAGGGAACGAGCGATGATATTAATAACGAAAATGCAAAGGGAAGGGTTGTGTACAATTGGGTATACCAACCATGGGACCGACAAGATATCCTAACCTTTAAGCAAACCCTGCCCGACTTAAGAAAGAACCCGACAGCATTTTATACCGAATTAGGCACAGCCTTGGGTTCGACAATAATGACTTTAGCAGATATTGACTTGTTCTTTGGGCTATGTCTGCCGGCTGACGTGTGGAAGCAAATCCGGAAGGCTGACCACACGGATCTGTTTGGACATACCTGGGACCAACTCGGTAAACTAGATAGACAGCGAGAGCCGGGGAGTAAACCAGTGAAGGACATACTGGAACTCCCAGATAAAATAGTTCAGAAATTAAAAACACTGGTCCCGGAAAGAAAAGTAGACTGGTCGATAGTCACGGCCTGTCGACAGAAACCCCAGGAAGGTGTGTCAGAATACTTCTCCCGATTTGAGACAGTGTTCTCCGACTACAGTGGCCAAGACATGACCACCGCGACCGGACAGCACCTGTTTGTGCAAAATTATGTAAAGGGACTAACACAAGAAGTCTCCCAAAAACTGCAGACGAGTGAGAGTAGTTGGGGGGCCTCCAAACCCGCAGCTATCCTTCAGATGGCTCAGTATTACGAGCACCAAAAGAATGAGAATGATAGGGCGTCCGAGAAAAATAAGAAAGATTTAAAGGAAAGGGTAATGATAGCCCAGATACAGGGTATAGCGCTAGGACGGGAACATCAAAGGGGGAACTACCAATCAAACACCCCCAGAGATCTACCTCCTAAAGATCACACCCCAACATCCCACACTGGACGGAGAGACATTAGCAATGACCAATGCGCCTTCTGCAAAGGGTTCGGCCATTGGAAAACCCAGTGTCCGGTTCTGCTAGAGATGAATAGAAATAGGGATTCCAGGGATGTGGCAGGTGGTCCGAGGAATAGAGTACAGGGACGAGGGAACTCCAACGACACCAACAATGACAGATCAGGAAGACTGAACACATTTGACCGTCCCCGACAGAACCAATATCAGCTATCCGAAGGTGAAAATGCCCCCGATTTTGCATAGGACTGCCAGGGGCAAGGGAGGGATCCAGTCGAGCTCTGTGTTGACCAGCAAGGTCCTTATGTCACCGCTAAGGTCTTGGGTACAGAGTCTCCATTCTTGGTAGACACTGGGGCGACACGTAGTGTGTTATGAAAACGACTGATTCCAAGGGCACCCTTGTCTGGATCACATATAACGTCGATAGGTTTCGATGGGACGCCCTCCACTAACCCCCTGTCCGTACCTATTACCTTTGACCTAGAAAACAACACTGCTGACGCGACATTCCTACTCTCCTCCAACTCCCCTGACGCCATTATGGGCATTGACTTACTGAAGCATTTTCGAGCTACCATTAGGTGTTCCCCAGATGGAATACGAGTCATCCTGTACGACAACCCAGTCATGCCCAGATCCCCTCCCCCACGACACATGTGCTCCATAACTGACGCTGACCTGTCCTTGCTTGACGACCTGCCCCCGTACTTGTGGGCCAAAAACGACTCTGATGTGGGGCGAATGATGATTGATCCTATCCACATAACTGTACGACAGGACGCTATGCTCCCGAAACTCCCGCAATATCGGATATCCCCAGAGGGTGAGAAGGCACTGGTAGCGATCATTCAGTCTCTGGTAGATGCAGGAGTGGTTGAAGAGGTGGTTAGCAACGTCTGCAACAGCCCAATCCTACCTATTGTTAAGAAGCAAGGTGAAGGAGATGAGAAAGCGTACCGCTTCATCATCGACTTACGAGAGATTAACAAAGTGGTTATACCCCAATATCCCGTAGTCTCTGATATCACCACCATTTTGACCCTCATCCCGTCCACCGCCACCACCTTCACTGTTATCGACCGTAAGAACGCGTTTTTCTCTATCCCCATCCATCCAGACAGCCGTTATCTCTTCGGCTTCACTTTAAAGTCCCGCTCGTACCGATTTTGTAGAGCTCCCCAGGGGTACACTGAAAGTCCCAGCATTTACAGCCAGGCCCTCAAAAGACAGCTGGATGCCTTCCAGCTACCAGAGGGAGTGGTGTTGATCCAATACGTCGATGATATCCTTTTGGCGGCCGACACCACCCCGCTTGCAACGACAGCCACCGTCCAACTCCTACACTTCCTTGCAGAAAATGGCCATAAAGTCTCCAAAAAGAAGTTACAGTTCTGCCAGCCACAAGTGACTTACCTAGGCCATCTTCTGTCCAAAGAAGGGAGGAAACTTACCCCTGACCGAATCCAAACCATCCTAGACACCCCCATCCCAAAAACACAAAAACAGGTCCGCTCTTTGGTTGGCCTAACCTCTTTTTGCAGACAGTGGTTGCCTAATTATAGCCTCATTGTGAAACCATTACTTGCCCTACTGACCAAAGACGTCCCCTCCCCGCTTCCTTGGACCACTGAGTGTCAAGCCTCCTTTAAGGAATTACGGGATGCACTCTGCTCGGCACCTGTCCTCGGAACACCGGATTACTCCAAATCCTTCTCCCTCTTCACCCACGAAAGGGAGGGATGCGCATTGTCTGTCCTGACTCAATTGATTGGCCCTAAGCAGCGCCCTTGTGCCTACTTCTCCGCCATTCTTGATCCTGTAGCCAGAGCTTTACCTGCCTGCCTTCGAGCAGTAGCTGCCGCTGCTGTCTCTATCCGTCAGAGCGAGGGAATCGTACTTTCCAACTCCCTCACTGTATTAGTGCCCCATGCAGTTGGCACCCTTTTGAACCAGACAAAGACCCAACACCTGACTAGCGCACGACTGACAGGGTACGAGTTGACTCTGCTTGCACCCCACATCACACTAAAGAGATGCACGACTTTGAATCCTGCCACATTGTTACCCCTGCCTGAAAACGACCCCGACGTTCCTCCCATACACGACTGTGTGACCCTCACAGACGAACAGACTAGGAGTAGGGTTGACCTCCGAGACACTGCTTTTCCTGACCCCGATGGAGAGCTATGGGTAGACGGCTCATGCATCAAACTCCCAGATGGCACCACCTCAGCTGCCTATGCAGTAACGACAGCCCAAACAGTAGTTGAGACAGCCTGCATCACACAACGATCTGCCCAGGCAGCAGAGCTGATAGCCCTCACCCGAGCATGCATCATAGCCGCAGGGACCACCACGAACGTATATACGGACAGCCAGTATGCCTTCGGGGTGGTCCACCATTTTGGGCTCCTGTGGAGGGAGAGGGGATTCCTGACGTCCCACGGTACCCCAATCCTCCACGGAGATTTAGTCTCCGCTCTGATTGAGGCAGTTCTCCTCCCCAAACGATTAGCGGTGATCAAATGTCAGGCACACAAAAGGGTGACAGACTTAGTCGGACAAGGGAATGCATT
Source organism: Lissotriton vulgaris (assembly GCF_964263255.1). Classification (NCBI taxonomy): domain Eukaryota; kingdom Metazoa; phylum Chordata; class Amphibia; order Caudata; family Salamandridae; genus Lissotriton; species Lissotriton vulgaris. The sequence continues at coordinate 1,276,528,167 of NC_141696.1, forward strand.
AGCCGACATCACTGCACGAACCACAGCTGAGAATAGGACGGTGACACGCATATATGTGACCAGGTCACAAGCAGAAAAATGGAGTGACACAAGGGAAATGATCAGAGACATACAGTCGGCCAGCACCCCTCACGAATTGACTAAGTGGGCAAGGGTGGGTTTGAAGGACGAAGAGGGTTGCTGGCGAACAAAGGATGCGAACAAATGGTTGCTGCCCGACTCATATCTGATTCCCATACTGACGATGGCACATTCCCCCGCACACATAGGATCTGCACCCATGATCGAACTCATTTCCAAAGTCTGGCACAATGACAAAATCCCTGACTCAGCCAGACGCCTAGTTCAGCAGTGCCTTATCTGCCTGCAACACAACCCCGGGAAAGGAACTGTAGTGCCCCGGGGAGGGTTTGGGACCCCCAATCACCCCTTTGAGGTCCTTCAGATGGATTACATCCAACTAGAGAGATGCCAAAACCTGAAGTATGTACTAGTCATTGTATGTGCCTTCAGTAAATGGGTAGAGGCCTATCCAACCCGTGACAACACTGCCATGACTACTGCCAAAGTACTACTGAAGGAATTCTTCCCTCGCTATGGCCTTTGCCGAATTTTATGGAGCGACAATGGCCCCCACTTCATAGCTGAGGTTATCCAACTAATACTAAAGGGGTTGGGAGTGAAGCAACGGTTTCATGCGGTCTTCCACCCCCAATCCGCCGGTCTAGTGGAACGCCATAATGCCACACTGAAGCTGAAACTGGCAAAAATAGTGGCCACCACTGGACTTAACTGGCCGGATGCCCTCCCACTGGCCTTGTTATCGATGCGCTCCACCCCCACCAAGCACCATTTGACCCCCTACGAGGTCGTGTTTGGGCGACCGATGAACCTCTGGACTGCTCCCAAACCAACCTCCATTCATGACGTCCCAGACGTCCTACTATCTGATTATTTGTGCAAGTTAACCAAAACGCTGTCTGTCATTCATCAACAGGTGCAGCAAGCCATCCCCGATGCTTCCAGGGGCCCCGGCCATGACATCCAACCGGCAGATTTCGTGCTGATACGAAATTTCCAGCGAACCAAGAGTCTGGAACCTCGGTGGACGGGCCCCTGGCAAGTGCTGATCACCACCCGAACGGCACTCCGAGTGGAGGGGAAGAAGCACTGGCTGCACGCGCATCATTGTCAGAAGGTCTCTGCAAACCTGGCCACGACAGAAATCGTCAGCACCCAAGAAGAGCTCCTGAGCAAAGACCGACCGATATTGGACTGTTATCCCGATACTGAGGCACTCGAACTTGCAAAATTCTCCGATCCCACTGTGCCGTCCAGAGAAGGGTATTTCCTGCGTCGAAAGGAGGGAGTTTCGGCTAAGTAGGCCACGGACTAAGTTAAATCTCAGAACGGTGACCTAAACACAATCAAGGGTTGCCGGGAGAGAAGCTAAACGAAGTCTGTGGTTCTGCCCGCTACCGAGCTCCCTTGAAGGTGATGGAAGCGCCAGATAAGAAGATGATGGAAGCGCCAGATAAGAAGATGATGGAAGCAACAGGAAATACCCAGTATAGAAATCCAAAGACTGACAACTTGCACAAATCAAAGACAATCGCACTCTTCATTGTCTTCCTCTTCTGCCTCCTCCTCATGACCTCCTTCTGGATTCTGGAGGAAAGCACACCGGCTCATGAGGCATTGCTACCTACTGCACAGCCGACCCCCCTGAAAGAGCATCACCTAATCTCTCTGTCGCCTCAGCTCCGAGAAAGGCGCAGGGAATTCTGGAACAATTCCTTCGTGCAACTGTTGCACCAACACAACCTTGCTGCGAATGCTACGAACTGTTGGATCTGCGGGTTGCTCCCTCATGCCACTGGACACTCTATTCCCTTCATCCCTTCACCCTTCTCAGTTCACGGCTCTTGCCTCGCCTGGCTGATCCTCATGCAAGAGAGCCACAAGGACAACGCCACCTCCAGCCGGACAGTGTCACACTTCTACTCTGGGTTCTGGCTGAACAAAACAGGAAAGACTCCTACTGCCCTGTGTCCTGCGCTCGCCGGCGCCACCTTCCTCAAAGACATTCCAGCCAAGGAACGAGTCGAAGTACAGGTGCTCCACAATCCAGCCAGAACCACCTTCTCTCATCTGCAAAAACAAACTACCGCCACTCTGACTGTGGCCCTGTCTGTCATCAATGTCACCGGCCTTGTATGCCTAGAAGGCCAGGGAACGCAACTGGTGGGTCACAGCGCCTGCCGAATCACCAGAACATTGGACTCAGCTGACCCCCCTTCCTTTGTTGCTTCTCCAAACATGTACTTTGTGTGTGGCACCAAGGCTTACACCTGGCTCCCGAAGGGTTGGAAGGGTACCTGTTACATTGCCTTCGTTCTCCCACCCACATATGTAGCCCCTGCCAACCATCACCGGCAGAGGCGTGCAGACGACCTTGGACAAGCCGACTCCACCGGAGCACAGTTCCTAGATGCAGCAAAGGGACTTGTTCCTCTGTGGGGCCCAATGGCAAACAGCTGTGCTATCCGGCACCTGACCCAGGCAGTAGAAACAACGATCAACATCACTGCCGGTATCCTCGCCAACAACACTGCGGAACTTCAGGCGGTCCGCCTTGTGACCCTTCAAAATAGACTTGTCCTAGACGTGGTCCTAGCCGACCGAGGAGGAGCATGCCGCATCATCGGATCCAGCTGCTGCACATACGTGCCTGACAACTCGCCTTCAGTCTACAAAGCCATTGAACACCTCCACAGACTTTCCTCAGAGGTTCACCAAGAACAAGAAGGATGGTCGCTTGGGAACTGGTTTTGGGACACTTTGAAGAATTGGGGTTGGAGGTTGTTTTCCTTCGTGCTGATACCTGTTGTGATCTTATGTGGGTGTTGCTTAGGTATCCAATGTCTGCCACCTTTGTGCGGCCTTGTTTCTAACTGTATGTGCCCAAAGACTTTGGACTTCCGAAATGAGCACATGAGTCCCCTCTATGAAGTAGAAATACGTGGCCTTATGGGGATAAATCCAAACTGACAAGTTGGCGAGACATGTTAAAAGGGAGGACTGTGGAATTTTAATTTGCGATCTGAACATTATCTGCGCCAGCTTGTCACCTATGTACTACGTGCACGGCAGCCATTTTAGATATCATGGTCTCCCTGTCCACGATCGATCGCCAGCACGTCCCTCTGACCCAGCAAGCATCCTCCGCACACCCTGGCTCCCCCCCCCCCCTCCTCCTCCTTATGAGCATGACCCTTCTGCATGACCCTGTCCTTGGGAGTCACGCCAGCGCCTGACCAACACCTCCTCTCCTCCCATGAATGCCCCTCTGTTGATAAACCTCCCTCCTGCGCTGGATTGTCCACGCAGCATGAATACCACTCCATTGATGGCCCCTCACCCCGTGTCCGACTGTCCACACAGGTCCGAGGCCATTGCCTAAGCCGGGAGATATCCTTTACTGCCCTTTATTGTATGAGGTCGCTCTCCTTCAAAGGACCCTCTATTGATCCAGGCCTCCCCAACCCCCTGTGATATGATCAGGCGCACACATCCTAAGACTCGACGGAACACTCAGCTGCGTGATGGCCCCCTCCTCTTATCAACAGGTTGAGGACCTCTATTGTGAAGGTATATGGGGGTGGGATTGACACTAGGATTACGGGGATGTCTTTTTCCTGCCTTACAAAGATCTGATTGTATTAAAGGAAGGTCACATGCCATAAACCAGTGTATAAGAGGCCAGGCCTCCGAGAGGCTGTTAGAGCACCTCGAGATGATACCTTGTTGTCTGATCTGATGTGTTCTGCTCCGTCGGAATAAAACTTCTGTTTCCTGCCTTCTGGTCTCCGGCGCCTGCCTCATTGCTTGGTAAATTTGAATGGTACAAGGGCGGTTAGCGCCGGGCAAATCTTGAGAAAGGTCCTAGCCCTACCTTTTTCTACAGTAGGGTAAGTTGTTTTACTTATTTATTCAATTAATTTTACCTATCCCGTCGTCTGTCAACTTTCCCCCGCCCCACAGACCCACTGCTCGTGCCTGTGCCCGCCGCACCTGCTACTCATAGCCAATGTGAATGGGGCCTGAATGTGTAGTGTGAATAAGTCCTCATTGTGTCCACTGAATTACGATCATTAATAGCAGACTACGATTATCATGAGTAGATGTCAGCAGCTGGTGGAAGCCGACCTTCCATGTCACGTTGTACACAACACTGAGGACCATTGAAAATGGAGCTCAGTCATGTGACAGGCCAGTTTGTGCAACCAAGTGAGTTTGAGAGCCATTTTCTAATGGTATGGCAGGAAAGAGCAAATTAAATATATAGTTTAGGTGCTTTGACCGTCAAGAGATTGTCCTCCTATGCCACTTATAGGGGAAATGGCAGAGTTCAGGGTTCTGCAATAGGCATAAAGGACTTATGCCGGGTAAAACAAAGAGCCAGTGTCAGCCAGTCATTTGAATGTCAAGTATTAGACTGTGAGTCTAGTGCTGACCTTAAGGACTGCACAGTCTTAAAGAAAGGGTGAAAGGGTCTTTGCTTTAAATAGTGCAGCAGGACAAAAAACACATTATTACAGATGCCCCAAGTTTGCCAGACTCTAAGTAACCCCCTTAGTACATAATTAAAAAAACCTGTGGTGACATTCTGGTCATACCCTTGCAATCATGTTGGTGCTAAGCGACCCAGAGTACATGGCATTGCCCAGATTAATGCCACTGAAAACAAATTACATTCACATGACAGTTAGGCAGACTGTACCAATTAGAAGGTTGCGTGTATCAGAATTTCGGCACTAAACCTTACCTTGGGGAAATCTTTGGGGTGGTGCTTGCCACAAAACTTTAAATTTCTGATATGAACAGCAAAGGAGTTGCCACAAATATCATAATGGGGGCCTTAATGTGAAAACATTAATCGAGAATGATTCATATAGCTTTTTTCTCCAAACAAAACTCCCCATATGACATGAGAATTGGAAATTGGAATGGGCCACAAAAAACAAGAAGAATTACTAATCTACAATTGGAAGTAACTATGGTAGATACCTATAATGTGGTAAGCAATGATCCCTTTAAGAGTATCATATGATGTGCCGTCACCTCCTTTACAACTTGCACTCAGGTGCAAAGACTCCCTATTACAGATGACTTAATTTCCTGTTGAGGAGTTGGAGGCCTTGTTTGACTCAAATGTTCATTGCGGCGAATGGATCATAGCTTGCACAAATCTGTTAAAGTGGATATGAGAAAGACCCATTTGGAACACAATGTGTTTTGTGTCATTTATCAACATTGCCTCCCATCTCAATACACACGTAATGTAAGACGCTGTTCAACTTCTGTTATCTTCTTTGTTGTAACTGTATGAGAGACAATGACCGAAACTGCAACAACAGAAGTTGCAATTGACTACCACTATAGTTGAGACACTCATTAGTCATGATCTTACTAATCAATTCTGCTCCAAATTTATCCAGGTTAGCTTAGATGATTATTATGTGCCCTTGTTAGACCTGATATCCAGTGTGGTGGTATTCACCCACGTTATTTGCTTTCAGTACCCTGTTTTTATTGTACCCGTTTATGTTGACATTAGGACTCTGCGTTTTAGCCCTGCTTACTAGAGGTAAAGTGCTTGCGCTCTCCCTCCTAAACATGGTATGATTGGCCTACACCTGATCGATGCATTTTGTTTACTTGAATTCCCTAGGAAATGGTACTACATGGTCCCAGGGCCTGTACATTTAATTCTAACGCAGCAGCATTCATTGTGCTACCCCACTAAAATAGTACTGTAAAACATATCTCAGGACTACCAATGGAGCCTGTAATGCAGTTTTTCAAGTTCAAGAAAATTTTATTTGATATTGAAAAGAGAAAAGCAAGGTGTCAATACAAAGTACAATGGAAATATAAAACGTTGAAAACTTATGATAAATAAAACAAGCATAAGGTTGTAAATAGTATCAAAAGGAAAATCTGGGCAATGGAATGAAAAAAGGAAAAGGCATATAAAACATTAATCATAAAAGCATGAAAATACCTGAAAGGAATATAAAGATGATACAATGAAGAAAAGAAAAATGGAATGCAGTGAGCATTTAAGGAGGTTTGAGGACTTCTTGTTGCGAAGGCAGTGGACGAAACGAACGATTAGCACAAGTATCCAAGTAAAGCGTGACAGGGAGCCATAAGTCCATACGCTTTGCGGCCATGTGAGCCGGAAAAACAAAAGCAGTGTCAAGTCTGTGGTTATGGCAAACATTGAACCACCACGCCTTAAAGGAGATATTAGAGGAGTCCTTCCAATTTACCGTTATCTGCTGGAATGCAGCGGCCAGTAGCAAATCAATAATCTGAGGCTTTAGTTCTACATTATCCCAGCAAGGGGAGAGGCTGCCTAAGAAAATGTTTATATGAGAAAAAGGGATACATGCGTGAAAAATCAAATTAATTTGAGCCCAAACCTGTAACCAAAAATCATGAACAGAGGCACATAAGAACAACATGTGAAACAAAGTTGCTTGTGGGGATGAGCAAGACCAGCATGTATGAGAAGTGTTTGGAAAGCATTTATTGAGGTCAGAGGGTGTATAGAGAAGTCTGTTATAAATAAAAAACAAGGACTGTGTCAAGGTTGCCGCTCTCGAGGATTTACGGATCTTGATCCAAAATTTGTCCCATAGTGAAATTGGCCAGGACGTGGGGAGGTCATGTTCCCAACATTCCTCCACTTTGGATTTAGGCCTAAGAAAGTCAGTGGTGTGAAGGTATTTGTAAATGGAGGAAACCTTTGGGGTCTTGCGTAGAAATGAGTGAAGTAAGGAGATGGGAGTGGGAGAAGTAGGAGACGGACATATCTGAGACTGCCGATTATAAGTTGTCAGTGCAGCCTCCCTAAGTAAATGATAGTTACGAGTGAAGGAGGTAGGTAAGTCATAAAGGGAACGGAGAGTGGTGAAAGATAAGAAAGAGGATTGAGAAAAGAGTTGAGAGACCCATATCAACCCCCTGTGATGCCATGCTTTCCAAAAGAAGGGTTTGTTATGGATAAGTAGGGCTGTGTTATGCCAGATGGTGGAGGAAAGGAAATCAGCAATGGTCGTGGGAGGGGAATGGGAAGAAGATAAGAGCAGTTTAGTAGTAAATTTATGAATGGGAGTGGAAATGGAAGAGGGTTTGCGGGAGAAGGAAAGATATTCAGCGACGGAAAAAGGAGAAAGAAGAAGACGCTCAAATTTAGCCCATAAGGGACAAAGGGTGCTGGGATCTTGCAACCAGAAGGAGGCTTGTCGTAATAAAAACGCTTTATGGTAAGCAGGGAAGTCTGGGAAGTTAACTCCACCCTCCGTCTTAGGACGAATCAGTCGGGCGAGAGACATTCTAGACCTTTTCTTATTCCAAAGAAAGGACATCAGAATGGAGTTAATTTTTTAAAACAAATTTGGAAGGAATGGATACTGGAATGTTAGAAATAGTATAGAGGACTATGGGAGACAACATCATTTTATATTATTATTATATAATTATATTATTATATTCTTATATAGCGCCAGAATCGACCCCTGAAGGGGTATCTCCGCGCTTGCCTTGGGAACCCGTCTTGGTTTTTCCCTGTGAGATAGCCCCTACAGGGCATCCCCAAGGTGAAAGCCAGGCATCCGGCCGCGGGGGCCGTTGTGGAGATTAAGCAAGCTTAATGCCCAGAGTTGCAGAGTGTGAACCCATGATTAGGTCAGGCGCCGAAGCGAGAATTATCGAGTCCATGGACATTTGAGCTCAAGACCCTGCCGCGTCCGGAATTAAACTCTGGTCCCGGGTCTGACCTCTGCTTCAGGGTCTGCCTGCTCTAACCAGTGAGCGACACTTTAATAGTGTCAAGGCGGCCCCACCAGGACAGGTAAAGAGGATGCCACTTGGACGTTAAATCCACTAATTTTTGGATGCATTTGGATAGACAGAGGGAAACAGTATCTGGAATGGTAGGAGTAATATGCAAACCGAGGTATTTAATATGGGGGAATTTCCATGTAAAGTTAGAGGCAGCAAAATCAGGTTTAAATGTAAATTTCGTCAAGGGTAGGATCTCACATTTATCATTATTAAGTTTATAGCCAGATATTTGGGAGTAATCATTCACTTCAGCAAGGAAGGCGGGAATCGAATCAGTGGGGTTAGTGATAAAAAGAAGGATGTTGTCCGCGTATGCGGCTAGCTTAACTTGGGAGTCTGATATTTGAAAGCCCTGAATGGTAGGATTCTGACGAAGTTTAGACAAAAAGGGTTCTAAGGCCAAATTAAAAAGAAAGGGAGATAGGGGGCACCCTTGATGGACACCTCTTCCCAAATCAAAAAAGGAGGGTATTTGACCATTAGCACAAACAGCTGCACGTGGATTGGAGTAAACTAAGGAAACCAGAGAAATAAATTTGGGACCATAACCAAACCAATGAAGGGTGTTAAAAAGATAGGTCCATTCAACTCTATCGAACGCCTTTTCAGCATCAAGGGCAATGGCCGCAAGGGAATGGGGTAAATGACGGGATTTAGATAAGACATTGAATAGCAGTCTAGTTTTGTCAGTGATAAAACGGCCCTTGACAAAGCCTGACTGTTCCTCACCCAGAAGATCCGGGAGAAGAAGATCAAGACGTGCTGCAAGAGAAATATTTTATAATCAATGTTGACCAAGGAGATTGGCCTATAATTCTTACAATTTTGGGCATCTTTCCCCTCTTTGGGTATGAGACAGATGTGTGCATCAGAGAAAGAACCTGAGGAAGATCCCAAGGTGAGGAAAGTGTCAATGAGGGAGTGTAGTTTAGGGATGAGAAGTTTTGAAAAGTGAAGGAAAAATTCAACAGTAAAGCCATCCGGCCCAGGAGCTTTATCTTTTTGGAGATTCTGAAGTGCTGTGAGTAACTCTTGTTGAGAGATATTAAGCTCTGAATGAGAGAGGTCAAGCGGGAAGTGAGCTGGCTTTTGGATGTTGGAGAAAAAGCGGTCTAAGGATTGAGAGGAGGGTTGGGTTTCGGAAGAGTATAAGGTTTTGTAAAAGGCAGAAAATGCAGCAAGAATGTCTGTATCTTTATGTTTGAGAACAGAGTGTGTGTCATAGATTGATTCAATATTTAGTTTGTTAAGCTTTACTTTCAGATAATTAGCTAGAATCTTGCCAGCCTTATTTTTGCCCCCATAAAACTTTGCACTTGATTTCAATAAATATAAAGACGCATCATCCATGGACTTTTTGTTGAATTTCATTTTGGCATTAATCAGGGCTGTTAAACTGTCCTGCGATCGGGAAGTAAAATAAGAATGCTCCAATTTCTTAATATCAAGAAGGAGCAGCTGTAAAGCTACGAGCAGCCCTCCGTTTTTTCGCCACAAAGCCAATTATAAAATCCCTTGCTGCGGCCTTGAAGGCATCCCAGGTGGTGTGTTTAGGAATGGAGGGAGTGTCATTAAGTAAAAAAAAATCATCTGAAAATTCACTGATGGATGCAGTGAACTTGGAATCCAAGAGTAGGGAATTATTAAAGCGCCATATCTTGGGTCCAACTGATTTAGGGAGAATGTCAAGTTGAACTAAAGTGAGGGCATGATCTGAAAGTAAAATCGGGCCAATCTCTGCATGAGTAAGGGTTTGGGCAATGTCATCAGTAACAAAAATGTAATCAATTCGGGATTGAGAATGATGACAGGGACAGTAAAAAGTGAATTCCTGCAGCTCTGGATTACATAAGCGCCAGGCATCAGTGAGCTTATGTTGAGAGATAGCTTGAGAGAAGAGTTTATGTGACTTATTAGGAACAAAGTGAGCCTTGGAATGTCTATCCAAAAAGGGGTCAAGGGGCTGGTTACAATCTCCCGCTAAAATAAAGTTGTCAACAATAAATCTGGTAATATGATGGGAAAATGTATACCAGAAAGTAGGATCACCAGCGATGGGGGCATAGACATTTAGAAGGGAAAGTCGAACATTCTTAATAGAAAGCTTAACATATGTCCAGCGACCACCATCGTCTGATTCCTGAGTAAGCAAGGAGTGAGAAAGATTTTTGTGGCATAAATTGTCTACTCCATTACGCTTGCCATCCCCTGGAGAGTAGTAAACATCACCCACCCAACCTCTCTTCAGTTTAACAGATTCTTCAGCAGACAAATGAATTTCTTGCAAAAAATCAATATCAACATTTAAACGTGCAAGGTGTGACAAAATTCTCTGTCGTTTGATAGGAGAATTGACACCCTTAACATTCCATGTAACTATTTTTAACGACATAGCATGAAAATGAGAAAGAAAATGTCAATAAAAAAAGGAATATAATAAGTACCCAGAATAATGAAATGAGCAAAAAGGATATGAGAGTCAAAAAGAAGTAAAGTAATGTGAGATCGAAAGTTAGTAAGGAGGAAGTACAAGTGAATAAGCAGGAAAAATGCTAGAAGGATGAGAAAAAATGAAGAAAGAAGATTCAGAAAAGAGAGGGGCAAGATCGAGAGTGAATAAAGAATGATGAGTAAAAGGTCCAAAGAAAGAAGGAGAGAAAAAGAAGAAGAGAAGAAAAGTAAATAGAGAGTCATGATGTGGAGTAAAAAAGAGGTAGGAAAAACCAGTTGAATGAGGAAACAAAGTACAAGTGAATGAGAACGAGGAAAGAAAGACACCTTTGAGCAAAGAAAAATTGGAGAGAAAGACAAGATTAAAGACAAAAAGGGAGTAGCGAGTAACAAGGGAAGGAAGGAGAACGTACTTACGAAGGGTGAAATTGGGGAAGGACAATCACGAGGGAGAGGAGACGAGGAGAAAAACCTGAGGGGGGAGCGCCAACTGGAGGAGGCAAAACAACCGATGTAAACGAACCACCAGACCGAGGGGAAGACACATTGGAAACTGTAAAACCTGTGGAAGAGAAGAGAGAACAAAAAACTTGAGGAGAAGGAAACATCAGAAGATTCACTGATAAGGACGAAATGTCAAACAAAAAAGGGAAGCATATGAACGAATTATAGAGCAATAGGGGAAAGATAGAAAACAGGAGGGAATACACATGAGAGGGTTAAAACAACATGATAATTACAAGTACAGATAACGTCAACACTAACTGTGCATATTAATTAATGAACAACAACAAGAACCATGAAGGAAGGATCGCATAAGAAAGGGGTGAATCAGTGTGACAAACACAGACAACATAGAGTCAACACTAAACGTGTAGACAGATTAATGAACCCCAACGACTCATGAAAGTCATGGAGGGAAAGCTGATGATGAGCTGGAGAGGTCCATATCAGACGTTTGGCAGGAATTCAGGAAGCTCCGAAGACGAACAGGATCCTCATAGGTCGTCGTTTTGTTGTTGTGAGTGACTCTGAAAAGACAAGGGTGGAAAAGGCCGTATCTGGCACCAATGGAACGAAGCTCTGGTCGCATATCCAAAAAAGCTTTACTGCGAGTGGCTGTAGCTCTGGAGTAATCCTGCGCGAAGAAGAGGGTTGATCCTGACCATGTAAGGCGGGGAGAAGCACGGGCTGCTGAAAGGACTTTAAGAACTTCAGTGTATTCCATGAAATACATGATGACACCTCTTGGTCTTGAAGAAGTAGAAGAAGGTGAAGAAGAAATGCTGCCTAGCCTATTTGCTCGCTGGATGTTGAGCACGGTGCCTTCAGGTAAATGAAGGAGCTTAGGTAGGAAGGATTTGAAGAAAGCAACGGGGTCGTTCCCCTCACAATTCTCCGCCAGGCCATAAATTCGGAGGTTGTTGGTCGATTTCGGTTCTCAAGCTCCTCAACCTGCTTCTGGAGAGAGGAAATCTGCGACTGCATGTGCGTCACCTTGGAGGAAGATTCCTGGAGAGAAGATATGGTACACTCCACCTTCGTCACTCTCGCATCCATCTGTGACCAATTATCAGTTAGGACTTGCAATTTGGAGTTGGTTTCCTCCATGAAAGGACGAAGAGCACGTATTTCCTCCAACAGTAGCTCCATAGATACAGCTGAAGTAGAGCCCGTCGGTGATGGAGGGTCCTTTTTAAGACGCTTTGTTGTGGCCTTTCCGGAGGTTTGAACCGGACGTTCCGTGTTGGACTGCGACATTTGGAGAGCGAGTGCCTGAGAAGCTTCCAGTTGCGCCAATGCAGAGAAGACTTTTGAATTTTTGATGAAGACACGTCGTGGAGCTTTAGAAACACGACCAATTACACCTCTTTCCATATGATGAAAGTCGCCTTCCTGGAAGCAAACAGAGGGAAAACTGGAACCTGGAATACCTCGTGCTTACGAGGGTCAGTGCATGGGCAGAGGGGCAGCTCTGTCAGCAGAAGTGTGCAGGAGCTAAAAAGAGAGGTCCAAAGAAGAGAAAAAAGAGAACCACTTCAAAGCCATTTAGGAACGTAAATGGCTGCCAGAGAGTCGCCTATGAATGTCCATTCACTTAAGTCAGAGAACCCTCATGTAAGAGAGCAAAGTACAGAATATCCGCAAAGATGACAAGCAAAAAGGTGATTCATTGTAGAGAGGGGAACCTCAGTGGGAAATTCACAATACCACAGTAAGTAATAACAGTCTGAGGCGGGTACGCAATCTAGTAAATGCGCAGGTAGCGTGAAGAGCTGCAGAAATGAAGGAAGTCCAAAATTGAGACAACGCAGAGGAAGTAAATTGGGCTTGGTAAAGAGCAGGGATAAGTTATTTTCGTGAGTAAGCCAGGTGAGGAGAGTGCCGAATGAGAACAAAATGGCGGCCAAAATTGCGAAATTCGCGTTTAATATTCACATGAGCTGAGGCAGGCAAAATGAGAACATCAGCAGCACAAATACGGAAGAACTAGCTCACCATGAGCAGCTGCATGAGGCTAGGGCACTTCAGGAGGTCGGCATCTGTGGAAGCGGGTAGCGCGTCAGACGCGCGATGCAGAATCAAAATGGCGGACGCGGCCGTCAGGAAGCCGCGGCCGCTCGATACCTTGGCTGGAAAGTGGGAGAAATGCCCATGAGAAGCCTCGGATTAAGCATGGGCGGAAAATCCGTTTCGCTCGCGGATTTTGCGGATTTTCGGTAAATTCGCAATCCGCGAGATTCGCAAATCTCCCGCAAAATCCGCAAATCCGCGAGCAGCGGATTTTGCTCGCACTGCTCGCGTGAGTTCGCGGCTTCCCAGTACAACTTCGCGCCCCGCGAATAAGCGCTAAATTGCAGAAATACGATTTTAGCAAAACTGAAACTACTTACCAGGTTCAAAAGTTCAGGCTCATCATTAGTAGCCATTTCCTGTAGTGCTTCCTGAGGGGCCCCTCCAGAGTTCAGTTGCCAGTTGCAACTATTATGTGACCCTGCTCTGAACCTCAGAATAGTTACACATATGCCACAAAGGTCCTGAATTACAGCTAAGGGAGACAAGCAGGAGCCAGGCTGGAAGTTCAAATCCATTAATCAGCCCCTAATTCATTATTGTCAGTTGGGGCAGGGCAGGTGTTTTGCAACAATGAAAGCACTTAGCAAGTGCAAAAGATCACTAATCAGGAAGCACTAAGGAAGCAGGTGCCAGCTAAAAAAATATTCTGTGACACATTAATCAGCCCCAAATTAATTCAGGTCACTTGAGGCATGGAAGGTGTGCTTGCGTTGCCACAATAATGTACACTGACTGGACAACCAGAGGGTGCTGTGATGAAACAGAGGGTGGCATGGGTGGGCCAGAGGGTGGCATGAGTAGTCAGAGAGTGGCAGTGGTGACAGAGAGTGGCAGTGATGAAGAAGAGTGTCCCAAACAGGCTGGACACGTAGAAACAACAAGTTCGCGAAACTTGCGACCCGACAGGTAAGTTCGCGTTTTGCGAAATTGTACAAAACCCTCGCGAACTGGCAGAAACCCGCGCGAACACACAAAAAAAAAATCCGCAAATTCGCGAGAATTGGCGGATTTTGCGGATTGCGAGTTCGCAAATCCGCAAAATTCACGAACGCGAGATTCGCAAAATTCGCCCATGCTTACCTCGGATGCGTGTCACTGCATTCCCCTGACACTCCGACCCAAGAATCTTCTCCAAGAAGGTGGCTGCGGTAGGTGAAGAAGGGTGAGTCCTCTGGTCAGCACGGAGCGCTCACATCGGAGCCGCCGTCCACGCCGGCGCCAAGCCACGCCCCCCTGTAATGCAGTTTTAAAGCGGAATTTTGACCTGGCAAAATAAGCCTTTTCTCAAGACTAAAGATTCCTTTTTAATACTCATAGGCAATCCGTAGGAAGAGCCATATATGCCCATAAAGCAGGGTGCATGCTACTTAAACTTAGGGTATGTGTACTTAGGCTTTACATGTCCTGAGAGTGAAATACTCCTAAAGTTGTTTTTCACAGTAGTAGGGATATCTCTACCGCTGACTAACAGTGGGTTACCTTATTAGACGTAATAAGTGACGAATTCAGTTTCGGAGCAGATAGAAAAATACCTAGTCCACGCATTTTAATTGTAATATCCTATCTGCTTTAATGGTAAAGGTGGATTTTAAGTTATTATACTGTACATGCCACTTTTAGAATGTTGACATTTTCCTGCCTAAATTAAATGTGCCAGTGTTCAGGATCACATGACTGTAATGGCTCTTCTGGTGTGTGGTACCTTCCTTCTAGACAGGGAACAAAAGGAACTTGGATGTGGGGAAGGGTGGTCCTCTTTTGAGCAGGATGGCATGGGGTCTGTAATCAGCCCTTCCTGGGCTTCAAAGGGTAGGCTGAGGGCTGTGCCCTTCACTTCCTGGCTTCTGAGCCTGCCTGCTCAGTCCCTGGCAAGTGCAACTGACACCTGGGCCTTCCTGCGCAATACTACCCTAGACAGTTTAGAGCCAGGGTTTGAAGGGTTAAGTTATAGAACTAACTTGACTGTTGAAAAAATGTTTTCCTATATGCAGATAACTTTAGAGTTGTTTGTTGAATTTTCACAAGATACGCATAGGTAGCTTATGGGTAACGTACTCTTGTTCCTATTACATTTGTTGTGCAGGACCATGAAGTAAAGCAGCACAGTTACCATAGTGTTCTACATGTGTTCAGTTTTTAATAACTTTAGCATTTTTTACAAATCCATATGAAATTTAGCTGCCATTTTGAATGCTTAAGGCTCTGGTTGCACCTTGGGCAGAGTTCTATTTCTAGGTGGGATACAGCTCCACCCAATGATACCTACCTCAATGATCCCGTAACTGGATGTAGACATGAGCTGCAAGATTTACAGTTTTCACAAACATTTTGTTTCTATCTCAGATGAATAAAAACAATGCCTTCACAGAATGTGCTGGATATTTAGTGTTGTTTGCTGCATAATTGTCAACCTTGCCACATAATTTGGACCTTCATGCCTCATAATCATAGTAGCCCTCACAACGGTAAAGCTGTGCACAGTGGTTGTAGGGGCTGTCATTATGAGTTTAAATTCATATTTCATAGACAACTTACATTTTGTTCTCCATGTTTCAGGGTTACTGTGAAATATAGGTTTTTATGCCACTGCATTCTGTGCTTTAAAAGCACCCAAGCATGTGTTCTATTGTAAAAAGTATGTATTGTAAACCAAGTAAATAAAATAATACGATATACCACCATATGTTTAAAAACAGTACTCACTACCTGTTTGTTCCTCTGCATTTCGCTTAAACATGGATAAACACTCTTGCCTCCGTTCAGACACACGCCAGCCAGTACTTTAGTCAAACCGATTATTTGTGGCCTTAAATAACACCTTCCCAGACACCAAAAATATTCTGGTCAATCCACCAGTCTGCAGTAGCCGAAGAGATATCTGTTGTTGGCAGCAGAGCTTTCTGTGGGTGTGCTCTGTAGTAGTCTAAATAAGGAATGAGAGGGGGAATATGAAGAGAAAGTAACCATGACTGTTTAATAACCTTTTTTTCTCTGTTTCAAGCACTAACACCTACATAGAGGCCAGGTAGGGAGCGGTTAACGGTCTACTGTTTTGAAATGTGGAGTCTCGCGCGGCTACAAACAGTTTTGACTGTTGAGTGACATTGGCACGCTATAAAGAGAGGTCACTGTGCAATCTGTCAATTTAACGCTTTATGTGGAGTTGTTTATTGTGTCTGTGTGTTGAGCAATGTGAGCCCAGAAATAACTGAGGTCACATTTCACCTTGAAAATCCACTCGCCATCTGTCTGGGTTTCATCTTCAGACCCCGTCCATCTGCTCCTCAGGCCGCCCTCATGAGAGGCCCTGTAAAGCCATATGGTTTTCCCAGGTGTCTCTTTCTTGAAAGGTTGTGTTACTGTAAATTTAACTTGATCGCAATAAAGGTTAACACTCATGCTCGACTTTATTTAATTGAATTAGAATGCCATTTCCATAACCATAACTAGGTTAAGTGGACGTAAAATAGACACAGTAGCAAAAAACATATAATAATAAAGAGACCTGACTTTGCCTCTGCGTCTGGCTTCGTGCCTTATTCAACAGATAGTAACGTGTGTTCGGTTTCTGTGGGAACTGGACATGTGTATTATGTTTGCACAAATAATAAAATTGATCTAAACACTTAGGCCCTGATTATGAGTGAGGCAGAGTAGAATTACCCTATGTAAATCTGACGTACCTGATCATGAATGGACTGATATTTCCGCACCCAGTTTTCCCAGACCATATTTTACCAGCCAGTAATTCAATCTTAAATTGCCTGACACTTTGCAGCTACGCCTCGTCCCACACTTAGAATTCAACGCTGCTCCAGGGCAAACCTTATCTGTCCCATCCCTTCCCTATTCCCCAAACTGCATCCTTCAACCCAACCCAACATAGATGCCCGGCATTTATTTATTTATTTATATTTTTATATCGCGCCTGAGTAAGCCCCGAAGGGGTATCTCCGCGCGTAGCTTCTGTAGGGGATAAGAAACATACTAGGGCATGACAGTGTAGGAGAGCTTGAGGGAATTAGTCTTGGGTGAAAAGGTATGTTTTTAATTTCTTTCTGAAAGAGAGGAGATTAGGGATTTGTCTCAGCTGAGGAGGCAGAGAGTTCCATAGCATTGGGCCTTTGAGTGAGGGAGCCCGTCCTCCCTGTCTTGCTCTCGTCACTCTGGGCACCTGCATCAACACGGTGTTGCTTGAGCGCAAGGCACGTCCAGGAGAGTAAGGGACAAATATGTCTCTTAGATATTTGGGGCCAGACCCATAAATACACTTATGCATTATACAGCATAGTTTAAAATTGACGCGTTGTCTCACCTGGAGCCAGTGAAGATGAGAGAGGAGTGGACTTGAGGGAGTTCGGGGGAGGGCATTCAAGATGAGTCTTGCTGCAGTGTTCTGCACCACCTGCAATCTGCACAGTTGTTCTTGATTGGCAGAGATGAGTAGTCCATTACAGTAATCTATCCGTCCGATGACCAGTGCTTGTACCAACGTCTTCCTGTGGATGTCGGGCAGGAAGGGGAAAATGCGTCGTAGAAGTCCGATTACTCGGAAACAAGTTCCCGTAACTTGATTGACATGATCTTTTAGTATCAATGCTTGGTCTAGGCGCACTCCCAAATTTTTGATGGTCTGTTTTGGCACGGGGACAGGTCCTAGCTCAAGTGGCCACCAGTCGGGGGACCAAAGCAGGGTGGTCCCTCCAAACAACATGACTTCGGTTTTGGTCACATTGCATTGGAGGAAGTTCTGGGCCATCCAACCTGCCACAGCTCTCATACCATTTTGAAAGGATTGCATGACTGCAGGTGTGATGGTTTGGAAGGGAAACAACAACTGGGTGTCATCAGCGTAGGAGATTGGGGAGAACCCGTAAGATCTTATGATGTCCGCCAAGGGGGCCACGTACACGTTGAATAACGTGGGGCTTAGACATGAGCCCTAAGGCACTCCCTTGGTGAGCTTCCTACGGATAGATTTGTGGGAGCCTAATTTGACACCTTATTGCCTGTCCGCAAGAAAGCTTTCAAGCCATGCCAGGGCGGTCCCTTTTACTCCCACCTCCCTCAAGCGGCCGAGAAGGATTTTATGCGACACCGTGTCGAAGGCAGCGGACAAATCCAATAGCACCAGAATCACTGAGCTCCCCCCGTCAAGTGACATCCTGATGTTATCAGTCACTGACAGGAGGGCTGACTCTGTGCTATGGTTTGGCCTAAAACCAGATTGGGAGTGGTCTAGGCCGCCCGCTGCCTCGATGTAATTGGACAGGTGGGCGTTGACATGTTTCTCGGCCAGCTTGCTAAGATATGGTAGGAGGGAGATGGGCCGGAAGTTGGAGAGCTCCGTCCAGGGGAGAGCAGCATTCTTGCGGATGGGGTTCACCACCGCTCTCTTCCACTCAGTTGGTACGTAACCCTTCTTCAAAGACTGGTTGATTACATCTTGAATGTGAGGGCCTAACAAAGTGCTCAGGGGGGCTAATGTTTTGGCAGGAATAAGGTCGTCCGGAGACCCAGATTTTACATGGGTCATTAATGTTTGGAGCTCTCTATTATTGATAGGGGGAAAAGTGGTCAGCGTGAAGTTTGTATTTTCAGTGGGGAGGGGGGAAATCAGGGTGCCTTTATCTGTTTGGGATGCTAGGATTTTATCGTAGATGGATTCTATTTTGTTTTCAAAATATAGGGAGACTTCCTCGCATAGATTTTGCGAGAAGTCATCCGGGCTTACACATGCCATTGGCTTGACAAATGTCTCAAGAATCCTATAGAGTTCTTTCGGTGAATTGCCAGCTTCCATGAGTTGTTGTGCTATGCTATTTTTGCGGGCAGCTTTAACATGTTTATAATAATTTGTTTGGGCTGCACGGTGGGCCTTCTTGTTTTCCTCCGAATGGAATTTTCTCCACCTCTTCTCTATCCTCCTACATTCTTGCTTCTCCTTTCTGAGAGCCTCGGTGTACCATTTTTCCTGTTTAGCCACAGGAAATTGCCTAAAAGCTTTCAAGGGGGCAATTTTATCAATGGCTACAGTAAGTGAGTCCTGAAATATTGTTAAGCTATGTTCCACTTCATCTGTGTCTTTAATATCGGGTTTTTTCCAAACCTTTTGTAGTGCCTCTAATGTGAGTTTATGCCACTGTCTGCGCATAGTAGGGGGTAGGGATTTCTTACAGGAGCCTTAGTAAATTTTAAGAATAGTAAACTCTAATAGAAAGTGGTCAGACCAGTCTAATTGGTTTGGTTTATTGCAGGATATATTATCAAAATTAGTATATATCAAATCAATGCAATGTCCACCTTCATGTGTGGGACCCTGTTTTTTTTGTGTAAGGCCAATAGTCGCCAGATCAGCAGACAGGCTCTTAGTCTCAGATGATTCAGGTTGATCAGTATGTATGTTGAAATCCCCTAGAAGAAGGAAATCCTCTTTAGCCCGTATATGTGGGCCAAGTATTTCTAGGAGGGATATAGAAAAACTTGGACATGTTATTGGAGGTCTATAAATGAGTGCTCTCTTGCTGGTCTTTCTGTTGGGGAAAGTGATTCTATAGATCATTATTTCCAATTCTTTACAGCATTGCTTGTCTAGGATGTCCAGTTTAAGGTGCTCTTTATAAATTATAGCAATGCCGCCACCTATTTTTTCGGGGCGGTCTGAATGGTGAAATTTGTATCCCTCTGGTACTCCCAGAGCAATCGCAGATATTGTGTGGGGCTTTAGCCAGGTTTCAGTAATGAAACAAATATCCGGGGTCAAGGTGTGTACCAGGTCCCAGATTTCGATTTGGTGTTTGGGCATTGATCGAGCATCTATGAGAATGCAGTGCAAATCATCAGAGGACATACTTAGTTTGTGTAAGTCAGAAGAATTGATAGTGGAGTAATGGCAGTTTAGGCATGAGAAGGGTCCTTCTGGACATGGCCAGTTGTCACACGTATAACAGTGAGAAATAGGTTGTCTTAATTTTTGTAATGATGATGCCTCATACCTGATATGTTTGGCCACGCAATTGGGCGGCATAGTGAGGACCCCTCGCCCCGTCGCCTCGTCCTGTCGCGGACGGGCGCAGACGGGCAGCTCTTTGGCTGGTCTTCGGCTGAAATGAGGCTGCGCGCAACCGCTGCTAAATAGCCCCCTGGAAACAGCTAGAGCGCTAACCACTCCCGGAAGTGCCTGGCCCTCACCTGTCCGCCCTCCGCACAATGGTAATGAATTACCGAGTCGGAACGAGGCGGGCAGGAAGTGGGATCGAGACCAGCACTCCGGTAAGTTAGAGGAAGTTAAAAAAGTATTAAACGAGTTTAGTGCGCAAATCGTTAAAAGTGCACAAGTTTATCTAAAATCACAGCAATCTTAAAAAGCGGCTATTTAAATGCAGCTCTACAATGTCACTCTATAGTTTGTATTCCCTTGCAGCAAGCTAGCGGAATGGAGACACTGCCACCGTCTCCCACCGCAGCTGCGCTATGAGAGGCTCCGCCTAAATAGCCACCCTGGAAACAGCTAGAGCGCTAACCGCTCCCGGAAGTGCCTGGCCCTCACCTGTCCGCCCTCCGCACAACGGTAACGAATTACCGAGTCGGAACGAGGCGGGCAGGAAGTGGGATCGAGACCAGCACTCCGGTAAGTTAGAGGAAGTTAAAAGAGTATTAAACGAGTTTAGTGCGCAAATCGTTAAAAGTGCACAAGTTTATCTAAATTCACAGCAATCTTAAAAAGCGGCTATTTAAATGCAGCTCTACAATGTCACTCTATAGTTCGTATTCCCTTGCAGCAAGCTAGCGGAATGGAGACACTGCCACCGTCTCCCACCCATATGGTGGGAGACGGTGGCATTTTTACCTCTTGCTTAAAGCGGGTGGTAAATAAATGTGTTAAACCCCATGCAGTTGTGTTGCTATTTTCTAGAGTTGTAGTTTGCACATCATACTTTCTTACACCCCTCTATGCAGGATCGAGCCAGATTTGTATGTGGCTGGGTCTAATCTGAGGTGGCATGGTGGCCAAAGAAAGATAGACTGGGATGTGGCCCCAGGACAGTTACCAGTGGCTAATTCAAGCATCCTACCCATCAGTTTTTTGTTTACTTCAGTGATACACCCTCAGTGCGACTGATATGCCCACACATGAGTCCAGAGTTCACTTTGCCACTGGAACCAGGCTGCACCCGACTGAAGGGGCCAACTAGTGCGAAACCGGTCCTGGGTTGCTTGTGCCCTGGTTCATAGAGGATTTGTCCTTGGCTTTTCGGGCTTGGCTGTTCCTATTGTAACAAGATCTAGGTTTACTTGCATATGACTCGGTTTAATCTGAGGTGGCATGGTGGGCACACAGTGATGGGCTGGGATACAGTCCCATTCAATTACCATTGGCTGAGATGTATTCAATCATCCCACCCGTCACGCTTTTGTTTACTTCTTTCAATGCTCCGGATTGTGGTCATTGTTGCAATTTAAATATACATTTCGTTTAGTCCTCCTTTCAATTACCACCCGCTCTGCCTTGTCCCTGCTTTTTTTTTGCAATGTTCAACCTAAAGAGAAACACCACCACCATTCTTTGGACTGACAGGCCCAGTGCTGGTCTTGAAGTCACCATATTGGGCACAAGACCTTACCACCCTCACTGTTTTAATAATTTCGCCCATAATTCCACTATGTCAATTTAAATTTAGGCCATCATCCTGAAGAGCAGTGCATCACCCTTTTATGCTTTTGTCCCACCATCAAGCTATTGAGCCGTTAGTGCAATGAGGCTCGTGTGCCATCACCAGGGTCAAATTAACATGGCACAACCATTGGCAGTAGGTCTATCTTTGAAGTGCAAACTCTGTGCGTGCCAATGTCTCCATGTGTGAGGGCATTAAAACAGACTTTTTAAATATTCTTTCCAGTTAGCCCTGAAGCCACTGGGAGAATTACAAAAAGAAAGAAGGGAAATGTTTGTCCCCGACAGGAGTGTGGAGAAGCAAATCGGAACAAAAACAAGCATTTGCAATGCAATAGGTCTCGCATTCGGAAAGGGTGAGCTATTGGTATTGTAAATGACACTTTTTTTAATATGTGTTGACTTTGAAAATATATAAATTAATAGCATTGTTATTCCCAAAGCCAATAGCTTACACTTTCCTAATACGAGTCCAATAGGCTATTGCAATGCTTGTTGGTTGCAAACAAGGACAGTGCTGTTGTGGTGCTGAGTGATGATGTGGTTGGGCTGAGTGATGTGGGGGTGCCCCTGAGTGATGTTGTGGTGCCCCTGAGTGATGTGGTGGTGCCCCTGAGTGATGTGGTGGTGCCCCTGAGTGATGTGGTGGTGTTCCTGAGTGATGTGGTGGTGGTCCCGAGTGATGTGGTGGTGTTCTCGAGTGATGTGGTGGTTTCCCTGAGTGATGTGGTGGTGTCCCCGAGTGATGTGGTGGTGTCCCTGAGTGACGTGGTGGTGTCCCCGAGTGATGTGGTGGTGTCGCCGAGTGATGTGGTGGTGTCCCCAAGTGATGTGATGGTGTCCCAGAGTGTTGTTGTGGTGTCCCCGAGTGATGTGGTGGTGTTCCTGAGTGATGTGGTGGTTTCCCTGAGTGATGAGGTGGTGCCCCTGAGTGTTGGAGGGTGGAGTTGGAGGGTGGAGTTGGAGGGTGGAGTTGGTGTTGGAGGGTGGAGTTGGAGGGTGGAGTGAGAGTTGGAGGGTGTAGTTGGAGGGTGTAGTTGGAGGGTGGAGTTAGAGGGTGGAGTTGGAGGGTGGAGATGGAGTTGGAGGGTGGAGTTGGAGTAGAAGGGTGGAGTTGGAGTTGGAGGGTGGAGTTGGAGGGTGGAGTTGGAGTTGGAGGGTGGAGTTGGAGAGTGGAGTTGAAGGGTGGAATTGGAGGGTGTAGCTGGCGTTGGAGGGTGGAGTATGAGTTGGAGGGTGGAGTTGGAGTTGGAGGGTGCAGTTGGAGGGTGGAGTTGGAGGGTGGAGTTGGTGTTGGAGGGTGGAGTTGGTGTTGGAGGGTGGAGTTGGAGGGTGGAGTTGGAGTTAGAGGGTGGAGTCGGAGTTGTAGGGTGGAGTTAGAGATGGAGGGTGGAGTTGGAGTTGGAGGGTGGAGTTGGAGGGTAGAGTTGGAGTTGGAGGGTGGAGTTGGAGGGTGGAGTTGAAGGGTGGAGTTGGAGGGTGGCATAGGAGTAGGAGTTGGAGGGTGGAGTTGGAGGGTGAAGTTGGGGGGTGGAGTTGGAGTTGGAGGGTGTAGTTGGAAGGTGGAGTTGGAGGGTGGAGTTGAAGTTGGAGGGTGGAGTTGGAGGGTGGAGTTGGAGTTGGAGAGTGGAGTTGGAGTTGGAGGGTGGAGGGTGGAGTTGGAGGGTGGAGTTGGAGTTGGAGGGTGGAGGTGGAGGGTTGAGTTGGAGTTGGAGCATGGAGTTGGAGGGTGGAGTTGGAGTTTGAGGGTGGAGTTGGAGGGTGGAGTTGAAGGGTGGAGTTGGAGTTGGAGTTGGAGGGTGGATTTGGAGTTGGAGGGTGGAGTTGGGGGCTGGAGGGTGGGGTTGGAGGGTGGAGGGTGGAGTTGGAGGATGGAGTTGGAGGGGGGAGTTGGAGGGTAGAGTTCTAGTTGGAGGGTGGAGTGTGAGTTGCAGGGTGGTATGGAGTTGGAGGGTGGAGTTGGAGTTGGAGGGTGGAGTTGGAGGGTGGAGTTGGAGTTGGAGGGTGGAGTTGGAGGTTGGAGGGTGGAGTTGAAGGGTGGAGTTGGAGTTGGAGGGTGGAGTTGGAGGGTGGAGTTGGAGGGTGGAGTTGGAGTTGGAGGGTGGAGTTGGAGGGTGGAGTTAGAGTTGGAGGGTGGAGTTAGAGTTGGAGGGTGGAGTTGGAGGGTGGAGTGTGGAGTTGGAGGTTGGAGGGTGGATGGTGGAGTTGGAGTTGGAGGGTGAAGTTGGAGGGTGGAGTTGGAGTTGGAGGGTGGAGTTGGAGTTGGAGGGTGGAGTTGGAAGGATGAGTTGGGGGCTGGAGGGTGGAGTTGGAGGGTGGAGTTGGAGGGTGGAGGGTGGAGTTAGAGGGTTGAGTTGGAGTTGTAGGGTGGAGTTGTAGGGTGGACTTGGAGTTGGAGGGTGTAGTTGGAGGGTGTAGTTGGAGTTGGAGGGTGTAGTTGGAGTTGGAGGGTGGAGTTGGAGGGTGGAGTTGAAGTTGAAGGGTGGAGTTGGATTTGGAGGGTGGAGTTGGAGGGTGGAGTTGGATTTGGAGGGTGGAGTTGGAGGGTGGAGTTGGATTTGGAGGGTGGAGTTGGAGGGTGGAGTTGGAGTTGGAGGGTGGAGTTGGAGTTGGAGGGTGGAGTTGGAGGGTTGAGTTGGAGTTGGAGGGTGGAGTTGGAGTTGGAGGGTGGAGTTGGAAGGTGGAGTTGGGGGCTGGAGGGTGGAGTTGGAGGGTGGAGGGTGGAGTTAGAGGGTTGAGTTGGAGTTGGAGGGTGGAGTTGTAGGGTAGAGTTGTAGGGTAGAGTTGGAGTTGGAGGGTGTAGTTGGAGGGTGTAGTTGGAGGGTGTAGTTGGAGGGTTGAGTTGGAGTTGGAGGGTGGAGTTGAAGTTGAAGGGTGGAGTTGGATTTGGAGGGTGGAGTTGGAGGGTGGAGTTGGATTTGGAGGGTGGAGTTGGAGTTGGAGGGTGGAGTTGGAGTTGGAGGGTGGAGTTGGAGTTGGAGGGTGGAGTTGGAGGGTTGAGTTGGAGTTGGAGGGTGGAGTTGGAGTTGGAGTGTGGAGTTGGAGTTGGAGGGTAGAGTTGAAGTTAGAGTTGGAGGGTGGAGTTGGAGTTGCGGAAGGACCGGGTGAGTGGGTATAAGATAGAGCGAATGGATATTTTTTGCACAAAAGCGAAGTGCTTAAGGATAGATTCTGGACAAGGGGCTACGTGCATAGGTGGAGTGTATGACTATCAGGAAGGTGTGCACAAGCCAGTGCATTATGAACAACGTACCGTAGATGTGAGGTGCAGAAGTGATGTGTGCACATGGACCATGTGTATACAGGAGAAATGCGTGCGCAGGATTATGTGTGAACAACAGTGCGACTCTAATGACAGACCCAACATAGGCTGAAATGTGGCCGCAAAATGCAATAAAAACAAGTCTTCGCGGCTCGATGCTGTTTGGGAGGTGGGAGGGGATGTAGGAGAGGGGGCAGTGATAGTGATGAAAGCGCTAGCGGCCGCATGCTGGCAAATGGTGACCTGCAGAGAGCGTGAATGGGAAGAGCGGCCGTGGGAGGTGGGAGGGGAAGTAGGGGAGTGGTGGTGTGTGATGTGCACACGGGGGTGGGGGAGCAGCAGCCTTTGAAGTGTGATTGGGGGAGCGACAGCCTTTGAAGTCTGATGCAAAACACAGACAAATGGTGGTGTGTGACGTGGCTGGCCTCATGCACGCGCCTGTCTCACATGAACTGTGTCCAATCCGCCGTTTTGGTAGACTATTCTTTGCTCTTACTATAATCTTGCCAGCAATGCGCAAGCGCATTGGCAGGCGAGACCTAAAAATGGAAAATTGGGGCAATTGTGCTGGCTTGTCCCCCAAGTCACTTGCAACTTTATCACAAATCATCTTCTGAAAATCGCAGAGCTCCTGAATGAGAGAAACGCGCCAGGCTGGTGATCAGTGGCCACAAGCAACAACTGGAGTCAGGGGGAAGGAAAGAAAGAGAGGAGAAGACACTCTGTCAGCCAGGAGTTAAAAGGTAAGAAAGGGAGGAGGAGCCTAACGCACGCCTAGCATGGCTGCGTAGGTGAGCAGCTCCGCCGGGTCGAAATCCTCGCCCCCATATCCTGACTCACTCCTGAGACGCAGTGACGATAAATGGCCAGCGGAGATCCCGCGCATCCCACTGAAGCAACTCCGGTCCCGCTGTGAGGTCGGGGCTGGAGCGGTGTGCGTAGACGTTTAGGCCCCTGTAGAGTGCTAAGCCCGGGGCTCGAGTGGGAGACGCGGCCAGTGGCAAGTTGAACAATAGCTGTGGTGGAAACCGGAAGTGCCGGCCTGAACGGAGGATCGCTGAATTTGGCCCACGAGTGGAGAGGCGGATCCGCGTACACCTAGCGGAACCACCCCCCCCCCCCACCCTCCCGGTTGCGCTCCCCGCTGGAAACACTGTGTTAGGCGAGGCATTTCTTCATACCGGTGGGATGCGGTTGAATAGACGGGGGCGCGAGAGCTCTTTGAAGGGACGTGTATGTGCAGACTTGGCTCTGGGAATAGAACGGAAAGCAGCAGACTGGGAGATGTGGCCCCCGGAGGGGAGAGAGCTGGGAGGCTTCTGTGGACGACGTACATTAGTCGCAGTAACAGGAAACAATCAGCGGAGATCCCGTGCACCTCCCCCTGAAGCAACTCCGGTCCACTGTATGGTCGGGGACCGGAGCGAAGGTCGAATACTTCTGGTGGCAAATCGATGAGCAGCCGTGTCCGAAACCGGAAGTGTCGGCCGGACCGTAGGAGTGCTGAATTTGGCCCAGAAGCGGAGAGGCAGACCCGCATACTCTGTTCTGAGGACTCCCCCGCCTCCCCCCCCCCCCCCAGATTGCGCCTCCCTCTACAGCCACCATGTGAGGCTGCCGGGGCGTTTCAGACGCACCAGTGAGAAGCTGCTGATTTCACCAGGACGGGGCACGAGAGCACTTCAGGGGTCGCGTGTGCTACAGATTTGGCTCCGGTTCCACAGCAGGAAAGAGAGCAGGAATGGTGGACTGAGGGACGCGGCCCTTGGAGAGTAGAGAGCTGGGAGGCCTCTGGAGACGCTGCCCTGCCGCTGAGAATACGACTACAGGAAACAGCTTCGGTCGGCCGCAGGGGGCGCGAGAGGCAAGGGTGACTGTCCCACTGGAAGTGTGTGCATTCTACTGCCTCGGTCGCAGGAAAAGAAACTTTTCCGTTATGCCCTGAGGACACTGTAGAGAAGTGTGGCTCAATGGTTAGAGCGGTAGACCCTGATGCAGTAGTCTGGCTGGGACCAGGGTTCAATTCCCACCTCGGCGGGTCTCGGGCTCAATTTCCTCGGATCTGATAATTCTCGCCTCGGTGCCTATTGTGATCATGAGCCCCACTCTGCACCTCTGGGCAATAGCTTGCTTAATCTCTACAACGGCCCCAACAACGCTGAGGATGCCTGACTTCACCTTGGGGGTGCCCAGGAGTGGGCTCCTCACAGGGAAAGGCCAGGAAGGGTTCCTCGGCGGTATTCGTACAAGCGCCTGAGATGCCTCCGGGTAGTCGTGCGCTGTATAAGTGCGTAATTATCATTTTACCTGGGCTCCCTGGCCTGCCGGTGTTGCTAACAACTGGTAAATGGAGGAGGCAGGTGAAAGACGGGAAGTGTGGCCTGAAGGTCGGTCCAACGCCCGGGGGAACTGTATGCACTGAGGCTGTGGGAGGCGGTGGGCCGGCGTGTGGAGGAAGTGGATATACATACTATGACATACACACTGTGGTGTGTGTCTCAGACGTTTTGCTAACTGTTGGGAGTTCTAGCAGGAGCTCAAGGATGGCATCCAAACCTGACTCCGAGAGGTCCCAGTCTCGGTCCTCTAGGGGAACTCGATATGTCCAGTCTAATAAATTGGACCGATACATGACGTCCAGGGGATTCGGGGAAGGAACCGACTGGCCCACTGATTGAACCTACGCTTCTTGATGTTATGGCAGTGATAGATGGGGTGAGAACATCTCTGGGACAGAAAATGGAGTCGCTTGATCATAAATTGGATACAGTAACTATTGAAGTAAATCTTTTTTTTTCAGTTTAATAGATTTTTATTAAGTTTTAACAGAACACAAGCAAAAACAATACAGTAATGAAGATAAATATAATAAGTTAAAACAATACGCAATATAATTGAGTAAGAACTCAAAAAAATAAAGAAAAGAAAAGAAGAAGAGGGGAGAAAGAGAGAGAGAGCAGAGGTGAAGGTAAGGGAGGGGGAAGAAGACAGAGAGAGTAGAAGGAAGAGGAGAAAAAGAAGCGAGGGGTAAGAAGAGAATATGCTGATATAATATAGGTCAAAAACATATGTCAGATGGGTAGAAGAGAGGTAAGTAAGAAAAGGGAGCCAAAGGAGATCAGATTTGATTTTTAAAGGAATAGAAGAAGAAGAGGCGGTAGAAATCCTATGTTCATCACATATGAAATTCCACCAAGTTGTGACAGAGAGTTTGGAATTATCTTTCCAACAAGATAAAATGACTTTAAATGCAACAGCAATGAACAAATCAAGTAATCTAGCATGAGAAGAGACCATATCTAAATCATCTGATACGGAACCTAAAAATACATTTGCTAACGTAAAAGGGCTAGAACAGTGAAACATACGCATGCACATATCCCATATAGATTTCCAAAATGAGAAGACAGAGGGGCATTCAAACAGTTGATGTTTTAGTGTACCTGTTTCAGAAGAACAAGACCAGCATACAGAAGGTGATGAAGGTGAAAACTTGCAAATACTTAGAGGTGTAAAAACAATTCTATGATAATTGAAAAAAAGGGACTGCGTAATGCGTGCAGCAATAGAAGTCTTAAATAATTTGGACCATAAACGATCCCAAACATCAACTGGTAACGAGAAGTTCAAATCATCTTCCCAAGCAATCTCAACAAAGGACTTGGGGCAAACAGAAACATTAGATACCAATAATTTGTATACAAGGGCAGCTTTTGGTTGGTGTAAAGAGAACAATGGGTAAAGTGGGGACATAGGGGAGAAGGAGGGTAGAGCATCCGTTGGTGAAAGGGAAGCTAAGTGAGAATGAATAGCATTAGTTATGATCGTATACTCCTGTAAACATGAAGCGGGCAGTTGATAAATCTTCTGCAATTCAAGAAAAGGGAGAATTGAATTATTAAAACAGAATTGATGTACAAAAGAAATACCCTTTTCTTTCCAATATTTGTAATAGAAAGACTTGCCCTTATATTTGAGAAATTTATTATACCACACAATGGACGATAAAAAGCATTGGAGGGGAGATGGGCCTTTAAAAAATGTGTCACGTGACAGCGATTGTGAATATTTCAGTACTGGGTGTTTGGACAAAAAGGAACAATTGGACATAAAAACAATATGCTGAAACGAAATGTTTTTCAATAAGGAGCTTTCAAACACCACCAATCTGGGTACCAGTGAAGTTAAAAAGTTATATGAGTGGTATAGTTTGAAATTAGGAAAACGAACACCTCCTTAACTTTTAGGCCTAATGAGAGTTTGCATAGCAATGCGGGGGTGTTTGTTATTCCATAAAAATGTAGAACATATAGAATTCAGACGGGCAAAATATGAGTAAGGGATTTTTATAGGGAGCATAGAGACAGTATAAAGAATATTTGGCGTAATCATCATTTTAACAGTGTCCAGCCTACCCCACCAGGACAAAAATAAGGGAGACCAGATTTGGAGAAGGGATTGGATTTTTTGGACCAGGAAGTCAAAAGTAAACTTAAGTGTGTCAGCAAGAGAGGAGGAAAACCAAATACCCAGGTATTTTATTTTGGATGGACACCAAGCAAAGTCTGTAGAGTCAAACATGTAATGGTAACAAATGGAATTAAGGGGAAGGACTTCTGTTTTGGATAGATTAAGTGTGTACCCTGAGATGGATGAATATAGGAGAACTTTATCCAAAAAGTGTGGTAATGATGAGACTGGGTCAGCCATGTATACTAGAATATCGTCTGCATATGCAGAGATTTTCGTTTCAACAGAGGATAATTTGAAGCCACGGATATTGGGGTTAGTTCGAATACGTTCCTGGAAAGGCTTAAGACATAAAATAAATAATAAAGGGGAAAGAGGACAACCCTGTCTTGTGCCCCTAGACAAAGAAAAAAATCTAGAAAACTGGTTATTAACAAAAATACTAGCTCAGGGAGAGGAGTACAGGAGCTTAACCAAGGAAATAAAAAAGGGACCAAAACCAAACCATTGCAATAACCTAAACATAAATTGCCAATTAATCCGATCAAAGGCTTTTTCTGTATCCAGGGATAGAGCTGCAAGGGGAGACTTGAAAGATTTACTATGTGATATAATGTTCGCAAACATACGGGCATTATCAGAGGCTAATCTACCTTTTACAAAGCCAACCTGATCAATTTTGATCAAAAGGGGGGTGAGAGCATCTAAACGGGAAGCAAGAATTTTATCGAAGATTTTACAGTCGTAATTAATCAAGGATATTGGGCGGAAATTCTTGCATTGGGAGTGATCCTTGTCAGGTTTGGGAATTATAATAATAAGGGCTTCCAAAAATGAGCCTGAAGCTTTAGCAGAGGAAATGAATGAGTTAAAAAGTTGAAGTAACTTGGGTGCAAATATGGAGTGAAATGCAGAGTAAAACTCAATGGGCAATCCATCAGGACCTGGTGCTTTGGATTTTTTGAGGGAAGAGATGGCCGGAAGGACTTCTTGAAGGGAGATGTCTGTTTCTAAGTGGGCAAATTCATCGGGAAGTGAGGGAGGAGAGGGGAGACCTTCAAAGAAAGACGTTAAGTTAGAATCCGATGGATAAGTGTCATCTGTATAAAGATTGCGATAATAATTATGAAAAACTTCCGCAATGTCCTCATCCGAGGAAACTAATGTATTAGTTAGATCATTAAAAATAGGACCAATCGATTTACGCTCAGATTTGATTTTGAGATAGTTTGCCAACATTTTGCCAGCTTTGTTTTGACCGCCATGATATTTGGATTTAATTTTTAGGAGGGTATTACAAGCCTCGACAGTAACTATTTTATTCAACTCCGATTTGGCTTTAATTAAATTCTGCAGAGCATCTTTGGATTTGGAGGAAAAATAAGAGTGTTCAATGGCAGTTTGGAAACATTTATAAGTCTTATCAGGATGAAATTTGTGAGAGGAGAGCCTATCAGAAAAAGGATCTAACCATTGATTAAAGTCACCAGCTATTACAATATTTGGGCAATCAATAGTAGAAATAAGGATCTTAATATCATTCCAAAATTGTGGATCTGGTCTAACTGGCCCATAAATGTTCAATAGAACCAAAGTTGTATTTTGGATCACAACCTTTGCCATTACCCAGCGTCCCTCATCATCATGCTGAGAGGATAAAATCTGAGCCGATAACCCCTTATGGAACAAAATCGCAACACCTCCTTTTTTGTTAACTGCAGGAGAGAAAACCAATTGGCCCACCCAATGCCTTTTTAATTTAGAAGATTCAACATCTGTACAATGAGTCTCTTGGAGAAAAACTACTTGAGAATTGATTTTAGATACATGAGACAGTACCTTCTGGCGCTTGACAGGATGACCAAGACCTCGTACATTCCATGTCACAAAATTACACATGATGGAAAGGAAGGCGGGGGCAATATACGTGGGGTGGACACACTTCAGGAGAAAATCTACAAAATAGGACAGAGGAAGAAGAAACGTTACACCAGGAGAAAATGTCCAATACAAATATAGTAAGTAAATGCAATAAAACCAAAAGCACTGTGAATGACACCAGAAACCCTGCCTATGCGAACACCTATATGGCAAGATTTGAAGCGCAATTCTTAATGAATGATAGAGATTGGACCGACAATGTTGTCCTTTATTGTCGTTACATTGACGACATTTTTTTAATTTGGCAGAACTCCACAATGTTACTTGAACAAAAAATAGCTGAGTTGAATACGTGTGACGAGAATATTCAATTCACACATGTCATCGATGACAAGGCAATTCCATATCTGGATGTATTAGTGAGATTAGGTGAAGGCACTTTAGAGACAGAGGTGTATCATAAGGCGACGGATAAAAACACGGCCTTAGCATATAACAGTTTTCATTCCAAAAACCTCATTAATAACTTACCATTCTCCCTAATGTTAAGGGCAAAAAGGATTTGTTCTTTGGATGAGACTCTTCACACTAACATTAACACTATTTGCAGTAAGTATGCATCCAAAAAGTACCCAGCAGATGTATTACAGACAGCGAGGGATAAGGTTGAGAAACTACCCAGGGAAGTTTTACTCACCAAAAAATCTAAAGACCAACCAATGCGCCAGGTTTTTGTGTCAAAATATTCAACGTGCTCACAGGAAATCAAGAAAAGTATCATCTCACATTGGGATTTACTCAGTAATGAAACTGACTTCAAGGAATTATTTACACACAAACCCATTTTTGCTTACAAAAGGTCTAGCAATATCAAACAATTACTCAAATCAAAAATGCCAAGGACTTCCACCAACTTCAAAGGAATGAAAAAATGTCAGAACTGTATACATTGCAATAATGTGATTGTTGCAGACTCAGTGAAACACCCACATACAGGTGAAACCATCCCTCTCAGGGTAAATGCGGATTGTAATTCCATGAATGTAATATATGCCATCAAATGTCCCTGCGGACTTCTGTACGTAGGGAAAACAGAGAGAAAAGCAAAAATAAGGATTTCTGAACACAAGAGCACCATCCGAAATAAAAATGTGAAAAGCAGCCTGGCAGTGCATTGGGACAAAAATAGACATACCATTGCTCAACTAAAATTCCAGATTCTAGAAATGGTGATTTCCACACCCGGGAAAAGTTTAACAAAAACGTTGCTACAAAGAGAAATTTACTGGATCAAGAGGCTCCAGACACAAGATCCCAAAGGGATCAATGATCGAGTGGACTTTAGTTGTTTTCTATGATACTGCACAGAATAGCTCGCCCTGAGGCTGATTGTCAAATGTCATTGTTTTGTATCCATGTAACCTGTAATGTATTTATCACACAGTATTATTGAGCTCTTTTGAACGTATTTACAGCGCACTGCACACGTCAAGATGGTGCTCACGGTTTCTTTTAATGAACACCACTTAGTAATCTTAGTCCGCCGTCAGTTTCCACCTCCGCGCGTGTTCACCGCGTCATAGTGGTAGGTGTTTAAGAGACGCGGGATGTTATTGTTTGTGGACCGAGTGCCGGGATCTTCACGAGAGGCTAGCCGTGGAAGGGAGAATTTAGAAGAGACAACCGGAAGCACAGAGGTAGTTATCTTCTTATCACGAGGCAGGCATTGAGGTGTCTTTAGGCGTTGTGCTCGTATCTGAACCAGCTTCCTTCTTTTTTGTAGTGGACTGCGAGCAAGTTAGCAGTTATTTGCGAGGGACTGAGGATATTGTTAAAACTAGCAACTGCAGCAGATAAGAGGTGTGTATTGTTCTGCTAACACTGTGGGTCATATCACAACTTTTTGCAATAGGTAGCACGCTTGTGTTGTGGGTTAAGATGCGGAATTTAATCTCCCGCTTTCGCATGTTCCTTTCAGTTATACGGAGTGACCGTCCGGGTCGAGTGCTTGATAAATTGGATCGTGTGGGACCAGTGGTCGGTCAATCAAGTTGTCGTGGGTAGCACCATATGCGTGACTGATAGTAAGTAGAAAGGAACTCCCCATACAGTCGCTGGTTTTAATTTCTTTCAATTAATCATATGACATGGTCCTAAAGACGCACCGTTTTTCACTTTTAGAAAACGTAGAGAAGCCCACATTCATACCTGAATCGGATTGTTTTTTCTCCAACCCAATTCATTGTCTCTATGTGAGTATGATTATAAAACACTGTTGATAGGTTTACAGGACAACAAATTAAATGGCATATGAGCAGATTTATTGTATGCACTGAGTGACTTGCGGTGTACTTTGCACACTAAAAGAACCTTTTTTTC
This sequence comes from Lissotriton vulgaris, assembly GCF_964263255.1. NCBI lineage: Eukaryota > Metazoa > Chordata > Amphibia > Caudata > Salamandridae > Lissotriton > Lissotriton vulgaris. The sequence goes on from NC_141696.1 coordinate 1,276,561,778, forward strand.
ATTATATTAAAGCGGATTTTTTTGTTTTCTGTTCTTTAGGCATTGCCCCTGACGAAGGGCCGGGGGGCCCGAAATGCATTGGGCAGGAAAAATTTGTACAGTATTTTGTTTGTTGTTGATGTCTTTGGAAATGAGTTGTTTGTAATTCATAATTTTGTTTTTCTGTACCTATGAAAATCGTTTCACAAAAAGAATGTCATGAGTTGACTTAAGAGATATGTTAGTAAAGATCATAATCAAATACACATACCTTGTAGAGTGTTTTTGAATTTAAATGTTTTGCAAGCATAAAGAATTTATTAATACACGTATCCCATTCTTGGGATTTGCAACAGTGCGCAGAGGGCAAGCTGTACTGCTTGATGTCTTTGTTCACCAGAAACCAAAGAAGCCATAATACGAGAAACAGAGACAAACTAGGGAGAAAGAAGAGCGAAAGTACCCAAGTCAGAGGAAGAATGAATAGAAAGAGACAGCAAGAAAGGACTGAAAGAAAAAAAGGGAGGAACAACAGGAAAGAAAGAAGAAAACAGATCAAGGCAAAAAAGCCAGGTCTGTGAGAACAGAAATAGCCAATACATCAGGGGCTAGAACACGCCAAAGAAGACACAGGTCCATTGAGCATCAGAAAAGCAAGAACGGGCGGAAATAGGGCGAAATCTAGAAACCTCAAGAAGGAAGGAGACATATAAAAGGAATCATGGCATAACTAGAAGAAACAAATAACCACAACAGATTCAGGCATGCAAGAGATAAATCAACCGTTAGTGTCCATTTCAGATGAGGAAACAGACTGTAGATACGCGTGAAGCTTCTGAGGATCGTCGAAGGAGCGGGTACGACCATTATGTGTGATCTTGCAGAAACAGGGATGCAGGATACCATATTGAATGTTCAGCTGACGCATTTCAGGTCAAAGATTCAAAAATTCCTTTCGTCAGGCATTGGTTGCATTAGAAAGGTCCTGTGAAAGAAAACTGTTATGACCTGACCATACAAGACGACGTTTGAGTCTGGCAGATTTGAGCACAGTCATTAGTTCGGTAAACTCAAGGAATAATATAATAATGCCACGAGGCTTAGAGGCATTGGACGTAAGACGTCCTAGGCGGTGAGCTCGCTGGATATTAAGTGGATGGGACGCAGGTTGGAGGTCTAAAAGTTCATGCAGGAGTTTTCGAACAAATGACACCATGTCTGACCCCTCAATATTCTCCGGGACACCATATAAGCGCAGGTTATTCCTCCGATTACGATTTTCAAGGTCCTCTGTGTGGAGCTTAAGCATTTTAATTTCTTTTTCCAATTGGGGAATTTTAGAAGTAACATCCTGCATAACACTGACATGCTGTTCTAGGTTCAGGACTTTACCCTCCATAACCACCCATCTCTCCTCAATTTGTTTAAGCTTCTCATTAGTAGTAGACATGAAAGGTTGAAGACCTCGTACCTCCTCCAGAATGGAATCCAAAATAGGATTAGAAGATGAGAGGATAGGAGAGGGAGGGGTCATTTTTGGGTCTCTTTGGTTTTGTGACTGAATGAGTAGATTTAATATTGTTTGCGTCATGAGACATTGCGACAGATGAAGAGAACTACAAAAAGCTAAAGAAATAGTAGGGTTTCTGAAGAAAATGTAGTGAAAATCTCCACAAAAAACAAAGAGATGGTCCCAGGAGCACAAAGTTGAAGTCCACAACCGTATGGGAGCAAAAAAGAAATGGCAACTGCAGGTCTCAACTACCTTGGATGCCCAGAGTAAGCATGGGCGAATTTTGCGAATCTCGCGTTCGCGAATTTTGCGGATTTGCGAACTCGCAATTCGCAAAATCCGCGAATTCTCGCGAATTTGCGGATTTTTTTTTGTGTTCGCGCGGGTTTCTGCCAGTTTGCGAGGGTTTTGTACAATTTCGCAAACGCGAACTTACCTGTCGGGTCGCAAGTTTTGCGAACTTGTTGTTTCTACGTGTCCAGTCTGTTTGGGACACTCTTCTTCATCACTGCCACTCTCTGTCACCACTGCCACTCTCTGACTACTCATGCCACCCTCTGGCCCACCCATGCCACCCTCTGTTTATTCACAGCACCCTCTGGTTGTCCAGTCAGTGTACATTATTGTGGCAAAGCAAAGCACACCTTCCCTGCCTCAAGTGACCTGAATTAATTTGGGGCTGATTAATGTGTCACAGAATATTTTTTTAGCTGGCACCTGCTTCCTTAGTGCTTCCTGATTAGTGATCTTTTGCACTTGCTAAGTGCTTTCATTGTTGCAAAATTAGTTACAACACCTGCCCTGCCCCAACTGACAATAATGAATTAGGGGCTGATGAATGGATTTGAACTTCCAGCCTGGCTCCTGCTTGTCTCCCTTAGCTGTAATTCAGGACCTTTGTGGCATATGTGTAACTATTCTGAGGTTCAGAGCAGGGTCACATAATAGTTGCAAGTAGGCAACTGAACTCTGGAGGGGCCCCTCAGGAAGCACTACAGGAAATGGCTACTAATGATGAGCCTGAACTTTTGAACCTGGTAAGTAGTTTCAGTTTTGCTAAGATCGTATTTCTGCAATTTAGCGCTTATTCGCGGGGCGCGAAGTTGTACTGGGAAGCCGCGAACTCACGCGAACAGTGCGAGCAAGCCATAAAATCCGCTGCTCGCGGATTTGCGGATTTTGCGGGAGATTCGCGAATCTCGCGGATAGCGAATTTACCGAAAATCCGCAAAATCCGCGAGCGAAACGGATTTTCCGCCCATGCTTAGCCCAGAGTAAGGTGAAAAAATACCCTCACCTGAAGGACAAAATGCTCTCTATGACAATGAATCTGCCATGGATTATGAGAGAAAAGAGAGAAAAAAACAAGGTGGACAGCATTCAGATAAGGAAAACGCAGTCATGATCGTTGGTGGCGCAGAAAATAATGACTGACAGTACTAGCACTGAAATGGCCGCCACAACCAAGAAGACTGAAGTGCTGAGGAGAGAAGCCACAAGAAGCTGTGCATGAAGAGGAACAGCTGTGCCATACCTTGAACCAGAACGTAGATAGGCAGTCAGGATAGAGCATGCATGAGGAAGAAGGCTGCCATGACTTCTGGATGCAGCCGAGGAGCAGGAGAATGGACGCGGGCTCAGCGGCTCAAAATGGCGCCCGCCCGCGTCGCAATGCTGAAGAAAATTGCCGATGTGATTTTCAGGCGAAAAACGGCATAAAAGTCGCCGAATCCGCCCGCATTAGTTTCAGGGCATATTCCGGCACAGGTAGCTCGGCACTTCAGGAGCTCCTCGGCGGTTCAGAAGGGAAGAAAGAAATTATAGCCCGTAGCTCGGCGGTGCTCAAGGGAGAGCCGTCCGTCTCCAATGGCACGCAAGCCACGCCCCCCCTATTGAAGTAAATCCGAACCGTGCGAATCTCACTAAAACTAGAGAGAAGGTTAAGTCCTTAGATATTAAAACAGCGAGCTTGACAGATGATGTGGCATTACTACAGCAGGAGGTACGGGAGCTCAAGAGGGCCGGGGAACTCACATGCCGGAAGCTTGACGACTATGAAGGGAGGGTCCGAAGAAACAACGTCAGGATAGTTGGTGATCCCGAAAAGGCTGAAGGCCCAGCCCCAGATTTATTTGTTGAAGATCTAGTCCTCACCCTCCTTCAACCCAAAGGGCTGAGTAATTTATTTAGTGTTGAAAGGGCGCATAGAGTCCCGGGTGGGAGGCCGCGGCCTAGGGCTCCTCCACGTCCACTGATCGCGAGAATACTTAACTTCAGGGATTGAGACGCTATCCTGCAGTCCTCCAAGTCTGGAGGCCCTCTGAAGTTTGAGAACGCTAACCTTTCCTTGTTCCCAGATTTTACGCAAGCGGTGTAAAGGCAGTGCCAAGGGTTCCTAGGGATCAAAAGGAGGCTTAGAGACAAGGGTTTGAAGTATGCCATGATGTTTGGTTGGATGCGCATCCTGAGCTAGAGACTGAGAGACCCGGAACTGTAGAGGTTGGAGATGAGTTAGAGCAGGAATAGAGGGTGCCGCTTTTGGAAATGAACAAGAAGGTGTTCAGCAAGCGCGTTTCTCCAGAATGTCATTAACGTCGCTACTTACATGGGGTTTGGGGCTAGGGGGGTGGGGGGAGTCCTTAAGAGCTGTCTTCCTCCTAATTTCTATCTTTAGTTAGTCGGTTAGTTAGAGTTTGGGGCAACAGACACATTGCAAGTTGGGGTCAGGCGTAAGCCAGGAGCAGGGATGCAGGGTGGGGGGGAGGAGGGCTGGGAATGTTTTTTCTTTATGTGTTGTTGCATTTGTTGGTGTATGATGGTGGGAGGGAGGGTTTGCTATTATTTTTTTAACTCAGTTGATACCATTGTTGCGCTTTGCCTGTTGCATGGTTCCAGTGACGCAGAATAGTCAAGGGTCGGGGCTGAGAGTGTTGAGCTGGAATGTGAATAGCTTGGGTGACAAAATCAAGAGGGGGATGGTGAGTCAACTTATTAGGCGGCATTCCCCGGATGTGATTTTATTGCAAGAGACACATTTAGTTGGGAATAGGTGTATGGTCCTCCACAAGGGAGGGTATAAATTGGTGGTGCACTCTGGATTTACTACCGGCTCTAGAGGTGTTGGTATCCTGGTTAAGAACTCGTTTCCCCTGTTGGTGCAGACCACGTGGATTGACCAAAGGGGCAGATATGCCGGTGTTTCCGGACAGGTTGGGGGCCGGAAGATTACCTTTTTATCTATTTAAGTAGCGCCTGGCCTTCAGACTGAGACCTTTTGGGATTTGAGTACTATATTTCTTACGCTGCCCCTTGGAGGTCTGGTCTTAGGTGGTGACTTTAACTAAGTAATTGATGGGGAGATCGATCGAAGTCCACCCCGGGCGCTCAGACAGACACAGAAATGGTTCTCAGAATTTCTAGACACACTGGGTCTGGTGGACAGTTGACGAGTATGCAATCTGACGTTGACGCACTACACCCATGTCTCGGCTGCTCACGGCAGCCTCTCTAGGCTGGACTATTTGCTGCTTCCTGCGGCGATGGCGTCCATGATCCAGGAAGTGAGATATCTCGGTCTCTGAATTTCTGACCACTCCCCATTATGGCTTTCTCTCGCTCTTGAAATACCAATGGTGGGTAGAGTGGCTCCCATTGGCGACTGGCAGTTAAAAGACCCTGCTATTAAGAAGGAGATTCTCTGGATGTCAGACCGTTATTTTATGGAGGACACGGGGTCGGTAGATTCTGCGCAGTCCCTCTGGAAAGCATACAAAACGGTTGCTAGTGGTGAAGTACTGTCCTTGGTGTCAGGGAAGAAGAGGGCAGCCATGAGGAGGTGACACAGAAAGAGGTGGAAGTTATACTCCTGGAAGGGGAAGTGGCTTGGTCACACACACAGTCTGGGCTACATTTGTTGCGACACCGGGAGGAGGAGTATAAAAATCTTGTTAGGAATAGAGCGGTGGCTCAGCAAAATGCCGTCCAGAGCCGTATTTACGAACATGGTGACTAAGCAGGTAAACTGATCGCATGGCTCGAACACGGGGAACGCGCATCTAGGTTGGTACCTGAACTGGAAGGTCCAGAGGCACGCAGGATTACAAAGCCACAGGCTGTGGCAGATGAGTTCTCCGATTACTACCGGAAGGTCAATACGGCCTGTGGTGACTTCACGGAAATGGATAATGCCGAAATGATTAAGGATATAGTCATGCCACGTCTGTCGGAGGAAGACAGTAGATATCTTGATTCCGCGTTGTCAGACGAGGAAGTAGCCCAAGCAATTAGGCAGATACGGTCGGGTAAAGCGACAGGCCCCAATGGGATACCTATTGAGTTGTATAAGTTGAACGCTAATAAACTTGCCCCCCACATCCGTGCCATGTTCGTGGAATGCAAAGAGAAGGGGGAACTCCCCTATGATCAACGGGTGCCCAATATAGTGGTCATACACAAAGCAGGCAAGCCTCAGACACAATGTTCCTCCTATAGGCCCATATCGCTTCTTAACGCGGAACCCAAGATACTTGCGAAACTCCTGGCCACTAGGTTGATCAAAGTGATTACAACCCTGATCCACCCTGATCAATCCGGATTTATGCCACGCCGTAGTACGGCACTAAATTTGCGAAGGCTACACGGAGTCCTCGGGGGCTCCTCAAAAATCCATGAGCGAACGGTGCTGGTATCCCTTTATGCCACAATGGCCTTTGATAGGGTGGAGTGGAGGTATCTGTTTGCAGTGTTGGCTAAGCTGGGCTTCGGAGATGAATTTATCGGTTGGGTACGCTTGCTGTATGCAAACCCCCTGGCTAGAGTAGTCGTCGACAACTGCAAGTCCAGTGACTTTCCGTTAGGGAGGGGCACCAGACAGGGGTGCCCACTGTCTCCACTGCTCTTCGTGCTCTCTATGGAGCCATTGGCTGCCTGAGTTAGATGGGATAGATCGATACGGGGTTTGCGGTGGACGCCTGATTGGGAAGACAAGATATCCCTGTATGCGGACGACGTTCTGCTTTATCTCACTAACCCCAGGGATTCCTTCCGCAACTTCCTTGATGTACTTGTTGTTTTGGCAGGTATTCTGGGTTGGCCATCAATTTGGGGAAATCGGTACTCTTTGCGTTGGTGGGAGACCCAACGGTGATCCCAGCGACGTGCCCTATTCATATCGAGACGGCAGGTATATATATCAGGTTGGATCCGAAGTTGCGATATGATAATAATCTGGCTTCCCCACTGAGTAGATGCAGGAAAGATGTGGAGCACTGGAAGGCTCTTCCACTCTCCCTGCTTGGGAGGGCCGTCCTCTTTAAGATGATGGCTTTGCCTTGGTTCTTGTATGCCTTGTAAAACTCGATGGACCCGGTGCCGGCTGCATTACTTCAGAGAGATAGAGGCTCTTCAGAGACAGCTCCTCTGGGAAGATGGGGCCCAAATCGCCTTCAATAAACTGACCCTTCCGTGGTTTGATGGCAGGGTTGGACTTCCAGATTTTCTGAAGTACTATTGGGCATCACAGCTGGCCGCGGTGAACCATATTGTCCACGGACTCCATGGAGATCCGGGATATGCTATGGACCAGGTTCAGGCCCCGGGCGGGATGTTTGATCGAGCTTTGTACGCTAGGCCCGGGAAGTTTCCCCTGACTGGACCGACCACATACGCGATAGCGATACAGGTGTGGCACATAGCCAACAGGTGTCTTGGGTGGGAGGGCAGATGGACACTCACCACCCCCCTCTTAACCCCTTCAGCGCAGCGCGAATTTTTGCGCTGTGCTGAAGGTTCTAATGAGCCTATCGGCTCACGACGGAACGGTTCCGTCATGAGCACAGCTCAACCAACGCTCATGACGGAACCGTTCCATCATGAGCATGGAAGGGGTTACATTCCGAGAGGTTGGGCAATTTGTGGAGGACTAAGGGATTTGATAGGTGGGACCTCATCGGGATCACCCAGATTAAAGATGTGTGGGGGATAGACTCAGTACTCACGTTTGAATCCCTTGCAAAGCAGTACAGTTTACACCAAAACAAGTACTTTCGTTATCTGCAGGTTAGACATGTCCTTACCACATATGTTCCCAAGGACGCGGGGCTTCCGGAGACATCTCCTCTTGAGGACCGTGTGTTGGATGGTCATATTCCCGAGAAGACCATCTCTTTGATCTATAGGAAATTAATTAACTACTCAGGTGACCCATTGGCGCAGCTTAGAACTCGGTGGAGTGCAAATGGTTAGAACTTGAAGATGAGGATTGGACGGAGGCGGTGTCGTACCCTAAGGTAGTTGCTATCCAGTCGCCCCGAATTAATAAATGGGCGGAAGATCTGGATTGGTGCATGTTCCGGGAGAGATCAGTGTATGTGGCTAGGGGTTGCCCGCAGAAGTGGGGGAAGGTTTGGGGAGCGTGGAATAGCCACCGAGGAGAAATTTGTGAGCCACCCGCGACGAGATTAGGCTTAGGAGCACAGGAATCCCCTCGACCCTATTACTGATCGTTGCTATTTGATTCTGTATTGTGTCGATTTGAATCCATGCTTTGAAACCGAATGCATTCACCTGAGAGTCGAGTTCTTTTTGTCGTGTCTTTTGTTTTTCTTTTTGTTCAATAAAAAGAATTTTTAAAAAAGGTAAGAAAGGGCTTGGCCCTGAAGGCAATGCAGTAAAACTGCTGGAAGCTAAATAAAATATTCATCTCTAGCGGCATTAAGAAGCCACCAGGTGGCAGATGGCAAATGTCAGGCCCTTCCCCTGAATATAGATAAAAAGTATTTATTTCATGTGTAACTTAAAAGAGTGAATGTGCCAAAATGTGATGATTCTCCATAATTTTGAGATGTAAAGTGCTCTCTCGTATATAGCAATGGGGACAACCCCTGAGAGGTGAAATGATACACTAAACAACCAATAGCAAGCCGCGAGGGAGGGTTACTCCTCTGAAATCCACTACATATACATTTTCTTTAGAAAAGTAGTGACAAAATATTAGGCAGACAACTGCACCAGATCTACAAACTGTGGGCCAGATGTCTTGCAATGGAGCGAGACAGCTTGCTATGCTGCATTGCGTGACAGGGAGAGAGCAGGAATGCGCCATATCTCCTAAGATATGTTGCACTACTGTTCTCTCCATGTCCTGGTGCACTGAATGCGGCCTAGCATCAATGCAGGCAGCCTTGTGCTATGGTGCAAGGTGGCCTGCGGTACAGGCAGGATTATTTTTGTGCGAAAGGGACACCTTCCTGCGCTAAAACAAACCCCAGAGGCATTTTCCTCTTTAAATGTGTGCAGCACAGAGGAAATAACAAGGAGAAATATTTCTCCTTGTTACGCCTTACCTTGATGTCTTCTCAGATTACTAGTGTTAGTGAATTGGGGAATGTGCAAAAAACTATGGGTGGATGCGTGGGAACAAGCACGCTCTACCATGGAATGTCTTACCAGTGCAAAGTAAGGCAAGGCAGAGTTTTGCGTTACTCCAGGTTTACTATGCCACACAAGGTGGCTCTGCGTGGCATAGTAAATCTGACTTATAGGCTAGGGTTGTCTTGTGTCACCTTGAGTGACACACAGACAATGCAAGCCCTTGATAAATCTGGCCCTGTTTGTATTTTGCTGTACCTACATTGTACCTACCATCAAACTTATGTTAGCAGTGCCCTATTTTATTTATGCTGCACCTACTTTATATCTATCTTTATCAATATTTATGCTGCTATCGCATGGTAGATGTCCATTTTTGTGTGCCTAATTGCTGCACTTGTAGTCAATGGTGATTCCTTGTTACAAAGGCTGAAGCTACCGGGTACACACTTGTCAGTTATACCCTCTGCAAACAAATGTCCTCTGGTCTCACCTTGCTTTTAGAAAATTAAATTAATCTGTAATAAGACAAAGTAAACCACAAACATCTTTGAGTTTCTCTCTCCCCAAATCACAGCCATCCATGAGATAGGGACTGATTCAACAGACACTGCTATACAATCTATTCACTATAGCAAACTTGAAAATTCCCTAGAGTATAATCTATTAAAAACCACAAGGGGAGGTATGCAGATACCCTTTACCCTTCAACCTTACTAATCCATGCAAGAGGGTCTGTACCCTGTATTTGTATTTGGTCTTAACTTTGGTATAGATTTTTAGTGATGTTTTATTTTTCTCTATTTTAACGAGGCGTACGGCTATATGGCCAAGCTGTACTTTATTTTGAAATGGTTTTCTTACATTATGTTTACGCAGTGGGCCCGTAAAAAAGCCCAGGATCTTCAACTGGGTGATGGAAGATCTCACCTGTCTCTGGTACTTCACCTTAACCCCTTCGGGGCTGATGACGAGCTGGGCTCGTCATGGTGTAGCCTCCTCAAACACTGATGACGAGCCCAGCTCGTCATGAGCCCCACCCTCGGGGGAAGCGCCAGCGCTCTCCCCGAGTCTGCCCGATTTCGTTCGTTTCTGCGGGGATGGCAGGGGAAGACCTTCCCCTGCCTCCCCCCGCCCTCCCCGCCCGCGTCATCAATGACGTCAGCGCGCGAGGCGCGCTGACGTCACCGGAGGTTGCCTTTTGTTTACCGACGCGCAGGGAAGCCATTTGCTTCCTGCGCGTCGTTGGTAAACAGGTTAGTTTTGCGGCTGGGGCGGGGGGGATTGTCCTGAAACTTGCATCGAGGGAAAGGAAAGGCTTTTCCTTTCCCTCGATGCCACTTTTGAGCATTCCTGCTGCACGATCGTGCGATCGTGCAGCTGGAATGCTAAGTATTTTTTTATTTTTTTATTTTTTGTGCAATTTCGTTGTTTGGGGAGCGGCCCCTTGGGGAAGGGTCGCTCCCCTTTTTGGGGGAACATAAAGTTTGAACTGTTTTCGAGCATCTGATGTTTTGTGTTGGCCGTTTTTTGGATAAAAATGCTGATGGGGGTCATTTTAAAATTACATTTCCAGTGCTAAGTTTAAAGGTGAGCAGAGGAGTGAGGCATGGTTGCATCCTGGCCACTTTCTTGTTTTTATTTTACAATTACTCCCTTGGTAAAGCTTTGAGGGCATATAGTAAAGTATATATATGTATAAAGTATACTTATGTGTTTATCAGAAGTGGCTAAATAACACACCTGTCCTGCCTAGGCAAAGCTCACTAGTGTTTTTGGGCTGATGAATGTTTATTTGTATTTGTGCTGCAATTTTAACACATGCTTTGTCTTCAGTGACCATGTGTGTGTTACTATGCCATCGCTGCGATGTGCGAAGGGGTCCCTTGAGTGAGCTGTCCATCATAGTGATGAATGTGTTTCTGAATTTGTGCTGCAACTAGAGCGCCATCTTTGTCTCCAGTGTCCATGTGTGCGTTACTATGCAATCACACAGATGTGCGCAGGGGTCCCTTGAGTGAGCTGTCCATCATAGTGGGAAGCTCACAAATGTTTTTGGGCTGATGATTGTTTTCCTGAATTTGTGCTGCAACTCGAGCGCCATCTTTGTCTCCAGTGTCCATGTGTGCGTTACTATGCAATCACACAGATGTGCGCAGGGGTCCCTTGAGTGAGCTGTCCATCATAGTGGGAAGCTCACAAATGTTTTTGGGCTGATGATTGTTTTCCTGAATTTGTGCTGCAACTCGAGCGCCATCTTTGTCTGCAGTGTCCAAGTGTGCTTTACTATGCAATCACACAGATGTGCGCAGGGGTCCCTTGTGTGAGCTGTCCATCATAGTGGGAAGGTCACAAATGTTTTTGGGCTGATGATTGTTTTCCTGAATTTGTGCTGCAACTCGAGCGCCATCTTTGTCTGCAGTGTCCAAGTGTGCTTTACTATGCAATCACACATATGTGCGCAGGGGTCCCTTGTGTGAGCTGTCCATCATAGTGGGAAGGTCACAAATGTTTTTGGGCTGATGAATGTTTTCCTGAATTTGTGCTGCAACTCGAGCGCTTGCTTTGTCTCCAGTGACCGTGTGAGTTACTATGCCATCGCACCGATGTGTGCACAGGTTCCTTGAGTAAGCTGTCCATCATAGTGGGTAAATTTAGGGAAGATGGTGCACTCCGCTAGTTGGTGGGCGGGGCCAAACGGGGGTCTTCTGTGCGTGTTCACATGGCTCTTATGTGTATGAATGGTCACAGACAGATGAGAGCACCAAATGGGGTGAAAGGAGCTCCTGGTGATAGGAGTTGTTTTTGGATGTAGCTTGTGAAAGTGAAGGATGCAAGTGCCTCTGTCCAGCATCACAGTTATCCACAGTAATTCTGTTGCCCCCCTCCCCATGATAATCCCTGATGACGTCAGCGCGCACAGCATGTGCAACATCTTCAGGGATTCCCAGGTGGTCAGGAAGCCATTTGCTTCCTGCGCCTGGAGGTGTTAATTTATTTTTGAGAGTCTTGGGGGTTGTGGGGCCGCAAAGAGGCATCAGGGGAGAGGCAAGTGATTTTCCTCTCTCCTGATGTCTCTTTCCAGCCTCACGGTTGCGCACAGCATTGCGTTTGTGCGGTGGAAATGCCCCCACTAGCACCAGGGATTTCATTTTAGATTGTAGGAAGTGACCCCTTTTGCAAGGGTCGCTTCCTGGTGGGTTGGATTTTTAACTTAGATTTTCTGCCCCCCCCCCCCCCGGTGGGCAAATCAGCCGTACTTTTGTTTGTTTTGCCCTTTTTGATGGCCCATCTGTGTGGATGTGATTTTGTGGGTAAATTTGTGTGTTGTTTGTTTATTTGTTATGTAGTTTGTGAAATGTAGTATTAATTTTTTTATTTCCTCTTTGTTTTTGATCCAGGCTTTTGCTGTTGCTATTGGTGTAGGTTGTGGTTCAGTTACTGCTGGTTTTGCAGCTTGTGTAGTTGCATGTGCTTGGTAAGTAAAAAAATGTTGTACTACTTTCCCTAGATGAATGTGTTTTTTTGAAAAGTCTAGTTATTGCTGTTTGTGTGGCTTTGTGGTTCTTGATTGTTAACTTTTTTTTGTATTGCTGCTTGATGTGTACTTTGTCTAATCTATACTTTTTTTTTCTTTCTAGTGGGATTTCCTTTCTTTTTGCTGTGTTTCAGCAGAGTAGGTGCTGGTGAGTGTTCTTATATTTTGTTAGATTCGAATTGTTTTTAAAGTGTGTTGTTCTTTGCGTGAAGACTCTACCTTGTTTACTTCGTACTTTGCACAGTGTAGCTTGTTGTTCACTTGTGTGTGTAGTCTTCTTGCATAGTAAGGATAATGGCTGCTCGCAGAATGACTGCTCAGCACGTTGTTAGTTTGCTTTTTGAGACTTCCTCTGAGCATGGTCCAGACACTGACTCCGATTCGGAGCATGAGGAATTTGCAGAAGATTCAGGCAGTGAGTTTTCTCTTCGCATGGTATCATCATCATCGGATGATGATTCTTCTAGTGCTGATGAAGTGCCTGTGGAAGAGAGGGACATTGATGTGCCGGTAGAGAGGCAAGAGCCATCTGAGCGGCAGCCTAGGTCCTCAAGGTTTCCCTGTTTTTCTCGTCGAGAAGAGGCAAGTGTGGTAAAGGGTGTGCCCAAAAGGCTTCACATTGCTGTGGTTCGCCAAGGGTTATCTGGTGCTGCTAGTGTTCCTGTTGTAGAGCAGCATGAGGCATCTGGTGCTGCTAGTCTTTCTGTTGTTGTTGAGCAGCAAGTGGCATCTGGGGAGGCGAGTTCTTCTGTTGATGTTGAGATGCATGAGGCAGCTGGGGATGCAAGTGTTCCCGTTGATGTAGTGCAGCAAGAGGCATCTGGGCTGCAGGCTAGGGTGGCTACTTCTTCCGATGTTAGTGATGACGTCTGGGTTGCCCCTGGCATGGTACAGCCGGAATTGCCAGACTTCACTGGTGTTCCAGGGTGTAGAGTGAATACTGACAATTTTCTGCCAATTCAATTTTTTCAGTTGTTTTTTGACGATGAGTTTTTGCAAGAGATTGTGGAGCAAACTAATTTGTATGCAGAGCAGTATTTGAGGGACCACAGTGCCAGCCTTAAGCCCCATTCTAGAGCTACCCATTGGTCTCCCACATATGTTGAAGAGATGAAGGAGTTTTTGGGATTAATTTTTTTGACGGGCTTGCTAAGGAAGCCATCAATGTCTTCTTATTGGTCCACTAGTCCCTTGATGGCAACATCTATATTTCCAGCAGTTATGACTCGTGATCGGTATATGCTTCTTCTTCGCATGTTGCATTTTGTTGATAATGATTTAGCGTTGCCACGCGATCACCCTGATTGTGACCGTCTTTTTAAGATTCGGCCTGTCCTTGATCACTTTGTTGATCGTTTTTCTGAGATCTTTGCTCCTGGAAAAGAAATAGCTGTGGATGAGTCTTTGGTATTGTTCAAGGGCCGCTTGGTTTTTAGGCAGTATATTCCTAGTAAGAGGGCACGCTATGGAATCAAACTGTATATGCTTTGTGACAGTGAGACTGGATATGTTTATAATTTCAGGGTGTACACCGGTAAGGATTCCAGCATTAACACTTCTGCTTGTCCGTCCACTTTTGGAGTGACTGAGAAAATTGTGTGGGAACTAGGTAGACGATTGTTTAACAAAGGCCACCATTTATATGTAGATAACTTCTACACTAGTGTGCGTTTGTTCAAGGAATTGGCCAAAGTGGGCACTGTTGCTTGTGGCACGATGCGCAGTAACCGGAAAGGTTTCCCAATTGAACTTGTTTGCAAAAGGCTTGTGCGGGGACAGTCTACTGCATTGCGATGTGGGAATCTTCTAGCTGTGAAGTTTTCAGACAGGAGAGATGTGTATATGCTGACTACAATCCATGATGAAAGCACTGAAGCTCTGCCTGTTCGGGGTGAGCGTGCTGAAGTGCGTAAACCTGTGTGCATTTTACAGTACAATAAGTACATGGGTGGTGTTGACAGAGTAGATCAGAGGTTGGAACCTTATGCTGCTCTTCGAAAGTCTTACATTTGGTACAAGAAGTTGGCTATTCATCTTTTCCACTTGGCATCCTTTAATGCTTTCGTTGTGTTTCAGAAATCTTGTCCTGAGGTAAAGATGCCTTTTGTTAAGTTTCAGGAGACTATAATAGGCAGCCTTGTACTAGTGGAACAGGCAAGTGTCCCAAGATTTGGAGTGGTGGAGGAAGTGGCTAGACTGAAAGATCGCCACTTTCCAGAATACATTCCTCCCACAACTGCAAAAGACAATCCCACTAAAAGATGTAGAGTCTGTTGGCGAAGAGAAGTGCGGAGGGAGTCTCGTTTGTACTGCCCTGACTGTCCTTCAAAACCTGGATTGTGTGTGCCAGCTTGTTTTAAATCGTACCACACACAAAAGAAGTTTTGGGAGTTTCATTGAGCTTGTAAGTGTACTGTCTGGTCTGTATTCTGTAATATTTTTTAGTCTGCTTCAAGGTGTGCATTAGTGCACAGCATTTAGTTTTTGAATTTGTGTTAGCAGATTTGTAGGTTTCATCATTTGATTTCTGGTATATCGTAAAAAAAAGTCTAAATTTCAATGGTGGTGTGTGCAGCATTGTGCTTGGATTGTCGGTGTGCGTGGACTGGCGTTTGGCTGGTGGTGTGCGTAGTCTGGTGCTTGGCTGGCATAGTGCATGGATTGGAGTTGTGCTTGGGGGGTGAGTGGATTCTTGCTTGGCTGGCAGAGTGCATGGTTAGGTGCTTGGCTGGTGGTGTGAGTGGATGGCGTTTGGCTGGTGGTGTGCGTGTTCTGGTGCTTGGCTGGCATAGTGCATGGATTGGAGTTGTGCTTGGGGGGTGAGTGGATTCTTGCTTGGCTGGCAGAGTGCATGGTTAGGTGCTTGGCTGGTGGTGTGAGTGGATGGCGTTTGGCTGGCGGTGTGCGTGTTCTGGTGCTTGGCTGGCATAGTGCATGGATTGGAGTTGTGCTTGGGGGGTGCGTTGATTTTTGCATGGCTGGCGGAGTGCATAGTTAGGTGCTTGTCTGGCGGTGTGAGTGGATGGTGTTTTGCTGGTTGTGTGCAAGGATTGGTGCTAGGCTGGCGGTGTGAATAGATGGTGCTTTGGTGTTTGTGTGCAAGGGTAGGTGCTTGGCTGGCGGTGTGTGTGGACAGGTGCTTGGTTGGTGGTGTTGGTGGACTTGCGCTTGGCTGGCGGTGTGTGAGTATTTACTTTCTGATGGTCACTACACACAGTGCTAGCTGAGTGCCACTCCACCCAGTCCATCAATTTGTGCATTTGCTGTGTCTGGAATGTGGGCGTGTGAATGTGATGGGCCCTTGAATGGCGCTGTCTGTTGGTGTGAGTGTTTTAATGTGAAGGGCCTGCGGCTGGCGGTGTGAATGTTTTGTTTGTGTCAGATGTATGAAAGGTGTGTGAATGGCCTGTAAAGAGGTTGGTGCCTTGTCGTGGCTTTACAGCTCACGAGCTGTGAGTCAATGGTTCAGTTTCTCCTTCTCTCAATTATTAGCAGTGCATTTCATTATTTGTGAATTTGCTTGCTAATAGAACTGTATATGTTGAACCTTCACTCACCCTCGTGCTAAATCCAACCAGTGTGTGTGTTTGAGGTCTTGTTTGCTGTGTTTTTTTAAAAATATTTTTCAGGTAGGGTGCTCTGTGTTTTTTTGGGTAAATCTTGTGATGTGTTCCTTTTGTGCCTGGTGGTGTTATTGTTTTTCTTTGTTTCAGGTATGAATGGAGTGTGAATGGCCTGTAAAGCGGTTGGTGCCTTGACGCTGGCTTTACTGCGCACGAGCTGCAAGTCATTGGTTCAGTTTCTTTGTCCATGTAATTGACAGTGCATTTCATTTTTGGGAAATCTCTTGTTAATGTTCTTTTATATACTGAACCATCACTTGCCCTCGTGCCAAATCCAACCAGTATGTGTGTATGTGTCTGGAATTGATGGGCTACTAGGGAAACCTACCAAAACCATACATTTTTGAATTGTAGACACCTAGGTGCTTTTAAGGAGCTATGGCTTGTGTGGATCCTCCAACGTTCCTTTACCCAGAATCCCCTGTAAACCTCAATATTAGTTAAAAATATTCATTTTTTTCATCAATGTTTGTGTTGGAAAGCGTGGCATCACTGGGCTCACCCAAATTTCCTCCCTCCCAGCGTTCCTCCATGTCTCCCGGAAAAAATGGTACCTCACTTGCGTGGGTAGGCATAGTGGCTGCAACAGGAAACGGTTCAAATCGTACGGTGGTGAATTTACAATAACCAATAGCAACATTACATTTTTTTTGGGGGGGGGACTGAGTTTTTGGACCGGGGCTCGGCGGGCATCTTTGGAAAGTACCAAACCCAAACAGTTCTGGAAACTAGACACCCGGGGGAGTCCAGGGAGGTATGGCATGCGTGGGTCCCCCAATGTTTTCCTACCCAGAAATCCCTGCAAACCATAAATTTTGGTTAAAAAAACAGTTTTCCAAACATTTTTGCGTGGGATCTCCGTGTCGACACAAATGTCCTACCACCCAGCGTTCCCCTTGTTCTCCCGAGTAAAATGATACCTCACTTGTGTGGGTGGGCCCAAGGCCTGTGTCTAAGGCAGTGGGGCTTAATTTGTAAAACATAAATAATACTTTTTCAAAAGTCATTTTCGGACTGTTCTGCTTTGGGGCACCCACACAAGTGAGGTATCCTTTTACTCGGGAGCACAAGGTGAACGCTGGGTGGTAGGACATTTTTGCCGACACGGAGATCCCACGCAAAAAAGTTTGGAAAAGTGATATTTTTACCTAATTTTAAGGTTTGCAAGGAGTTCTGGGTAGGAAAACATTGGGGGACCTACGCATGCCATACCTCCCTGGACTCCCCCGGGGGTCTCGTTTTCAGAACTGTTTGGGTTTGGTACTTTCCAAAGAATACCACTGAGCCCCGGGCCAAAAACTCAGGTGCCCCCCCCCCAAAATCAAGGTTGTTTTGCAATTGGCTATTGTAAATGCACCACCGTACGATTTGAACCGTTTCCTGTTGCAGCCACTATGCCTACCCACGCAAGTGAGGTACCATTTTTATCGGGAGACTTTGGGGAACGCTGGGTGGGCGGAAATTTGTGTGAGCCCAGTGACGCCACGCTTTCCCACACAAAAAAAGTGTTAAAAAACTGATTTTTTCAACATAAATTGAGGTTTGCAAGGGATTCTGGGTAAAGGAACGTTGGAGGATCCACGCAAGCCATTCCTTCTTGGAAGCCCCCGGGTGTCTACTTTTCAGAAATGTGTGGGTTTGGGCTCACACAAATTTCCGCCCACCCAGCGTTCCCCAAAGTCTCCCGATAAAAATGGTACCTCACTTGCGTGGGTAGGCATAATGGCTGCAACAGGAAACGGTTCAAATCGTACGGTGGTGCATTTACAATAGCCAATTGCAAAACAACCTTGATTTTGGGGGGGGGGCACCTGAGTTTTTGGCCCGGGGCTCAGTGGTATTCTTTGGAAAGTACCAAACCCAAAGAGTTCTGAAAACTAGACACCCGGGGGAGTCCAGGGAGGTATGGCATGCGTAGGTCCCCCAATGTTTTCCTACCCAGAACTCCTTGCAAACCTTAAAATTAGGTAAAAATATCACTTTTCCAAACTTTTTTGTGTGGGATCTCCGTGTCGGCAAAAATGTCCTACCACCCAGCGTTCACCTTGTGCTCCCGAGTAAAAGGATACCTCACTTGTGTGGGTGCCCCAAAGCAGAACAGTCCGAAAATGACTTTTGAAAAAGTATTATTTATGTTTTACAAATTAAGCCCCACTGCCTTATACACAGGCCTTGGGCCCACCCACACAAGTGAGGTATCATTTTACTCGGGAGAACAAGGGAAACGCTGGGTGGTAGGACATTTGTGTCGACACGGAGATCCCACGCAAAAATGTTTGGAAAACTGTTTTTTTAACCAAAATTTATGGTTTTCAGGGATTTCTGGGTAGGAAAACATTGGGGGACCCACGCATGCCATACCTCCCTGGACTCCCCCGGGTGTCTAGTTTTCAGAACTGTTTGGGTTTGGTACTTTCCAAAGATGCCCGCCGAGCCCCGGTCCAAAAACTCAGTCCCCCCCCCCCAAAAAAAGGTAATGTTGCTATTGGTTATTGTAAATTCACCACCGTACGATTTGAACCGTTTCCTGTTGCAGCCACTATGCCTACCCACGCAAGTGAGGTACCATTTTTCCCGGGAGACATGGGGGAACGCTGGGTGGGTGGAAATTTGTTGATCCACGCAGATTCCAGAACTTTCCACCACTGAAATGTCAAGAAAATTTGTTTTTTTTGTCAAAATCTTAGCTTTGCAAGGGATTATGGGTAACAAAACCTGGGGGTAGGCAGAGGAGTCACCCCATCCTGAATTCCCCTGGGTGTCTACTTTTCAAAAATGTATAGGTTTGCTAGGTTTCCCTAGGTGCTGGCAGAGCCAGGGCGCAAAAACTAAAGGTAGTCTTTTTGTCCAAAAAGCTCAAAATTTCACTGGAAAATTGAGGTGCAACCATGTTGCGTTATGCGCTGTTTCCTGTCGCAGCCACTATGCCTACCCACGCAAGTGATGTACCATTTTTCCCGGGAGACATGGGGGAACGCTGGGTGCGTGGAAATTTGTTGATCCATGCAGATTCCAGAACTTTCCACCACTGAAATGTCAGGAAAATGTGTTTTTTTTGTCAAAATCTTAGCTTTGCAAGGGATTATGGGTAACAAAACCTGGGGTAGGCAGAGGAGTCACCCCATCCTAAATTCCCCTGGGTGTCTACTTTTCAAAAATGTATAGGTTTGCTAGGTTTCCCTAGGTGCTGGCAGAGCCAGGGCGCAAAAACTAAAGGTAGTCTTTTTGTCCAAAAAGCTCAAAATTTCACTGGAAAATTGAGGTGCAACCATGTTGCGTTTTGCGCTGTTTCCTGTCGCAGCCACTATGCCTACCCACGCAAGTGAGGTACCATTTTTCCCGGGAGACATGGGGGAACGCTGGGTGGGTGGAAATTCGTTGATCCACGCAGATTCCAGAACTTTCCACCACTGAATTGTCAGGAAAATGTGGTTTTTTTGTCAAAATCTTGGCTTTGCAAGGGATTCTGGGTAACAAAACCTGGGGGTAGGCAGAGGAGTCACCCCATCCTGAATTTCCCAGTGTGTCTACTTTTAAAAAATGTATAGGTTTGCTAGGTTTCCCTAGGTGCTGGCAGAGCCAGGGCGCAAAAACTAAAGGTAGTCTTTTTGTCCAAGAAGCTCAAAATTTCACAGGAAAATTGAGGTTCGACCATGTTGCGTTTTGCGCTGTTTCCTGTCGCAGCCACTATGCCTACCCAGGCAAGTGAGGTACCATTTTTCCTGGGCGACATGGGGGAACGCTGGGTGGGTGGAAATTTGTTGATCCACGCAGATTCCAGAACTTCCCACCACAGAAATGTCAGGAAAATGTGTTTTTTTTGTCAAAATCTTAGCTTTGCAAGGGATTCTGGGTAACAAAACCTGGGGGTAGGCAGAGGAGTCACCCCTTCCTGAATTTCCCTGGGTGTCTACTTTTCAAAAATGTATAGGTTTGCTAGGTTTCACTAGGTGCAGGCAGAGCCAGGGCGCAAAAACTAAAGGTAGTCTTTTTGTCCAAAAAGCTCAAAATTTCACTGGAAAATTGAGGTGCAACCATGTTGCGTTTTGCGCTGTTTCCTGTCGCAGTCACTATGCCTACCCACGCAAGTGAGGTACCATTTTTCCCGAGAGACATGGGGGAACGCTGGGTAGGTGGAAATTTGTTGATCCACGCAGATTCCAGAACTTTCCACCACAGAAATGTCAGGAAAATGTGTTTTTTTTTTCAAAATCTTAGCTTTGCAAGGGATTCTGGGTAACAAAACCTGGGGGTAGGCAGAGGAGTCACCCCTTCCTGAATTTCCCTGGGTGTCTACTTTTCAAAAATGTATAGGTTTGCTAGGTTTTACTAGGTGCAGGCAGAGCCAGGGCGCAAAAACTAAAGGTAGTCTTTTTGTCCAAAAAGCTCAAAATTTCACTGGAAAATTGAGGTGCGACCATGTTGCGTTTTGCGCTGTTTCCTGTCGCAGCCACTATGCCTACCCACGCAAGTGAGGTACCATTTTTCCCGGGAGACATGGGGGAACGCTGGGTGGGTAGAAATTTGTTGATCCACGCAGATTCCAGAACTTTCCACCACTGAATTGTCAGGAAAATGTGTTTTTTTTGTCAAAATCTTGGCTTTGCAAGGGATTCTGGATAACAAAACCTGAGGGTAGGCAGAGGAGTCACCCCATCCTGAATTCCCCAGGGTGTCTACTTTTCAAAAATGTATAGGTTTGCTAGGTTTCCCTAGGTGCTGGCAGAGCCAGGGCGCAAAAACTAAAGGTAGTCTTTTTGTCCAAGAAGCTCAAAATTTCACAGGAAAATTGAGGTGCGACCATGTTGCGTTTTGCGCTGTTTCCTGTCGCAGCCACTATGCCTACCCAGGCAAGTGAGGTACCATTTTTCCCGGGAGACATGGGGAAACGCTGGGTGGGTGGAAATTTGTTGATCCACGCAGATTCCAGAACTTTCCACCACTGAAATGTCAGGAAAATGTGTTTTTTTTGTCAAAATCTTAGCTTTGCAAGGGATTCTGGGTAACAAAACCTGGGGATAGGCAGAGGAGTCACCCCTTCCTGAATTTCCCTGGGTGTCTACTTTTCAAAAATGTATAGGTTTGCTAGGTTTCACTAGGTGCAGGCAGAGCCAGGGCGCAAAAACTAAAGGTAGTCTTTTTGTCCAAAAAGCTCAAAATTTCACTGGAAAATTGAGGTGCAACCATGTTGCGTTTTGCGCTGTTTCCTGTCGCAGCCACTATGCCTACCCACGCAAGTGACGTACCATTTTTCCCGGGAGACATGGGGGAACGCTGGGTGGATGGAAATTTGTTGATCCACGCAGATTCCAGAACTTTCCACTACTGAAATGTCAGGAAAATGTGGCTTTTTTGTCAAAATCTTGGCTTTGCAAGGGATTCTGGGTAACAAAACCTGGGGGTAGGCAGAGGAGTCACCCCATCCTTAATTCCCCAGGGTGTCTACTTTTCAAAAATGTATAGGTTTGCTAGGTTTCCCTAGGTGCTGGCAGAGCCAGGGCGCAAAAACTAAAGGTAGTCTTTTTGTCCAAGAAGCTCAAAATTTCACAGGAAAATTGAGGTGCGACCATGTTGCGTTTTGCGCTGTTTCCTGTCGCAGCCACTATGCCTACCCAGGCAAGTGAGGTACCATTTTTCCCGGGAGACATGGGGGAACGCTGGGTGGGTGGACATTTGTTGATCCACACAGATTCCAGAACTTTCCACCACTGAAATGTCAGGAAAATGTGTTTTCTTTGTCAAAATCTTAGCTTTGCAAGGGATTCTGGGTAACAAAACCTGGGAGTAGGCAGAGGAGTCACCCCATCCTGAATTCCCCAGGGTGTCTACTTTTCAAAAATGTATAGGTTTGCTAGGTTTTCCTAGGTGCAGGCAGAGCCAGGGCGCAAAAACTAAAGGTAGTCTTTTTGTCCAAAGAGCTCAAAATTTCACAGGAAAATTAAGGTGCGACCATGTTGCGTTTTGCGCTGTTTCCTGTCGCAGCCACTATGCCTACCCACGCAAGTGAGGTACCATTTTTCCCGGGAGACATGGGGGAACGCTGGGTGGGTGTGAATTTGTTGATCCACGCAGCTTCCAGAACTTTCCACCACAGAAATATCAGGAAAATGTGTTTTTTTTGTCAAAATCTTAGCTTTGCAAGGGATTCTGGGTAACAAAACCTGAGGGTAGGCAGAGGAGTCACCCCATCCTGAATTCCCCTGGGTGTCTACTTTTCAAAAATGTATAGGTTTGCTAGGTTTCCCTAGGTGCAGGCAGAGCCAGGGCGCAAAAACTAAAGGTAGTCTCTTTGTCCAAAGAGCTCAAAATTTCACAGGAAAATTGAGGTGCGACCATGTTGCGTTTTGCGCTGTTTCCTGTCGCAGCCACTATGCCTACCCAGGCAAGTGAGGTACCATTTTTCCCGGGAGACATGGGGAAACGCTGGGTGGGTGGAAATTTGTTGATCCACGCAGATTCCAGAACTTTCCACCACTGAAATGTCAGGAAAATGTGTTTTTTTGTCAAAATCTTATCTTTGCAAGGGATTCTGGGTAACAAAACCTGGGGGTAGGCAGAGTAGTCACCCCACCCTGAGTTCCCCTGGGTGTCTACTTTTAAAAAATGTATAGGTTTGCAAGGTTTCCCTAGATGCCGGCAGAGCTAGGGTGCCAAAACTACAGGTAGGCACTTTGCCAAAAAAGGGTCAATTTGTAACTGGAAAATTTAGGTGTGAGCACGTTGCATTTTTCGCCGTTTCCTGTCGCAGGCACAAGGCCAACCCACACAAGTGAGGTACCGTTTTTATTGGGAGAATTGGGGTAATTCAAATTTGTAAATTAACTGTTATTACCCATTGAGCTTTCATGCATTTCTCCCTTTCAATGAAACACATTGTGTTTAAAAAAAAAAAATTTTGAAAAATGACCAATAATTTTCATGCTAGTATGAGTATTCCCAATTTTGAAAATTAGCAATTATATACTGTTTCTGAACTCTATAATTTGTACCCAATTCAGAAATACATAGGTGACTTTCATACAGATTTTTCCATGTATACATTTTCCAAAGCAAAGTGCTCTATACCCGGTAAATGAAAAAATACCATTGCAAGTTGCTCCTCAGTTTTTGGATCTGGGTTTGTCGGGTTCTTGGTGACACTACAAGTCCTATATATCCCCACAACCAGAAAGGTCTAACGGACATAACGGTATATTGCTTTCCAAGAGTCCTCAAAATTAGAAAAAGTTATAGGTGAAAACGTTGAGACAAAAGGCTGTTTTTTTAAACAAATTTTCATTTTTTTCGATATTTAACTGTTAGTTTCTATAAAGAAACCTTCATGGATTTAGACAAATGACCCCTTTCAGAATTCAGAATTTTGTGTACTTTTCGAAAATGTACAGCATTCCAGGATCCATTATTGCTTTCAAACTCTTTTCTACCATTAACTGGAAGGAGGTAGAAAGCTCTAAAAATAGCAAAAATAGGCTATGTCACAGAAAAATGCCAATACTGTGTGAAAAATGTTGGTTCTCTGACAAAAGACTGTTATTCCCTAAAAGCTATGAAAATGGAGATCTCAGCCCCACAAACCCTTTTTCGATAACGTTTTTAGGGAAAAACCCAGAGGCTTTCATTTGCAGCCCGTTTTTCCAATTTTTCTGAAAAAAACAAAAAAATCCCTATATTTTGGTTACTTTCTGGGACCCCTCCAAGAGAATCCAGAAACCCTGGGCACCTTTGGATTCCACATGATGTTGGAAGAAAAGGACGCAAATTTGGCGTGGATACCTTATGTGGTCAAAAAGTTACAGGGGCCTAAGCGCGCACTACCCCAAATTGCCAAAAAAGGGCTCAGCACAGGAGGGGAAAAGGCCTAGCAGCGAAGGGGTTAAACATAAACGTACCTGAACATTTGTGAAGGACTTGCTAGAATAGACACATGAGAGTGTATGGGCGAGTCATTCCAATGTACTTATTCCAGGATTAAAGGCTTGTATTTTTATAATTGGTCTTAACTTTTGCTATGAATTTTTAACTGTCTATCTTATTGAAAAACGCAGACATTTTCACTTGCGATGGACCAACATGTAAATCCCCATTGGGGTGTCTGAAGACACGCGTTTGTCTGCTGAATGTTTTATGACTATTCCTACAACCATGCCAAACTTTTTTTAATGTGCTTTTTAAAAAACTTTGCACTACAAAATAGTAAGGTTGTTATGTGGTGAGCGGAGTGGGTATTTGCAGTAAATATGTATGAATTTTTAGGGTTCAAAATGCTCAAGAGTTGTCTTTTACTATTTCCTTTATCTGTATGATCCTTGATAAAGTTAAAATGAATGAATGAATGAATTCATTATTTAAGACCAAAAATCCAATTTGTATAAGCGGAAATATGTAATTTTAAAGATTTAAGGTAAGAATGGCACCTAAAAGCACAACGCAGAACTTACGGTTATCTGGTCGTGCAAGTCCGCCTGAGAGCCAAAAGTTCAGGCCAACCACGATGGAGGGCATGCCGGATACAGGGACCAGGTTACTCCCATTGAAAGAGCTACCTTCAAAAGTCCAGTATGAGGAGTTCCGTTCATGTTGGAGGGGGCCACAAGAAGCAGGGAGTGTGTCATGGATTTAGGTCACTGTAGGAAGAAGAGGAGCCCGCACATCATGGACGGTCATCGCAGTGGCGCAGTGATCCTGTCAGGGGTCACAAACAGCTGTTGCTGGATATTCACATTGGCAGTCACCGCAGGCTGTCGATGCTCTAGTGAGAAGTGACTTCCAATGTGAATCTGGCGTTGCAGTGGAGCGAAGAGGCAGGTACACCAGAGTTTTGCATTGGCTGGCAGCGCCGGTGGCAAGATCTTGGCACGAACATGCCTATTTGAGGGTGCAAAGAACCCCAAACTTTAGGATTTCTCTTTTCTTGAGGTGGAGCTCAGCTGTTACCACATCAGGGTTGAGGACCTGATGGGCACCTTTTGGGGATCAGAATATCACTCCAGCAGAGGCCAGCAAGGCTCAGGCAAGTGCAGTTCCAGGTACAGTTGCAGGTCAGCTGGACAGATGCAGGGAGCCCTCTGAAGCTTGTTAGATCCCAATTGTTGCAGCTCATCGCCTGCCCCTGTCTCATTCCTGTGTCATATGTCTCTAACTTCCCCAGAGCTCTTGGGCTGATCATGTGTGGGTTGTTTTATAGGACTACAATGGCTGCAGGAAGCCTTGGGTAAAATATCTTTTGTCCACATCACCAATGCTTGTTTGACACCAATGCTTGTTTAGTCCAATTCTTCTTTAATATGCCCATTTGTTGGTATTGCCAATACGTGTTTGGTTGAATGCTTGTTTACTTTGACCAATTGTAGGTATTCATGTAATCAAAGGAGGGAGGGGGAAGCAGAGATTAAGTTGGCTTCCGTTAGGTATAGAAGAAATCAGAGGAGAATGAATCACAGAATCTGTTTTTGCAAGGGACTGTGGTTCTGGTGTAACGAAGACCCTCATTCACATGCCACAAGTGCTGCGGTAAATATTGGTTCTCCGCCTTTTCATTGGGTCTTTTATCACTCAAACACTGGCTTCTTCAAGTTATCTTTTTTTCAACCCGGAGGTAGACCACCTGGAAATTTGACAGTTGTGATAAAAAGTGAAGAAGTATTCTAGCATAGTGTGAATTCCAAATACCTCTTGTCCTCAGTTTGAAGCTTTAATTACTGAGGATGGGGCAAGATTAAAAAGCGTAAGGTGGTACTATGGTGGAAGTGCTAGTTTTCCACTGCACCTGGTGATAGTTTGTGGAAGGCCAACATGTTTAGGCCCCTGGTAGCTCTCACAGGTCTGAGTGCCTTCTTCAGGACAAAATCAAAATTGGCTATCATCAAAATAACATGTGACTATAAGTACGTTACTCACCAATCTTCATCAAGCTCATCTTTGTTTTAGAGTAATAGTTGCCGATTTAGTCCCTATCTCTTATAAAGGAGAACAATTTGGCTCCTACGGGGTGGTAAAGGAATTTGGCGCTTGTTGAGCTCCTGGTCGCACTGCTACCAGAATTGGGGCGATAAGGATAGAGACGGCTGTTGGCACTGCTGCGCCCGCCCAACCAAAAGTCATAATTAGGCCCTAAGTCAATTTTAGTGAGAAGAAAAGATAAGGTAAGAATAGATGAAGGAAGATAGGTTGAATAGATATGGAGAAAGAGAAAGGGTAAAGGAGCGAAAATGATGATCAGACCCATAATTTTTTAATGTTCTTCGTACATGACTATACAAATTGATGGATGGTGTCAGTAGATCAGTGATGTTTAATGAAACGGACACTGAAGTTTAAGTTATAATTCAAGCAAGGATGCATGATATATATTTTTTATTTTTTTATTTTACATTTTTATAGAGCACAATTATGTAAGGAAATACAAGTTGTGAGTGTGTTGTGCATAAAATGATCCACTGAGATACAAAACATCACTAACAAAGAATCAGAGAAAAACAAAAGCTGTAAAAAGAACAACATTTCACAGTTATATATTATTTTTATTCACAAGCGAGGATTCACAAATATGCAGGTAGATACAGTGCGCAAAGTACGGGTTAAGTTTCACAACTATGATGAAATTAAATGTAATATAGTTGATGACAAAAAAGAGAGGGAAAGTAGCAGGCAAAAACAGGATGGAAGGGTGAAAGCAGAAAGAAGCTAGAAGAGGGCAAGGAACGGTGTTAGAGCTTAAAGTGAGACAATGAGCAAGTGTTGGTGTATTAAAGAAGAGAGTAATTGAGGGAGCCACACAAGGTGAAAAGATTATCAAGGAAAGAACAGCAATGAGTGGAAGGGCTGGAGAGGTGAGAGCAGCTTGAGAGCAGAAAAAGGGCACTCTGAAATTAACAATGAAGAGATCAAAGCCATTAATGTGTAATTCTGAGAGACAGTCAATATCGAATTTAGGGGCAGATGTACAAAGGTTTTTTTGCATGCGCAAATGGGTTTTAGACCCCTTTGCGCCCGCAAAAAGCCTGTGGCCCATGTACTGATCCTATTTTGCAAGTCGCAAATCAATTTGCGACTCGCAGAATAGGATTAGCGACTTGCTATTAGGAAGAGGTGTTCCAAGGGCGTCCCTTCCTAATAGCGACTCCTCAAGCTATATAAGAATGTTTTGCAACCACAATTAAGGTGGACCTCTTCCCATTTGTGAATGCATGCGCCAATATTTTTTAAGGGCAGGCAGGGACCACTGCCTGCCCTTAAAAAATAAAACTGAAAAGTTTCATTTTTATTTTATAAAAGCAGCCCGTTTTCCTTTAAGAAAAACGGGTTATATATATTTTTTTAAACTGCCAGCGGGCCACCATCCCTGGGAGTGCCAGCATTCCCAATGGGGTCGCAAATTGCGACGGCCTCATTAATATGCATGAGGCATGTAATTTGAGACCCTATTGGGAATCACAAACAGTGTCTCAGACACTGATCTGCATCCCAATTAGCGAGTTTCAAATTGCAAGTCACTAATTGGCGGGTCGTACATCTGGCCCTTAGAATAATGCAAGTGTCAAAGGATAAATAATTCCACATTTCCCTATTTGGCTGGGAATGTTCATAGACATCCATTTGGGTAGATATGATAGGCAGTTTTGTAGTATGCCACTGTCATGGAATGAGTATAGTTTTATATAGCATCTGTATATTAATGTACAGCAACCCTTGCATCCCCATCAAGATTCTTAGTGCGTCCATGTATAATTTAAATAAGGTCAGGGCAAGAAAAGACACCTGTAGAACACTTGAAATGATTGGGATATGGTCAGCGGTAGTGTTGATGAGCCTAACCAACAGTTTGCGATTGGTTAGGAAGGAGGTAAACCAGCTTAGAACCAAGAACTAGCTGGCCTTGAGGATGTACAGATCCAACTTGGTCAATTTTTGGAGAATGATAAAAAAAACAATATTGTCATACCATGTTTTTAAATCTGCATGTACTGCAATTAACTGACAAGAACTGTTTGAGATAATGGTTAAAATTAAAAAAAATACCCATCAATGAAAGTAAATGAGAAAGTAAGAGTGTATTTTCTACCTGCAGAACGTATGAGTCTGTGGTCATGCTTAAAATATGAGAATGGTTGTGAAGAACCTATATAAATCATACAGGGCTGGAAAACAAGACCCGGAGAAGGATAGCTGCCACAACGAAATCCAAAAAGCAGCAGATGATGTAGTTATACAGTAACACAGGGCCTCTACAGAAGAACTTCTATTTCATTGTCGTTTTTGCTGAAAAGTTCCAAAAGCATATATAAAGCTGCACAGGAAGTAGCTGCAGGTTCTTCTTTTAAAACATCTTGTCCACATGTACCTTCATCCACTGACTTCCCTACACAGCTTAGCTCCCTATCTCAAAGTAATGTGCACATGCCTCTTCTCCTTATATACTCTCTACTTCATGTTTTACATTGCTCCATTTTATGGTGTGCAAAGTTTATGAGGCAAATAAATTAATGAATCCCAACTATTGTCCTACATGTAGGTTATGTAGTTTACCATTTTTGCTATGTCAGCACTCAGGTACAGTTTTTTTGCGAACTGGAAATATTTCCTTCCAGGGGCTTGCTTGTGCTATCCAGGTATGTGACTTGAACGTGGATTGTTGTGGTTGATCTTTGTTGGACTTGACATCCTTGCATGATGTTTCCCTAACTTTTTCCTTTCCATCCTCCTGGTTTTGCTGATTTCATTTTTGTTGGTGTTAGGACTCTCTGTCCTTTACAAATGTTAACCAGTGCTAAAGTGTTTGTGCTCTCTTCTCTCAACAAAGTAACATTGGTTTACACCCAATTGGCACCAAGTTTAAAGTTTATTTTATTTGCATAGTTAATTAAAACCGTCGCAATACATATTACACAATTCTTAAAAACATAATTGTTTAAAACCATTAAGAAAAATCAAGAAGTAAGACATTCATTACAGTTTAAAATGATAATTCAATAAAACTGGTTAAGACACACTTTACTACAGTAGCTGCTGGAAAGTACTGATCCCCGTTTTAACTTGCTCTCATCCATTTCAACCATATACTCTGTTTACCACGTGGACTCTACTTACACAAAGTTGTCCCCGTAGTGTTAAATGGACATATTTAATAAGATGGCAAATAAGTCCTTTTGTCCATCTGCTAATCAGCCTGGCTCTTTAGATCTTGTATAGCATTTCCCACCATTTTTGGCATTCTCTGTTAAACCACTGTCAGAAATTTCACAAATCTGCAATTTAGTTTGGTGTTTAATGGATTCAGGCAGGCGAGCACCGCTTGCCTTCTGGTGCAAATCCCTTTTTGCTTGAATTGCTCTTTAAGGAGCAGTTGTCTTGCTTAGTGCAGCTCTTCACATAAACAGATTACGTGAAGGATGTCACCATTGTTGGAGTTACATAGCCTGCAGGTCTCATTTCCGTCTTTCCTCAACCATGATGGTAGGTGCCCTGTACATGGAAGAATCCCTAGTCTGTTCTTTAGAAAGTTACTTTTTGTGGCTTTGGGGTAACCCTGGTTAAAGTATATTTGTGGAGTTAATGATTTATAGGAATTTAGGGTCATCCATGCATGAGATCTTTTTGAGAATGATGCCTTGTCCTCCGATAAGGAGAGTGATTTTACATTTTTCCAAACTAGTTTTTTTAAATTGCTGTGACCAAGTTGTGCGTCCCAAAGGTCTGAGAGTTTAGTGACTTCAAAGGCTAGCTGAAGGTAATTTCTAGCCTCAGAGACGTCCCTGCGTTGTATGTCGTGCCAGAGCAGAGAGTTTAGTGTATATGTACTGGCGCTTCTTACTTTGTGCCAACAGATGATATATGCCCCGTACCTGGCTAAGAGATGTATAAAGCGGGAGGGAGAACAATGTTCTATAGGCTTTAAATTGTGTACTATCCAGGTCTTTAGAATCTCTTCCCTGCATTGCCTCACTACCGTAGGTAATCAAAGGAAGCAGTTTGGCCTGAATTACCTTCAAAAACGGTGTCATAGACAGACCCATCAGTTGGATTGCCAGATATTTCATCGTCATGGCGATCAATAAGCCTCTGCCTCTTATTTCCTGCTCTGGTGCACAAAAGATCCTTCTTTATCAAATGTGACTCCCAGATATTTGTACTCACAAGCTGGATCAATTTTTGTGCCACTATGAATCCAAATCTTCTGTTGTTTTTTGTTGTTATTTACTGACATTGTTCATGTCTTGCTGAGGTTAAGTTTTTTACAGTTATTTTCTGTGGCATATTTCTGCATTTCGGTCAGTAGTCTTTGAAGTCCAATGTAGGTATGACTGAGTAGCACTACGTTGTCTGCATACATGAGGTTGGTCAAGGTTTTCCCACCTACCCTCGGTGAGTGGGAGTTGCAGGCATTGATAACTTTTGGTAATTTGGCCATAAAAAAATTAAACAAGGTTGGCGCAAGCATGTACCCAGTGTTTCAATCCTTTAGTTGTCGGTACGTTTGAGGACAGGTGAGTGCCGCTTCCTAGTTTCACCTGCACATGCTGATGTGTCCATGTGAAGGAGCATCAGCATGTTTAGGGTCGACTGTGGCAGACCCCATTGCGCCAGTTTCCCCCATAATCTGCCTCTCCCGATATTATCGAAAGCGGCACTGAAATCGATGTAGCAAAGGAATCTTAGATGATTTTGCTGCGTCGGTTATTAAAGAAATGGCAAGAATATTTGTTGATGTTCCAGTCATTTTTCAAAAACCTGTCTGATTCAGTGGTATTATAAGGTTTGACTCAGCCCAAAGTGTAAGCTCCTCTAGTATGGTGCCTGCAAAGTACTTAGCCTTGTTATCAATAAGGGCTACTAGGTGGTAGTTGTTTGGATCAGCCTTATCTCCTATTTGTAAATTGGAACAATCATTGAACCCCTCCAGGATTCTGGAATTCTGTTTAACGACCTGATTTCCAAGAATAAAGGTTCCATGATGTCCGCCCACTCTTTGTTCTTTGCTTTATCAAGGGCAGGTGGAATGCCATTTGGCCCCGGGGAACCTTCTTTCCTACCTATAGATATCTGTTTTTTGATTAAGTCTAACTGCTGGCACCTCGATGTATCTCAAAGATTGGTATTTATGCCTGAATAGGCCTGTTCCCGTTTCTCTGGCGTGCATGTTTCTCGTTTTCTCTCTGGAATCCTGCTAGTCCCCTTTTGGACTCCTAGATGTTCTGTGTGGTCATTGAAATAGCTGGAGAGATATTTTATACAGATCTCTTCAGAGATGTTTGACCCTATTTCCTTGTATTGCGGACGCATGATCCCGTTTACTGTTTTCCAAAAGTGGGCACTGTTGTTACTGTTTATGTCGTATAAGAGTTTAGCCCAAGCTTCGTTTTCACTATCTCTCTTGATGTTCCATTTTTGTCGTTTGAGTGCTGCCCTTTGATATTTCAAAAATACTCGTGAGCTGATGTTTCCAGGGGCTTTTCTCAACTTGTGTAGAGTCGAGTTTACTGATCTTTTAAGTTTCCTTAATTGTAGTCTCTGATCTTTCTTTAAATTATTTTGGCTACCCTCTTTATGAAGGTTGTCTTATGAGAGGGAAGTAGCTGCAAGCTTTTTTAGCAGTATAGCAGTGAAGTGAGCCCAATAAGTAATGTGGCCGGCTGTAGTCGATGCTTGTATATCGAAAGGTTGAAGTGCAGCTTCGGCCTGGAAGCTCATATTGGCAATCGTGCATTTGATCCTCTTGTATTCAAGGAGTGGATCGACCCCATGGTTGTTTCTGGCCTAATTAACGTCCGCATATTTGCTATTATATGAAATTCCTGGGGGCGATGATCGCTGTCACCCATATCGCTCATTCTGGACTCAGAGATCTGTGGGAACAGCGTGAGGCTTGTGAAGGTGTAGTCTAGAATGATGCATGTTGTAGTGGAGTAAAAAGAAATAACTGGAGGAGAGTCTGCCGGAAATCTTCCATTCAGTGCCTGAAGGTTTTGGTGTTCTAGGTTGTTGAGAAAGCGACCATTGTGACATTGTTTCCTGTCTAGTATGACGCTTTGTGGTGGTATATTGTAAATTCTGTTTAAAGCCAATACCTCCTCCGCTTCTGCCGAGCCAATAAGATCTTGACTTGGGTCCCCTGTCAGAAGGAAGAGTGGATTTTCCATCTGAGTGACATACTCGGCCAGTTGATTAGTAATTTTGGTTGAATCTTTCGCTTTATTTTTTGGATGTACATATGAATTGATTATGCAGACCTCCATTTCTTTTCCCTCAAGGACAAAGCTTATTTTAACTGCTAGTGTTGTATTTGAGATTGAGTCCATAAGGTTACTGACGCTATTGTTGTAGAGGAGACATAGGTAGCCAATCCACCTGAGTTATGACCAAACCTGCTGGTCCTTGAGGCTGGTGTGGCAAAACATGTGTAGCCCTTGATGTGCTGTGGGTCCTTGAGCCAGGTTTCTTAGAGCATTATTATGTCAAAAAGAGAGACATAGTGCAGAAAATCCGGATCATCTATTTTTTTAGTTAATCCATTAATGTTCCACAAGCATAGGTCTAGGGTTGGTTCCCTTCCCCTACTACAAACACTATCTTGTAGGTAGCGTCAGTCCTCCTCAGGGCATATGATGATGGTACGAGGCATTGCTTCCCTTGAAGGGCCTTGATATGACTCAGCAGCTGCCTTCGACCATAAATCTGGTCGATCCCATTGGCTACTAGTGCTCTTTTTTGGTGAACTTCCCCATGCACCTCTAAGTACACTGTTAGAGATTGCCTGATGTATCTTTATTGCTGAGCTCATCATGCTCAGAAATGGTAAAGGGTAGGCTGGTTTTTGAAAGGGGGACAATGCTAATGCCTCAATTATTAAACAGCTCCTGATCAGCTGAAATCGAGTCTGCAATGTTGCTTGAGGTCCAAGTTGTCTTAGTTGCCTCCGAGCTTTGGGGATTAACATCAGGTAAACATTCTACAGAAACTAAATCCTTTGAACTTATTCCATCCAGCTGTGGGATAGATTTAATTAATCTGAGGATGTTGCCACGATTTAGCAAGTCCTGTTGTCCCTTTGACGTATATTCGGGATCAAAAACCAAAACCTTTGTTGACTGACGTCTATTTTCTGGTATTTGTTGTAACATTGGTAGTCAATCAATCAATCAATCAATCAAGGCATTTATATAGCGCACTACTCACCCGGAAGGTCTCAAGGCGCTAGGGGAGGGGGGTCCGCTACTGCTCGAACAGCCAGGTCTTGAGCTGTTTCCTGAAGGCAAGGTGGCTCTGGGTCAGGCGGAGGTTGGTCGGGAGGGAGTTCCAAGTCTTGGCGGCCAGGTAGGAGAAGGACCTTCCTCCTGTGGTGGCTGTTCGGATCCGGGGTAAGTGTGTTGTGACCATTAGTCCATTTTTTGTTTTTTCTTCGTGGATTTCCAGCTGCTTGCTTTCTCCAGCTGCCATGGAGATCTTTATATTTGGTTTTGTTGTTGTGTGTTTTAGAGGAATTGGCATTCGTTCTTTCCCCTTATCGTGTGGCAGTTTTTCCAGTGGGTTCCCCATTGGTCTGATCATAGTGTGTGTGCTCATCGTTTCTGTGTCCCTTAACGATAAATCTTGATTTGCCCTAGTTGTTGGTCCGTTGATTCTTCTTCTGTTCCCTGTGTTGGGATTTAAGGTAGGGGTTGTTTGCTTGCTTTGGAATGGGCTTATTACCTCTGAGTTGCACGTCTGTCCACATGCTTGCCCTAAAAGTACAGGTTCATTGGATGGGAGTCTTGGTTCTCTCCTTAGATCTTGACTGTATTTCTCCTGGCCGATCTTTCCATTGTCAACTTTGAAAGACGGACCCATCTTCCCTATTTCTTGATTTGGTTCTTCATTTTGTCCTGTTTTGTCTCTTATTGGCAAATCTTGGCCCTCCATGCTTATTCTATTTAGTTTTTGCTGTTGTTCCAGAGTGGATGGTATCAAGTTTGCCTGATGTTTTGGCCTTACATCACTAAGATTAGTTGCATGTTTGTTCTGGGCACCTGCGAAAAATAGAAAAATATTTTATTGTGTTTTTTGTGACTTTTGATTGCGCCCTTTCCTTTTTTGTTGACGACGTTGGTTGGCATTGCATTTTTGAAGTTTCCCGTTTCCAGTCTGTGCCATCTCCTCATTGTGCTCCTCAGAATTGTCCTTTAGCTATTTACCAGGTTTTTTCCTGCTGGATATTCCCTCTGCGCCTTCTGTGGTGCCCAGACCTTTTGTTGCATTTTCTGCTATTGAATTTTTTATATCGCTTATAAGACCAGTTAGCATTGAGGGCAGAGTACCTGTTTCTTTCGACAAACTGATTACAGTTACAACTGAGATAGGTGTTTGTTTGTGCTCTCGTTATCAAGCAGTTCAGGTTTCCCAGCTTTTCGCCAATACCGGCTGTAAAAACTGCCAATGTATTCAGAAGTGTTAGTTGTAACTCCATCTTTTCTTATTGGTATTGCAAGCTAGTTGGATTGTATTTAAAAGAGAGATCCAGGTACCAGAATTTTGTTCTTTTCTGAGCTCTTTCTCGTTCATGCTTTTGTTGGCGTTGTGGACTGCCCGGTTGATGACCCGGGGAGGCTCCTGTGGGGAGTTTTGGTGATGGTGCTCTTTCTGGTCTGGGTTGTAAGTTGCAAGCATGTCTTCCCATTCAAGTGTATTCAGGTAAGACACCATTGCCCTACCTTCTTCTTTCTGGCTTGGGTCCTGAGACCCTACCCCTGATCCTCCTAGTTTGATAGGCACGCTAGCTTGGGCATAGCCATGCGGATCTAGAAATGATGATGGTCTTTTGATCGTTAGATCTATTGTCTTAATCAGCGAACTGTTGCTTCTGGTCAGCATGCTCGTCGAGGGGCTGAAAGTTATGTCCCTGGTTTGTTCCTCAGCTTTTATCCTTAGTTCTGCCCTGGGCTCCTGTTTGGCTTTAAAGCTTTTGGTGGACCAGTTTCCCGGTTTAGCATCTAGTTGTGGTGATGTAATTACTGTTTTTTCTATTCTGCCGATGGAATCCTCTGGCTGCTGCCCAGGCAGCTAATTTCCGATCTGTCTGCGGATTGTGACGGTGGTAATGGCAGAGCGGCAACTAATTCATGGGGCTTCTCTCCTCTGATCGGGCTCCTCTGGAAACTGCCCTGGTTTCTGTGGTGTGGAGTCTCGCCTTGGTGCTGTAATGCCATTGGTTTGTCTGGAGGCAAAGGGCTTGTGGCAAATGCTAGCTACTGTGAAGGTGGTAATGCTGGCAGCAATGGCGTTTGCAGGCCTTGCAGAGATTTGTTGATGGAAAAAATGTCAGAGCCCGCGTCCTTTAAAAAGTTGAATTTTGTGTAGATCTTTGATTGGTAGCAGCATGTTATGCTTGTGACTTGCAGCTTTACTGCTGCCGTACCCTGATCCTTGGCCGAATCCTGCTCGGTTGTGATGAGGTTTGGCTCAGCGATGTTTTTTGCACTGGGGTTTGACTTCTTCCCTTTTTTACCCTTTGGTTTAGACGCAGGGGTCTCCCTAGTTCTTCCTGACCTCATATGGCTGAGATACCCGCCACCCCCTCTCAACACAATCCCCAAGAATTGGGAAACCGGAAACAGTTCTGAACTTTTAGAAGGCGGGAGGGAGTTACCCTCCCGGCCGTATTTATTAAAATATGAAACAAAAATCAAAACATTAAAATAACAGTTTCATATCATGTACAATTTCATATCCACATTACGATGTTTGGCTAACCTTAACACATATCTAATACAAAGGTTCTCCTAGCCGATACTAACATCCTTACAAAATGCATTTCAAATTGAAATTGTACATCCTAACGTTAAGGGCCAACGGCAAGGTCGTAACCGGTGTCAGATCCCTAAACCAGAACTCCCCCCTCACTTGTGAGGGGCGGCCGCACAGAGGACTGCACCTCATGTGCCATACCAATTTCCCTTGTCTTGACGGGGGCCCCTGTTAACTCGACGCCATGTACGTGGTCGTCCGAGGACTCGTGTGAGGTGTCTAGAAGGTAGCGTAGACCCCCCTCCCCACCCTACACAACTTACCACATCTGCCGTCGCAGATGTCCTGGCCCCGGGAAATTCCCAGGAGGGGCCCGTAGCCCCTCCTATCCAGAGAGGGGCCTTGACCGCCTTCCCTTTCCTTTAGGCGTCCCGTCCTTTAGAAGGGACCGCCTCCCCGTTGAGGGGCCAATGGCCACCTCCCCCCGGGCGTTCCCATCCGTAATGGGTGACGCCCCCCCCTAGGGATCTTCCAATGACTGCTCACCGATCATGACCTTACCGCCCGACCAAACAATAAATACGACAAGACTAAGACTAAAAGAAAGAAACATTCCTACCTAAAACAGATCAAGTATCAACACTCTAAACACTAAAACATTACCAATCATTCTGATGAAAGTCTTTAATAAAGCATACTGCACAGAGTTATCCACTTTATTGCAACCGACTCATAAACATTATTCAGAAACAACCTGCAAGAAAACAACTACCACGTAAAAAGACTTTATACTACAACCACTTGCTGTCTTCAGGGGATGGTGGGTGGGTTCAAAATTGGCTCTTCGTTCCGTCTCGAGCTCACGTGCAGCGAGGAGGTGCAGCTTCAGAGCACAGGAACAAGAGGATGCTTCCTTGACTTGTGGCTCCTTTTATTCTTCTCGGGGCGGGCGTAAACCCGCCTCTTCCCGCCTCCAGGGCGTAGCGGACAGCTTCAGTGTCTAGGACAACCCACTCTTGGGCGGGAAAAAGCGCGCCCCGGCTACGCCGCTTCGGGCATACCAGCCGAGACGCGCCTCCCGCCCAAAATGGCTTCCCGGGGGGATCGGGGTACTCCACCATACGTTCGGGGGGACCGATTGGTCGCCCCTTTCCATATGGCTGAGATACCCGCCACCCCCTCTCAACACAATCCCCAAGAATTGGGAAACCGGAAACAGTTCTGAACTTTTGGAAGGCGGGAGGGAGTTACCCTCCCGGCCGTATTTATTAAAATATGAAACAAAAATCAAAACATTAAAATAACAGTTTCATATCATGTACAATTTCATATCCACATTACGATGTTTGGCTAACCTTAACACATATCTAATACAAAGGTTCTCCTAGCCGATACTAACATCCTTACAAAATGCATTTCAAATAGAAATTGTACATCCTAACGTTAAGGGCCAACGGCAAGGTCGTAACCGGTGTCAGATCCCTAAACCAGAACTCCCCCCTCACTTGTGAGGGGCGGCCGCACAGAGGACTGCACCTCATGTGCCATACCAATTTCCCTTGTCTTGACGGGGGCCCCTGTTAACTCGACGCCATGTACGTGGTCGTCCGAGGACTTGTGTGAGGTGTCTAGAAGGTAGCGTAGACCCCCCTCCCCACCCTACACAACTTACCACATCTGCCGTCGCAGATGTCCTGGCCCCGGGAAATTCCCAGGAGGGGCCCGTAGCCCTTCCTATCCAGGGAGGGGCCTTGACAGCCTTCCCTTTCCTTTAGGCGTCCCGTCCTTTAGAAGGGACCGCCTCCCCGTTGAGGGGCTAATGGCCACCTCCCCCCGGGCGCTCCCATCCGTAATGGGTGACCCCCCCCTAGGGATCTTCCAAAGACTGCTCACCGATCATGACCTTACCGCCACAGGCCGGATAGTTGACCGGCTATCCGGACCCCCCACAAAACTCCTACCTAAAGGTCATGTTG
The DNA here is from genome assembly GCF_964263255.1 of Lissotriton vulgaris. Lineage (NCBI taxonomy): Eukaryota > Metazoa > Chordata > Amphibia > Caudata > Salamandridae > Lissotriton > Lissotriton vulgaris. The sequence continues at coordinate 1,276,599,491 of NC_141696.1, forward strand.
CAGACTCCTTAACCAGGCTACGAGGTCTCCTATGAGTAAAGAATTCCCCACCCGGGACAAATGGACCCCATCCTCTAGATACATATTGTCCCCCCTGATACAACCATGAGGAATCGAATGCAATGTACTGGTACGGAACAGTCTACCAAGCTTGTTATTAATCTTCTTCACAGAATGATTTATAGCAGACACTGAATTAGCCCCCCGCCACACCTTCCGTGGAATCATATGGGACCATGCAATCGTGCACCCTGGAACCCTTCTCGCCAACCAACTTACTGTGGATAGTATCGCCTCGAGAAGTAGTCGTCTACCAGTGGTCACCAAATCATTGCCCCCAAGATGTACTATGATTATAGATGGCGGTGACCTTGTCCGCCCTAACAAACCCTCAAGAAAAGGTTGAAACTGGTCAATACAGAGCCCGCCCCTTCCGTAGAAGGTCACCCTGTACCCGTATTCCCCAGCTGTGTGAATCATGTCACCTGCTTTGAATACGTCCGCGGCACGCCTCACGTATGAGTGGCCCACGACCCACACCACTCTTTCCTCAGCCGGTGATCTCTGACCGCTGGTTCCCAGGTGTCGGGCCGACTGCACAGTCCGCCCCGCCTCGTAGGTTTGCGAAACTGTAACCAAACAAAAACAAGAAGCGTGAGTACATGATATTAGCTTCACAACATGTGCAACCGCACATACCTTTTGTAACAATTCGAGGACCAACGCCCCAACTGTTTCACTTTTTCCACACTCAGACCCCTGGCTGTAGCCTCTGTAGCAGCCCCTATCCGGAAGGAATGGGTCCCAAACTCGCCCGGGTTCAGGCCCGCGGCCGAAATTGCCATTGCAAGCACCCGCTGGAACTGAAACTTCGTCAGTGGGGTGGCATCTGTATGCCTCAGCAAGGTCCCCCCCCCATGATGCCGCCCTCTGCGCCAAATACTCCTCAACGCATGCAACCGGGCACATGGGAGATCCGGGAATCCGCTGGACTACTACACTATCCCCGATCGCGCCCTGATCGGTCTTGGACCTGACAAACGAGACAATCATCGTCTCCCCCTTTACTTGAATGTGCTCTCGGCACAGTCCACCCCCGTTTCCTGCTTGTTTTTTGCCACCAGTTCGCTTACCCGCATAGCCCCATGAAATGCTAATGCAAAAGCGGCCCGGAATAACACTGTTTCTGACTGGGATGAGCATGTAGCAGGGAGTACGGACAGTAACAGGGCCAACCTATCCAGACCTATCGGGTGCCTTTCATCTACTCTGCGACCCTCAAGGCGTTGCCACCCACGCAGCGCTTTCTGTACCACGAAAGACGCTGTAGGGTCCTGGATACCATGAGCCCGCGCCATGAAGAAAATGGCGGCCCGATGCCTCTGGGCCGTGGCCACCAATTTGCCTGCCCTGCGTAATGACAGTAAAAACTTTATGACAAATTCTTCCTGGCCCCAAAGCTCCCCCCTAGCAGAACCCAAAAAGGACCAATAGGAACGGAACGCCCCTTCATATGCCTTCCTTGTCCTGGGTGCTAAACTCTCTCCCACGAGGTTTTGTAGTTCGGGCACCGAGAGACCAGAGAGCTTCGGGAAATGGTGCCGCCACCGGGTCCGCTGTGGGCAGAAAACCCCAGAAGGCCTGCATACGGAAACGAGAAAGCGCATCAGCAGCCTGATTCAGCACCCCTGGCACATGCCTCGCTCTAAAGAGCACGTTCAATTGCATACATCGTAAAACAATTTCTTTGAGTAACCTCAGAATCCATTTGCATCGTGCTGCCTGACTATTGATACACTCAAGTTATCAGACCAGAACACCACAGAGTGATCCCTAAACCCCTCAGGCCATGTTTTCAAAGCCACCAGAATAGGGAACAGTTCGAGAAAGGCAATGTTACTTGTTAGCCCACCCTCGTGCCACCATGACGGCCACGCTTGAGCCGACCAGTGATTGCCAAATATGGCGCCAAAGCCTATACTTCCCGCCGAATCTGTCCACAGCCCCAACTCTTCGGAGGACACCACCGGCTTCGTCCAGACAACCCGACCATTGAAGTCCGCCAGGAATGCCAACCAAATGCGCATGTCCTGGCGAATCTCAGCCGAGAGCCTCGTGCGGTGATGCCCCTCTTTAAGACCGACCATGGCTTGTGCAATCGAGCGGGAAAAGGGGCGGGCCATTGGCATTATCCTAAGGGCAAAATTCAACTGCCCCACAGTCTGCTGCAATTGATGCAAGTTCACCTTAGTTTCTCTAATACATGCTTCAAGCGAAGCCCTGAATTTCCGCACTTTTTCTTCTGGCAACCGGAAGCAACCTTCTTCGGAATCGAGCTCTATTCCCAGAAACTCGAGTGAAGTTGAAGGCCCCACAGTCTTACCTGGCGCCAATGGCACACCAAACTGTCTCATCAAATCACAAAATTCTTTTAAAGCCTGTGCACATTCTGTGTCCCCGGCTGCCCCCAGAAACAGAAAATCGTCTAGATAATGCATGACATGCTGAAAACCCGTAATCCTTGTGAATGCCCATTGCAGAAAACAACTGAATTTTTCAAAATAAGCACACGATATGGAACAGCCCATTGGCATACATTTATCCATGTAATAGCGCCCCCGAAACATGAAGCCCAGGAGACGCTGATCGTCCGGGTGTACCGGGAGCAACCGAAACGCGGACTCAATGTCCGATTTGGCCATCAGCGCTCCGGGCCCCAGGCGATTCAACATGGCGACTGCATCATCGAAGGATGCGTACCGCACCGAACAAAGCTCTGGGTCTATTGCATCATTAACTGACAAATCCCTCGGAGCTGACAAATTATGTATCAGTCTAAACTCACCCGGGTCCTTCTTGGGGACCACTCCCAATGGTGAACACACAAAATTAGGAACTGGTGGCGTGTTGAATGGTCTCGCCACCCGACCCCGGGCTACTTCTTTCCCAATCTTCGCTTGCACCACTGCCGTATTATGCAGGACCGAAAGTTGGTTCCTACACTGTGCTTTACCCTGAAAATTCCCCACCGGGATGCGGAAACCGTAAGAAAAACCGTCTCGCAACGCCCCAGCGGAGACATGATCAGGGTATTCGCTGAGCCAAGGAATCAATGCCATGGTATCAACCGGTGTAGGTAAAGCCGCCCCTCGGACTATGTCAGACCTGTTTGGCGCTTGCCCTACTTCCGTTATCACCCGTCTTGGCTCTGCACATGGTCTCGGGATGCGAAGACTGTCCACACCCCCCACAGTCATGCCTAAACTTGCATGACCCCAGGGGCCTCGTACACTTTCCCCTGTTAAAGTTCCAGCATACCCCTTTTTTACCTGTATTGCCGTTCGGCCTTGGGTGATGCTCATTACTTGCCCCTGTCCGAAAGGGCGCCCCGGATGGTTGGCGGGAAAGTTCACCCCGCCTCCCCCCAACAATGGCGCCTTTAACATGCCTGATTTTTCCATTTTTTGCCAAGAAATGGAGTCGTAACAATCCCACGTCAGGCACGTATCGAACTCTTTAGCCTTACGAAAAATATTATCATAACAAAACCACTCATTGCCAACATATGTCTGAGAATATTCCATAATACGTGACTGGTACACAGGTAACTCGGTCAACAAATCAGGTCTCCGTTCCCCCATAATCGAAGTGAATATGCCAAATGCTCTACCCCAGTTACCTATCGTCTCATCGACTCTAAAGGCGGGCATTTTAGCGCGCCAAACACTCGGATGCATAAGTTACTTCTGAACTTTCACATGCTCAATCTCATAATGATCAGTTAGCAAGGAGAACATGTTTACGTATTTCTCAGCCCATATCCGTTCTTTGACTTCCATCGGGATATGCTGAGCCAATTTCTCCCTTCTCGAGGGTACAGACCCCTTCCCCGCAATCGGCATTAGCTGCTTACCTGACCTAGAAGCTGTGACCGCCATTGCCGCCGAACTCGTGCCAGCTGCGGGTTGCTCTACTGGAGCCTGCGGGGAAACAAACGGACAAGGAGGTTTCGCAGCCTCTCGAGACTGCCGCAACTGCCTCATTAATTGCTTGGCCTCCTCGGCCGTGTCCCCCGGAGTCACGGAACGCCCGCTGCTATTACCCAGCCATGCCGCCAACTGGGCAGCCAACTCCGGGGGCATGTCCCCTTCGTCCACTGGGGTAACCACAACGGGGATCCGCTGGCCCTCGGCAGGAGCCGGCGCGGGAATCTCCGCTGGTCTAGGAGGGCTCGCCGGGGGAGCCTCCGGAACTGGGACCTCGTCCTCGTTTGACCCAGACACTGGAAAGATGGGCAGGAAGCACAGCCAGGCAACAATCCAGTGAGGGTCACAGACCTCCCCCAACCGGCCTCACAAGTACTCAAAGGAGCAATGGTCGATGGTCGCGTGGTCACTGGAACCTCCACCCACGGCTCTGGTCCTATCTGTGGCCCTCCATCAACCAACAGCCGAAAACCGAGTCCACCAGCCGCCGCCATCACCGTTCATGCACCGCTCAAGCACCTGCCAGCACTCACTGGAGGTCGCAACTCACGGCCCGCGGCTCCGGGCTCACTCGCGGCTCACTCCTGCTCCTCGGCAAGCCGCAGTCATAACCGCAACCGCAGCCACAATCAAGCTGCAAGCAGGCCGCTTCTCCGTGCCTGCTCCTGCAAAAGTCTCGTCCAAGAGACCACCTCAATTGCTAACCGGATACATGCCCTCTGTCTGTTCCTTAGACCACGTCTGGCCACAACTTTTTTGCTTGCATAGTAGCTTAAAATGCCAATAGTGGGCCTGTAGCACTCATTGTAGGGCCCACTTTAGTAGCCGTTTAAACATTTCTCAAGCCTGTCATTGCAGACTGTGTGTGCAGCTTTAAACTGTCTTTTCGACCTGGCAAAGGAAACCTTCTGCTAGGCCTAAACCTTCCTTTGTAAACCATATGAGTCACCCCTTAGGGCAGAGGTCTTCAATCTGTGGGGCGCGACCCCCAGGGGGGTCGTGGAGTCCTTGGAAGGGGGTCGCAGATTCTGTCAGGGGCATGCAATTCCTGGCGTTGGGCTGATCGAGGGTGCTCATGGCGGAGGCCTAATTCACACCGAGGTGTGAAAAACATCAAAGGTTCATTAACAAGTAGAAGGTCTTTTAAAGACCTGTCAAGTACTCAGGTGTGGCTGTGTGTGTGTCCCTGAAACGGTTTCAGCCGGGCTCACACACGCGAGCTGGGGGAGGGGGGAAAGTGGGTGGGTCTGGGGGAGCAGGCTGTTGTGTAGCCCTTTGAGTATAATGGATGTTGCGCGCCTGGAGCTGTGGGTCCCGTGACACGTCCCCCCCTCCCGCCCCCAGCAGGGAGGCACAGAGATGCCCTCCCATGAGCGGGAAAGAAGGAAAAAGACGCAGAGATACTGACCCCGCCCCCATGAGAGAGGCACAGAAAAGGTGGGTGGATGAATGATGGGTGGATGGATGGATGTAAGGATGAAGGATGGATGGATGGATGGATATGTGAAAAGGTGGGTGGATGAATGATGAGTGGATGGATGAAAGGGTAGATGGATGAAGGATGGATGGATGAAAGGATGGATGGATGTATGGATGGATAAAAGGTTGTGTGGATGAATGATGCATGGATGGATGTGGGAAAAGGTGGGGGGATGAATGATGGGTGGATGGATGAAAGGGTGGACAGCTAAAGGGTGGATGGATGGAAGGATGAAAGGGTGGATGAAGGATGGATGTATGGATGGATAAAAGGTTGCATGGATGAATGATGCATGGATGGATGTGTGAAAAGGTGGGGGGATGAATGATGGGTGGATGGATGGATGAAAGGGTGGGTGGATGGATGAAAGGGTGGATGGATGAAGGATAGATGTATGGATGGGAGGATGAAAGGGTGGATGGATGTATGGATGGATAAAAGGTTGCATGGATGAATGATGGATGGATGTGTGAAAAGGTGGGTGGATGAATGATGGGTGGATGGGTAAAGGATAGATGTATGGATGGAAGGATGAAAGGGTGGATGGATGAAGGATGGATGTATGGATGGAAGGATGAAAGGGTGGATGGGTGAAGGATAGATGGATGAAGGATAGATGTATGGATGTAAGGATGAAAGGGTGGATGAATGGATGAAAGGGTGGATGGATGGAAGGATGAAAGGGTGGACGGGTGGACGGATAGATGGATGGATGGATAAAAGGGTGGATGGATGTATGGATGGATGGATAAAAGGTTGCATGGATGAATGATGGATGGATGTGTGAAAAGGTGGGTGGATAAATGATGGATGGATGGAAGGGTGTATGGGTAAAGGATGATGTATGGATGGAAGGATGAAAGGGTGGATGGTTGAAGGATGGATGTATGGATGGAAGGATGGATGTAAGGATGAAAGGATGGATGGATGTGTGAAAGTGTGGGTGGATGAATGATGGATGGATGTGATGAGGTCTAACAGGCACATTTATGGTTGTCAAAAGTTGATGGAGGAGTACCAGTTTCTAGAAACTTTTGTCGGAAGGGGGTCCTTACGCCCAAAAAGGTTTTACAAGGGGGTCTCGGCATCAAAAAGTTTGAAGACCTCTGCCTTAGGGTAGGCCCTAAACAGCCCATAGGGGTATACACCTGTTACAACGCATTTTTTACAACGCACTACCACTACAACGCAGGCATTACAACGCATACCATTACAACGCATTGCGCTGGGGGGCGCTCTAGGATAGGGAATAAGTATAATTTACTATCCAACACCTTCCCTAGGGTCCACGGGGACTGGAGTTAGAATAGTAAATTATACTTACCACTATCCAGCACCTCAAAGCGCTATGCGTTGTAACGGTATGCGTTGTAAATACCGCGTTGTAATGGTATGCGGAGTAAAAGTATGAGTTGTAACGTCATACATCCGCCCATAGGGCATGGTGCAGTGTATTTAAAAAGTTTGACACGTACGTTTAACTTTCACATTCCTGGTATGCAAATCTCTTTAATTTATTTTTCACTATGCATGGCATACCTCTCCCATAGGGTAATATTGGTTTATCTTATTATCTTGTTAACCTTCAATCGGGAGCAAGTAAGAGTATTGAGTTTTGGTGTTTAAAGAATTCTAATTTAAAACCCTCTTGTTAGACCTGGCCCTTTTGACAGGTTTATCCCCAGACTTTTTGCCTTTTCCCTCCTTCTTTTCTGGCCCAGTTTTTGAAGGCTAAAGGATTATGGGCACTTTACCACTGCTGACTAGTGCTAAAGTGCATATGCTCGCTGTATAAATTGTGACAATGATTGGTTCTCCATGATTGGCATATTTGATTTACTGGCAAGTCTCTGGTAAAGTGCATAGTGTGTGCCAGCCCTTGTAAATCAAATGCTTGCAGCACTGGTTGTGCCACCCACATGAGTAGCCCTGTAAATGTCTCTCAGACCTCCCTCTATAGCGTCTGAGGGCGCAGTTGTAAACTGCCATGTTGCCCTGGCAAGTGCACCCATTTGCCAGGCCCAAACCTTCCCTTTCCTTACATATAAGGAACCCCTAAGGTAGGCTCTAGGTACCCCCAATGGGCAGGGCGCAGTGCATGTGAAAGGAAGGACAGGTACTGGTGGGTGTGGAAAGGCTCTCTGTCCATAGGCTAACTTGGGAGTTGCTTTGTAACAGAGTTTAGGCTCTCTGAGCTCCGAATTTATTAACGCACCTTTTTGGTAAAGGTGGTTTATACATTCTGTGTTTAAAAATGTCACTTTTAGAAAGTGGGCAATTTTTTACTTTACCATCCTGTGTGCCTCTGACTATTTGTGTATTCAGCGGCTGGTGGAGTGACAGGAGCTGGGGATGTGCACACACTCTAGACAGTCATTGGAGGGGGTTGAGATGTGCCCTGCCTTGTCTGAGTGACTCATAGCTGGGCTGAATAGACCTGGTCTGCATTTAGATTGGTGGGAGGAGTTTGCACCTGTATAGGCTGTGTCTCCTTTTCACAATGCGTCTCTGCCCCTTGTGGTCATGCTGCACCAGGGAGGACAGGACTGGCTTGGACTTGATTCAGAGACCCTTGCCACAAAGAGAACAATGACAATTTAGGGTATAAGTATTGGACCTAAAACCCCAGGACTTTAGATTACCTCAAAGAACAAGGGGACCCTGCCAAGAAGAAGAGCGGAAAGACTGTGTGAGGAGCGCTGCCATTTCTTTGTGAGGGGTGGGTTGGCCTTCAGTTTCATCTTCTGTCTGTGGTGGAGGAAAAGGACTGACTCTTTTTGCCCTGCTGTGGTATCCTGCTTGTGAAGGGATTCTCCAAGGGCTTATGTGTGCTTGCCTCCTGTTGGAAGTCTAAAGACTTCATGAAAAAGACCTGCCACGGAAGAGAGAGAGAAGCTGCGTGAGGAGCACTGGCTCTCATGTGTTGGGGGTGGGATGGCCTGCAGTTGCTTTGCAGCTTTGGTGATCTCTGTATTTTCCACCTTCAAAAGTGAAAGTGTGTGAGGAGCACTTTTTGTTGCAGAAAGCACCTGGTGAGGGCATCTACTCCTTTGGGCAGCCGGAGATCTGCCTAAATGGCCCGTGCTGTTGAGGATCACTGAGGGATTTAAGTGCTTTCCTGAAAACACATGAGTGGTACTTATTTGAGGAGGAGGAAACCAGTGTTTGTCCTGGTGTAACACCCCCCGTCAGCAGGGGACCGTAACTACCATGCTGAGGAGAAGGGTATCTGCCAGGGAAAGCCAGTGCTAACGGCCGTTGAAAAACACCCCCTGAGTGAAGTCACCAGAAGGAAGCTTGCAGAAGCAGGGCATTGTCTGTGGCCGTCCTGCAAGTGAGCACCCCGAAGGAGAACTAGACGAGACCCGCTGATGCCCTGCTGTGAGCTGGGTGGGAAAAGCTAGCTGGCCAAAAGAAACATTTGTGAGGCCGGGAGCCCCGAGGAGGTGGAGGAGCTCAGCTGACATCCTGCTGGGAGCAGTAAAGGAGGCTCGCATCAGGAAGGTGAGACCTGATCCATACGAGGACTCAGGACTATTGAACACCCTGCAGTCCTTGCCCCGCTGCACCTCAGTCTCGCAGGCAGCTGCATGGAGGCTCAGTCAGGAGGTGAGGGCCAAGCAAGCCCTTCCAGTTGCATACCTGTAGTGGGGGATTGAAGCCCCAGACAGCCCTCACAGCTGCACTGCCCGATGGCCGGCAGCTGCCACATTCAGCACCTACTTTTGGGGGACTTTTCAGACTCTTATGGCCATTGCGGGGTAAGCCCAGGATGGGCCCCCAAGCTAGAACCAGCCAAAGAGAGAGAGCATGGCTAGGGGAATTCATAGACCCTGAGGGGCCTATGGATTGAGGTGAACTATTTCAGCAGCTAACTACTGCAGTTTGATGGCCTGATGTTGTGAGTTATGGCAGCAACACCTGGCCATGATAGGGTGAAGAGTACCCCTCACAGAAACTGCCTATATATATATATATATATATACATATTGATGGTGTAAAGTGTTATTTTGATAGTGTTCATGCCATGGGCAACTTCTAAATATTTGCTTTAGTGCACTACATGTATTATGACAACTGCCTAGTTGTAAAGTGATTTGCTGTCCATGTGATATTATGACAAATGTATTTTGGCAAAGGGATTATTGTCTTATCTGATTTGTGGTCTAATGCGATGTCAGGACATTTGCCTAGTTGGCAAAGTGATATATGTGCTTTTGGGCTAGGTGTTTTATATACAATATATGAGAGATTTTTATATAAACTTGTGTGGAGTCTCTTTTTATAGTGTGCCTAGTGTGTTACTGGTGTGTGTGTATGTTGCACAAACGTTTTACACATTGCCTCTGCGATAAGCCTGGCTGCTCTGCCTAGCTACTAAGGGGTGATAAGGGGTTATCTTGTGTGTAGTTCCCTTACCCTGCCTAGGGTGGTGGGTTCTGCCTGGCTAAGGTGCATACCCTAGCCAACTAGAAACCCCATTTATACACCTCTTTAATGGTAAAGTCAGATTTCAAGTCACAATTCTAAAAAGGTCACTTTAAGAAAGTTGGTATTTTCTTATCCTAACTGTTTGGTGCCTTGTGACCGCATCATGGGTCACATGACTAGATGTAGCTGGCAGTTGGTCTTTCTGTATTCCTCCAGTCAGTGAGACAAAGGAGAGTAGGTGTTGACAGGATGGGCCATCTCTGACTTGATGAGGGGTGGAGCTGTCACCTGCCACCCTTGCACATCAGAAAGACTCGGCCTGGGCACACTAACAAAGGATTTGACAGTCTTTTGTGGCCCAGACAAACCGTTTCCAGGACAGGGAGGCAGGAAATTCAAAGCACTGCACCTCTGGGGATGGAAATCTCCAGAACCTTTTCCTACATCAAAGTGGGTGCCAGGTATAATATTGGACACTCAGACCCAACTCGTCAGTACACCTCTAGACGTGTGGAAGACTCATAAAGACTGCTGTGCTGTTCTGCAAGAAGGAATGCTACTCTGCTGCCCTTCTGCCTCAGTGAAAGAACTGGGTCTGTATCTTAAACCCAGGACCACCAGAGAGACTCCAAGGAGTGGCTGGCTGGCCCCCTGATCAGATCCTTAGGTACAGCAAAGGGTCCTACCATCTTGAACACAGCACCTGGGCTCTGTCTGCTTTGGGTCCTACCCCCAAGTGCTGCCATCCTAGTCCTGGACCCTTTGAAGTGGGCCTGAAGGTGTTTTGTCATCCCAGCTGTGGTCCTGTGGTCAGAACTGATGCAACCACATCCCTGATGCCAAACTGCACTTTGCAGCTCACAATCTCCCCAGATCCACAGCTACATATTGCATCCTCAATGCAGGCCTTTGTATCGTCAGTCCATTGTTGGCGGCATCTTCGACAACGATGCAGGAATCTGCTTCACAGCCCTGCATTGTCTTCAAATCCAGCAGTGCATGGTGCATCTTTGAAGTAGGACTTCGCATCGCAAGCCTTTCGTTGATGGCAATTTCAACAAAGGTGCAGGCTCCGCATTGCATCACCACAGCTCTTCTGAACTGCCGCTACACAATGCATCTTCGATGCCGGATTTCACACGCATTATTTAAGGTACTTTGTTCAGCTGGCCTAACTTGGACCCTACATCCCGCCAGTACCATCACAGTCGGTCTGAATTTGTGACTCTGTCCCAGTAATGTGCAACCAGATAACCAAAGTTGCCACTTTGTTCTTCTGGACACTGTTTTTACTTTACACTTTAAAATTGCATATCTTCAGTTCTATTGACTGTATTTTTTATGTTTTGGCCTGAAATAATTTATTAAATGTTATTCTATTTTTTAAAATTGGTGTGGGATTGTTCTTGTGTTGTGTCTTCCCTTTATTACTGTTTGAAGTGCTGCATACAAATATTACTCAATGTCTCCAAGTTAAGCCTGACTGCTTTGTGCAAAGCGACCATGGGGATCCTGATAGGGATTGTGGTTTCTGCTCGAGTAGGGTGTCACCCCATTCATCCAGTAACCCATTTCCTACTATAGTGTTTTAATGCAACAAATTAAATGAGGTGTGAAAGTCTCAGTTTTCACTTGAAATTTCACGGTCTGAAGAGAACTTTGCTTCTTGAGCGTAAAAAAATCATGGTATTTGTGAGAGTTGCTGGAAGCTCTGAAAGAAAAGCTTCTCACAACTTTAGCTCTATTACTGTACCACTAGATTTGCAGAAGTATATAGCCACCCCTGAATACATATTACCACACAGTGACGACAATGAGAGAGACAGGTCGATTGAGCACTACATTCAGTTTTGCAAGAAACTGCAAAAACCCATGTTTGCAGTACAATTCTGCATATTCTTTTAATTTCTCACGCTCTTCTGATGAGTTCTTGCCAACTATCCCTACTTCACACAGGCACATAAATGCAAATCGATACTGATGACATCATCCCAAGGAGGGAATCATGCCAAATATTAACAGTGATTGAATAGGAGTAAGCAGAGCTGTGGCGGGCTACTTCCTACTTCGCATTGTTTGCTAGAGTCTGTTCACCATGAGAAATAGTAATCCTTTTCATCTGGTAAATCCCTCTTGAGGTTTCTTTGTTGCCACTAATCTGTGTGGTTTTGGTTCGTAGCACTGCAAGCAACAGTTCCAAACGCACCACAATTTGCTGTGGGTTTTAAAGACATCTTAAATGTATTTCAATCGCACTCTCGAGAGGGCTTGATTTTCCAGTGGTCTTGTGGTACCACTAGGGACTCAACTAAAACCATGATGATTATTCATCCTCAACAAATCTAATAGAGCAAACCCTTGACACGGGTTATGTTATCCTTGGCCCTTCCTGCGGTGGAGAGTCAGTCTCTGCATTTGGTTCAAACCTCCACGGTGTCACAGTTAAAGCATCATTATAGGCATGGTAGGCTGAAACGTAGTGTATTGTAATTATTGTTTTTCATTTAACTTCTCCAAATATGAACTTCACTCTTTCTAACATACGCATACTTTATATCCACACACTGGCCATACATGTTTCATAGTAGGAAATGTAACTTCTCAAATTGTTTTTCTCACATCGAATAGTACATTAAGATAACAGCAACAAACACAGGTAAAAACAATGGTCGTTTAATGCCAAATGCCAGAACAGACCAGATTCCACATAGTACACCGGTGTAACTTTACTCTGACATTTGCGAGTAACATAAATGATTCCATCTGCCAGCAGATAATAGTCAACTGTCGGTATATTCTATGTAATCTAGAAATAGTAGTGCAAATTACACTAAAAAAATGTATGCAATCTGATCCCAAGAGAATTCCTACAGGTGTTATATTAATAGATTTACTCCACATCATCAGGAAAGAATCATGGCGGAGCCTGCTCATGAACACCTCCTTCATGCATCCAACTATATCCCTCATCCTTCATTCAGTACTATTCATTCATCGTGTGTAAGGGATGCCATCAAAAGAATGCTGTACCAATCAAGTATAGGGTATGAGGATTGATGGAAGAGTGGTGATCCTTAAGGAATCTCCAATCGTCATCACCACAATGTTCAAGCGGAAGGGCAGGGTCGTCACAAAAGGGTCTTGAGCCACTTGGATAGGAGGTACATTTTAAATAACAGAATTTGTGAGATGAAAAATCCATTCCATATCCTAAAAAGGATTTTGTGACTAATTTCAAATCACAATTAGGAGGGGGCATGACAATATATCCCCTCCTAAAATGTTGCAGCCATTTCTCAATGGACCTAGTAACTCATTTACCAAGGATAGCTGCTCTTCTTGGACAGCTTCTGCTTTGGAAATTGAGTTGGCAGACTCAAGAAGACTCAAGAAGAGTAGCAGTCATGCAGGGGACCATTTCATGCTCCCATCAATGTCGTTCCAAACAGGAGACATTTTATTGTTAAATCATTGTTGGCTCCTAAAAACAGGCAGCTCAAAAATGTGTCCCATTTGGGAATCTGAGCACAGGGATTGTAGTCTGCTGTTCCTTGCAGAGTGCCATCCCAGGGTCTATAGCCAGTTATTGGGCACTGCCAATAGTGATTTACCAAATTAGTATTCATTAGGTGGGTCTTTATGTGATTTCCCCATAACTAGATATTTTGTAACGTGACCTATTAGTACATTGGTTGCTTCAGAAAATTACAGACAGGTTGCAAAAAGTCAGTGCGTAACTTGTGACCTCTCCATTAGTACACCATCACTTAGAAAGCTTTCATGGCTTCCTGAAATGGGTTGTTCCTCTTATCAATTCAGGATGATTGTAGTGATATCTAATCTCTTCATTTGATTATTTAGCAGATGTTTCAAAATCCATGAGTGATCCAGGTGCCACATCAGTGATGGTACAAGTGCAAGGAAGAGGTGTTCATGCGATTTCCTAAATATTGGGTAAGTGTAGAAGATCCCTTATGCTTTGTGATAGTATTACAGACTATATTATGCTGTTGTGGTCATAATAGTATTACAAGAGAAAAAGATAAAACATTTTGTTGAATCTATTCTGAGTAGCCCAGATGGCACTTGTGCATTTAAGTGTATGGAATTGTGTGCTGTGTTTTCTGTTTTTGCATTTGGTGAGGTGTGCACAAGTAGATGTTGGCCCTTCATACTAACCAGTTGATATTTTTGCCAAATAATATCTTCTTCCAAGCTCAGTAAAAAGTCATAGTTCTACATACAATTCATTTTTCAAATTGAAATAATTTTATTGCATGACTAATTAAAATCATTGCACAATCAGCAACAGTCGTCCCTGCCAATCCTAATTATTATCACTGATTCTGAATAAAATAACTTTAATGGGCTTATTGAGCACATGGAATTTTTTTCCAATCTAAAACAGTAAAATAGTTCAAAAGATAAATGCAATAATTAAAATGTCCTATTGAAAGAAATTCAATGACCATAATCCTAGATTGAACAGCCCGCATTCCATGGTGTTGTTCCTTAAAATTGTGAAGCAGTCAATCATTATTTGTATATCAAAATGTAATGTTTTTGCTTTTTACAAATAAAGCACTAGAAAATCAAAGTTCAGAGGTGTGCAAATAATTGTTTGAGCTGCAGTGCACCTCTACTAAGTCAGTGCACAATGGAAACCCGTTGACCTTTTTGATCTAACTGATCATTACCATGTTGTGTTATCGACATGATGGATCCAAATGTTTAGGAATTAAGTCAGAGGGGTCTATTCATAAAGGTATTCACAAAGGTAAACGTACCCATGCCTGTTCAGAAACTGTATTCTCTAGTATGTTTAGCAGCTCTACAATAGTACTACTAACATACAACAAAGTGCTATTCACATAATGGAATGCGGCGGTCTATGCTTCCATCTCTTCTATCTTTTCTGCATGGAGACCTCTGCCCCAACTGTGGATATCTACACTCAATTAAGTACATGGTTTAGTAGGAAATGTGGGCGGTGAGTGGGTGGAAAATGAGGAATACTGAATACTAAAGTGGAGTGCTTAAGTGAGTAGTAAGGAGAGTAAAGGGAGCGTTAGGGAGCGTTTTAGGAAGGGACACACATGCACCCACTAATCAGTAAGCACCTTCTTATTCATAAACTGCCCTTCTATAGTTACTAAAGCCAAAAGGACCCCAAATGGTTGTAAATGTACTCCAGTTGAGAGCTGGAATTGGTTCAGCACCACCCATGGTCACTTACAGGTACTGCAATACCCTCCCATTATAAATAATGGCAACAGGGGCTTTAAATAAAAGCCCATAGGAACTAATATTGAAATATATACAAGTATTCAGACTATGTAAAAATATAATTATATTTTAATTATTGGTAAATAATTCTAAAAGTCAAACATAATTATCAATACTCAGCAATTGCAGCCAAGTTGTACCTCATTCACTTGAAGTATAGTCACAGAGTGTATCTTAAATGGCACAGATTGTGGACGTCAGTGTGGTCTTCTCCCCTTCATGCATCCGCTGCACAAAGCAGAACAGAAACCTTCTGCAAATGACATGGAGTTGTCATCAGATAGAACCCTACTAGAGATAGGTGCTCTCCTGTTTGGAATCGGTACTGGGGTGGACTATACTTTCAGATCCCAAGTCGTTCCTCCTACATATTAACTCAGCTCTTGACAAAGAGATGTGGCATGATACCTGACATTTTATCCATTTGTGTTGGAGGGTGTTAGACCTGCCATACTGGGCATAGTTTTACCCTAACTTTTTGCCTTTAACCTGCCTTTTTTGCTGACTTCATTTTTGCTAGCTTTAGGACGCTGCACGCTTTACCACTGCTAACCACTGCTAAAGTGCTCATGCTCTCCCCTTAAAACATTGTAGAATTGACTCAAACCGAATTGGCATATTTAATTTACTCCTGAGTAAAGTGGTACTACCTGTGCCCAGGACCTGAAAATGAAATGCTACTAGTGGGCCTGCAGCACTGAATGTGCTACTCACTTAAGTAGCACTTTCGACATGTCTGAGGTCCGTTATTGCAGCCTGTTTGTGCAGTTATAACCTGTTATTTTGACCTGGTAAAATAAACCTTTTGCCGGACGTAAACCTTCTTTTTTAATACCTGTAAGTAACCCCTATGGTAGGTCCTCGGCAGAAAACAGTGTATTTAAAAAGGTAGAAATGTACTTTTCAGGTTTACGTGTCCTAGCAGTGAAAAAATTCATTTTTCACTACTGCAAGGTCTACCTCTTCCATAGACTAACATTGGAGTTACCTTATTACATTAAATAAGTGATCATTTACAAATGGGAGCAGGTGACCAATTCATTTTTGGAATTGAAATGAAAAATCCTCTCTCATGGTGAAGTTGAATTTTAAATTTCAATTTTGAAAATGCCACTTTTAGAAAGTTACTTATAATGGGGTTGGGCCCTTATTACAAAGCTATATTGGGCCTATTTTAAACTTGTATATAACCAGAGTCTAGCTGAACTTATTAAACCATCATCATTTGTTGGTCAAGGTCAAGTAAATTAATAGTCTTGGCCTGTGTATTTATTCACAATTATTCATAACTGTAGGAGGCTTGTTAAGGATGTGGAGTACACTTATTTAAGTGAACCACCTTGCATTAATCCAGACAACCCTTATGGTGATTTTAGTGGTCGTAGGGAAATATAGAAAGCTCTCTAAGTGGTAGATGTGGAGAGCAGTCTTCAGACTTAGTTCCGAAGGAGTGTTAAGCAGCTTCATTTACTAGAACTAATCATATAGGGTAGGTTAAACGAAAAAGAACCACACAGTGAAGTTATAAAAAATAAGTCTATTTATTATACACACTCACAAACACAATAGTATATCTCCTACCCAGAGATATCAACACAATACACACAATACTTCAAATGTAATCAGGTAAGTAAGCACAAATACACAGTGGTTGCCAGGGCGAGACCAAACCATATACTAAAGAAGTGGAATGCAAACTTCAACCAAAGTTACGACTTGGACCTAAAGACTCAGAAGAGCTGGGGACACTAGGAACCACCCTAGGTAAGTACCCAGGAACCTCACAGAGGTTGTGTACAGAGTGTAAACACAGCTGTGTACCTAATGCAAACCAATGGCAAAGTCGCAGTTGCAGTTTCTCAAGAATCAACATGTTTGTCAGTTTATCAAGAAGAAGGACCCGTCCTAGTGGACCCTGAAGAAAGTCTGTAGAATTCAGAAGGTGGGAGAGTCACCCCACCTGTGGATACTCCAGGAATCAGCATATCTACACCAGGGAAACCGGGTGCATAGGTGGGAAGTGTCACCGGAAATTGCCGTAGACCACAATGGAGGGCTTCAGGAAAGATGCCATTGGTGAAGAAGGTGGAAAGTCTGGTGAAATCAAAGGATGGATATTTGAAGAGAAGTACCTGCTAGCATAGGGGACAGAGTCTCTGCCATTCGAAAGTGACCAGGAGGCACGGAAGGCCAATGACCACTGATGGCAAAAGATGCATGAGTGATTATGGTGACCTTGAAGTTGCAGCTGTGAGGACCAGAAGCCATTCACAAGCTGTCCCGCATCTGGGGTCAAGAACTAGGGTGTCGATGTCTGACAGGAGCACCAACAAACCTTAGCAGCAGTAACAGATGTGGTAAATGAAAATGTGCAGCGTTGGGACCAACAAGGTCCACGGGACTCACCAAGTGGAGGAGAGTCTAAGCAGGCCCAGATAAAGCAGGGGACCCCTCTGAAGTCCAATAAGACCCTCACAGGACCCACAGGCCAAAGGCACAGGAGTCACAAGAGGGCCTTGAGAAGCTCACCAAAGATGCAGGCCCACGATGCAGAGGATATGGTAAAGATCTTGGTAGGAGGAGATGCTGGAAGCGGGAGCTTTTTGTAGCCCAATGAAATCTGGAGGACAGAGCCAACAAGCCTTGGCAATGAAAAGTCAATGCTATGCGCAGTGGTTCTGTTCCAGCAGTTCCGACAAGGGATTCTGGCCTCAAACTTGCTGAGAGGACAGGTCAGGACTCAAGGGAGTTGCAGAACCACAACCTGTGTTGCTGAGCCTTTCAGAGTATGTGGAACATTAGGAGCAGCAGGCCGGTCAGCTTTGTTGCGGTGCCTGCAGATGCAGGGGAGTGACTTCTTCACTCCAAAGAGATTCCTTCGGGTGTCTTTGATGTCCACAGGCATGGAGAGGAACCTGGATGAAGCACAGGCAGAGATGATGAAGTAGACTTGCAGAACAGCAAGACCAGGAGCAGCAGGAGTCTTCCTTGGTGCAGTCTCAGTTCCAGGAAAAGTCCAGCAAAGTCCAAGGTGCCCAGACGGTAACATTTGAAGTTGTTTAGAGTTTAAATCTTGTCCCAGCACAAATCTGACCCTTCCAAGTGGACCCCAAAGAAACCCTGTGGAAGACAGAAATATGTAGAGCCACCCCACCCGTGAATACCCCAGGAAGCAGGATACCTACACCATGGAAGCCAGGTGTATAGTTGTGAGTGAAGTCAGAAACCGCCATACACCACAAAGGAGGACTTCAGCAAAAATGTCGCTGGTGAAGAAGGTGGAAGAGTTCAGTGGAATCAAAGGATGGATTCTTGAACAGAAGTATCTTCAAGCAGAGGGGACTGAGTCTACCACTCGGAAGTGACCAGGTGGCACAGAAGACCAATGATCACCGATGACGGAAGATGCAGGAGTAATGATAGTGACATTGTCACTGCAGCTGTAAGGACCAGGCAATGCTGTGGAAGACCAGGAGCTGTTGATTAGCGGCCCCATGTCGGGAGTCAAGAACCAGGGGGTCAGTGTCCGGCAGGAGTACCAAAAAGCCTTGGCAGCGGCAACAGATTTGGTCAACAAAAAAGGAGCAGCATTGGGACCAGCAAGGTCCATGTGACTCATAAAGTGGAGGAGAGTCAGAGCAGGCCTCGAGCAAGCAGGGGAGCCCACTGAAGCCAAAGAAGAACCACAAGAGGACCCACAGGCTGAAGGAACAGGGTTCCCAGGAGGACCTCGAGCAGCTCACCAAAGATGCAGACCCACAATGCAGAGGATGCAATGAGGACAAAGATATCGGTAGGAGGAGATCCTGGAAGCTGGAGCTTCTTGTAACTTGAACATCTCTGGAGGACAGAGCCAACAAGTCTTCACAACAACAAGTTGATGCAGGCACAGGGTTTTTTTCCTGTGGTTCTGATGAGGGATCCTGGCCTCAAACTTGCTTAGAGAACAGGTCAGGCCTCGAGGGAGTTGCAGGACCACCACCTGTGATGCTGAATCTTTCTGAGTCCATGGGATGTAAGAAGCAGTAGACCAGTCAGCTTCATTGCAGTGCCTGCAGTTGCAAGGGAGTGACTCCTTCACTCCAATGGAGATTTCTTTGGGTGTCCTTGATGCCTAGAGAGGAACCTGGAAGAAGCACAGGCACAGACAATGAAGAAGACTTGCAGAACAGTGAGACCAGGAGCAGCAGGAGTCTTCCTTGGTGCAGTCTCGGTTCCAGGCGAAGTCCAGCGAAGTACAAGGTGCCGAGACAATTGAAGCTGAAGTGGTTTCGAGATGTTGAATCTTGTCCCACAACAAATCTGAAGTGCCACCCACAGTGCCCTAGGGAAAGAGTTGGAATGATTCAAGGGTCCCTCCCAGAGAAAGATACTCCCATGTCCTTTATCCAGTTTCGCACCAGAGTGGTAGCTAGGGGCTCTCTGAACTGGCTCAAACTGGAGTATGCAAGAAGGCACCAAATGTGCCCTTCAAAGCAGTTTGGTGGCACTGGCAAGCAGCCCCACCCACTCCTGTCTGAGGAGGTGGTCACACCTCCTTGTGACAAGAAACCTATTGTTCTACCTTCCCCTGCTTAAGCTTGACGCAGCATCAGGAGGGCAGAATTGTGTCTGGGGTCGGCATCAGAACTAGCTTGCTCTTAGTCCCTGAAAGGCTGGTACCGGGACTACAGGGGTGCACCCTACTTGTGCTCCCCAGTACATCGGATCCTACATCCAACAATGGAATCGGTGTTGGGGTAGGGTTCCAACATGTTTGAATCAAAACATGACCGGTTTCTGTGCAGCCAAAACATAGTTAGACATCTCATAATTGACTTGATGTCCACTATATTTGTTAAATGTCTGAACACACTTGCAAAGCCTAGAGTATCGACTCTTGGGTCTGTAGTGGTGCCCTGCTCATGCAGGTGCAACCTCACACTTGTAACCAAGCACCCTGCCCTCAGGGCTGAAGAGCCTGCCATAGGCGTGACTTATATGTTTTAAGTCTAGTATCCTCAGATATAAAGAAACCTATTTCTTTGGTCAGGGGGGCAAGCAACCACTCACACAGGCTGCAATGGTAGGCCTGTAGTCACAGTTTGCATGGTCTCTCATGGGTGGCATAATACATGCTGCAGCCCATGGGAGATGTTCCCCGGTGTACATATGCTCTGGGTACTTTAGTACCATATACTAGGGACTTATAAGAGTACACCATTAGCCAATTGTGGAGGTAACAAAGTACTTACCATTGTCAAATTTAGGGAGAGAGCACAGTGACTGGTGTCCTGATTTGCAAGATCCCAATCAGACTAGTCAGAAAACAGCATAACACCAGCAAAAAGTGGGGGTAACCATGAAAGCAGTTCCTACTTTCCTACAATAACCATTTTTACAATTCGTATATACACTTATACATGTACTAAGGAACACATTCAACCAATTTTTGTATTCTTAAAGCGAATCCATCAAAATGTACACAGTTTTTTAATACAACAACAGAAATGGGAACACCAAAGTAATAAGAGATTTGACACGCGTCCACAGAAATATTTGGGAAGAGCTTTATCAGAATATCATCTGTTTAGAAGATATTTACAATGAAATGGCAAGCCCAATACAATTAAAACAGCTCTGGAACCCCCAAGATACTTTTAGAGCAAGAGGTTCACAGCATTAAGAATCACAAAGATGATAACCTCTGCATTATGTAAAAACTATTAACTGGTCATATGAGCACTATTGAGTTTTATTTTGTTTTCCATGCACAATTATAGACAAATGTTAAGAAAGTATTACGTGACGACTAACATAACTATGTGGACCTTATTAAACGATTGCATATGAACTCTAACACAAGTTTAACTTCGGAATAATAGTATGTGTTTTCTCTTCTTTGCCACTTTACTATTGCAAAATAAGGTATGTGCCTGTTCACACAAAACCTATCACTGCTTTCTGTTTTGAATGTTTCGTCGACAGGGGTGATCCAGTAGACTGTATTGCACTGGTGACTGAGTTTTTTTGCTCCATCACCTTTTACTGAACAAATAGTGCAAAATGTAATTTTCAATTTTTGTTAACGTCATTCTTGGCTAGCACCGTCATTGTAAATGTCATTATAAATGGCTGTGTCACTGGTAATACCAGTGCTAAATTGCTAAACCACCATAGTAATGCAAGGAATTGTATTTTATCCACTTGCAGGCTATATTTAGGGAAGGGCTTGGACAGCACAGCTGTCAAACAGACACTGTCTGGGTTAGCACATTAAACCCAGACGTATTGGCCTTGACAGCGCTTTTTTGTCCCATTTAATAATACCCAGAAAAATTAATTTTTTTAGCCACCAGCAAGCAAAAAAAATACTTTCTTCGCAGCCACTGCCAGGTAAAATCGCCTGTACCTTCTTCCTCGAGTAAGGATTCGGGAATGATTATGAAACGTAATACAAAATCCAGTACACATTTTTGTGTTTCTCACGGTTTTAAATGCCTATTATTCACTACCAGGAGAGGTGAGAGATTACGAAGGTGATCGGTCTCCCGAAGGCAGGGGTGCAGGGAAGGGCCTCGTCTGTAACTTGAAAGCGTTGAAGTCCATCACCTTTTCACTCACCGCTCAAGAGTTTCCGCCCCTCAGCCATTACTGCTGAAGTCTGCACCGAGAATATTATTACATGCATTGAAGCCCTGCACCTGCATTGGTACTTATACAACACTTACAGCAAATAGCTATTGCAGATCCTCATAATATTACGTTTAACCGCCAACTCAGTGCCTCTGTGTTATACTTTTCTCTTTGAGGCTGGTATGTAGTCTGTTATTGTTTTAATATGCAGTCTGCAAATGATAGGTCTTTGGATTTTCTTCAAGGCAAGCCAGGATGCAAAAAAATACTATTATTTTAATCGTTTAGTTTTTCTCTGGTGCAGAAGAAGAGCTCTTTAATAAAGTGGTAAGACGCTGAAAACGATTAGCACAAAGCTAGTAAAGTTCCTTTAAAAATAAACTTAATAGATTTTATATTGTGAATATTTGCAAACTATTTGGCCCCATTGGTGTAGTAAAAAAAAATATTACATTTGATGTGCTTGGCTTGGAAAAGCTGTAGTTCTGCCAGACCCACATTGTCTGAAGTCTGAAATTGTAAATTATAATGTTACTTGAGATGGCGTATTGAGTCTTTTGTGGGGCACGGCATGACACATGATGTAATCTTAACTCCGCGTGCAGGTGTGATCCTACAGTCTGCCAGTCTCAGCACCTGGTTCCAATGTTCTCCCTGGCAGAGTGCCAGCACAGCCTACTGTACTACTACTGCAGAAACTAAAATAATTTTACATCCAGGTCCTGTAGCGAAAATCCTCCAGAACCTTAGTGTTAGCAAAACAAATACCAACCGTGGGGCAAATTCTTAAAATTAGCACTTTTCCCACACTGCTGGGTGCCATATTCGACCGTATTCAAATAATGAGGGAAGCAGCCAAGAACATAATTCACCGCTTACTGTGTAAAAAGATTAAGTTTGAATATATTTAGTGTGAATAAAAAATATGATGTACCTTATAAGGAAACATATATTAATGTAAAGCGTGGTAGATTTTTTTAGGTCTGGCGTAATTTATCGGGTCAGCACTTGAATGTCACCGGAATGTGTCGTACTCACCAGTCTACCAAAGGGAAAGGGAAACCATCATAATAGTAAGTGTACTGCCATGCTCACGTTCTCTACCACCCACAACCACTCGTCTTCCAACAATCACCCAACAGCCCCATAATTAAGGGAAATTAGCAGTCGCAGATATGGCAGGGGCATAGTGGGTTGGTGGCAATTTTTGGGCTTAGGTGGTGGCAACATTCCTGCACTTTCCTTTCTGGTGCTTGTACTCACCTCCAACAGTTCACTCACACCCATGGTCCATCCATTCACCCTCGCAGTCATGTGGCATTCACCATCAAGTCCTGCTCCCTCCTCACACAGTCTCATCTGCTTCCCCTGCAGTCCCATTCCCACCCAACAATCCCATCCACTCCTAAGTCACATCCCCGTAGTCTCATCCACTTACAACATAGTCTATTCAAAAACCCTGTGCAGTCAATCTACTCCCCAATGCAGTCCCACTGCGCTCCATATGCAAACCATTAGCTTTGCATACACTATCAACCACATGCCCACTGCAACGCATGGTGGTAATTGGGTTGGTGGTCCCTGGTCAGCAGTGAGAAGGATGTTTAATGGCGGTAATATTGCCATCATTCACCCAACCCATCTGAAGCGGAGGTGTGTGCATTTACCACCATGTCAGTTCCTTATGTAGTTATATTTTCACCCACTGCTGCAAGGTCTAAATCTAAGATTCGTTTTCAAATCATCCTCAAGTCATTGAGAACATTCTCATTTTGAGAAGTAATCGGCTAGTCATTTTCACATCATCCTCAAACCATCAGGCACAAGTTTCTAAACTTTGCTGATTACTTTATAGCTTTATGATGTAGGTTGGTGAGAAAATGGCTTCTGAGGTAGCCGGATGATTATCTGATGACTTGGGGATTTATTATTTATTTATTTATAAATATGGCTTCCAAAGTCATTCGATTTGACATGGAAAGACAACTTTAGCTGTTGTTTGCACCCACATTTTGAAAAAAGCACATAATACCTCGAGAAGGGAGTGGGTCACACTCCGTCGGCCATTGCTTGATGGAAGAGCACATTTTGCATAATCCCACCCAAAAACATAAAGAAGGGGGCAATTGGTTAGCCCCTTTCACTTCCTTTGTAGGAAGTGTGATTCCCATTTTTGATCAGCCCTCACCCTAGGTGCTCGATATTGGAAGTGTCATCCATCATGATAGATGGCATTTTGCTTCTTAGTTTGAGTCTTAATATGGATGGGCGAGTACGGACAGCTTTCTTCTGCACTTTACACTGTGTCATGTCGGTAGAAGCCAGAGCAGCTAAACCGAGTAGATAAAAGAAGCTGCACAAAAAGACACAAATAGCATTTTGCGGCCATCAGATCCCATTGGTTTCACAAGCAACTAATTGTTGCAACTCTTTCTGGGAGTTGTAGCTCTATCCGTGTGTCTCCACCATCCCCCTCTAAAGATTCTTTGAAATTCTGTGTTAGATGTCTGCCCTTCTAGCTAGGAATGCTCTACCAGGTTATCCAGCCGGTTTTCTGGCTACTGGAGAAGAGTGCAGAGGTGCTATTTCAAGAAAATGAAATCAGGGAGCTTTACATAACCAAGCAACCCACTGGTTTGTTTATGCTGTAAGAATAGAGAGGCTGCAGGGAACATGGGTAGTAACTGATGTGGCAACTGGAGGAGGTCACCATGAATGTCAGTTATTACTTTGCAGGTGAATACATCAGGAGTAATTTCATTGCGGTCATTATTTCAGGAGAACCATTGCATCGCCGTACTTTACATCAGGAGTATTTTACTTTGCAGGTAAGTTGGCAAGTATTGTCTAGCCCTATAAATACATCTATATGATACCCTCCTGTTATGGTGAATGATAATAAATGTAACCTAAGATTCACTTACAAAACCCATAAACCCAATATGGAACCAATATGGAATTTTTGGACGTTCTAGTTACTCTCCGAAATGGTACCCTACCCTATATAACAATCTTTTCAGGGAAGCAACTGCAGGCAATAGTATTCTCCGTACCCATAGCCACCATCCAACCAATTTGAAATGAATAATACCTTACGGTGAGCTGCTCAGAGCTAAAGATAATAGCAACCATGAGACATTCAAGGAGGAACAGAACCGCATGGTCATCAGATTTACGTCTAGAGGTTACCTAGCTAAAGTCATCAGCACAGCCTGTGATAAGGTATCTGGAGTCAGTAGGGATACTTTGTTGGTTCCCAAGAAGAAGAAGGTTACTCCTACTGTGGTTAGATTCATTACCACCTGTAATCATGAGTCAGGTGCCATTAGTAGAGCCCTGAGGAAACATAGGGGTCTAGTAAAGACAGATCAAATTATTGGTAAACTGGTCAGTTCATCTTGCTATATTACATACAGGAAGAACAGGTTATTGAGGGATTTGCTTGTATATAGTTATCCAACTAGAAACCTGGGACCCGCAGGATCGTGGTTCAGTGAGCAACAGGGCTTTTTCAAATGCAGGAGGTGCAAGGCATGCTCACAGAATTCTAATAAGGAACTCTACACTCTACCCACAGGTGGGAAAAGTAAAATCAGAAAATGTATCACCTGTACAACTGAGTTTGTTGTGTATGTTCTGGTGTGTCCTTGTGGACTCCAATGTGTAGGGAGTACCATCTTCCCAGTAAAGAAAATGATATTAGAACATATGCATGCCATAAGAATAATGATTCCTTTTACCCCATGGCGAGACACTGGCATCAGGTGCTTGGGGCCTATCGGGAGACGGGTAGGGGAAAGACCGACCGGAGACATTTTAAGGTGTGATAAAGGCTGCTTTATTGGGAACAGGTGCATCTTAACAAAACATATCATTGGCCTTTGCCATACAAAACTAGTCCTAACTAAAGAAACACGTACCTGTTCAAACCCCCACCCCCACCCCTAAAAAGTTCCCCCCAACAACATATACATATTCACCAATTACCCAAACGCCTGCCTCAACTGTTTTACAACTCCTGCCAACTGTACACTCCCTCCCCTTCTGTCCATGAGACCTCATTCCTCCTATCTTACCCCCCCCCTTAACTAGGAAAAGCGCCAACCAAATTTATTTCCAGCACCTGCCCCCAGCGACATCAACCCATCAGACCTAGCAACACACCTGCTCCCAATAAAACCCCTCCAGGGATACCCCTAGGAAAAGACAAGTCCTCCAACCCTCCCCCCAAGACCTCCCTATCTGGGACGGGCGGGTGGGACAACAACTTGCTACTGCTTGGCTTCTGGGTCACTGTCACCAAAATGGTGGGGGGGGGGGGTCGAGCCTCCCTCCGGTCGGCCACCCCCGCAAGGCCCCAATGCCACTGAAACTGAAAAGATTTCTTTTTATGGCAATTAAGAGGATCTTGATGAATTTGAGCGAAGGTGACAGGGAACACCTTCTGAGGAAGCTGGACTATGACTATATTATCAAGCTCAATAGTTAACACCATGCGGGGCTCAACCAGGATGAGGAACTCCACGCCCACATAGGATAAGTCCTTTGCTTATTCCTGTTTTTGCTTCCCTTTGCTCTGAAACTCATCTTAAAGACTTCCTGCGATTCGGGGTTTCTTTTGTTGGTATTGGATTGAGAACGAGATTGATGTAATATGAAATTCAGAGATCTATGTATATTTTGTTTATAAATGTGATATTCCAGTCTTTGGCCATATTATGAAATGGTATCCTGAGCATATCATTACGTCGAATATATATTTCTAAAGTTCATTTGAATATGTGTGTTTTAGGGGTGTTTTTGGCACATCTGCTTATGTATTGTATTGTGTGATACACAAATAACTGCAAATTTCTTTTGTTTGTACATCTTGGTATTTTACTTTTTTCACTTGGCATTGATGGATGATACTGATATTTGTCGCATTATCAATATGGATGCACATATGCTTCTCTTTTCGTTAATTTTCTTGTTTCTTCTAAAGCAGCCATTGCGTGAACATCAGTGTATACAGATATTTTAGCTGACGTCAGCCACTCAGCTGGTACATGTTGTGATTCCTCATGCCTAAATAACTGTTGATTTCTTCATCATTTGCTCTAAGCCTGAGGCTATTTCCCAAGAAATCTCTAACACAATGTTGGCTCAGAATGAGTATTTGATTGGGCGAGTGAATTTGACTCCTTCCTCTTGACTGTCACTGGCTGGCTATACTGGCTTTAACCTTATATGAGTGCATTTCTCCACTGCTGACATCGTATCAATCTTGCATTATCTGCAGTGCATGCACGGCATGTGAAATATGTTTTCTTTCTATGGAATTTTAAATATATGTGTATCGTGGCAACTTTAGTATGTCAAGTTTGATTTGTATGTCTTTGATGACGTCTTGTTTAAAGAGGCACACATACACTGTTAAATGTTTTTGGGTTTTCACAAAGTCTGTGGAGGTTGAAACATGTCAGCCTTGTGATTGTATTTTCTACGGCAATAATGCTTGGGATTACGAGTCATCTTTCCTGTGTCGCACGCAGGATTCAGGTTTCCTGTTTTATATATATACGTATATATATATATATATATATATATATATATATATATATATATATATATATATATATATATACACATATATGCATATATATATATATACACATATATGCATATATATATATATACACATATATGCATATATATATATGTGTGTGTGTGTGTGTGTGTGTATATATTTATATACATAAATATATACTAAATATTAAATTAAATAATGAATATATATATACATATTTGTTTTTTATCTAGTAATTGTGTTGCAGGTTTGATTAATCTTTATTTTTTAAAGTTCACTTATTTCACTTCCTTCATGGAATAATTTGCACTCATCCATCGAGCGATGACTAAGAAATCTTGAGAAATTTGTGTTTAAAGAGGTGTTAGGGTGATCATGAAGGGGATTATCTCAAGATCAATGTAATGCTATCGGGACGATTTTGTAATGTGTGCCTCTGGCAAAACTCTAGCGGCACCACAAATTCTTAAAATCTTTGAATTCTTTTGGCTGAACGAGCTTTTTCTCCTGAAAGCTAATGGGGTATTGTGGTACCTCGCAAACTAATCGACCAGCTGCAACAGCTCAAGAAAATGTTGTGCCAGACAATATAGGACTTGAGGATCTTGTCCCCGTGTCCCGAAAACATTTGTATAAAAAGGCATAGGCGAGCAGAGTATGGGCACCCTGACCCATTGCACTTGTTGGGGGGTGGGCACGGATACTCCTCCAGTGAATAATATATATTTTTTAAATCTGAGAAACGGGTATCAGGGTACTCTCATGGGACACATCGCAGGCCTAAGCTTAACGAGTACTGAGGTACCTTGGTGGTGAAAGCTTGCAAGACAGGTACCAAGGGATAACCGTGATACCTGAACAAAATTAAAAAAGAAAAAAGGACAGATGAGGATGCTGGACGCAAAGCCTTCCAAGAGCCCGGCCCTGGGGCCAACCATTGTGCACAGCTGTTATTGGCTGCATACGAAAGGTTGGCTGTTGGTCAACTTGAAATATGATTTTAAAAAACAGAAATTAGGTGTAGGTGTTGAAAGGAGACATGAGCTAACATTTTAAAAAAACGGATATACACAAGTTATAGTTTAGTCGGATGTCATCAGAGATGTTATCAATGATGTCATAGAACATGTCATGAGTGATGTAACATGAGAGATTATAAGCTGTGCATGATGAAGGCGTAAGTTGTAGTTACTTGAGTTAACTCTAACAGGTGAATTTCAGTGTGATTTGAGTTTAAAATATTACGTGTCCAGGCCATCAGTCTACCCCTGACCTGCCCCCAAACACTTTCTTTTTTTTCCATTGCCAGTACAGAGTGACCAAATCTTGAACAATTCTCTTCATTTTGTGGCCAGCCAATTAGAGCATCAACTCCTGCGGGACTAGCAAAGTGAGGCGGCCAACAGCAAAACAAGTTACCACAGGCAATCAGATCACTCTATAATTTAAAGAGGCATGCCGATGATACTCCTGCAAGTGGCCACGAACCCAATCACCCTGACATCTATACATTTTTAACCTCAATTTTTCAAAAATTTGTGAAGTGATTTACACTAAATCACAAAATGCATGCTTTCTTTGCAGCTTTCTGTCAAATTTGGTGTATTCCCTTACCTTCAGCCATTTTGGCTGTTATGTTCTGTAGAATTCCATATGCAAATTGCATGTGGAAATTGTGTTTTGGGACTCCTCTGTGTTTCTCTGGCCCTGCTTGATGGATCACCATGAAACTTTCAAGGAAGGAGCTGAGGTAAATTAACATTTTTTTTAAAAGTTTCATGAAGATTCGTCAAACAACACTAAAGATATGAGCAAACCAAAACATCTAATTCCTATGAGAACTAGGGACTGCGCCAACACCCTCGCCCCTCTCAAGATCTCCGCAACCAACCGCACCAACAAGAAAGCCGCCTGGTTCACTGAAGACCTCCGGACCTCCAAGCACACCTGTCGGAAGCTGGAGAAGAAATGGCTCTGCGACCGATCACCAGACAGCCTCACAGCCCACAAGAACGCCACCCGCAGACACCACCACCTCATCAGGACCGCCAAAAGGACCGCCTTCAAGGACCGCCTAGACAACAACGCACACAACACCAAAGAGCTCATCAACATTGTGAAAGAACTCTCCAACCCCAGCTCCAAAAACAACAACATCCCACCTTCACAAGACCTGTGCGACTCCCTGGCAAGCTTCTTTCACTGCAAGATCACCGACATCCAAAACAGCTTCAACTGCGACACCCCCGCACCCACCACCAAGACCACCATCCCGCGACCTCCACCCACACCAGTCACCTGACCACCTGGTCCAACGTCAGCGAAGAAGACGCCATCAAAACCATGAACTCCATCCACTCCGGATCCCCATCCGACCCGTGCCCTCACCACGTTTTCAACATAGCCAGCACAACCATCGCACCCCACCTCCGGAAAAAAATCAACATCTCCTTCGAGACAGCATCCTTCCCGGTAAGCTGGAAGCACGCCGAGATCAACGCCCTCCTGAAGAAACCCAAGGTGGACCCCAAGGACCTTAAGAATTTCCAGCCTATCTTCCTGCTCCCGTTCCTGGCAAAAGTGACAGAGAAGATTGTCAACAAACAGCTAACCTGCTGGACCCATCACAGTCTGGATTCCGCAGCAACCACAGGACCGAGACCACCCTCATCGCCACCACCGATGACATCAGAATCCTGATGGACAAAGGAGAAACAGCCACCATCATCCTCCTGGACCTGTCAGCTGCCTTCGACACGGTCTGCCACCGCACCCTATCAGCGTGCCTACATGACGCCAGAATTCAAGAGAAGGGTTTGGCCTGGACCACATCCTTCCTCTCCGGCAGAACCCAGAGCGTCCGCCTCCCATCCTTCCGCTCAAAAACCACCGAGATCATCTGCGGCGTCCCACAGAGATCCTCCCTTAGCCCGACGCTGTTCAACATCTACATGGCACCCCTCGCCGACGTCGCACGACAGCACAACCTCAACATCATCTCCTACGCCGACGACAGCCAGCTGATCATATCCCTCACCAAAGACCCCCACACCGCCAAAGCCAACTTCCACAGAGGAATGAAGGCCATCGACAACTGGATGAAGGACAGCAGACTGAAGCTGAATTCAGACAAGACGGAGGTCCTCATCCTCGGGCCCACCCCATCAGCCTGGGACGACTCCTGGTGGCCCACATCGCTAGGCACAGCCCCGGAACCCACCGACCATGCACACAACCTGGGGTTCATCCTCGACTCCACCCTCTCCATGACCAAGCAAGTCAACACTGTCTCCGCGTCCTGCTTCAACACCCTCCGAATGCTCCGCAGGATCTTCAAATGGATCCCTCCCGACACGAGAAAAAACCGTCACCCAGGCCCTCATCACCAGCAGACTCGACTACAGGAACACCCTCTACTCAGGAACAACAACCAAGCTCCTAAGACGACTACAACGAATCCAGAACGCCTCGGCACGATTGATGCTCGACGTCCCCCTACGCAGCCACATCACACCTCACCTGAGAGCCCTACACTGGCTCGCCGTCAACAAGAGAATCACCTTCAAACTCCTCACCCACGCACACAAAGCGTTGCACAACACCGGACAAACATACCTCAACAACCTACCTAGCCTCCACACCCCCACCAGTAACCACCGCTCTGCCACCCTCGTCACAGTTCCTCGTATCCGGAAAACCACCGCCGGCTGCAGATCCTTCTCCTACCTCGCCGCCAAGACCTGGAACGCTCTCCCTACCAGCCTACGACAGACCCAGGACCTGCTGGCCTTCAGAAGACTTCTCAAGACCTGGCTCTTTGATCAGTAGCAGCCCCCCCCCCCCCTCCAGCACCTTGAGACCCTCACGGGTATGTAGCACGCTTTACAAATGCATTGATTGATTGATAAGTACACAGTGGCAATCACCACTTTGTAAAGTGTGTGTAAGTGTGTATATATACATATATATATTTTTCAAAAACTGGACATCACAGTCGCCGCTCCAGCTCATCCTGCGTACTCGCTCCTGCGGTGGTGAACTGCTACTCATTCATTAACAGAAGCAACTATCTCTCGCTCCCAATGGAAAGCACTAAATGGCTGTAGTGTCAGCAAAAATGCTTTATTGTGCAGGCCCCCCCGCCCCTAAACTGACAGACGCGTTTCGCCTTGCGGCTTTTTCAATGTCAGTTTCCCCGTGCAAAACCAGCAGTATTTCATCACAGTGTGTCACATGATTAAACAATATTCTAGATGATGGACTGACGATTCATTACTGTCCAAAAATGTGGCGGCCATCTTAAATGATGTTTTTCAAATAATCTGGTATTATACTGCCATAAAGTGAAATATGAAGTGCGTAGTACATACATATTAAAACCTTCAGTACCACAAAAGGGACGCCAATTCATATATTAAGTAAGTGCTAATCAATTTCGACTTATCATTATCATTGCCGTAGGGTTTAATCTCTGCCTTGGTGCTGAAATTATATTTAGGAATTTATTGATAAAGTTTTCTTTCTGTCTGTCTACTTCAAAGATTAATACATGATAATGCTTTGCACTCAAACAAAGCAGAGTAGCTGTCCATAATACCTTTAGGTCTCAGTAACAACTACTTAAAGATCAGCTCCATCCTGCTTTTTGGAAATGGCCCTCTCTGAAAGTTCCCCCCCAAACATTTTGCCATCCCCCTCCTTGTGGAACTCTTTTTGTTGACCTTAACACTCTAAGCACTTTACCGCTGCTAAACAGTGCAAAAGTGCATGCTCTTCTCTCCTAAACATGGTGACATTGATGTATACATAATTGACATATTTGATTTACTAGTAAGTCTCTTGTAGAAAGGTATAACATATACCCAGGGCCTGTAACTCAAATGGGCACTGATTGTGCCACCCCATAAGTAGCCTTTCAAACCTGTCTAAGGCCTTCCACCACAAGGCCTGTGCGTGCAGTTCACTGTCAGTTCGACCTGGCATTCAAAACTACTTGCCAAGCCTTAAAACACCCTTATATTACATATAAGTACACATTTGAGGTGGGTGACAGCTACACTTTGTACATTTCCTCTAGACAGCCACAACACAGAAAAGATAGGTGTGCCTGAGTACCCATCTACATACATATGCATTCTGATGGCCTTGCCTGGGCAGGATGGAAGGGAGGTGCTAACACTTCACTTGAATAGGCAGTGTTCTATCCCCACAGAGAGGGCTTATTACCCCCCCCGCCCAGATAGCCTGACAGACAGGACTATGTCTGTGCACTCCAGAAAGCTACTATAAAGTCACCCCCGCATCAAAGGCACTTTTGGGTATCAGTACTGGCTCTCTGACCCTATCAAAGCAGACACTACTGGACTTGTAACTAAGCGCTGCCAGAAAAACTTCTGTGCTGCTTAAAGACTCAGCTGGTGATCTGCAAGGCTTGCTTTTCTGTGCGTTGTGCTGCTACTCTCTGACTCTGTTGAAGAAGAGCTGGACTCTGTCTTCACTCCAAGTGATCTCCAAGGACTTGTTAGCTTGTCTTCTGTTGCTTGAGACTCAGGGATAGCAAAGTCTCTACCCCTTCACCTCTGTCTAGCTCACTGGAAGTGGCCTAGATACTTGCAACACAGATTTCATGTCTGCATGTAGCAGAACTGACCCGATTACAGGAGTAAAATTGGTGCATCACCTCGGAACCAGTACTTTGCCTGCATAGATCAACGCATCGGACAGCGTATTTTTGCCACTGCAGCTTGGTGAGAGTGGAGCATCCCCTTGACTGTGTGGCAGATTCGGGCGCATTGCTCCACTCCGACACCCGTCTTCGAAACTGACGCGACGCCTTCAGTGCATTAAGAAGATCGACGGATCGTGTACCTGTGGGCCTTAACGTCGAGACATCTCACTGTTTGCAACCAGGAAAGGTACTTTATTCACCGGGGCCTGCGTGGGCACTGCAGCTGGCCGGCGCTCCATCGCGGTCAGCCCGAACTTTGGCTTTGCCACCGTCCAGCGTGACCTAATGTCACCTTTTTAGTGCTACTTGCTTCTAAGTACTTTATTGCATTTATTATTTTAAAATTGAATGTCTCAACTTCTATACATTGGATGTTTGTCATTGCGGTTTTGTTTCATTCAGAATAAAATAATCTATTTTCCTAAACCTATGTGGGGTCTTTATGTGGTATATTCACTGTTATACTGGGTGTGTGTATTGTACAAATACTTGAAATGTTATAAGAATGTAGAGGTACCCCTGCACATCAGAATGTCTCAATCCAGACAATTTAGATGGATCTTAAACAACACCAGAAAGACCATAACTCAGGCCCTCGGCACCAGCCGTCTCCACTACCGCAACATCTGCTATGCTGGCATCTCCACCCTGCTCCTAAGAAGCTTTCAGGCCATACAGAATGCTGTAGTCTGGCGCATCCTGTACCTCCCCCAATAACTCACAACCCCCTGCCTGGGAGACCTCCACTGTCTGCCGATCTAGAAGATTTGCCAGTTCAAGATCCTCATGCATGACTACAAAGCCCTCCATCACCTAAGACATGCCATTGATTTAACTTCCACAAACCCTGCACATCTCTTCACTCGCCCTCACACACACACCCCTATCTGTTGCGCTGCAGCAGTAGCCACTCCTTCTCCTACATCGCTACCAAGACCTGGAACAACCTTCCCCTCTGTACAGCCTCCTTGCTGGCAGACTTCCGAGAGAGACTCAAGACCTGGCTCTTCGACGGACACTCAGCGACCAGATACTCCTGGGTATGACAGTGTTGCGCTTTAGAAATGCTGTTTGATTGATTGATTGAATCTGTCTGCAGACTTAGAAAGGTCTCATAAGAACTACCTTTTCCAGCTTCCCTCCAAAAAAGAACTGATGCCTCTGTTCAAATGTAGAATTTCCATACGTCTTGGAAAATGTTTTTTCAAATTTGGGTCATGTGTGTTGAAATTTGCAGCACTCAACTTTCCTAAATGTTTCAAAAAACATAAGATGTGCTAATTTACTTTTGGCACCAGTTGGAAAATATCTGAAAAATCTTGGCTGAATCAAATCATTGTGAATTTGATTCATCTAAATTTTGGAGATATTTGAGGTTTATTGGGTCTGTGAGCCTTCCTAAAGTCTGTTATACCAAGGATCTTGGGATTTGTTGGAAGCATGACAACTCACATGTTTAATAAGGAAGCCCTATGACAGAGTTGTTACTAGTGGTCCATTGTCTTTTTTTAGGTATTGTGTTAGCCAAGATGTTGATTTTAGTAAACTTTCATATATATCTTATACTTATTTATTAAGGCTTTCTGCCAGCCCTTATTCATTGGTTTGTTGTTTTGCCATTCACATTTATTTCCTCCCCCTACAGCATACAGCATAGGGAGATAGGTCATCCCACCTCAGCTATTGCCTTAATTCACGGTGAGTGAAGCATTCTGCTCTTTCACAGGGAGCGCAACGCAGTTTCTGTCAATTCCTTGTGCTACTATGACAATGTGTACCTATTGAGAAATGAAAGAGCCAGGCCCATAAGTTCTGGTCCTGTTCTAGAGACACACTCTGATGTTTCTTTTTAGCAGCATTGAAGTATAGAGGGGAGAACATTTGTTAGTAAGCCAATCAGTTAATTAAGAGTCCCTGTGGACACTCAGTCACCACAGAAAAGTACGTAAAGTTAGTTGGATTTATTACAAAGCCAAAAATAACTGAACAAAAAGGTACCTTAAGATGAGAGTGTAAAAATACATCAGAATTAGGATAAAGCCAAATCTCCATATCCATTGAGACGATGTAACATAAACAATACAATTAATTCAAGAAGAAGAATGCAGAGTATCAGAAAGCATGAGTTCAAATGTCCCTACATTGAAGGTTGATAAATAAAGACCATTATTCTATCCCTACTCTAACACTGAGGGGACATCCCTACTTAAGAATCTTCAGGAAGGAAGGTAAAGGTGTCAGCATGTGGAGTCTTCCTCAGAAGCCTCTCCAAAGTCGATGGGTCATGTAGCATAAAACTTTTGAGAGAGAACTTACTCTCAGATGCTCTTTGTCCAAAGACAGAATAAGACGTGGGTGCTTTCCCTACTCCCCTCATCACATTATTCGTAGATAACTTTCCCAAGATTAATTGCGGATCACGCTATCTGCTCTGAGTATAATCCTAAAGGTGTTGTTCCATGAGACAATGGTGTTATTTCCCTGCAACATTTTGCCCTTGGTTCCAATGCCTTCTCCTCTGTGAAGCAGAATGACCTTCCTTTGTCAACTTAAGCCACACAATTGTAACTTCTCCTCTTCCTGCCTGACTAGTAAGACAAAGACATTATTCTAGCTAACAAGAGCGCTTCTTTCACATGCAACACAAAACGTGAGAAAGAACAAATTCCACAGCACATGAAATTCAAACTGTGAATTCTAAAGCGAGAGTTTCCACTTTCCAGGGAACTGCATTTCAGACCTAGGAAGTTCAGATAACATAAAAGCATCGCAGGAACTTTACGAATTTGCATAGGAAATAAGACACCTTCGATGAATGCATTTACCTACATATAAATGACATAATTAATAAACATATTTAGTACATGATTCATTGTCAGTTCACAACACAAGTTCTTCTCGTTAATGTTTTCTGCTAGTTACATTTACCTTCCACCTAAATGTTTTCATGTTACTTTTAAACAGCCTAAACACTTCAGGTTTCTGATTAATACATTTCAAAATTCTAATACAACAAAGGAATATATGCAGGTGCGCTCTATACGTTTGATTATAATGTACCCCTGCAAAAAAAATGTGTTTCCCGCAACATCAGGTCCCTCCTCTGATGACGATGAGTCATCACAAACACTCCGAAATCCATGTAGAGTAGTCCAATCTAAACAGGTGTCATAGCTAGTCTCCTCTGTCTGAACTCCTCCAAACGCTTCAAATTCTCATAATGACTGTACTGCAGTCTTCCCACCCATCTCTCTCTCTCTCACTCAAGGAGTACTCCACTTGCCTCTCCTCATGTAATTTGCATGCCCTTATCATACCTACGAAGATGATAACACAGACTACAACAATTATAATTGGCTTCAAGATATATCCAAGACTTTCCTAGGTTAGCAAACTAATTTCCCGCTGCATCAAATCATCAAATCCCTTTCCAATTTTATCCCAAACTCCTTCAGAGGCCAGATCATGTATCTCATCGTGTATCTCAGTGATATTACTTATATATCCCTGAGATCTTTACTTTTGTCAGGGATATACGTGCAACACTGTTGGACCTTTAGCATCCGACAGACTCTGCCTTCTTTTGCCAGTAACACATCTAACACAAGAATGTTTGGCATCACCATTGCCCTTTTCAAAACCATTTTCCCATCTCTGAGTAGCAATGACTGAGCTGTGTTAACCGAAAACTTATTCACAATAGTAGACAACTTCCTGATCTTGCTGTCATTCAGCATCACTCCTACTAGGTATCATTACTCCAAATATGTCTCCCACAACTTCACCAGCATTCAGTCCACATTTTCTCTATGATTTGATTTTCCCTCCGAACCTCCCACATCTTCCACATGATATATCTTCAGAAAACACAACTGCCACATAGCAAGTACCGTACCAATTGTTCGAAGTCGAACATATGCATTCTTCCCACACAAAAAATATACTCCTGGTATCACTTATATAGCTTCTTGCAGAAATGT
Organism: Lissotriton vulgaris; assembly: GCF_964263255.1. Classification (NCBI taxonomy): domain Eukaryota; kingdom Metazoa; phylum Chordata; class Amphibia; order Caudata; family Salamandridae; genus Lissotriton; species Lissotriton vulgaris. The sequence goes on from NC_141696.1 coordinate 1,276,636,566, forward strand.
CTTCCAGGGACCACTGATTAAAAAGATATGGTCTCACACACTTTGGCCCACAAATACAGTGTCATAACGACTCTGAATGTGATGTATGCAAGTAGTAAATAACACTCTGACCTTCACTGGCCTACTCCTATATCGATCACCTGGGCCTTGAGTGGCCTTTACCCTAGCTCTCCAGACCCTTCTTGAATCCAGTTTAGAATCCCCCACGTTCACTATTTTGGGTGGTTTCAACTTTCACCTTGAATCTAATAATAATCCAGACACTGCTAGGCTACTTGATAACCTGGCAGCGCATGGTCTAACCCAAATTGTCTCAGAAGCTACTCATTCTGCTGGTCACACTCTGGACGACATCTTCACCAATTATTCTGAAATCACTCTGGACAAAATGTTACCACTACCCTGGACTGGTCACAAAACGGTAGATTTTAAAATAAAAATAATGCGGCCCAACCACCATAACTTAAATTGATCACTTCTTGTAAAAACCCGACCTTGGCATAAAATACAGAAAAATGAGTTAGAAAAGACTCTTGACACAAGCCCTTCCTCACAGGCCGCAGATAAAAATGTGACAGTGCATCAATTTGATGAATGGATTAGATCATCAGTCGATTAGTTGACCATGGGAAAAACTATGAAAACAGGAAGAAGCCAGATGGAAGCACCCTGGTAAGGCCCAGACCTTAAAAATATTAAGGCTCAATGTAGAAGTGTCGATCGACAATGGAGGGCGACTATAGTCCCAGCGGAATATAAGGAGGCTATCAAAAAAGCTAGGACTGAATATTCCAGAACTAGAATAGGGGCCGCTAAGAACTCCTCTAAGGAGCTTTGTAAAACAGTTCTTGCCCTATCCAAGCATCAGCAGGCTAATCAGTTTAGACCTGATCAAACCTTCTATAACAAGATGGTCAATTTCTTTTAAATGAAGGTGCACTCAAAACAGCTCCCGACGTGCTAAAGCCAACATTATGACCATCAAGGCAAATTCCACTCTGGGTAAACTAACCAGTTTTTTGGCCCTTACCTCAGAGAAAGTGAATAATCTCTTTTTACTAACTAAGTCGGGATCTCCTAATGACCCGTGTCCCCCGGCCACTTGACATCTGGTCTTAGAAAAGATTTGTGTCCATTTAGCTCCACTCATGAATGAAGTAACCAAGTCACAGACTTTTCCTCTGAACAGGAAGAAGGCATGTATCAGGCCGTTTCTGAAACAAGCATTGGCATAGCCAATAGGTCTCGGTTTTGGGACCTTATAAGTATTTAGTTATGCAGCACAATATCCTTGGAGCATTAACATCAACTGTTGGTATACAACCCTTACAACGAATCTTTTACCACGCACTACCATTACATCGCAGTCATTACAATGCATACCATTACAACGCATTGCGCTGGGGGGCGCTCTAGGATAGGGAATAAGTTTAATTTACTATCCAACACCTTCCCTAGTGTCCACGGGGACTGGAGTTGGAATTTTAAATTAAACTATTCACTATCCAGCACCCCAAAGCGCTATGCGTTGTAATGGTATGCGTTGTAAAAACTGCGTTGTAATGTCATGCGTGGTAAAAGTATGCGTTGTAACGTCATACATCCTCAACTGTTGCATGGCTAAAAACGTATAAGGTCTCAAAGGCGAGACCTATTGGCTATGCCAATGCTTGTTATATATCCTTCCAGGCAGGCGTACTTGCTTTGGATTGGTGTAGCCCGAGATACAGTTTATACTCACCAGGACAAACAAGAGCGGAATGGAAAAATAGAAACACTAAAGTAAAATACTTGACCACTTGCCCTAGCACTTAGAGTGCATTTCCAGTGTCTTTTTAGAAAGAAGAGCATGTGTGATACGAGATACATTGGCTAAAGTGAACTGAACCGAAGCACCATGCAGAGAACAGCATATTATTCCAGAAGGAACAGACAATAATGATGGGGAGACACGGGGAGGAGACGTATCAATTAAAGAGACAACATTGGCACTGCTGAGGGAGGATGAAGTGGAGAGGCTATGGGGAAAAGCTACCAACTACAAAGAATTTACAAAAATGCAGCACTTGTTCCAAAGACAGGCGTCTGACGACTGTCTCCTGTATAAGAACTCAATGCACACATAAAAACTTATGGAAGACAACACAAGGTTAGTGTGTCTTTCTGGAGACAGACAACGGCGACTTCGTGGGAGTGAAAGCTATGCGCTGCCCAATTACAGGAGACACTTCGTGAACACTTTGCTTTTTATAAGGCAGCATGTTCTTTAAGCAACTACAATGCTGGCTATGCTCGGATCTAAAAAACATAACCAAACAATAAAGGACCAATAGAAAAGCTTTCTTACATTCTTTTGATAATGTAAATATGAGCAAACAGTGTCATAGCAGCGATTTGATTGGATCATGGCAGTAGATCCCTAGGACAAAAAAATAAAATAAGCCTTTATGTGCTACTTATTGGTGGCACTAAATTACTGAAAGAAGTCTCAAAAGAGCTGTTTTCTCATTACATGGGGGTGAGAACCAGTTGGCAAAACTGTATTTTACCTGGAGCTTCCAATATCCTTGTACCTTTTGGGGATGGTAGGAGTCCACCGGTACAACAAATGCTATGAAAGACTTTGCAGTTAAGCGGGAGTTTTGTGCGCGCGCGGCCAATGCTTGGAAAAACAAGCAATGGCCGTGTGGCAATACAAAAAAAACAAACATTGGAAGTATTGGCTGTGTGGGCACGCGCGTGCACAACGCAAAAAGTGCTGTGCACATTGCGCGCGCGCTTGTGCGCAGGAAAGATGATGGTCGCCACTTTGGAAGCAGTTCCAAAAGCGGCTTACTAAATGTCTCGGCCAGACCAGCGCATGCGCTGGGTCAGGCCGAGATCTAAAAACCTGCTCTGGATCCTATGCAGGTAAAAAAATCTACCAACCGATATCATGCCTGCCAGTAGCAGCTAAAATCCTTGAAAAATAACTAAATAGTGAGCTAATTAAATGATGAAAAGGGTTCTTATAAAGCGCATGGCTACCCGGGAGTGTCCCAGCGCTGATCAATCATAAGGAAAGAAAAAAAGATTAAGTGAAGAACCAAGTCTTCAGATGCTTTCGAAAAATAAGATGATTGGGTTCTCTACGAAGGTGCAATGGAAGAGAATTCCAAAGCTTGGGAGCATTGTACGAGAAGAGCCTGCCATCCTTCTAGCTTTTCGGATTATGGGGACTACAGCTAGGTGAAGTGAATCTGAATGAAGGTTTCTGGAGTCTTTATGCGGACGAATCAGAGCTTTGATGATGGCAGGACTATTCCCTTCTAGGGATTTATGGGCAATACATAAGGCCTTGAAGTCGACTCTTTCTTGAACCGGGAGTCAGTGCAGGGCGCGAATAGCAGGTTTTGCGGAGCATCGGAGACTGGTACCAGTCAACAATCTTGCCGCCGCATTCTGGAGCATCTGAAGCCTCTTAATCACTACATTAGGTGACCCCAGTTAAAGGGCATTGCCGAGATCCATCCTAGAAAGGATCAGGGCCTAGACCAGTATCTTTTTCGCTGGAAACAGAAGCAGAGGCAGTACTTTCCGAATCATTTTCAGCAAACCATACCAGGAAGCCACTGTTTTTCTGGCTAGAGTTTTGAAAGAAAGGTCTTGATCTAACCATATTCCGAGACTTTTTATTTCTGGTTTAGGGACTGAAGGAGGCCCCATGCAAGCTGGTCAAAGCGAGTTAATGTTAGAACTGCGATGATTATCCAGCAACATCAACTCAGTTTTGTCGCCATTGAGCTTCAAATGGGAAAGGCTCATCCATTTGGCCACTTCCTCTAAACAGGAATGGAGATCAGTGGGCGACTGGTTAGGTTGATTCAGTGCTGCGACCAGTTGCGTATCGTCGGCATATGACACAATATGACTCCCGAAGGGGGTGATAATGTCCGCTAAGGGAGACATATAAAACTTGAAAAGAGTGGGGCTCAGGGAGGAGCCCTAAGGAACACCACACTTCAATGGAACGGGGTCTGACATGTCCTCATCTTGGAACACTTGATAGGATCTTCATTTCAGAAAAGATTGCAGCCAATTAAGAGTGCGGCCTGACACACCGACGTTCCTAAGACGTTGTATCAAGATTTGATGGCTCACCGTGTCAAATGCCGCGCTGAGGTCAAGGAGAATGATGGCAGATGTGCCTCCTTGGTCAAGGATTTTTCTTGATTCCTTCACTACCGCCATTAGAGTGGTTTTGGTTCCTTGTTTAGGACGGAAACCAGTTTAAGATGGATGGAGCAGGTTATGGAATTCGAGAAATGTATAGAGGGTGCTGTTGACATGTTTCTCTGCAATTTTACTTACTCCAGAAAGGAGCGAGATGGGCCGGTAATTAGTTAAATCCATGGGATCCAGGTGAGGTTTTTTAATAAGTGCTCTGACCATCGCTTTTTTCCATTCAGGGGGACCAGACCAGAGAAAATGTAGTGTACTTCCTATATTCCCAATAGGCTCTGCGCATTGGAATAATATATCCTACAGATTTGACATAGGACTTAGGTCGACTAGGTCTCTATAGAATATATTGGACTTAATTGTGAGTGCCAGCTAGCTCATAGGTCACTCGAAGCTTTCTCGAATACACAAGAAGGGATTAGTTTCTGACAACCGCATAAACATGACAACTTTGTTTCTCCAAGAATAAAACTGATCTTCAGAGTTGTGGAAACAATAGATAGATATTTTGCTCAGTCAATCGTGCATGCTTCGTTCCATCAGAGGTGCAGAGAAATAGAGAGACGGGCGTTTTCAATAAAAGGGTTTGTTGAACAGTCAGCAAGTAAAGTGAACTGCTACAATCGTAATACTGGTAGCAAAATATAAAGCATACAGTAAGAAGAGTATTATAAAATAATACTGTAAAAGCATTGTATGGTTTCTAAACCATAGATAAATGCATACATAAATAACAAAGGCTAAAAGTACTCAACTGGTGCTTCTAAAATACGCCTACCCTAATGTACCTAACCTAAGTCTAGTACGAGGGAAGAAGTAAGTGAGGTGTAGCATAGGTTCAGTTTTCTTTGCCAAGAATCTAACCAAGATTTCTCTTAGGGTCTAATCAGTTCCGAAGCTTGGTTTTAGAATGAAGGAGGTCTAGTATCTCTGTCTCAGGACTCGATTTCCTAACACCCCGTGAGGGGAGCTTGGAAACACTGGAGCTGGATTCTCAGCGAGAGAAAGGACAGCTTCTCGTTCAGTGCATCAGCAGGAGGTCGGCTTCCTTCGGCACTTTCTGTAGCGAGCTGCGTCAGGCAAGTAGATAATCGAGCTGCTCCGAACCACTGTGTGTTTGCTAGGGTAAGTCTAGGCATAATTATACCTTGAAGGTGCTTAGTTTGACCTAAAGATGGACATAATAACGTCATCAAAGAACCCCAAGGGAATGGTAGTTCTTTGAAAACTCCATGATTTCTAGGACAAATCAATATTCAAGCAAGGGGATGTCCCTGACTGCTGAAGCTGAGTTTTCCAAGAAATCGTTGTGGCTTTTTTGGAACAAGTGGAAGTAGCCATGCCTGTATTTGGACTGGATGGGTTGTGTCTAAATATGGGTATGATTTCTATGTCTATATAAGGGCAATGTGAATTATATTTATATAAGGGCATGAATCGGTAAATTACGATTGGATTCTAAAATGCTACACAACAAAAAGAGAGGCATTGATTATGATGAGGATGGTAGGGGCGAGGATATTACCATTTTCAAAATATTAAATGGGGCCGGATCGAGAGGTGATCCACTTTTTACAGAGGCCAGGATATGTAAGATTGAATTCAATGTAAGGGGCATAAAAACCTCCAGGTGGGGGGCATTCTGAGCTATGCATATCTTTTCCACCGAGGAGGGGAGACTGGAAAGACATTAAGGCTATTCTGGACTTTGGAAGAGAAGAATTGTGCCAGATTGTTGCATCAACGTCCTGAAGAATAAGGAATCGTGGGTGGGTCTCGGACTTTTAGTATTTTTTTTGCAATCTTAAAGATTTCCCTAGGAGCATTGGCTGCCAGGGAGATCTTTCTCTCAAAAATGAGGCCTTTTTTTCTGCCTTATATATGCGTAAAGAGGTTCTATATTCCATTTTCTTGCTATGGGAGAAGTCTTTACTCCATTGTCTCGCCAACTTTTTACATTGTTTTTAGGTTGGTGAAGTTCTGGGGAAAACCATGCAGATTTATGGTGTCCGTTTTTTTCTGAGTGAGTTTTTTTTGGTAACACTGAGTTGAGCGAATATTCAATCCAGGAATTAAAATGATCGTACGCTTCCACCGGGTTGGGGTCCGGAATAGGTACAAACCTGCTGAGTTCCTGGGACCACTCCTCGAGTGGGAGTTTCACCCAGGGACGGATGAGAGTATGTGAAATGTGAGAATGTGGGACTCTAGAAAAAGGGGAACAAGTAAAAGGGACTAAAAAAATGGTCCGACCACGGAAGGGGAATGGGAGGATCTCCAACCAATTCGTCAAGGCTTGAGAAAACTGGGTCTAGAAGGTGGCCTTTATTATGTGTAGGGTGAAGGTCTTTCTGTTGTAGATGGTAGGATAGCAGGTCTTGGGTAAGCTCAGTTGCAGCCGTCACAGACGGATCATCAAAGTGGAGATTAAGGTCGCCAAGAAGAGTAAAATTGGCGTTTGTGTTAGCTAGGTCGATAACTGATTCCAGAAGAGAAGTGCAGAATTGACCTGGGGCCCCAGGAGGGCTGTAGATGAGGATCCCTGAAAGTGTGAGTGTTGGGGTGAATTCTATTGAGAACCATATGTTCTCACAGTCTGAAATTGTGCTCCAAAGTAGACGGCACGTCTTATCATTTTTATATATAAAAGCCATCCCGCCCCCTTTACCCGTCATTCTATCTGCCCTTTGGATGGAATAGCCCATGGGCAGGGCTCTGGCCATATCGGGATCAGAGTTAGGGGTAAGCCAAGTCTCTGTCTAGAAAAGTACCTCGGGGTCAAATTCCATTAGCAACAGAGAGATTTCGGTCGAGTGTTTTGGGAGTGATCTGCAATTGAGTAATAGTAACTTGTGAGAACGCTTGTCTGTGAGAATTGGAATAGATGTGTTTGTGGATGGTTTGTATTGACAATGTAAGCACTTATCTGAACTATCCTCTGGCGTAATAGATTGAGTGCATTGAGGGTTTTGAATTTTATTTATTAGTATCAGTTGGATGCTGGTGTAGCTGAGAGGCATTGGAGAAAAAGATGTAGGGGTCATGGCCCCTAGGCCCGGTCGGGCGCGGACGGACACAGACGGGCTGCCTTAGGCGCGCCAGCGGCGCATCCGCGCCATCTCTCCCTTTTTATTTTCTTGTCTCGTTGTGGAGCTGCAAAAGAACTACACCGCTCTGTTTATAAAATGGCGGTTCCTGGCATCCTCAGCAGGAAATGAGTAACCCCTGGTGGTAGGCCGGTATTAGGCATGAGCGTATTTTGCGGATTTGCAATCCGCAAATTTGCGGATTTGCGAATTTGCGGATTGCGAAAATCCGCAAAATCCGCGAATCCTCGCGGATTTTTTTTTTTTATGTTCGCACGGGTTTCTGCAAGTTCGCGAGGGTTTTGTACAATTTTGCAAATTGCAAAATTGTACAAAACACGTGCGAACTTGCAGAAACCCGTGCGAACACAATGTGCCCAGTAGGGTATGTGCCTCTTGTGTGAATAAAAGGTCAGAGAAAGATCAGTTCAGCAGATGAAGAGAAAGAAGCTCCTGGTCACAGGAACAGCACGGGGATTGCGCTCGTGAAAGTCAAGGATGCAAAGCCTATCCAGCGTCACAGCTGATTTTCCACGGTAGATTTGGGAAGAAGGCACGCCTGTCCAGCCACGACGACGCTCGCGATTGTTTTTGGGCTAATGAATGAGTCACTGAATTTGAGCATCAACTAGTTCGAGCGACCATGTGTGTGTTACTATGCAATCGCCCCGAAGGGCGCAGGGGTCCCTTGAGTGAGCTGTGAGCTGCCTGTAACTATTTTACAATGGCGCCAGCAAGCTGCCAGCGCCGTTGTAAAATAGTTACAAAGTTAGCTTGCACAGGAAGCACTTAGATAAAATAAAGCAGCACCTGCTTCGTTTTATCTAGTGGTTCCTGTGCAAGCTAACTTTGTAACTATTTTACAACGGACATGGCAGGTTGCTGGCGCCATTGTAAAATAGTTCCATGAGTGGGGGTTCAACTTTTGAACCCGTTACGTCCGCGGATTTCTTTTTGCGGATTTTGCGGGAAATCCGCAAAATTCGCGGATTGCGGATTTCCCAAAAATCCGCAAAATCCGCGGGCGTAACGGATTTCCGCTGGTATCTCACTCCACGCAAACAGCCCGCTAATGACTGCGGTGGACCGGGGAGGTTACATGCATAAGAGGTGCTGTTCCACTATTAGGTAAGGTGCTAAATAATTTTAGTAAGGAGCAAGTAACATTATTATAAAAATACCAAGCAATGCAATTTTTTTTAAATGAGCAAACAATTTTTTTTAAAAGCAACCTGCGCGACTTGCAGACCGCTAAAGTGCCAAACAATAGTCTAACCTATGCAGATGTAATCTTTCCCTGATTGATCTCCAACATCTTGATTCCAATAATCTCTTAGATCCCAGCTAACATGGCTTTAGACCACGTCATTCTACTGAGTCTTCTCTGATAATGGCCACAGAGGAGATTCGCCGGCAGATGGATGGAGGAGGCAGAGCTGTCCTTATCCTGCTAGACCTATCAGCAGCATTCAACACCGTGAATCATGTGGTGTTAGTGCAGCAGCTGGAGGCCATGGGAATTAAAGAGATGTCTGTGACCCTCCTCTCCTCCTTTTTATCATTTAAAGAGCAGAGGATACATGGGGATAATCTAAAATTGGACACTTTACATCTTCCTTGCGGGTGCCACAGGGATCGGCCTTATCACCGACCCTCTTTAGCATCTATGTTACCCCGCTGGCCATACTTATCAGAGAGCATGGTTTCATTCTGATCACCTATGCTGATGACACTCAGTTAGTCATATCTGTATTACAAAAACCGGAGATCAAAGCTATCAGCTTCCATAACTGCCTGACCTACATCATGAGCTGGATGAACCAAAACTTTCTTAAAATCAACACCGATAAAACAGAGGTTATGGAGATTGGTAAGAGCCTAACCCTATGGAAACAAGCATGGTGGCCAACTGAGGCAGGCAAGTGTCCGTCTTCGACAACTAAGGCAAGGAACCTGGGAGTAATCTTCGACAATCAGCTAAACTTAGCAGGTCAGATTAATCGCCTTACGTCCTCCTGCTTTTTTTTACTAAGGACCCTACGTAAGATCATGCCTTTTATTCCACAGGAACTCAGGAAAACATGCGTTTTGGCTCTCATCCTCTCCGAAGTAGATTATTGCAATGCAATATTCTTGGGCATTGACAAGGCGCAGATGGTCAGACTACAATCTCTTCAAAATGCCGCTGTGCAACTACTTAAAATTCCTAAAGGTCATCCTACTTCTGCTAGAATTAGGTTACTTCACTGGCTTCCAACACAACAACGGGTAGAATTCAAGGCACTCTGTCTGGTTCACAAGGCACTGTATGGGCAGAAACTGTTTCTCTGGTATTCGCCTATTCGGAACCTTAGATCAACCAACACAGGTTTGGTTCAGATTCGTAAAATTCGCAGGGCAAAATGGGGAGGCAGGTGTCTATCCCACTGTGCTGCTAAACTGTGGAATAAGCTGCCGGCCACCATTAGGTTGCAGCCAAATAGGTTGCATTTCAGGAAAATGATCAAACTTGGTTGTTTCCCCCTAATTAGGTTCAGGACTGAACTGAGCAGCTCACCTCTCACTCCCTTAGTGCCAAGACACCTCAGAATTCAAGCGCTTTACAAATACTTTACCTTATCTTACCTTGCCTATGCAAATCTTACCTTGATGTTCCCAATCTAAAGCTATACGACGATTGCTTACCTTAGCCTTGTGAGCTATCTCCTCTTTGGTCCATTCAACCTTACTATCCTGATTGTTAAACTTAGCAAATAGTCAGGGGAGTGGCTTGGCCAGCGAAGATGGCAGTCGTGTTTTAGATAGCGCTCCGACCATCCCCGCTTTATCCTTAACATTGATCCGACCAAGCGTCGGTAGAAACACGGAGGGAGTGTCACCGGAAAGCTGGGTCTTCCTACAGGGCGAGTCCTGAAGCGGTGGAAAGTGCAGCTGCAAAGATGAAAAAGCTGAGTGTGACCGCGGCCTGTGCGGGAAGCACTCTGCGCGAGGCCGGGGACTCTCCTGGCTTGACCGGCAGAGGGGGGGCCCGGGCGGAGGAGCGGCTGGTATGCAGGCCAGAAGAAGATTGGCGAACCCCGCAGCTGTCTGGCAGAGGGGAGCCCAGGAGAGTCAGCCGAGAGCCCCACCCACTAATGCGGACGTCGGAGGACGTCGGTGGGCGAATCAGGCCAATGGGGTAGAAGCCTTTGGCGGTGCTTGCGGTAGGGAGTCGGTGGCCATATCGTGCAGCCCTGGGGCAGCTCCGCGGACATTAGCAGCTAAGAGGGAGTGGTTGTGTCACCTGGGACTCCAGTGCTGACGATTGTGGAGTCTGTCCTGACTGTTGCTCCCCTGTGCCATCCACCTTCTACCGGCAGAGATACCCGGCAGCTCTGTCGGGCCGCGGGGGAGGGGTGGTGCCCCGGAGTGGAGGAACACCGGAGGGCCTACCTGAATGGGAATCAGGCCCCTGGAGCTGGTTAGACAGGACTGAGCTTGGCTCTGGCGCTGTCCCCCTGGTGAGGCTTTGGCCGGCGGGCGGCTGCTGGCTTTAATCGCAGCTAGTGGTGTGGACCGCCATTTTGGGTCACTGCTGTGGCGCTGAAGGTGAGGCTGTTGGTCCCAGATGCGGGTGAGATTCCCGGTGGTACCAGAGAAGGTGCAGGACCCTGGAGTTGACTGGGGACAGGGATCCCGTGCAGGAGTGGGACAACTGGATATGTGGATATGGATATGGAACTCGGACCGCGCTTGCCCGCTGGAGTGCCTCGCATCTGACGCCCTTGGGTGCCCGTGTGGAACGCCTTGTTGATAGACATGACGCGAAATAGGGGCAGTGGGGGCCAGACCAAGCAGGGCCTCATCGACAAATTCACCGGGGCAGGAGCGGCGGCTGGGACAGCGAGACAGCAAGGGCAGGTGCCAGACAAGGCAACACTCCTGGCGACCATTACCCAATCCAGGGATATGCTTGACGCAAAAATTGGGGCCCTCGGCTCCAATGTCATGCTGCTGCAACAAGATCTGCGCCACGCAGTGGCGCGCATTACGGAGACCGAGACCCGCATCTTGGGGGTCGAAGATGATGTCACTACCCAGAAGAAAAAGGTTGCTGCCATGGAAACAATCCAAAAGGGACTGGCGATGCGGGTGGAGGATGCCGAGGGACGTGACTGGTGCAACAACCTCTGCTTTGTAGGATTCCCGGAGGGCAGTGAGGGGGACAGCGTGGAGCGCTTATTGACACAGTGGCTGGAGGGCCAACTCCCCTTGATGTAGTCTCCCGCTGCTTTGTAGAGAAATGGGCACACACAGCACTTCTGCAGAGGGGCTCGCCCGCGCCCAATGATAGCAAAGCTTCTAAGTTACTTGGACCGTGACACTATCTTGAAGCAAGCCAGAGCCAAGGAACCCCTTATCTACAACAATGCACGCATCCTTAAATTCGCAGATTATACGCGACTGGTGCAGCAGAAGCAGCAATTGTTTCTTGTGTCAAAGGACCCCCTCCAGGATCTCAAGCTCCCGTATGCCCTCTTATTCCCTGCCCTCTTATTCCCTGCCCGCCTGAGAGTGGTGTACCGCTCTCATACACACTTTTTTAATAGCATCAGGAGCTAGGGAGGGGGGCATCTCCAGTCCAGAAGATAAAGGATAAGAAACTAAGGCAAGGAATTAAGAAACTAAACTTTGCTGAAACAGGAGCAAGTAGCACTAGTTCAGACGATCCAAGCAGGAGGATAATAAGGAATAGATTGGGAAAGGGTGAAAAGGCTACCAGGAGGACCCAACCTGGGGTAAAGGAGAGTGTAGCAGTAGGTTGGGGGATGGACACGCCAGTAGATGGGGGACCTACAAACCTAAGCCAGATGAAGGGGGTTAGAGTCAGAGACAAAGAAGAAGTAAGCAGGCATAATAGGGGAGAGATGTCGGATGGAATATTACAACACCGACAGCCAGAACTCCCTACAGATAACTGAGTGTTTTGTAGAGCCATTAGGACAGGAAAAGGGGGGGAAAAGAAAAGGGAAATTAAACCCTTTAAATCGTTCACAGCTCCTAACATCTTTTGCAATGTGTCCCAGTCTAAGATATGTCAGTACTGCAGATTTAAAAGAAGTTGGGTTTATGGCGAATAGTAAGGGGGAGGAAATAACCAAGGTTCTACTCCACTCAGCCCTAATAAAAGATGCAATAGAAAAGGCAGAGTCTGAGATGCTTTGGGAAGGAATCAGAATAGTAAAAAGGGAAGAGGTGTTACTGAATAAGACAGGGAACTCTTTCCTTAGGAACCACGCAGCACTAGATGAAAGACAAATAAAGATGATTAGCCTGGGGAGATGGTAAATAAAGTGAGCAACCCAGTAAACCTTTGGGGGCTTGGGTAAAAACGTGGTAGAATCGGTAAAATTGCCTCCAAAGGAGTTTGTTATACCAATTGATTGATTTCGTTAAGTAACTAAGTTGAAAACAGGTAACTTGATTATCCTGAGTAAAGTTAATTGCAGTAGCTTGAATAAACACTCATATACTTAAAGACTAACTAGACATAACAATATTAGACATTAAGACAAAGACGAATAGACATGTGTATAGTCAAAAAGATGAATTTTATCAAAATTAGTTCATAAAGGGAAAAATACAAAGCATAAAGAATGTGCAAAACAGGAATACAGGATGAATATCAAGAAATAAATCAAAATCTCTGTAGAGCCTGTAAGCCGCCTATCCAAAATAAAGATTTGGGAAATTATCATTTGGATAAGGCTGAAAGTCGACATTTCGGTCTTTACGGGCAACTCTTCAAGACCATCATCAGGACAGTAGAAAATGATATGCAAATCCCTAGTGAAAATAGAATAAAACAATATGACTGTGACATAATGACTAGATTTAACGTTCCTTATAGCACTATACACATGTATACAAACAGAAAGTATCTACCATGGCTAAAATATCGTCATAGTAATATATGACCTATGCTAAAAGATTCAACGCAGTACTGACATTTAGACGATATTAACAATGTGGACACACACAATAACAAAGAAATACTGTACAAAGATAGCAATAACGTCTTATTTACAATGCATCTACTACAACATGTAGTTTATCTTGAGTGAAAGCTTTGATCACATTCAAGGGAAATCGAAAAGTTACTTAAATTTGATAACAATTTGTCACACATAAAGCATGATCAAACAAATGGATAGACTCTGATAGACTCTAGTCTGGGATGCGACCACGAACAGAGAATGTCTTGTGTCTCAATCTCCAAGGCGCATTACTGTTATTGAATGCTGACATGCTAGTCTAAAACTGCAAAATGTTTAGACTAGCATGTCAGCATTCAATAACAGTAATGCGCCTTGGAGATTGAGACACAAGACATTCGCTGTTCGTGGTCGCATCCCAGACTAGAGTCTATCAGAGTCTAACCATTTGTTTGATCATGCTTTATGTGTGACAAATTGTTATCAAATTTAAGTAACTTTTCGATTTCCCTTGAATATGATCAAAGCTTTCACTCAAGATAAACTACATGTTGTAGTAGATGCATTGTAAATAAGACGTTATTGCTATCTTTGTACAGTATTTCTTTGTTATTGTGTGTGTCCACATTGTTAATATCGTCTAAATTTCAGTATTGCGTTGAATCTTTTAGCATAGGTCATATATTACTATGACGATATTTTAGCCATGGTAGATACTTTCTGTTTGTATACATGTGTATAGTGCTATAAGGAACGTTAAATCTAGTCATTATGTCACAGTCATATTGTTTTATTCTATTTTCACTAGGGATTTGCATATAATTTTCTACTGTCCTGATGATGGTCTTGAAGAGTTGCCCGTAAAGACCGAAACGTCGACTTTCAGCCTTATCCAAAGGATAATTTCCCAAATCTTTATTTTGGATAGGCAGCTTACAGGCTCTACAGAGATTTTGATTTATTTCTTGATATTCATCCTGTATTCCTGTTTTGCACATTCTTTATGCTTTGTATTTTTCCCTTTATGAACTAATTTTGATAAAATTCATCTTTTTGCCTATACACATGTCTATTCGTCTTTGTCTTAATGTCTAATATTGTTATGTCTAGTTAGTCTTTAAGTATATGAGTGTTTATTCAAGCTACTGCAATTAACTTTACTCAGGATAATCAAGTTACCTGTTTTCAACTTAGTTACTTAACGAAATCAATCAATTGGTATACAAACTCCTTTGGAGGCAATTTTACCCATTCTAGCCTGGGGAGAGGCAAGAAAGATGCCCTTGAAGTTACGATAAAACCAAAAGATCAGAGGTGGGACGTGGAAGATGTCCTTGCTGGGAATAGATATAGAGATCTGGCCTACATGAATGGTGAGGAAGACAGCTATATGAATAACATTGATTAGGAAGAAGGGTCGTTGCACAGCCTTGCCATTCTGTCCTGGAATGTAAATGGATACAACAGAATAAAGTCACAGGAAGATTTCAAAAACATCTTGAAGAAAAATGATATTGTATGCCTCCAGGAAACGGCTGTGCGACGAAACCCCTGTTACGGAAGGCTTCACTCACCACGTAAAACCAGCAAAAAAGAACCAATCAGGTAGACCCTCCGGTGGCCAGATGACGCTGATCTCAACAAGGATAGCCAAAGATTTGGAACCCCTCAAACTCAAGTGCAAATGGGCGTTGGGTAGTAGAGTGTGTACCGTAAACAATATGCTGGGGGGTGAAAACTTATGCATTATAAATGTGTACATTCAGAAAGGGAAATCAAACGAATATAAGACTGATCTAGAATGTTTAAAATCAGACCTGGAGTACCTATGTGATTGCTATCTAAGAGATGTGCTAATGATATTGGGGGTCTTCAATCATAGAATAAATCCTATTAAAACGGACCCCTGGTTGAGGGATATGCTGGGAGTATATAAAATAGAGCTCGCACTTTTTCCCCGTTGTGAGATTTCAAATCAAGACGATGAGCTTGGGCAATTGCTGGGGGCCATAGGGATGGTCTGCGTAAATGGAAGGAAGGATGCAGACCGGCCCGCGAATCGTACCTTTAAGATAGGACAACAAATGTGCCCAATAGATTATGCATTCATTCAGGCGTGGAAATTTTATCTAATTAAACAATTTGAAATCCTTAGGCTTGAGGGTAGTGATCACTACCCTCTACAGGTAGAACTCCAGGTACGCAGTTCCCCTCATAGACAAAAAGTGCTTCCAGTAGAGGTGGAATACCCTAAACGACTAACCACAAGAATTACCGATGAATATATAAAAAAACTGAGTGCACACCAGTTGTCCGTGAATTTAGATAGCCTAGCACCAGTGGAAGGCATAATATGGTATGAGGACACAATAAGAGATATGGTGGAATGCCTCAGGATAAAAATAAAACACGGTAACCGTAAAGTAGTAAATAATGTGAAACCATACCCCAGTAGCAGCTCTCATTGGTTCAATGATGAATGTCGGAAGGTCAAGGCCAGCATCAGAAAACAGGAGAGACACCTAAGAGCATATTATAGTGATGAAGCGGTAATAGAACTTAAGAAACTAAAAATAAAATATAAGGTCACTATTAGAGATACAAAAAGGACATTTAAGGACAAATGTTGGGGGAATTTACTTGAGACAATTGAAGAAAAGAACGTGAGAGGCTTTTGGAAGTTAATTCAGGAATGTACGGGGAAAGCCTCAGGAACCCTACACTGCTCGGTGCCAGAGGTCAAGTGGGTGACATATCTGAAAGAAATCTATGGTACATGGCCAGATAGGGAGGGGACAACGACCAAGGATTGGCCTAGAATAAGGGAAGAAATTAAAGCACACTTCTCCCCAGATGCCATTAGAGGTATAATAAAAAGACTAAATCTAACACGGGCTGCTGGACCTGATAATCTACCTGCAATTATAATAAAAACGAATATAGATTGGTGGGCGGAGTTTTTTTCTAATATGTTTCAAGAGATCCTAAATTCAGGCAAGTTCCCAGATAATTGCAAAGGGGCAATTGTCAGGCCAATACATAAGAAAGGTGATGTAAACTCCCCAAAAAATTATCGCCTAATAAACCTATTGGATATAGGCGAAAAGGTCTTTTCAAAAGTAATTTTGGGTATACTAAAGGACTGGGTGGACAACAAACAAATAGTACCGCCAGAACAAGCAGGGTTCAAAGAAGGCCACTCAACTGTTGACCACTGTTTTGCCCTTTGGTCCATTGCACGGAAGTCGATCTATCAGGGGGGAAAATTATTCGCCTGTTTCGTGGATTTCCGTGCAGCTTTCGACCTGGTGGACCGGGATCAGCTGTGGTCATCATTGGTTGGTTATGAAATACAGGGTGACCTGCTAGCACTAATCCAGGAACTGCATACAGAAAACTGGGCACAGATAATCCTGGATAAGGAGGGAGGATTGACGAAGAGAATCCCAATTGGGAACGGATTAAGGCAGGGTTGTGTACTTGCCCCCCTATTATTCTCCCTGTTCTTAGCAGACCTGCCTCAAAAGCTGAGAGAGGTTAGAGGGGCTAACCCAAAATTGGGAGGAAACCAGATATCATGCCTTCTCTATGCTGATGATCTGGTAATCATGGATCAGATGGAGATTGGGCTCCAAAGAAAATTAAATCGATTCAAAGAATACTGTACTACCAAAAAACTAGTAGTAAATATGGAGAAAACATAAATTGTCTGTTTTGGCAGGAAGAAAACAAAGTTCTCTTGGTACCTGGGCACAGTATTACTCGAGAGGGTAGTGGACTATAGATATCTAGGAATGTGGTTCTCTGGTACCCTGAAATGGCATACTCATGTACAAGCACTAAAAATGAGGGCATTGGCTTCCGTGAAAGGTTTAAAAAGATTTAACAATACATACAGAGAAATGTCAGACAGACCGGTCCTGAAAGCCTATCAAGCAATGGTGCCCCCTCAATTCTTTTATGGAGCCGAAGTTATTTACTTAAGCTGTAAGACCTCCTGGGATAGAGAGGAGGGAAATATATTAAAAAGCCTATTTGGACTGCCCAAATCTTCTATGGTACAGGCGGCCAGACTTGAGTTGGGAATTACCTCGTGGGCAATAACCGCCTGTATGGCCCTTGTACGATTCTGGCAGCGATTGGGAACTGATGAGCTCCTCAAAATCTCTCAGTGGGCCAAAGAGGAATTTACAAAGAGCGACCTACCCTGGGCAAAAGAGGCTAGAGCATCAATAAGGAATGCATACAGGGTGCTCGATCTGAAGGACTGCCCGCTACAAGATCATATAATAATAGGTAAGAGAGAACTAAAGCTCCAAGGCACCGAGATGTCCCGCACTTATGACCGGGAGTACCTCTCACAAAAAAGCTCGGTAGCCCACATGACATCTGCCTGGGAGCTTGACCAGCACTTTCCATATGTGGACCGGCTACCAAGTCATAACTTAAGGCGGGAAGTCCTAAAAATGAGAATCGGAATAAACCCATGTTACGCGAATAATGGAGCCCGAAATCAAATGATAAGTTGTAATGGGTTCTGCACTTGCACTTTAGGCACTACCTGTAATATTATACACATTTTATTAGATTGTATGTGGTTTTTAGATTTGCGGAAGGAGATTTTATGTCCGATTATTAAAAATTATAATATTACAAATAGGATGCAAGCCGCAAAATTGTTGATGGAAATGGAGAACTTAGACATAGCCTGTGCCTTGGGGAAATATATGAAAAAAGTTAAGGTATTCCTCAGTTGCAAAGAGTAAGATCTAATAATATAGGTCCCTGACATCAAATAATGTGAAACAATTAGTGTTTAAAATAGCGCTGTATGATTAAGAAGATGATGTATAGATGTGAATTAAGTGTTTTTTAAATTAATTGTGATAACATCTCGATTTTAAAAATGATAGTTATGTATATGTATATTAAGATGTAATATGTTTATCAATACCGCCGTGCTATGTATTTTCTGTTGCTTTTACTTTCCCTGTTTAGTAAGATAAGATGCAAATTGTACTTTTATGGTTGTAACAAACCAAATAAAGTTTGTTTTGACTGACACTTCTTTAATACCCCGGAGGAGGTTTTTAAATGGACAGATGAGACAGTGCGGGTACGGGTTCATACACCACCTGGCAGGGAATCGGATTCATCCTCGAGGGAGGTGGCCCGGAGGGGACCCCGGGGCCAGCTGAGGGGAAGCAGGAGGTCGAGGTCCAGGTGTTGTTCCCAATCCAGCACTGCCCTCTCGCGGGGGGCTCCACCGTTGATAGGCCTCGGCGGACTGATCCTTAGGTCCATTTGAGTCTGTGGGACCTCAGACTGTGAACTAATTGCCGGATAAGCTTGGAACCCGGGCTGGTATCTCCGCCACACAGCTGCCAGCGGGGAATCGCCCGTGGGCATGGGTTGTCAGTTGGGGATCCATTGGGCGGTATTGTCCTTGTCCCCAGGTTGGGGACCCTGCTCCTATCCATCCGTGACAGATACTTCAGCATTTGTGAGGTATGGGGTGGGGGGATTGTTCTGGGGAGTGGGGTTGTTCTTGTTTTTAGATTGCGCATCCACAATGGGTTCTCACAGATTAGCACACACACCAAGGAGCGTCCATACCCATCAAGGTCATAAATGCTTATCGAGATGTCCGATACAACGGGTGGGATGCGGGTGACCCCTGGTGCTCTGTGCATAGTTAGCTGGAACGTCTGCAGGGCTCTGGACAAGGTGGCCATACTTAAACAGGCAAAGCGAGCGGGGTCGATGTGCTCCTGCTACAGGAAACACACTTGATGGGCACTAAGGCCCTGTGCCTGCAGAGATACAGGTTTCAGCACATCTTCCACTCAGGCTTCATGAGGGGCTCGCGGGGAGTGGCAATATTGATTCACCGCAGGGTCCCATATACTCACGAGAAGCACTGGTCAGAAATACAGGGGCACTACATTTTTATTCGGGGCAAGGTTGGGGAGGAAACTCTGACACTGGGAAGCATTTATGCTCCCCCACCATTGCAATGGATTTTAGTGGAGCAGCTTCTGAACATCTGGGAAGATATGCCAGACACGCTCTCAGTCATGGGCTGGGACTGGAATGATGTTATGGAACGGGGTCGGGATAGATGGAGGAGTGGGGGTATTGTAGAGACTAGTCTTCCCTCTAAATTACACTCCCTAGTGACGGGGCTTGATTGGGTGGACATCTGGAGGTACATATATGGACCCCTTCGAGAATACACATATCTCTCCACGATACATGATTCATTCTCAAGACTCGACTACCTTTTCGTCCCCAGGGTAATAGTACACAGGGTGGCGTAAGCCCAGGGGCTTGTCAGATCATTCACCGGTGACCCTTATGCTTCAGATAGATCCAGGGCGGCAGCCCCTCAGAAGGCGCATGTCGGTGTGGCATCTGCAGAAAGAGGACTACAGGGAG
The DNA here is from genome assembly GCF_964263255.1 of Lissotriton vulgaris. NCBI lineage: Eukaryota > Metazoa > Chordata > Amphibia > Caudata > Salamandridae > Lissotriton > Lissotriton vulgaris. The sequence goes on from NC_141696.1 coordinate 1,276,656,286, forward strand.
CATCTGGCTGAAGCAATTGATCACTACCTGACAGCTAATGTAGAGTCCGTTTCCTTTGCTGCGGTACTGTGAGAGGCACTAAAACCCACGCTGAGAGGGGTAGATATTTCCTGGTGTGTGGTGGCGCGCAGGGAGCACAAGAAGGATTTGCTGAGTGTAGAGGCTGAGGTGGAGGCGCTGGAATGTGGGAGCCGGGAAGCGGAGGGTGGTCTAGTCAGACGGCAACTAATATTGGCTCAGCAAAACTATGCAGCACTGCTGATGGACGAGGGCCGCCAGGCTTAGCTGCCGACGCGTAGTAGGGTATATCAATGGGGGGACAAATCCAGCAAGATGCTGCATCGCCTATGTCAGGGCGCCTTTCATTCCCAGGCCCTAGCGAGAATCCAGGGCCCGGCCAAGGTCCCGCTTATCGAGCCCCTGGCTATTGCGGAAAGTTTTGCTGCATACTATGAGGACCTCTATGCACCGAAAGAATATCTTACAGCCGCTATCATTGCTAAATTTATAGATGCTCTACCACCCAAGGCCATTTTTGATGAGGTGCAGGACAGACTAGATCGGCCTCTAACGGATGAGGAGTGTCAGCAAACAGACGGTTCACTAACCTCGAAGCCGGTTACAGCAAGAGCGATGACTGAAGCTTAGTAACCTCTTCCCCAGTCTAACCACAGCCTGGGAGAATATATATATATATAACCTCCACAGATTATGCCACAGCAGGGGAAAGGGAAAAAAGGGATAAATGAAACAATAAAGTTGTTGCAGCAAATCACTCGATAGCTTGCCCTTGGGAGTTTTAGTCGTCACTCCTATACTGGCCCTTGTTACCTGCAGATGAGACACAACATCTGTCCCATTTCAGGATGTCTCTGGGATAGGATGGCTCCTACTGCGTCATAGGAAGCGTCGGTTTCCACTACGAAAGGCTGATTCACATCTGGATGTCTCAAGACAGGGGCACTCGTAAAGCAACACTTTAATGCCTGGAATGCTTGCTCTGCTGCCTCGGTCCATAGAAAGATTGCTCCCTTCCGAAGCAGGTGTGTTAACGGCTGGATGATTCGGGAGAATTCCTTGATAAATCTCCTATAGAAATTTGCGAAGCCTATAAAGCTTTGCAATGCCTTAACACTCTTAGGTGATTCCCATTGGAAAATGACTTTAATTTTCTGTTGGTCCATACACAGTCCCTTGAGCCCTATCACGTAACCCCAAAATTCCACTTCAGTGGCGTGGAAGAGACATTTTTCCAATTTAGCATACAGGGCATTTTTGTGCAAGCAATCTAACACCTCCGACACATGAGGGACATGCTCTTCCAATGTGCGTGAATAAATCAGGATATCACCTATGTACACTATGCAGACAATATCCAGCAGCCCTCGTAATACTTCATCCATGAAGAATTAAAATGCGGCGGGGCGTTACAGGGCCGAAGGGCATCACTCGATATTCATATAGCCCATATTTCGTGCGAAATGCCGTCTTCCATTCGTCCCCCTGCCGCACTCGTACCAGATGATATGCTCCCCTGAGATCCAGTTCCGTGAATATCTTGGCCCCTTTTAACTGGTCCAGCAGCACAGGTATTAAGGGGAGAGGATATCTGTTCTTTCTCGTTAGCCTGTTAATCGCCCTATAATCTATACAGCTTCTCAACCCTCCTTCTCGTTTCGAAATAAAGAACAGGGGCGACGAAGCGGGAGAAGATGATGGACAAATGAACCCGCTGCCAACATCTTTTTCAAGATCCTGCTGCAAATATGTGGCTTCTGCTTCTGTGAGGGCATATATGTGGCTACACGGGATACTGGTTCCAGTTCAATCACGCAATCGTAATCTCTGTGCAGGGGTATTTTGTTGGCTTCCTGTTCGCTGAAAGCCTCTTGGTAGTTTTTGTATTCCTCAGGGAGTACAGAGATAGAACAAATGCTCTGTATATGGCATGCACTGGCAATCAAAACTGCGGGGTTCACCATCTGATTGTGGATATGCACTATGTCAGCCGTGCAATGTTCGGCACAGTAGGAAGAATTCAATGTCACTGTACGGGCTGCCCATTGTACCAAAGGATCATGCAGCGTAAGCCATGGCATTACTAAAATGAGTCTGAAATGCGGAATATCTATATGATCAAATTGTATATACTCATAGTGCGTCATTCCCACCTGCATGAGGATCTGAAGGGTATGAAAACTGACTGGACCTGATGTTAAATCAGTCCCATTCATGGCTTTCACGGGTTCCGGAGTTTCCTTCCTTATGCAGGGTACCCCTATTTCATGAGCGTATCATTGATCGATGAAATTGCTTGTGGCTCCTGAATCCAACACAGCATGAACAATCACAAAATCCACTCCTGGTCACTCCAATATCACACAAACATTCATATGAGGTGCTGTATTCTGAGTCGTGTTGGCCAAAGCAGGAAAGACCTCTTCTGTTTCAGGTCTCAAACAAGGGGTCTTTAGCTTGTTTGAGCATATTCATTTCCTGGCGCTTCTGGCATGTAATCCACCACCAGCACTTTTCTTGTTTCCTTAGAACTCAGGTATTTGGTGTTTGTTTTTTGCCTTACAATCCTTGATGAAATGACCAGCCTTCCCACAATACATGCATAGTTTCTGACTTTGTCTGCAATTTCTTTCTTCAACACTCAGAGGGCCTCTCACACCACTGATTTGCATGGGCTCTGTTCTGTCACTGTTATGTGAAGGTTCTTCAGAAGAGGGTTTGGACCTAGGAAGCAAGAACCTTGTTTCGGAGTGTTGTTTATCCCCTTTTGGTTCTTGAAGTCTGTGATCTAACTGAACGGTGAGATCAATTAATTCCTCGCATGTATAGGGCATGTGAATTACTTGGGATAACACATCCTTTAATTCGCCTCTCAGACCTTGGTAATACAAGGATGTTCTCTTTTCAATAGGCCAGTCGGTTTCTACAACAAGTCTGTTGAATGTGGTTAAATAAGTTAACAGGTCTTGAGAACACTGTTTTAATGTAATTAATTCCATATCTAGGGTGAGTTGATGTGCTTTCCGATCAAACAATTTGCGCATTTCCTCACAAAAGGCAGAAAAATCGTGTAGTACTGGATCGCTTCTCTCTATTAAAAGGATAAGACCAACTTGCTGCGTTCCCACCTATATAGGACATCATGAACGCGGCCTTAGATTGATCATCTGGAAATACCGCTGGTTTGTACATGAAGTGCAATTTACACTGGCCCAGGAATATACCAAATTTATTTGAATCCCCAAGAAACCTCTAAGGAGGGGCTAGCAGCAACTGTAAGGGCTGTCTGACCTGTAAAGTAGATGCCCCCCCCCCTTGATCATGTACTGTGTCTGAAGATGTGGGTGGAGGCAGAGTCCAGTTTCTAATGTACGAGGGCCCTCGGGTCCCGGAAGGACTAGCGCGCAACAGACCAGCCACTTCACGTCTCATGGTGCCCATCTCATTCCTTAATTCCTGGTTTTCTCCCTTAAAGGCATCTACCTCCATTCTTAAGGCTGTGAGAGTTTCTAATACTGAAGTTAACACTACGTTGGTATCCATCGCTCAGGCTGTAAGTAACCGTGGGCTTGTCACTCTGTCAGCAAACAGACGGTTCATTAACCTCTAAGCCGGTTACAGCAGGAGCGATGACTAAAGCTTAGTAACCTCTTCCCCAGTCTGAACACAGCCTGGGAGTATATAGATATATAACCTCCACAGATTATGCCACAGCAGGGGAAAGGAAAAAAAAGAAATAAATGAAACAATAAAGTTGTTGCAGCAAATCACTCAATAGCGTGCCCTTGGGAGTTGGAGTTGTCACTCCTACACTGGCCCGTGTTACCTGCAGATGAGACACAGCACACATACATGAGAGTAACCCTCACCCTCCCTCAGGTGGGTGTATATATATATATATTCACTGAAAAACCATAGGTTATAGGCCATATGTAGTTAGGAATTTGCATTTACAAAACCTTGAAAATTCAATGAAAAACCATTGGTTATAGAACATATATAGTTAGGAATTTGCATTTACAAAACCTTATTTTACTCGCATAAAACCATTGAAATTCCATATATAGTTAGATGCGCTAACTATATATCGCGCACCCGCAATCCACTGCTGATGATGTCACATATTACATCATTCATGACATGGTCAGTGACATCACTGATGACATCACTGATGACATCTCAAATGACATCACTGATGACATCACTGATGACATATCAAATGACATCACTGGTGATATCATTCATGTGATAATACGATGAACCTCTTCAGACTCTAATATAACCTTAGATACAATCAGTGTAAACAGACACTCACAGACTGTCACTCATTCATGGAGTTACTCACACAACTAGTCAGTCATGCAAACAATCAATCACACCTCCATTTCCTCAACTATACAGTTATACAAACTTTACTTATTCAAACATATACTAACACATATTTTCTCTCTTATACAATCACTGATACAAGTTGTCAATGATCCATGCAACCACTGACACATTCACTAGCTCTTATACAGTTATTTATATATGTCAACTCTCACATGTACTGTGTTTTACATATGTACTTACTTTGACATGTAGCACTGAGATATCCTTTCACTCACCAATACACTCATGCACACAGTCAACCGCCCATACAGCTGTTTCCACATGCACTTTTGAAACCATACATCTAGTGAATCAACTGCTTACACATCTATGCACAGAGTCACACACCTCCCAGCCACTCACACACATACTCAGTCTCCCATACAAATACTTGAGCAACCAATCAATAACCCATATAGTTATTCATATAGCTACTGATCAACACATGCAGCAGTTTACAGAACAACAGATATAATGATGCACAAATTAATACAGTTTAATCACTAACCCATGCACTCAGTGAGACACATTTAATCACTCCCTCATACAATCAGTCATGCACCTACTAAATCCTTCATCCAGACATTTATACATCCACTCATTCTTCAATATGTAAGACATATTTTAACTTTACAGAAACATACAGTCACTGGATGTTGTGATCAGTGATGTCATCAGTGATGTCACTGACCATGTCATGAATGATGTAATATGTGACATCATCAGCAGTGGATTGCGGGTGCGCGATATATAGTTAGCGCATCTAACTATATATGGAATTTCAATGGTTTTATGCGAGTAAAATAAGGTTTTGTAAATGCAAATTCCTAACTATATATGTTCTATAACCAATGGTTTTTTCATTGAATTTTCAAGGTTTTGTAAATGCAAATTCCTAACTATATATGGCCTATAACCTATGGTTTTTTCAGTGAATTTCATTGGTTTTTTAATAGCAAATATCAAAAGCTGTAAAATGTCAAGTACGTGATAGGTAAAAACGTTTTCGTGTTTATGCACGCTGATGTGCTTTGAACGCTGCCCCCCTCCCCTCTTTTCTCTTAGTAGTACTCTCTCTTTGCAGATAGTGAAGAGTAGTTAACGCAGGCCTTTACCCCCGTTGTAATCCGTCGTGCCTGCTTGTCTCTCCATTTGATTGATTGTTATCCAAGCATTTACTGTTTTACAATTGATTCTCTTTGGTTCATTCTCTATTTACAAACAAGCACAAAGTCGCAATACTCTGTTTAGTCTTTGCAGATAGTGAAAAATCGTGAAAAATCGTGTAAAAAAATAAAAGTAATCGAGCAAAATCAGTAGGCCACTAATTGGATCTCTTTTTGACCTCGCTAAAATAGAAATATTAGGAACAACCCTTCATGAGAAATACGAAAATAGTGAGATGAACTGAGCTCCACACCATGAGGGCTGCAAGACAGCTCGGCTCCGCCACCCACCCCGCCCAAAATAACGACAAACCCTATGCAAATATTAAAAATATAGACAACACACCAGCAAAGAAACAGGGTAAAACATTTTATTAAATAACTATTTACATAACTATTTTATACTTTTTATTGCCCGATCCGGCTAGCTCAATCGATCGAGCATGAAACTCATGCACTCTGATAGCAAGCGTTGCTACTGATGCTATGCAGACCAAAACTGGTTTTCAGTTTGTACATTTTTCTAGATTTTTCCATCCAAGGTTGGTTGACTTTGTAGAACGATGGCTTCATATTTTCAACATACGGTGTAGTGGCGCGGACTGGGAGGGGGCGCTTCGCTCCTGCCCCCTCCCCAAGTAAGATTTTCATACGTGAAAGTACGTTAATGGTTTTGGTCCCTGAGTTGCTTCAATGTCACTGCCATTCTCAAATGGCAAAAGTTCTGGATGTTGGGTGCCATAGTTCAGAGTTCTGAGCTGCGCTTGTAACACTGTCTGAAGCTTATTTCCACCTACTGCAGCTTCACTATTCTCAAAGTAAGTGAGTGTCGTTTGTGGACGTGACTGCATTTGAAAACAATGTGATATGTTACCTTCCTAAACCGCTTGACGGAGGCCCCCGAGGGGCGGTGTGATGGCCATGGACTCGGAGAAAACGCTTGGCTCCGACCCCCTCCCCAAGTCTTATAGCACCGGTGTAGCCTGAGATCGCCCCCGACATAGGCGGCCGGCTCCCGGGGTCCGGCGGAACTTTTTGCCTTTTGATGACTCTTCTATTCTGGACCTTGTCCCACAATCCGTTTGACCTGAAGACACGCTGTAGTGGGGCGCCCCTTTACCGTTTTAGTTGCCATTCCGCCCGCTTTTGCTACACTGTGCCTCTTCCGCCATTCAGCTGTTTACCGCCCGCTCTTGCAACTACAGCGTCTCGCTCACCATGTAGTTGAGTTGCTCCCGCTCTTGCGATGCAACGATAAGCGACTGCCACAGGACTCTCAAAATGGCGGCCGGCTCTTCAGATTTGGGCGTGGTCCACTAAAATGGCCCTGGGACACCTTGGAACTCGGACGCTTCCCTGATAGGGCTTGGGTCCCATTCTCGAAAGCGTCCCCTCAGCCGTGAAGATTCTACAAAAGTCTTGGGGGCCCCCGACTCCCGCAGGCTTCTGGTGGGGAGCGGCTGCCATGTTTGCTCGTGGAATGGCCACGACGGACCTACGAGATGGTAGTGCTCTCATGCTGACGCCAGCTTTAGTCTGAAACATCCAGAAACACTGTAGACTACCAATTCGATCAGTTCCGGTAGCGCCCCAACATGACCCGGTAGAGAAGAACTTGCCCTCCCCTCTTTGACTGATGGTTCTTGTTGCCTGTCCCCTCTGTTGTCATTTTACAGAACTTTTTGGACTGCTGAAAGGGGTTGTGTTCCGAACGCTGGTTGGTGGAGACATTTTGACTATATTCTTGACCTACGTTGTCGCGTAATGCGTTATATGACACGCCGCGTTAGCGCACCCGGAAGTAATCCGGGGCGCGGCGCGCAGCGCGTAACGTAAGCATAACAGGTCATGTGACTTGTTAATAAAACTTTTTATTGGTTCATTTTACTTTTGTTATTTTAATAATGAAAAGCTTGGTCATATGACCTAAAAAATACGCTTTTTATTGATTTCGAACTTTTTTTTTTTAAACATATATGTTATAATATTCCAGGCTAATGTACTTTCCCCGAAAATTTACAACTGTCCTGCAAGTAAAATATATTCCTTTTTCGAGAAAAAGGGCGTTTCTTCGTTCCATGACGGAGCCGTTGAGTAAAAGAGACTCGGCCTGCTGTCTTAGTCGCTGATACGCCTGATTATCAGATTCTTATCGATCACTTTATGTTGCAGGAGAGGAAAACACAACTGCCCTTGACCATTTATCTTTACTGCGTTCCTACATATTATACCTTTTATCCGTCATGTAATTGGACTGCTTTATTTCACTTGCCTTTTACTGATTCGAAAACAGTGACTAAAAGTAAAAACTTTACCAATGTAAATACTACTAACATGTTTTGTTTTAAAAACCTTTATTGTGAAAATGTCAGCATACAAATACGGGCCTATAACCACGTGGGCCGGCCACGGAGCAAACTGAAATTCGAACTTTCAATAGTACAGTAATCAATAACACATCAGAACTTAATATCAATAGGGATGTCGAAATATTCAATCAATTCTCGTCCCCGCCCGCCATGAGCATCAAAACTGCATTCATATCTCGTGATATCAAGGTTGTTCAACCAGTACACAACAATGAGTTACGAGTCCCATTTATACCGGCGCCATTTTGGGCGAGGCCGGGCAGGTCCAAGATATAGTCAAAATGTCTCCACCAACAATCGGCCAGACCAGAACCCCTTTCGGCCCTTTATGCTACAAGATGGTGTCTTCCATTCAGAAAATATTGTTGGCAGCATTTTGAAAGGAAACATAAACAGCCGTTCTCCTAGTGAGTCTCACATTGTTACATTTAGGAAGAATGTTGAAGAGTAGTATGTGGAAAATCTGAAGCCATTTTTCTACAAACTCTCAATCAGCCTTGGATGGAAAAAAAAATCCTGAAGAATGTACAAACTGAAAACCAATTTTTGTCTGTATAGCATCAACAGCAACGCTTGAGTCAGCTTTGTGTCAAGCCGCCATTTTGATTCAATCAATAACGTCCCCCTGCACACATTCAGGGACCTGGTCATGTCTTCAGATGAAACGGATTGTGGGACAAGAAGCAAAAAGGAAAAGGAAAAAAGTTCCGTCGGACCTCGGGAGCCGGCCGCCTATGTCATGTGCGACCTTTGGCCACACCAGGGCAATAGTGAAGCTGCAGCAGGTGCAAATAAGCTTCAGACAGTCTTCAACTTAGTCTGATTCTTATAATAAGTGCGTCGACAACACACACAAGTGAAATTAGGCCTCTCACTTGAATTCATTTGACTTTCGGCGCAGCATTGTAGGATGGCCACACCAGTGCGGCAACTTGCTGGACACCACCTCGGTGCCATCCGGATCTCGGCGCGTTCGAGTCACTGTACCGCAAGAGTGACCGGAACTCAGCTGGACACGCCGTCTTTCGGCGCAGCATTGTAGGATGGCCACACCAGTGCGGCAACTTGCTGGACACCACCTCGGTGCCATCCGGATCTCGGCGCGTTCGAGTCACTGTACCGCAAGAGTGACCGCAACTCAGCTGGACACGCCGTCTTTCGGCGCAGCATTGTAGGATGGCCACACCAGTGCGGCAATTTGCTGGACACCACCTCGGTGCCATCCGGATCTCGGCGCGTTGTGCTGCCTTTGGCCTACTGTAGCCGCAAGTGCGGACGCAACTCAGTTGGACGGCGAGTGAAACGCTAAGGGGCGCCGCACTGCAGCCGAGGAGCCTACATCTTGGGGGAGACGCACAGCCCCCACTGACTGACGCGACCTCACAGGCCAACGGGGCGCCCCACGCCGACTTTCGGCGCAGCATTGTAGGATAGCCACACCAGTGCAGCAACTTGCTGGACACTAACTCGGTGCCATCCGGATCTCGGCGCGTTGTGCTGCCTTCGGCCTATTCGCACATCGGTCCGCTACTGACGCCGCCTCACGTGCCAACGGATTTTCTACGCTTTTTGTAGCTCTATGCCGCATAACAGGTCATGTGACTTGTTTATAAAACTTTTCATTGGTTCATTTTACTTTTGGTTTCCTAAAGATGGAAGGCTTGGTCATATGACCTAAAAATAACACTTTTCATTGGTTTAGAATTTTTTTTTTTCCCAAACGATGAAAGCCCCACCTTGTTTCTGGATGATTCAGACTGAAGCTGGCGTCAGCATGAGAGCACCACCATCTCGTGGCTCCGTCGTGGTCATTCCGCGAGCAATCATGGCAGCCGCTCCCCACCGGAAGCCTGCAGGAGTCGAGGACCCCCAAGACTTTTGCAGAATCTTCACGGCTGAGGGGACGCTTTCGAGAATGGAGCCCAAGCCCTAGCAGGCAAGCGTCCGAGTTCCAAGGTGTCCCAGGGCCATTTTAGTGGACCAGGCCCAAAACCGAAGAGCCGTCCGCCATTTTAAGAGTCATGTGGCAGCCGCCTATCGCTGCACCGCAAGAGTGGGAGCAACTCAACAACATGGTGAGCGAGACGCTGTAGCCGCAAGAGCGGGCGCAACTCAGCTGGATGGCCGCCACCTGGGGAGGCCCGTTCACGCCGCCTCCCCCACGCCCCCCCCCCCCCGGGCCGCCCCACGCCAATTTTCGGAGCAGCATTGTAGGATACCAAAACCAGTGCAGCAGTTTACTGGACATCACCTGGGTGCCATCAACATCTCAGCGCGTTCTGCTGCCTTGGAACTATTCGCACAACAGACCGCTACTGACGAGGCCTCCTCCGCACCACCCGGGACGCCCCACGCTGTTTTTCTTTGCTGCATTGTAGGATCCCAAAAACCAGTGTGGCACCCAGGTGACATCACCTGGGTGCCGTCCAGAACTCAGCACGTTGTGCTGCCTTGGGACTATTCGCACAAAAGACAGCTTCTGACCATTGTTGCTTTTTTTGTCAAAAATGTTTAAATGTTTGTTACAGTTTTTGTTCCGTTCGTTATATTTAAAAGTTAATAAAGTTTTATAATCCCACTTTGTTGGAGTGCTATATATTTTTAAAAAATCGGGTGAATGGGGCCTTTAATCGGGTTATTGTCATGTGTTTGGTCTTTGCAAGTGTACTGCTACAGGATCGGACATTTCAAACTCAAATGCACGTTCTTTTTCTTACCTTTCCGAAGCATGGAGCGCAATAGCAGGCAGAGAAAGGGTGATGCAAGTGTTGAACACTGCCTGGCCTGGAAGTTGCTGGCAGTGCCCCCCCTGCCCGCTCCTGAAAGAGGACACACACACACCGCCGCCCCGAGTACTTCACAGATCATTAAAAGACCATGCGCTTGTTCATGAGGCTTAAATGGTTTATCACCCCTTCTAGAACCCCTGCATCGACCCTCTGACGTTTCCTGGAAAAATTACCACGTAACACAATACCAAGCCCTGTCAGCTGAAACCCCCGAGGAATCGTGGGGCATATTATCAAGGGGGTTTATCTCCGCTTTTTTGGCTTTAAAAGCCAAGAAAGCGGAGATAAAATTATCTCCCTATTACCAAGCTGTCGCTAACACCAGTTAGTGACAGCTAAAAGGAGATAGCGACCATCTTGGGCCCCGCTTTGCATGTCAGTGATATTTATCACTAATGACATGCAAAGTGGGCGTGCCAAGATGTTACCGACTGGAAACAGTCCCTAACATCGCTATCTCCTATTACCAACTTTTGGAGATATTCGCGCTAAGCGTGAATATCTCCAAAAGCTAACACCTGACCTGAGCAGTTCTTAGCCATGTTATCCAATGGGAGGTGGATAACATGGCTAAGAGCATTTGCTCGATAATGCATGAATATCGCTGACTTTTCAGCGATATTCATGCATTGCGGCCGTTTTTTATCGCATTTGCGATAAACCTTGCTAATAGCAAGGTTTATCTGCGATAAAAATCGCCGATGTGCGGCGATAATTTTTGTCTCTAAACAAGTTAGAGACAAAAATTATCGCTAGTTGTTGGTAATATGCCCCCGGGTTTTTGCTTGCAGAAATCGGGAGGCGGGAGACTAGCACTGAAATCAGTAGTCTCACGCCTGAATCGGGAGGGTTGGTATGTCTGGATTCTCTACAGCTGGGGCCATAAACTACATCCGCAGGGCTAGGTGATAGCCTGGGTCCGGCCTGGACAATCGGACACAGAGGAAGAGGAGTGTCAGAGGGTGCGGTAGTGAATAGGGTGAAAGGGAGGTGTCGGGCGGGCACAGGGTGTGATTCTCAGGGAAGAGCAGCGCAGATGGGGAGAAGTATATGGCCCATGCATGAGAGAGAGAGCGGGGGTGACCAGTGCGTGGGGGAGATGCTTGCGAGGGTGGGGAGCCGTGCTGAGAATTGACAGCGTGCAGAGAGTGGGTCTGGTCAAGGCATCTAAAATGGCTGCCGTGCACGACAAAAGTGTGGCATTGGAAAAAAAGCAAGATGGCGCAGACAATGTTTATCAATACGAATTAATTTATAACAATTATTTTTAACAATATATTTACTCGCAGTGTCAAAATGGCGGACAACACTTCCTGATTTCCATCGAATCGAACGTTAACAGACGTCACGCAGCAAAAAAAAAAAAAGCTCACGCACAGCCGCTGGAAGACATGTATCAACATATATGAGCCTCCTCAGCCACCCTCAGAAAGCATAAGGGGTCAGGATACGTCTCCCGCACCCCCTTATACCTAGTAATTTAATTAAAACGAAACACAAAATGGCGAATTCCCGTTTCGCTACCAGTTTGCGGCCCAGTTCGCGGCCCGAGAAGCGCTTCTACCGTGAAAAATCAATTTTTTTTTATTTTCCCCACGGGATCCTTTAATAACCCCAACATCATTCCTAGGGGGTCAAGAGGGGTATACCTTGCCCCCTTTCGTTAAATTCCCACTTCGTTTTTCACCTCTTCTTCTCTCTCGATCCTACCGAGAGATAAGATGGCGGCCGCTCCGGACTGTTTAGAATGTTGACAGACACCGGAGAGCCAATCAGCTTTCTGCGCGCAAAGTTCCGTTTCGCGAAAAGTAAGCGAACCGGAGCGCAGCCCGGAGCACTGTTACAGATATATATCTTGTTTTGAACGTTCATTTCTCAAAAACTACTGGAGCACATATATTGAGACCTAGCAAAGGCACATCGGGCTAACAGTCCCTACAATTTTGCCAAGTTTCGTGCAAATCCATTCAGCCGTTCGAGCTAAAAGTGAGTCCAACCGCCCTATGGAAATTAACATGGGAAAAACGCGTTTTGGGACCCCCCTTTTTTCTCGGGCCCCCCCTCGACAAAACCCCCCCAAATTTTCAAGGGCTGCTCAGAAACAAAATGTGCCATTTTCCTGAAAATTTCAGCCGATTCCGTCCACAAACGCCAAAGTTATTAGACATAGAATTTTCAAAAATCCCATAGGGAATAAATCCTAACTATATATACCTACTGGCGATAGCCAGTAGGTAATATATATATATATATATATATATATATATATATATATATATATATATATATATATATATATATATATATATATATATATATATATATATATATATGTATATATATATATATATGTTCAAACCCTCTTCCCTCATCGAAAGAAGCTGAGTCGCACACGTGACTTCATTCTTTAACCATTTTAATTAAAGGAACAGCATGATTCGGGACTTCACTGACGCGTTTCGTTTCACCAGGAAACTTTTTCAAAGTAGTGTCCTGCACCTAAACTCCAGTCCGCGGGTCCCACAGTTCAATTAATGTTTTTGCTACATTTCCTTTGATGGAGTTACAATGTGGAAAACATTCCCCTTTGTTGTTGCATTATGGAGCCTGTGGTTCCGGCGGCTGTTTAACGTTTTTCAACCCTCCAGTGGGCGGTGAATTAATCTTGCTGTCCAAGAAGGTATTTTTGCTGGCTTGAAGTCGCCCCGTGTCAGCCCACTTTTCAAGCTGACTAGGGACCAATACCGAGGTCCAGTCCTCGGCGGCACCTCTCTCCCGATCCGTTTTGTCGGTTCAGCACTTTGGTTCCGTTTGGGAGAGCATTGGCGCTCTTGTGGCGGTGCGTTTACTCTTCGGCAGAACCACGCCGATGTAAATGTTCAAACCCTCTTCCCTCATCGAAAGAAGCTGAGTCGCACACGTGACTTCATTCTTTAACCATTTTAATTAAAGGAACAGCATGATTCGGGACTTCACTGACGCGTTTCGTTTCACCAGGAAACTTTTTCAAAGTAGTGTCCTGCACCTAAACTCCAGTCCGCGGGTCCCACAGTTCAATTAATGTTTTTGCTACATTTCCTTTGATGGAGTTACAATGTGGAAAACATTCCCCTTTGTTGTTGCATTATGGAGCCTGTGGTTCCGGCGGCTGTTTAACGTTTTTCAACCCTATATATATATATATAACTGCTGTATGCCCAACTTACAGGTATATTCTGCCACACATGCTCCAGGAAAAAGGCATAAAAAGGCAGAGGTAAGAATGTCGAAGAAAACCCAAGAAAGGAAATGCTGGCTCAAGAATGCTCGAAATAATGCAATCCCAGCTGTGGTGGCTCTTGTTCTGCGTATTTCCTCTAGATTAGGGATCTCCGAGCCTCTCAACAGCTCCTATGATATGCGGCAAGAAAGAAAAACAAGAATTCTGCCTCGCGCCCCAGTGCGATAATGTTCGGCAGATCAAAGTACCCAGCTTCGTGTACCATGCGATAAAGTTCAGCTGGTCAAGTTCACGAACCAAAAACGGTATACAGTCAAAATATCGAGTTTTTAATATTGAGTTACATTAATATCGAGTTAAAAATATAGAATGGACACAATATCGAATGGACTGAATATAGACTACAAAAATATCGAATAGAATAGCATAAATATCAAATCAAAAATATAGAATGGACAAAATATCGAATGGACAGAATATAGACAACAAAAATATAAAATGACAGAATATAGACAACAAAAATATAGAATGGACAGAATATAGTCAACAAAAATATAGAATGGCGAGAATATAGACCACAAAAATATCGAATTTGAGGTAAGTTAATATTAATTTTTTAAAGTATTTGTTTATGTTAGTATATGTGTGAAAAGTGTATATTTATTTTATAATTTATTTTCATTAATTAATGTTATGGCATTTAATTTTTGTGTAGTATAATTCTGTAGCGGGTTGTAGGTTTATAGGGGAATAGGGTGGGAAGTACTTTAATTATAATTAATTAAATATGTACATTTATTTATTGGTATTTATTTTGAATTCATTGTTAATTAATAATTAATTGGTAATTAATTGAAATATAATTGTTCATTATTTTAATTAATTGATTAATTGATAAATATGTTAATTTTAATAATGTATTTTCTGTAGCGGGTTGTGGGTTTATAGGGAAATAGGGTGAGAAGTAATTTAAATAAAATTATTTAAATGTTTAAATTATTTATTGGTATTTATTTTGAATTAATTGATATTTACATTTTTAATTGGTAATTAATTAAAATATAATAGGTAATTAATTTTAATTAATTGATTATTTGATAATTATGTAAATTGTATTAATGTATTTTCTGTAGCGTGTTGTGGGTTTATCGGGGAATAGGGTGGGAAGTAATTTAATTATAATTAATTAAATTTTTACATTTATTTATTGGTATTTATTTGGAATTAATTGATATATAAATATTTAATTGGTAATTAATTGAAATATAATTGATAATTAATTTTAATTAATAGTTTAATTGTTAATTATGTTAATTTTATTAATGTATTTTCTGTAGCGGGTTGTGGGCTTATAGGGGAATAGGGTGGGAAGTAATTTAAATGTAAATAAATAAATATTGTTATTTATTTATTGGTTTTGTTTTGTTGTAATTTTGAATCATTTTTTAATAGTTAATTAATTAATTGTTAATTGCTAAATAATTTGTATTAATAAATAATTAATTGTCATTTTTTTTGTATTTCTAATTGATTAATTATTATATTATATACAATTGTTAATTACTTGTAATTAATTTGTATTTGGTATTAATATTTAATTTATTTTTATTCATATATGCAGTATTTACTTTCCCTACTGTTGCACTCTCTGGAGTGTGAATAGTAATTTTTACCCCTACGCTGTCCAACGCTTTCCCTACTGTTGCACTCTTTGGCGTGGGAATAGTAATTTTTACCCCTACGCTATTCAACGCTTTCCCTACTGTTGCACTCACTGGAGTGGGAATAGTAATTTTTACCTCTACGCTCTCCAATGCTTTCCCTATTGTTGCACTCTTTGGAGTGGGAATAGTAATTTTAACTCTCCCGCTATCCAACGCTTTCCATACAGTTGCACTTTCAGGAGTGGGAATAGTAATTTTAACCCCTAGCGCTATCCAACGTTTTCTCTACTGTTGCACTCACTTGAGTGGGAATAGTAATTTTTACTCCTACGCTATTCAACTCTTTCCCTACTGTTGCTCTTTCTGGAGTGGGAATAGTCATTTTTACCCCTAAGCTATCCAATGCTTTCCCTACTCTTGCACTCTTTGGAGTGGGAATAGTAATTTTTACCCCTACGCTATCCAACGCTTTCCCTACTGTTGCACTCTCTGGAGTGGGAATAGTAATTTTTTACCCCTACACTATCCAACGCTTTCTCTACTGTTGCACTCTCTGGAGTGGGAATAGTAATTTTTACCCCTACGCTATCCAACGCTTTCCCTACTGCTGCACTCTCTGGAGTGGGAATAGTAATTTTACACCTCCATCGAACCAACGCTTTCCCTACTGTTTCACTTTCTGGGGTGGGAATAGTAATTTTTACCCCTACGCTATCAAATGCTTTCCCTACTGTTGCACTCTTTGGAGTGGGAATAGTAATTTTTACCTCTACACTATCCAACACTTTCCCTACTGTTGCACTCTGTGGAGTGGGAATAGTAATTTTTACCCCTACGCTGTCGAACGGTTTCCCTACTGTTGCACTCTCTGGATGTGGGAATAGTAATTTTTACCCCTACGCTATCCAACGATTTCTCTACTGTTGCACTCTGTGGAGTGGGAATAGTAATTTTTACCCCTACGCTATCCAATGTTTTCCCTACTGTTGCACTCTCTGGAGTGGGAATAGTAATTTTTACCCCTACGCTATCCAACGCTTTCCCTACTGTTGCACTCCATGGATTTGGAATAGTAATTTTTACCCATACGCTATTCAACGCTTTCCCTACTGTTGCACTCACTGGAGTGGTTATAGTAAATTTTACACTTTCCGCTATTCTACGGTAAAACTATTGTAAATATTTTATTAATATTACGTTTATATATATATGTATTAACAAATTAATTTGAATTTTTTTACTTACATTAATTATTTAATATTTTAAGGTTATTTAAGTGTTTTAAGTATGTTTAAGTTAAATATATTTATTATTTCATTCATTTTTAATTAATTTAAAGCATTTTAAAAAATTTGATATTTTGAGGAGGTCAATATTTTGGTACTCGATATTGTTTCTGTGATCCACCAAAAACAGCTTAGCTCTCAGTGTAAATCGCTACCGAACACGGGAGCGAATGCAGAAAACTTCCTTCCGTAATCCACAAAAGAAGGAATGAAACAACCAGCACGGCTGTCTTCTGAAAAACCTTAAGGCAGGAGTTACAGCGGTCGCACTCCAGCGCTACCTCGTAATTCTTCCATGAATGGCGGCAAGTTCTCCCATTATTTCCTCACAGCAACAGGGTCCTGGAGTAAGAGAACTGCTCCTCTGATGGCTATAGTAGATCGAAACCAGGTGACAAGCACCAGGAAGTGGGAGAGAGGTGCATAAACAGGAGAAAGAAAGAGAAGTAGGACAGGTCATCTTTAGGGATTCAGGGAGATGTAGTCCCAGCATTCACCACATGCATACCGCCTATTGCCTAAATGTGACAAGGAGCTGGGAATTGCTCTGAGGGAACTGATCCCTGGGAAGGCTCCAGGACCGAACGGATTCCCCAGCGAGTTTTAAAAAAAAAATTCTACAGCTGGCTCCACACTTTAGACCTTTGCACTATGTTAAGTTGGCAATGTTTTAGTTAGAGTTTAAAACGCCATTTTTCCTTTCCTGCTGCCTCTGCACACGACACATTTTGTTATTAATGCATTTCGCCTAGTTAGGTATTTTGCTTTACACGAAAATAACATGTTTGCTTATAATATCTGCCTTGCTTGGTAAGCTATGTCTGTACAGTGAGTGCTGAGGCCTTCAAGGTTATCTCAACACAGCGCTTATTGTTTGGATTGATCAGTGCACAGAGTAGACATAATGTGGATGCATGTGGCCAACTTTGGTTTTAGGCGCCAATGATATTGCACTGCGCAAGGCAGGAGACACACACTTGATGAATATCCGTATGCAGAGAGTTGGTGTAGGAGATGATGTGATCCATTTCCACTGAACCTAAAGGTATGGGCCCACCCTTCTAAACCCAAAGAGACCTTCTGTAGATATAATATAATATACTAGCTAGGGAGGGTAAACTGAGGTTCTATTTAGACCTGTTTCTTTTAGCATTTGAACATGCTTTCACCCTTTGTATTTTATGGAATAGTAACTATGCTTTTAACCTTGATCTTTATAATATGTTTGCTTGTATTAGCTAAGATACTGCGTTTGAGAACACTGCACTAGAAATAAACATTTCAAACTCGCATGTGTCCTCATTGACACTTTTCCTGAGGTGTTCTAAGTCCATGTTCTGGGTTGTCTAAATCATTGGTGTTTTGTAAGTACCAATGAGACACTGATTGCTAGTCTGGTAGGGGATTTTGGATACTAAGGTGAGTTTTGGCACACCCTAATTCACTGAGGTTCTAAGTCTCTATGCGCAGTTCTGCATAGGAGCAGAAATCCCTGCTACAGTGGAGGAGGCGCGGTAACACAACTCACTTCCTCCGGACTGGAGGCACGCAGAGGTGGTGGTGCTCCTCAAACATGGCACACCTCCGGAGCTGCACGCGTCGTATCATCTCATCTCCCTCCTGAACGTGGAGGCGAAGGTCTTAGCCAAGGCGTTGGCCAACCGGCTTCTACCACACATCTCCACCCTGGTCCACCTTGACCAGGCTGTGTTCATGCCCCAGTGGGCGACCGATCATAATATTAGGTGCGCACATGTGGCGTCCAGTGGGTAGCTGTGGTAACCGGTGGCACTCTTGTTGGCCGACATGGATAGGGCCTTCGACTCCGTGAGCTGGGTGTATATCTTCGCCTTATTGCGGGGACTCAACTTCGGCCCGAAATTCCTGGCTTATCTGATGCTCCTCTCTACCGACTTGACGCCGTCAGTGCCGGTGGTGGGGGTACTCTCTAGACCCTTTTCTATTCAGCGGGGAACGTGGCAGGGCTGCACCCTTTCCCCGTATCTATTCGCGCTCGCCATGAAGCCCCTGGCAGCCTCGGTGCGCATAGATGCCCAGATTCGGGGATTTGAGTGGGTGCCGGGCCTCTCAGATAGAATAGCACTGTACTTGGACGACGTTTTGTTCTTTCTCACAGCTTTAGCCAAGTCGGACCATGGCTGATGCGTATACTACAGATCTTTGGAAAAGCCTCTGGACTGTACATGAACCCACGTAAATCTACACTGTGGGCCCTGTGGGGTCGAATGAGAATGGGAGCATGGGAAAAATCAGTCCAACTGGCAGTGGGGGGGCCGAAATATTTGGGTGTCTTCCTGTCGGACGTGACAGCAGTGTTTTGGGAACGCAATCCAGCCCAGGTTTGGACCGAACCAGGGAAGATCCTGAGGTGTGGTATCGCATGCCCCTGTCCCTATATGGCAGGTCGGCGATTTTTAAGATGGTGGCGCTTCCCCGGCTCCTTTACCAATTACAAAATCATCCATATCAAATCCCACCCCGATGGTTTAAGCAAGTGAATGCAGGGCTGGGCCAGTGTCTGTGGGAGGGGCGAAAGGTGAGGGTGGCCTTGCACACATGCTTCCTGTCTACTTACAGTGGGGGCCTCGCACCATCAGATGTCCTCTCATACTATCAAGCTTCACACTTACTAGTCCTAAATGAGTTGTGGTATGGTGGCAGGGAAGACCCTGCTTATGCAGTTGAGCCGCATCTAATGGGATGCCATTCCCTACATACAATACTATACTCTGCACTGCTTCGGAGGTCATTGCCGTCGGTCATGCGGGTGGTATTTTTGATCTGGAGACAGGCTCTGTGTCGGATGGGGTGGTGGAATACCTTGACCCGTGAGACCCCTCTTTGGGACAATGGGCGCTTACCTCAACAGGCAGCACTGCAGGGCTTCCGTGGGTGGTACGCAACAGGCATATCGATTCTGGGAGATGTTATGAGGGGCCTGACACTTAAATCATTCCAGGACCTACAGGGGTAGTGTGCGATGCTGTGCTCCAAGTTTTACCGCTACTCACAATTTTGGCACGCCCTCGCCCCTAGCTTGGCGGGCCTGGAGTCTCTACCCGACTTTAACCCCATAGAAGCGAAGTTCTTCATTGGGGACCTCCCTGATCGCAAAATCTCACGAATATATCAGACGTTAGTCATTCACTGCTCCCCCAACCTACAGAGGCTTAGGTATGCTTGGCAGACGTCGGTGCATTGGAGAAAGAGGACTGGGCTGAGGCCCTAGTGGCCCCGCGAGAGCGGCAATAAACAATGCACCTACGGCTAGTACAATTTAAGTATCTGCACAGGGTGTACTTCACCAGAGAGCGCCTGTGGAGGGCGGGTGTGATCGCCTCTCTCGAGAGCCTTCGCTGTCATCGGGAGTATGGTACACTTATACGGTAAATAGACATAATATCGAGTAAAAAATATCGAATGAACAGAATATTGAGTCCAAAATATAGAATGGACATAATATTGAATGGACATATTATAGTGGTTAATAATATTGAAATGCAGGTAAGTAATATCGACAGTCAAAATATCGAAGTACATAATATAGGCATTAAAAAATATCGAATTTTTAATTATATTGAATTTTTTAAAGTGTTTTATATGTTAGTAAGTGTGTTAAAAGTGTATATTATTTTTGTAATGTGTTGTTGAATTTTTTATAACATTACGAAATTTATGTAAAATAATTGTTGCGTATTTTAATTCCGTGGCGGGTTATGGGTTTATAGGGAAATAGGGTGGGAAGTAATTTAATTATAGTAAATTAAATATTAATTTTTAGGAATTATTAATTATTTTTAATTGAATTTTGCGTTTAGGTCTGTAGCGGATTGTGGGTTTATAGGGGAATAGGTTGGGAAGTAATTTAATTGTAATTAAGTAAATATTTAATTGTATTGATTGGTAATGATAATTAATTATTTGTAATTAATTAGTAATTAGTAATTAATGTGTATTAATTAATAATTATATTAATTTTATTAATTTATTATACGGAGTGGGTTGAGGGTTTATAGGGGAATAGGGTGGGAAGTAATTTAATACTCATAGGTAATTATTTAATTGTATTTATTGGTAATGATATTTAATTAATTGGTAATTAATTATTAATTGGTCATTATTTTTTATTAATTGATAATTATATTAATTTTATTAATTTATTATACGCAGCGGGTTGTGGGTTTATAGGAGAATAGGGTGGGAAGTATTTTAATTGTCATTTATTAATTACTGAAGTTATTTGTCTGTATTGGCAATTCATTTAGTGGTCGATTCCGATCCGGTAAAAACCGCTCCGTATAGCCGTTCGGAGCGTTTTCCTGTACGTTTCGTACCCTGCAACGTCCCCCGTAGGTACGACAAAGTACGATTCGTACCAGAAGCTGGGCTCTGTATGAATCGTACAGAGACCGTACGACTCTAATCTCCGTACGATTCTCACTCGGAACCAGCTGTACGCGACATATGTATGGTTCGCGGCTGGTTTATACGACGCAGCAAGTACGATACATGTCGGGTACTGACCCTTTTTCAACGAGAACTGAAAACAGCCGTAAAATCAGAGTTCCCGTCAAAACAGGTATGGAATGCCCCCCCCGGTTATGGCGCGTACCCCCCATGATCGCTGGGGTACGGCGTGTACCCCTGCGACCGTGGGGGGTACGCACCGTACACCCAGTGTACATGGGGTACGCACCGTACCCGATGTACGCTGGATGTACAGCGTGTACCCCCATGATCGCAGGGGTACGGCGCGTACCCCTGCGATCATGGGGTGTACGCGCCATACGGTAAATGTAAATGTAAATGTAAATGTAAATGTATAGGCATTTATATAGCGCACTACTTACCCGGAGGGTCCCAAGGCGCTTCGACCGCTGTGAAACCCTTCCTGGCTTTCCTGAGAGATGGTCCCTTAATGGGTATCTCCAGGGTGAGACCAGGCATCCCCGGCGGTCTGGTGGGGCCATTAGTGAGGATGAGGCAAGCTAATGCCCAGAGTTGCCGAGTGTGATCGCTAATCAGAGTGGGCACCGAGGCGAGAGAATTATCGAGTCCGCTGACCCTGGTCCAGAAACCTGCCGCGCCGGGAATCGAACCCTGGTCCCGGGCCGTCCTCTGCTCTCGGGTCTGCTGCCTCTAACCAGTGAGCCACACTACCTCGGTGTGTATGTGTTTGTGTGCTTTTGTGTTTGTGTGCTTTTCTTTATGAATCACCCTTACCTGACGTGGAACGTACGAATCGCGTCCTGATTCCCCGGTCCGGATCATACTCGTCGGGTCGTGCGGTGTGTGTACGAGTGGTACGAAGACGGCTCCGGATGCGAATCATTCGAACGGTTATTTTACCGGATCGGAATCGGCCTCTTAATGTTAATTACTTATTAATTGGTAAAACATGCATTCCTTAGTAATTTTTGGTATTGAAAAGTAATGTGTTGTTAATTAATTTTTTAATAAATAATATTTATTGGTATTTATAATTATTAATTATTACATATTTTGTAATTGGTAATTACTTTTAAATAACTTTTTATGGTTATTGATAATTACTTTATTTTATTTAAATAATAAAATTATTACTTTCTCTAATGTTGCACTCACTGGAGTGGGAATAGTAATTTTTACCCCTACGCTAGCCAACAGTAGTTTCCCTACTGTTGCACTCTTTGGAGTGGGAATAGTAATTTTTACCCCTATGCTATCCAATGCTTTCCCTACTGTTGCACTCACTGGAGGCGGAATAGTAATTTTTATCCTCCCGCTATCCAACGCTTTCCCTACTGTTGCACTCACTGGAGTGGGAATAGTAATTTTTACCCCTACGCTATCCAACGCTTTCCTTACTGTTGCACTCACTGGAGTGGAAATAGTATTTTTTACCCCTACGCTATCCAACGCTTTCCCTACTGTTGCACTTACTGGTGTGGAAATAGTAATTTTTACCCTCCTGCTGTACAACACTTTACCAGACTGTTCCACTCACTGGAGTGGGAATAGTAATTTTTACCCCTAAGCTATCCAACGATTTCCCTACTGTTGCACTCATTGGAGTGGTAATAGTAATTTTTACCCTCCGGCTATCCAACGCTTTCCCTACTGTTGCACTCTCTGGAGTGGGAATAGTAATTTTTACCACTACGCTATCCAACACTTTCCTTACTGTTGCACTCTTTGGAGTGGGAATAGTAATTTTTACCCCTACGCTATCCAATGCTTTCCCTACTGTTCCACTCACTGGAGTGGGAATAGAAATGTTTATCCTCCCGCTATACAACGCTTTCCCTACTGTTGCACTCACTGGAGTGGGAATAGTAATTTTTACCCCTACACTATCCTACGCTTTCTCTACTGTTGCACTCACTGGAGTGGGAATAGTAATTTTTACTATCCCGCTATCTAACGCTTTCCCTACTGTTCCACTCGCTAGAGTGGGAATTGTAATTTTTACCCCTATGCTCTCCAACGCTTTCCCTACTGTTGCACTCATGTGAGTGGGAATAGTAATTTTTACCCTTCTGCTATCCAACGCTTTTCCTACTTTTCCACTCGCTGGAGTGGGAATTGTAAATTGTACCCTCCCACTATCCAATGCTAATGTAAAAAATGTTTTATGTATTGAATATATTATTTAGTAATTTTTACAATTTTAAATCAGATATAATTATGTTTTAATAAATTATATTGATTATTTAATTAAATTCATATAATTTTTAACCTATTTTAAAAATTCGATATTTTTAACAAACTATATTTTAAACAACGATATTTTGTATTTGATATTTTTGTACTTACCTGTTTGTAGATAGGGAGTCTGTACTCTGTATTCTGTACTTCGATATTTTGGTGTCGATATTCTGTCCATTCTATATTTTTGTTGTCGATATTTAGTCAGTGATCCCACTTATACACATGGTCTGGAGCTGCCTCTCACTAAATGGCTTTTGTAGAGGGATATACTCCTGCCTCTCGGAGGTATTGGGTTGGGAGCTTCCCCGCACGCCACGCTTGGCCCTGCTACATGTTATGGGGGAAGTGGAGGGCAATATTTTCAAATGCCACCTTCTACAACTGGGCCTAACACTAACGAAAGGAGATATCACCAGGGCCTGGAAGGCACCTAGGGCCCCTTCGGTGGCGGCATGGAAAAATGGGTTAGATTTTTGAATGGGGCTAGAACAACCAGTTTTCCTTGCTGGGGGGTGTCCGCGCATACACCATAAGATATGAAAGCGGGGGGCAGACTACCGGGGTCTGGAACTGGACCCACCACAGGACACAGAGACACGCTTGCCAGACTAATTCACATGTTTTTTCTTAGATGGAGGTAGCGGGCGGGACGGCTCACAGGGGCCAGGATTCCTGGGTGTGATGTTATGGGATGGACAGGTTTTTGTGGCATGGGCGCAATCTGGGAGGGGGTAGTTGAGGGGATATGTTAAAATGTGTTTCACTAATATCTACAAAAGTCAAAGTCACTATCAATGTATATTGATGTGTGCACATGTCTCTGGTGTTCAGGGCCCTGTAATGTATGTGAAACTAGACAAATAAAATGTGTTGAAAAAAAAAATAGCAAATAGTCCCTTATGTCTATCTTCTACTTGATCTAACAAATGTCTTTTCTATGTCTGTTAAGATGCAAGTTAGGTTATGTCTATGCGCAAAAGCAGTGTCTAATGTTACTGTGGGTGCAAAAACATTCCCATTCTCTCCTCCTGCTAATAATAGTTGTATTTGCTCAAATCTTTATAGACTGGTATTTCTGAGAGTACTGCATCATAATTTGAGAAATTGTACTCATAATAAACTTTTCCATATAATCAATCAATCAATCAATCAAAGACATTTATAGAGCGCTTGGGGGGGGTGGGGGGGGTGCCGCTACTGCTCGAACAGCCAGGTCTTGAGCTTCTTCCTGAAGGAGAGGTGGTCTTGGGTCAGGCGCAGGTCGGCCGGGAGGGAGTTCCAGGTCTTGGCGGCCAGGTAGGAGAAGGACCTTCCTCCTGTAGTGGCTCTGCGGATGCGTGGGACGGCGGCAAGGGCGTGGCTGGCGGAACGGAGGTGGAGTTTGGGAGCGTAGAAGTTGATTCGGTTGTTGAGGTAGCTCGGGCCTTGGTCGTGGAGAGCTTTGTGTGCGTGGGTAAGGAGGCGGAAGGTGATTCTCTTGTTGACCGGGAGCCAGTGCAGGTCTCTTAGGTGTCCGGAGATGTGGCTGTGTTGTGGGATGTCGAGGATGAGTCTGGCTGAGGCGTTCTGGATGCGCTGGAGCCTCTTCTGGATCTTGGCGGTGGTTCCGGCGTAGAGTACGTTGCCGTAGTCCAGTCGGCTGGTGACGAGGGCCTGGGTGACGGTCTTCCTGGTCTCTGTGGGGATCCACCAGAAGATCATCCGCAGCATGCGCAGGATGTTGAAGCATGACGAGGAGACGGCGTTGACTTGCCTGGTCATGGAGAGGGAGGAGTCCAAGATGAAACCCAGGTTGCGTGCGTGGTCCGACGGTTTGGGTGCGGTGCCCAGGGCGGGGGGCCACCAGGAGTCGTCCCAGGCGGAGGGCGAGGAGCCCAGGATGAGGACCTCCGTCTTATCTGTGTTCAGCTTCAGGCGGCTCGCCGTCATCCACTCGGCTACCTCTCTCATCCCTTCGTGCAGGTTGGCTCTGGCGGTGGCGGGGTCGTTGGTCAGGGAGAGGATCAGCTGGGTGTCGTCGGCGTAGGAGATTATGTTGAGGTTGTGTTGGCGTGCGATGGCCGCGAGGGGGCTCATGTAGACGTTGAAAAGAGTCGGGCTCAGTGAGGATCCTTGAGGGACGCCGCAGATGACTTTGGTGGCCTCTGACTTGTACGGTGGTAGGCGGACTCTTTGTGTTCTTCCGTCGAGAAAGGAGACGATCCATTCCAGCGCCTTCTCCTGGATTCCGACGTTGCTGAGGCGCTGCACTAGGGTGCGGTGGCAGACCGTGTCGAAAGCCGCGGAGAGGTCTAGGAGGATGAGGGCCGCTGTTTCCCCGTTGTCCATCAGGGCTCGGATGTCGTTGGTGGCGGCGATGAGGGCGGTCTCGGTGCTGTGGTTGGCGCGGAAACCGGACTGCGATGGGTCGAGGGATCCATTCGTCTCGAGGAA
Source organism: Lissotriton vulgaris (assembly GCF_964263255.1). Taxonomy (NCBI): domain Eukaryota; kingdom Metazoa; phylum Chordata; class Amphibia; order Caudata; family Salamandridae; genus Lissotriton; species Lissotriton vulgaris. The sequence continues at coordinate 1,276,682,313 of NC_141696.1, forward strand.
GGCGGCCAGCTGTTTGTTGACGGTCTTCTCGATGACTTTGGCTGGAAACGGGAAGAGCGAGATGGGGCGGTAATGCTTGAGTTCGGTGGGATCTGCTGTAGGTTTCTTCAGTAGAGCGCTGAGTTCGGCGTGCTTCCAGCTCTCGGGGAAGGTGGCGGTGTCGAATGAGGTGTTGATGATGTCCCGCAGGTGGGGTGCGATGACAACATCGGCTTTGTTGAAGACGTGGTGAGGGCAGGGGTCGGTTGGAGATCCGGAGTGGACGGAGTTCATCGTGTGGACGGTGTCTTCGGTGTTGACCGGGGTCCAGGCGCGGAGGGTGGTGGTGGGTGGAGGTCCTGTGGTCGTGGCGTGCGTCGGTTGAGTGCTGAAGCTGTCGTGTATGTCCGCGATCTTGTTGTGGAAGTAGGAAGCGAGGGAGTTGCAGAGGTCTTGCGAAGGGGTGATGTCGTTGTTTCCGGCGTTGGGGTTGGAGAGCTCTTTCACGATGTTGAAGAGTTCCTTGCAGTTCTGTGCGTTGTTGTCTAGTCGGTTTTTGAAAGCCGTTTTCTTGGCGATGCGGATCAGTTGGTGGTGTTTCCGGGTGGCGAGCTTGAGGGTGGTCCTGTTGTCCGGCGTGGGTTCCCTTCTCCAGGCTTTCTCGAGGGTTCGGCAGTTCTTCTTGGAGCTCTTGAGTTCGTCGGTGAACCATGGGGCTCTCTTACTGCCGGGTCTGCTGGGCGGGGTCCTCAGTGGGGCGAGTTCGTCTGCGCAGTTGCTAATCCACTTCGTGAGGTTGTCGGCGGCCTGGCTGGGGTTCGCTGAGCTGGCTGGAGGGTGCTGGCTCAGGGAGGCGGCGAGCTGGTTGGCTGTGATCTTGTTCCAGCTTCTTCGGGCAACCTGTTGCTGGTGGTGGTGGGTCGTCGTTCTTCTGAAGGTGAAGTGGATGCATCTGTGATCTGTCCAGTGGAGTTCTGTGGCGTGGCTGAAGGCGATGTCTCTGCTGGATGCGAAGATGGCGTCGAGTGTGTGTCCGGCGAGGTGGGTGGGGGTGGACACCAGCTGCTTGAGTCCAAGGTTGGCGAGGTTGTCGAGCAGGGTGCTGGTGTTGCAGTCGTTGTTGTTCTCCAGGTGGAAGTTGAAGTCCCCCAGGAGGATGTAGTCAGCGGAGGGGAGGGCGTGCGGGCTGACGAAGTCGGCGATGTCCTCGCTGAATTGAGTGCGTGGTCCCGGAGGTCGGTAGATCAGGGTGCCTCTGAGGGTGGTCTTCGGGTCGGTGTAGATCTGGAAGTGCAGGTGTTCGGCGGAGGGTGGGGTGTTGTCGGTGCTGGTCGTGATGCGGATAGTGTTCTTGTGGATGATGGCGATGCCTCCTCCCACCTGGTTGGTGTTGCGGTCCTTCCGGGTGATCTTGTAACCTTCTGGGATGGCGATGGCGATGTCGGGCGCTGAGGAGGCGTTCATCCAGGTCTCCGTGATGAAGGCAACGTCAGGGGCTGTGGTGTCGAGGAGGTTCCAGAGTTCGATGGCGTGTCTGTGGACGGAGCGGGTGTTGAGCAGGATGCACTTGAGGTGGTTGCTGCTGGTGCTTGGCTTGGCGGGTGCTGGTGTCGGGCAGGTCCTGATGCAGGTGAACTTGCAGGTGTTGCAGCTGAAGGGTCCGTGGGTGCGTCGTGGGGTGGCTCGGCAGCATCCCGGGACTCGGCCGGTGTTGAGTGCGGTGAGGGTGGCGGCGGTGTACGTCAGGCGGGTGGGCTGGGGTCCTCGAGGGCCAGGGGTCCTGGCACTGGGCGCGGTCCAGGCGCGGACGGGCGTAGACGGGCTTACCTTTGGCGCGCCTTCGGCGCACAATCGGCGCGCCCGCTGCGCGTGACCGCTGCGCTTTCGCACGGTCGCCATTTAAGACGAAGTGCGCGGGTGGGCGGAGCAGCTGGGAGGCGGGAGCGGGGAGGGAACAGAAGGAGCAAACTACAACTAATTCCATACGTCAAAGGTTTGTGATGGTATCTTATTCCCTCCTCAACCGAAGCAGGCAATTGCATACACACAGAGCAATCTCTCACTTCCATAGTATTGACATATTCAAAAAGCAATTTAGCATAAGCAGTCAGTGTATAATCACCTTTAGACAAATCTACATGAAGAGAGCGACTAGTTTGCTCTATTAAGCCTTTATCAGATCCTAATAGTACCCTCCTTTGAGGCAGCAGTGGTAGGTGTAGATGTCCCATGTACCCCCACTCCATATTACTCAACCTCATGTGCGCTTAGAATTGACTCAGTGATTACTACAGTCATTACTGTCATTACTCCTACAATGAGTGTAACTATAATACATATATGCCTACGATTCAAATTCCAGACTCCATTTTCAAAGTGCCTCGGATTGCAGCTATAAGAGGATTAATCACACCGAGTCTTTTTTCTCCACCTCTTATTCACGTACAACAAAAGTCTTTAAGCAAATTTTCCTTGGCCCTTGGAAAGTTCCTTCACCAGTCGTTGCTCATTATGTACACAGCTTAGAAGACTTCCGTAGCCCTCTTTCTTCTTCTAATTGAAAAAGTCCCTATTTTATTCTTCTTCCACTCGGGTCTAGGTTATTTTCTTTCAAGCAATTTATTTACAGCACAAAAGTTCAATTTACATCCCTTTTGAGATCAGAGCCACTCCCCTTAGTGACTTGTTTTAATGGTTCAGCTCCCAATGCTGCAGTCTCTTGAGGAGACGGTGGAGCTCCAAAGCTTGGAGTTTTGATGTCTTCCAGAATCAGAGTCCGTAAACAACTCAACCTTGGTAGAAAAGGCACAGTCAATGACAGGAGTGCATTAGCCTTGATTCCAGGAACTCTCAACAAGATCTCAACAATCCGTATCGAAGTCTCAGACCTCGCTCTCCCCGAAATTTGCAACCAGATAAGTCCACTCAGGAGAGGAATATCTCCAACACAGCGCTCCTGTTCTCCTAAATATCCTAGCACTTCTTGTGGCTTGCTCAATGTCACTTAGATCAGACTCCGAAGATTCACTTTGTGGTGCAAGTTCTCTTTCAGAAGCCAGTTCAGAATCCTTCTCCTTTGTCTCATAGGCCACATTTCATCAGCAGCATCCTTCTTCATTGACTGCACACAACCATTGTCCACACCAGTTTCTTCTGCTGAAACAGACTAAATACCAATAGCAATGTTACCATCTCCCTCAGAGTTTAAACCAGGGTCTTGTGTAGCTTGACCCTCCCCAGTCTGATCTGATGGGTATCCAGCTCCTTCAGGAACCTCCACAGCTTGTTTTGCCCTCTCCGGTGAGGCCTTGGTCACAGCTAGAAATACTTCTAGGAGAAGGGCTTCTTCATCACAGGGACCTGCGGCTCGTCGGGTATGGGAAGCACGGATCCAGTTCAGTATTTCTCTGCACTTCACAGCAATATTCATCAAAATATCACCTGATATGGTCCATGCCACTGAGAGTCAAAACAGTTTTTCTTCACGAACAAGCACCCAATCACCTGGGTCGTGGCAGTGGTCTTTCAAAGTCTTTGCAGTTGCTACTTCGCCCTGAGGAGACAAAGAACAAACCACATCAGCCAATCCTCTACAGTATTCAAGAATCAAGTCATCTCTGATATTGATCAATGCAGTGGCAGGCACAGCAGCCAAGCGCATCGCTCTTCCCATCAAGATTTCATGTGGCAATAACCCAGTTCTCTTGTCAGGAATACTGCGCAAACTCATTAAAACCAAAGGAATCTCATCAGGCCATTTCAAACAAGTTGAAGCACATGCTTTAGCCTGTCTCGCCTTTAAAGTCCCGTTAATTTGCTTCACTATGCCAGATATCTCCGGTCTGTAATTCAATGTAGAGTTTTGATCCACACTCAGGGTGGTACACAACAATTTAATGACTTTGTTATGAAAGTGCGTTCCTCTATCTAACTCAAATGTAAATGGAAATCCGAATCTAGGAATGAGAACATGACACACTGATGAATCTCTGCTTCTGCAATTACGCGAAACCTCAGATTGAACCAAGTCTCCCTGAACAATCTCACCATTGAATACCTTCCTATGTGGGCAGACCCATGAATTTGCCTTGCCATTGGTTTAACAAACAATCAGGTAATACAGCCTGCCATCAGCTGGAACCCATAAGTAATTTTCCACTTTCTCACAACCTTCATATCAATCCCCTATGGTGAATAAAGAGAAATCTGAATCGTAAGTTGAAAATTGGTAGTAGTTAAAGAGTAGACCAGACAACTCTACATGAACAGTACAAACGTGTTTTGAGAATATATTTCTGTGTCAGTTCGTGTTTCTATTTAAAAAAGCCAGTATTTCGGAGATATGTATGCATGAAAGCATCTTAGGATCTGTGCCACCTGAACAAATGGCTTTTCATGTAATTTTCCATGTAGATGGTGCAGAATGGTCTTGCAGCAGATGCAATTTTACAAGAAGGCAGTCACTCATTTGCAGGGAGTGTGGCCTTGTGAAAATGGAGGAATTCTTTGCACATTTTACAAAGCATGCACATGAGCAATGGGGCTCGATGTAGAGGAGCTAAATGTGCACCACAAGAAGGTAGTACCAGTGTCATAACATAGGCCCTGCAGCCACTGTGGAGTCGGGAGTGGGGCCCCTCCATGTACCTTAAGTTTTGTTACGCTACTGGGTGATGCACATCATGCACCACACAGGGCGGTCTTTGTGGTGAGGCACTTTCAGCCTAGAGAACGTCCAGGCACTCCCCTTGTGATTGTAGTGGTTAAACAATTGCCTGCTTCCTGCCTTGTCACAACTGGGCTCAGTGATGTGGACGCCTGCGCTGGGTACACGCAAGATCAGTTGGAGATTGGATGGCGCTGAGTGGAGAAGTGGCTCTATACACTCCTTCGTATGTAGAGGCCTCATATGGTGGGGTAACTGGTACAATCATTAGTAAGGCTCTATAATGACTGTCACATATGCTTTGATTGGGAAACATCCTTAACAACGCGGTCAGTACACCACAATGTTGTTACATCGCGGTCGTTACAACTACCACGATGTAACCACGCTATGCCATTACAATGCAAGTCTTTACATCGACTTGCGCTAGATGGAGTGCTAACATTAAAAATAGTGTTGTTTACTATCCCAAAACCTTCCCTACTGATAAGTGGACTGGAGTTGGAATAGTAAATTAGACTTTTCTAATGTTAGCGCGCCACCTAGCGCAAGTCGATGTAAAGACTTGCGTTGTAAAGGCATAGCGTGGTAACATCGCAGTCGTTGTAACGAATGCGATGTAACAGCACGCGTTGTAATAACATGCGTTGTAACATCACACAACCCTTTGATTGATTAAAGAAGAGTCTACAACACACTCATTGATTGCTCGTCCTTCAAGATGAGAGTGTGCCTGTATGAAAGAGTCTGAAATGAAGCAGGCACTGTGACAAGACTCCACAGTCATGTGGGGCAGAGGAAGCTGGGTTCCCGGTGTCAGTATCTGCAAAGAAGCACCCTGTGCACTGGCCTCTGAAGGGCTACACCACCTTTGGTTGCAGTGACCTGCTGTTCCACCCTGCTTGCAGGCCATCAAGGCCAACATCAAATATATGGGGCACCTGCACGCACACACACAGCACTTCTGAACTGCTGTCTCATTCTTTCTGCTGTGTATCCCTTAGCCAATTAGCAAATGAACAAGACAACAAGTGTTTTTTTTCTTTTCTTAAAGTGTTGTGCAACTTAAATTTGCTCATGGCACATTCAGTTAACCTGGCTTTACAGTTGTTAAGTACCACTGTGTACCTTACTTCAATGCTAATGCACAAACAGAAGCTTATGGTAGTTTATTTATGTATTTATTATTTATTTATTTAGTAATTTTAATATTTAGTCATTTATTTCAGTATTTTATTGAGAATTATTTATTTGCCATATTTTATAAGACACCACAAACTGCTGAAAAATCTACAGAGCACAACATATTACATCATTTGCCAGATGGAAAGCCACGGATTGAAATTTCCTTAGTATCAGCAATTAGCAAAGCAAAACGTTTTGAACACATGGTAAGCATCCCCAGGATTCATATGTGCACTCCAGGCATTTAATAATGTGACATTTTAATAATTCAATTTGTCTCAAGCCGTTTTTATGGATCTACCATACACTTTCATTTCTTCATATAAGCGTTCCTGTTTTTTTTTTCCAGATTTACAAAAGGGCAGCCAGGCTGGCTTTAAATTATATGAACATGAAGTAAACTCGTTTTTTCCATAAGCTGAACACTTTTGTGAGATCAAAGCTGACATCTGAGCTAATGTGGTCTATGTATAAGTAGCTAACACGAATATCATTTTTACCCCAAACCTTCAGGAGCGCTTGGGAAGGTCTGCCTGCTTTCCTGTTAGTGCCTGATTGAAACCAGTCACACAAGAGCAAGTAACAGCTGCTAACACTCCATTCACAAAGAATGCAGTGCTACAGTCTGGAGTTTACTCACAGTGGACATAATATTGAACACACCTCGCCTTTGAACCCTCATTTTGACTAAACCATATGTGCCACCTGTACCAGAGTGAAGTAGCCAACGCTGGAATTGTATCTTCATAGTATGCACGTGTAGATTTATTTAAAGAATTGTCTGCAAGATAGAGGGGATCGTCTAGACAAAGTTGAGGTCTTTTTCTGATTTTGTAATGCATAGTAATTTTATGTATACATTTTTCAAGCAGGTGTGCCAGTACTCGCATCAATGAAACTTTAAGTTGCAGTTTCCTTGTTTTCTCAGTTTATAAAACCTCATTACGAATAAAGTTGGCTTGCAGTAGCCACAGCATGTCCCTGAGGCTACTTGGGCAAATCTTCGTGCCACCAGTTTCCCAGAAAGTAACCCTCTACTACTGAATTTTGTCCAAGCAGTAAAAGGTGTATTCTTAGACAATTGGATCTTTTCCCAGTTTTAGCACAAGCAGTAAACAGTGGCCAGGGCTGTAAGTGGGGAGGGTCCTTCTGGGACTCTGACTTAGCAGTAACTAAAACCTGACTTGGAAAAGGATCCCGAGCAGGTCCTATTTTTATGTCTCTAGAGGTTAAGAAAAAAAACTGATCAATTTCTGAACTATGACAGAACATTTTGTTTAAGTAATCCATTTCTGCGATATAGTTCATGTGCACGTTTCCCATATTTTACTTAATCTCTCATTCTATAAGAGTGTCTGCTTTTTAAAAGATTCTATGTTTCTATATTTTATTTGCCTTACTTCTTTTTCTTGAATAGTGGGTATTGTAAACTGTCTGTGTCACCTGTGGGTGGCTGGCTATAATGTGCCATGATTGAGACCTATGTATTTGAGGGTGAGGGTAGTGCACGTTTCTCACATTATATGCCATGTAGGTGTTCAGAATACATGGTGATCTAGCCACTCTTTGTAAAACGCTCAAAAAAATAGTCATATCTGGCAATTGTAATTGTGTTTCTATGTGAAAGTATGTGAAGGAGGTGCACAGCTGTCAAAATATTTATAGGACGAAAGTCAAAGAAAACACAGTGCTTACAGGTGAGTGGGTGTGTTGTGTATGTGAGGAAGGAGAAGTGAAGAAGATGCAAGGAAATATGTACCCGAGAGAGAGAAAAACGGGGTCTGAAGAGGAAAAGGATGAGGTGTAAGATATGCAGATGGAGGATTTCAGAAAGATATGAAGAGAAACAGGGCCTACATGTCTAACAGTCAGAGACTACTGAGGAAAGAGGTGTGAAGGAAGGGAAGAACGTGAGTGGAGACTCCTCATCATCCCAAAGGGGTTGCCAGCTGCCTCTAGTCTGATATAGGTGCACAGTTTATGGTCAGCCAGATACTTGAAGTTTTCAAAGCTCAGTAATTGAGTTTGTGCCAACTATAGCTGCACTGACTTGTAATTCGTACAGTATGACACAATCCATTTACTACCTGTCTCAAAATCAATACTTATGTGATGGCCCTCCTTCCAGCAACATGGCAATGTGTTAGACCTGTCATCCTTAGAGTGGTCGCTTTCACCCCTCCCCTTTTTAGGTCGAGCATTCGAGACCTCTTGTATATACTTTAGTATATACTTATATGTGTATGTTCTGTGGGCTCTGGAGATCAGCCCTAGGACTTGTCTGCTTCCGCTTAGGGATTTTTTTTCCTGTTCAACTGCCTCTATTTAATGGTCTTGATAGAAAACGACCAGTAGAGGTCAGTAAAATACCAGAATTGCTTTCCGCTGAGGGACTTTCTTTTTTTATTTTTCTGGCAACTGCCTCTATTTAACTTTCTTCATAGAAAACTACCAGCAGAGGTCCTTAAAATACCAGAATCATTTTAACATTCTCTAGATTCCAGTTCATAGAAGTTGTCTTCCACCAGCACCCGTAGTCAATAATATGTTTTTTCAAATCTTGTATTTTCAGTGATATGAGCACCGAAGGCCCTGATTTTATATTAAAAACAGAGCTTTGGCCTATACCATTTCCCTCTTAAAGGCAATATTTCTCTCCATGTGTTCCCATACCTGGCTTTTCACACAGTTTGGTGCTTACTTTCCCTCCATGTTAAAGAAAAGTAGATGTTTCGGCACCCAGGTTAATGTGTTGCATAGCTAAATACATATAAGGTCCCAAAGGCGAAACCAATTGCATTGCTTGTTACTTGTAAGTCCTTGGTAAGGTGGTACTACATGTATCCAGGGCCTGCAACTTAAATGCTATTCGCAGGCCTGCAGTGTCACCCACTAAAGTAGCCCTTTAAAACATGTCTACGTCCTACCTTGCAGCCTGTAGTGCAGTTTTAAATTGCCATTTAGGCCTGGGAAAAATTTACCTTTTGCCATATCTAAACCTTTCCTTTTTATTCATAGGTCACCCCTAAGATAGACTCTAAACAGCCCACATTACCTGGTAGGGAAAACTCCAAACACACATTTTTCACTAATGTAATGCCTATCTCTCCCATAGGATAACATTGAGTTAACTTATTATGTTTAATAAGTGCTAACTTTTGATTGGGAAAAGATAGGAATGCCAAGTTTGAACTCAAATGAATTGTAATTTAAACCCCTCTTTAATGTTGGAGATTGAGTCATAATTCTAAAAATGCCACTTTTTAGAATTAGAAGATTTTTTTGGGAGCAACCAAAGTATATCCACTGGGGGATTCAGGTCACAGGGTTGGCGTTAATTGGTCAAACATGGGGGATCACTGTTTAAATTGCGGTTTGATTGGCAGGGACAACAAACAATTTTGTATGAAAATGGAGAGAGGTGCATGAGGAGGTTAAGCTGGCGGCCGCGACTTCTGTGAGGCAATTAGTTATAATTTATCAATGAGTCTGATAGGGACACGGGGTGGATGGATTTGAAGGGGTAAAAATATTGATTAAATAGGGAGAAAATTAATGTTAATTGGATTTTGAATTTTGCATTTGTTTGTTTCAGAGGTATTGTTTGGAGCTGAGGGTGGAGGGGGTTGAACAATTGGAGGGATTGGGATTTGTTTTTCATCGGGCGCACATGTTTTTTTAGGAGAGAGTGGCAGGGAGATGAGGATGGTGACTATGGGTGGTTCAAGATCACGTTGTATTGTGAAGGTAACAAATAAGTAGTCAGTTGAGCTGCCTCTTTTATTTATTTCAGAGTTCCCTGATGAAGGGCCTTTTGGGCTCAAAATGCATTGGGCATACTGTAATGAACCTACTTTGATGTACGTTTCACCTATTCATGTCGCTGTGTAAAAGCCTGGATTGGCACGCAGAAGACATAAGAAAATATTGAATAAAGCAATAAGGTGGAACTATGCTGTCTCTTCAGTGCTTTAATAAGCTTGGAAAAGTATAGATTAAGGAATGGTGTTAGCATTGGCATCACGTGATGAAATTGGATGAGTAAACAGCAAATAAATTAAAAGAGAGGGACATTTTCCTACATCGCAGTGCGACGGATGGGTGCGCGAAAGATGTGCCCTATTAATGTTTACTTTTAGAACATTGGCATTTTTTTGCCCCACACATTTGGTTACCGCAGCCTGTATCCTGGGTCACATGATTGTGAATGGCTTGGCAGTTGGTCAATGTGTTTTCCTCCCAGACAGTGAGACAAAGAGGGACTAGTTTCTGGCAAGATGGACCATCTTGCCAGAATGGGGGGACGAGCTGTTCCCTGCTCCACTAACATTTCAAAGGGCTATCCCAGCACACTCGCAAAGGAACTTGACACCCGTCCTTTGTCACCTGAGACTACTTGGAGCTCTGGAAAGCAAAGGGAAGAACATTCCATAACCAGATGTGTGAGTAGCGAGGATGTCATCCCCACTTCAAAGACTGGCACCAGGAATAGACACTGGACCTCCTGAACCACACATTCAAAACACTCCTGGACCTGTGAAAAATTCAGGTCTGTCTGTTGCCCTATTGCCAGTAGGACTGCCTTGCTACTGGAAGGACTGCCTTGCTTCCCTGCTAACTGAATGAGGACTGGACCTGCTCCTTGATCCCAAGACTACAAGAGTGACTTCAAGGGCTAATTGGCTAGCCACCTGTTTAGAGCTACAGGGACGTAACAAGATCCAGAGACCTTGAGCCCTGCGTCTGGCCTCTGTCTGGAGTGAGTCCTAACCCCCAAGTGGTGACCTCCATATCCTGGACCCTTGGAAGAGGCATTAGAGGTGCTACTCTTGCTTAATCTTAAAGGTTGGAGCTTAGAAGAAATCCAGCGAGAAGGACAAGAAGAACCAACATAAGACCAGGACCTAGCTGCCAGTCGATCTGACCAAAGTGCATCACTGGTGGACCTGACATCGCGGTTGCTTTCTCTACATTCTTCTCCACAGCAGCAACTCCTATTCAGCAGGCCCTCTCACCAAAAGTATCTGGCCTCCTAGAGAAATCATCAGCTAAATCCTGCAGCTCTGTCCCTCTGGAGGTTGTCAACTTCCAAAAATGCAAAATTCGAAGTAGAAATCTTCACCAGGACTCTGTCCAGCAGCTCCGCATTAACGATGCCTCCTCCTCGGAGAATATCTGCTGACTTTCCTTGTGAGCTCTAACTTCTCAGGAACTTTTCCTCAAAACATCTTTTAAGTCCAAAGGTAAGCCGAGACTGGGCCCAATACACCTCATGGAGCTGAACTGCACTCCATCTCAGTTGGCCTTAACTTTTGACTTTGCTCCGTTCACGCGCAACCAGATACCAATGGTAGGTGCTTTAATCATTTAGGCACAAATTTACACTTAAAAATTTAAATATTCAGAACTCTGTTCTACTGTTCATATTGAATTCATTTTGGTGTCATTTTATTTATGAAGATGTTCTCTATTTTTTCAAATTGGTTTGGGACTTTTCCTGACTTTTGTTTTCACTTAATTGCTGTTCGTCTGCTGTGTAAATACACATTTCCTTTAAGTTCATCCTGACTGTTTTTGTGACAGGTTACAACAGGGTTAAGCACAGGTTAATTTAGTGACTTTTGTGGTTCACCCTGACAAGGATTGTGGTTGTTGCTTGAGGAGGGTCTTAACCCCTCAAATCGATTTCCCAATGTCTTACACAATGCTTACAAGTTCAATCTACGCTATCACTTCTGCAGCAGTTAAATGTATGTATTCTATTTTGAAGTATATCATCATTTTGATTCTAACTCTTTTTACTGCAGTAGTTGGGGCACCCACATTTATCTGTAAACCCTAGGTGAATAATGATTGAAGCAAGACAGAAGCATCTAACCTTTTCATGGAAATGTCAGATTACGACAAGTTCAATACTAGATTGATCCAATTGCCTAGTCCTAACATAAAGTTATTGTTGGAACTGGCCCTTCTTGCAGGGTCATCCCCAAACTTTTTGCTTCTTCCTCCCTTATTTTTCCTGACCCGTGGCTGTTGGCAATAGGACTCTGCGCACTTTACCACTGCTGATCAGTGCTAAAGTGCATATGCTCTCTGTGTAAATTGTTTTATGATTGGATATACATGTTTGGCATATTTGTATCACCATGAAGTCCCTAGTAAAGTGCACTGGGTGTGCCAGGGCTGGTGATGACAAATGCTACTAGTGGGCCTGCAGCACTGATTGTGCCACCCACATGAGTAGCTCTAAAATGGTGTCTCAGGCCTGCCACTGCAGTGCCTATGGGCAGTTTAGAAACTGCCATGTCCTCCTGGTCAGTGTCCCCACTGGCCAGGCCTAACCCTTCCCTTTTTCGTGCACATCAGTCACCCCTATGGAAGGCCCAAGGTACCCCCCTGGGCAGGGTGCAGTGTATGTGAAAGGTAGAGCATGTACTAGTGCAGGTGACATGCTCTGGTAGTGAATTACAGCCATTTTCGTTTTTCACTATTGTAAGGCTATCTTGCTCCGTAGGTTAACATGGGGGATGCTGGCTACAGTGGTTAACAGCATTTCTTCCCATAGGAACAAGATAGGACATAAGTATCTAGTATCCCTGAACTCAGAATTTAATAACACATCTTTTAGGAAAGGTGGTTTTTAAATCCTGTGTTTGAGAACAGCACTTTTAGAAAGTTGCTGTTCTCTTGTCTGACCCTTCTGTGTGCCTGGGCCTGTTTGTGTATTGACTGTCTGGTTTGTGAGTGACAGGGGCTGGGGAATTCCCCCAGAGGCTGGATGAGTCAGCACTAGGCTGAATGAATGCAATTGCAACCTGAGTGGTGGGAGGAGTTAGCACCTGGGCTGAATAGGGCTGTGCCTGCCTGCCACAATGCTGGCTCCACCTCCTGCTGGGCGGCTGAGGACCCTGCCCCTCACTCTGAAAGGAAAGATGCAGCCAGCAAAACAAAGTGCTCAGGATCCACCCAGAACTGGTTCAGACCGGGCTCAGGGCCCACATGCACAGAGAGAACAAAGACTTTAGGGGTATAAGTACAGGACCCCTGACAACAGAAAATTAGATCATCCTGGAAATCAAGAAGGAACCTCTGCCAAGGAGAAAGCTGACTCTGAAGAAGGAAGACTGTCTTGCTGTTGCTCTGCGGGACTGACCTGCTGTTGCTTTGCTGCCAAGGAGAGGGGAAGGACTTTGCTGTGAGCTGTGTCCCCTGTCTTGAAGGAATCTCCAAGGGCCTGAGAAGAGCTGGCTCCCTGTTTTTGAAACCCCAGGAACAAAAGGACTTCACCCCCAGTTTCCCTGAACTCTGCTGAGAGAGTTCTGTCCTTCCTGATCCAGTTGTGGGGCCTCTGGAAGTTGACCCTGAGCTGGGAAGCTTGAAACTAAGCTTGAGAGACTTTTGAAACTGAAAAGTGTTGCATCGCTCGCTTGCGGAGCGCATCCCCGACAGTGCGAGAAGTTTCCCGCCGCTACGAAGGTCGAGATCGGCGCAGCGCCTGATGCCGCTGACAGAGCCGTCGCATCCTTCATTTGCGGGACGCACCAGACCGGTGCGGGAGAATCGAACATCGCTGCGAGTGTCGTCGCAGAGCCTGTCGTCGCTGGGTGAGATCACCGCACCGCTTGCTTGCGGACCGCATCATGTTGCTGCGAGCATCGTCGCAGAACCATCGCATCGAGGAGCTGCGAGAGAGAGGATCGCCGCTGGACCGCGCATCGTCGCCCCGGAGATTGTCGCAGCCCCTACGAGATCGTCGCATCGTGCCTTTGTGAGAACAGACTTCATACGGAACCTACGCACCGGAATCCACGCAAGTGGCCTTCCTCCCCATACAGATCGGATTTGTCGCAACACGCCCGCTGCTGCAGCGGGGCTGTCGCATCGCCTCCCCAGGGTCTAAGGAGTAACGCATCGCTTGTTTTCCACCGCACCAGCTTCCTGCTTGTGGAACTTTGTTGCATCTAAAAGGTACTGTGAGTAAACGTGACACAACTGTGAACTTTTCACACATCTGTGGATTATTTTAACGCAACTTAAAGAACTTTGATTACAACCTGAAGAACTCTTTTGAAACCATATTCTTGAACTGTGTATGTTGGATTTTTGTCGTTTTGGTCTTGTGTAGGTTAGAATAAATATCTTTATTTTCCTAAACTGTTGTGGAATCAGTTTGTGGTATTTTCACTGTGTTACTGTGAGTGTTGGTACAAATACTTTACGCATTGCCTCTGGTTAGCCTAGACTGCTCAGGCCAAGCTACCTAGAGGGCGAGCAGGGGTTATCTAAGAGGGTTATCTCCTTGTCCTGACTAGAAGCAAGGGTCCCTATTTGGACCCTCTGCCAACTAGAGACCCCCAGTTCTAACATTGGTGGCAGCGGTGGGATTTGAACTTGTATTTGTACTTGACCCACAGTAATTGGTGTACATCACTAGTGAGTGCAGACCACTACGCCACCGCATACTACGGTTAAGCTTTTTTGTTCTATTTTTGATTGTAACCCTGAAAGAATCCAAGCATCATGTCTCAGAATGGTAAACCAGCAAGTGATGTTCCAGAACTGGAGTTTGATAGTGAAATGTTAAGTGATTACAAAGTAGGTCAACTCAGGCAGTTCTGCAGGAACTTTGGATGCCCTATGAAGCGCCGCTCCAAGAAGGAGGAGCTACAGGAGGCCTTAAGGGCCTGGCGGGAGACCAAAAAGGCTGGGGAGACAGATGATGCAGAAGTGGATGAGGATGCACAGAGGGATGGTTTCAGACCACAGGATATGCCTGTGTACGGAGCAGCCTCAAGGGCTGGCAGCAACCATTCAGCTGAAAGTTTTTCCCCAGAGGAGTTGGAGGAAAACCAAAGGGCTAGAGATCATAACTTAGAAATGTTGAGGCTTGAAATGAAGATGAAGCAAATGGAAAAAGAAAGGGTGGCGGAGGAGAGCAAACAGGCCCGTGCCCTGGAGGAATTGAAATTGACCTTGGCCCATGAATTAAGAATGAGGAAGCTTGAGTTGGAGCTCAAGAGGCAGGAGGCCATGAGGGTCTCAGCTGAAGAAGAAACATGTGTAGCTCAAGAAGTGAGCTTTGCTGAGTTGGAGGTGGAGTCCAGCTCAGATGGTGGCAGCATGATTATGATATCTAGTGAGGAGAGAAAGGTACAAACACCCAGAGATGTGGCGCCTGACTTGAGGGAGGGGGTCAACATACACCAGGGGGTTCAGGTTTATGATGTAGTTCCAGTGGAGTGCAGTGTCCCTGAAGTAGATTGGGGGACTGGCACAGGGGACCATATTCCTAGTGGCGGGAGGGACACTCTACTGACTCTAGATGAGAGGTACAGGGAGAGGGATTCCCCCATGGTAGAAACCTTGGTGTGTGTGTGTGACAGAGGCAGTCAGATACTGTCTTGCCAGTCTCAGGAGAGTGGTGTGGGGTACTTGTGTGAGGCACTGGAGGGTGAGGTGAGGCAAAGGGTAGCTTGGTTAACAACTGTGGGGGGCTGTGTGATTCATTTGATGGAGAGCATATTTTAAGTCCCTGTTTTCCAGAGCTATGCCAACAACCAGTGGAGTGTGAGTTCTCTCACCCCAGAGAACTTGCGTTGGAGGCAGACCTCTTGGTGGATTCCAGAGAGTCTGAGGAGGCATTGGGGAGTGATCCCAAAAGGAGTGGCTTTGATATCTTCCAGACCTGTGAGGTGGAAGAGGTTCAGTGTAGCCCAGTTAGGTCCCAGTGTAGTGGGAGGGGTGTAGGGGCTCATGTCCGGTCTCAGTGGAGAAGGAATGAGTGTGGGATGGTGTGTCTCACGGTGCCCGAAACCCAGTCTCAGGGCCTGGAGGGTTCCTTAAGGGAACACCAGGATGGGGACCTAAACTGTACTTGTAGGCCAGTTGAGGAGGATCTCCCAGTGTCTGTTGAACGGGGAGTGCCTGTAACCAGGCCTCCATCAGTTCTGGTGTTTGGCAGTGCCGTTCCATTTGGGAGGGTACAGAAGTCCAGACTGAGGGGTGAGAGGGGGAAGGAGTCCCCAGTGGGAGAACCAGTGGGTCAGGGACCAGTCAGAAGGGCTGAGTCTCCCAGGAGTGACCATGGTGACACCACTTCTGTCCTGGGGGATCTTCCCGCACTGTCAGGTGGACAGGGGTCGGGAGATCTGCGCCAGGCAGACTGTCACATGACACATTAGTTGTGTGTCACCCTCAAGGGGGTACTATGTGAGTCCCCAGAAGTCCTGGCGTGCCAGGCGAATGCACAACCGCAGGTTTTGGTCCCTGGGTTGGGAGACCAGGTTCAGGATCTGCCTGACCTGGAAGGGAGGACATCTGTAACCAGTGTCCTGACCAATATGGTTCCCAGGGGTACCCCTCCAGTAGGGAGGGTGCAGCGCTCTGGAAGGGGGTGCAGAGGGAGGGAGCACTCGCCTCTGACCCGGTGCGACCTGAGGGGTTAAACCCTAGGTTGGGAGACCAGTTGCTGGAGGGAGGTCCTGAACTGGTAGGAAAGTTGTGTTCTTGGTTGTCTTGGTGGACGGGTACAGGTCCGGGACTGGTGGGTCAGTGCCAGAGTGTCAGACCTGAACTGACAAGAGAGAGAGTGGACAAAGGGTGCCAAGCACCTGGGGCTACTGCCCCCACCCTCTGATGCCACAGGGGTTTGAGAGCCATGAGAGGCATGAGGCCTGGGTCTCATCCCTGATCACTGTTGGTGGTCACTGTGGCTTGCTGTTGGTCTGTTGGGACACACCTGTGAGGAAATTAAGGTTAGGTGCTGCACAGGTGGTGTCCACAGGTGAGGTGAAGGGTTCCATCTGGATTGGCATGGTGGACCCTGAGAGTATGGATGGAGTGATCCAACCAGGTTCAGGAAGGCGTAGAACAGGAAATGTGCCCTGCTGTTTGGGCCTGGTTCCGTGTTCTATCGCCTTAAGCAGGGAATCCCATCGAGGTATCGTTTGGTCTACCCTGGTTTTAGGCTGGAAGGGGGTTGTGTTGAAACTGGCCCTTCTTGCAAGGTCATCCCCAAACTTGTTGCTTCTTCCTCCCTTATTTTTCCTGACCTGTGGCTGTTGGCAATAGGACTCTGCGCACTTTACCACTGCTGATCAGTGCTAAAGTGCATATGCTCTCTGTGTAAATTGTTATATGATTGGATATACATGTTTGGCATATTTGTGTCACCATGAAGTCCCTAGTAAAGTGCACTGGGTGTGCCAGGGCTGGTGATGACAAATGCTACTAGTGGGCCTGCAGCACTGATTGTGCCACCCACATGAGTAGCTCTAAAATGGTGTCTCAGGCCTGGCACTGCAGTGCCTATGGGCAGTTTAGAAACTGCCATGTCCTCCTGGTCAGTGTCCCCACTGGCCAGGCCTAACCCTTCCCTTTTTCGTGCACATCAGTCACCCCTATGGAAGGCCCAAGGTACCCCCCTGGGCAGGGTGCAGTGTATGTGAAAGGTAGAGCATGTACTAGTGCAGGTGACATGCTCTGGTAGTGAATTACAGCCATTTTCGTTTTTCACTATTGTAAGGCTATCTTGCTCCGTAGGTTAACATGGGGGATGCTGGCTACAGTGGTTAACAGCATTTCTTCCCATAGGAACAAGATAGGACATAAGTATCTAGTATCCCTGAACTCAGAATTTAATAACACATCTTTTAGGAAAGGTGGTTTTAAAATCCTGTGTTTGAGAACAGCACTTTTAGAAAGTTGCTGTTCTCTTGTCTGACCCTTCTGTGTGCCTGGGCCTGTTTGTGTATTGACTGTCTGGTTTGTGAGTGACAGGGGCTGGGGAATTCCCCCAGAGGCTGGATGAGTCAGCACTAGGCTGAATGAATGCAATTGCAACCTGAGTGGTGGGAGGAGTTAGCACCTGGGCTGAATAGGGCTATGCCTGCCTGCCACAATGCTGGCTCCACCTCCTGCTGGGCGGCTGAGGACCCTGCCCCTCACTCTGAAAGGAAAGATGCAGCCAGCAAAACAAAGTGCTCAGGATCCACCCAGAACTGGTTCAGACCGGGCTCAGGGCCCACATGCACAGAGAGAACAAAGACTTTAGGGGTATAAGTACAGGACCCCTGACA
Source organism: Lissotriton vulgaris (assembly GCF_964263255.1). Classification (NCBI taxonomy): domain Eukaryota; kingdom Metazoa; phylum Chordata; class Amphibia; order Caudata; family Salamandridae; genus Lissotriton; species Lissotriton vulgaris. The sequence continues at coordinate 1,276,700,220 of NC_141696.1, forward strand.
ACAGAAAATTAGATCATCCTGGAAATCAAGAAGGAACCTCTGCCAAGGAGAAAGCTGACTCTGAAGAAGGAAGACTGTCCTGCTGTTGCTCTGCTGGACTGACCTGCTGTTGCTTTGCTGCCAAGGAGAGGGGAAGGACTTTGCTGTGAGCTGTGTCCCCTGTCTTGAAGGAATCTCCAAGAGCCTGAGAAGAGCTGGCTCCCTGTTTATGAAGTCCCAGGAACAAAAGGATTTCACCCCCAGTTTCCCTGAACTCTGCTGAGAGAGTTCTGTCCTTCCTAGAGTGCTTGATCCAGTTGTGGGGCCTCTGGAAGTTGACCCTGAGCTGGGAAGCTTGAAACTAAGCTTGAGAGACTTTTGAAACTGAAAAGTGTCGCATCGCTCGCTTGCGGAGCGCATCCCCGACAGTGCGAGAAGTTTCCCGCCGCTACGAAGGTCGAGATCGGCGCAGCGCCTGACGCTGCTGCCAGAGCCGTCGCATCCTTCGTTTGCGGGACGCACCAGACCGGTGTCGTCGCAGAGCCTGTCGTCGCTGGGTGAGATCATCGCACCGCTTGCTTGGGGACCGCATCACGTCGCTGCGAGCATCGTCGCAGAACCATCGCATCGAGGAGCTGCGAGAGAGAGGATCACCGCTGGACCGCGCATCGTCACCCCAGAGATTGTCGCAGCCCCTACGAGATCGTCGCATCGTGCCTTTGTGAAAACAGACTTCCTACGGAACCTACGCACCGGAATCCACGCAAGTGGCCTTCCTCCCCATACAGACCGGATTCGTCGCAACACGCTCGCTGCTGCAGCGGGGCTGTCGCATCGCCTCCCCAGGGTCTCAGGAGTAACGCATCGCTTGTTTTCCACCGCACCAGCTTCCTGCTTGTGGAACTTTGTTACATCTAAAAGGTACTGTGAGTAAATGTGACGCAACTGTGAACTTTTCACGCATCTGTGGATTATTTTAACGCAACTTAAAGAACTTTGATTACAACCTGAAGAACTCTTTTGAAACCATATTCTTGAACTGTGTATGTTGGATTTTTGTCGTTTTGGTCTTGTGTAGTTTAGAATAAATATCTTTATTTTCCTAAACTGTTGTGGAATCAGTTTGTGGTGTTTTCACTGTGTTACTGTGAGTGTTGGTACAAATACTTTACGCATTGCCTCTGGTTAGCCTAGACTGCTCAGGCCAAGCTACCTAGAGGGCGAGCAGGGGTTATCTAAGAGGGTTATCTCCTTGTCCTGACTAGAAGCAAGGGTCCCTATTTGGACAGTGGTACCTACCTCTGCCAACTAGAGACCCCCAGTTCTAACAGTTATATTACATTAACTCAGGGGAAATTCATAAAATGATTGCATTTATTGGGGACAGACCCATTTAAATGGTTTTTGTTTTGAGGCAAAAACACAGTACTGATGGATCATGTTTTATTTGGTCAGTTATTTGCCTTCCATAAGTGTGTCTTGTGACAACTTCAGACTAGTATAAAATTTAAGGTATTGAAATACTCTTAGCATGCTAGTTGAAAAAATACCTATATTCATTGGAGGTATTAAAAGTACTAGTCTGTCTGTAAATGGCATGTTCAATGCAAAAGCAGTTTTGGGCTCTGATAACAGATGTGTATTGCGATCAAATGCTTCATTCAGACATAGCATAATTACTTACCACTTTGGGACTTCTTCCTTTTTACAGTCTTTACTACAACGAAGATGAATGGTTGCTGTAGCAATGGCTAATCCAATCCCTATTCTGAAGTAACCCTTTGCGTTCCCTTTTTAGGTCTCGCCTAACATCCTATTGTGAGTTTATCAAGAACTTACAGGGGCCTAGATCCCACCAATTGCTTACCTTTGGTTTGATTTGTTGTCTATCGATCAATCAAACAATCAATCAATCAAACAGCATTTGTAAAGAGCCACACTGTCACCCCTAGGGGTTTCTGGGTGTTGTGTAGCCATCGAAGAGCCGGGTCTTGAGTCTCTTTCTGAAGTCTGCCAGTGAGGGGGCTGTACGGAGCTGGAGGGGAAGATCGTTTCAGGTTTTGGCAGTGATGTAGTTGTAGGGGCGACCATTGCTGTGGCTGCAACAGATGCAGTGAGTGTGTATGAGGGTGAGTGAAGAGCAACGCAGGTGTCTAGTAGGTTGGCGGAAGTTCAGTCGGTGGTTGAGGTAGACCGGTCCTAGGTCATGGAGGACTTTGTAGGCGTGTGTGAGGAAAGACAAGACAGTACATGTGATTGAGTAAAAGAGTTATTTATCAGGGTATTATTAGTGTGCAGTGCAAAAGAAGAAGTGATAATAGTGCGTTAAACCGGATAAACCATAGAGACGGTGTATTATCCTAAAATTCTATGTCTCTTAAGAATTATTCTCCGTGGCTTTCTTCAGGACCTACACATATTTGTTGTCAAAATAGCTCGCACAGACAGCAAAATCATAATTATGCAATCAGTGGGGTGTATATTGCCCTATCTAAATAGGTTTATTGCAGTGACAACAAATATTTGTAGGTCCTGAAGAAAGCCACGGAGAATAATTCTCCACAAGGCTGAAACATGTCAACCAGGAAAGCAGTGATTAATTTCTAACTGCTTCATTTTTGTATTTGTTTTCACCTCTCTCACATATTTTAGAAGGAAGACTTAAGTGACATAGAATTACAGGATAATACACCGTCTCTATGGTTTATCCTTTTTACCGCACTATTATCACTTCTTCTTTTGCACTGCACACTAATGATACCCTGATAAATAACACTTTTACTCAATCACATGTACTGTCTTTTCCTTCTTTAAGAATCACATAGAAGGATACAACTCTTGAATGTTGCCGTCTCTGATTGCTAAGAGAAGCACTAAAGAGTTGTGCATGTAACTCAGCTGATGACACAGGGCACAAGATTGTATAGTGATGGGGGACCATTTATCCTAAAGTGGTTCTGAGCACTCTTTGTTCTTTCCTTTGCTTTCTGAGATCTTGATGTATGTACAGCATCTGCATGAGCTGTGGTAACCTTAAGATAAATATCTAGAGGTTTTTTCTAGTCTGGTATGTTCTTATTGTTGTTTAAAAGCATTAGAGGTAGGGGGACTGAATCTTTACTAGACTTTACATTTTCCCTTAGACCCTCTTGTATTGTTTTTGTTGAGGATGATGCCAAGATTGCGTGTGTGTTCGGTGGGTGTGGGTCCGAGTTCTGCAGGCCACCAGTTGTGGTCCCATGCGGAGGTGTTCTTCCCAGAGATCAGCACTTTGGTTTTGTCAGAGTTGAGCTAGAGGCAGTTGTCTCTCATCCTTTCTGCTACATTGGTTGTGGCATTACAGAAGTTGATTTTGGTGTTGGAGAGGTCCTAGGTTAGTGAGACAATCAGTTCAGTGTCACCTGCGTAGGAGATTATGTTGAGTCTGTGGCATCTGACAAGGTCAGCGAGGGGGGTCATGTAGATGTTGGACAGGGTGGGGCTAAGGTATATTCCTTGTGGTATGTCGCATATGATGTCTTTACATGCGGAGGTGAAGGGAGGCAGTCAGATGCTCTATATGTGTCCTGTGAGAAAGGAGGTGATCCACTTGAGGGTGTCTTGCTGTATGCCCATTTTTTTTTGCTGTCACTCACATTTGCTTGTTTCATATTCAAAAATGTTCCTTGTCTCATCTTGTCCGTCTTGTGCTTGTCCCTCACCTAGAGCATTGCCAAATGCCCACCCCGATTTTCTGAGTTGCTCTCTCATACATGTACTACTCGAGCTCTCTCTACTTGCGCTGTACTTCTCCCCTGCCCACATGTGTTTCTCTCACCTTATTTTGTGTCTCCCATTGCCCAGTATTGCTTAGACCCATGTGTGCTGCTCACTCTCTTGTGTGCTTCTCCTCCTATCCAGGTGCTCTGTGTTCTTCTCTGTATTGTGTGCTTCTCCTTCATCAGCCATGCAGTTCTCTCTCTTGTGTACTGTTTATTTACCCTCCTACCTCCACCCGCTCCTCTGTTTCCTCCACATCCACAGTTCTTTTTTTCATTTTTGCTCTTTCATGCTAAACAATTCCCCACTTTAAGGTCTTGTCCACCACAGAGCAAGCTACATTGTTGCAAAAGACCTATTGTGAGTTTATAGTCTGGCTATTGCTTACCATTGATTTTCTTTATTGTCACTCTCATTTGCTTGCCTCTTATTCGATGACATGCCTTCCTCTTCTTGTGTTTAGCCTTCACTTGCAGCATAGTCTCTTTACAATCCTTTTCATTGGTTGACTTGTAACCTTCCACAGCTCACATCTAAAGAACTACTTTCACTTTTTTATTCAGCCCTCTATGAGAGTGCATGTGTTTTCTAGCTCTCTTGTTCGTACGCTTGTTCGCATGTCAAGCAATCCACTGACCCCATATTGTGTTTCTGTCTACTCCTTCACGCTTGTCTATGAAATCACAGCAGCAGGAATATTTTTACTGGGGAATGGCTGACGTATGTCCTACAGCACAAGGGTTATCCCAAGACAACTAGCAACCTGGGATTTCAATTATATAGCAAAAGCAGTGGACCCTAATACAAAGCAATGAATCATATTTTCAAAATAGGAATTGTCTGCATTTAGTAATTCATGATATACATCACTAAATATTAACCATCAGCCAAGAACAAAGTGCAGTGAGGTGAACAAATGTGCCTGATGCTCAATGTGATAAGCATGTGTAGTATACATAAAGTTATGTGTATCACAAAAAAAAAGACACAGACCACAAAGCACAAATACATTCATCTAAAAAGGGGTACACTTTAGTAGTTGATGGTGTTTGGATCCTTAAAAATATCAGAATCATCATCAGAACTCCAATAAAACAAGAACTCAAGAGGAAAACTACATAGGGAGATGGGGTGGAACAACTAAAGAGGATATAAAGTTAAGCATCACATTATATACAGACATATTATATGCATTGTGTACAGATACTTTATGGATTTTGATGATGGATTATTAAATATTGCAAAATCCTATCCTGAATACATGGTTCACTGTTTTGTATTAGGGACCAAGGAAATGGCTGAAGAGAAGACTTCAGGAGTTGCTTTTGTTTCATCTCCTACATTCACCTATTGCATGAAGGCACAAGCTTTGGCATACAAAGGTCTTTTGTGGTGTTGGAGAAAACGTCATTTGCTGCATTCAGCTACCAACTGAGGGACAAGGTGTAATTAGCATGACACTTGTCCCGGGGGCATAAATCTCCTCCCTGGGCATCTGCAGAAAAGCAAATAGCTGAATTATGTATTTCCATTTAAATTCTGACACTTGATATTCTTTTAAAATTTTCTTGAAAGTTTTCTGAGTGAAAAGTATTTGAAAATAAACCATGCCTTTTTCTAAAGACAGAAAACATTGAATTTAATGGACAGTTTTTATGTACTTTAAGATTTCTCTGTGCTTTTTCTCCAGATTTTTAAATGTTTTAAAAACATTTTCAGGGAAAAGTTGCTTTACAGAAAAACATTGACAAAGCCAACATTCTCAGCACATGCATTATAAAGATGAGACCTATTGGCTTTGCTAATGCTTGTTTTATTTACTAATTCAAGTGGCGTTTGCCAACTTGGATCAGTAGATAAAAAAGCAAAGCAAATGGCGCTGGCACTAGCGTCATTCCAATGGTGCGTGTATGCATTATGATGCATATTGGCACATTCTGCACACCAGTAGAATGAAGTGACCACAAGAGTGATCAAATCATTACGACCTTTTTACTTCTTGTTTTTTGCTAGTGCTGTACAGAATTGGAACTAAGAATTGTGTTATTTCCCCCAATTCTGTACAACATCACCTAGTCCTGTCAGACCGGCAGGCGCAGTCCACCCTAGAGGGACAGTGGCTAGCATTGTGGCCCCCCAACCCGTGGGCATCACCCGAAGGGCACAGCAGAAACAAATTGTGAAAAGCATGCCAAAATGAGTGGTCATCAGAGTGACCAAATAAGTTTATGCTTGGAAGGCCCAATCAGAGGAGTGGGATTGTGGCCACAAACAACCAAAAAGGCAACTGGGAAAAGCTGTCAGCATTGTTTTCGTTTGTGGCAGCTGATCCCACCCACCCACACCAGATAAGGCGGGCATCGCAGCCTCAAAGAGTCGAGGCCGGACAGCTACTCGATATAACAAATATCTTCACACAAGACTAGGTCCTTGGGATGACTCACGGCAGGGACACTTGAGAGCAAAGAAAAGCGGTAGGAAACGGTCAGTTCTGTGTGGACACAACACTTACAAGCCAGGCATTGCCACAGGTCCATGAACATCAGACAATCAGTAGCAAGGGAAGCCTCGAAGCCATGACCTGCTGTACCAAGTAATCGACAGAAGAAGAGCTGTCACAGCAGCTGACAAACAATGATTTATGACAACCATTAGAGAGACTTCATAATTTGAAGGATGATGCATTGCAGATTATGCAAGTAAAGGTTATTCATATGCAATAACAATAAGATTACACTGTGGAACAGTTAAGAACTGTATGCTTTACATGAAATGCAAATGAGGCAAAGAGCTGAGCATGTTAATGACCGATGCTATCCTGACAAATTATGTACCAGCTTATGATGTGAATAAACTGCGCCGTTCTAAGACCACAAAGGTCTTGGTGTCCATGATTGGTTCAGAGTTTTCTCGAAGTTAACATATATGGAAATATAATGACTAATGAGTAATCTGTAACTAAACTTTTTTTTACAGAAAATCACTAATTTATTTCAAACTTAAAAAAAAACAATGACATAACTAAAATATACTAATTATGTTTATAATTAATATTATTTAAAAAAATGAAATAGAAAATCCCACCCTCTTTATTGCATATAGCCTCTAACACATGCAAATATATGTGTGTGTGTGTGTGTATATATATATATATATATATATATATATATATATATATATATATATATATATATATATATATATATATATAATCAACTCCAATAGAGATGAGGTGGCACACCAACTCCAAAATTTGGGTAGTTTTAATCTCAAAGCAACAACGTGTTTCAGCAGCAAAACAGCCTTTGTCAACTTGACAAAGGCTGTTTTGTGGCTAAAACGCGTTGTTGTTTTGTGATTCAAACTACCCGAATTAGAGTTGGTGTGCCGCCCCATCTCTATTGGAGTTGATTTGCTGACTTTCGAGGTTATCTGCCGCCACGACTGACACCGGCGCGTAAAGGCAGGTGAGCGGCGTTCACTGGCAGTACTTTCTGTGCGAATATATAGATATATATTATTCACTTGGGTGTCACTTTAATTTATGTTTAATTTATGTTTTCTTTTATTTAGCAAATCCTCCCATTGCCTTTGGCTTAGGGTGTTTTTTGCTAATAGTTCGGCCATTGCCCTTTTCTTTAAACTATGCTTGGCCAGCTGTGCTTGCACACTTGGGCACTATTGAGAAATCATGAAAGGATATGATATATTCTAAATTTGTGAATAACAGCAATTATACCAATATATTCAATAACATTGTAATCATGGTATAAAGTGAGTGACTGGGGAAAAGTTGGGGGATGCCCTCAATTACGGGCACCTCAGCCATTGAAACCTCTCTGATATGCATGTATAGAGATCTGAGGTCTTATGCTTTATACTTCGCCCAGTTTTACCGCTTTTGTATTTCAATGGCGGAATCAGTGTTTATTTATCAATTTTATAAATATTTCTATTTAAATATTTAAAATTTTAAACACAGATATATATTTATGGCTTTATATCCATTTACCGTGGTTATTTATTATAAAAATTACATTATTATTAAATGTTTGTTTATGCTGCTACAACTTTCTATACCGACAAAACCAAATGTAACTTTATGGTGCATTTATGCCGAGATTACATATGTATAGTCTTTCTTTCATTACAAACTTTGGCACGGCACAGCTGTTTGTAATACAAGTAACACTAGCACTTTAAAAGGGCGTTTTACTGAACGTAACACGTCATGTGATCAAGGTCCAGGTAGGACCGAAACGCGTCGTGGCGGCTTTGATGCAGGGTGTTTGGAAATAAACTGGCACGAAGAACCTTGGGTCCGCGTGTTCATCTACTTGCATTGAAAAGTGTTTGGTGAAGTACGAAAATATATATATATATATATAGATATATCACGCTCACTGGGGTAACCACAAGTCGAGAGGCACACAAGCACAAACCAGCCTTTCCCCATTAAAAGCTTTATTCGGGACACGCAGCTTTGCATCTCAGTCCGTGCTGTCACAGCATTCCGCCTGACGCGTTTCGTGATGAAATCACTTCCTCAGAGGCTCACGGAGCAGTGCTGGCCACACCCATTTTATCCCTTGGCGCATATTAACGCATTTCTGGGAGATGTAGTCCACCTTTACAGCCTTTGAATCGTTGCTCCTGCCGTGGCACAATCGAAAACCCTGGATGGGCACCGGGATGTTAAGCAGCGTGCAATGTCCAGGTATGTGCTCCAGTCAGAGCTCCTCAGATGCAGCCCCTCGGCCTCCTTCCCTTTACAAGGAGTGGTGCTCTCTCGGCGGCTGGTCTGCCGCTTTTAACATCACGCTCACTGGGGTAACCACAAGTCGAGAGGCACACAAGCACAAACCAGCCTTTCCCCATTAAAAGCTTTATTCGGGACACGCAGCTTTGCATCTCAGTCCGTGCTATCACAGCATTCCGCCTGACGCGTTTCGTGATGAAATCACTTCCTCAGAGGCTCACGGAGCAGTGCTGGCCACACCCATTTTATCCCTTGGCGCATATTAACGCATTTCTGGGAGATGTAGTCCACCTTTACAGCCTTTGAATTGTTGCTCCTGCCGTGGCACAATCGAAAACCCTGGATGGGCACCGGGATCTTAAGCAGCGTGCAATGTCCAGGTATGTGCTCCAGTCAGAGCTCCTCAGATGCAGCCCCTCGGCCTCCTTCCCTTTACAAGGAGTGGTGCTCTCTCGGCGGCTGGTCTGCCGCTTTTAACATCACGCTCACTGGGGTAACCACAAGTCGAGAGGCACACAAGCACAAACCAGCCTTTCCCCATTAAAAGCTTTATTCGGGACACGCAGCTTTGCATCTCAGTCCGTGCTGTCACAGCATTCCGCCTGACGCGTTTCGTGATGAAATCACTTCCTCAGAGGCTCACGGAGCAGTGCTGGCCACACCCATTTTATCCCTTGGCGCATATTAACGCATTTCTGGGAGATGTAGTCCACCTTTACAGCCTTTGAATCGTTGCTTCTGCCGTGGCACAATCGAAAACCCTGGATGGGCACCGGGATGTTAAGCAGCGTGCAATGTCCAGGTATGTGCTCCAGTCAGAGCTCCTCAGATGCGGCCCCTCTGCCTCCTTCCCTTTACAAGGAGTGGTGCTCTCTCGGCGGCTGGTCTGCCGCTTTTAACATCACGCTCACTGGGGTAACCACAAGTCGAGAGGCACACAAGCACAAACCAGCCTTTCCCCATTAAAAGCTTTATTCGGGACACGCAGCTTTGCATCTCAGTCCGTGCTGTCACAGCATTCCGCCTGACGCGTTTCGTGATGAAATCACTTCCTCAGAGGCTCACGGAGCAGTGCTGGCCACACCCATTTTATCCCTTGGCGCATATTAACGCATTTCTGGGAGATGTAGTCCACCTTTGCAGCCTTTGAATCGTTGCTCCTGCCGTGGCACAATCGAAAACCCTGGATGGGCACCGGGATCTTAAGCAGCGTGCAATGTCCAGGTATGTGCTCCAGTCAGAGCTCCTCAGATGCAGCCCCTCGGCCTCCTTCCCTTTACAAGGAGTGGTGCTCTCTCGGCAGCTGGTCTGCCGCTTTTAACATCACGCTCACTGGGGTAACCACAAGTCGAGAGGCACACAAGCACAAACCAGCCTTTCCCCATTAAAAGCTTTATTCGGGACACGCAGCTTTGCATCTCAGTCCGTGCTGTCACAGCATTCCGCCTGACGCGTTTCGTGATTAAATCACTTCCTCAGAGGCTCACGGAGCAGTGCTGGCCACACCCATTTTATCCCTTGGCGCATATTAACGCATTTCTGGGAGATGTAGTCCACCTTTACAGCCTTTGAATCGTTGCTCCTGCCGTGGCACAATCGAAAACCCTGGATGGGCACCGGGATGTTAAGCAGCGTGCAATGTCCAGGTATGTGCTCCAGTCAGAGCTCCTCAGATGCAGCCCCTCGGCCTCCTTCCCTTTACAAGGAGTGGTGCTCTTTCGGCGGCTGGTCTGCCGCTTTTAACATCACGCTCACTGGGGTAACCACAAGTCGAGAGGCACACAAGCACAAACCAGCCTTTCCCCATTAAAAGCTTTATTCGGGACACGCAGCTTTGCATCTCAGTCCGTGCTGTCACAGCATTCCGCCTGACGCGTTTCGTGATGAAATCACTTCCTCAGAGGCTCACGGAGCAGTGCTGGCCACACCCATTTAATCCCTTGGCGCATATTAACGCATTTCTGGGAGATGTAGTCCACCTTTACAGCCTTTGAATCGTTGCTCCTGCCGTGGCACAATCGAAAACCCTGGATGGGCACCGGGATGTTAAGCAGCGTGCAATGTCCAGGTATGTGCTCCAGTCAGAGCTCCTCAGATGCAGCCCCTCGGCCTCCTTCCCTTTACAAGGAGTGGTGCTCTCTCGGCGGCTGGTCTGCCGCTTTTAACATCACGCTCACTGGGGTAACCACAAGTTGAGAGGCACACAAGCACAAACCAGCCTTTCCCCATTAAAAGCTTTATTCGGGACACGCAGCTTTGCATCTCAGTCTGTGCTGTCACAGCATTCCGCCTGACGCGTTTCCGTGAGCCTCTGAGGAAGTGATTTCATCATGAAACGCATCAGGCGGAATGCTGTGATATATATATATATATGTATATATATATATATTCACCCCAAATTGTCTCTTCAGACAAGGACGCTACTCCGTAAGCAGTTTGTTCAAACAGAACCTTTATTTCACAGAAGCTGCAGATCACGACTGTTTGACAAATCCCCCGACGCGTTATAAAGCTACAAGCCTCTTCCTCATGGGGCAACCTTTGGCAAATCACGGAGGATGCACCGCCTGCTTGAAATGTGGTGGCAGGTCTGCATGGCTACAACTGTGTGGCCGTGTTAACAGCGTGGACAGTTCGCAAAAAGAGAAGCTGACTTCATGCCTGGTGCCCACTGGAGGGCTGGAAAAAGAAAATTAAAACGCCAATATAAAACTTTGGTTGGTGAAATCTACACGGACCCTAATGGTGGGGAAGAATTGGGTCACAACTACCAGCATGCAACACTGGAGTTTGCGTGCATTTTGGGAAATATAGGTGTGGCTGTTTTCCGTCTCCCATTAAAACATTCTACCATGTTTTAATGGGAGAGCATGAGCACTTTAGTACTGGTTAGCAGTGGTAAAACGTGTAGCGTCCTAAAGCTAGCAAAAATGAAGTCAGCAGAAAAGGCAGGTTAAAGGCAAAAATTTAGGGTAAAACTATACCCAGTATGGCAGGTCTAACACCCTCCAACACGAACGGATAAAATGTCAGGTATCATGCCACATCTCTTTGTCAAGAGCCAAGTTAATATGTATGAGGAACGACTTGGGATCTGAAAGTATAGTCCACCCCAGTACCGATTCTGAACAGGAGAGCACCTGTCTCAAGTAGGGTTCTATCTGATGACAACTCCATGTCATTTGCAGAAGGTTTCTGTTCTGCTTTGGATAAGCATGTTTTATGGAGGAAGAAAGGGGGAGTAGAGGGGGCGTGGCCAGCACGAGTGGGCGTGTCCACTGGGCCAGGAATGGCGGCAAGATTGAACCAACACTCACCCACGGTAGCGTTCAATCAGCTGTGCGGGTGTTGGTTAGCTGAAGTGAAGAATGCCCAGGGGGGTGAGTGCATATAAAAATACAGAATTATTATGACAACAAGTTTTAAAAGATTTTAAAATCGGCAATGTGGCTCCCGGCTTTTTGCCTCAGGAGGGGTTCTGTCATATTAAACAGATTGCAGATATGGGCAGAAGACACAGGCATCCTCTCAAAGTTTCAGTATGGTTTTAAAGCAGGACTAGGTACTGTGGAACATGGGTTAAATTTGGCAATAATAATAGATAAACATGTGGTGGCAAAAAAGGATAAGCTATTTTTAACGTTCGTCGACCTAAGTTCGGCATTTCATTGTCTGAGCCATGAAATCCTATGGGATACCCTGATACAATTAGGCATTGAATTAAACATGCTGAATTTTATCAAAGAACTATCTCGGGAGGCTGGAGCAAAAGTACGATTTGGAAGTAAGGGTGAATGTACATCTAATTTCCCCATAAAAAATGGAGTCCGACAGGGCTGCATTCACACGCCTTTTTTATTTAATCTCTATATAAATAGAGTGGCATTCCATCTCACGCAAGATAAACAGGACTACCCCCATATCAGAGGATGCCCAGCCCCGATTTTACTTTACGCAGATGATGCGGTAATCATGGCCAGGACCCAAGTGGACTTCCAGAGAGCGCTTATTACCTTCACAGACTACATGGGTGCCAGAGGTCTAAAAATTAATACTGGTAAAACCTTTAGTATGTGCTGCACAACAAAGAGAAATGTCCAGTGCAACATTTTTTCAGAAAAATCGAAGATAGAATCAACTAATACTTTTTCCTATCTGGGGATTAATTTCGATAAGAAGGGAACATGGTCGTCAGCTGTCAACACGAGGAAACTAGCTTTTTTCCGTGCAATCGGCGCAGTGCGATGTTTTGCCATCAAATTAGGGGGCCGACCAGTGCACATTTTGGTGGACATTTACAAATCAAAATGTGTGTCCACCGCAATATACGGAGCTGGAATATGGGGGAATGCAGATACCCGTGATATCCAATCATGTGAAAATGTCTTCCTTCGTTATTTACTAGCTGTCCCTAAGTCAACCTCTACATACGTATGCCACAGGGAATTAGGTCTGGATTATGTTTCGGATCTTATTAAAGTGAGCCCTATTTTGCTGTGGCATAAGGTATGGACCTCCGATGAAACCGAATTAAATAGGGATATAATCCAGAATTGTCTCAACCTAAAGGGTGCCCTTAAGATTGATTGGTTTATATATGATAAGGGCTTTCTAAAAAGAGACTGGACACCCTGAATATTTTGACTCCCCGACTTCTTTAACAACAATATCAAGGAAGGGAGGAGCTTCGCGGGCGACCAAGATGGCCGCGTAAGCTCGGAGCTCCGTGGACCGTCCGATCCACTGCAACTATCCTGCATGAAATCCTGTCCCACGTTTGTGGAACTATAATGCTGACGGCCTACTGAGGCGGGGACTGCAATCGGCTTCCAAATCGGTGACTCCTGAGCAAAGTTACGTCGAGCTGAACTCCGCTCCGTGACGGTGCCATTGTCCATCCGGACTTCGCCACTTCGTCACTTCGCCTGATCGGACTGCACGGGGCCTGCCTGCCATCTCCTTGGTGAAGACACTGCGCACTTGCCTGGCCCTCGCCGACCTGATCGAGACTTTTTGATCCGTCTGCCTCTCGGCTGTGGATCCTGACCTGCTGCCGCCTTTCCTTTGTTCTCAAGAACCCATCATGGCGGGCAGAGGCGATCCGGACAGGGCATCGAATAAAGGTGGTCGGGGCAAATCACAAACACAGAACAACCGCATGGAGCGGTTGTCAGACTCCACGCTGCCGACTCCGTTTGATGCACATATGACTCCACCTCCCGATCTCACCAACACGCTAGTAATAATAACACAGCGTGTTCGAGCGATAGGGCGAGGGAAAAAACAGGAACAAGGAAGGGACGGAAGGGGACTGCAGGGAAGGGATAGCTGTAAGACAAGAAAACAGTCACACAGGTTATTCAGGTTCACCTTGAAACCCTATACTCAGTATAGTCTTACTAAATACGAGCGATGTTTCACCTTATATAAAGAAGACTGCTCCTCCTCCTCCCTGTGTAGTTTTTCTCGTTTGAGTATTGATGCCCTTCTCCCTAGTCCCTGGGGAACACAACCACAGTTAATGACAAGCTCTATTTCTTGAACTATTTCTATATGATACTGTAATTCTAGTAGACCTACCCTGCCTTGTAGTGAAAAGAATTTAAATCATAATCCTAAACGTGGCCCCACAACACCTCAGTGTATTCCGCACAGAACTCTTTTCTGAAAAGGTCTATTCACAATTATATACAGTTCCAACAAAGATCCAGGAAGGACACGGCGAGACGTAGCCTCCAACTACTGTCTCCCGCTCACTAGTCACACTCCGTGTATTTTACTAGTCCCACTCCAAACACGGTAAGGTGTAGGATCTCCCCCCACTACCTTCCGCTTTGGCACTTGCAGCGGTAACCACTAGTGATTATTTTCGTAACGGCAGTACGCTGATTTGAATAATCCGCTGTACTCCGTTCTCACCAAACAAAGGTTCAATGTCCTTCCCTCTCCACAAATAATAAACCAGGCTTCTTGATTCTTTTAGCCTGTATCTAGACAGCTTGAGCGCAAAATATTTTCAGCACACGCGTTAACCTCACGCGTTATTCTGGGAGAGTTACTCACGACTCTGGAGCGGAATAACTCTTCAGCGCTTCCTCGTTGTCCCGGCTTCTCGCTCTCTAGCAACCTCGGTACTCCGGCGAGGGAAATGAAAATTCAGGCGGCGCTGACCTCGCGCTACCGTGAGGAAATTGTCATGAAGCGCCGTCCTCGCGCTCGAAAGATGTTTAAAGTTGACAGTTCACCAGCGCTTAGCTAATCCTAGCTAGCGCGCACAAAACGAGTCCAGAACCAAATTCTTCCTTTCAAGGAAGCCAAGCTCGCGCTCCTTACAGTCTCTCCCAACACTGTTGAAAGACAAAATCACGAACACCTTGCAGAGGGGCCGCCCTGCTTATATAAGGCTCCGCCTCCACACTAGAATTCTGGGATATGTAGTTCCCAATTTGGGTGGCGCAGTTTGACATCCTGACAGAATGCCCCCCTTTCTAGCGCCTTCTAGGGCCAGGCTTATTCGGAAACCTCCTGTGGAACGAACGCACCGCAGCAGGAGCGTGCACATCCGAGCTCAGTTCCCAGGAATCATCCTCAGCACTATATCCCTTCCAAGACACCAGATATTTCAGCCCTCTACCACACCACTTGGCATCTTTGATACTCCTCACTTCATATTCCAAACCACCATCACATGCCACCGGAGGAGGGGCTACTCTGCGGGAAGTAAGGGCAGGTTTCAACAGTTGCACATGGAACACCGGGTGTATGCGCATGGACCCCGGCAACTTCAACTTATAGGTCACGGGGTTCACCTGTCGCACAATGGTGTACGGGCCTATGTATCTAGGATGGAACACGCTGCGCAATTTAAACCTGATGTTCTTTGTGGACAGCCATACCTTATCCCCCACCACATATTGGCGACTCTCTATCCTGTGACGGTCTTCCCACTTCTTATACACCGCCTTCGCTTTGTTCAAATGCACCTGCACCCCCTTCTGAACCCTTCTCAGCATCCTTATCCTGTCTTCCACCGCTGGCTGATCACTAAGATCTGAGGGGATGTCAACCGGCAAGGTATTAGCATCAAAACCATAATTGGCCTTGAAAGGAGACATTCCCGTTGAGCTATGCCATGCATTATTATAGGCCAGCTCCGCCATCCAAAGCAGGTCCACCCAAGACTCATGAGCTTCCTTGGAATAGCATCTTAGATATTTCTTTAACGTTTGATTCAAACGTTCCGTCTGCCCATCGGTCTGTGGGTGGAAACTGGTAGATAAATTGGACTCTATTTTCAGGGCCTTACACCACATGCGCCAAAAACGTGCAATGAACTGTGGCCCTCTATCGGACACTATCACTCTAGGTATTCCGTGTAACCTGACCACATGACTAGCTAGCAACTGAGCCGTTTGACTGGCATTAGGGAGGGTCTTACAAGGGATAAAGTGACCCATCTTGGTGAGGCTATCTATCACTACCAACACGGCAGATGAGCCCTTATCTATTGGTAACCCTGACACAAAATCCAGACTGATATGCTGCCATGGTTGACGGGGGGTAGGCAAAGGCATCAGTTTCCCTACTCTTTTGGTCGTCGTACCCTTGGCTCTAGCACACACCTCACAACGGGCCACCCACTCCGTAACATCCTTGCTCAGGTTCGCCCACCAGAAGTGCCTTTTGACTGTATCGAGAGTTTTCCTTATCCCAGGGTGTCCTAACAATTCCCCTTCATGACACCACCCTATGGCTCTCTGTTGCAATGGGATAGTGGGTAAATACAGCTTGCCCTGAAAGAACGGCAACCCATCTCTCAATTTACAATCCAGTCTGTCATGGGCCCAAGACCCCCATCCCCCCGGATACTGATGTTTCCTCACCTCGTCCAGAAAGGATTCTGCCCTCACCACACACAACACCTTACATGATGGAATGATTGCCTGTTTCTCGTCCACCCCCACCCCAGGCATGGTCTGTCTAGATAGGGCATCTGCCTTCCTATTCTCGGACCCTGGGCGGAAAGTGACCACGAAATTAAACTCAGCAAAAAATAGCGTCCATCTCATCTGTCTTGCTGTCAGATGTCTAGCCGATGACATAAACTGTAAATTTCTGTGGTCTGTGTACACCGTAATGGTGTGCAGGGCCCCCCATAGATAGTGCCTCCATTCCTGAAAAGCTCTCTTAATAGAAAGCAATTCCTTTTCAGCTATTGTATAATTGAGTTCAGCCGAACTCAATTTCTTTGACAGGAAGGCCACCGGGTGCAACTGACCTGTTTGACTGTCCCTCTGAGATAATACCGCCCCTATTGCTTCATCCGAAGCGTCCGCCTCGACCACAAAAGGATGTTCTAAGTTGGGATGTGACAGCACCGGGGCAGTAATAAAGGAAGTTTTCAGTGTTTGGAATGACTCCCCTGCCGCTGTTGTCCACTCGAAAGGAACTCCTTTCTTCAACAGGTTTGTAATGGGCACGGCCAGCAAGGAAAAATGTAAAATAAAGCGCCGATAATAATTAGCGAAGCCCAGGAAACTCTGGACTTCCTTCACATTTTTTGGTACCGGCCAATCTCTCACTGCTTCCACCTTACGCTCAGACATTTGCAACCCTGAGGGGCTGATCATCACCCCCAGAAACTCCACACTGTACACCCCAAACTCACATTTACTGAGTTTAACGAAGAGACGATGTTCTCTCAGTTTCCTCAGTACCTTACTGACATGGTCTACATGGTCACCCTCATCCATGGAGTACACCAATATATCGTCGATGTAAACCACAACGAACATGTCAATGAATTCCTTTAATACATCGTTGATCAGAAATTGAAAAGCCGCGGGGGCATTACACAGCCCAAAGGGCATGACCAGATATTCGTAAAGGCCATACCGCGTCTTGAAAGCCGTTTTCCACTCATCCCCCTCACGCACCCGGACCAAGTGGTAGGCTCCTCGCAGATCCAAGCGAGTATATATCACTGCCTCCCTCACTTGGTCAATCAGTACCGTAATGAGGGGGAGAGGGTAACGGTTCCGTATGGTATTTTTATTCAAGACGCGGTAGTCCACACATGCCCTCAAATCCCCATTCGCTTTAGCAATAAAGAAAAGTGGAGAGGCCGCAGGGGAACGGGACGGTCTTATGAAACCTATGCTTTCGTAATGATCGATATATTCCTTTAAGTGCGCCGTTTCCGGAACAGATAAGGCATAAACCCGGCACGTAGGAATCACTGCCCCATCTATCAGATCTATCCGGCAATCATAAGGTCTATGCGGCGGCAGCTCCTCCGCTCGCCTTTCACTGAACACGTCCTGGAAATCTTCGTATTGTTTTGGAAGGGTCACCTCCTTCTCTGCGGCTGTAGCCACCATAAACTTCAAGGCCAATGCCTCAACCGGGGAAGATACGTAAGGTACCAAATGCTCTTTACAATACCCCGAAGAAAAATGCACCGTGCGAGATTTCCAGTCAATGGTAGGGTTGTGGAATGTAAACCATGGCATCCCTAGAATTATTTCATATTGGGGAGCCTCAATGATGTTCAGCTCCACTTTCTCCACATGCCTTCCCTCAGACACCTCAATAGACAACTCTACCTCAGCCGTTTTTTCCGTGATCAACCCTGATTTAATTGGTTGACCATCCACAGCTAAAACCTCCTCTGGGTTTCCTCTTGGTACTCTAGGAATCATCAAACGAGATACCAACCCATTGTCAACAAAGTTTCCGGTAGCCCCGGAGTCCAGCATGACCATGACTTGATGTGCTTTGTTTTCACACTCCAAAGTCATAACCAATACTAGATGGGATTCAGTTTCCCCTATGCCCGAAGAGGACAAAGACGTAAGTTTCCAATCAGGGTTCTCCTCTGTAGTTGACAAAGGCACCAAACTTTCCTCGCCCTCCCTGGCAGTAGTGGATACGGCTACTCTCTGATTCTTACTCCAAGTATTCGAAGCTTTTGGTTTGGAAGGGCACTCTCTTACGTAGTGACCCTTCTTCCCACAATACATGCAGAGGCCTTTTACCCTCCTACTCTCTCTTTCTGTTTTGGACAGGGGAGGTCGAATAGCTCCTATCTCCATCGGCTCTATTCCTGCTTCTGCTGACCCCAAAGCTCTAGTAGGGAAACTCGCATTCCGGTTATATCCCCTGTCCCATTTCCTTCTATCCCCGCTTCTCTCAGTCAACCTACCATCCAACCTCATGACCAGATTCACCATATCTATACATGTCGTGGGCTGAGGATCTACATGGGCCACTGCGTCTTTCAATTCCTCCCTCAACCCCTGGTAAAACAGAGTCATTCTTTTGCCCTCCGGCCATTCAGTCTCGGCAATCAAACGATTAAACCTAGTTAAGTAAGTTATCAAATCACTCCTTCCCTGCCGCAGGGTCAATAACTCCTTATCCGCACTGAAATTGGTGGCCCTCCTATCAAAAACCTTCTCAAACTCTTCTCTGAAAGCTGTCCAATTGGACAACATAGCATCATCACGTTTTATTAGAGGTACAGCCCAATTTGCCGCATCTCCCACTAAGTATGATATGGCAAACGCCACTCTGGAATGGTTATTGGGAAACGATGCAGGTTTACAAGAAAAATGGAGCATTATTTGCGTCATAAAGGCCTGCGTTTTGCTGGGATCCCCCCCATATCTCTCAGGGGTGGCTAACGGGATAGGCGGGGGAACCGTAACCTGTATTTGCGCAGGACCCGTAGAAAAAGGGTTCTTGGACAATTGCTCTACCCTGTCCTTTAGCAGAACAGCCTCTGCCTTTGAAGCCGCCAATTCTTGCTGAACCACCACCAAGGCCCTCAACACATCATCCAAGGTGGCCATATGTACTCCAAACAGACCCGGCAGAATGCAATTCGTGGGTTCGTGATTCTGTCAGACTCCACGCTGCCGACTCCGTTTGATGCACATATGACTCCACCTCCCGATCTCACCAACACGCTAGTAATAATAACACAGCGTGTTCGAGCGATAGGGCGAGGGAAAAAACAGGAACAAGGAAGGGACGGAAGGGGACTGCAGGGAAGGGATAGCTGTAAGACAAGAAAACAGTCACACAGGTTATTCAGGTTCACCTTGAAACCCTATACTCAGTATAGTCTTACTAAATACGAGCGATGTTTCACCTTATATAAAGAAGACTGCTCCTCCTCCTCCCTGTGTAGTTTTTCTCGTTTGAGTATTGATGCCCTTCTCCCTAGTCCCTGGGGAACACAACCACAGTTAATGACAAGCTCTATTTCTTGAACTATTTCTATATGATACTGTAATTCTAGTAGACCTACCCTGCCTTGTAGTGAAAAGAATTTAAATCATAATCCTAAACGTGGCCCCACAACACCTCAGTGTATTCCGCACAGAACTCTTTTCTGAAAAGGTCTATTCACAATTATATACAGTTCCAACAAAGATCCAGGAAGGACACGGCGAGACGTAGCCTCCAACTACTGTCTCCCGCTCACTAGTCACACTCCGTGTATTTTACTAGTCCCACTCCAAACACGGTAAGGTGTAGGATCTCCCCCCACTACCTTCCGCTTTGGCACTTGCAGCGGTAACCACTAGTGATTATTTTCGTAACGGCAGTACGCTGATTTGAATAATCCGCTGTACTCCGTTCTCACCAAACAAAGGTTCAATGTCCTTCCCTCTCCACAAATAATAAACCAGGCTTCTTGATTCTTTTAGCCTGTATCTAGACAGCTTGAGCGCAAAATATTTTCAGCACACGCGTTAACCTCACGCGTTATTCTGGGAGAGTTACTCACGACTCTGGAGCGGAATAACTCTTCAGCGCTTCCTCGTTGTCCCGGCTTCTCGCTCTCTAGCAACCTCGGTACTCCGGCGAGGGAAATGAAAATTCAGGCGGCGCTGACCTCGCGCTACCGTGAGGAAATTGTCATGAAGCGCCGTCCTCGCGCTCGAAAGATGTTTAAAGTTGACAGTTCACCAGCGCTTAGCTAATCCTAGCTAGCGCGCACAAAACGAGTCCAGAACCAAATTCTTCCTTTCAAGGAAGCCAAGCTCGCGCTCCTTACAGTCTCTCCCAACACTGTTGAAAGACAAAATCACGAACACCTTGCAGAGGGGCCGCCCTGCTTATATAAGGCTCCGCCTCCACACTAGAATTCTGGGATATGTAGTTCCCAATTTGGGTGGCGCAGTTTGACATCCTGACAGCGGTATGTGAACCTCAAGTCGCCACCTACATCGGGGGCCATCTCCAAAGGGACCCCAGCGAATAGCCCGCCGGACGGCTCAGATCCTACCCTCATGGACATCATGGGTGCCATCACCAGCCTCCGTGCCGATGTACAGCAGCAGCACGAGACTCTGTCCCATAAAGTGGATTCCATGGCTATTGACATTTCCCTCATCAGGACCGACTTGGGCAAGACAAACGAGCGCGTGAAAACGCTTGACATCAAGTCCACCAGTCTGACCTCGGATGTCTCCGAATTACAAACTGAGGTCCGAAACCTGCGATCGACTGCCGATCTTTTCTCAAAGCGACTGGAGGACTTTGAGGGGCGAGCCAGGCGGCAGAACGTCCGCATAGTAGGGGTGCCGGAAGGGTCCGAGAATGGCGCAGCGGACCTGTTTGTGGAGGAATTGGTCAAGACTCATCTGGCGCCCTCTGGACTG
This sequence comes from Lissotriton vulgaris, assembly GCF_964263255.1. Taxonomy (NCBI): domain Eukaryota; kingdom Metazoa; phylum Chordata; class Amphibia; order Caudata; family Salamandridae; genus Lissotriton; species Lissotriton vulgaris. The sequence continues at coordinate 1,276,721,391 of NC_141696.1, forward strand.
AGCAATTTTTTCTCAGTGGAACGTGCCCACCGTGTGCCAGGGGGACCACCTAAAACGGGGGCGACGCCGCGACCGATTGTGGCGCGCCTTCTCAATTTCAGAGACCGAGATGCGATCCTCCAGGCATCCAGATCGCACGGGCCACTACACTACCAGAATGCGGAGGTGCATTTCTACCCGTACTTCACCAGGCTGGTACAACGTCAACGGCTGAGCTACGCGGGAGTGAAGAGACGCCTCAGAGACATGGGTCTCAAGTACTCTATGCAGTTCCCAGCGAAGCTCCGTGTGGAACTCAAGGGACGTGCCTACTTTTTTGACTATCCTGAGAATGTTAGCGAGTGGCTGGACACTGTATCGCCAGAGCGTGATGAGCATGAAGATGATGTTGGAGGTGCCTCGGGCGGAGCGGAGCGGCAAGAATGAACTGGGAGCCGGGGCTACCCCTGCCTCGAATGACCGCCGGACTGGTGTTTTTGGTGCTATTACTTTCTCCTTTATTTTCATGGTGGGTGGCGGGACGATTTCACGGGGATTCCTCACTCCTCTGGGTCTTCTGTAGAGTAGTTAATGGGGCGACAGGCACACTGCTGGTTGGGGGGGCTTTTTAGTCTAATGCAGGGGTGCAGGGTGGGGGGTTTGTTGGGTACAGTTATGTTCTGTGTTATTTTTCTTTTTCTTTTTCTTCTGTGGCAATTGGACAATGGCGATCCTGGACTTTCTTTGATGCGGGTGTCTTTGGGTGATGGGTGGGGCGGGCAGTGGAGGGGTGAGGGGTAGGGTGTTAAAAATTCTTAGTTGGAATGTTAACGGGTTGGGTGACCGAATCAAGAGAGGGGTGGTGATACAGCTGATTAAACGGCATATGCCAGATATCGTACTTCTTCAGGAGACACACTTGGTGGGCAACACTTGTAAAGCCCTGAATCGCAAAGGTTATAAAATGGTGGCGCATTCGGGGTTCTCTTCCGGCTCCAGGGGGGCGGGAATTCTTGTGCGCGCGTCCCTTCCCCTAGAGATAGAGACCACTTTGATTGATGATAGGGGGCGGTACGCCGCCGTGGCTGGGAGATGGGAAGGGCGTTCCCTTACGTTGTTGTCTGTGTACGTCCCCCCGGGGCTCCAGTCTAGTACTTTTCAAGACCTTGGTGGTGCCATCTTGTCTATGCCGGCTGGTCGTTTGATAGTGGGGGGTGACTTTAACTCCGTTTGTTCTGGTCTGCTTGATCGTCAACCGCCCCGCGACCTACGTGGATCACAGATGTGGCTGCCGTCCTTCCTCGAGTCTACTGGGCTGGTGGACGGGTGGCGGCTTTTGCACCCCACGCTCCGCCAATTTTCTTTCCTATCGGGCGCGCATGGGAGTCTCTCGCGTATCGACTATGTCCTTACGTTGGCTTCGGGCGCACTTGCTGTTTCCGAGGCCCGCTTTCTTGCGCGGGGCATTTCCGACCACTCCCCGCTATGGGTCTCCTTTGACTTTGGAGTGACTCTGTCGGAACGCCCGGCAGCGGTCAATCCATGGTATTTCCGCGATTTCAAGACCCGCTCCCTCCTGGCCAAATCTATTGAGCTTTACTTCTCCGAGAATGTGGGCTCGGTGGGGTCGGCCGTTACACTGTGGGAAGCCTTTAAGACAGTGCTCCGTGGCGAGGCCCAGGCAATTATCGCTGATACCCGTCGCTCCAGAGACTCAGACATGCTGACTATTGAGCAGGAAGTGTTACGCCTCGAGGCCCAATTGGGATCTGATCCGGACCCCTCGGTCATCCACACTCTCTCGCTGAAACAAGCGGAGTATCACGCCCTGGCCACTAATGCCGCTCTTGTCCTGGCCAAGGAACAGCAAGGTCGCATCTATGATGTGGGCGATAAGGCCGGGAAGTTGTTGGCTTGGCTTGACAGAAGGGAGATGGCCAGCCGTGTGGTGCCAGAACTTGTTGGTGACGACGGTGAGATCCTTACGGATCCTAGCGCCATTGTCGACTCTTTCGCAGACTACTTTCGGGGGGTCTATGAGTCTGCCACTGACTTTTCGGAGGAGGACTCGTCGGCCTTCCTCTCTGATATCGACTTGCCCAGCCTTTCCAAGGAGGAAAGGGAGGACCTGGATAGGGACATCACGGCGGACGAGGTCGACCTTGCGATCCGCTCACTTAATACCGGAAAGGCCTCCGGGCCTAACGGTATACCGGTGGAACTGTATAAAATCCGCTCGGACGCAGTCTCCCCGCATCTCCGTAGGATGTTCTTGGAGTCCTTTGAGAGAGGTTCTCTCCCCCTAGACCAACGACTGGCCACCATCGTGGTCATCCACAAGGAGGGTAAACCAAGAGACGCTTGTCGTTCTTACCGTCCTATTTCCCTCCTTAACGTGGAGCCCAAGGTCCTTGCTAAACTGCTGGCCAATCGTTTGATTGGAGTCATTAGCGATCTTGTGCACCCCGATCAATCTGGATTCATTCCCCACCGTAACACTGCCCTTAACTTGCGCCGCCTCCATGGGGTCATGGCCCGGGCCCACACTCTTGAAGAGCCGGCTGTGTTGGCGTCCTTGGATGCCACTATGGCCTTCGACTCGCTCGAATGGCCTTACCTGTGGGCAGTCCTGACCAAACTCGGGTTTGGCCCTGTCTTTGTGAGCTGGGTGAAGCTCCTGTATGCGGACCCGATGGCCAATGTCACGGTCAATGGCCGCCTTTCGGCGCCATTCCCCCTACGTCGCGGTACCAGACAGGGTTGCCCCCTGTCCCCTCTATTGTTTGCCTTGGCCCTTGAACCCCTGGCAGCATTGTTGCGTTCACATCCTGACTTGAGAGGCATTACATGGGCCCCTGGTTTTGAGGACAGGGTCTCTTTGTACGCTGACGATATACTGCTATACCTGTCTTCACCTGGCAGATCTCTTATCGTGGCCTGCGATGTCATCAAACTTTTTGGTCGGTACTCTGGCCTGGTTATTAACTGGGCCAAGTCCTCTCTATATGTCCTCAAGGGGGATACTCCGCGTCTCCCTAGAGGCTGCGGTATTCAGATTGCTTCACGCGGCTTCAAATACCTGGGCATTTACATCTCTGGTAGCGCCAAGCTCAGGTATGACAACAACTTGCTCCCTCCTCTTCAGAGGCTGAGACGTGACGTCGACAGCTGGCGCCACTTGCCAATCTCCCTTCTTGGCCGGGCCGCTCTTTTCAAGATGATGGCCCTGCCCAGATTCCTGTACGCACTTCAAAACGCACAAGACCCAGTCCCAGCTCGCTACTTTCGTGAGCTTGAAGGCCTTCTTCGTGGCCTCCTCTGGGAGGGTCGCCCTCGCGTCGCCCTCCACAAACTCACGCTCCCTTGGTACGATGGGGGCATCGCCCTCCCCGACGTGCGCCGTTATTATTGGTCTTCGCAGCTAGCTGCCCTAAACCATGGGTTTTACGGCCCAGTGACGAGCCCCGGATATGCCATGGATAGGTGGCTGATGGGCGACGGTAATTACTACCGGGCCCTATATTCCAAGTCTTTTGACCGTAAGTTAACGGGCCCCACCCGTACGGCAGTCCGCACCTGGAAAGCGGTTACTAAGGCACAAGGATGGCAGGGCAGACTCACGAGGTTCACTCCCCTCTTTGATTCCGACATCCTGGGTAGACTCTGGCACACCAAGGGTTTTGATAGGTGGGACCTCATCGGCATCAGCAGGGTTGATGACATGCTCTCCAAGGGTTTGATTAAGACCTTCCCCCAGTTACAAGCTGAGTACCAGCTGGGCGCGACGGAGTTCTTCCGCTATGCGCAGCTGCGACATGCGCTGCTTTCGGCCTCTCCGCCGGATGGCGTCATTCCCGAAAGTTCCCCGCTGGAAGATAGGATCCTGGATGGGCATATGCCAGACAGTGCAATTTCACTCTCTTATAAGAAGTTGATCAATACACGCACGGACCTCCTCCTTAGACTGAGAGACCAGTGGGTAGCAGATGGCCTTGAATTGGACGACGAGGATTGGCAGGGGGCGGTTTCCTCTCCTAAGGAGGTTGCCATTTCTTCCCGTCTTCGCCTCGTACAGTTTAAGATCTTACACCGAGTGTATGTGACAGGGCCCCGATTGATGCGTACGGGTTTCTCACCTGACGGTCTCTGCCGCAGGGGCTGTGGAGCTCCTGCCACTTTCCTACATATCCTCTGGGAATGCCCGGTGATCGCCTCCTACTGGAGAAGGGTCCACCGTGTTATGGAGGAGGTTACTGGCGTGGCTTCCCAGGCGGAGGCCCGTCGATGCCTCTTGAATGTATGGGAGCCGTCCGACCTTAACGTTGCACAGACTAGGTGGGTCACCCTTGGGAACATGGTGGCGAAGAGGGACATAGCCCAGAGATGGGGTGCGGCCGAGGCCCCCCTATTGGTACAGTGGAAGGCCAACATGGACTGGTGCATGTTCAGGGAAAAGACAGTCTACGTGGCCAGGGGGAAACCTCGGACTTGGACGAAAATTTGGGGAGCATGGAACGAATATAGGGGGGATGTGTGTCTACCGCCTGAGCCAATTGATCAACATGATATCGCTTTTCCCTAACCTGTGACGCCAACTGAGCTCTAATGTAACTTATTCTCCTGATACCTTCCCCCTCCTGCCTCCTTCCCACTCTGCAATTTGCTTTTCATAAGTGTTTTTCTGCCTTATTCCCTACCCATCCCTGACACCCAGCGTCACGCTTTCTACACTGCCACCTTCGCGCCCGCGGGCGCTTGTTGTTGTTTCTATATTATAAAATTAACCTTTGATGAATATGTCTCAACTGTTTGACACTATTTTTCTCCTTTCTTCCTGCTGCCTTGCCTCCGGGATGTCGGGCTGAATAGCTGTGTGCTCTGGTATCAATAAAGGTTTTCAAAAATTTAAAAAAAACAAAAAACAATATCAAGGAAAAACCTGAAAGAAATTTGTCTTCTTTTGCTGGAGAACAAACAATGGCAATTAGAGGGCAACAATGTTTCTGTTTTGGAGAATCAATTAATTTCGCAGGGACAGGGTTTCAGCAATATCTAATTCTCACCCAGAGTAGTTACACTCGGATGTTATTAACACGCTTCAGGGGGGGAAGCTTCTTTAGACTAATTACATTCCCCGAAGCCAATACCTGGTCTAAAAATCTGACTTTGTGCCCCTGCGATGACATATCACAACAGTCGAAGATACAATGTACTTTGTTTTGTACACTTTACTCACTGCCTAGGAAAAAGTATTTAATTTTCTTGTTGAAGAAAAGGGGTCCTGAGACAGTGCAGACCCGCCCTACTGAAACTTCAAATGTTAGAAGATGAGATGTCTATGTAGTTAGTATCCATGTTTTTAAAGAGTGTAGTCAGATGCAGACTAACAATGAATTGAATTCTTAACAGAACTGCATCTTGGTATAGCTTCGTTCAAAATGTTTTTTTTAAATTCTCATTGATGATTAAATATTACTTTTTTTATTGTGTATTCACTTGTTCTTTTGTGATTTTTTTATTGAAATCGAATAAAGCTATCTTTGACTTTGACTACTACAATAAACATCTCTATATTTAATAATATATATCAAACATCAAAGTTCTTGATTAATTATTTAACTTGAAAAATAACGCTAACATATAATACACCTCACACATTTATAACTTACCTTCCAAATTGATTTGTAGAATATGAAATATCAGAAACTTTGAAAAGATTTTCTTATACACAATAAATGTAATGCACTGCTCTCAGCCAGGAAAAACTAGTAATGGCAAAGTTTCCATCTCTTTCTCCACACAAATAAATGTAAGTAAAAAATTGCATTGCTTCCTACATTATTTCAAATTGTAAAACACATTTCTATTGGTTAGACATATTAACCCCTACCAACTGACTTCTAAAAGTCCCCAAACTGCTTCTAGAATTTTTTGGACTCGCAACTCGATGGAGCGTGAACCCATACAGGAGTTCAAAAATATATTACAAATAAAAATACCACTAGATTTTAAGAACACACCACTTCTAAAGATAGTACTGACTTGGGAAATGTTACTTTAATAACGTATCACTTATATAAAATTTACTTTTTCACATTTTAAGTCCACAGTTAAGTTTCAACCCTTCACACATTCTGCTTAATGCCAGTTTCCATAGTAACAGTTCATGGAACATTCAACTTAACTGACAGGTCACAAGTTCACTATATTTTCAAGTTCACCACACAATGTTGTAAATGCAAACAACAGGTGTGGTTGACTTTGCAAAATAGGATCTTATCCTTTCTACTGTACCTTTCAAACATTTTTTACTAACCAATAAGAAACATGCTTTTTAAAGAATGTAAAATGCACAATATTTTTTAATGTACAATATTCTTAAACAGCCAATCAATTCTCTACTTTTTTAAAAACAGCTTCTTATCCACCATTTTACATACCTCTCATTCTACCAACTGACTACCTCAGCTACGGACATCTTTACATTACTACCACACACCCCCTCAAGATGCTTACAGTGTGGATTGTTGGTCACAGCTATGTTTTCTGGTGCAAAACATATGATGAACCCAGAGGTATTGACAAAGAACTAGCTTTGCAAAATGTGGCTATTAAATGGATTGCACAGAGAGGATTAAAGTTATGTTATGTTATGTTAATAACATTTATTAGGCGCAACAGCTGCCCCAGCGAAGGGGCGTCCTGGCGCCAGATCATATGCAGCAACATAACAGATCAAAGCTGAACAAGGGGGATATTTAACTGACAGAGGTAAATAGGTGAGTTTTAATGGCCCGTCTGAAGAGGGTTAGGCTGTTAAGGGCGCGGATTTGAACAGGGAGAGAATTCCATAAATCCGCCGCCATCACGCGGAAGGAACGGCCTCCCATCCTGCTGAGCCTAAACCTAGGCTTGTTCGCCAAAAACTGGGCTTCTGATCTAAGAGATCGTGTAGGGACATAAAAGGAGATAAGGCCTGTCAAGGCCGGGGGAGACGACAGTTTTAAAATCTTGAATGTCAGACAGAGAGCCTTAAATTTGATTCTCTGTCTGACCGGAAGCCAGTGCAAAGAGGCCAAGACAGGAGAAACCGAACATCGTCTTGGGAGGCCGACAATGGCCCGTGCAGCAGCGTTCTGCACCCTCTGGAGCCTAGTCGCCTCCGCCTGGTTGACTCCCAGGAGTAAGGCACTCCCATAGTCTATCCGAGACAGGATGGAGGCCTGCACCACCAGTTGACGTGTGGGAGGATCGAAAAATTTGAGGACTGGTCTAAGTCCTCGCAGAATACCATGACAGGTAGCTGCTGTCTTTTTCGTATGGCTGATAAAGGAAAGGTTAGAGTCCAGCCAAACTCCCAGATTTTTAACTACGTCAACTGGAGTGGGCAGTGCCCCCAGTTCGAGAGGCCACCACTGGTCTCCCCAGAGTCCCGCCTGCTTCCCCACAATCAGGACCTCGGTTTTCTTGGCATTGAGCTGTAAGCAGTTGTTACGCATCCAGCTCGCCACAGCTATCAGTCCCGCCTGGAATCTGGGCGCAGTCACCTCAGGGTTCCCACTGAGTGTCACCGCCAGCTGCGTGTCATCGGCATACGATGTCATCGTAAGGCCATACTGCCTGACGACGGCAGCCAGCGGTTTCACATACAGGTTGAATAAAGTGGGACTGAGGGCAGAGCCCTGAGGGACTCCCAGATCCAAAGAGTGGTAAGAGGACTGGCCAGGTGGAATGGCTACCTTGAAAAACCGGTCCGAGAGGAATGAGCGGAACCACGCGAGGGCCTTCCCGACTATCCCTACCTCCTCCAGACGTCGCAACAGGATGTCATGAGACACCGTGTCGAACGCGGCGCTCAGGTCTAACAATAGGAGCGCCGCGGTCTGCCCCGCATCCAACACTGTCCGCAGATGCTCGATCATGAAGAGCAAAGCCGTTTCAGTGCTGTGCTGAGCACGAAACCCATTTTGACTCTCGTCTAAGATATTGTTGCGCGAGAGGTGGGCCGACAGAGTGGTATTAACGTGAGCCTCAGTGACCTTGGCGGTCCAAGGCAGGAGGGAGATGGGCCGGTAGTTCTCCGGAAGCAAGGGGTCAGCATTAGGTTTTTTCAAAATAGGCTTGACCACAGCCTGCTTCCAGGATAAAGGAACTACACCCTCACTGAGGGAGAGATTAATAAGCTCCAATATGGGCTCACGACAGAGGGGCGGGAGGGAGGCGAAGAGTTCCGGCTTCAGAGGATCTAAGGGAGAGCCCGATTTAATTTTGAGGCTCAGAGTGTCAAATACCTCATTCGACATAGTCGGCAGGGTTGACAGGGTTTCCGACACCAAGACTTCTACGTCGCTAGGAGCATCCCCGGGGGCAGCTGGTGCAAAGCCTCGGTAGATTTTCTGTACTTTCTCGACGAAAAAGGATGCTAGGCTTTCACAGTGCGAGTCTGTACAGATTTCTTGCGAGGTGGCCCGTTTCCCCATCAGATCCTTAAGTACCTTAAAGATCAACTTAGAGGGGTTGGAGCTGTTGGAAAACTCAGCTGCATAATATGCGGCCCGGGTTTGACAGATAGCTCTGTGGTAAGACTTGAGCTGGGCAAAGTACGATGATTTTAGCACGGGATCGAAAGCTTTTCTCCATGCCCTCTCAGCTTGACGACAAGTTCTCTTATGTTCGGCAAGAATCTCATTATACCACGGGCTATGGCTTTTCGCATGACATTTAGCCCACCGCAAAGGTATAAGAGAATCGAGGGCGGTAAGAACCCAATTGCAGAATTGATCATATCCCTGTTCTACATTCTGCAATTTGCCCAGGGGATGTGCCTCTAATATCCTGACAAACTCCTCCAGCTGAAGTTTACGCCAGCTGCGCTTCAAACTCTGTTTACCTACTGGTTTCAGTTGGGGAGTGTCAAGAGGACATGACACTCTAACCAATAAATGGTCAGTCCAACCCACCACCATCGGGTCAGCTGATCTAGCCCGAGCTAAAGTAGTAAAAAAAGGATCCAATATGTGTCCTCCTATATGGGTGGGGGAGGTGACCAGTTGGTCAAGCTGCAATGCTTCTAAATCCGCCAGAAAAGAGCTGATGGAAGGAGAAGATGACTGATCCAGATGTATATTTAAATCCCCTACTATGTTAAAGTTGGAACATGTAGCGGACAGAGAGCTAACCACATCCGCTAGGGAGGTCTTAAAGGCAGTGTCATTCCCAGGCGGGCGGTAAATAAGCACACCGCTGAAGGTAAATTGATGACTAACCTTTACCTTAAACGATGCGCTCTCACACATCGAGAGATCTAAGGGCTTCCACTCAACCGGGAAACAGGACTTAGTCGCCATGGCTATACCACCTCCCCTAGTCGAGCGGTTTAAGATGGATACCGTATAGGTAGAGGGGAAAGCCAAGTTGATAATGGCCGTGTCAGCGTCCTGTAACCAAGTTTCGGTCAAGAAGATAATATCAGGAAGGTCCACATCAATCATATCTCGTAATGACTGATAGTGTTTAACCAAGGATCTTACATTCAGGCTCCATATATTAAGTACATGTCCGGACCATTCCATATGAGTACCCACAACCGTCCTACCAACTGGAAGAACTCCAGTGGGAGAGGTCAGGGAGAAAAGACCACAGGTACAATCATATGGTCCTGATAGAGGGGGCAGAGGGTCATGATGGCAAATCCGAAGACTATCTCTTATGTATAAGAGAGCCGCGCGATCGTACCTGAGCACCGCCATAGTACACAGACTGCTACTCGGGGAGGGGACCAGAGTCCATAGCCCGCGCCCGCTACCTCGACGCGGACGAGCGCAGACGGGCAGGACTCTGGCACGACTCCGGCTAAGCGACGGCGTTCCACTGCGCGTTCCCGCTGCGCGGGAGAGGACGACTTTAAATAGGCGTCTCCCTGAACACCTCGAGCGTCGGGACGCTCCAAAATGGCGCCCGCGCTCCACCACACTTACCCCAATCTAAAATGGCGCCCACAGGATTCCAGCCCCGGGACCCGGACCCGCCGAATGGCGGTGCGTCTTCCGAATTAAATGCAAGTAAGGGGGCAGCCCAGTGTCAAGGATAAATTTAAAAGCAGGGTAGAAGGTCAAATCAAGAATAACAAAAATAGTCAAAAGGAAGCTTTAAAATATCGTGGCTTGCTGGCAGCGCGACCTGCGCTAGTGCAGCAATGATCAGGGCGAGAAAGAAAAGAGTCCGCCTTAAATAGGCGTCTCCCTGAACACCTCGAGCGTCGGGACGCTCCAAAATGGCGCCCGCGCTCCACCACACTTACCCCAATCTAAAATGGCGCCCACAGGATTCCAGCCCCGGGACCCGGACCCGCCGAATGGCGGTGCGTCTTCCGAATTAAATGCAAGTAAGGGGGCAGCCCAGTGTCAAGGATAAATTTAAAAGCAGGGTAGAAGGTCAAATCAAGAATAACAAAAATAGTCAAAAGGAAGCTTTAAAATATCGTGGCTTGCTGGCAGCGCGACCTGCGCTAGTGCAGCAATGATCAGGGCGAGAAAGAAAAGAGTCCGCCTTAAATAGGCGTCTCCCTGAACACCTCGAGCGTCGGGACGCTCCAAAATGGCGCCCGCGCTCCACCACACTTACCCCAATCTAAAATGGCGCCCACAGGATTCCAGCCCCGGGACCCGGACCCGCCGAATGGCGGTGCGTCTTCCGAATTAAATGCAAGTAAGGGGGCAGCCCAGTGTCAAGGATAAATTTAAAAGCAGGGTAGAAGGTCAAATCAAGAATAACAAAAATAGTCAAAAGGAAGCTTTAAAATATCGTGGCTTGCTGGCAGCGCGACCTGCGCTAGTGCAGCAATGATCAGGGCGAGAAAGAAAAGAGTCCGCCTTAAATAGGCGTCTCCCTGAACACCTCGAGCGTCGGGACGCTCCAAAATGGCGCCCGCGCTCCACCACACTTACCCCAATCTAAAATGGCGCCCACAGGATTCCAGCCCCGGGACCCGGACCCGCCGAATGGCGGTGCGTCTTCCGAATTAAATGCAAGTAAGGGGGCAGCCCAGTGTCAAGGATAAATTTAAAAGCAGGGTAGAAGGTCAAATCAAGAATAACAAAAATAGTCAAAAGGAAGCTTTAAAATATCGTGGCTTGCTGGCAGCGCGACCTGCGCTAGTGCAGCAATGATCAGGGCGAGAAAGAAAAGAGTCCGCCTTAAATAGGCGTCTCCCTGAACACCTCGAGCGTCGGGACGCTCCAAAATGGCGCCCGCGCTCCACCACACTTACCCCAATCTAAAATGGCGCCCACAGGATTCCAGCCCCGGGACCCGGACCCGCCGAATGGCGGTGCGTCTTCCGAATTAAATGCAAGTAAGGGGGCAGCCCAGTGTCAAGGATAAATTTAAAAGCAGGGTAGAAGGTCAAATCAAGAATAACAAAAATAGTCAAAAGGAAGCTTTAAAATATCGTGGCTTGCTGGCAGCGCGACCTGCGCTAGTGCAGCAATGATCAGCTGCACCAATTGAATCCTTTTGGTAAAAACTTTTTACATTTCTAACCCCCTGACATTATGATTGCGCGCTGTGGTGAAAATGACCTAGGCACATTCACTGGGATAGGTCTGAAAAAGCAAATGAAAGACACCTTTTCACAATGGATGTTGCTTTTGCTTCACACTGTCATTGTATTCTCTAACATATGCCAAAGACAGAAATGGAAGTGGTCAACTAAATTCTGTCCACAGATTGAGAAGGCTAGAAATAATGTCAATAAAGCTGTTTCTGCTTACCTCAGAGACCATAGGATGGCCTCCATCTATAACAACAATCTACGTTTTGTTATGATGGCATCTACAGAAGTGATGGAGTACACTTCACAGATCAAGGGAACAGAGTCTTTCTCACCAACCTAAAGCTCTGCATCCGCACTAACATGTAGCTACAACAAGCTCAAAATGAAAACAAGGGCTCTTCTTTTAGAGCCACCCTTTAACATAATACTGAATATAAGATTTTTCTACACATACACATTATTTTACCTTTTTTAGTGGATCCGCACACCCGACGGGAATCCGCAAAAGCATGAATTCAATGTACTACAACACAACACGCTTTTTTAGTTTAACTATTCATTTTTAAATTTGATATATTTTTTACAACTCTATCAATTTTAATCTTCTCATTAACTTCAATCACAATGCCTCTTTAAAACAACTTCACAAATACAACAGTACCTTCTAAATGATGTACTACTTAAATATTTATTTAAGGTGAATTTGCAAATCCAACACAACATTACACGAGGGGCCGCGCTGAGAGCTGCGTTGGAATCACGACTCCAAACTTGAAAGAAAAAAAAACACCCACATTCCATTATTCGTATTCGCCCCAGAGACCCCATTCCCCGAAATCTGCCAAAATATAAAAAAATAAGGAGAGGGACCGCATGCCCCCTCCTCAGGCTAATATTGGCCCCGGGGACCCCATCCCCCAGGGCCTGGCTGCTTTCTCAAAAAAAATTTATTGAGTGAGGGGGGGCCGCTTGGCCCCCTTCCCAGGCCACTTCTGGCCCCGGGGACCCCATCGCCTGAGGCCCGGCCATATGTCCGGGATCTTGGGGGGATCCACAATGCCCCCACGGTCCCAGCCTTCTACCCGCCGGCATTGCTTTTGGACAAGGGAAGCTGCTAACATGCAGCTCCCCTTGCCCAAAAGCAATACTGCTTTGCTTCTTGGAAGCGGAAGCATGTTTCCTGCTCTTGCTTCCAAGAAGCAAAGCAGTGTTTACAATGCGGCTCCCGCCCTATCATTGCAAACAGCAATGTCCCAGGGGTTGGCACCACAGGACATTGCAGGAGCTGGCCCTGGGGTATGGCGGTCCCCAGGGCCAAGATGGGCTCCAGGAGGGCGGCCGCCCAGCCCCCTCCCATCATTTCAAAGTCCTGGAGAGGTGGTGGTCAGCTCAGGGGTCTGCATCGGACCCCCACATACAAATACGTGTATGCCAAGGGGAGGTGATGGTCCCCGGTGCGTGTGGAGGGGCTCAAGCCCCCCCACACAGAAGCCCAGGGACGTGGTGGTCCCCGGGGCTGCAGGGGGACTGAGTACCCCCGGCAAATCACAAATGAAGCCCCAGGGAGGTGGCGGTCCCCGGGCAAACATAATTTTGCACCCAGCGTGAATTCGGTTGATTTTTAAAAAAATGCTTTCTTAGGCCCTGGGGGCCTTGTGGGACCCCCTAAGCAGGCCTAGGGGGACATGGTGTTTGTACCCTAACCCCTTTTCTTATTTTTCATCTACTTTCTTCTGATTTAATTATGACTCGGTTCACTGGTATCAGCAGGAGGCACAGCTACACAGTCTTGCGCAGTACTCGCAGCGCTTGCTTTAAACTCCCGCCATAGTCGGCGTGGCTCTGCTGCATTATGGTCTCGGTAGTCTTGATGTGATATAGCAGTCCCGAGGGCTGAGAATTCCAACATGGCTGCTGTTATACCACTTCCAGGAGAAGAGGTAAGCATGCACGAGCCAGAGGCATACGCAGCGCGCACCCCAGAGGCTCTGCCTCAAAAGGGAGGAGGACGGAGATGCAGCGTGTGGAGGAAGCACAGCGAAAGAGAGAGGAGAAGACACCAGGAATGGAGGAGAGCAAAGTGACCCTACCAGCACGGACCCTGATGATTCCAGAAGATGAGATGGAGAGGAGGCGAGAGGAGGAAGCAGAGACACCACCGGCAGGCAATGAGCATGTATCCAGTCGTCCCCATAAAGAACAGGATCCTGCAATACCCACAGGGTATGTTCCCGGAAGGCCGTAGCCTCGGGCAAGTCACACTCCTTGGTTATGTTTGGAGATGGAGGGGAAAACAGAAGAAACTCCACTAATTGTACACCTGATACAGGCGTTTTCCTTTTTTTCCTTTTCTTTCTTTTCACATACAGTGACACAGTAATGGGTAGTTAGGCTACCCATGATATAGATCAGAGACAGATCTATTTGTTTTCTTTTTTTATTCCTTCGAGGGGTGGACTATCCCTGGAGGCAATCTGGAACTGGACTATCACCAAACACGAAGACCACCCTGACCGGAGGAGAAACTGAAATACTTTTATGTGGCTGTCACCCCTTGTGAAGAATTTCTTTTTGGGTTTCACCCTTCAAAATTAAACAATAAACATAACTTACTAGACACCTGACAACATTGAGCTTCTTGATTTCTCATACTGGGTCGAAACAGCGGACGGGTCAGTGGAACTTACAAAAGTGGTGCCAAGGGGACTTACAACAGCGGTGTCAGTAGGGGGATTGTCGTCTGTGGTCAAAAGATGACGCAACCCATTACCATGGAAGCCGTAATAACCTAACTAGCCGATTGGCAATGACATTTGCAACTGGTTTTTGAGCAATGAAACCAATACGCAGAGAAAGAAAGAGGCACTCCAAATGCTCTAAAGGAACAGGCAGCCCTTATGGCAGCCAAACAGCAGTTCCAGGACACAGCTATATTATAACTCACTGACGCTATTTTATGTGCCAGGGTGCACCCTAATGTTCGGGGGTGCATTCTACAAAAATTCCAGGACGGGGATGACCTCGATAATTGTTTCACAAATTTTGAAGAAGTAGCCACAACTGCCACGTGGCCTCCAGTGAGGTGGGGGAAACATATTGCCATCCTGCTATCTGGAGAACTACAGGCAGCCTATCAGACCACCAACCCAGCAGGAGTCACTATATATCCAGACATAAATAGGGCTATACTTGAAAAGTTCGGATGTAACCAAGAATATTTTGGGGCCTAGTTCCGTAAGGCAAAATGGGTAGCGGGAGACAGTACTAGGGCTCTCTTCTGTAGGATCAGAAATTTAGGTAACAGGTGGCTACAACCAACCACCTCCTCCTTGGAGGGGGTAACAGAATACCTGGAACTATGTCAAGAGGCTCTACCCATGAACACAAGGGCTTGGGTGAAACAACCCCCTGCCTAACAACCCAGTCAGCTGTGGAGCTAGCATGTGCCTATCACAGAGCACCAAACTTCAAAGCACACATAGGGAAGGTATCTAAGGTTGTCCCCAAAACCGTCCCTAAAACACAACCAACAGGAGACGTTTGGATGACAGGGTCAATTAAACCTATGGGTAAAACCCCTGTAAAACCTGCCCAAGCACAAACAGGCCCACAGGGTTTTTGGGGCCATGTAGCCTGAAATTGTCCCCTAAACACCGAGGCTGTAAAGCCCATGGAATTAGGTCTATCCAGGGGTCGAGTACTGACTACTGGAGAGGGTAGAGAGAGGAATAAAAAAACAATCTGATTAAATGGCCGACTCATTGATGCCCCATTAGGTACTGGATGTCACCACACTGTTGTTTAAAAGGAACTGATACCACTAACAAAAATATGTGAGGGCAAAAAGTTAAAAGTGTCCTGTGTCCATGGGGATGTTTGATCTTATCCCCTAGCTGAAGTCTTATTAGAGATAGACGACTACCCCCAAGTACTAAGCAAAGGAGTATAAAGTAGGAATCTAGGCACACAAGGTAAAAGTGTGAGATTCTTTATTCAGGAAATAACACCACCCAAGAAGGAGCAGCCGTCCAACAACAGGTAAGGCAATCAACTGACCAAACCCCCAATATTCTAAATAGAATACATAAACGTAACACAAAGCAGCTCGAGCCTGCCCATGTAGCACAAGGCAGCTCGAGCTGAATATCCCACAACACTACACACCTTCCCCCCCAAAATGCAAAAAAACCAAATAGAAACTAGATTAGGAAACATAATCAGACATCGATGAAGGTTTCTTTATGACTCTTTTACCTAAAGAAGTAGGAACATCATTGTTGACCTCAATAGGACTAATGTTGGAGAACATACACTCCTCAGGAGGAGGACAAGAAGAAGAAATCCCAAGAGGACTTGCTAAATCTCCACAGGAAGAGTCCACGTCATCCAAACAATTGCCCTTTACAGAAAAAGAAGTCAAGATAAACATCTTTGTCACTTTTAAGAACAGAAATATATTTAAGATTCCAAACTTTACCATTATTTAACATCACAGCATTTTTCAAAAACTTTGTGACTTCAAAAGGACCGAAGAACTGGCTACCTCCTTTTTTTACCTTACCAGGTTTTGTAAAATGAACCAAAGTACCAATTTAAATATCAATAAAGTTTTCAGAACCTCTTTTGCAATCAAAAAATTCTTATACTTGTTACGAGTATCTTGAAAGTTTTGTCTAACAATATCCAAATCAAGATTGGACAAAGTACTTTGAATCAACCACGAGGGGTTAATTTTATGTCGAGCTAATCTGCTCATAATTTCAAAAGGAGAACATCCGGACATTAAAAGTAGTACGATAAGTCTAAACAGTTTGAAAAACTTGCCAGTCCCACTTACTATCCTCAGTGCCAACAGACAGTGTGGCACCCTTGAGCACTCTATTAAAGCGCTTAATCATACCATTGCCACTGGGGATGTAAAGAGAAGTGGTATGATGTTTAATACCTAATCTTTCAAAAATAAATTGAGCTTTGTGAGAAATAAACTGTACAACATTGTCAGTAATTACCTGGATGGGTAAATCTTCTTCAGTAAAAATAGAATCCAAGAACAATAAAACAGTATCTGTATCAATCTTATCCACCACCTCAATAGAAAGTCAACTAGAAAAAATATCAATGGCAGAAATAAGGTACTTGGATCCCCGTCCAATGGGACCCATGATATCAACAGCAATGGTTTCCCAATGACCATTTGGTATGCAAGGATTGAACATACTAGGACGTAAAGTTTTGAGCGACTTATCCGCATCAGTACAAATAACGCAATTCCTATCAATGCGCTCAATGAACATGTCTAATCCAGGCCACCAAAAACTACTCCTAACTACTCTTGGATTTGATGATTCCATAATGCCCTTCATGGCATAATTTAACAACAGAATCTCTAAGTTTAACAGGAGAAATAGCTTTATCTCCTCTCCAAAGAATAGCATTAAGAAAAGAAAGTTCATTACGAACGTCCCAGAAACTTCTTAAGTCAGAACTCAAAAGGCTTTTACAAGCCCACCCATTGCTGATGAAAATTAACCCCTTCAATGCTCATGACGGAACGGTTCCGTCATGAGCATCGGTCGAGCTGTGCTCATGACGGAACCGTTCCGTCATGACCACGCCCGTTTTCATTAGGGCCCAGCACCGGCGGTAAATCTGCACCGCACAGATGAGGTTAAGACTTTCTGTACCACTGAATCTTCAGCATAAGAGTCCAGCCAAACTTGCTTACTGAAACATGGAACACCTTCATGTGGTACGAATCCCGGGAATTGTTAGAAACTTTCTTAAATTTTTAAAGGCATTCTAGATAAAAAAATCAGCAGAAATATTGTCTTTGCCAGGAACATAAACATTTTTATAAACAAAATATTGAAGACTCATAGACATTCTAGCAATGCGTGCAGAAGTCTTAATCATACCATCAGTAGTGAGAAGATTAACTAAAGGTTTATGATCACTTCTGATGTGACACTCTTAACCCCAAACATTAGCTCTGAAATGTTCCAGGGCCCAACCAACTGCCAAGGTTTCCCTCTCAGTGACTGAAAATTTTTCTTCAGCTGAAGTGAAGTGATCTAGAAGCATAAGCAATGATAGCTTCACCACTCTCAACCTGGTTCTGAGACAACACTGCGCCTAAACCTTTAGAGCTGGTATCAGTGGTAAGAATGCTCAAATGGTTAGGATCAAAACCTGAAAGAGTAGTACCATCAGCAATAGCAGATTTTACATCCTTGAATTCCTTGTCGAAATCAGAACTCCAAATAAACTTGGACTTATTTTTTAAAAGTTGTCTAATTGGAAAGACTCTACAATAGAAATGTTTGATGTACTTAGCATAAATTCAGTGAGACCTAAAAAAGAATGAACATCATCCTTACTTTTGGGAGCTGGTGCAGATAAAATGGCATCAACTAACTCAGGCTTGGGTTTAACACCATCAGAACAAAGAACATGACCAAGGAAAGACACAGACTTCTCAGCAAACTTGCATTTAGAGAATTTGACAGTGAGACCCTTGGATTCCAACATTTCTAAAACCTTGTAAAGAATAGTGTCATGTTCAGTTTTGTCTTTACCGTACAAAAGAATATCATCTTGGAAACATTGCACATTGTCAAGATGGCCAAATAAAGAATCAATTAATCGTTGAAAAACTGCAGCCACCGACGCAAGATCAAAATTCATTCTTTTTTACAGATAACACCCCACAGGGGTGATAAAAGCTGTCAACATTTTGCAATCTTCATGTAACACAATTTGGTGATAAGCTGCTGTTAGATCAATCGAAGAAAAGAAATTGGCGCCCTTAATAGACTGAAGCATCTCTGAGATGAGAGGCTAAGGAAACTGGTCGATAAGAATGTTATTGTTAAGATGTCTAAGGTCAATGCATAAACGGATATTGCCTTTAGCACATCTGGCAATACGAACAGGTGAAACCCACTCAGAAGATTACATTTTTTCAATAATGTCCTCAGAAACTAAATGATATAATTTATTCTGGAGAATCAGCTCTGACAGTAATGGAAATATTCCTAGCTTTAAAAACTTTGGGAGTAGCATCATTTTTTAGAACAATTTTGGGAACACAATCATTCAACTTACTAATTTTCTCATTGAAAACGTTAGGAAACTTTTAAAGTATGTGTTGAGCAACAACATCATTATCACCAAGGACCATAACAGGTTCAGAACTGTTGGGGTCTAAAATAATACCAAGTTCACCCTGGTCCTACCACCCTAATACAGAAGGGCCTATTTTTTAAACATATAATTTACCAAGGGTTTCACGACTCTTGAATCAGAAAACCAAATTTCTGAAGCCTAATAAGTCAATTCTCTCCCTAGAATAACCCTCAGGAGAAATGTCAGGATCTTTCAAATCAGCACCTAGATGTTGAGAAAATAAAGTATTTCAAACACTTTCATTTACAACAGAATTACTTTCCATGTCACTGCATTCACAATCTTTAACGCATTTACCTTTTGATTTAGGTTTCCTATGGCAAACTTTAGTAAAATGCCCAAGTAAACCACAGGAGGAACATTTTTGCTTTAAAGCAGGACAAAATTTGTTATTGGTGAGATGTAAGGGACTACCACACCTGTAGCATTTCAATTTCTCCTTAGTACGAACATCATCTTTTTAGTACTATCAACTTTAGATTCCAATTTACTTACATTTTATACAGAACGAGAATTAGACCTAACCTTACTAACGACCTCAGATTGTTTGGCTGTAGATGTGCTCTGAATTACTTTGGCACTTCTACTGGACATTTCAGCTTTTCTGACCAAAGCTAGAATATGTTCTAGGTTAGAGTCTCCGTTAACCCATAGTCTTTCTTGAATAGATGAATCACTGACGTGCATGACGACTTAATCCATAATTAAACCTTCTTTAAGAGAACCAAATTGACAATCAAGTGACAATGTTCTTAAAGCAGCAACATAGTCATCCACACTTTCGTTGGGTTCTTGTTTTCTGTGAAAAAACTTGAATCTGGTAATGCCTATATATACCTTAGGCGAATCAGCTAATCAAAAACATCAGCATCTCCTTTACCTCCAATAGCTTTCAACATTTGACTAAAGGCTTTCAACCCTTCCGAACCAATAGAATGTAGGAAAATTCTTTTCTTTTGCTCAGGAGAAATTTTTCCTTGGTCGTCCAATGTCTCAATATAATTAATAAAGAAAGCTTTCCACTTAACCCATTTCATACATGGTACACCTCCAGCCAGCCACAACGATAAAAAAACGTAACGTGAAGCTTGACGTATTTAAAAAAACTAGAAAGGCAAAGTGAAATCAGAACATTGGTCGTAAACACGTTACGACGTGCGAGTTGGTTGTAACTAAGGTTACAACGTAGTTCATCTGACCTTAATCCCACAATGAGGATGAGGCAGCACTGATGTCACGAAGAAGAAGTGAAGAATGGCTCAGTCGAACAGGAGATCTCTGGAAACGTGTGAAAATCCACAACACACGATTATGAAGTGCCAGGAAGCTGAGAAAATTGCTGCCAGTACAAGTAAGCAGAGTTTGTGCAAGACGGAAGTCCAGACATCAATTAAGAAAAGAAATGAGGAAAACAAAGTGTTCTAGACTGCGGGGTCCGTCGAGTGGTGTTGAAGCTCGTTGCCAACTTTGTAAAGTAGGAATCCAGGGACACAAGGTAAAAGTGTGAGATTCTTTATTCAGGAAATAACACCACCCGAGAAGGAGCAGCAGTCCAACAACAGGTAAGGCAATCAACTGACCAAACCCCCAATATTTGAAATAGAATACATAAACGTAATGCAAAGCAGCTCGAGCCTGCCCACTTAGCACAAGGCAGCTCGAGCTGAATAACCCACAACACTACAAGGAGTAGTCTCTGGACTCCCCGAAAAGGTTCTTTTAGGTATAGATCTGCCTTTCTTTCATAAATACTTGACCACCATAACAAAACCACCCTCTGTTATGGATTGGTTGAGGGAAGACCCTTTCTATAAGGGACAGATACAGAGCCCCAGGGAAAAGGAAAAGAAGACCAGGACAGAGAAGAGAAAAGAAAAGAAAAGGAAAACTATACCACTCCATACCAATCTTTTTCCTCGCATCTACTTTCTTCACCAGAAAACAGCAACACTCCTTCACGGAGCTGCCGGGTGTCACAGAGCTTCCGGGGGTCACCGGGTCCGAAATTGGCCCAGGGTGGGGGGCTAAGCGGCTCACCTTCCAATTGAGTGATGGCCAGGCCCTGGGGATGGGGTCTCCTAGGGCCGTATGTGGCCAGAGAGGAGGGCCAGGCAGCCACCCTCCCTCTTTATTGAATGTATTTGGCCCCGGGGCGGTGTTAGTCCTGGGGGTCCATACAGCCCCTCTCACAAATTTCCTAGATAAAAGCTGCATTGAGGTGGTGGTCCCCGGGGCCTGGGGGTTTTACTGGTTGGGGGATGAACATCCCTTGGCTTCTGAGGGTCGTTGTGACAAGTAAGTCCCCCACATCCACATTGCTGAGACGTGGTTGGAGGCCCAGCCCCTTTCTCAACCACTCTGTAAACGGTCCTCCTGGCGCACTACTGGTTTGGGGATGAAGTCCCCTTGGCTGTTGAGGGTGGTTGGGGGCCAAGAACCCCTATTGATGCCACAAGAACGTTCCCCACAGCTGGACTGCTTAGATGTCATCAGAGACCCCGCTCCCGTTCTCAACCATTCTGCAACGGGGCCTCCAGGCACACTACTAGTTGAGGGATGAAGTCCCCTTGGCTGGTGAGGGTCGTTGGGGGCCAAGATCCCTATTCTAGCCACAAGTAAGTCCTCCACAGGGGTACTGCTAAGATGTCGTCGGAGGCCCTACCCCCTTTCTCAAACACTTTGCAAAAGGGGCCTCCTGGTACACTACTGGTTGAGGGATGAAGTCTCCTTGGTGGCAGAGGTTTGCTGGGGGCCAGGAACCCCTGTTATTGCCACAAGTAAGTCCCCCACAGCCAGACTGCTGAGATGTCATTGGAGGCCCCACACCTTTCTCAACCACTCTGCAAAAGGGGCCTCCTGGTGCACTACTGGTTGGGGGTTGAAGTCTCCTTGGCTGCTGAGGGTCGTTGGGGGCCAAGAACCCCTATTGTTGTCACAAGTAAGTCCCCCACATCCGGATTGCTAAGATGTTGCCAGAGGCCCCACCCCTTTCTCAACCACTCTGCAAAGGGGCCTCCTAGTTCATTACCAGTTGGGGATGAAGCCCTCTTGGCTGCTGATGGTTTTTGGGGCCAGGAACCCCTATTGTTGGGACAAGTAAGTTGCCCACAGTGGTATTGCTGACACATCATCCGAGGCGTATCCTTCTTGCTCAACCACTATGCGAAGGGGCCACCTGGTGCGCTACAGGTTGGTGCCATGGTCGCTGGAGCTTGATTGCACTCACCTACAGCACAAACAAATCAGCTCCTTTGCTAAGTGCAGAGTTTATTGGTAACTCAGCGTTCTCCACGGCATGCAGAGTTGCCAAATTATACAGGCTCTGCAAGCGGAGCGGAATTTTACGCTCAGGCCTGTTAAAAAAACAAAGGTTACAGGAACATTATAGTAAGAAAATAGAAATTTAGAAACCTTAGAAATTCACTGACAAAACCAAGGGTTACAGGGATGTTATAGTTAGGAAATAGAATTTTTTTTAAACTTAGAAATTCACTGGAAAAACCAAAGGATACAGGGACCTTATGGTTAGGCTCAGATTTCATTCGTACAAAACCATAGAAATTCAGCAGTTATACCTGAGCTAATTATGACTTACGCCCCCGCAATGCACTGCTTATGACCTCACATATTACATCACTAATGACATGGTCAGTGACATCACTGATGACATTTCAAATAACATTACTGATGACATCATCCCATGAGAGTGGTTCACAAACTTTTCTGAGACTTAAAGATATATACTAATATAATATATAATATATACTAAGCTGTAGCATAAGTTAAATTGCTAGGGTAATTTCAAGTAATTATGACTTGTGCCCTAAGGTAACTATAGCTTAAGCGCCCGCCATGCACAGTTCTGTCACAATAATTTTACAGCAAAGGTTGCACTCGACCTCAGGACACCCCCACGCTGCACGGCCCTCCAGCTGTAGGCACCCGCTAGCTGCTGCTCGCTCTCCCTTCCGCCGCTGCCCCCATCTGTGCCTCACTGTATCTCGTTTGTATTTCCCCCATCTGTGCCTCATTGTATTCATTTGTATTTCCCCCATCTGCGCCTTACTGTATTTCATTTGTATTTCCCCCATATGTGCCTCATTGTGTTTCCTTAGTATTTCTCCCATCTGTGACTCATTGTATTTCATTTGCATTTCCCCCTTCTGTGCCTTCATTGTACTCAGTTCTTACCTCCCCCATCTGTGCCTTCATCCCTGTTTCACAGTAGTGTTGGACTCGTAGTGCTCTCTGCGATTCTGCTGTTTTTTCTCCCCTGTTGTGACCCCCCTCTAGCCCCCACTTCCCGCCCATTTCTGTGTCCCCATTGGCCGCCCCGCCCCCGCCTCCCAGCTGCTCCTCCCTCCCACTTGGCCTTATATGGAGCCTGCGCGTACGCACAGCAGTCATGCGCAGCGGGTGCGCCAATTGTGCGCCGAAAGCAAACCAAAGGCAAGCCCGTCTGCGCCCGTCCGCACCTGGACCGCGCCCAGCACCAGGACCCCTGGTCCACATCAATGCCAACCCTCCCGACGGACCTACGACGCGGCCACCCTCCACTCACTCAACGCCGACCGGAACGCCGCCTGCTACCGAGCCACCCCAAAACGCACCCAAGGACCCTTCACCTGCCAAGCCTGCAAGTTCACCTGCCTCCGGACCTGTTCCACACCGGACAAGCCGAAAACCAGCAGCAACCACCTCAAGTGAATCTTGCTAAAGACCCGCTCCGTCCACAGGCACACCGTCGAACTCAGGAACCTGCTCGACACCACATCACCGGACGTCGCCTTCCTCACAGAAACCTGGATGAACGCTTCCTCAGCACCTGACATCGCCATCGCCATCCCGGTCGGGTACAAGATCACCAGGAGGGACTGCGTCAACCAGACCGGAGGAGGCTCACCATCGTACACAAGAACACCATCGGCATCACGACCTACTCCGACGACACCCTCACCGCCGCCGAACACCTCCACTTCCAGATACACACCGACCCCAAGATGACTCTCAGAGGCACCCTCATCTACAGACCCCCGGGACCACGCACACGATTCAGCGAAGACATTGCAGACTTTATCAGCCCGCACGCCCTCCCCTCCGCTGACTACATCCTCCTAGGGGACTTCAACTTCCACCTGGAGAACAACAACGACACCAACACCACCACCCTGCTGGACAACCTCGCCAACCTCGGACTCAAGCAACTGGTGAACACCCCCACTGACTACGCCGGCCACACGCTCAACCCCGTCTTCTCCTCCAGCAAGCACATCTCCTTCAGCCACTCCACGGACTTCATTGGATGGACCACAGCTGCATCCACTTCAGCTTCAGAAGAACCACGACCCACCATCACCCGCAACAGGTTCCTCGCAGGAGCTGGAACAAGATCACCACCGACCAGCTCACCACCTCCCTCAGCCAGAACCCTCCCGCCAGCACAACGGACCCCAATGAAGCAGCCAGTAACCTCACACAGTGGATCACCGTCTGCGCAGACAACCTCGCACCACTGAAGACCCCTCCCAGCAGACCCGGCAGCAAGAAAGCCTCCTGGTTCATCGAATAACTCAAGAACTCCAAGAAGAACTGTCGTACCCTCGAGAAAGCCTGGAGCAACAACCAGACCACAGACAACAGGACTGCCCTCAAGCACACCACCCGCAAACACCACCAGCTTATCCGCACCACCAAGAAGACAGCGTTCAAGGAACGACTGGACAACAACGCCCACAACAGCAAGGAACTCTTCAGCATCGTCAAAGAGCTCTCCAACCCCAGCGCCGGAAACAAAGACATCACTCCCTCGCAAGACCTCTGTAACTCACTCGCCTCGTTCTTTCACAGCAAGATCGCCGACATACACAACAGCTTCAGCACACAGACCACGCACCCAACCACCGAGCCAACGCCCCCCACCACCACCCACCGCGCCTGGACCGCGGTCAGCACCGAAGACACCACCCGCGTGATGAACACCATCCACTCCGTATCACCAACCGACCCCTGCCCCCACCACGTCTTCAACAAAGCCGACTCCATCATCGCACCCCAACTCCGGGACATCATCAACACCTCCTTCAACTCCGCCACCTTCCCGGAGAGCTGGAGGCCCGCCGAGCTCAGCGCCCTCCTGAAGAAACCAACAGCGGACCCCACCGACCTCAAGAACTACCGTCCCATCTCGCTCCTCCCTTTTCCTACCAAGGTCATCGAGAAGACCGTCAACATACAGCTTGCCGCCTTCCTCGAGACGAACGGATCCCTCGACCACATGCAGTCCGGCTTCCGAGCCAACCACAGCACCGAGACCGCCCTCATCGCAGCCACAGACAACATCACATCCCTGCTCGACAACGGGGAAACCGCTACCCTCATCCTCCTGGACCTCTCCGCAGCGTTCGACGCGGTCTGCCAATGCACCCTAGTGCAGCGCCTCAACAACATCGGAATCCAAGAGAAGGCACTGGAGTGGATCATCTCGTTCCTCACCGTAAGAACCCAGAGAGTCCGCCTCCCCCCGTTCAGATCCGAGGTCACCGAAGTAATCTGCGGTGTACCACAAGGATCATCACTCAGCCCCACCCTCTTCAATGTCTACATGAGCCATTCGCAGCCATTGCACGCCAACACAACCTCAACATCATCTCCTCCGCAGACGACACCCAGCTGATCTCCCTCACAAACAACCCCACCACCGCCAGAACCAGCCTACACGAAGGGATGAAAGGCGTCACCGAGTGGATGAAGAACAGCCGCCTGAAACTGAACTCAGACAAGACGGAAGTCCTCATCCTGGGATCATCGCCCTCCGCCAGGGACGACTCCTGGTGGCCCCCTGCCCTGGGCACCGCTCCCAAGCCAACAGATCACACACGTAACCTGGGCTTCATCCTGGACTCCTCCCTCTCGATGACCAGACAAGTCAACGCCGTCTCGTCGTCGTGCTTCAACACCCTGCGTATGCTCCGAAAGATCTTCCGGTGGATCCCCACCGAAACCACAAAGACGGTCACCCAGGCACTCGTCACCAGCCGACTGGACTACGGAAACACCCTCTACACCGTAACCCTTTGCCAAACTTCAGAAAAGACTCCAACGCATCCAGAACGCCTGCGCACGACTCATCCTGGACATCCCCCGACACAGCCACATCTCCAGACACCTGAGAGACCTGCACTGGCTTCCCGTCGGCAAAAGGGTCACGTTCAGACTCCTCACCCACGCACACAAGGCTCTCCACGACCTGGGCCCCAGGTACCTCAACAACCGCCTGACCTTCTACACTCCCACCCGCCAGCTACGATCCACTAGACTCGCCCTCGCCGCCGTTCCACGCATCCGCAGAGCCATCACCAGAGGAAGATCCTTCTCCTACCTTGTAGCCAAAACATGGAACTCCCTCCCCATCCACCTCTGGGTGACCCAGGACCATCTATCCTTCAGGAAGCGACTCAAGACCTGGCTCTTCGAGCAGTAGCAGACCCCTCCCCCCCAGCACCTTGAGACCCCTACGGGTGAGTAGCGCGCTATACAAATGCTATGATTGATTGAGATTGACTGATATTATTAATGATGTCATAGAAGATGTCATGAGTAATTTAATATGTGGGGAATTAGCAGTGCATGGTGAGGGCACAAGTTGTAGTTACCTTAGGGCATGATATATAGCTACTTGAAATAACTGTTTCTATAACTGCTGAACTTCTATGGTTTTGTGTGTGTAAAATATGAACCTAACTATAACGTCTCTACAACCTTTGTATTTTTAGTGAATTTCTAAGATTTAAAAAAAAAATTCCTAACTATAACGTTACTGTAACATTTGGCTAGTTCATTAAATTTCAATGTTTTTTTTAATGTATAGTAATATTTAATTACCATACTGTAATCCAACCTCCAAATGCCTGAATGCAGCCAACCCCACACGGTGCATGACCTCTGGCCAGGCCCTACGGTCAACTCCACCCCCGTATTGAGACAATTTCACACTACGCATGGCCTTTGGCGAGGGGTTGGCATGGTAAACCACCCAAAGACAGTCAACATGGTCGGGGCCATGCAGCCCCCCACTCATGGCCGATTTCAGCCCAGAGGACCCCAATCCCCATGGACTGTCACCTTTTTATGGGGGAAAGATGGCCCCCCATCGTGGGGCGTATTAGGCTCTGGGCCCCACCTCCCATGGCCTAGCCTCCCTCCCCGTCCTAATATTAGCTGCGGGGACCTCATCCCTCTGGGCCCGCCCAGTAAATGGTAGGTGCCTTGTAGCCCACCCAGGGAACCCACTTCAAATTTGAAAGGGGGATGGGGCATATTGCCCCCTCCAAGAACAATGTTGGCCTGAGGACCCCATCTGCAAGGGTCCAGCCTAATTCTTAAGGGGGTGGGGTCATGCAATGCCCTAGCCCAATATGGGCCTGTGGACCCCATCCCCTGGTGCCTGGCCAGCATCTAAAAGGGGAAGGGGCACAGAGCCCCCCCCTTTCTGGGGCAATATTGACCCAGCAACCCTATTCCACGTTGCACGTCTAAATAAAAATGGGGGAGCGTGTCTGAAATTAGTGAAGGGGAGGGGCAGCAGGCCCCCTTCCCTGGCTGATTCCGGCCCTGGGGACCTCATACCCCAAGGGCCGGTCAGTTAATGGTGGGTACCATGGCCCAACCCAGGGCACCCATTGCCTCTTTGTTGGAGGCCGCAGGAGGAGCCCCAATGCCCTGTGGACTCAGCTGGCTCCCTGCCTGCAGCGGGAGCCAGCATTGCTCCTGCACACAGGGAGCTGCAAAAAATGCTGCTCCTGCATGCTGGAGCAATTTTTTCATCTGTTTCACTGCCCACCACACAGTGAGCAGAGAAACAGATGAAAGTCTGCTCCCAGCAGGCGGGAGCCTATTTCCTGCTCTGCCCACTGCGAGCAGGCTTACTGTTTGCTCTCTCATGGTGGGAGTTTTAAATTGCTCCTGCCAAGCAAGAGCAATCACAGGTTTCCCTGCCTGCAACACTATGAGCAGGGTAACTGCTATCTCTTGAGGGTGGTCACCTCAGGACATAGTAGGAGCCGGCAATGGGGGGTGGTGGTCACCAGGGCCACTAATGGCTCCAGGAGGGGGGCTGTGTGGCACCCCTATTTTTAAAGTACATGGAGGTGATGGCAGGGGGGTGGTGGTACTAAATAGTACGAGAGACCATGCTTGTTTTCTTTTATTTTACTGCAGATTTGCGAATCATCTATGAATTTGCAGTAAAAGTTTTCAAAAAACGGTTTTGGTTCCCTGCGAGGTCCCTGTGGGACACAACTACCAGACCTAGGGTTTTAGGGAATTTCTTCTCCGTCTCCTTCTTTCTTTCTTTCGCCTTTTTTCTTGGCACTCGGGCGAGTCTGAGTCCCAAGATGGCTGCCAACACTTCCTGGTTGAAATGCTGGCAGCCAATTAGAACTTAGCATGAGATCTGTTAGATTTGCGGATGATTCATGTCCTTAGATATGCACATTTATTTTTCCTTTAATAACTCCAAAAGTGCATCAAATTACAAAAGCACTCTTTCTGTATCAAGATCCGCCAAATTTGGTGTAATTCAGTTTAGTGGTTCTGGCTGTAGTGGTGTCTACATTCCCTATGGGAAATTATATAGGAAAAAATATTTTTCGCCCGAAGGTATTATATGAATCTATATATATCTAGTTAGCTATAAAAATACATAGATATATATATGATCAAAATTTTCTACTGCTTCCCACTCGGCTCAGTTAACAGCCAAGCGGCTCCACAGGGCTCTATACTTCCAGTTTTTTCTTATTATTTCACCATTTAGTGTAATTAAGAGAGACAGTCCACGCATTTTGGAGTTTGCCTTCTACAGGACCATGGAGTCCTGCCGTCCAGATTGTCTGGTTTTAAAGTGCCATAGCCTATTTCCATCTTTACTTTCTAAGTTTTTTAAGGAAAAACTAGACGACATTTTTTTCATCTTCATGTCAAGTACTCTCTACTATTCTATTTTAATATAGTCAATGTAAAGGACACAATTATTGATTTTTTTAATCATTTTTCCTTGACATTATCTCATAAACTATGCAATATTAAGTACCAATCACAGTGAAGTACACTTTACTCTAATTTTCCTCAAAAAGAAGGCAATTTAGAAATACAATTACTTGTTTCATTCATTTCTGAGATTTTCCAAACTCAATACTTAACAAAAACAGAACGGAAAAGCAAAATATGTCTTTGACCAACTCAGGGAAAGAGGGAAGGGAGAGAAAGTACAAGTGCATTTGTAGTTCTCCTGTGGACAATTAACTTGGTCTGAGAGTACATGATGGTGTATTTAAGAACCACAACTTCAATATTTTATAGTATATTGCATATACATTTAATGATAATTCTTTTACCAAAACTTTTTATCAAAAAGTTGCATACCAATTGCATTACATATTGAAATTTCTTGAATTGTAAAGTACACATATTCCAACAATTGTTTTTATATACCATGCAGCAATATACCAAAAACATCATATTGATATAAAGTGCAAGTGCTTACTTAACTATTGATGCCTAAAATTATTTAATAACCTTTTTGTGCAAATTCATGCATGAGAAATGGAGCAGCTTGTTTAGATGCGAAATGTAATTCTAAAAACAACACTCAGCAGCATATTAAGATGTAAGGCGCATAAAGTGTATAGATATAAGAAGGTAATTAATTTCCCATGGGGAGCTTATCGACAATTTATGCAATTGCATGCCTATATACCTGAATATTTAAATATAGGGTGCAACTTTCTCAATAGCTCTTTATATTTTAATCTGTTGGCAGAATGTATCATATAAAGTGCTAATGCATTAAAAATAAAATAGGTAGTTACTGATGCCTTTAGCTATTTAATAGCCATGTCATGTGAATTTATGCAGAAAGAGATGGATCAACTTATTGAAATATACAGTGCAATTTTGAAGTTGGCCCTCTACAGTATATTAAGATGTAAAGTGCATAGATATGAACAGTTGCCAAAATGTTATAAATGTACATGTAACTCAGCATCCAAGTGGTGTCCCATGGGTGTCTCAGTCCCCATCTGAATGATGAGCCTTGACTCCATTCTTCTTAATAGGGATTGTCAACCCCCTCCTCTTTCATTCTTCTTTATGTTTGATCCCAAAATACTGTAGTTCTTTCACATTACCTTGATGTGCTTTGCGATAGGATAAGAATAATCTCTATTTTTCACAGCTGGAAGATGTTGCAAGATTCTTAATCATACTTTGTTTATAGTACTCCCCACATAGTACTTTTTGCATGGACACAATAAAACATATACTGCAAAGTCTGTATTGCAAGTGATATGTTCTGTGATTTATTTCCATTCTGCCATTAAGCATTCTGTATTCTTTTTGATTAATTCCATGTTTGCAGGCTTTGTATTTTGAACATTTTCAAAACCCACGATGGCTTAGCCAGTTCATTTTCTTTTCCTTTTCAGTTTCAGATGAATAATGGCTTTTGGTTGACAGGTCACTCAAAAGGCAACGTTTCTGTATGTGATGTTTGGATGATTTGAAAAAACTGTATTCAAAGTCTCATCAGATTGAAGTATTTTCTTTCTTAGATTTTTTTTTAGTTTCCTTGTATTACATATTATAATGAGACATGTCTTCCCATCTTTTTCTTCCAAATTTTTCCTTTTTGATATTAACAGTTCATTTCTTTGTTTTTGCTGTACTCTCTCCATAGCATCTTGTACTACCTCCAGAGCATATCTGGTAGCTAAAAATCTACATTTCATTTCATTCATTTCCACTTTATAGTCCTTGCCTTCTGAGCAATTCCTCCATGCTCTTTGCATTTCCCCATATGGAATGTATGACGTTACGACGCATACTTTAACAACGCATGCCATTACAACACAATTTTTACAACGCAGGATCCTTTACAACGAATGCCTTTACAATGCAAGACATTACATCGCAGATGCTATTACAACTCATGCCATTACAACATAAGTATAGGTAAGTATATAATATTTTTAAAAATGTAAATTAATAAATATATAATTAATTTTATTATTAAATTAATTTTTTTAAATGTATTTGTAAATATATATATATATATATATATATATATATATTTTAAATAGTGTAGGTGTTTAAAAATAATATTCAAACTCCAGGGGGGGGGGGGGTAATAGTAGGGTAAGTGCTGGATAATGTAGGGGTAAAAATTACTATTCTAACTCCAGGGGGGTGTAATAGTAGGGTAAGTGCTGGATAGTGTAGGGGTAAAAATTACTATTCTAACTCCAGGGGGGTGTAATAGTAGGGTAAGTGCTGGATAGTGTAGGGGTAAAAATTACTATTCTAACTCCAGGGGGTTGTAATAGTAGGGTAAGTGCCGGATAGTGTAGGGGTAA
This sequence comes from Lissotriton vulgaris, assembly GCF_964263255.1. Taxonomy (NCBI): domain Eukaryota; kingdom Metazoa; phylum Chordata; class Amphibia; order Caudata; family Salamandridae; genus Lissotriton; species Lissotriton vulgaris. Next base: position 1,276,752,519 of record NC_141696.1, read on the forward strand.
AAATTACTATTCAAACTCAAAGGGGGTGTAATAGTACGGTAAGTGCTGGATAGTGTAGGGGTAAAAATTACTATTCTAACTCCAGGGGGGTGTAATATTAGGGTAAGTGTTGGATAGTGTAGGGGTAAAAAATACTATTCTAACTCCAGGGGGGTGTAAAAGTAGGGTAAGTGTGGGAAAGTGTAGGGGTAAAAATTACTATTATAACTCCAGGGGGGTGTAATAGTAGCGTAAGTGCTGGATAGTGTAGGGGTAAAAATTACTTTTTTTTAAATTTACTTTGTTAATAAATATTAAAATTACTTAAATTAATTTATTTTATTTATTAAAAGTACTTTTTTAAAAAAATTATTTTAATTTTGAATATTTATTAAATTAATAATATTTAATTAATTACATTATTTTTTTATTAAATAAATGTTTTAATTAAATGATATACTTACCTATACTTACGTTGTAATGGCATGCATTGTAATAGCATCTGCGATGTAATGTCTTGCGTTGTAAAGGCATTCGTTGTAAAGGATCCTGCGTTGTAGTGGTTGCATTGTAAAAGTAGTCCGTTGTAATAGTTGCGTTGTAACGGTTGTTCCCCCCCCATATGGGATACCACCTAAGGTTCTTTGGGTGACCATTACTTCCATTCAATGCGCTATTAGATGATGTTTTTCTTTTATGAATTTTGGTGCAAATGTATCCATCACTGATGTAGACTTTGATATCTAAGAATGTGATTTGCTTAGAACTGATGGTATAAGTACATTCTAGATTCAAATCATTGTTATTAAGAGATTAAATGAATTCTTCCAGCTCTTATAGTATACACCATTAAACTGTACCCTATCACACTGTACCCCACTGTACTGTGTGCTATTCCAGTCTGCACTACTCCACTGTATGGCACTGCAATGTACACCACACTTTACAGAATTTTACTTACAACACTACGCTAGACCACAGTCGACTTTGGGCAAATCCACTGCACACCACTCACCTCTGCGCTACTCAACTGTATGGTACTCCACTGTACCCCACTCCAGTGGATGCTGGTCCAGTTAATGCTACTCCATTATACCACACTCCACTATACGCCACTCCACTGAATGCTATTTTAGTATACAATGTTCAAATATATGCCCCTACACTATACAACACTCCACTCTATACCACTCCACTGTACACCACTACAGTGTGTCCAGATACCAACAGATTCCAGCCAACACTGCAGGATGGAAGATATGCCCAGTCCACTACCTCTGCCCTGGCAGCTACACCCAATGTAGACACAGTATAATAGCCACCAGGAACACAGGGAGAGGGTGGGAGTGAAAAAACAACACAAAGGATAAACACCAGCACACCTCGCTCTTCTTCTGGGACTGCTACTGATGAGAGGAGCCTATAGGGAAACAAAACAACAAATGAAATGTACCCACCCCACAGAGATTGCCCAAGAGCATGCATGAACAGACGCTACAATGCGCAAATGTGAAATCCCTTACCAGTGTCATAAACTCCTGTTGTCCATTCTACAGTGTTCACCAGAATGGTAACCACGAGGCAGCAAAAAGGGGAAATAATCTCCTAGTAATCAATTGGGTATTCACATAAAATTATGCAGGGGAAAAAATACTCACTAGGTATGAAAGAAAACATCCATGAATTGTCACACGAAGAAGAAAAAAAAACTCAGTCATCTAAACCATTAATGTTCATGCCCAAAGAAAAACGCCCTACTGAGTTCCTAAATCCAAACAACGATGAGGAGAGGGTATGTAATTCCAGGAAGTGCAGTGTCAAGAACTACACAGGCTCGCAGCCGCGTACCTGAGAGTCCGAGGGTCACCGCAGCACGTCAAATCAAAGTATTCCAGGCACGTTGTCCCGAAGGGAAAAGGGGGAAGGGAAGGAGCAAAACAATGTCCCCAAAAAGCACGAAACGCCTGCAAGCCTGCAGGCGGCAAGGTCCAAGTCCGAGCAAAGTCCAGAAAAGGGGAGAATCCAGGTGATCTAGGAATTAGGAAAACGGAAACCCAGGCAAAGCTCTTCCGGATAGAAGGATCGGGAAGTGAAACCAAGCACTGGAGTGCAGTGGACGGCCCGTTTTATACCCCCAAAATGTGCAAAAGAATGCGGGCGCACGCAGTCCTGTTCATGCATGCCCCAAAACAGAGGAGAAAAATGGAGGTAAGTGTCCTAATTCCTAACACAGTGCACGTTAATACACTCTACAATATTTACAGAGTAAGTCCACTTTAACACACTCCACTTTATGCTATCCCAGTGTATACCACTACACTCAATACTACTAAATGGTATGCCACTGAAAGATAAAGCTATATACTGTCTCCAACTTCAGTGTACGCCACACACTTTAAATGACTCCACTGTACGCCACACCGCTGTATGCCATTCAAGAGTATGCCATTCTAATCTACCTCATTCAACTTTATATGGCCGGGATACCCGTCACCCCCTCCCAACACAATCCCCAAGAATGGGAAGACAGAAACGGTTCTTGAACTTTGGGAAGGCAGGAGGGAGTTACCCTCCCGGCCGTATTTATTAAAAAATATGAAACAAAATTAAAACATTAAAATAACAGTTTCATATCATGTACAATTTCATTTACACATTACGATGTTTATTGGCTAACCTTAACATATCTCTAATACAAAGGTTCTCCTAGCCGATTCTAAAACATCCTGTAAATGCATTTCTCAAAATTCAAATTGTACATCCTAACATTACGGGCCAACGGCAAGGTCGTAACCGGTGTCAGATCCCTAAAACCAGAACTCCTCCCCTTACTTGTGAGGGGCGGGCGCACAGAGGACTGTACCTCTGTGCCAACTTCCAATTTCCCTTGTCTTAACGGGGGCCCCATATTTACTCGACGCCATCTTGGTGGTCGTCCGAGGACTCGTGTGAGGTGTCCTGAAGGTAGCGTAGACCCCCCTCCCACCCCACACTGCTTACCACATCCGCCGTCGCGGATGTCCTGGCCCCGGGAAATTCCAAGGAGGGGCCCGTAGCCCCTCCTCCCCAGGGAGAGGCCTATGACCGCCTTCCCTTTCGGCGGTCCCATCCTTAGAAGGGTACCGCCTCCCCGTGTGAGGGGCCAATGGCCGCCTCCCCCCAGGCGCTCCCATCCATAATGGGTGGCGCCCCACCTCTAGGGATCTTCCAATTACTGCTCACCGATCATGACCTTACCGCCCGACCAAAAAATAAATACGACATTTTGTAACCTACTGATGACGGAATAACAGTTATGCTGGGCATTTTAAAGTATCAACTTCTATTTATGCAATACACCTCTTTCCACTCAGGTGCGATATTTCACCTAAGTACATGTACAAAAGAGCAACCATTTTAATTGTCACATCGAACAATCCAAACTTTATTAGAAACAACCTGAAAAGAAATAATACTCGTTATTCAACATTATTGTACTATAAATCGCTGCCATCAGGGGCTGGTGGGTGGGTCAAAATTGGCTCTTTGTTCCGTCTCGGGCTCACGTGCAACGAGGAGGTGCAGCTTCCAAGCACAGGAACAAGAGGATGCTTCCTTGGATTGTTGCTCCTTTTATTCTTCTTTGGGAGGGCGTGGACCTTCCTCCGACCGCCTACGGGGCGTGGCCGACGGCGTAGGTGTCTAGGACAACCCCTCTTGGGCGGGAAAAGGCGCGCCCCGGCTACACCACTTCGGGCATACCAGCCGTGACACGCCCCCCGCCCAAAATGGTTTCCCGGGGGGATCGGGGCACCCGACCATACGTTCGGGGGGACCGAGTGGTCGCCCCTTTCCATATGGCTGGGATACCCGTCACCCCCTCCCAACACAATCCCCAAGAATGGGAAGACAGAAACGGTTCTTGAACTTTTGGAAGGCGGGAGGGAGTTACCCTCCCGGCCGTATTTATTAAAAAATATGAAACAAAATTAAAACATTAAAATAACAGTTTCATATCATGTACAATTTCATTTACACATTACGATGTTTATTGGCTAACCTTAACATATCTCTAATACTAAGGTTCTCCTAGCCGATTCTAAAACATCCTGTAAATGCATTTCTCAAAATTCAAATTGTACATCCTAACATTACGGGCCAACGGCAAGGTCGTAACCGGTGTCAGATCCCTAATACCAGAACCCCCCCCCTTACTTGTGAGGGGCGGGCGCACAGAGGACTGTACCTCTGTGCCAACTTCCAATTTCCCTTGTCTTAACGGGGGCCCCATATTTACTCGACGCCATCTTGGTGGTCGTCCGAGGACTCGTGTGAGGTGTCTAGAAGGTAGCGTAGACCCCCCTCCCACCCCACACTGCTTACCACATCCGCCGTCGCGGATGTCCTGGCCCCGGGAAATTCCAAGAAGGGGCCCGTAGCCCCTCCTCCCCAGGGAGGGGCCTATGACCGCCTTCCCTTTCGGCGGTCCCATCCTTAGAAGGGTACCGCCTCCCCGTGTGAGGGGCCAATGGCCGCCTCCCCCCCGGACGCTCCCATCCATAATGGGTGGCGCCCCACCTCTAGGGATCTTCCAATTACTGCTCACCGATCATGACCTTACCGCCACAGGCCGGATAGTTGACCGGCTATCCGGACCCCCCACAAAGCTCCTACTAAAGGTCATGGCTACACAAACTCTTTAACCAAGCTATGATGTCTCCTATGAGTAAGACTTTTCCCTCCCGGGACAAATGGACCCCATCCTCCAAATACATATGGTCCCCCCGGATACATCCGTGTGTAATACAATGCAATTTCCCTGTACGAAACAACCTACTCATTCTGTTATTAACCTTCTTTACCGACTGATTCAAAGCTGACACAGAGAAGGACCCCCGCCACACCTTCCGAGGAATCATGTGCGAACATGCAATCATGCACCCCGGAACCCTTCTTGCCAACCAACTTACTGCGGATAACATTAACTCGAGAAGTACTCGTCGACCAATGGTCACCAAATCATTGCCCCCAAGATGCACTATGATTACAGATGGCGGTGACCTCGTCTGCTCTAACAATTCCCTCCATGAAACTTTGAAACTGGTCAATACAGAGCCCGCCCCTTCCGAGGAAGGTCACCCTGTACCCGTATTCCCCAGCCACGTGAATCATGTCACCTGCTTTGAATACGTCTGCGGCGCGCCTCACGTATGAGTGGCCAACGACCCACACCACTCTTTCCTCAGCCGGTGATCTTTGACCGCTGGTCCCCAGGTGTCGGGTCAACTGCACAGTCCGCCCCGCAAAGCCTGCTCGCGAAACTTTAAACCAAACAGAAAACAAGAAGCGTGAGTGCATGACATTAGCTTCACAACATGTGCAACCGCACATACCTTTTATAACAATTCGAGGACCAACGCCCCAACTGTTTCACCTTTTCAACACTCAGACCCCTGGCTGTAGCCTCTGTAGCAGCCCCTATCCGGAAGGAATGGGTCCCAAAATCGTTCGGGTTCAAGCCCGCTGCCGCGATTGCCATTGTTAACACCCGCTGAAACTGAAACCTAGTCAGTGGGGTGGCGTCGGTGTGCCTCAGCAAGCTTCCCCCCCATGCTGCCGCCCTCTGCGCTAAATAGTCCTCCACGCATTTCACCGGGCACATGGGAGATCCCGGAATCCGCTGGACTACCACACTGTCCCCGATCCCTCCCTGATCGGTCTTGGACCTGGCTATGGAGACTACCATTGTCTCCCCCTTAATTTGAATGTGTTCTCGACACAGACCTCCCCCAGTATCCTGCTTGTTCCTTGCTACCAGTTCGCTTACCCGCATAGCCCCATGGAATGCTAATGCAAAAGCGGCCCGGAACAGCACCGTCTCTGATTGAGATGCACATGTCGCACGGAGTACGGACATTAACAGGGACAACCTTGCTAGACCTATCGGGTGCCTCACATCCACTCTACGCCCCTCAAGGCGTTGCCACCCACGCAGTGCCTTCTGTACGAGAAAGGACGATGTGGGGTCTTGGATGCCATGAGCCCGCGCCATGAAGGAAATGGCGGCCCGGTGCCTATTGGCTGTAGCCACTGATCTGCCTGCCTGATGTAATGATACCAGAAATTTCAGGACATACTCCTCCTGCCCCCACTGCTCCCCTCTAGCTGAACCCAAAAATGACCAATAGGAACGGAACGCTCCTTCATATGCCTTCCTTGTCCTGGGTGCTAGACTCTCTCCCACGAGGTTTTGTAATCCGGGGCACCGAGAGACTAGAGAGCTTCGGGAAATGGTGCCGCCACCAAGTCCGCTGAGGGCAGAAAACCCCGGAAGGCCTGCATATGATACATAGCAGGACAATTTCTTTCAGCAATCTCAAAATCCATTTGCAGCGCGCTGCCTGATTATTGATACATTCAACCACGGTCATATTATCAGACCAGAACACCACAGAGCGATCACGAAACCCCTCTGGCCATGTTTTCAAAGCCACCAGAATGGGGAACAGCTCAAGAAACCCAATGTTACCTGTGAGCCCATCATCGTGCCACCACGCCGGCCATGTTCGTGCCGACCATTGATTACCAAATATGGCGCCAAACCCCACACTCCCTGCCGAGTCGGTCCACAACCCCAGCTCTTCGGAGGAAACTGGCGGTTTGTTCCATACGACGCGACCGTTGAAGTCCGCCAGAAATGCCAGCCATATGCGCATATCCTGGCGAACCTCTGCTGACTGTCTTGTGCGGTGGTGCCCTTCCTTGAGGCCAACCATGGCTTTTGCGATAGAGCGGGAAAAGGGGCGAGCCATCGGTATCACTCTAAGGGCAAAGTTAAGCTGACCCACAGCTTGTTGCAACTGATGGAGAGTTACTTTTCTCTCGCCGAGGCACATTTCAAGCGAGGCCTTAAATTTCATTACCTTCTCCTCGGGCAAACGGAAGCACCCTTCTACAGAGTCGAGCTCAATTCCCAGAAACTCGAGTGTAGTAGATGGCCCCACTGTTTTGCCTGGTGCCAGCGGCACGCCAAATTGTTTAATGAGATTACAGAATTCCCTCAAAGCCTGTGCACATTCCGTGTCCCCGGCTGCCCCCAGAAACAGAAAATCATCAAGGTAATGCATGACCAGTGTAAAACCCATGGCTCTGGTAAAAGCCCATTGCAAAAAAGTACTGAACTTCTCAAAATACGCACAAGAGATGGAGCAACCCATCGGCATACACTTATCCATGTAGTAGCGTCCTTGAAACACAAAACCCAAGAGACGCTGATCCTGTGGGTGTACCGGGAGCAACCGGAAAGCTGACTCGATATCTGATTTAGCCATCAGCGCTCCGGGCCCCAGGCGATTAAAAATGGCGACGGCCTCATCAAAGGATGCATACCGCACCGAACAAACTCCCGGGTCAATCGCATCGTTCACCGAAAGACCCCTAGGAGCGGACAAATTGTGGATTAACCTAAACTCACCTGGGTCCTTCTTGGGGACTACTCCCAACGGTGAACAAACAAAGTTAACAACTGGCGGGTTCCCATACGGTCCCGCTACCCGACCTCGGGCCACCTCCTTTGCAATCTTTGCCTGTACCACCGCCATATTTTGTTGAACCGATAGTTGGTTCTTACACTGTGCTTCCCCCCGAAAATCCCCCGCCGGGATGCGGAAACCATATGAGAAACCGTCTCGCAACACCCCGGCGGAGACATGATCAGGGTATTCGTTCAGCCAAGGGATCATTGCCATGATGTCAACTGGAGTAGGTAACGGTGCCCCTCGTCGATATTAGACCTGTTTGGCCCCTCCTCTACCTCCTGTATCACCATTCTTTGCTCTGCACGCACTCTCGGGGTGTGAGGACTGTCCGCACCCTGCACACTCATGCCTGAACTTGCATGTCCCATGTGGCCTAGTGCACTTGCCCCTGTTAAAGCTCCAACAGACCCCTTTTCTACCCGAGCTTCCATTATTCTTTGTGTGCTGATCACTGTTGGCACCCGCCCGAAAGGGCGCCACCAAAGAATGGCGGGAAGGCTCAGCCCCATTCCCGCCAAAAGAAGACGACTTCGCCGTGTTCGGCATAACCTGTTTCTACCAGGAAATGGAGTCGAAACAATCCCACGTCAGGGATGAGTCGTGCTCCTTGGCCTTACGAAATTTGTTATCATAACCAAACCATTGATTGCCTTCATACGTTTCATAGAATTCCATAATACGTGTCTGGTAACAAGCTAATTCCGACAATACTTCAGGCCTACGTTCCCCCATAATTGCAGTGAACATTCCAAACGCCCTGGCCCAATTAGCGATCGTTTCATCTACTCTGAAACCCGCCATCTTTGCACGCCATACACTCGGATGTAACAACTCCTTCTGATTTTTAACGTGCTCTATCTCATAGTGATCGGTTAACAATGAAAACATGTTCACATATTTATCTGCCCAAATCCTTTCTTTCACATCCATCGGGATATGTTGAACCACCTTTTCCCTCCTTGAGGGTAACGATCCCTCCCCCGCCATTGGCAACGGCTGCTTACCCGAACAATTAGCCGGGACTGTTGTCGCTGCTGTTCCAACGCTCGATGCCGGTTGTTCCGAGGGAACCTGCGGGGAAACAAGAGGACAAGGTGCCTTCGCAGCATCTCTCGATAGCCGCAACTGCTTCATTATCGACCTGGCCTCCTCGGCCGTGGCACCCTCGCTGTCCCTGCCCAACCATGCCGCTAACTGGGCGGCCAGCTCAGGAGGCATATCCCCCTCGTCAACAGGTGTGACTACTACAGGGATCGGTTGTCCCGCGTTCGGGATCGGAACTGGGGCCTCGACCGGACTGACCGGGCTCGCTGGAGGCGATTCGGGAACCGGAGCCTCCCCTCCTGCCGCCCTATTCCTGGCCCTTTTACCTCTCCCGGCAGGGACTACTCCCGGCAATGCTGGTCCGATGACTTTTTTCGGACTAACCGTACCATTCATTGCCGCCATCTGCTTCTTCATGTTTGCCATGTCCTTTACCAGCATGCGAAGCATCTGTTCAGTCCCAACCTTCTTTCCGACCTTCTTGCCAGGCATCGTCCACGGATATTCGACTCGAGGTCCTGGATCAAAGCTTCGAAATCACTGAAAGGAAAAACACAAAATTACACGTTCTCAAAATTGGCTCTTTGTTCCGTCTCGGGCTCACGTGCAACGAGGAGGTGCAGCTTCCAAGCACAGGAACAAGAGGATGCTTCCTTGGATTGTTGCTCCTTTTATTCTTCTTTGGGAGGGCGTGGACCTTCCTCCGACCGCCTACGGGGCGTGGCCGACGGCGTAGGTGTCTAGGACAACCCCTCTTGGGCGGGAAAAGGCGCGCCCCGGCTACACCACTTCGGGCATACCAGCCGTGACACGCCCCCCGCCCAAAATGGTTTCCCGGGGGGATCGGGGCACCCGACCATACGTTGGGGGGGACCGAGTGGTCGCCCCTTTCCATTCTAGTCCAGTATACCAAAATGTACTGTATCATAGTAGAATTTACAACACTATCTTCCACTATATTGTACCACACTCCACTATATAAAACTTCACTACTGAACAGTAAAATGTGCCAATATTACGTATTTGTTAGTAACATTACAAAAACCATTAAAATTCACACAAAAAAACTAAAGTTAAATATAAGTTATAAAAGGGGAAACTTTCTTTATGTTTAATATATAAACCCATTTTAAATTACACAAACATTAGACACTATACAGTTATAGCTTACATTTATTATTTAGGCAGCACTTTCAGAAGAATGTGGCATACTTAAAACTCACATTTCAATTTACGCACCACCTTAAAATTCACTTAACTCACCTCGATACACAGGCTGCTCACCTCACTCACCACATTGCATTAATTATAACTCGCCGCTTCTCCATCCACCACCTATACCCTTGGGTATTACATACGATAGAGCATGTGAAATCACTGCATTAATAGCAACACTTATGGCATGTGAAATTAAATGATTTTCCGGAACTCACTGCATGGTACAGTGGTGAGTTATAGTTAATGTAGTGTGGCGAGTGAGAAGACTGTGTACAGAGGTTCACAAGTTATGTGAATTCTAAGGTGGTGCGTAAGTTGAATTGTGAGTTATACCCTACTCCACTGTACACCGCTCCATTCTATGCCACACCACTGTACACCACTTTACTCTATTCCACTGTATCCCAGACCACTGTACTACTTTCCACTCTACTCCACTCTACTCTACGATAGTTCACTGTACAACACTCTTGTCCACGCTGATGTACCAGACTCCACTTCGTGACACTCCACTCGATAACAGTGAACTTTACAACTTAAAAACATTTTATTAAAAGTAAGTAAAACATTGAAATTTATTGAAAAAACCAAAGGTTGAACTTTTGTTATAGTTAGGAAAACTAAATATATTCTTCCTATACAAGCCAAACTTAAAATACACAAACATTAGAAATTCTTAAGCTTTAGTTATGCCTTACATACGTAATTTGCACACCATCTTTCTTTAATATTACTTTATTTATTGTTTATGTACGTAGGTTAAAGTACACAAACATTTTAATTTCCCAATTGATACTTATACCTTTAATTTATAATTTACGCAACACCTTCAAATTATTATAATGTGCGCCATACATACACAGTCTATTCAACTTGGTAGCCACACTACATTAACTACAACTCACCACTCTCTCATGCCCTGTTTTCTCACAGAAGATTTGAATGTGATGTCATAACTGTTTCTTTAAATACTATTATTTAACATAGTACAAGTGAGATAATATGAAATGGTATAAACAGTTAATGTAGTGTGGCTATCAAGTTGATTAGACTATGTATGGAGATGCATGAGTTATATTTAATTGGAAGGTGTTGCATAAATTGTAAATTAAAGGTATGATTATACATACAGAATTCAATCGATCACTATTTGTATACTTTAGTATGTCACCCTAAGTGAGGCAGTTTTACCCAGACGTGGGTCCCGTTAACACTGTCTCATTGGAACCAACCTACACCCGGCTGATGAGCCCATAACAAGTGGGGAGCCCAGTCGTAGGTTGCTTGTGTTCTGGTTCAGGGAGGACCTGTCTTTGCAGTTCAAGCATGACCTTTCCCATTGTAATAGGAACAAGACTGATTTGCATTTGGCTGGATCAAAACTGAGGTGGCATGGTGTGCCAAATAACGATGGACTGGGATGTGGCCATGAGTGATTACCAGTGGCTGAGAAAAATTCAAGCTTTCCATCCATCATTTTTGTATACTATAGTAAACCGAATTCCTTGGGCATGCATACAATGTAGAAATGGGCTCATTATGACCTTGGTTGGCTTGTGTTAGGATTAAACATTTGGAATATGCTTTAGATTAGGTTCTAAAGTGCCAGTTGAGTGCTGCCAGTTCAGACACATAGTCATTATCCCAGCCACTCTTTAGGAGAGTGAGGTACAGTTTGTGTATTTCTACACTGGCAAACTGGAATAGTATGGACTGTTTAGTAGTCACATTAATGTCTTTTGTTGCCGAGGAATATCTCTCTAGACATGTCAACCACACTTTCCCCATCTGGCCAAAGGAGGAAGGAGCTGAGATTATATCAGATGGCAAAATAGCTTCAGCTGCATTCTGTAGCATGGCTGAAACTTCGTGGGGTGACTTTGTGGCAGCGTTAAGGTAGTATCAGTGAAGGTGCAACAAAGGCTCTGGGCTCAGTGTGGGATGGCTCAAATTAACTGATGGGTGAGGGCTCGCGATACATCTTGTGTGCCCAATGTGTAATCAGTAACACAGCCTACAACAGTAATCATAGGACACACAGAATTGCATACTGAAGTAAGCTCAGGACTTGCACATCCCTAAAGTTCCTTGATGTTAGGATATGCAGTCAGGGCTGGACCTAAATCAGTTTGACAAGGACAGCGCCCTGGGCGGAAAGTAAATTTAGCATTTGTTGTGGGGACAGGGGTCATTGCAGTGTGATGTCAAGAGGTGTGAAGCAGATGGGAGGAAGGCAGGGGGTTGATGGGCTGCTAGTAATTATGCTGAGGTGCATTAAGGGCCATTTACGTTTTTACCGGCACCCGATTGAGACCAAGGGGGAAGGACGAGCTGCTTTTTTTATGACATTAAGACAGGCAGCTCCCTGTTGCGCCCTGGGCCCAGCTTCTTTTGCCTGCAGCAGTTTTGCAAAATTACCAGCAGCGGTGTCTTCGCGTTTTTAGCAACAGTGAGCATCTCTGGAGGTGATCGCCATACTAGTGCAGTCCTAGAGGGCGGAGCCATTTGGAGCTAACGTTTGTGGTATATAAACAGAGGCGATCAGTGATGTCCATGGCAGGGCTTTAAGTGGGATGAAAAAACTGGGGGGTCCCTCAAAGGGGTGTGTCCAGTGCAATTAGGGGCGTGGCTTTAAAACACTTGCTAAAAATCTGTGTATAGCATAGTGTGCTGCCCGACTTGTATTTTGGTGTTTCTGTCATTGCATCCAGATATGTGAGACAAGTAACATCATACCTACAAAAAGTAAGGACTATTGGCTTTGTCAATGGTTATTAGTTGCAAGGGATAAATAAGCTGCAACTATGGCTCGTTACATATAATATTGAAAAAGCTTTCAATTAAAGCCCTGGTGACCCTACCACAATGTTGCTGCTCTTGCGTTTTCAGAAAGAGAAGGGAAATCCAGAAAGAAAATGACTCTCATTAAAGGATTTCCCTTCCCCCACAACGCTCACCTGGCATTCCGTCATGCTGTAACTTCTCCACTAGTGAGAAGTGAGCAGTGTGGGCAGCGCACATCGATGTGCTAGCTGGCTCGAAACAGGTCTCTATCGGCTGTTTTGCGCCCTGGCACTTTTGTTCTGACTGCAGTGACAGCAAACTGCAGTCCGGTAAAAAAAACGGAGAGCCTGTGCCAGGGCTCAAAACAGAGCCCGATAGAGACCCGTTTCGAGGCCCCCTTTAAAAAACTGCCGGTGCTCAGACCCCTTGAGACCCGGCCCACTTAAAGCCCTGGTCCATGGACACATCAACCCGGGGAATCAGGGGACTCGCTGGACTAATTGTCACTGCTCACAGACGCCTGTAAAAGGATGCAATGAAATGGAGACGAGAGGGACGCCCTCTTCACAAGCCCCAGGCGTGGGGCAGTGTGTAAGCTGCAAGAGCCCTACTGGCAACAGGACTTCGGTGACCGCAGTGGTGAAAGGTGTGTGGCCAACAGCCTCATCGTCAGTGTAAAGTCAATGGTTTGGGGAGACACCAGGCCTAGTTTACAAGGCACACCACAGTAACACAGCCTCAGCCATGGCACAGGGCTCATTGCGCCCTGCCTGGCGCACGCGCAGCCTGCTAATTTAATTTACTCCCGAATCACTAGTGTAAAATCAACAATTACATATCCTTAGGGGGTTCAGCACCAGGCCCGGCCGCCTCAAGCTGATCAGACTCAATGCGGCTTCTTTTTTGTTAGGACAGCTCTTCAAGTATCCACTGAATTAAGATTCCGTCTGAAACACTGGAACTGGCTGTGCATTTCTGCTCTCTCACAGTGTAATTTTCATATTTTATCTCTTTATCTGAGGCCCTACAATTATAACTGTTTGAGTGTAAGCTTGGAACCGCATTTATTTATTAGCCCAAAGCAATCTTATTTCTGAAATAATAAAAATGGTCTGCCTGCAGAGACAGAATGCTCATCAAAAAATACCTTCCTAAAACAAGCAAAGGAATGCAACGATCAAGCGTGCCAAGATCTAGAATGTCAACTACAAGTGAACTCAAACAAAAATGCAGCTTTTTGATATCAGTGCAATTCTCCCCCAGAGCAGTATTATTGGATGTCACCTTGTGTTTGGCTTTCGCGGTGTCATCTCTGGAGATAAGAGGCACTCAGCCTACACTGAAAAATAGCCAGTCGCGTGAATATCATGCTGGCTACAGTAGCAGACATGTAAACAGTGATAAAAATGTAAACAGCGAGCATTAGAAAAATAAACAAAGGGGATATTTTAAATTCCCATTTAAATTCCGATGTTTACCATATTGAAGCTGCATGTGCTGAACAAAAATAGTTTTGAAAGGGCAATTGTAGGTTGAGCGCAGTTCTTTACAAAAAAAAAAGAAAAAGTAAAAAAACAAAGGCTAAACCATTTGAGGATCTAGAAGGCTGAATTTTCACTCATACTTGAAAGCGTGAATTTATATACTGCCACTTATGGTACCAGGCTGCACCACGCCAAGCGAGATATTGATATTTGACTCTGTTTGGTGATGTTTTAAAACACATCTATATACCGCTTCAGGTGCCTGGAGAAGGCTTATATTGACAGGCCACCACACCACACATCTTTGTCCACAAACCTAACCTTTACTTAAAATAAAAACAGTGCATGGGCTCAAAGTTTTTCTTAGAAGCGTGTTTCCAATGCGGTCAAACGTCAGGAATGCAAACTATCTAGTTCCAAGCCTGCCCAGACTTGATTTCACATTATGACTCTTTACTCCACCATAGTACATTAGTATCCCTTTATCACACTCTTACAGGTGGTTTTTGCCTTTGTCAATGTTTACCAATATTTCTCTTCTGCTTGCTACCTTTTCTGTTTTTTCATTTTTCTTACTCTGGATCGTAGTTTGATGAGGGAAAATAACCTCTGCCCCCAAAATGCAATATTGAGGTTCCACCACCTGCAGCCACCGCCACACATGTGCTCCCTTTAAAGGGCAAGTTTTACACGCCTTCCTAAAGCTAAGGGAATGGTTGATAACCTGGGTGCAAGGATCAGGGCATTCCAAAGTGGACTTTGTAAAATGTTAGTGGCTCAAACTCATCTGGACCATTAATCTCAGCTGTCTTCATAAGACACTATGGCCTTCTCCCAGAACCAACAATAGCAGCTTGCCTATTTACCACTCAGATTATAGATTAAAATTGGGTAAGCATTTACCCTGCTTTTAGCCCATCATAAATCAAGTTCTCAATCACTCAAAAATAGTGCCTGACAAAATTGCGCTCCTTTATGCAAAAGAAATACAGTACAAAATAGGATGTTGCAAAGCATTCGGTTTTCATTGCCTGATGATTTTAAGTGCAGATGGAGAGCGTCTGTGGAATGCTTTTTAGTAATAAATACACAATGATATTGCAGGTCGATGAAAAAAACACCACTGAGCGAATGCAGACAGTTAGATATATTCTAAATAAGTGTGTCTTTTTTCACAGATGTTATCAAATGTTCCTTACAAAGATCACACTGATTCTAGATTATGTGAATTATTAGTACATCTACAAAGCGCAAAATGTCTCTACACCAGCAACCTGACCTGTAAAGTTCTTTATACTTGGGGAGGGAAGTTACTTTTGGTTCCTTGACTTGTAGAAGTGACAAAGGCCACTGCTTGTTTATAGCCAGCAAAGAGGTACCTGTGTCCCACACCACACCTATAAGTCTCTGATATGGTAACAAGCTTGGATCAAAAGGATCCATTACAGCTAAAGCCATTATGCTCTCACAGAGGCCACCATTTTTTTACATTGACTCACACAATATATCTCGAGCTGGCAGGAAATCACTTCTGTAATGTAGTAGATTTATTAAGATGGGCTCTTTGCCCAAAACCCACACTGTTGAGATTGAGCTAGCTGTCTCAGATGTTACATGAACTTTAGCATTCTTCTTGAAATTAGAGTTCCTTGGTGTTTGTGTATTGTAATTGTCAAACAGGTCTCAGCATTGCTTTCAACCATTAACATATATCCCATATTAAGTCGATTTTGCCATGTGCACGTTCAGTTTCAAATCTAATACAAATATAAAAGATCACATTTGTCAATGCAACAGATGATTACAATTGTGCTGGTAAAAATAATTGGGAAAAATCATGTTTTAACATAACTTTAAAAATGTTTTAAAAATATTATTTTTAAATGCTGGAAGAAGAAGATTTCTATTTATAAACACTTCTCTGAATAAAACATATAAAGGGTTCAGAAGAATGTTAAAATTGATTAAGAGATCACCAATTTCTTTTTATAAAGGAATCTTCATGTTTACAAATAAAAAGAAGAGTAAAATGCACAGAACTATATATTCAAAATAACTATGTAAAATTAAAAGTGAAAGGATTGTCATTTTTTCCCAAACAGTTGCCTCAAATTCTCAAGAAACTAAGGGATATATTCACAACGAGCTATCGCTGAATTAACAGCACTTTTGCGCAGCCAAATTCGAGATAAAATTACCCCACCATTCACAAGCTGATGTAAACAGCAGACATTGTCAGTTTTCCCTCGATAACTGCCCCAAAACCTAACACCACAGTGGACACCACCGACTAACCCTAATGAGAAGCAGAGTAGGTGTTTCCGTGCAAAAACACACGAAAAAACATCATCACTTTCACAACGACCTGACAGATCTGCGAAGCGAACCAAAAACAGGCGATAAGCCGCGGTAGCCGCAGGTATTTAACACCTGCCTCAAGCAGGTGTAAAGAAGGACGACTACCTGCAGTAGGCAACGGAAACCCGCACACAGCCACACCCGAAGAACACATGACGCCATGGAGCTACTCATCATGCCTTTCGGAGCCCCAATAGGGCCACAACACCCACCTCCAGCACCCCCTGGACCGCTACCACCCCAGGACACAGACCCGCCCTCACCGAGGCAGTACAGAGTAAGACAGCAGACCTACTGAAAACACACCACTCTCACAGACCTAACGCCTAAGGAAGTCATTGCTTACTACAAGCTCAAGATGACAACCATCAACCACATCATGACCCATATCGCCCACAGGCTGATGGTCCCAACAATGAGGAGAACCAACATCCCTACGCAGACCAAGGTGCTGGCTGCGCTGCACATGTTGGCCTCTGGCCCGTTTCTTTGCTCCCAGACTCTGGAATACGCTCCCCAGTGAGCTTAAGGGGATCTCTTCCCATATCTTGTTTCGCAAAGCTCTCAGGACCTGGCTATTTCAAAAAGCATATCTGTAACTTTTTCCTTGGTGACTCTTGAGTTCTTGAGCTCTCTTTTTACCATCCTTTAGCGCCTTGATGCCTACGGGTTAAGTTGCGATTTATAAGTCCCCATTAATAATAATAATAATAATGGTACCTTCCAACCAACAATTGCCAGAGTCGGAGGGGTCTCACAGCCAGCCCTATCTAAGTTCCTCACACCTGTCCTGGATGCCATCCTCAGCTTCATACCCCAGTACCTTCACTTCCCCAACACTGCGCAGGAACAGCTGGAGACCAAGCAAAGCTTCTAAGCCACAGCCAGATTCCCGTCCGTGTTGGGGGCAATTGACTGCACACATGCCCCACTTGTGCCCCCTGCGGACACTGCACACCACTACCGCAACAGAAAGCACATGCATTCCATCAATGTGCAGGCAATAGTGGACCGCCAGGGACTAATCGCCAATGTTGTTGCAAACTACCCACGCAGAGTGCATGATTCCTTCATCAACCAACGCTTCCAGGATGGCACATATGGAACGGGACTGCTTGTTGGTAAGTACCAAATCAACATACCACACATCCCAAAGCCTCAAACGCACAAAGCACAACTGTGGGGATGCACACGTGGCCAAACAACATTCAACATGTCAAAACACAGGACCACCTAACTGACACGAACGCATCGCTCCATAGTCATCCTGGCCTACCCCTGCACCCAATACAGAAATTTTATGGTACTCCACAGTTGATGTACTTTGTTCTCTGCCATTTCCCGTATGCTGCTCTTGTCCTTTTTCCTGTATTGCGCGTGAGTATTGCTGCCCTCACGTTGCTTATCGCTGTTTGCTCATCGAGCTTTGGCCCATCGCAGGATTTTTCACGTTGGGGTTTGTGTTTTTATCCCCATCGAGGTGGTTGTATCGCGTACATTGGCTGCGGTGTTGGCATACAATCGAATGCTACCGCCTTTTTTATTGTGGTCTGACTAAAATTTCTGATTGCTCTTCTAATCTGTTCCCTGACATAATAACAAAAACATAAATATTGCACAACAGAAATATGGTGTCAAAAATATGAATCACAGAAAGCAATTTTCCTATACATATAAAGGTATGCACAAAAAGCGTAAAACAATATATATATATAATTTTACAGTAATATCGAAATTATATACTAAAATATCGTTTTTAATATGTATATATTTAAAAACAGTACATCTTAAATAATCAACAATATAAGGTCAATTACTTATGTTTAAATAATATTAAATATATTCTTATTTAAGTGTACATTTATATACACATATCTAATGTAAACCTATTATAGAAAATATTAATTTGAATTTATATTATAATTTTCAATTCATTTTTAAATGTAATATTACAAGTATATATATATATATATATATATATATATATATATATATATATATATATATATAGGTACACAGACAAAATATCGATTTTTAAATATCGATATACAAAAATATCGAAGTTTAAATATCGATGGGACAAAATATCGAAGGTAAGTAATATCGACAGTCTTAATATCGATATTGGTATGATATCAGTAATATCGAAGTTGTAAATATCGATGTCAATAATATCGAAATTAATAACTTTGATGTTACTAATATCAATTTTTAAATTAATTTAGTGTATATTATATTGTATTTATTATGTTTTATTATTTATTTTTAATGTAATTTAATTAAATATTGTCTTTTACTACTGTAGCGGGTTGTGGGTTTATAGGGGAATAGGGTGGGAAGTAATTTAATTATGTTAAATTAATTATTAATTAGTAGGAATTATTAATTAATTAATTGAGAATTAATTTTTAATTATTTTTAATTAATTGATTAATTGATAAATATGTTCTGTAGCGGGTTCTGGGTTTATAGGGGAATAGGGTGGGAAGTCATTTAATAATAATTAATTAATTGATATATGTTTGTACATATTTTAATTAATAATTAATTGGTAATTAATTTCTATTAATTAGTTAATTAATTAATATAATTTTTTACATGTTTATAATTATTAATTTGTTGGTAATTAATTAATATTAATTATTTAATGACATTAATTATAGTAATTTTTATATATAATTTATTGTTATTCTTAATTAATTAATTGGGAAAAATAATATTAATTATTAAATTAAATTAATTACAGCAAATGTGCTAATATATTTACTTTATTGTTATTGTTAATTAATAATTAATTGGTAATTAAATAATATTAATTCATTTTGGGTAAAGGGGTATTTTTAGGGTTCAGGGTCAGTTTTCAGTGCATGGGTAAAGGGGTATTTTTAGGGTTCAGGGTCAGTTTTCAGTTTTTGGGTAAAGGGGTATTTTTAGGGTTCAGGGTCAGTTTTCAGTTTTTGGGTAAAGGGGTATTTTTAGGGTTTTGGGTCAGTTTTCAGTTTTTGGGTAAAGGGGTATTTTTAGGGTTCTGGGTCAGTTTTCAGTTCATGGGTAAAGGGGTATTTTTAGGGTTCAGGGTCAGTTTTCAGTTTTTGGGTAAAGGGGTATTTTTAGGGTTTAGGGTCAGTTTTCAGCTTTTGGGTAAAGGGGTATTTTTAGGGTTCAGGGTCAGTTTTCAGTTTTTGGGTAAAGGGGTATTTTTAGGGTTCAGGGTCAGTTTTCAGTTTTTGGGTAAAAGGGTATTTTTAGGGTTCTGGGTCAGTTTTGTGTTTTTGGGGTACAGGGATATTTTTAGCGTTCAGGGTCAGTTTTGGGTTTTTGGGGTACAGGCGTACAGGGTAAAAACAAAAAAATATTACATTAAATCAAATAAATTAGATGAAAAAATCTAAAATTACTTTACATTTTTAAGTGTTTTATTTATTTTAAATGTATATGTATTAGTTTTAATTTTGTTTTAATATTTTTATTTAATAGTTGTAAAATTATATGTATTTAAAAATTATTTTTACATTATTATTAATACATTTAAAAAAACGATATTTTTGATTCCGATATTTTTGTACTACGATATTATTTTTTCGATATTTTTGTACTTACCTTAATGAAGATAGGATTCCGATATTTCTAATTTAATTATACACAATAAGTAAACAATAGAAAGAAATACGTTTTACTAAAAATATCCTAATCATTTCATACATTTATATATGTAAAATGTAAACTTAAATTCATAAACACATAATAATATATATTTAAACAATATTAGCACAACTTTTAAACTCTATGAACGAATAATAAATATACTATTTGCCCTCCAATCCATGCAACAGTAGGGAAAGCTTTGGACTCAGGAGGGGTAAAATTGACTATTCCCACTCCAGTCTGTGCAACAGAAGAGAAAGTGTTGGACTCAGGAGGGGTAAAATTTACTATATCTACTATTCCCATTCCAGCCTGTGCAACAGTAGAGCGAGAGCAGTTCACTTCAAACAAATAACACATTTTAAGAACTCTTTTAAATACGCAAAAAAAATCTTAATATAAAAATTATGTCTCAATGTTAAACAAAAATTAAACAAACTACATAATTATTACAGTTATTAATAATTATTAGCAATTTTAAAAAATGTAATTAAAATACCACACTATAGGGCATGATTGCGATGTTGACCAGTGGTCGGAGGCTTTCCGACCGACATGGTAGGTTTAAACTATGACCGACATATTATGATGACAGCCGTCAGAGTTTAATCCAACATTGTTCCGACGGTCTCCAGGAGCCCATTGGTCAGTCAGAAAGCCCTCATAATCTCTTATGGATGGCGTTTCCGTAGTTGGACTTGTGATGTCGGTTTTCAACAGTCAATCTATGTTGGCCTTTCTGACATGGATTGACTATCGGAAACTGACTTTGGGGGCCCTTAACAGAACTCCCTTGTCCCCTGGCCCTCCACATTTGGCCATGGAGGGCATCTATGGTGCTCCCCTAAACAGGGGCCTGCCACATGGGGCAGGAATGTTTAAAACTTCTATTCTTCAAAGGGAGCTTGTGCTGCGGGGGGGTTTCAGCCCACTGCACAACCTTCCATTGAAAAATGGATGTTTGTGACTGCACCATGTGCGGTCGCATCCTAATTGCGCCGTCGACCTATGGTGGGGTGGTTTCTTCCCCAAAACGGTGACGGTCGGAGGCAAATCTGACCATAGACAATAAAAATTAAATTGAAATGCAAAAAGCCTAACACAATTTACTTATTAAGTAATAAAAGAAACAATTTTTAATAAATGAAAAAATAATTTTGAATATATTATTACTCAAATACCTTCCCACCTTATTCCTCTACAAACTAAACAACCCACAACTAAAATATAACCTAACAAATATAGATTCACAATTTACATAACAATTAATTAAATAATTAATTGATAATTAATTATCAATAAAATATTTCCTAATTAACTTCCCAACCTGTACCAATAAAAACCCAACAACCTGCACCTAAAATATATCTTAAAAATTCTAATAAATGCACAATATGCAAAATTAATTATCAATTAAACAATTGTTAATAAATAATTAATAATTATTCATTATTGTTAAGCTAGTTATACATAATTAACTTCTCACCCTTTACCCCTAAAAACCCAACAACCCACACCTCAAATATATCTTAAACAAGATAATAATTACATATTGTAAAAAACAAATTATCAATTAAATAATTGATAATTAAAAATGAATTATAAACTCATTATAATTAATTATCTTCCAACTATTTACACCTACCGACCCAACAACCCGCACCTAAAATATATTTTTAAAAATATCCTAATTACACAAGTTACATAATAAATTATGAATTAAATATTTATTATAAATGTAAAAATAATTATTAATTAATTATAGTTAATTCATATCCCACCATTTACCCTTACACACCCCACAATCAACTATGACACTAGAAATGACAATTAACAGTTAAATGAAAATTTAAAACAACTAAAAATGTTCAAACTATATGTAAAAACATTAACAATGATTATGCAAACAATTCATAACACATTCAATTAAAAGATAATAAAATACATAAAGATAATTAGAAAACATTATTTAAAACAATATTTTTGTAAACAATATTAACAACAGAGATATTGCTGACATTGATATTACCTTACAAAATCTATATTTTTTCAACAATATTCCTGCATCATGATATTTGTGTATCACGGTATTAAAAACTGTATATTTGTGTTCATTGATAGCAGCTTACTTTCCAATGCTCATTGGGGCACAGTTTATTCCAAGGAAGTAAAGCTCACACTGGTCCTGGATCATCAGTGCTGTTTCAATAAGCTTTACATCTCTGGAAGATGCACTATGTATCAGCATTCAAATACAAACTACATTTTACAGAGTCACTGTACTTTCTTTTTTCTTATTATTATCTCAGTTTCCAATACTTCCAAAAAATAGGATAACAACTCATCCTCTTTTATTATATGTTTTGTTTACATCAATTTCTTGTTAATAATAAATTTTCATGATCACTTTGCCTCGTTATACACAGCCAATTAGTTATACAGACAGCAGATTTCAATTAATTACCAAAAAGTACGTCCATGTCCCATTAAATGTCTTAGTGGCAATACATTGTTTTGCATATCAATTTTCCCTATTTTATACTTTCTGTAGTTTTTCTTTCCATACTGAAAAAGAGGGTGGGTTTTTCATTTACCAATTTGTGGCAATGACTGATCTTGCCACCAGCGCTGCAATATACCACCATCTTCTCGTTGATTTAAGTCTTATTCCCCAACTGAACCTTATTTCTTATTCATTTAAAAGTAGGATCTGGATCAATCCAGATGATTATAGATTGCATTATCTAGTTACAAATTTTACCTCAATAGTCTTGCAATTGAGGACACAGCCAAAACAGTTAAAACTAGTCCCCAATTCCCAAAAAAGTGGGCAGTCTCTAGAAAGGTTAGGGTTTCTCTTAGGTAAAGAGACAGGAGTGTAGTGCAAGTGCCACTGAGCAAATTCATTATTTTAAAGTTTGCCCTCCTACGGTTTTTGGAGTGTTGTCTTATGCATCCTTCTATATTGCATTATATTTTATAAAAGATGTTTTTTGTGCCTTTTTCTAGTAATTTGATCTTGCATTATGAATAGATTGATTTTAAGAGGTCAGATATGAAGCCCGGTATCCAAGTCCAAGAGGGAATATCTGTTCCTTAAAAAGGTGCATACCTACTTTTTAGTGCTTTCAATTTCAGAAATTGCTCATTTTGATTTTTGACTCCTTCATTTTCTATATGCGAACTGATAACAGCCTATGTGTGAATTAATGTTTCTCTGTACCACTTCCCATGCAATTATTCTGCTATTAATTAGCCAATTCCCTAGTTTGTACCCCATCTCCTTACCCACGTTTATGTTATTTATGTGTCATTTAATTTTGAATGCACGATAGAGCTAGTTCAACATGGATGGTACGTAACACCCACGTTTAATTTATTTATGTGTCATTTCATTTGGGAGGCATGATAGATCTAGTTCAGCATGTATGGTACGTAACTTTAAATAATGGAACAGTTCTTTAAGTCTTATATGGTACATGGAATGGAGTCAAAATCTCACTAGATTGGGAATCTGAATCCACTGCTTGTTTGGGTCAAGGATGCCCTTGACTAAACAAAAATGATCAAATACTAAATTTGAAGAAGTTGACTAGGGGTCATGTCAACAGGTAAAAGCAGTAGATAACCCGCTTGATTACATTTCCTAAAATCTGGCAAAGCAAGACTTCCTCCTTCTTTGGATAATTGTATTGTTTTTTAAGCTAGCTCAGCTGGACAGTTTCTCCAGAGAAAGAAGTAAAATCATTCCATCAATTTCTTTGAAAAAGATTTCATAGATTACGCAGGGAATGGTGGAAAACATAAAAACCAGTAATGTTAAAATATTCATTTTAATGATGTAAATTCTACCAATGATCATGGCTGGGAAGTTATAACATCCATCTAAAAGCTTCTGTATCTCTCCTTAAATAGGCAAAAAATGTCTTAATAACACTTCTATGTTTTCAATTATCTGTACACCTAAATACCTTATCACTGTTCTATTATAATTTTGCAACATAAATTATACTATATCTTGCAGTGACATATTAAACAGGAGAACCTCTATTTATTTTAGCCCTGTTTATTTTATACCCCCCAGTAGAATATTCTCCTATTCTCCTTAAAACTGAGACTTAATTGAGAAATGTTGTCTTTAATATTATATTATGGTCAATAGCGGAATGATATGAAAAACATTTGGGTGTAATATATGATGTATATTCTTTAATATTTTTTGAGATAAAAAGAAGGCTATGGAGGATATTGTTTGATGTCTGCCTGAAAAGTAGGTGAAATACCTCAGTGTAGCATTGGTTTTCCTCCAGTGATCCGTCAGTCCGAACTCCTCTTTAAAATTAAATAGTGCTTTGGCAAATCTGGATTTTCTCTCTTTACCGTCTGATCTAGAAGAATTTAGTGTCATGGATTTTACAAAGCTAAAGTCCACCCCCATTATTACCTCTAGAGGGAAATCTACTAGTACTATTGCTAACCAATAAACTGATTTAGGATCATTCTCAAAAGAGTAGTAATATGATACTAAGGAAGGTTTTTGTTGCATAACCATTATAGCTACTATAGCCCACCTCCCCACTTCATCGTATGCAGTTTTTTCTCCTGTCTCCTCAAGCTAGCAGGTTTTCAATAGAGTTGTCCCTCTGCGGCTAATAAAGGTTTGAGAGTTTCTAGTCGAACAAAGGTTAGTCAAAACAAATACTTATTTCGGGATCTGAGAATGTGAGTCTCATGTAATAAAATGAGTGAGGGATTTTGATTTCTAATGCAGTTGAACATTGCCTTCTTTCTTCTTAATATTCAGTCCGATAGCATTTACTCAAATTATTTTCATTTGTGTCATATCTCACTATCTTTCTATGTCCTTTGTTATTATTTTTTCAAACTATCGGAATGATGAACTTAATGTTCCTAACTCTGTTATTAATAGTTGTGTGTGGCTGTACCTTCATTAATTAAGAATCTACTAAGATATTTTCTCACAGTTGTATGTACCACAATCTCTCTCATCCAGATCTTCCGATTCTCCTTTCACCCCCTTTCACTCTCCTGTCCCACACCGCCTCCATATGTCCTTCCATGCTTGGCTGTCCCACTGTCACCAAAGAACCATAGCATCCCATGAGGGTGGAAGATCTTTACTCCCCTGTACTTTTACCATCATGAGAAAACAGCAAAATAATCTTGTCATATTTCTAAAGAAATATGCATAAACTGTAAATAAAGAATAAAAAGTGTTAATTTCATTTATCATTTAATAAAGTTTAACTGTATGCTGTATTGTTTTCTCTTTGGATTTCAGAGTTGTTTGTGCTAAATCAATGTCTGTGAAAATTCTAACGGTCCAAATTGCAAGCTTTGTCAATATTGTGGGTTGGAGCAAAACACCTTTGGCTTCAAAAAAGGGGTATCATCTGTTTAAATGTCCTTTATTTCCTTAACATCTCATCCGGCACATCTGAAAAAAATGTAATACTAAATTTGCTTCATTAATTAAATACTTTTTGCTTTACAGCAACGGACACAATTCTTTCTCTTAAAGTTTACATATACAGTCCTTGGACGAATGTTGTTTGGTTTGAAAGAAAATGGAAACCAGTGTTCTTAAGTTATTGTTAGATCTTCTTTCGTAGCACAAGGGTGCAAATGAGATGCTCAGTGACCTCTCTCAAAGGGTATTCCTGTTCCTGTTTGGGGGTACTGATGATTCTCAAGCTAGAATGTACTGATCTATTCTCTTGCTCTTCTATTCGGATTTTAATCAGTGAGATCTCATTGGAATAAATGTGGTTCATTTTGCAATATTATTTTATGAAGCTTCACAGTCTGACCCTCTATGTTGCAGGTCAAGACCTGATTAGTCAAACAATCAATTATTTCTGCAGATCTTCTTTCTGAATACCTAATGAAGATGCTAATATTGACTGGCTTGATTGAGGTTCTTTAATTTCATAGAGAAAAACCAAGGTGCAAATGTTCCCTCCCACTATTTGAGGCAGACATATATATATGTATATACATATATATGGCCGGGATGCCTGTCACCCCCTCCCAACACAATCCCCAAGGATGGGAAGACGGACGCAGTTCTGAACTTTTGGAAGGCGGGAGGGAGTCACCCTCCCCGCCGTATTTATTAAAATATGAAACAAAATTAAAACATTAAATAAAAGTTTCATAATCATGTACAATTTTCATTTATTACATTTCGATGAAGACATGTTCTTTGGCTAACCTTAACAAATCTCTAATACAAAGGTTTCCTAGCCGAGTCTAACATCCTGCAAATGCATACATTCTAAATTAAAATTGTACATCCTAGCATTAAGGGCCAACGGCAAGGTCTTAACCGGTGTCAGATCCCTTCTACCAAAAACTCTCGCCCTCACGGTGTGAGTGGCGGCCGCGCAGAGGACTGTACCCTCCTTGCCAACTCTAATTTCCCTTGTCTTGTCGGGGGCCCCCCTTTCCGCTCGATGCCATCTTAAAGGTCGTCCGAGCACCCGTGTGAGGTATCTGTAGGAAGGACAGCGTGGACTCCACCCCCACCCCCACACTCTCTATCACATCCGCCGTCGCGGATATCCGGGCCCCGGGAAATTTGTAGGAGGGGCATATAGCCGCCTCCTCCCCTGGAAGGGGCCTATGGCCGTCTCCCCTTAGGCGACCCATCCTTAGTGGGTGCCGCCTCCCAGTGGGAGGGGCCAATGGCCGCCTCCCCCCGGGCGCTCCCATCCATAGTGGGTGGCGCCCCCCCCTCTAGGGACCTTGAAATTACTGCTCACCGATCATGACCTTACCGCCCGACCAAAAAATAAATACGACATTTGTTCACCTATTAAGGAGGAAAATATCAGCCTACTTAATTGTATCAAACTGTTTACTCCTAGAAGAAAAAATTGTATCCTACTGACAGAAATCACATAATTATTTTAGACATTCATTCTCCTTCTATACGGAGGGAAAAAAGATGTTATCAGAGCAAAACTTTATTGCAGAACTAACATTGCCATAAGGGGCTGGTGGGTGGGTCAAAATTGCTCCTTGTTCTGTCGGGGGCTCACGAGCAACGAGTGGGTGCAGCCTTCCAAGCACAGGAACAAGAGGACGCTTCTTCGGATTCCCGCTCTCTTTATTCTTCTTCGGGAGGGCGTGTACCCTCCGCCGGTACGCCTACTGGGCGTGGCCATCGGTGTAGGTGTCTAGGACAACCCCTCTTGGGCAGGAAAAGGCGCGCCCCGGCTACGCCGCTTCGGGCATACCAGCCGAGACACGCCTCCCGCCCAAAATGGTTTCCCGGGAGGATCGGGGCACCCAACCATACGTTCGGGGGGACCGAGTGGTCGCCCCTTTCCATATGGCCGGGATGCCTGTCACCCCCTCCCAACACAATCCCCAAGGATGGGAAGACGGACGCATTTCTGAACTTTTGGAAGGCGGGAGGGAGTCACCCTCCCGGCCGTATTTATTAAAATATGAAACAAAGTTAAAACATTAAATAAAAGTTTCATAATCATGTACAATTTTCATTTATTACATTTCGATGAAGACATGTTCTTTGGCTAACCTTAACAAATCTGTAATACAAAGGTTTCCTAGCCGAGTCTAACATCCTGCAAATGCATACATTCTAAATTAAAATTGTACATCCTAGCATTAAGGGCCAACGGTAAGGTCTT
Organism: Lissotriton vulgaris; assembly: GCF_964263255.1. NCBI lineage: Eukaryota > Metazoa > Chordata > Amphibia > Caudata > Salamandridae > Lissotriton > Lissotriton vulgaris. The sequence continues at coordinate 1,276,780,227 of NC_141696.1, forward strand.
AACCGGTGTCAGATCCCTACTACCAAAAACTCTCGCCCTCACGGTGTGAGTGGCGGCCGCGCAGAGGACTGTACCCTCCTTGCCAACTCTAATTTCCCTTGTCTTGTCGGGCCCCCCTTTCCGCTCGACGCCATCTTAAAGGTCGTCCGAGCACCTGTGTGAGGTATCTGTAGGAAGGACAGCGTGGACTCCCCCCCCACCCCCACACTCTCTATCACATCTGCCGTCGCGGATATCCGGGCCCCGGGAAATTCGTAGGAGGGGCATATAGCCACCTCCTCCCCTGGAAGGGGCCTATGGCCCTCTCCCCTTAGGCGACCCATCCTTAGTGGGTGCCGCCTCCCAGTGGGAGGGGCCAATGGCCACCTCCTCCCGGGCGCTCCCATCCATAGTGGGTGGCGCCCCCCCTCTAGGGACCTTGAAATTACTGCTCACCGATCATGACCTTACCGCCACAGGCCGGATAGTTGACCGGCTATCCGCCCCCCCCCAAACTCCTCCTAAAGGTCATGCTTCCTCAAACCCCTTAGCCATGCTATGAAGTCTCCTATGAGTAAAGCATTCCCCTCCCGGGACAGGTGAACCCCATCATTCAGATACATGTGATCACCCCGAATACACCCATGAGGAATGCTATGCAACTGCGCCGAGCTAAACAATCTACCAATTTTGTTGTTAACTTTCTTCACCAAAGGGTTCAGTGCTGACACTGAAAGGCCCCCCCGCCACACCTTTCTGGGAATCATGTGGGACCAGGCAATCGTGCACCCCGGGATTCTTTTTGCCAACCAGCTAACGGCCGACAAAACTTGCTCGAGTAATACTCGTCTACCCAGTGTCACCAAGTCATTGCCCCCCAGGTGTACTATGACTACAGATGGCGGTGACCTCTGCCGCCCTAACAGACCCTCAACAAAAGATTTGAATTGGTCAATACAGAGCCTGCCCCTTCCATGGAAGGCCACTCTGTACCTGTATTCCCCAGCTGCGCGAGTCGCGTCACCTGTTTTGAATACGTCCCCGGCCCGCCTCACTTATGAGTGGCCCACGACCCAAACCACTCTCTCCTCAGACGGTGATCCATGACCGCTGGTCCCCTGGTACTGGGTCGACTGCAAATTCCGCCCCGCATGACATGCTCGCGAAACTGTAAATCAAACAGAAGACAAGAAGCGTGAGTGCATGTAACTTGACTTCACAACATGTGCAATCGCACATACCTTTTAAAACAATTCGAGGACCATCGTCCTAACTGTTTCACTTCCGCACTCTGACCCCTGGCTGTAGCCTCAGAAGCAGCCCCTATCCTAAAGGAGTGGGTCCTGAAATCGCACGGGTTCATGCCCGCCGCAGCGATTGTCAGCGCTAGCACCCTCTGGAACTGAAACCTCGTCAGTGGGGTGGCATCAATGTGCCTCAGCAAACCCCCCCCCCCCCATGTATCCGCCCTCAGTGCCAAGTATTCCTCTATACACATTATCGAGCACGTGGGGGACCCTCGCATGCGCTGGACAACAACACTGTTCCCCATAGCTCCCTGGTCAGTTTTGGACCTAGCTATCGTGACTACCATCGAATCACCCCTAATTAGGATGTGATCCCTGCACAAGCCTCCCTCCACATCTTTCTTATTCCTTGCGACCAGTTCGCTCACCCGCATAGCCCCATGAAACGCTAATGCGAAAGCTGCCCGGAACAGAACTGCTTCGAATTGGGAGAAGCATGTCGTGACTAGTTTTGCCATGAGTAGGGACAACCTTTCTAAGCCAATCGGGCGCCTCTCGTCTTGCTTGCGACCCTCGAGGCGCTGCCAGCCGCGAAGGGCTTTTTTCGCCAAAAAGGAACCTGTTGGGTCTTTGATGCCATGCACCTGCGCCATGAATGAAATGGCCGCCCTGTGTCTATTGGCCGTTGCCGCTGATCGGCCTTCTCTGTGCAGTGCTACCAGGAACCCCAGGAAGGACTCCTCCTGACCCCAGTTCTGACTCCCTGTCGGACCCAAAAATGTACAATAGGAACGAAACGCTCCTTCGTATGCCTTCCTCGTCCTGGGGGCTAAGCTTGCTGCCACGAGGTCTTGTAATCCGGGGCACCGATTAGCCAGAGTGCTTCGGGGAACGGTGCCGCCACTAGGTCCGCTGTAGGTAGATAACCCCTGAACGCCTGCATATGTGAACGAGAGAGTGCATCAGCCGCATGATTCAGTACACCCGGCACATGTTTCGCCCTGAACTGTACATTCAGTCTCATGCAAAGCAGCACAATTTCCTTCAGCAATCTCAAGATCCATTTGCAGCGTGCTGCCTGATTGTTAATGCACTCTACAACAGTCATATTATCAGACCAAAATACCACTGAACGGTCTCAGAACTAGTCTGGCCATGCCATCAGAGCAACAAAAATTGGGAATAGCTCAAGGAACCCTATGTTACCTGTGAGACCGCTGGTGTGCCACCACGTCGGCCATGTTTGCGCCGACCATCGATTACCAAAGATGGCGCCAAATCCCACGCTCCCCGCCGAGTCGGTCCACAAACCCAGCTCGTCCGAGGACGCTGGCGGCTTGTTCCACACTACTCGACCGTTGAAGTCCGCCAGGAATGCCAACCAAATGCGCATGTCCTGGCGAACCTCTGCAGACAGTCTCGTGCGGTGATGCCCTTCTTTGAGACCAACCATAGCTTGTGCAATAGAGCGTGAAAAGGGGCGGGCCATTGGTATCACTCTCAAGGCAAAGTTAAGCTGACCCACTGCTTGCTGTAACTGGTGCAGGGTCACTTTCGCCCTACCAAGGCAAAGTTCCAAGGAAGCCCTAAATTTTGATACCTTTCCCACTGGCAAACGGAAACATCCCTCCACAGAATCGAGCTCAATTCCTTGAAACTCCAGTGAAGTAGATGGTCCAACCGTCTTACCTGGTGCCAATGGCACTCCGAACTCCTTCATGAGGATGCAAAAATCCTGTAGCGCCTGAGCACATTTCGTGTCGCCGGCTGCTCCCAAGAACAGGAAGTCATCTAGGTAATGCATAACATGCCAATGCCCTGTGGCCTCGGTGAATGCCCACTCTAAAAAACAGCTGAATTTTTCAAAATAGGCACAAGAAATGGAGCAACCCATCGGCATGCATTTATCCATGTAATAACGTCCTTGGAACGCAAAACCTAGCAGACGCTGATCCTGTGGGTGTACCGGGAGCAACCGGAACGCTGATTCGATATCTGATTTCGCCATCAGCGCCCCGGGGCCCAGGCGATTTAACATGGTGACGGCATCATCGAACGATGCGTACCGCACCGAACAGACTTCCGGGTCAATAGCATTGTTTACTGAAAAACCCCTTGGAGCAGACAGATTATGGATCAGCCTAAATTCCCCCGGGTCCTTTTTGGGGACCACCCCTAATGGGGAACAGATGAAATCCGCCACTGGCGGGCGTTGAAAAGGCCCAGCCACTCGACCTAGGCTCACCTCTTTAGCGATTTTTCTCTCCACCACACCTGGATTATGCTGTGCCGAAAGCTGTTTTTTACAAAAAGGTTCCCCACGAAAATCCCCCGCCGGGATGTGGAAGCCATATAAGAATCCCTTCCTCAACACCCCAGCAGAGACATAATCAGGGTATTTGTTTAACCAAGGAGTCATAGCCATGAGATCAACGGGAGTAGGCAATTGTACACAACGATCCCCCTCAGTCTTGCTTGGACCCTCCTTTACCTACCGAGCCGCTATTTTTTGATCTGCATGAACTCTCCGGGTGAGAGGAATTCCCACAACCTGCACACGCGTGTTTGAACTTACATGCACCTTGCGGTCTGCTACAGTTGCCTCTATTGAAGCCCCAACAGACCCTCCGCTTTCCACCATTCCCGCCGGTTTTCGGCTGGTGATCGCCACCGGTGCCTGCTCGAAAGGGCACCGCGGGCTTCTGGCGGGAAACCCCCGACCCATTCCCACCTGGCGAGGAAGTCCTTGCCGCGCCAGGCAGGAGCTGCTTATGCCAAGAAATCGAGTCGAGGCAATCCCATGTCAGAGACAAATCATACTCTTTCGCTTTACGGAATTTCATGTCGTAACCTTTCCATTCATCCCCCTCATATGTTTCATAAAAATCCATTATACGTGCCTGATAACAAGACAGTTCGGGCAATACCTCAGGCTTACGTTCACCAATAATCGCAGTAAACATTGCAAAGGCCTTCGCCCAATTCGTTATTGTCTCATCCACCCTGAACTCCGCCATTTTGGCGCGCCAGACGCTCGGGTGCCACAAATCTGTCTGTGTTTTAGCATATTCCATCTCGCGATGGTCGGTTAACAACGAAAACATATTGACATACTTGTCTGCCCATATCCATTCTTTTGTGGCCATCGGGATATGTTGAACCACCCTCTCCCGCCTTGAGGGTAATGAGCCCTTCCCTGCCACTGGCAAGGCGAGCTTACCTGGTGCGGTCGTTGTTCCCGCCGTTTTCTCGAGACCAGCTGCCAGTCCTTCTGTTGTCGCCTGTGGGGAGACAAGAGGGAGATTCGCCTTTGCGGCATCTCCCGACTGCCGCAACTGCTGTATTAGTAGTTTGGCCTCTTTGGCCGTGTCTCCTGGCGCCGTAGCACCTCCTGCCTTCGGCCAACTGTGTGGCCAATTCAGGAGGCATATCCTCATCGTTAGCGGGCGTAATCACAACCGGAATCGGTTGACCCGTGTCAGGGGTTGGTACTGGCTCATCAGCTGGTATGGCAGGGATGACCGGGGGCACCTCAGGGACCGGAACCTCCCCTGCCCCCCCCCCCTTCTCTTAACCCGCTTCCCTCTACCCTCGGGGACGACTCCCGGCAATGCCGGGCCTATTACCTTCTTCGGGTTACCAGGCTTGTTCATTGCGGCCAGTTGTTTCTTGACATCCGCCAAATCCCGACCAAGCGCTGGGACTTTTCCGAAGCTTCGTTCCATTCTCGTCATTCTGGTTACCAACATGCGAAGCATCTGGTCAGTCTCGGAACCCTTTCCTGCCTTCTTGCCGGACATGGTTTAGCTTCTCAACTGTTAGTCGATCAACACGGTCCTGGATCCTTCGCTGTAAAGTCTCTGAAAGAGAAACACAAGAATTACAAGTTCTCAAAATTGCTCCTTGTTCCGTCGAGGGCTCACGAGCAACGAGTGGGTGCAGCCTTCCAAGCACAGGAACAAGAGGACGCTTCTTCGGATTCCCGCTCTCTTTATTCTTCTTCGGGAGGGTGTGTACCCTCCGCTGGTACGCCTACTGGGCGTGGCCATCGGTGTAGGTGTCTAGGACAACCCCTCTTGGGCGGGAAAAGGCACGCCCCGGCTACGCCGCTTCGGGCATACCAGCCGAGACACGCCTCCCGCCCAAAATGGTTTCCAGGGAGGATCGGTGCACCCAACCATACGTTCGGGGGGACCGAGTGGTCGCCCCTTTCCATAAATATATTTATAAATAAATATATCAACACATTTTAGTAAACAAACAATATGCAAACTACTTACTACATACTCACAAATACAAACACACTTCTGTTGTAAAGACTTGTGTGGTAAACGTAATTGCAATGTAATAAATGCATTGCAATTGCCTTTTGGGGTAAAAACCTTGTGGCAAAGACTGTTCCCCGTCTCAAACAGTAGGTCCTGCTCTCTCCAGTTCTTCCACATATCAATTGAGTGTTCTGAGGAGCTTGGGGAGAGGGGCAAGCTTTATTGGTTTTGCTAGCCAGTGAATGGGTGTGACTCCTGGACACTCCTTAACATATAGGAAAAAAGTTCCTAGGGGCAACACTTTTCACTTTGTTGCAGCACATCCTGTTTTCCTTACTGCAAATTATCCCAGAGTGCACTATTTTGAGGTAATTACAACATGGCAGAATCTTTCTTTCCCTGAAGGTAGCTTGACTGCTAGCCTGGGCTGTGTTTAGGGACATGAAAAATCCCCTCTATTCAGCTACACCAAACTGGTTTTGGAACCAGCTTCCCCTTCCACTGGGCTAGTGTCAAGCTGGTTACAGAGGGCATTGGAACAAAAGTGTTTCTCTTCCCTAGGTCTCCCTTCATTCTTAACTATGAATGGGTAGGCCTCACCTGGGTTCTCTTCAAGTTATTGAAGTTCCGTGACTCTCCCATCTGTCCTTTCTTTTCAGTCCTTATCGTATGCTTCAAACCCAGGTGTAAAAAGGCCTAAGCCATTGTTCTTGCTCTGGTAGCAGTTTTCACACCTTATTGGGTAAGCACTGGCAGGGCCAACTGACAGCAGGATAATGCTAAGAAGCCTATTGTAGGTTTAGACACTTAGGGCCTCATCGCTGTGGGCATGCGACTGACCAACACAACGTCGCTGGTGTCGCCACCCCATTATGATACAACTGCCATGCAGGCATTCGTAAAATGCCTTTTTCCACTGTGGATTCTGCTGCGGCCCAGAAAAGGGACACAACACAAGCTGCAGTAGAAAAATACATTTTTCAAACATCCTTGCACCCCCAGACCACTCGGTCCGACCGTCTGCATCGTAATGTGGCAGCCAGACAGATGGCCTGGATGTCGGAGGGACCACCTCTGACAGCCTATCAGTGGAGGTCCCCCCACTATAAAAATGAGCCCCTAAAAGTGGAATGTTTTTAAAAGTCACTTTTCCTAAATACTTGGTTATAATCTGACTTCACCATGTAATTGTTTGTTTAATAAAGATTAACATAGTGTTTTAATTATTCTAGTAGCTTGTCTCACATCAGAAATAGCAGGGTTTTGATTTTATTTTCAATTCTTACTTTTCTACAGTCTTTTAAAGTCAAAATAGTGTTTGTGGGATAGTCACTGAACATTGATTTCTTGCATGTATCACTTTCAAATACTAGACATTCCAACTTCAGGACGACAAGGCCTACTTAGGGGTAGTTTGAAAGTAGCACTCTTTCTTGTTACAGTGTTTTTTGACAGTTTTTCTTGCAAGTATAAAAGCAGCACACATCAGGCTGCACAGGTAGGCCTGCAGCAATGTTTTCTTTGTCAGCCCAGTTAATGTCACAGAATGTGCAACAGTTCACAAGTGGCATTTAACTTTCTATGCTATTGGCGTATTTTCGTATACCATATACTATAGCCTTTCTGGAAAGTTAAATATGCCCGTTAGGTATTAGCCAGAAAGGTCATGTTTTAAGAGTCAGAGCACATATGGTCCGGGATGCCCGCCACCCCTTCCACCACCAATCCCAATGGTAGGAGACAGACACAGTTAGAACTTTTGGAAGGCAGGGGGCCTCGCGACCCCCCCAGCTGTATTTTTTAAAACGTTTCATTTATCATGTACAAAATTCAACTTTCATTACACTTGATGAAGACAGGTATCCAGGCTAACCTTAACAAATCTCTAATACAAAGATTTTCCTAACCGAGTCTAACATCATGACATAATGCATTGCATATGAATTTTGTACATCCTATCGTTAGGGGCCAACGGCAAGGTCTTAACTGGTGTCAGATCCCTATCACCAAATTTCCGCCCTCACGTGTGAGTGGCGCATGCGTAGAGGGCTTTACCCTCTTAGCCAACTGTAACTTCCCTTGTCATGGGGGCCCCCTTTCACTCGGCGCCATCCTAAGGTCATCCAAGTTCCCGTGCGGGGTATCCGGAAGAAGGACAGCCCCGCCCTCTCTTCCGCCGGAGCGGATATCCGGCCCCCGGGATATTCATGGGAGGGGCATATAGCCATCTCCCCCTGGGAGGGGCCTATGGCCGTCTCCCCCTGGGTGATCCCATCTGTAATGGGTGCCGCCCCCCTGTGGGAGGGGCCAATGGCCGCCTCCCCCGGGCGCTCCCATCCATAATGGGTGGCGCCCCCACTAGGGACCTTGAAATCACTGCTCACCGATCATGACCTTACCGCCACAGGCCAGATAGTTGACCGACTATCTGGCCCCCCCACACCTCCTATAGGTCATGTCTCCACAATACCACTGACCAAGCTATCATGTCTCCTATCAATAAGTCATTCCCCACCCTGGACAGGTGTACTCCATCGTCTGAATAACAGTGGTCCCCCCAGATTCACCCATGAGGTATGCTCTGAAGATGAGCAGAGCGAAACAATTTCTCCATTTTATTGTTGACCCTCTTTACCGAATGGTTCAATGCTGTTGTGGACAATCCACCCCTCCATACCCTCCTCGGAATCATGTGTGACCAAGCTATTGTGCACCCCGGGAGCGTCTTTGCTAACCAACTAACTGCTGAAAGTATGTGCTCGATTAAAGCTCGTCTGCCCAACCTTACCAAGTCATTGCCCCCAATGTGCACTATGACTACTGATGGCGGTGACCTGTGCCGCCCTAACAATTCTTCCACAAAACTTTGCAGTCGGTCAATACATAGGCCGCACTTCCCATGGAAGGACACCCTGAAACCATATTCCTCAGTTGTGTGGATCGCATCACCTGCCTTGAATATGTCCGCGGCACACCTCACGTATGAGTGGCCCACGACCCAGACCACTCGTCTTCCATTCCTTGTTCCTGAAGTGGTGGTTAGCTGATACTGGGCCGGTCCCAATTTCCGCCCTGCGTCACAGGCTCGTGAAACTGTAATCCAAACAAAAGACAACAAGCGTGAGTGCACTTCTTCAGTAACTTACAACATGTGCAGCCGCACGTACCGTTTGAAACAATTCGAAGACCAGCGGCCTAATTGTTTAACATTGTCTGCCCGCAGACCCCCAGCCGTTGCTTCTGTAGCGGCCCCTATCCTGAATGAATGAGTCCCAAAATCACTCGGGTTCAAGCCCGCAGCTGCAATCGTGATTGCCAGCACCATCTGGAACTGAAACTTTGTTAACGGGGTGCCCTCAGCATGTCGCAGCAAGCCCCCCCATGTCGTCAACCTTTGTTTTAGGTAGGCCTCAACATGCCTCACTGGACAACAGGGACTACCCGGAGCGCGCTGCAACACAATGCTATTCCGCTGGGCCTCCTGGTCTGTCTTTGACCTGGCTTTCGTGATCAGCAGGGAATCCCCCCTCACTTGCGTGTGGTCCCTGCGCAGACCCCCCTCTGTATACCTTTTGTTGGCAGCCACTAGTTCGCTCACCCGCAGGGCCCCATAGAACGCCAACGCAAATGCTGCCCGGAATAGGACGACCTCACTAGGTGAGGAGCATGTCTCCTCCAGTTTAGCCAACAAGGCAGTCAACCTGTCAAATCCTATCGGGTGCCTGGTATCCTTTTTGCGACCCTCTAGGCGCCGCCAGCCGCGCAGCGCCTTTCTGACTATAAAGGACTACGTCGGGTCCCTGATCCCCTGGAGCTGAGCCATAAACGATATGGCGGCCTTATACCGACTGGCGGTTGCCACCGACCAGCCCTCCTCATGAAGTGCCACTAAAAATTGGGTAAAGGACCCATCCTGACCCCATCTATGCTCCCATGTAGGGCCCAAAAAGGCGCAGTACGAGCGGAACGCCCCTTCATAAGCTTTTCTTGTCCTGGGCACTAAACTGGCTGCCACGAGGTTTTCTATTCCGGGGCACCGATTTGCCTTAATGCTTCGGGAAATGGCGCTGCCACTAGCTCCGCTAAGGGTAAACAATCCCTGAAAGCCTGCATTTTGAAACGAGAGAGCGCATCAGCTGCATTATTCAGAACTCCTGGCTCATGTTTTGCCATGAATTGTACATTTAGTCTCAAGCATTTCAACACAATTTCTTTCAACAATCGCAATATCCACTTGCAGGGTGCTGCCTGCTGGTTAATGCGCTCAACCACAGTCATGTTATCAGACCAGAATATCACCGAGCGGTTTCGGAACTCTTCTGGCCAGGCCGACAACGCTACCCAGATGGGGAATAGCTCTAGAAAACCAATGTTGCTTGTCAAACCACTTGTTTCCCACCATGCTGGCCATTTCTGGGCCGACCATCGGTTACCAAAGATCGCGCCAAACCCCACACTGCCTGCAGAGTCGGTCCATAAACCTAATTCTGCTGACGAGGCCGGGGCTTTGCTCCAGACAACTCGGCCGTTGAAATCCGCCAAGAATGCCAGCCAAATGAGCATGTCCTGGCGAACCTCTGCTGACAGCCTCGTACGATGGTGCCCTTACTTTAGGCCAACCATGGCCTGGGCAATCGATCGGGAGAAAGGGTGCGCCATCGGTATAACCCTCAATGCAAAATTAAGCTGCCCCACTGTTTGCTGTAGTTGGTGCAGTGTCACTTTGTCGTTCCGGAGACATTGCAACAAGGAGGCCCTGAATTTGGCGATCTTCTCCGCCGGCAAAGGGAAGCAACCCTCCACGGAGTCTAGTTCGATACCCAGAAACTCCAGGGAGGTAGTTGGACCCACCGTCCTACTTGGCGCCAATGGAACGCCGAAACCCTGCATGAGCACGCAGAAATCCTGCAATGCCCGTGCACAGTCCCGAGAACCCGTCGGGCCGAGAAACAGGAAATCATCAAGATAATGCATCACATGTTGGTGCCCTGAGGCCTTCGAGAACGCCCACTCCAGAAATGAGCTAAACATTTCAAAATAGGCACACGAAATTGAACAACCCATTGGCATGCACATATCCATGTAGTACTTCCCCTGAAATGCAAAACCCAACAAGTGCTGATCCTGGGGATGCACCGGAAGCAACCTAAATGCGGATTAAATATCCGATTTTGCTAACAATGCACCGGGGCCTAGGCGATTCAACATTACCACTGCGTCATCGAATGAATCATACCTCGCACTGCAAATGTCTGCATCGATCGCCTCATTAACGGAAGCCCCCCTTGGTGCAAATAAATTATGAATGAGCCTGAATTCTCCCGGCTCCTTCTTGGGAACTACCCCTAATGGGGAACACACAAAATTGGCCGTTGGTGGTTCACCGAACGGTCCTGCCACCCGCCCCAAGTGAACCTCTTTCGTGATTTTTGTGGAGGCCACCGTCGGGTTGTGCTTAACAGACAGTTGGTTTTTTCATGAGGGGGCCCCCCGAAAATCACCCGCCGGGATCCTGAAGCCATACGAGAAGCCATCTCGCAGGATCCCAGCGGACACATGATCAGGGTATTTGTTCAGCCAGGGAGTCAAAGCCAGAATATCCACGGGCGATTGTTTGGACCTCCGAGGCACCTTGTCAATCCTGCTTGGTACCCCCTTTTCCTCCAGTACTATTGCCTCTGGATCGGCAGCTAGTTTCGGGGTGGGAGGTGTTACCACAACCTGCGCAGGCATGACTGAACCTGCATGTTCCCTGCGGCCTGCTGCACGTTCCCTTGTTAAAACCCCAACATACTCCTCTTCCCATTCCCGCCCGATCTAGACTGAGTATCTCCCCCATGGGTTGGTCGAAAGGGCTGTGGATGTTTCTGCTGAAAGGCCCTGGAGCCGTTTGCACTCGACCCTGATCCACCCGCCGAGCCCGGCAAGAACTGCGCATGCCAATATACAGTATCCAAACAATCCCAAGTCAGTGTTTCATTAAACTCTTTCGCTTTTCTAAATGCCACGTCATACCCTTTCCATTCTTCTCCTCCATACTTCTCATGGAAGCCCGTGATCCTGCTCTGGTAGCAAGCAAGGTCTCCCAACAGTTCTGGTGTTCGCTCACCCATATTTGCTACAAAAACAGAAAAAGCCCTGATCCAGTTCATCATAGACTCTTCCACCCTGAATTCTGCCATTTTTGCCCTCCATACACTGGGGTGCCATAAATCCTTCTGAGTCTTGGCATATTCTAACTCACGATTGTCTGTCAACAATGAAAACATATTGATTTACTTGTTCGCCCACACCATTCCTTTTGTTGCCATAGGAACATGTTGCACCAAGCATTCCCGCCTTGAGGGTACAGCGCCCTCCCCCATTATTGGGAGCGACCTCTTACCGGCTTCTGTTGTACCTCCGGTCGTGTCCGTCGACTTATTCCGATTTTCGACCGTAGCCAGGTTCGCCACCTGCGGAGAAATAGAAGGCACGTTCGCTGCCCCAGCGCCCCTTGTCTGCCTGAGCTGCTCGATAATCTGCCTAGCTTCTTCGTCTGGGTCTTCCACAGCCGCGGATCCCCCCGCTCCCTTCTTCAACCAGGGTAACACAGCCGCCAACTGAATCGCTAGTTCGGGAGGCATTTGGTCGTTATCCAGTGGTGTGATAACCACAGGGATTGGCAATCCCCATCCGGTGTGGGTACCGGGCTGGACGCTGGTGCTACTGGGACCAGCAGGACCTCCATCGGGACTGGGGCCTCGCTAGGACCCACTTTTCCCTTCTTCTTTTTCCCCTTGTCCCCCCCTGGGGTAATGTTTGGCAAAGCAGGCCCCACGATCCTCTTAGGTCGCCCTGAGGGCCCCACTTGGGCCTCCACTTGTTTCCGGAGCGCCGCTAAGCCGCGACCCAGCTGGTCTACTTTACCGAATTTCCTGTCCATCGCCGACACTTGGTTCACCAATGTGCGCAGCATTCGTTCCATCTCGGAGCTCTTTCCACTATTCTTACCAGGCATATCTGCGTTCTGCTTTCTCTGCCTGTTTTCCAGTAGCGACTCAGACTCCAGCTACGCCTTGACAACTGAAACAGAAAAAACAACGATTACACATTCAAAAACTGCAGCTTGTTCACTTGAGGGCTCACGAGCGACGAGTGGTGCAGCCTTCAGAGCACAGGAACAAGAGGACGCCTGCCTGGATTCCCGCGCCTTTTATCTTGCAGCTGGAAGGCGGGGCAGCATCCCCATCCCTCCCACAAGTGTACGGACTTCCGGGCGGGTGTTAGGACAACCCTCTTAGGCGTCGGGGGCGTGCTCCAACCACAACACTTTGGGCATACCGGCCGGGGACACGCCCCCCCGCCTGCAAAGGTTTCCCGGGCGATCGGGGCACCCAGCCATACGTTCTGGGTGACCGAGAGGTCTCCCCTTTCCATATACTGGGACCTGGACAGCTGTGTACCAATGTACAGAGTTAAAAAACAAGCAGCATCTGTCCACAAAATGGGATTGACAATGCAAAATATAGGGCCCGATTCACAGAATGAACTTACTACTTTTGGCATTTACAGAATGCACTTACTACTTTTGGAATTCACAGAATGAACTTACTAATTTCGGTATTCACAGAAGTTAGGACTACTAACTTTAGGACTCCTAAATGCCTTCTGTGAATACCGAAAGTCTTAAAATTAGGATTTTTCTCAATTTAGTAGTAGTAAAGTTAGGACCCCTAACTTTGGGACTCCTAAATGCCTTCTGTGAATACCGAAAGTCCTAAAATTACGATTTTTCTCAATTTAGTAGTAGTAAAGTTAGGACTACTAACTTTAGGACTCCTAAATGCCTTCTGTGAATACCGAAAGTCTTAAAATTAGGATTTATCTCAATTTAGTAGTAGTAAAGTTAGGACTCCTAACTTTAGGACTCCTAAATGCCTTCTGTGAATACCGAAAGTCCTAAAATTACGTTTTTCTCAATTTAGTAGTAGTAAAGTTAGGACTACTAACTGTAGGACTCCTAAATGCCTTCTGTGAATACCGAAAGTCTTAAAATTAGGATTTTTCTCAATTTAGTAGTAGTAAAGTTAGTACTCCTAACTTTAGGACTCCTAAATGCCTTCTGTGAATACCGAAAGTCTGAAAATTAGGATTTTTCTCAATTTAGTAGTAGTAAAGTTAGGACTCCTAACTTTACTACTACTAAATTGAGAAAAATCGTAATTTTATGACTTTCGGTATTCACAGAAGGCATTTAGACGTCCTAAAGTTAGTAGTCCTAACTTTACTACTACTAAATTGAGAAAAATCGTAATTTTAGGACTTTCGGTATTCACAGAAGGCATTTAGGAGTCCTAAAGTTAGGAGTCCTAACTTTACTACTACTAAATTGAGAAAAATCCTAATTTTAAGACTTTCGGTATTCACAGAAGGCATTTAGGAGTCCTAAAGTTAGTAGTCCTAACTTCTGTGAATACCGAAATGAGTAAGTTCATTCTGTGAATACCAGAAGTAGTAAGTGCATTCTGTGAATGCCAAAAGTAGTAAGTTCATTCTGTGAATCAGCCCCTCTGTTACGCACATTATTGCAGAGAAACTTACTCTTGAGGTATTTACATTTTGAGTGTTCAACAACAGTTAGGATTCCACTTTGTTGGAAGGGTAGTACCCCTGTAGTTTAGTTCTTATATTCCCAATAGGCTCTGCGCATTGGAATAATATATCCTATAGATTACACGTAGGACTGAGGTTAACTAGGTCTCTATTGAATATACTAAACTTAATAGTGAGTGCCAGCTAGCTCAGAGGTCACAAGAAACTTTCTCAAATTCACAAGAAGGGATTAGTTTCTGACAACTGCATAAACATGACAACTTTGTTTCCCAAAAATAAGAAATCTATCTCTAGAGTAGCGGAAACAATAGAAAAGTATTTCACTTAGTCAATCGTGCATGCTTCGTTTCAACAGAGTTTGTAGAGAAATAGAGAGACGGGCATTTTCAATAGAAAGGTTTATTGAACAGTCTTCTTTCTCATACAAGAGAAGGGAACTGCTACAATCGTTAAGCAGACTGCAAAGTATAATGCGTATAGCGAGAATAGTATTATAAAATAATACTGTAAAAGCATTGTATGGTTTCTAAGCCATATAAAAATATATATACATAAATAACATTGACTAAAAATACTCAACTGGTGCCTCTAAATACGCCTACCCCAATGTACCTAACCTAAGTCTAATACGCGGGAAGAAGAAAGTATTGTGTAGCATAGGTTTAGTTGTTTTTGCCAAGAATCTACCAAAGGTTTATCTAGGTTCTAATCAGCTCCATACCTTGGTTTAGAATGAAGGAGGTCTGGTATCTCTGTCTCGGGACTCGATTTCCCAACACCCCGCAAGGGGAGCTTGGAAACACCGGAGCTGGATTCTCGGCGAGAGAAAGGCAGCCTCAGGATCAGTGCGTCAGCTGGAGGGTCGGCTTCCTTCGGCACTTGCTGTAGCGAGCTGCGTCGGGCAAGTAGATAGACGAACTGCTCCGAACCACCGTAGTTTGCCATAGCAAGTGAAGGTATATTTATACCTTGAAGGTGTTGAAGAATGCCATAGATTGACATAAAGTCGGGCATAATAACGTCAGGAGAGAACCCTTAGGGAATAGTTGTTCTTTGCAAAGTACATGAGTTCTTGGACAAATCAATATTCAAGCAAGGGAAAGTTCCCTAACTGCTTCGGCCGATTTTCCAAGAAATCATTGTGACGTTTGGTACAGGTGGAAGTAGCCATGCCTGTATTTGGCCTGCAAGGGCTATGTCTAAATAAGGGATTGATTTCTATGCCTATATAAGGGCAAAGTGAGTTGTACCTATATAAGGGCTTGAATAGGAAAAATTCACTCGGATCTCTAAACGCCACACAACACCCCAGTGTGCTGACCCTAAGAGATACCTTCAAGATGATCTATTTTTGTATAAATGAATTGTCCTTTTAGACAGCGCATTCGCATAGGGTATTCTAGACCGAGCCTTCTGGTCTTGAAAGATTGGACTACTAGTAATCAAATGTCAGCCGAATGCAAATATACAGCGATTGACTCTTGTACAATATTGAGCAAGTTAGTGTCTTGGTATACTTTAAAAAAGCAACTGATTTGCATGCTTGTTTGTTGATTTTTCCTTCCACATTTCACAGGGTTCATACAATGAGGCTCATAGGGTGAAACTACAACTTTCAAAGTTAGACCCTTGTTGTGTTGCAACAAGGTGTACCTTTAACAGTTAATAAATGGAGGGATCCTCAACCCTAATGGAGGAAGTTTTTTTTAACAAATTAACTCTAAGATATCTTGGAGCAAGGATTTCATTGACTCCATTCGTGTTCAGTATTTTTCTATTGAATCTCCTGAGTTTTTTTGTTCCATTGATAGTTTGGCCCTGAACATTTCTGGTACTTTTCAGCCTGTACTGTTCTATGCTGTGGTTTACATTTCCTCCGCAGAGACCAATGGACCCACAAAGACTTATAGATACTACAGATGTCTATGTATTAATGAACTTGTTACCTATTCACTTAAAATGGAAGAGGGGCAATGCATTTTGGTTTTAAATTACTTAATGACAAATGGTATTCAAAGTGGGCTAAATTTGAGGAGGTATGTAATTATCTGTGAATACTCTTACCAGGAAATGGGCTTTAGGCCTCTCAAATGAAGTGTCAGCACAAAACAGCATTAGGTTTGTCCTATCCACTCTTAAAAACTTACAGCACTATGGTAAAAGATCCATCACTCACTGAGTATCTATATGGGTAGGGTTTCCTTGTATGGGGCTGAAGTCAGGGTAGGCAACTCTTGAAAAGACCTTCCACTTCCGGGTTTATGCTTAATTGGTTAGATGGTAATTTTTGATGATCAAACCTGAACTTGAGAAACAAATATCTTTTTCAGTGTACTGTGAACTTAGATTTTGGTCTCTCAAATGTAGAGTTGCCTCAGTCAACATTTGTAAAGTGCGACACTGTCACCCAGTGGGGTATCTGGGCGCGGAGGAAGTCTAAGTCAAAAACCCAGTTCCTGCAAAGTTTGCAATGAGTTTTAAATCAATATGTGTTTCTTAAATTGAGATACCCTACTTTATTAGGCTTTTTTGGAGCAAAGGGAATCAAATCAAAGTATTCTGGGATTTGTGATACTGGGCTGAGCAGAGAACCCAGTTGTAAAATTAATATTGCCCAAGAATTTGACGGGTTAACTATGAAAGACCAACAGGTCTTGAAAAGACTCCTTATAGAAGATGTATTGGGGAAACTCCACCGATAAGGAACGCCCTGCGGACTGCAGATTGTTGCTGACTGTCCTCAAGAGACTAGGATTTGCCTAACGCCTCGCCGGACCCGCTCCGTGGGTCCCGCTTCGTCACCTGGATCAGAGGGGCTGTGGGGCTTGCGGGATTGAACTTAATTGTGTTTCCAGGTGCCGGCAGGGCTGCGAGTAGCATAGCAGGGACTCAACTTCCCAGGAGTCCCTGCTCGTAACACCTGAGGCCGCTCTCCCTGCCGGTCACGCCCCCCGCCCTGATATAATCTGCATGGTTCTATCTGACAGCGGGAAACTCCACTGATAAGGAACGCCCTGCGGACTGCGGATTGTTGCTGACTGTCCACGAGAGACTAGGAGTTGCCTAATGCCTCGCCGGACCCGCTCCGCGGGTCCCGCTTCGACACCTGGAACAGAGGGGCTGTGGGGCTTGCAGGATTGAACTTCATTGTGTTTCCAGGTACCGGCAGGGCTGCGAGTAGCATAGCAGGGACTCAACTTCCCAGGAGTCCCTGCTCGTAACACCTGAGGCCGCTCTCCTATTGTGGAAAATGCAAACCATCTTCCTATCGATGCCCAGGCTGCTGGCGCAAACCGCCTTAGTTCCCATGTTGAGTAATTACCAAAATAAAGAGACGGGCGCTGGGAGCAGGAATCAAGAGCAGAGTTTATTACTCATGAGGAGAGCCAGTCATTTCGGACACGAAACACAGTGTCTTTCGGGAGGTGCTCTAACAAGTGAGCTGAGACTCTGGCTTTTTATACTCTACAGAACACATGATAACACAATCAGGACGGTGTGACGCAAAAGGAAAGACATCCCCATAATCCTCGTGGTGATCCTACCCATATACATTCACAATGGGGGCCCTTGACCTGCTGATAAGAGGGGAGGTCAATCACGCAACTGAGTGTTTTGCAGGATGTGTACGCCTGATCATAGCCCAAGGGGTGGGGGTGGCTAAGACCAATAGAGGATCCTTTGAAGAGGAGTGACTTCATACAATAAGGGCAGTAAATGGTATCTCCTGGCTCAGGCGATGGCCTCGGACATATGTGGTCAGCCGGACTCGGGGGAAAAGGGTCATCAAAGGAGTGGTATTAATGCCGCGTGGACAATTGAGTGCGGAGGGAAGGCTTGTCAACAGAGGGGCATTCATGGAAGGGAAGGAGGTGCTGGTCAGGCGCGGCCGTGACCCTCAAGGACAGGGCTCTGCGTAAGAAGAGGGTTTATGACTTGTTTACGTGAGGAGAAGGGAGGGGTAGCCAGGGTGGACACAAGGACAGAGTCACACAGAGAGCGAGAGAGATCTTATGACCCGTACATGAGAGCGGGGGCAGTCAGGTGCAGCTGGGGGAGGGCTATGTCTGCTAAGGCAAAGGATGCCTCTCCAAGATGGAATAGGGGGTTTTGTGCGAGTCAAGGGGGAGAGTTGCCTTTCACAGCGGGGTCGTGCAGAGGGAGAGGGCTTCATGGTTTATGCATGTGAGGGAGAGAGAGATTTTGAATACACGCGGAAGGGGAGCCAGTGATTCTAATCTTAGGCGGGCAAAAAGGGCCAGGGTGCCTAAAATGGCTGTCATGTATACACGGGTACAGGCCTTTGCCGGCAGTAGGATGTAGTTAAATGCTTTACGGTATTTAGGATATGCGCAGGAAGAGGAGTGGGAAAAGGGAAATGAACGTTGCTTATGTACATCAATATGTCTATTTTTCTACAGTCGCCCCTTTTTACATAGCAAAAGTTCATTTTCGTGATCGATGATGGTACATATAAACAGGGATGGTCGCAGAATTAGCATTGTCAATATTAGCATATGGTATATAATCATGGACAGTTGATGTGTTTGGCAGAATACGGCACATAGGAGATTGCATTTGTCGAGTTCCTATCATTTCAAAGCACTACATAGCATAAATGTCTCTGACTAAAAATGTAACCAATGAACAGTTTTGACCAGGTTGATGAGAGCGGAATTCAGCTCAAATACAATATTTCTTCGTCCCAGTGTCTTTTTGTCAGTGAGCCATCACTGGTAGGCTCTAGTCCAAGTACTTTCGTTGGCGCTGTTGAGCACCGGCGGTGGAGCTATGGGTCCAGCTCTGTTCTATCCTTTCGCGTTGCAGGGTGCGGTCAGTCTTCTGCTGTTAGACCACAGTCCTGTTCCCTAAACAATCCGGTTGGCGGCGCCTTATGCTCGGCGCCCACAGTTCTATGGCAGCACCCTATTCCCAGTGGAATGCAGTTCGTTCCTTTGGCAAAAAGTCACGTGGAGAAGAGGGTGAGTGTGGTTCAAATAGTCGATAGGGGAGAGGGTGGAGCTGGGTCAGAGTTCCTGGGACACGCAAAAGGGACCAAGGGAGCAAAGGATAACAAGCAGGCAGGCCCGTCAATCGGGCCCAAAGAAGGGGGACGGAGACTCCAGGCACGCGTGGGTTCAGCAGACGGAGGGCTTCAAGGCGGCCCACCGTTTTTCATTTTCCACGTTGAAATTGCGGTCTCGTCCCGTATCCTGTTTTTCTACGGCTCCACCTTTGGTCGAGGTCACACGAGTCCCAAGATCCGCAGCCAGGCTGTACGTCACTTCCGACCCATCTCCTTCGGTGATCGTGAATCTTTGAATAGGTACAAGACAATGTTTCAGTGAAATGGCAAAAGAAGATATCTATGCATGCTGAATTCCTCCCTCAATTATACGCTCATTGGTCACAGTCAGAGGTCCATTACCAAGCAGTGCACGTGTCAGTATTCCTACTGGGCTCATGGCAGGTCTATTCATCGTCTTATTTATAAATCAAGTGAGGTTCCCATCAACTGTGCATTACATCATATTCAGCATTTTACAGAACATTTCCCATCAGGACTGGCTATCCTTTTTGAACAGGGGGGGGGGTGCTATTATCGAGAGTCAGGCAAAACAGGGTCTTCTCGAGGGTCAACAACTACTCATGTGTATCAAGTTTATATTCGGGACAGCAATTGGGATTTACCGAAAAATGGGGCGGGGATGCTTCGGGCGCTTGCGCTTGGGTGTAAAAAAAAAAAAAAAGGGGGTGGGGCAATCCGGGCGCTGGGAGTTCAATCTGGTCGTTGGCGTTCGCCTCTGAAGAACAGACATAAGGTGCCATTGACATACAGTTCCCCTATAAGTGGCCAGATTTGGGGGACTTTAGTCGTCTTACCTGTCCTTTCCTTCTCAGCCAATTCAAGTTCATTCATTTTTGCAGAAAGGAGAGGCAGTAATATGGCGAGATACAATTATTTTAAGTTTCGGCCAATTTTCGCTGAACACCTTTGCGTTTAATATATATCAAATCAGACTGATGCCGGTGGGGCACAATTTTACAAATGAAAGAGAGAGAATAGGCAGACTCTCATAGAGAGTGAGAGTCGCCAGCAATCTAAACGAGCCATTCAGTACACGTATGACATGTAGGGAGAGAGAGAGAGAGAGAGAGAGAGAGAGAGAGAGAGACGTGTACAAAAATAGGTCATTTAGTGCGCTCACAACACGGAACAGCAAAGGTTAGGTAACATGCAGATACAGACAGAGGGAAGACATAAATCCGTACATTATACACAAACTCAGACAGGGAGGACGGCACATGTATTACACATATATAAGACATTCACGACAAGACAGGAAACAATTGTTAGCCTACAACATCTGTTTTTATCCGTATATCCTACGTATCTTTACTATCCTGTTTTATCTATGTGCTTGCTCTTTCTACCCTTCCCCCCTTTCCCTTCTCGCTTGTCACGCCTGCGAGCGTTCCCAATTACCAATACTCACACCTCGGCTGGTCGATCAGTGATTAACCTGGTCGTGCTAGTTACCCATGGTTGGATCTTAAGCCATTTTCTGTTCCCTCCTGTGGTGGGAAGTTCTCCAGGCTGAGGCAACGGCAAGCATTGATCGGGAGAACAGTCGGGCAGCTTGGCTATATCTATAAGAGTGTGAGAAAGGGGGTAGTGCATTTTGAACATCAGCAATATTTCTAACTTCCTAGACGGGTGGTGCCGTGGCAACCCTTACCTGTATAATTTTTCTTTGTCCTTTCCCTACCTAGTCAAACGTCCAGTTACATTATTTAGCACGTCATTTCTAGTCAATTTTTCGTCATTCAGTACTTGTCCAGTTTCTATGTCAGTCCATCCTCTCAGTCGCTATGTCCTAAGGAGGAACAGTCATGTTAAGCCTACGTCTTTAAAAAGTTTATCTGTTATAACGACTAAACACAGATTTCCCCTTTTCCCTGTTTCGTCGGTGGTCCGACCGTCGCTCTTCCATACTTCAGTCGACGTTCTGACGTGACCTGCAGAAGGGAGGAAAAGAAGGGGTAGGGGGGGGGCAGCATTCAAAGCACATCATCATGCAGTAGTTCGAAAATGTTTTACCTACCATATACTCGCCCTATCTCCTCGTACCGCATTCCCTTGCCCCTTCGGCATTTCAGCCCAGAGGGACCAGTGGTGTCATATAGATAATCATTGACGATCTGAGTATCTACATGAGCCACCCGGTCGTAACCGTCTTTATCGGGTGCAAGGGTGACGGTCAGAAGGCATTTTCTGTGGTGTCATTTTTAAGGGTATCTGAAAACACTTTTCCGGTTGCTTGTGGCACATAAGGTAGCTGCCAAATATCTGATCCCTTTTGATCTACATCCATCATCATACTTAATCTTCGCTCGCAGTAGTAAGGCATTACAAAACTTATTAATGCAACTGCAACGACCATGCTTTCTCCTTCAAAATACTTTTAATAAACGGAATTGGTAGCAGTTCATTTCATAAAGTGCAGCAGTGCAAATAAGATCGTATTGAAATTACCTTACAGAGCAGACATGATGCATGTCAAAAATTCATTATTAATCAATTCATAATTCATTATCCAATACTCATTCTTTATCTAAATTACACCAATTCATTTTCCAACTCATAATCAGTACCCACCCTAAGTCAATTCATTGTCCAAGCACATGCTCAATATCCTTCATATCTACTTTCATTATCCAAAACGTTATATATATATATCTCGGGGTTAAAAAGTTGCAAGGTCATGGTACAATAAAGTTCATTCAAAAAACTCTCATTTTGTGTCGGCGCCATTTTGGGTGGGGTCAGGCGAGTTCCAGCACAGTCAGGATGTCTCTAGTCTTGCATGGTTGGCCCAGAGCCTTCCGTTAGGAATTCAAAAAGTTTCGTGCTATAAGGTTAACAGTCTAACAATATGGACCATGAGTCAAAGAGTGGGAAGGGCGGCAACAATTTTCCTACCGGGTCATCCTGGTGTTCCTCCGGAACTGAACAAGTCTGTGCCGTGGCTGCATTTTAGCCAGTTCTAATCCAAGGCTGGCGCCGGCAGGAGTTGCACCGATGTCGTGGTTCCCGGTGAAGGGGGCGGGGGCACCCATGCAGGGGGTCGGGGGCCCCCCGGCTCTTATAGAATCTTCAAGGTCGAGGAGAGGCGATATGGAGCGAGTGCCCGTCCTGGGCAGAAGACCGCTTTATGATGTTGACCCTCTTTAAGTAAGAGTATTGGGGTGTCGCTGGAAGCCTCCACCTGGAGGGAGGTGGGGGAGGGTCGTTCGCGCCGCCTCCCCCTTCCAGCGACCCCGCGCCGTTCCCCGGCTCCGTCGTCTTCGATATCGGCCATGCCAGCCATTGATGATGGGGGGGGGGGGGTGGTCGGCGGCTGAGGCAAGACAGCCCCCCCCCCTTTTCCTTGACATGTGGCGGGACTACCTGTGCCTATGCAGGCGGCGGCATGCGGTGAATTTGGCATGTGGCAGGACTACTTGATTTGCTGCCGTTTTCGCCTTGGCTTCGGCCTTTGACAAACAGGCGATGGCATGCGGCGAATTCGAAATGTGGCGGGACTACTTGATTCGCCGCCGTTCTCGCCTTCGGCTTCTGCCTTCTTCGTGGGTCAGACCAGGCGAGAGACAGAAGGGGGGGGGGTGGTCGGTGGCTGAGGCAAGACAGCCCCCCCCCGTGGCCTGCAGGGCAGCGGAAGAGGAGAGAAGGAGAGGACTCTGACATTCTTTGGACCGCCTGCCCAACATCATCTCCTCCCGATCGTGGTCAGGCGGGACCCTCGTACCTCGAGGCCTCGCCTTCCGGATGGGCGTAACTGCGGACCTGTTGCACTTCGGGAGTTTTCCGGAATGGGGGTAGGTATCTATTTGATTGTTTCTATTTCATGTGACCGTTATTTGGGCGTGGCGGGCAATGAGGCAGGCATGTTGGGAGCAGGAACAGGCAGTGAAGCCTAGCTGCCTCGTGGCTATTTTTGCTGTCAAACTTTTCGCCATTTTATATTTCTTGTTACGAACTATTTCTAATGTTTCTTATTTTTAGTGAAGTCAAAAGCTCATCAGGGGGTTACTGACTTAGCCTGATTTCCTTTTTATTTTTCTTTCTCTTCCTTAGCGTGTTTCGAGCTAAAGCTTTCTGTTAGTAGGGAACGGTGATCACTTCATATTTTTATGTGTCCTTTTCACTGGGGGGGGGGGGTGGTACATCTGGACGGACCAGACGAGTCCCCTCCAATAAATGGTCCGGGGTGGAACGAGATTATCGATCAAAAGGGGAACATATATTCCTTCATTAGGGTATCATCCTGGACGGACCGAGCGATGTACTTCCATTTACCAGGGTAGCCTCCTGGACGGACCAGTCGGTCTATTTCTACTAAATGGCCCATGAGTAGAGAGCATATGTCCTCCATAAGAGTAGTCTCCTGGGCGGACCATGCGAGCTACCCCACAATAACCAACCAGTGGGGAGTGGGTAGGACTGACGAATTCACAAAGGGGCATAACCTACCCTTTTCTGCTTGCAAAGACTAGATAGAATATCTCTATTCCACGTTGTTTGCAGGCGGAAAATACCTCAAACGAAACAATGCCTGGAACAACAATGTCCAGGTTTTCAATCAATCAGTGGGGAGAAAACCAGGCATGACGGATTACAACGGGGACAAAAGTCTGCATTACCTGCCCTTCGCTATCCAAAAAGGAAGACAGAATATTTCTACTCGTCTCAGTTTGTAGACAGGGAAGATCTCAAAAGAACAACAATCGATTATTAATCGACTTCAAACAATCCAGTGGGGAGAAAGGTAAGCATGACGGCTTAATACCGGGGACAAAAGTCTACATTACCTACCCTTCTCTATCTGCAAAGAGGGACGACGTTCCTATTCGCCGCTGTTTGCAAACAGAGAATGTCTCGTTCTCAAAAGAGAACCAATATGTCAAGTAGCCCTCAGAGCTAAATGAACCAATACCAACAATGCCAGTATACAAATACCGGTTTTCAATACAAACAATCAATCAATCAGGTGGACAGAGCCACCCTACCAATCAGGCGTAAAAACACCCTACTTAATCTTACCCGGACCGGACCATACGGATAGTTCTTCGACTTCCTCCTCCAGCGCCCGATCGTTCTCTTACTCCATGTAGCATTCCTGTGGGATTCCAGTCAGGACAATAGGTCACTTGAAGAGAGGTCCGTTCAGAATTGGTGAAGTTCTGTCGATCGGCCGCCGGGCGAGGGCCCTCTCAAGGCAGGCATGCCCCGATCATTTAGACGTTCACTTCTTCGTCTGGATCTCTCTTACCGAACCCTATGTCACTGATGGGCCCCGCGTTGGGACGCCAATTGTGGAAAATGCAAACCATCTTCCTATCGATGCCCAGGCTGCTGGCGCAAACCGCCTTAGTTCCCATGTTGAGTAATTACCAAAATAAAGAGACGGGCGCTGGGAGCAGGAATCAAGAGCAGAGTTTATTACTCATGAGGAGAGCCAGTCATTTCGGACACGAAACACAGTGTCTTTCGGGAGGTGCTCTAACAAGTGAGCTGAGACTCTGGCTTTTTATACTCTACAGAACACATGATAACACAATCAGGACGGTGTGACGCAAAAGGAAAGACATCCCCATAATCCTCGTGGTGATCCTACCCATATACATTCACAATGGGGGCCCTTGACCTGCTGATAAGAGGGGAGGTCAATCACGCAACTGAGTGTTTTGCAGGATGTGTACGCCTGATCATAGCCCAAGGGGTGGGGGTGGCTAAGACCAATAGAGGATCCTTTGAAGAGGAGTGACTTCATACAATAAGGGCAGTAAATGGTATCTCCTGGCTCAGGCGATGGCCTCGGACATATGTGGTCAGCCGGACTCGGGGGAAAAGGGTCATCAAAGGAGTGGTATTAATGCCGCGTGGACAATTGAGTGCGGAGGGAAGGCTTGTCAACAGAGGGGCATTCATGGAAGGGAAGGAGGTGCTGGTCAGGCGCGGCCGTGACCCTCAAGGACAGGGCTCTGCGTAAGAAGAGGGTTTATGACTTGTTTACGTGAGGAGAAGGGAGGGGTAGCCAGGGTGGACACAAGGACAGAGTCACACAGAGAGCGAGAGAGATCTTATGACCCGTACATGAGAGCGGGGGCAGTCAGGTGCAGCTGGGGGAGGGCTATGTCTGCTAAGGCAAAGGATGCCTCTCCAAGATGGAATAGGGGGTTTTGTGCGAGTCAAGGGGGAGAGTTGCCTTTCACAGCGGGGTCGTGCAGAGGGAGAGGGCTTCATGGTTTATGCATGTGAGGGAGAGAGAGATTTTGAATACACGCGGAAGGGGAGCCAGTGATTCTAATCTCAGGCGGGCAAAAAGGGCCAGGGTGCCTAAAATGGCTGTCATGTATACACGGGTACAGGCCTTTGCCGGCAGTAGGATGTAGTTAAATGCTTTACGGTATTTAGGATATGCGCAGGAAGAGGAGTGGGAAAAGGGAAATGAACGTTGCTTATGTACATCAATATGTCTATTTTTCTACACTTGCCGGTCACGCCCCCCGCCCTAGCTCTACATAACTGACAGAGGATTCCGCTGCGCGGGAGTGCCCGGGGCGAAGCCCGGGCAAAGGGCGGGCCCTCAGAGGCCAGAGGAGCCTGGGCTGGGCACCTCATTATTGTTGGTTCGATTGCTAGTAACGTATATAAGTGGTGTTTTGGTGTTTCCCTGTTCCCTTTCTTTATTTCAATATTTTGGTGATTGCTAGGATATTGACTACTAGTGTGTCCCAGGTTATTAGTAAATTGTTTGCTGTGTCCCCTTTGTTGACTTGATCAATCTATCTGGGGAAATGTCTTTAGCCACCCCTATCATAACTGAGGAGGCGGGAGCCAAACAAGGCACACTGGACAATTTTGTCATCCGAACGGCTCTATTAGCCGATAGGGATCTAGTTTTAGCAGAGTGACGCGCTAACAGGCGCTGTTCGATTGAATTTATTAAAAACAATAGATCCACTCAGGGCCCTGCTGTTCCCGCTTCGCCATTGGTACCCGACAGAGCCGAAGGCTCCATGCGCCCTGAGCACCCATTGAACTCCAGTATTCCCCTATTACTTCAAGATAGGGATACCTCCCCGAATTCTATGCCCGCCCCAAATTCTATTATTAATCTTTCCGCCTCGCTAATTAGCATCCATGACAAGGTGGAACTCTTGAAAGATGATCTGCTATTAGTAACAGAGCCATCGCCTAAGACCAACGTTAGGCTAGATGAAGTGGATATCCACCGTTGTCCCGGTCCTCCACCCAAGAAAAGGCGTAGAAAGGGACCCGGCTTAGCCAAGAAAAAAGCGGTGTCCTCCCTTTCTACCAAGAAGTCAGCTCAGTTATCTTCAAATCCACCCCCCCCCTCATGTGAACACCACCCTCGTCCCAGATCAGCAGGGTTTAGACCTTATCGGGGGTATCGAGAAAATGTTTAGATCTTTCACCCTGCCTCTGGTGGAGAGGCTAAAGAGGATAACTGTGCAGTTAGAGGAGCTAGAGAAAGTTATTAAGGGGTCCCATACGAGCATTAAGGGCTCTACTGTGAAACCCCTTGCCCCTACACCCAGTAATGTCCCCCAGGCTTCTGCCTCTCGGACTCAGGATAAACAGCCCGAAAATATTGTGTCATCCGCTGGTTTATCTTCTGGACATGTAGCTAATAAGCCGGATAGTGAAACAAGGGGGTGTCCGACTATAGGAAGTGCCATTTCCAAGCCCTTAGTTGTAGACGACCCAGCTAAGAAACAGATACCCAAAAGACACAGAGTAAACCTCCCCCCTGAACCAGCCCCTTTTGTAGTGATTCTAACGGCTGTTCCAGTCTTAGAACAGGGAAAGAAAGAAGACCAATTTCAATTTAAGAATAAAGCCATTCACTGGCTAAAACAGAACTGGCCCCTACCCCCACATTTAAATGGCGAAATACTTATGGTACGACGTCTTGCGTGGTTGGGTCCTAGCCCAAAAAATATCTCAGGAGATATCGTTATAATCAGTTTTAAGGACAAAAGGGCGGCTAGTCACATTCTGAATTGGTCTTCCCCTTCAGGTAGCAGCTCGATTATCCCAAGAGATTTGCTCTATTTCTATCCTAGAGATCTGTTAAGCCCGGTCAGGAAGCCAAGTTCTTGGATTCCCAAAGAGGATAGATTAATAAGACCACTAAGGCATCTTCAGTTTAATTATACGAGGAGACCTTATTAAAATCATCCAGAAGGTTTTCATAATGTTCCTAGACCCCTAATTGCTCCTCAGTTTGTAAGTTCTGCTTACCCTGCACGTCAGCCCTATCCATATCATTGAAACCTGTACTCTAATAGTTCATATGCTCCATCTGTCTCTTGGTCATCTAACCAGTTCCAAATTCCCATCCATAACCGATATGATAGCTTGCGCGACTTGGAGGGAGTAGACTGACTGAGTGGGAAATCTTCAGCACAGTCCTGCTTAGCAATTTCTACTGATTCGAACTTTGCTACTCCAGAAGCTTTTGTCACCGGCTTAGAAGCTAATATTTGTAACTTAGATCCTGCAAATGTGGAAGCACCCACTGTTGGAGCAGTTAGGCAGTCCAGCGTGCCCCCGATTGCACGTTGCAATAGTACAACAGCTCCCAATTACAGCTTTCTATTTTGGAACATTGCAGGCATTAAGGATAGGGCTTTGGATTCCTCCTGGATTGACTTTGTTAATGCATTTGGCATACTATGTTTCCAAGAAACTTGGTCTACTGAACCTGTTCATTTAAATGGGTATAGCACTTTTCA
The DNA here is from genome assembly GCF_964263255.1 of Lissotriton vulgaris. Taxonomy (NCBI): domain Eukaryota; kingdom Metazoa; phylum Chordata; class Amphibia; order Caudata; family Salamandridae; genus Lissotriton; species Lissotriton vulgaris. The sequence continues at coordinate 1,276,808,143 of NC_141696.1, forward strand.
TGTTGCGGCTCTTCCATCTAAATGTGGGAGGAACAGTGGGGGGCTTTGCATATTCATCTCCAACCTTTTGGGTGCTGTGAAAATCAAGGTCGTTATCCAGGGAAGTTACTTCCAGATTCTCTCAATTCGGCTGGTTGCTAAGGTTGATATTATTTTGATTAACATCTATAACAACCCAAATAAATGTTTATTAACCGATATGGTTCTCTCACTGAGCAAGATTTTACAGGGGACTCTTATTCCAAAGGGGAGGGGTTGTATTATTGTTGGTGGGGGGGATCTTAACCTTAATTTGTGTGATCAAGCAGCTGGGGGGTGTGGATTTATCGGGGCAGGTGTAGATGATTCGTCCCCACCCTTTTCTCATCAGGACGGGGGGGATTCACTGAATGAACTGTTGGCATCTTTTAACTTAAATTTTGTAAACAGATTATGCACTCCCTGTGTCGATTTTAGTGCAACTTTTGTGGGGAGAGGTCACGGTACCACCATAGACTATATTGTAGCCTCTGAAAGTTATGCCTCTTGGTATACGGATTTTTCCACCCATCCGGTAGGGTTTAGGGATCATCTTCCCCTTTCCTTCTCTATCAGATTTCCACAGGCTCAACATAATTCCCTGGTAGAGAGATTGTCATGTCTGAAATCCTGTGAAATGCCCAGACTTAACGGGTATACCATTAAATGGAGCTACAATGATGCAGAGACCATGCACAATAAGATTGTCAGTGGATCTCTCGCTCATATTGATAGGTGTTTAGATGAAGAGACTTCTAGTGAGGATGTGCTGAAAGCTTTTGAAATTATCTCACACAATATTAGAGATAGTTTGTCCCGGAGTGGGCGAGATTCCTCCTCCAGCACATCGACTACCTCATGGTTTGATGCGGCCTGCTCCAAGGCCCACTCCCTCCTGATGGCTGCCTTACACAAAACAATCAGGGACCCGGCAGAGGTGGCTAATTGCAGAAAAATCTATTGTTTGTCCAGAAGTAACTGTAAGAAAAACATTAAACAGGAGGCCTGGAATAATTTGGTTCTTGCAGCCCAATCTAAGGACAGTGCCCAATTCTGGCGCGCAGTTAATGCACCGTTTTTTAATACTCTAAATAGCGCGAGGATTGAGGTCGCCATTAGCGAAACTTCCTAGATTGACTTCTTTTCGGAAGTCTATAAACCTGGGGAGACCTTAAAATTAGTCGACATGGAGGGCATTGAAAAAGAGGCATCTCGGACCTTTAATCAAGTTAACTTAGGAATTTCAACTGGTGAAATGACCACCGCCATAGAGCAGAGTAAGGGAAGAAAGGCCCCGGGAATTGATGGGGTACCTATTGATTTATTTAAACATTCGGTAGATTTATGGTCCCCTATCCTGAAAAGAGTGATGGACGCAAGTGGTGATTTGGGCTTTCCTAAAACTTGGTCCGATTCCATCATTATTCCCATTTTCAAGAAGGGAGATAGAGAGAGTCCCTCGTGTTACCAACCCATCTTCCTTCTAGATTATTTTATGAAGATTGTGGGAAGGGTCGTCCTAAACCGATTATCATCATGGGTTGAAGATGCAGGTCTCCTATCCCAGGTCCAGTATGGTTTTCGAGAAGGGATGGGCACTGTTGAACAGGTTTTAAACTTCACACTCCTTCAAGGGAAATACGTACAGGCCAAGGCTGAAAAACGTGATGCGGCATTTGTCGACCTTAGTGCCGCATTCGATTGTGTTAGGCACGACCGATTATGGGAGGTGCTGGAAAAACTTAAAATAGACGAGCCCATTATCTCATTTTTAAGACAACTTTACGCCGGGGCTAGGGCAAGGGTGAGATTTGGTGTCAGTGGTGAATGTACCAAACCATTTTATGTGAAACGAGGGGTGAGACAAGGGTGCGTCCTTTTGCCCCTTCTTTTTAATCTTTATACCAATGATCTTGAAGAGGTCCTGGCGTCCAAAGTTATTGATTCACCTATGATCAACTCTAAACAAGTAGTGTCCCTACTATATGCGGACAACGCCGTTATTATGGCTAGAACCGAGAGGGGTCTGCAGCTAGCCTCAGATACATATACTAATTTTATGGAATCCAGGGGCCTGTCTCTAAATGTAAAGAAAACCTTTGCGATGGTTTGCACCAGAGGAAAGACCAAAATCTGCAAACTGTTTGCCGGCAGGGATAAAGTGCAGACCACAAAAACTTTCACATATTTGGAAGTAGTTTTGGAGGCCGCTGGACACTGGGGTCCAGCAATTAGGAGTAGAATCCTGTCGTTTAAAAAGGCCACAGCAGCACTTATGGCCTTCTCAGGTAAAATGGGAAAAAGACCTCCAGCTATTTTACTTAAGATTTATTCCGCCAAATGTGTAAGTACAGCGATTTATGGGGCAGGCGTCTGGGGCATTCTTGATTCTAGAGAACTACAATCCGTAGAAAATGCATTTTTAAGGTTTATTTTAGCTGTCCCGCCTAGTACTTCAGTATACAATTGCCACGCTGAGCTGGAGGTCCGTCACATCAGTGACCAGATTGCGATGCAGCCATTACTTCTCTGGCACAGGGTCTGGACTGCAGACGAGTTAGCTTTAAATAGAGAAATCATGCTCGACGTCATGGCCCTCGATAACGCTCATAAAATTCCATGGCTAACTTATATCCGAAAGTTTTGCCTTGACTTGGGTAAACCTGAGTATTACAATGAGCCGTTGGGGCTATGCAGGATCACAAGGGTAGCCCTAAAGAAAGAATGCTGGGCTCATTTGGAATGCTTGAGGCTAGCGGTTGAGCTAAACAAAGTTACGGTATTGCGGCACCATTCTTTGCTCACGTCAGATAAAATGCAGTCTTACCTGATCTGGTGTCCTAGGGGCTTTGATAGGTACCTACTCACCGGATTTAGATTTGATATTTTTTACCGCTTAGTGTTCTTCCCCCAAACTAATGATTGGTCTAAAAAACGTATTAATTGTCCGTGTGATGGGAGATCTGATCAATCAACACTGCATGTAATCTGTTTCTGTGGTTTCTATCATAAATAAAGAGCCCGATGGATTAAACCTCTTTTGAATAAATAAGGCCCATGGCGACATTGTCGTCTTGCTTTGTTGTATCTCCAGCTCTAAAATGATGAACTCTGAGTGTCTTTTTAAAAAGGAAAATTCTATCATGTTCCTAAAGTCATTGTAAATATTGTTACTTATTTCTTGCATTGTACTGTTTTACATATGTATTGATTTTTGATGTTGATGCTTTTATGATTTTTTATTTTACAAAAATCGAATAAAGCTTTTCTACTACAATAAAAAAAAAGTGCGACACTGTCACCCAGTGGAGTATCTGGGCGCGGAGGAAGTCTAAGTCAAAAAGCCAGTTCCTGCAAAGTTTGCAATGAGTTTTAAATCAATATGTGTTTCTTAAATTGAGATACCCTACTTTATTAGGCTTTTTTGGAGCAATGGGAATCAAATCAAAGTATTCTGGGATTCGTGATACTGGGCTGAGCAGAGAACCCAGTTGTAAAATTAATATTGCCCAAGAATTTGACGGGTTAACTATGAAAGACCAACAGGTCTTGAAAAGACTCCTTATAGAAGATGTATTGCTGGTAAAATCTGAGTTGAAAAAGAACTCTGGCCCATATTATCAAGTAAGGGCGATACATTATCGCCGCTTTTATCGACAGGAAACTGCAGCTAAAGCGGCGATAAGGGGCTTGATAATATGCCCTTGTGAATTCCCATAGAAGCCCAGGTTCTGGTGTTAACCTGGGCTGCTATGGGAATTCACAAGGCCATATTATCAAGCCCATTATCGCTGCTTTAGCGGTTGTTTCCTGCCGATAAAAGCGGCGATAATGTCTCGCCCTTTCTTGATAATATTGCCCTTTATTCCTTAAGATGTAGAGGCTTTAGTTAAACCAGATGCCTGTTATGATTATTTAGTGACCCTTTTCCCCCTTAGGCTGAAGTATATTCTTTTTGAAGATAGAGACATAATAGCTACAGCCTGCTGACTGGTGCTATATAAGGATGAGCTTGGAGTTTTTTCTTGGGAGTCTGGTGTCAATGAGACATCTAATCATGTTTCACTCGCATATCCCATGTACGATGCACGAGATAGGTTCAAGGTTGGCTTGCCATTCCCAGAAAGAGTTGATGGACTGGAGAATGAAGGATGACCTACCATGAAAGTTGAAATTTACACTTTTTTATCGTAATTTATGAGTAAATATGGTTTTAAGTATGGGTGATAAATACTTGTAGTATTTAAAATTATACTTTTGTTTTTCATTTTTTTCTTCAGTTTATGTGGCAACTTGTTTGTTAAACAAATCTGTTTATATAAAGAAGATACAATAAACACAAATATATCAAAACTTTTAAAGGATATTGATTTCTCTACATCCAGTGAGTGTTTTTGTCTAGGTCTAGTTGACTAGACCTATTTCTCATTCAATACATTACCAGCATTGTGAAAAAGAAGTATCACTGAGGTCAGAAAACAAAGTTACAAAATCTTCATTAGACAACTACAGAGCATATCAAACCGACATTTTAATATATATTGGCTCTTTTGCATCATTTTACCCAAAAAGTTTTTAGTGTATAAACATTCGGGCTCTTGTTTAAACATACCACACGAAAATGAAAATAATTCACCAGCACCGCAGTTTATGCTGCAACCATCCATGCTAAAACTTCAGCTCTGTTTGGCTAGAATAGCTCAGTGCAGCCACAATATTACTACCAGCTAATTCAGAGTGAACCACTTCAGACGAAAGCAAAACCACACACTGTATAGGAAGTTCTTCATTCAAAAGATGTCTTGAGTTCAGGGATGGTTTGAGAAAAGTAAAATGTGGAAGAAAGGGGAAGAAATCGGGAAAAAAGGAAGGATGCATGACTTCAGGAAGTGAAAAAAACCAGGGTCAAGTAGCCCTGTGGCATATTTTAGAACATTCAAATGTTCACTTATCGGGATTAATACCTAATGCTCACCTTACACACACTCTCAGTTAAATATGTTAAGCCAATTAGATCATGTCTTGATGAACAGAGACGATGGCAATTTATGTAAACGGGTGTGAGTGGCACTCATCTTGTTAAATCTATGGGCTGGGTATATGTGTTACCACATTAGCAAAGTTTTGAGATGTTCTTAATAGTCGAACCGTAAAGATCACACTTGCTCCTTTTATGTTATCTGAACAGAAGCTTATACTGGCTGTACCAAAGGGTTGCATCTTGTCCCCACTACTCTTTAGTTTATATGTACTCCCCCTTGCTTTCTTGCTCCAGTCTTACTGTTAAAAATGTTTTCATGTTCACCGATGAGACCCAGGCGATCTTAAAGATCACAAATGACCGAGGGCTTAACACAGCCACTCTCCATTCAATTCTTGACTCAGGCTAAAGTTTAGTGAGTCCAGTGGCAGCCTGCTTGACTCGCAAATGGCGAGGCGGGCGCGGGGTTGGGGTGGGTGAGGTTGCGTAATGTAGAACAAAAAACTAAAAATAAAAATTATACATAACTTTGCAGCTGGGTCTCACGTCTCAGCTTTTTGCTCCTGCTCTCCTTGTGGAACAGGAAGCCAGAAAGATTAGCCAGTCTCCCATGACCAATCACAACGCTTCAATGCAGCCTTGTGATTGGAATGCCCCCAGGCTCTCCTGACGCTCAACCATGGAAAGGGGGCCTGGGTTGGTTCTCCACACAGGTTGTAATGCAGCCTGCACGGAGAATGGGAAATGTGCACATGACTGGTTTGGGCGGCCAAGAGGGCTAACCAGACAGTCATTGCACACTTAGGAGTGAGCAAACAACTCCTCCCCTGCCCTGCTCCGTGAGCAGAGCTGCCCCGCTATCCCTCCCACAGAGGAGACATAACATTTTGTATTTCCTTTCCACGGCCAAAAAGCAGTTGGTGATGCTCTTCCTCCATAGTGGAGGAACCGCCACTGGCTAAGTCATAACAAATTGAAACTGTATCAGACCCGGTTCTAGAGGGTGGGCCAGGCACACTGCAGACTTGTAATCAAAGTGTAATTGTGCAACTTTAATCTATAATGCCACCTTTAAGTGCCTGAGGACAGAGATGAGGTCACGGGGATGGTTATGCATGTATTAACAGAAGGGGCACCTGAGAACACCCCTACTATATTGAGACCGCAAGCTCCCGTCACACAGTAATTAAGAGATGAAAACATTGCATGGGAAGTAAGAGGAAAAAAGCATACAATCATATATATATATATATATATATATATATATATATATATATATATATATATATATATATATATATATATATATATATATATTCGCTGAAAAAAACGTAGGTTTGAGGCCTGTTATAGTTAGGAATTATCATTTAAAAAACCTTTGAAATTCACTGGAAAAACCATAGGTTTCAAACATGTTATAGTTAGGGATTAGCATTTAAAAAACCTTAGAAATTCACTGAAAAAAACATAGGTTTTAGACATGTTATAGGTAGGGATTAGCATTTAAAAAACCTTAGAAATTCACTGAAAAAAGGGGTGTTATAGTTAGCTGGGCATTTCACTCGTACGAAACCATTGAAATTCCTCTGTTATAGTTAGTTGTACTAGCTATAACTCGCGCACCCGCAATCCACTGCTGATGATGTCACATATTACATCATCCATGACATGATCAGTGACATCACTGATGACATCACTGATGACATCTCAAATTACATCACTGATGACATCACGGATGACATCATCCACGTGACAATGAGTTACACCTCATCATACACTAGTATAACCTTTCATCACTCACTATAAAATATAAACTGCCATTTTTGAAACCATTCATACACCAACACAAGTTTCTAAAAACCCACTCACTAATTTGAACATCTACACACACATCTAAACACTTACCTATACATTCACTCATATATGCTGACAAAGATCAATAGAACAATATTGAATATACTTGTACATCTATAACAACATTACACAGCAGGACATATCGTACTCACTTAAGTAGTCATGCTACTCACTTATGCAAACAATTGATCATACATACATTTACTCAGCCACACACTTAAATAAACATAACTTTATTTATTGGTATAGAAAGTAACTCATACATAGTGAGCTATAAAATCACTATTATAAGTATACATTTTTCCACACGGTTATGCAGATAACCACTGATTCTTATATATATTTATTTATATACACCAACTATCACATACAGTGCCTTTTATATTGCAACATTCTTGGACGTGTATCATTAAGAAATATATTTACTCTTCACCACACCCATAAAGAGATTCACTCACCCAAACAACTTTTTCCACATGCAGTCTTAACATCATATAACTACTAAAACAACTATTTATACATCTTTGGACAGTCACACACCTTCCACCTAACCACACACACATTCACTCTCTCATACAAATACTCACTTAACTAATTAAAAACTAATATAGTGTTTCACATAGGTAGTAACCAACTTATGTAGTAGTTTACAGAACAAGAGGGAAAGTGATACATAAATTCAGACAGTTAAATCAGTATGCCATATGTTCAGTGACACACTTTACATTAGGTACTTACATAGTCAATTATAGTGGTACTAAACTCTCCATCTACACACGTATACATCCACTGAGTCTTCAATGCAGATTGCTATATATATATAATACTTATTTAAATATGGAAGCCAACCACATTAATGGATGATGTCATCAGTGATGTCATCAGTGATGTCACTGACCATGTCATGAATGATGCAATATGTGACATCATCAGCAGTGGATTGCGGGTGCGCTAGTTATAGTTAGTACAACTAACTATAACGGAGGAATTTCAATGGTTTTGTACGAGTGACTAACTATAACACCCCTAAAGCCTATGTTTTTTCAGTGAATTTCTAAGGTTTTTTAAATTCTAATCCCTAACTATAACATGTCTGAAACCTATGTTTTTTTCAGTGAATAGATAGATAGATAGATAGATAGATAGATAGATAGATAGATAGATAGATAGATAGATAGATAGATAGATAGATAGATAGATAGATAGATAGATAGATAGATAGATAGATAGATAAATAGATTGATGCATCAAGCGAAATACCGTTCACAAAGGGGCAGATTCTCAGACTCTGCCCCTCTGCGACCGGTATTTATGCATTTGGGATGCATCATCCCAAATGCATAAATCGCTATTTGCGATTGCATTTAAGGAATCTCAAATTGACATTCCTTAAAAGCAATGCATGTAAAATAGCTAGGGATTTCGCTGATAGAGGTCGCTATTTACTGTGAAATCAAACTTCAGGGTAAATAGCGCAAACTGTGAAAAATGCATTAAAGTGCATCTTTCAAAGTTTTATGTTACACACACACATGTCCTTGGGACATGTGTGCGCGCAATACCAGTGTTCAGGTCAATTTAAGGGGTGCAACAGGGTGTCTCAAATTGCTAATCGCTAATCGCAAATCCGCTGGCAGTGACTCTGTTGCCCCGCTCAAACGTATTACCTCCAAGCGTGATAAGGATGCCAACCGGTGGTTCAACGCAGAGCTTAAGGCCACCAAACTTACTGTACGTCGCGCGGAGCGGGCTTGGAGGAGAAATTATTGCCCCACTCTAAGACTGGAGTACACCAACATCCTTACCCAGTATAAAAAAAACATCTTGGAGGCCAAAACCGCCTACTTCTCCTCCAAAATCCTTGCCGCAGAAAACCAGCCTAAGGAGATCTTTACGATTGTCCATAACCTGGCGTTCTCGGACAGAACAACTCTCAAGCCCGCCCCCTCCGAGGAACTCTGCCACTCCCTCAACAACTACTTCATCCACAAAATTGCGACCATTAAAGCCAACATCCCACCCCCTTCTCCCTCCTTTGTTGACCCCCAATGTCCCCCTCCCAAGGGACAACGCACTGCCCTCCCCCCATATCTAAGGAAGCCCTGTCCTCCTTAGTACCCTTGGTTAAATCTGGCTCTCCACTTGACCCCTGTCCTGCTCACATTCTCCGCGCTATCTTTGTTACCTGCCCGGACCCCCCCCCCTTCATCTCCTCAACAGTTCTCTGGCTCAAGGTGTGGTACCACCCCCCCTGAAGTCCGCGGTTATTGTGCCGATTCTTAAAAAACCTGGGGCAGATCCTTCTGTCCCTGCCAATTTCCGCCCCATTTCCCTTTTACCTTTTCTGGCAAAGGTGCTCGAGTGCCATGTCACCTGCGCTCTGAGCTCCTTTGTAGAGACTCATGGAGCTCTCGCTACCCACCAGGCCGGCTTCCGCCCCGCACACTCCACGGAGTCCGTTGTCATCTCGGTCTTAGACAACCTCAGGGAGGGTATGGATACCAACCAGCGCCAGGCCTTAGTGCTCCTCGATCTCTCAGCCGCCTTTGACACGGTGGATCATACCATCTTGCTTTCCCGTGTCAGGGCGGCGGGGATCGGGGGGACTGCTCTGGTCTGGCTATCCTCCTTCCTGAGCGACCGCACCCAGGCCGTCCGCCTGGGTGATTTTACAGCGGACGTCCGGAAAGTCCAGTGCGGGGTCCCCCAAGGCTCCTCTCTTTCCCCCCTCTTGTTCAATCTCTATGTCGCCCCTCTTATCTTTTCTCTTCAACAAGTGGAGGTCGCCGTATTTAATTATGCGGATGACCTCCAGCTTGTCTTTAACCTCTCCTCTTCTCCCTCTTCTGTCCTCAATTTCCAATCTGTCATGCTCCATATCCGGGACTGGATGAACCACAACCATCTTAAACTCAACCTCGATAAGACCAAGCTGGTGTTGACGGGTGGTTCATCCAGCCCCTGGTCCTCTCTCTTCTGGCCCCCTTCTCTTGGCCCCTCTCCTGAACCCACTACCTCTGTCAAAACCCTCGGCATAAAACTCAATTCTCAACTCACCCTCCACTCCCAGGTTAGCTCTGTGGTATCTTCCTCTTTCCTTTCACTGCGCACTATACGCAGGGTGTCCTGTTTCTTCACTTTCTCTGCTCTTAAACTCATCATCTTAGCCATGGTGGTGTCCCGCCTGGACTACGGCAACGCCCTATATGCAGGTATCCCTGCATACAGCTTACGGCGTTTGCAGCAGATACAAAACCAGGCGGCCCGCCTGGTCTTCAATCTTCCTAAATTTCACCGTTCCTCCCCCCTCTTGAAATCCCTACACTGGCTCCCTGTGCGAGCCCGGATCCAATTCAAGCTGGCCTCCATCACCTTCTTGGCCCGATTGGGCCTGGCACCAGCATTCATCTCCTCAGAGATCACCCCCTACGTACCCACCAGGGAACTTCGCTCGTCTTCCCAGTCCCTCCTCACTATCCCACGCTACCGGACAAAGAAGTGGGGAGGCTCGAAATTTGCCACCCTTGCCCCGATACTCTGGAACTCCCTTCCCCTGGAACTCTGAACCAGCCCACTTGTTCACAAAGTCTTTTGACTAAATCCCCAGCAGTTTCCCCCGTCTTTTAGCCCTGGACCTTGTTAGTTGTAGCGCCAAGAAACCGCAGGTGTATGAGCGCTTTACAAGTATTTTAAAACTCAAACTCAAACTCAAATTGAGAATTCCTCCCCATTCATTCCTATGGGCCTCTTGGCCTGATGCGTATATAGATATATATGTAAAATACCAATGCCATCTCCAGTAAAGAATTTTGCCCATATCACCCCAGCCAAAGTATTTTTTGTTGCTTCACCGAAAGCCTACATCATGTATATACGTGTGTGTTTATGTATAAAGCTATAGCAAACCAGGCTAGACAGCAAGTATTGGAGTCCTGACTTATGACTCAGGGTCATCACAATGAAGCTTGATGCTTGTTGGTAGGCTTCAATGGGTCAAGTTGGTCCGGATGAAAAATAAATTAGTAGAAGCTTCTTCTGTTGAAACTGTTCCATTGAACTCATATCTACAAATATATCAAACTGAATAAGTCACCAGGTTGTTAAATCTAACCTGGTGACGCCTTTCATGTTAAAAATATTTGTAATGGTCTTCCTTTTCAGTTGGATAAATTAATGAAGTGTAACAGCTAAGGAGCAAAATTGATCTTAATGAGTTATCCCTGCACCACGAAGAGGAACTGAGGAAGTTTCTACCATCAAATTAGTTAGACCCTAAAGCACTGAAAGACCTGTTTACAGGGCCTTTCTGAAAAACCTCTGTCAGTGGAAAGGGATTTCAATTTCATATGTGGTGCTATCAAATTGTATTTGTTGGTAGTAATGTAAGAAAAAGACCCGCTTCCCAGTCTAGTTCAGGCAACCCTTACATTTGATGGACTAGATCTGAGAGCCTGTGAGGGTAATAATGATGTGGTCACATAAAACAAAATATAAGCCTAGAGCTATTAAGCATCTTATTACATAAGTGCTATGCATAGGTTCTGCTTCTGAACTGGCAGCCAGTGGAGATCCCTTAGTTGATTGGAAACAGGCTGTCTTCAGGGGAACCAAAGAACTAGTCTTGTTTCCATGTTCTGGAATAATTGCATCCTATGACTCACATATTTTAAAAGACCTAGATAGATTGTGACAGCTACAGGAGGAGACCCCGTGGAAGAAGACACCACAAATCAAACCAGATGGAACTAAATGAACCAAAAATGAAGACCTATTTATATGCTATCAACACACACACTTGTACACTCAGTAATTCTTTGATGGTGTTGTCATTGAAGTCATCAGTGATGTTATCTGAGATATAATTAGTGACGTCATCAAGTCAGCAGTTCGGGCTGTAGCCGCGTCAAAAGTTTCCAATAGAAATTAACATGGAGAAAAACTGTTTTGGGACCCCGCCCTCTATTTCTCGTCCCCCAATTGACGGATCACTGTCAAATTTTCAAGACAGCAGCTTACGTGACTGCCCCATTGGTTTTGAAAAGTTGCGAAGAGTCATCAAACGCCCAAAAGTAATTGGCAAGTCAAAAAATGCTCTTCCTGTGGAAACTAGGGGCTAGATGTAGGTAATTTAATTTTACCACTTCTTAAATAGCGAATTTTACCGATTCGGTATTTAAGAAGTGGTAAAATAGAGGGGGGGGATGTAGGTATTACAGAATCGGTAAATACCGAATCGTTAAGATTCGGTATTTACCGATTCTGTAAATACCGATTTGGTAATGCCCATTGATTCCTATGGGCATTGAAGCCCATAGGAATCAATGGGCATTACCGAATGGTAAATACCGATTCCAGCAAGGTTGCAGGGGGTGTCACTTTGACACCCTCTAGCACCCCAAATACAGGGCATGTCTTCTGTCACATGGCATAGGTGTGCATGCACACATGTGCGTGCATACCTGGATTCGGTATTTTACCAACCAATTGGATTGGGTGGTAAAATACCGAATCCGTAAGGCCTTTGGGACTCAGAAGAGTAACACCTACATCTGGAAGTTACCGAATCGGTAAAAATACCGATTCTGTATTTTAACGATTCAGTAAATTTACCGATTCGGTAAATTTACCGAATCGGTAAAATTGGCCCCCTACATCCCAAAAACCCATTTACCAGTCGTTAACGGCAGAAATCGTCCGTTACCGGCCGGTAAATGGCCACCTACATCGGGCCCTATATATATATATATATATATATATATATATATATATATATATATAGGTTTCAGCCACGTTATAGTTAGGAATTAGCATTTAAAAAACCTTAGAAATTCACTGAAAAAACCATAAGTTTCACACGTTATAGTTAGCTGGACATTTCACTCATACAAACCGTTGAAATTACCCCGTTATAGTTAGTTCAGCTAACTATAACTCGCGCGCCCGCAATGCACTGCTGATGACGTCACATATTACATCACTCATGACATGGTCAGTGACATCACTCATGACATCACTGATGACATCTCAAATGACATTACTGATGACATCATCCACTGAATGTGTGTTTGTCTGAAAAATAAATATTTTTTATATATGTACCGGCAGCCCGTCACGACGTAGACCGGGTATGAAATGTAATGTGTGCAATGCTTGTAATAGTAAATCACAATTTATTGTAATATTTCACGGTATACAGCATTTTTTGTTTCATTTGAATGTGGATGGGGAATAAATTGGTTTAGCATATTGCCGGCTCTAGAGAGTGTGACATATAACTGTCCATGAGTGAAGCACTCTTCCCGTAAGTCCATGGCTATTACTTTGTATGTTTGACCTTGAGATTTGTTACACGTAATTTTCAATGAACATGTTAGTAAGTGTGTGTGTAAAACCAATTTCTTTGCAGTTATTGCAGAAAGGCAAAGTGTGAGTTGTGCAGCATTACCTAAGTGTTGGAAAAGGCAAGATGAATTTTATGCATTGTTTAACATTGATCTTGCACGTTTGTAATGTTTGTTGAATGTGTTTGTCCTCTTCTGCCTGCACTGTTTGTAAGAGCGTTTTCAAGGTAAGTGCCTCCTTAGCTGTACCGTATTTGAAGAGAGTTCGGGATCGGTGCGTCCTCAGCGGTAGCCTTTGCAGCCTGTGGGTGTTGTACAGTGGGTTGCTTATAGAATCCACGTTCTCTTAGACGTGAATCTGTGTACGCTGCCAGTGCCCTGCATGACAGCGTGCTTGCGAGGGCTTGGCGTGTGTTTCATTGACGCTAGTATTGTGAACGCTTTTATGCCCCGCCTGAGCCCTGGAATAATTTTAAATAGTGAAGTCTCTTATTTTGGCTGGTACGCTGCCTCGCTTCATCCTCCACTAGCAGTAATGGCGTGTGAATGGCAAAAGCCGCGCCCAATTTTTAATTTTTTATTTAGCCTAGCCCATGTGACAACGCTGACGCCCACACGTAATGGAGCGTGAATGGCGCGCCCAGTTAATGGTGCACTTGTGAAAGCCGCGCTTGCAAGGTCTTGGCGTGTGTGATTAACGCTAGCATTGTGACAGCTTTTATGCCCCGCCTGAGCCCCGGAATAATTTCAAATAGTGCACTCTTTTATTTTGGCTGGTACGCTGCTTCACTACATCCTCCGCTAGCAGTAATGGCGCATGAATGTCGAAAGCGGCACCCATTTTTTTTTTATTTACCTAGGCCCCTCTGACAACGCTGATGCCCACACGTAATGGAGCGTCAATGGCGCGCCCAGTGAATGGTGCGCTTGTGAAAGCCGCGCCCCTTTGTTTTTGTTGTTTTTTAGCCAGGCCCAATGCTGACGCCCACAACGGACTAAATGTGAAGTCTTCTTTGACACGCCCATCGCTGACAGCACAGCGCCAACGCCCACAAGGGACTACTTTACCCCTAAGGTTATTTCACCTTTGTGATGTATATGGTGGTCAGCTGTATAGCCTATGTCCATCTGCAGCAACTCCCCTTAACAATGCTGTATTGGGTGTAGTGATTAGTGCTGTACTTCTTGAGCCTACCTGCCTCAAAGTTTTCAGCTGTCTCTTTATAATAGTAGTATGGATATCTAAAGGTTGACGGAAGAATAAATGGGTAAATAAGTGTCTAAATGGATGTTTTTTGTGTAAAAATTAATTCCATAATGACTTATTAAGTGTATCTTAGTGAATACATGTATTAGCGAGTAATGTTTAAATATGTAAATATCTGTATCAGTGTCTCAATTTGTGTATAAGTGGCTGCATGGGTTGGTGAGTAGCTACATGAGTGTCTATATGGGTTGTTAGTTGGTTTTTTGAGTATCAGTATGAGTGTCTGTATGGTTTGGTGGTGGGTATTACTTAGCGCATAGATGCATGAATGACTGACTCACTGTTTGTATTGAAGACAGCATGTGTGCAAGACTGTATGGGTGGATGAGTGTGTGTATGGGTGTTTTTGTGAGTGAATGACATCTCTCAATAGTATCTTTATGAGTAACTACATATATTTTAAGCAAGTATATATGAGTATTGATGTATATAAGTGAGTATATGTGAGAGTAAGAGATTGGAAGAGCTCTTGTATAAATAAATATGTGTTTCTATAAGTGATTGTTTAAGAGATGTGTATGTTTCTGTAGAAGTAAGTGTAGTGGTGTGTGTGTATAGCTGTATATGCAAGTAAATGGATGTTTGATCATCATCAGTGATGTCATCAGTGATGTTATTTGAGATGTCATCAGTGATGTCATGAGTGATGCAATATGTGACGTCATCAGCAGTGCATTGCGGGCGCGCGAGTTATAGTTAGCTATAACGGGGGAATTTCAATGGTTTTGTATGAGTGAAATGTCCAGCTAACTATAACATGTGTGAAACCTATTGCTTTTCAGTGAATTTCTAAGGTTTTTTAAATGTTAATTCCTAACTATAACGTGGCTGAAACCTATGGTTTTTTCAGTGAATTTCTAAGGTTTTTTAAATGCTAATTCCTAACTATAACGTGGCTGAAACCTATGGTTTTTTCAGTGAATTTCAAAGGTTTTGTAAATGATAATTTTTAAATGTATGAATTGTTATTTTTTTTATACTGATTTACTACATTGTTTTAAAGTATTTAGTTTTAGATATTTTAATTTTTTTAATTACATTACATATTTTTAATATAAATTGAAAAAAAATGTTTTAAAAAATATTGAAATTGTAATATATTTTTTTATTTTATATTTTTTTAATTTATATATATTTTATACAGCAGGCAATGATATCCTATGGAAGGACATTCAAGTTACTGGTAAGTAAGGTTACTTTTCAGGGACAGTAGTAAGCTGAAAGATGCAGCACTGAGGTCTCTCCTGATAACAGGTGAGTATATCAGAATTCGTAGTTCGACTGATTTTAAAGGAATTTTTTTTAATTCCAAAACTCCACACTTAGAAGAATTTCCAAGTGAACCCAGTCAATGTTAGCCTATGGAAGGAAATTCAAGTTACTGTAAGTATGGTTAGAATTACTTTTCAGGATCAGTAGTGGGCTGAAAGATGCAGCACTGAGGTCTCTCCTGATAACAGGTGAGTAAATCAGAATTCGTAGTTCAGCTGATTTTAGAGGAATTTTTTTAAGTTCCGAAACTCCACACTTAGAAGAATTTCCAAGTGAAACCAGTCAATGTTAGCCTATGGAAGGAAATTCAAGTTACTGTAAGTATGGTTAGAATAACTTTTCAGGATCAGTAGGGGGCTCAAAGATGCAGCACTGACGGCTCTCCTAATAACAGGTGAGTAAATCGGAATTCGTAGTTCCGATGATTTTAGAGGAATATTGTGCTCAATAGTGAAGGAAGGGGGCAGGGCCTGAGGTGACATGTGTGCAAACACACCCTGTGGTGCGTTTTAGATTGGGGAATTAATTACTCTTCAATCCTGAGGTCCCCTGTGAGCCAACTAGCCCACCAGGCACCTCCAGTATGCGCCAGGGAGCCACGTTGCAGAGAGGTGTTCAGAGGGCACGCCCCCTTTTTACAACACTCTGCAACGCAGTTCCGTGGCGCTTACTGGAGGTACCTGTTGGAATAGTTGGCCCCTAGGGGACCTCTGGATTAAAGAGGAATTAATTCCCCAACTTAAAACCCACCACAGGGCATGCTTGCACACATATCACCTCAAGCCCCGCCCCGACCTCCACCACTCTGTAAACGCGCCCCGTAGCACGTTCTAAGTTGGGGGATTAAGTCCCCTTGCATACTGGGGGTCCCTGGGGCCAACTAGCCCACCAGGAACCTCCAGTATGCGCCAGGGGGCTGCATTGCAGTGAGTTGTAAAAAGGGCGTGGCCTCATTACACCTCTCTGCAACGCAGCCCCCTGGCACATTTGCAGAGGGGGAACTAATTCCCCTTGCATACTGGGGGTGCCTGGGGGCCAACTAGTCCACCAGGAACCTCCAGTATGCACCAGGGGGCTGCGTTGCAGAGAGGTGTAATGAGGCCACGCCCCTTTTTACACCTCTCTGCAACGCAGCCCCCTGGCGCATTTGCAGAGGGGGAACTAATTCCCTTTGCATACTGGGGGTCCCTGGGGGTCAACCAGCCCACCAGGAACCTCCAGTATGTGCCAGGGGGCTGTGTTGCAGAGAGGTGTAAAAAGTGGCGTTTCCTCTTTACACGTCTCTGCTAGGCAGCCCCCTGGCACGTTTGCAGAGGAGAAACTAATTCCCCTTGAATACTGGGAACCAAACTCTACCTTTTTGCCGAATTTGCTGTAATTCCGTTCAGCCATTCGGGCTATAGCCCTGGCTAAAGGTCCTATGGAAAATTGCATGGGGAAAACATGTTTTGGGACCCCCATTTTTTCTCAGCTCACGCTTCACGAATCACCCCCAAACTTCCAGGGAAGGAGCGGAGCGGAGAAGGCTATCTTCTTGGAGAATTTTGCGAAGATTCGTCAACTGGCGCCAAAGTTATTCCAAATAGAATGTTGCGGATTTCCTATTGAAACTTGGTCCTAACTTTAACTACCTACTGGCGACTGCCAGTAGGTTATGTATATCTATATATATATATATTTCCAACTCAGTTTTATTAACGCTTCACAAACGCGTTTCTGGGTTTTCCCTTCATCAGTGTGTTTAAATTATGGAAACCGAAGGGCTATTTTTAACCAAAATTAACAGGTAAATGCAAGGCATGTGCATTTAGTAAAAGGGTCCTAAGTTATGACATCCCAGGTGCGTCACTTTGTAAATATGACTCAATAAGGTGCATTTTTAACAGCACTGGTGCGTCACAAAAAGTGACGTACCGGTGGCGTATAAGTGACGCATGACCTTATAAATGAGGCCTTCAGTCTTCTACTCATGCGTCATATTAAATATATGACGTATTATGTCGCAAGTACTTACAGATACGTCAGTATTTCAGACGTATCTGTAAGCGCAAAAGTGATGCATTGCTGGAGTGTATCACAAAAATTATGCAACTCCAGCAATGCATCCTTTCACATGGGGCCAGGCCCATGTGAAAGGGCCTGCATCAGTCTTACGCCTGCCGTGAAGCAGGCGCAAGATTTGGACGCAACAGCGTCATAAAAGTGACGCAGAGATATCTCATAGATTTCACTGCATCACCTCTATGACCCTTTCTTGCGTCAATACATCCATTTTGCATACATTACACCTGACGTAGGTATAATGTGGCACAGGGGTTTACAAAGTGACGCATCTACCTAGATGCGTCACTTTGTAAATATGACTCAATAAGGTGCATTTTTTACAGCACTGGTGCGTCACAAAAAGTGACGTACCGGAGGCGTAAAAGTGACGCATGGCCTCATAAATGAGGCCTTCAGTCTTCTACTCATGCGTCATATTAAATATATGACGCATTATGTCGCAAGTACTTACAGATACGTCATTATTTCAGATGTATCTGTAAGCGCAAAAGTGATGCATTGCTGGAGTGCGTTACAAAAATGATGCAATTCCAGCAATGCATCCTTTCACATGGGGCCAGGCCCATGTGAAAGGGCCTGCATCAGTCTTACGCCTGATGTGAAACAGGCGCAAGATTTGGAAGCAACAGCGCCATAAAAGTGACGCAGAGATATCTCATAGATTTCACTGCGTCACCTCTACGACCCTTTCTTGCGTCAATACATCCCTTTTGCATACATTACACCTGACGTAGGTATAATGTGGCGCAGGGGTTTACAAAGTGACGTATCTACCGAGATGCGTCACTTTGTAAATATGACTCAATAAGGTGCATTTTTAACAGCACTGGTGCGTCACAAAAAGTGACGTACCGGTGGCATAAAAGTGACGCATGGCCTCATAAATGAGGCCTTCAGTCTTCTACTCATGCGTCATATTAAATATATGACGTATTATGTCGCAAGTACTTAGAGATACGTCAGTATTTCAGATGTATCTGTAAGCGCAAAAGTGATGCATTGCTGGAGTGCAACACAAAAATGATGCAACTCCAGCAATGCATCTTTTCTTACCCTTCCACACCCCTGTTCCTTTTCTACATTTTCGTTGAATATCTACATTCCCCATGTTCACTCTCCTCATCTGTAAGCGCAAATGTGATGCATTGCTGGAGTGCGTTACAAAAATGATGCAACTCCAGCAATGCATCCTTTCACATGGGGCCAAGCCCATGTGAAAGGGCCTGCATCAGTCTTACGCTTGATGTGAAACAGGCGCAAGATTTGGACGCAACAGCGTCATAAAAGTGACGCAGCGATATCTCATAGATTTCACTGCGTCACCTCTACGACCCTTTCTTGCGTCAATACGTCCATTTTGCATACATTACACCTGACGTAGGTATAATGTGGCACAGGGGTTTACAAAGTGACGCATCTACCTAGATGCGTCACTTTGTAAATATGACTCAATAAGGTGCATGTTTTACAGCACTGGTGCGTCACAAAAAGTGACGTACCGGTGGCGTAAAAGTGACGCATGGCCTCATAAATGAGGCCTTCAGTCTTCTACTCATGCGTCATATTAAATATATGATGCATTATGTCGCAAGTACTTACAGATACGTCAGTATTTCAGATGTGTCTGTAAGCGCAAAAGTGATGCATTGCTGGAGTGCGTTACAAAAATGATGCAATTCCAGCAATGCATCCTTTCACATGGGGCCAGGCCCATGTGAAAGGGCCTGCATCAGTCTTACGCTTGATGTGAAACAGGCGCAAGATTTGGACGCAACAGCGTCATAAAAGTGACGCAGCGATATCTCATAGATTTCACTGCGTCACCTCTACGACCCTTTCTTGCGTCAATACGTCCATTTTGCATACATTACACCTGACGTAGGTATAATGTGGCACAGGGGTTTACAAAGTGACGCATCTACCTAGATGCGTCACTTTGTAAATATGACTCAATAAGGTGCATGTTTTACAGCACTGGTGCGTCACAAAAAGTGACGTACCGGTGGCGTAAAAGTGACGCATGGCCTCATAAATGAGGCCTTCAGTCTTCTACTCATGCGTCATATTAAATATATGACGTATTATGTCGCAAGTACTTAGAGATACGCCAGTATTTCAGATGTATCTGTAAGCGCAAAAGTGATGCATTGCTGGAGTGCGTCACAAAAATGATGCATCTCCAGCAATGCATCTTTTCTTACCCTTCCACGCCCCTGTTCCTTTTCTACATTTTCTTTGAATATCTACATTCCCCATGTTCACTCTTCTCATCTGTAAGCGCAAAGGTGATGCATTGCTGGAGTGCGTTACAAAAATGATGCAATTCCAGCAATGCATCCTTTCACATGGGGCCAGGCCGTTGTGAAAGGGCCTGCATCAGTCTTACGCCTGATGTGAAACAGGCGCAAGATTTGGACACAACAGCGTCATAAAAGTGACTCAGAGATATCTCATAGATTTCACTGCGTCACCTCTAAGACCCTTTCTTGCGTCAATACATCCCTTTTGCATACATTACACCTGACGTAGGTATAATGTGGCGCAGGGGTTTACAAAGTGATGCATCTACCTAGATGCGTCACTTTGTAAATATGACTCAATAAGGTGCATTTTTAACAGCACTAGTGCGTCACAAAAAGTGACGTACCGGTGGCGTAAAAGTGACGCATGGTCTCATAAATGAGGCCTTCAGTGTTCTACTCATGCGTCATATTAAATATATGACGTATTATGTCGCAAGTACTTACAGATACGTCAGTATTTCAGATGTATTTGTAAGCGCAAAAGTGATGCATTGCTGGAGTGCACTCCACTTCACTTACTCTTTTTCATTTTTTTAAGAATATACAGGCACATGCATCAAGCGATTTGGGAATCGCAAACGGTGCGAATCGCAAAATTCGGCCGATTGCGATTCCCAAATAACTATTTGGGATGCATCAACTTAAAAGTGAATAAATCGCTATTTTAGCGATTTTTTCAAGTGCGATTACTTTTAAGGAATCGCAAATTTGCGATTCCTCAAAAGCAATGCATGAACCTAAAAAAAATAGCGAATTCGCAATTAGAGAGAAAAAATTACCATGAGGTTGGACCTCATGGTAATTTTGCGAAATGTTAGAAAAATGCTATTGTATGCATTTTTTTAACTTTCATGTTGTGCACACACATGCCCTTAGGGCATGTGTGTACACAACATATGTGCATTGTTTGATTTCAGGGGTGCAACAGGGTGTCCTTTGGACACCCCTGCACCCTTGAAATCGCAATCTCAATTTGCGATTAGCTAATTGCGAATCGCAAATTGAGATTGTCTTCCCATTCATTCCTATGGGCCTCTAGGCCCATAGGAATGAATGGGAAGGGATTCCTTAATTGCGATTCGCAAAATGCTAATCGCAATTAAGGAATTCTAAGAAATCGCAATTTATTTAGCGATTTCTTGATGCATAGGCATTTGCAATTCCTTAATTGCGATTCCTTAAAAATCGCAATTAAGGAATCGCAAATGCCGAGTTTGATGCATGTACCTGATAGCTCTTTGATGAGAATTGGAGGTAGTTCTGAAAATAACTTTTTTTTTCTTCTTTTTTTAGAACAAAAACAAAAACAGGGAATGGAAACTGCTCAACAGGAGCAAAAAAAAAAAAAATTAGGGCTGGGAACGGCAGCGATGGTTCTCCAATGATCGATCCATGAGCAGAACACTTTGCTCCCCAAAGCAAAGTAGCTGATCACAATATCTGCATTTAAGGACGCCTTTGTTAAATGCAGGCTGAATGTTCGGAACCAGCTCTTGTGATCTCCCCCTCACCGATGTTGTTGGTCCTCCGGTTGATGTAGAGGCCCCATCGCTGGGAACCTCTTGTGCCAGAGCCCTGACACTTTCCCGGGCAAAATTCTGGGGGTGCCTCCTCTCCACATGGCGAATCATTATGGAGTTCCCAAAAGAATATTTTTTAGTTGGGTCACCCCGTGACAGGACTGTGTGACAGATCCTGCACTCCTCTTTTGGAGCATTTACTTTCTTCTGGTCATCAGGTTTGGAAAAAAACTTCTAGATGAAATGTTCTTTCACCTTCGGCTGAGGAGGCTCTTTATCAAGGAATTCATTGGAGTCATCTTCACTGCTGGATGGTCTGGCAGCCATGATAATCCAAGATATCCAACAAAGAACCGAGAGTAAAAAGGCAGGTCTTTCAGTCACAAAAGTGAAAGAAGAAGTGAAGGAAATGGGTGGGGATTTCATTCTTTGTAAAAAAAACTGTTAGCAACCAATGAAAAGTGTTATTTTAAGGTCACATGACTTGACGCGCTTACGCTGCGTGCACCGAAGCGCTTCCGGGGGCGCTAACGCGGCGCGAACGTAGGCGCTTCCGGGGGCGCATACGCAGCGCGAACGAAGGCGCTTCCGGGGGCGCTTACGCGGCGCGCCTAAGTGACGTTTTGATAGTTTCACGGAAATGCAAAATCACTTTCATTTCCTTATTCAAAAAAACTGCTTTTATATGTATAGTACTAAATGTCTTGCGTTATTATTTACTTTTTATTCATATTTTTTTTCACGAACGCAAGTAGCGCTCTGGGTGCGCTTTCCGGAGAGCTTACCGGTGCGCGCACCCAAAGCGCCCCAGGAAAAAATGATTACAAAAAATATTAAAACATTTAAATATTATTATAAAAAATAAAAAATAATAATTAATACTTACATAAAACACCAAATGTATACAAAAATCGTAGGTTAGAAACTCGATATAGAAAGGAATTAGCTTTTAAAAAACCTTTGAAATTCACTGAAAAGACCATAGGTTTCACACCAGTTATAGTTAGGAATTAGCATTTAAAAAACCTATTAAATTCACTGAAAAAACCATAGGTTTCACACCAGTTATAGTTAGCTGGAAATTTTACTGACATAAAACCATTGAAATTCCCACGTTATAGTTAGTTGGACTCACTATAACTTGCGCGCCTGCAATGCACTGCTGATGACTTCACATATTACATCACTCATGACATGGTCAGCTATATATATTAGTGGTTTTTCATATTTTCCTTCCACTGTGACGTTATACCTAACTTATGGGCAGTGCCCCTGGAATTTTGCAACTAGGAAAATTAAATTATGCGGCAAGTTTGACTAAAATATGTTGGAAAGACAGGCAAATTACGCTGCGTAATGTAGCACGTTTTGTGAAGGTATTACTTTAATCATTCTTACATTTTTACACATTAACAATGTCTTAGGAAAGTATGCACCTTATTATTAATACTTCAACATCAAAATACATCGATAGGCAATGGAAAGGTGACCAGTGAACTTTTGCAATGTCACCAGTATATCTTTTATATCCGCATACATTGAGCCCTCTGGGTCTCTGCTTCTCGGCGATGGCTCAGGCGCTTGTACTTCCGGTGCCTTAGTTCTTCGTTGGTCGAATGCTATCTTGGTCTGGGTTTTGTCGCCCTTGCCAATTGTGAGTAGTTAAGTTCCGAGGCGACTTGCCTCCCAGCACGTGGTCAGAGATAGAGTCTATAGAGATAGATGATTCCTGTGTTGCAGTAGAGCTCCCACACTGCAGCACCCTCCGGGACTGATATCTAGTATATACGGCGCTCTCCAACTTGGCGCTCAGTGTGGCTTGTTGTACCCCAATGAGCAAGTTGCCGTACCTCAAGCGTGTATAGGCCTTAATCCTGCTTCCCTCTCCAGCTGCCGTCTCCTGAGTGATGCCGAGGCCGCCTTAGCAGGGTTCCGTTGTGGCTCCGCCGGGGTTAAAATTGCAGCCAGTTGTCTCCACTGTTTTAGCTCTTTATCTACGTCTTTATAGCTGCTCTCCCTGTTCAGCAAGTAGCCAGGCCTTCTCCATGGTTCTCTCCGGCAGTTGCGGCCTTCGAAGATCTCCCAGCCAAGTCCCCTACCGCTCTCCTGGTAGCGACAGGCAATGGTGCAGACACAGCCTTAGTAGGCAACCTGGCAAGTACTGACCTCGGGAGTGTCCCTCAATCTGGTCTCCCTGACCACTTCTCCAAGTGTGGGAAGCCCTTATTGCCAACCCTCTCTTCTGTATTCACACTTGTGTTATGCTGGGCAAGCTGTCAAAGACCGCCGAGATGGTGCCCGTACTCTGGTTTCAGCCGCGGGTCTGCAGTTCGCTCATCCGCTTACTCGTTCGCTCAGTGCCCGCGAGGGGAAGGCATCCCCTATTCCACCGTTTGCGTCAGGTCTGTGGCGGGGGGTATTGCAGTGGTTTCTAGAACTGCCCTCTTCCAAGTTAGCCACCACACCCTCAGTCTCTTACAGGCCTTCGCTCTTCACCTGTTCCATACATCCAGGCACGATCTGCCGTGTAGCGCAAGCTGTGAGGGGGGTAATAATTCCAGCTAGCCGGCACTCAGTCTTTCAGCAACAGCCTCGTTATGTGTCTTTTAGATGGCATAGGCCGATTACAAGACAGTTTAACTGGTACTTGGGTCTTACAAGCTAGTTCCGACCCTCTGCCGTGGGTCCGATGCCAAACCGATTGAAGAGAGCAATGCGTGGCTCTGAGTCCCGTTTCCCCCTCCTCTGCTTTTCAGGGATGTTAGATGCTGCCCGCCTACTCTGAGCGTCGCCCTGTGTTTTCTCACCTCCGATCGTTGCTACCCCACACCTCTCCGCCGGCTGTTTTCGTGTTTCGCATACACTCCAGTACTCCCTCACCAGCCGCACGCAGGGTCACGCACGCCGGCCAGCTGCTCAAGCGAGTCCGTGGCTCAGGGCCCAGTCCACCAGCAAGCCCACGTGAGCTCCAACTTCTCTTTATTCAGTCTGATTTCAGCGGGCGGCTTTCCAAACATTCCCCGCCCACATCGGAGAGTGTGCCTTCACTTCAGAAGTCTGTAGTCTCCGTTGATCTAGGATAATTAACAGGATTTTGCTGGTAATAGCGCGGAGCTCGGCTCCTACACTTCCTTCATCGGCGCTGGCAAACTACAGAAACTGTCATTTTGGCTGTCCAGGATACGTTAAGATCTAATGCAGATAAGGGCGTCCACCAGGCCCTGGTGCTCCTTGATTTGTCGGCCGCGTTCGACACGGTTGACTATAACATTCTGATTAACCTGCCGAGCAGGCTGGCCTCAGGGGCCCCGCTCTGAACTGGATTGCTTCTTTTATTACAAATCGCACACAGTCAGTGAGATTAGGGACTTTCACAGCCCCCAGGACGTCATCTACCTGTGGGGTACCTCAAGGTTCGTCACTTTCTCCTTTATTATTTAATCTATATCTTCGTTTGATCAACTGCTCTAGCCATAAGGCCATATCCTCTCATTGAATTGCTCAATGAATAGATCCACCAAATACATTCGTATGGAATGATGTAATGTCATGATTGATCAAGGAGATTTATGAATTTATAAAAAGACAACCTGAACATTTAAAAATCAACTAACTTGTTGAATTGGAATTTTATCAGAATATTTCCCTTTGGGAATCTTCGCAGTGCATTCAGGGGACATTTCCCCAGGAAGGGAACACTACATTTTTATACCTCAGACATGCATATGGATCAGAAAGCGATACCCTGCTGCATGCCCTAAAATCAATACAGATTGAATAAGTTTACTACACGGTGACCAAACTGGACTGCGTGAAACATGCTATTATTTTATTTTTATCAAGCCATTAATCAATCAGCACTTATGGGTCTATGACACAATATTGTGGTAAAAATATCCACCTTAATAAATATCACATCCACAGTAGCAGTTCCCACTAAGTCATCAAGATAAGCATATGCAGGAAAGTAGTGCTTAGGGCCTCATTTAGATCTCGGCGGACGTGTTACTCCATCACAACGGTGATGGATATCTCGTCTGCTGAAATATAAATCCTATTGAATATAATGGGATTTTCATTTAGGCTGAGGGAATATCCACCACCTTTGTGATGGAGTAATCCATCTGACAAGGTCTAAACCAGGCCCTTAGTAACTCCGCATCTACTTACACTCATGATAAAGTTGCAGTCAATATTGTGGATGTGATATTTTGTTGATCGATATTTATCAGAGAACTGAATTACTTGCAAAGGTTGCACAGATCTCGCAGAATCTATCCCTCCCAACACACACATTACACACCTTGAACATGCTCTCCACACCTGATACCATCTATATGCCCCTCAATACTTTCATGGTAACACTCTGCCCTAGATATATCTGATAAGGTATTTCTATTAATTTAGGTCTGAAACTCTTTGGGGCACAAACGTCTTTCTGCTGATTAGTGCTTGCTGCCCCACACTGAGCTCAGTCTAACACATGCCAAGCTTGCATCTTGTAGTTACCTAACCACTATAAACATCCTGGTTTCCTCCACTTTCATATCATGTTACATTATCGACTCCCACTCAGCATTCAAAAATGACAAGTACTGACCTTCGTACCTTACAGGAGTGATGTGGTCTGATATGCACCTATGAGCTCATGCTCCAGGGAAAAGGGGAATAGGATCTTGTAAAACAGTATGATGCAGTCATGAAACTGTGAACATGTCCTCATGCACATGCAGGTTTGACTGGCTGCTCTGTCCCTGCAATTGTAGTTCACACAAAATACACACAATAAGATAGATATCCATGCCGATATGCCTGCAATCATGTTATTTTTATCCTTGCCTAAGGTGCAACTATCTGTGCATGACATTTTTTACTCTGTGGATGAATGCTTATCATATCCTAATAGCAATGAATAATTGAGAGTATGGCCAAGCAGTGTGGAGTAAAAGTATATGATTTCCATACCAAGGGAGCGAGTATGAGTGTGGATGACATTTCTGGTCTCTTCACAAACACAAATTTATGCAGGGATTGTAATTTCAAATGTTGTGGTAAGCAAGCGAACTCCACAATTTAGATTTTGAGAGCTTCAAACAAGATATTGGGGGACAATTTCATGGAAAATCTAACACATTCAGATGCACTGTTTCCTAGTTCACATGTAACGTCCCATTTTCCCCCAAAAAATACATAAATGGAGGTAAATAACTAATCCCAGAAACTATCTCACTCTATTCCACTATTTAGTAACTTCTGACATATGCTTGTCTAATTTCTTGTTGCTGTGAATATTGTGCACAGACAAAGAAGGATGTTATCTTTTATCTGTATTAATTTGTTATAGAATGTCTTTTATGATGAAGAATCGCAATAAAGACTTACTGACTGACTGACTGACTGATATATTTTATAGTCCCTTGTACACATTTTGGCTCTCTATTTTTAGTTTGGTATTAGTTACACTTAGTCTCCCTGAATCTATTATTTCATTAACTATCTCTTGTAGGTAACACAACTAACCTTCACCTTTAATTTGTACGTTCAACCTGATGTCCCGAGTTTATGGTCTTCAGGACTTCACTTCCAGATACCTCCAACAAACTTGATTGCTGCAGGTAAGTGTGAAAATCAAATGGCAGTCAACAAAAATGGCTACTTTTAATTATGGGAATCTCCATAGTTAGACCTCAATAGCCAATTAAAGTTATCTAGAATCAGGCTTGGTTTAAATACTCCTGGTTCCAAAATACCCACTGAAAGTTTGGTGCTCAAGAGATTTAGAAATGTTGCAAGAACACCCATACAATTCACTATGGAAGACAGCAATACCTCTAAGTTTCTCTGGACTGCTGTTGCATATTCCATTGTCTGAGACTCTTGTCTAGTTCACTTTCATGTCATTTGAGTTTATTTTGTCTATGTCTATTCTATATGTGTTGGCATCATAAACTGGGTCACGATTCATGACCGCAGTTTTCTTGTGTGAATCAACAGGTATATCAATATTGTCCATGCCCATAAGGATTATACATTGATATCAGCAATGGTGAAAACTCTTCAATGGTATATTTATTCATTTGTCAGACTCAAAGGAGTTGATCCTGATAACAATAACAATCCCAATACCACCAGTCCATCATCGCCCATTTAAAATTGTCCCATTTGATTAATGGCTCCCTCTATTTCACAATCTGGCACTTGCACTTTGAAATGTTGAGGTTGCACTCTTTAAAACTCTCACTGTTTAAATGAGCTACATAACACACAGAAAACAATAATAACATAGTAGCATAAGAAATCAAAACAGAACAAAAACATGACATAACACATCAAAATAACCACAAAAGAAAGCAGGACAGCAACATAACAATGACAACACAACTACAACACAAAAACAACAAACCACAAGAAAAACATAACGCATTAATGCAACACTAAAACAACACATGCACTAACAAAACAACAAAGGACACCACCAGCCTAACAAAATGCAACACAACCATTACACCACACAACCACAAAAGAACAGCAAACCACAAAAGTATCAGGCTAAACCACAACGCAGTCTGATCCAATAACACACCACAAATCCACTAAACTACAAAGCAACACGGAACAAAAGAAGATGCAACATGGAAGGACACAACACAACTTAGAGCAATACAATAATAACACAACAAACATAATAGAACACTAGAATAAATACAAAATACCAATACAATACAAGAGAACACAAAACAATAATGACATCAATACAATACAGTAACAATAAAAATAGAATATTACAGAAAACACGAAACAATGAATCAAAACAATACAACACATCAATACACCATGAAACACGCAAAACAACAATAAATCAATGCCACATGACAATATCAACACATTACAACTACAAGACTACACAATAATGACACATAAAAACAACACATTACAGTAACAAATTTCAACACAACACCAAAGCCCCAAAGTGACCTAACAAAATATACAAATATAATATGTCATTATTGTTCTTATGTATTGCTTTGTTATGTTGCTGTTCCATGTTGTTGAAATAAAAATAAGATAGCATTCTTACATATTTCATTGTGATGTATATATATTGTAGCCTTATAGACCACTGAAGAGTACTTTACTGGTTGCTAAAGAACCAAAGTTATAGGCCTGAGATGGAGACGAGGACGTATAGTGAGAGGGAGGGCCTTTGATGACCGGTATAGTCCAGGGCAGAAGAACTGTAAGGCTATTAGAATATTTTATCAAACAATCAAAAGGTGATTGGAGGATTGATTGGAATGCACCTAATTGCTCGCAGTCTTTGGGATAGCATTTTAACCCATCGTTCTATTACCCACATGCTACCTCAGTTTGGACCCAGCCGTATGCTCCAATAGGAACAGTCCATTCCTTAACTGCATGGCCAGGTCCTCCCTGAACAGGACAGAAGCAATCCAAGACCAATTTCACCCTGATCGGACATCTTCATTCAGGTGTAGCATTGTGAGCAAGGACCCTGACATCACCTTCTGTGTGTTTGATTTTAGAACATTCCACCCACTGAAGGTCGAATCTTTTAAACGAAAAAGGGAGCAAAAGAAAGACAAACATTGGGCCATTGGAGCAAAAGGCCTATTCTAGCCATTATTGGCCCTGAGTCACTCCATTGTTTTCAGCAGATCTCTCAACATTCCAATGCTCTAATTATAATTTTAACGTCATACCATACCCCAAAGGATTGTGGCAAAATAAACAGTTTTTTGGGGTTGGAGGGGACTGGGGTGGGGGAGATTACAACTGTCTCAAAATGTAATGAGCCCTAGAGAGGGAATAGCACCAGCAATAGTGTTTAGAAAATAGAAAAAGTTTATGCTTACTTATCACGGTCGTAAAGAGTATAATTATCCACATAGAACTAGGTTGCTAATCTACCTCAGTAGAGGGAACTTGAATATACAGAAGTCTTCCTCAGAGCTGGCATCAATAGAACATTACGTCTGTATTAATAAATATACCAGGTGTTTCCTGAGGAAACCATGCATTTTACTTTGCTCTGTACATTTTATGAGATTCAGAGAAAGGCCTTTTAAATCCCTCTTTTTAAGCTGCGAGATTTTAAACAAGCCTGTCCTGCTCTCTTGTTTTTACAAATGCACTCTGTGGATATTGTTATTAATGTTGCTAGTTTTTTTTAACAGTTTTTTTTATTTATATTGTGCTTAATTGGTACATAGTACATAGATATAGGAGTGCAGGCATACACACGTTACATTAAGTAATTACATAGTGAGTGTTTTAAAACTTTAGTTTCCCAGTGATTAGCCTATTCTTATATAACCCTGTCATTTTAGATTGTAAAACATTTCGCATTATTGAACATGATCATTATTCGCTGACATCCGACATTGATTCGTCTGTAAGCGGATCACAGATGTTGCCCCTAAAAGTATTCCATTCCCCCCACACATTTGTCCATTTCTTGGGGCACCCTCTATGCACATAGACCACTATCTCAGCTATCATTGCACTATCAATATCCCCACACCACCGATGATAGGTGGGCAGTGTTCTCGCTCCCCAGTGTTGAGCTATGATGCGCTTGGCTATCATCATGCCCAGCGTTGCCCAGTTCTGGGCCATTTGGTTAAGATCTGTCGGCTCCCAGTTATTAAGGAGAGATCTTCTGGATTTCGGCTCTATGTCAGCCCCACCAACCCGTGAGATTGTGCCCATGATACTTTCTAAGCGTGGGCGTAAAATCCGTTTTGTGGGCGAATTTGCGGATTTTTGACGATTTCGCAATCTGCGAATCTCGCGAATTTTCCCAAAAATCAGCAAATTCGCAAGCTACGAATTACTTTGCTTGGTCGCGCTTGAAAAATACAATATCGCGCGCGCAGCGTTGACTCTGAGCCAGCAGAGTTGTTTTTCTCCCAGTTTTGAGTGTGCTGCGCCATTTTCTATCTTGCTGCGTGATCGCGCAAGAGTTTTTCGAACGCAATTACGTCATCGCGGCTTGCCATCTTGCACGACGAAAGCGAGTACGTCCTAAATGCCCGCGACGGCGCGCAGCTGACTTCCGGCGGGAGGTTCGAACAGCTCGCGTTCCCGAAATTGCTAAAATTGCAATTCTGCACCAGAAATCCACCGCAGGAAGCATAAACCTTGTTAAAATGTTGATTTTGATCAGAATACCTCCTCAGATTGACATTTGACTGCACTTTTTGGTGCAGGAGTCCATTTCTTGGAGTGGGGTGGGAGGAAGGAAGTGCCAATACTAAAGAAAGGGAGTCAGAGGGAGGAAAAAAGCTAAGGCTCACCCTCCAAATACTATATTCAACATAAGGTGTCTGTTACCAGATACCTGAGAGCCTTGCTGGTCACTATAAATCCATTCACAACACTCAATGGGGTTGGTCTGGAAGGTATAGTAGATAGAAAAAGGAGAAATTGCTCTTTTTCTAGGTGTCCCCTCACTCACCAGGGTTGCCCCATGGTAACATGCTTCATCATTGGGGCCATCCCAGTCCTCTACGGGCTGAGGCGTGCTGCGACTTGCGAATTACGTAGGAGCACTTACAAATGACTATGTGTGGTGCAGATGTGATAGTGGAGTGGACTAAGTGATGTGTTAAAAAATACCTGCCCAGTAGGTTTTCAATAGACTTTATTCTTGCCTCTAGATGGTAATATTAAAAATGGGGTGGAAGAATAGGGGCCCCTAAACGTAATGTGTTAAGGTGTACCTATCAACTTCTGTCAACATGTTTCGTGCATACCCCAAGCACTTCTTCGGGACTACACAGGGACCAGCCCTGTGTTTGCCACTCCTTAGCTCTGTAATGAGTTATTTTAATTAAATTAAATAAATGCTGCAATCTATAATTAGTGCATGCAGTAATACCTACGTATTTATTCCAAACACGTGGTTCCTGTAAAACAAAAGACAACTTGAAAAGTCAAGGGGTGTTACCCCCGAACATAGCACACATAGCAGATATCTTTTGGATTGCACATGGAAAACGTTATTACATTTCCCGTGGTCCTCAACAGGACCTTTTTTCGATGTAAAAACGTGATTGTTTTCATGCACAAAAAGTGGTAGTTCTCATGCATCAAAATGTGATAAAACACCTTACTGTGACACAACCAAACATTCATCTTACACACACACTCATACATATTTACATACATGTCGTGGGACCTAACTGTGCCCCATGGACTCGGAGGGGTTCAGTATCCCATCTGGCATTGAAAGTCAAAGTAGCTCCTCATCCACCAGCAGACATCTCCAGTCCCCAGTTTGGGACTTCTTTACTGTTAGCAAAAAGGCGGAAAACATGGTTGTTTGTTCGATTTGTAAAGTATTAGTTAGTCGGGGTAAACTTGGTTCCAACTATGGTACCGGAGACTAGAGAGGTCATCTCAAACTACACCACCCTATCCAGTGGTATAAGCACCTAAGTGACATTGAGGACGCCAAAACAAATCCAAATGTATCCCTTCATATTGCATCTGATGATGATGAGAGGCTGATCGTGCAGGGGGGAAGTGAAGAAGCGAAAGCCATTTTTTCTGGTACACCCAGTACCCCTGGCAGCAGCACTGCAGTGGTAGCGCCCACACCCTCTACCCCTGCAACATGTATGAGGCCCACGAAGAGTCTGGGACAGACACCAATACAAAAAACTAAATCACTGAGCCTAACTGGTATGAAGTCTGCATCATCATCAGCATCATCATCATCATCATCATCACGTAAAACGGTCCAGCCCACCATTACCACCATGTTTTGGTCGGAACCGCCATTTGAACGCAACCACCCAAGCGTGCGTCTGTATAACGCCAAGCTGGCTAAAATGCTAGCGCTGGACCTTCTCCCTTTCTCTTTCGTGGAAGGGGTGGGTTTTCGTGAATTGGTGGCAACAGTCTGCCCTAAATGAAAGGTTCCTAGCAGGTTCTATTTTGCAAGGGTTGCTGTTCCAGCACTACATCAAGATGTGCTGGAAGTGATTGGCGCAGCTATTCTGAAGAGTGCTGTTCACACTATCCACATGACAACAGACATGTGGACCAGTTGCCCAGCCCTTGATTACATGTGCATCACTGCACACTGGGTCTCTTTTGCAGGGGTCGAAAAACTGTTAAAACACAAAGATGTTGACACGGAGGAAGTTTTTAAAGCTACTCGCAAACATGCAACAGTAGGCATGTTTGCCATGGAGAAATCTCACACTGCACCTAACCTTTTGATGAGTTTAACAGGAAGGTCAAAGAATGGCTGCATCCAAGAAACCGCACAGTTGGTTATGTTTCCACGGATAATGGCCGTAATATAGTTAAGGCCATGGACGACGGTAGCTATTTCAGAGTGCCGTGTTTGGCGCACAGTATTAACATCGTGGTGCAAGCCTTCTTGAAAGCAGAAGAGGCAGTCGTCAAAGTACTGACCACCTGCCGAAAAATCTGCACCCATTTCAACCATTCTTTAAAGGCCCGGAAGCAGCTGAGGGGCTGTCAATATGAACGTAAACTGCCAGTCAAAGGATTAATCCAGGAGGTGGCAACACGTTGGAACTCAACCTTTTACATGCTTGAGCGTCTGTCTGAGCAGTGGGAGGTAATACATGAGTTTGTCTTTAAACTGGGTGCTGCTCACAAAGACTTGATGCTAGAGTTTGAGGAATGGAAGCTAAATGCAAGCCTGACAGACATGCTTCGTCCTTTTGAGCTCTTCACGCGTGAAGTCAGCAGGGAGGACTGTTCTTTGAGCAAAGCTATCCCATTGTTGCGCATGCTAGAGCACCAACTGAAGGAGGTGTCTTCAACGTTCCGAGATGATAGTGAAAAGCGAGAAGCATATGGTTTGGCGCAGAAGTTATTATGCCGCCTCCTTGACAATGAAAGGCTTAAAAAGATACATACAGAACAACATTACATTTGTGCCACTATTCTTGATCCACGGTACAAAAAGGCAGTGGCCAGCAAATCATTCATTCCTTTTGATGAAGCAGATGTTTCAAAGTACAAACGTTGGCTAGCTGTGTCAGCCAGGCGGTTCGAAAAAGATCGGCAGAAAATCCAAGGAGGCAGCACAAGTACAACTGAATCAGCAGGCCATCCGGCGTCAAGTTCCACTTCTCAATCCGTGGCCGAAGGGAGTCACTTTCCCTCACAGCCATTAACGTCACCAGCAACCATATCATCATCCTCACCTGCACCAGGCCGCAAACCAATATTGTCGGAAGGGGATTGGCTAACTCAGCAAGGGTTAGCTCGGTCCACTGATGAATAGGTTGCAGATGGTGCGCAAAGTGGATCAACCCTGGAGAAGCTTGAGTCGGTGGTGCAGGCCTATCTGGATGACCCAACAGAGGTCTGTCATAATGAGAACCCATTGGGATATTGGTATACGAAAAGCTAAAAATGGCAACTGATCACCAACCTGGCTCTAAATTATTTGTCTTGCGCACCTGCAAGTGTGTCTTCTGAAATTGTTTTCAGTGCTGCTGGTGCCATTGTTACTTCAAAAAGGACCCGCCTTTTGCCCAAAAATGTGGAGATTTTAACAATAATCAAGATGAATCAGCACTTCATTCCGCCCGATTACAAAATACGTGAATGCGGGCAGGAAGAAGAGGACATCGACTTAGGTGTCGTCGACGACGGAAGTTCTTCTCGGTCACCCGACCTACTCCCGTCTCAATTCATAGACTTGGAGGACGAGCTCTGCTTCCCTGACAACGAGGACTGAAAATTACTTCCTTTTTTTCCGTACTTATTCACTTTTATTCCTGTGTGTCTTTCTTTGTTTTGCTACTTTTACCACAACAAAACTCTAATCAACTAATCACAATAAGTCCATCATCAGCACTGTCTTCATCTTATTTTCCATATTGATTTGAAGGTGCCGCTGTCTGCAATCAGATATTCACAAGTTCACAACTCAATCATGCTCCTCTATCCTCCTCCTCCAGACTCCCCCTATCCATTTCCCTCAAGGCAGATGGATGGACTATGGAGAAAAAACAAACTTTGTCTTCGTAGACGAGTCCCCTCAAGTGGGACTGAAATAACTGACTGACTACATGCATGCTGATTGTTGAAAGACCTACTTCTGACATTTAAATGAGAGGCTGCCCTGTGGGCCCGCACTTTCCGAAGAAGATGCGGACAAAAAGTAGAACAGGTAATGAATAATGAGAAGATGGCATGTTGCAGTGGACAGCAATGGCTGTCTGTCTCTGTTGAAACCAATTGCTGTTTGTTTTTTGTGAACAGCGCAATTTGCCATGTTTTCAATATACCAGTATTGCAGGTTTTTGGGTTTATTTGGATGTGTTCTAGATTTGCGGTGCTGGGTCGGGGGGTCTGGGAGCACTGCTGGCACAGTCTAATTTTGATTGCATTTGTTTTTCAGGAAATCCATGGTGGAAAACGGGAGTTATGGCTTAGCTGCACAGCGCGTTTGGACAGAATTGAAAGAAGGCCGAAAAATATTATAAGTATGAGATTTTCCATTTTTGCTTTTTGCCTGTTTGGGGGTGTTGTGCTTTTTTGCGGGTGGGTTGGCGGGTCTTGGGGCATTGCTGGGAAGGTCTAATACCGGATAAAAGTGGTTTGGAGAAAATCCATGAGGAAAAGCCTTTTGGCACTTTTTGTAACTTAGGGTTCGTTAGGGTTAGCACTAGCAGCAGTATTCCATGTGTTTGTGGGTGTTCTAGATTTTTGCAACTGGGTTATGGGGTCTTAGAGCACTCATGGGAATGTGTAATCTTGGTTGCAAGTGGTTTGAAGAAAATCCATGGTGGGAAAGGGGAGTTAGGGACTAGCTGCACAGCGTATTTGGACTGAATTGAAGGTAGTAGGCCCATTTTTGCTTTTTGCCTGTTTGGGGGTGTTCTGCTTTTTTGCGGGCGGCTGCAGGGGTCTATGGGCATAGCTCGGAGGTTTTAATATCGGAATCAAGTGTTTTGGACCAAATCCGCGGTGAAATGTTTTTGGCGTTTTTGCTCACTTGCTGTGTTTGGGTTGCTCTTTGGGTGGCTTCCTGGTGTTTGTGGGTGGGTTTTGAGGTCTTGGAGCAACACTGGGTATAGATACTTTTGATTGCAAGTGGTTTGAACCAAATCCATGGTGGAAAAGGGGAGTTAGGGCCTAGCTGCAGAGCGCGTGTAGAGTGATTTTGGAAATATGCCTGAAAATTTCAAAGTGCCCATTTTTGTAGTTTTGCTTTTTGGCTGTTTGGGGGTCTTGTACTTGTTTCCGCCTGGGTTGACGGCTCTGGGGCCATTGCTGGGAAGGTCTAATACCGGATAAAAGTGGTTTGGACAAAATCGGAGGCAACATTTATTTTGCGTTTTTGCTGACTTGCTTGTCTTTGAGGTACTGTTTGGGGGGTTCTGGGTGTTTGTGGGTGGATTTTGGGGTCTGGGAGCACTGCTGGCACAGTCTAATTTTGATTGCATTTGTTTTTCAGGAAATCCATGGTGGAAAAAGGGAGTTATGGCCTAGCTGCACAGCGCGTTTGGACAGAATTGAAAGAAGGCCGAAAAATATTGTATGAGATTTTGCTTTTTGCCTGTTTGGGGGTGTTGTGCTTTTTCGCGGGTGGGTTGGCGGGTCTTGGGGCATTGCTGGGAAGGTCTAATTCCGGATAAAAGTGGTTTGAGGAAAATCCATGAGGAAAACGTTTTTGCATTTTCTGACATTTCGCTCAATTTAGCGTTTTTGGGGGCCTGTTTGGGGGCTTCCTGGTGTTTTTGGTTGGGTTTCGGGGTCTGGGAGCACTGCTGGGTATGGATACTTTTGATTGCAAGAGGTATGAAGCAAATCCATGGTGGCAAAGGGGAGTTAGGGCCTAGCTGCAGAGTGTGCGCGGAATGATTTTGGAAATTTGCCTGAAAACTTCTAAGTGCCCATTTTTTAAGTTTTGCTTTTTGGCTGTTTGGGGTCTTCTACTTGTTTTCGCCTGGGTTGACGGCTCTGGGGCCATTGCTGGGAAGGTCTAATACTAGATAAAAGTGGTTTGAAGAAAATCCATGAGAAAAAAGTTTTTGTATTTTCTGACATTTCGCTCATTTAGCGTTTTCGGGGGCCTGTTTGGGGGGCTTCCTGGTGTTTGTGGGTGGGTTTTGGGGTCTAGGAGCACTGCTGGGTATGGATACTTTTGATTGCAAGAGGTTTGAAACAAATCCATGGTGGCGAAAGGGAGTTAGGGCCTAGCTGCAGAGCGCGCGTGGAGTAATTTTGGAAAATTGCCTGAAAATTTCTAAGTGCCCATTTTTGAAGTTTTGCTTTTTGGCTGTTTGGGGGGTCTTCTACTTGTTTTTGCCTGGGTTGATGGCTCTAAGGCCATTGCTGGGAAGGTCTAATACCGGATAAAAGTGGTTTGGACAAAATCGGAGGTGAAATTTTTTTTGCGTTTTTGCTGACTTGCTTGTCTTTCAGGTGCTGTTTGGGGGGGTTCCGGGTGTTTGTGGGTGGGTTTTGGGGTCTGGGAACACTGCTGGCACAGTCTAATTTTGATTGCATTTGTTTTTCAGGAAATAAATGGTGGAAAACGGGAGTTATGGCCTAGCTGCACAGCGCGTTTGGACAGAATTGAAAGAAGGCCGAAAAATATTGTAAGTATGAGATTTTCCATTTTTGCTTTTTGCCTGTTTGGGGGTGTTGTGCTTTTTTGCGGGTGGGTTGGCAGGTCTTGGGGCATTGCTGGGAAGGTCTAATACCGGATAAAAGTGGTTTGGAGAAAATCCATGAGGAAAAGCCTTTTGGCACTTTTTGTAACTTAGGATTCGTTAGGGTTAGCACTAGCAGCAGTATTCCATGTGTTTGGGGGTGTTCTAGATTTTTGAAACTGGGTTCTGGGGTCTTAGAGCACTCGTGGGAATGTGTAATCTTGGTTGCAAGTGGTTTGAAGAAAGTCCATGGTGGGAAAGGGGGGATTTGGCCTAGTTAAAGAAAGCGTTTGCCACTATTCTTAACTTAGGGCTCGTTAGGGTTAGCAGTATTGTATTGCATGTGTTTGGGCGGGGGTTATAGATTTTTACAACTGGGTGGGGTCTTGGAAAACTTGTTTAATGTCTAATTTTGATTGCAAGTCGTTTGAACATAATCCATGGTGGGAAAGGGGGGTTTTGGGCATACTTTCTGAGTGCGTTTTGACACGATTTGAAATTAGGCCTCTGTGAGGTAGCAGCAGTATTCTCCACGTTTTTGGGAGGGTAATGTGGGGTGTTCTAGATTTTGGGGATTGTTATCTCTGAAAGTGATAGTATAATTTTTGCACTACACAGCATGCCTTACATATTTTTTTCTCCAAGGTGTCTTTAACACTTACTGTTGTATTTTTCCATCATCAATTACAGGCAGGCTTTTACCCTATGCCATCGATGTACTACTCAGGCTTACAATTAGCGACACGCAAATCCGCATCAGGCAGGCAGTGGACAGTGTGTCTGGTCACCAAGATTGATCGACGGAGCATCCAATGGAATGAAGGAGTACCGCGAATAAGAGGAATGGCTGGATGCATCGACTTCACAAATTCAACGAGACAACTAATAAAAACAGTAACAGTATCCAAAATTCTCCTTATCTTTTAAATTATATTGTTGTGAACTTACGAGTGTGACTCTGTGCGTTTGTTTGATCTCTGCTTCAAATTCATCCCTCCCTCCAGCAATTAGATACATCCTTGCTATGTTTAACACTAATTTAATATTCTAAGTGTTTAATCTCTCTGAGGGCAGAGAGGCAAGTGAAATTGCGTAATGACTGCAGCCCTGTACTGTCAACTTGTTTCTTCGTAGTTACTAGTAAGTTGCAGTAAGTAGTAGTACTACTTTTCAGTAACCTAACCATCCATTTAGTACTTCTAGCATGCAGTAGTGCACTTCCTTTATGTCTCTTTCAAGATTTATCAATATCTTCTAATCGAAAGATTTGTTTCTCTTCATTTGTTGTTTGACTGTCCATGCTGTTTTTTTTTCCTCTCTACCAAACTTTCCCAAAAAACCCCATTCCCATCCAATTTTCAAACCCTAACCCTTTTCCCCCGGGCTGTGTGGTATTTCCTTGAGGTGTGACTGACAACAACAATAAATTCCACACACTTGCTGGGGAGGATAAGGTCAAAGCAACCAGAGGTTCATGTGCGCCATCGTGGATTGATAAGAACATCCTCCTCCTACACGACGTTAACAATGAAATGATTAATGCTTACCTTACGTTGGCACTGCTTAGGCTACAATTTAGGGCACTGTTCTGTACCGTACTATCTATTGTACTGTTTATAATGCTACGCTCAGGCCACTCAATGTTTAATTTCCTCTTTTTTTTTCATATGGTGATACTGCCAGTGTGTACCACTACTGCTACCAGCACAACAATGATATTGCATCCGTCGAGGATTCAAGGCAACAACCAACCTTATTCACCAACCGTGAGTCGCAAATCACAGGTAAGATAAGCATATTGGAGAGGTAGTAGAATAATGGGCTAGGACTAAGTTGGGAGGAGAGCAGAGACTAAGAGTACTACTAGTGAAGTACAGTAGTAGGGCTACTGAATTGACTAACTCAGTAGCTTGCATTTTGGTACATTTCTGGACAAGATGTTTCATTCATGCTGGTAAGTTTGAAAAACCAAACGTCCATTAACCACCGCCAACCCCCACACAAAATAATATGAGCGCGTATACTGTGTTTTTGAATGAAAAATATAATTATTAAGAAATATAAATTATGGATGTTGTTGTCGTCACAAAAATAGAATTACCCCAACTCACCCCCCTCCCAAACCAAACCAA
This sequence comes from Lissotriton vulgaris, assembly GCF_964263255.1. Classification (NCBI taxonomy): domain Eukaryota; kingdom Metazoa; phylum Chordata; class Amphibia; order Caudata; family Salamandridae; genus Lissotriton; species Lissotriton vulgaris. Next base: position 1,276,847,572 of record NC_141696.1, read on the forward strand.
TATCCTAAAATCAAAAAGTACACTTTCCCAAAGACCCAATTCCCACCCCCCCAACAGTCTTTAAAAAAGGGGCAAGGGACAGTCACTTCCTCCGGTGGCGTAGTTTGGTGCTGCACGTCCCGCAGCTCTTTGCGGAGGTCCCAGAGCTGGCGCTGATGTTTTTCGGCCAACCGCTCCAGGTAGTCCACTCACTTTCGGAGGCGGCGATGACGTACCATCCAGGCTCTGGGGGGGGGGGGGGGCAGCTGTTGTTTTTGCTGCTGTGCGGCGGGAGGCTGTTGGGCCACGGCTCCGTTTGGCTGGAGGCTTGTGGCTGGTGGACCCGGGGGCAGTGGAGGAGGATGTACTGGAGGTTGTTGTAGTGTTGTCCTCCTCATGCTCCCGAGCCCACAACCGTCGATACTCGACACAAATAGCCTCCAGTTTACAGGCCAAGGCCCGGACAGCCATCTCCTTACGGGTGAGCTTTTTTGGAGTAGCATCTATGAAAAAAGAAAGAAAAATACTGTAGCCAATAGTCTTTAACATAAAGTCAAAATAATTCAACAGAAAGTTGACACTCAGTAACACCAGCATCAGTAACACCAGCAAGTAGCAAACACAGTATAACATTTTGAAGATAACGGGCAAGGTTTTTTTTGATTGTCGATGCACAACTGGCGCCTCCCGTATGTGACGTTATTTATAATTTCTAACCACTATTTTGAGGGTGCCCCAGATAGGAGGAAGAACCTAAACCTCCAATTAGGACCAAGATCCAAACATAATTGATACAACAGGTATCTGTGCACACGTCGCCTTTTACAGAGTAAATGCTGTAGGTAATCAAACAACACAACCAATAGACAAACAATGTGGAAGTAGTCTTGATAGAAGATTTTCTTCAATTCAGATTTTATTTTTATCCACCACGCCCAGCCAACACGTGCTTCGTCAGGGCTAGTAGCCCACGACTTCATCAGGGCTCCCGCGGGCAGCGGTTCCAAAGCTGTTGCCACAATGGCTAGGTGCTCTCAGCCGCTTCCAATTCCGACCCGGCTACGGGTACTGTGGAGGTTCTCGCTGATTCGTCTCAGCCGTCTCAGCTTTACAGCATCTCCGAGTGTAAACTGTAAATGACTTCCGCATTTACACGCGGAGACGCTGGAAAGCAGTACGGCTTAACCTGCCGCTCACATGGATACTCCTATGGTGTGTCGCATCTTTGGTATTAACCATCACACGGACGGCTGAGACGAATCAGCGAGAACCTCGACAGTACCCGGTAGCCGGGTCAGAATTATAACCGGCTGAGAGCACATAGCCATTGTGGCAATAGCTTTGGAACCGCTGCCCGCGGGAGCCCTGATGAAGTCGTGGGCTACTAGCCCTGACGAAACACGTGTTGGCTGGGTGTGGTAAATAAAATCTGAATTGAAGAAAAACTTCTATCAAGACTACTTCCACATTGTTTGTCTAATGGTTGTGTTGTTTGATTACCTACAGCAGTTACTCTGTAAAAGGCGATGTGTGCACAGATACCTGTCGTAACAGTATAACATTTTGGCATGTATCTTTCCGCCGTCTTTGTAAGCCTGTGACCTCACTGGGAGTTTCGGGAATTCCACTAGCAGCGCTATGAATGGGCTCACTACTACATACATAGTCAGAGAGTCCTAAAAAAAGGCCTTTTTTTACTTTTTTCTCTTGGGTTGCAAAAGAAATCACTGGTACGTGAACTTGTGCTAGCCGCCATAATGGCTGCTCACTCAGCTTTCACCCAAGAAATACAGACACAGGCCATGATGATGCAGACTCGCAGTACTTTAAGCAGTACATGCAAGTGGGGATCTGAATGTCTTACTTTTCTATAGGGGTTGCACTGCCACTGGCCATACTTCTTCCACTCAGCGTCTGCTCTACTACATCATGCACCTCTGCTATCGACGAGGAGGATAAAGAAGATAACATCCAGGCTTCGAAAGTACGTCTATGATTCTTCTTAATGTCTCAAATGTACCAAAATTTATTTTTGTCAAAAACCAACTAACACCCTTTTCATTATATTTTGGAAACCGCTGTCTTCTTATGTTGAATTGCATTCAACAAGACCATTCATTACAGTCATAAATATTAATACTCGCTCGTCCTTCTTTTCACCCTTCTTTAACTTTTCGTTCTTCACATCCCTAAACTTCATCTGATATGACTTGGCTTCACAAATCACAATAAAAATTTGCCAGCTGAGTTCAAGTGAAATAGAGGGGGCCATTGGTTACCAGAGAAGTACCGCCGCTAATGCTATTAAAAGTCAAGGTTGACTGTCTTCTCCGTGATAGCCCAAAAAGTAGTTCTAAATTAGTAAATGTTCTTGACAGTACAGTGTACTTATACTAGTGTACTGTGTACTACTGTACAGTACATCATACACTCCTTTGCAAGGCTACTAAAAAAAATTTCAATAAGTAAGGAGTATAATAACTTACCACCGTCCTACGCCGCTGAGTCTTCCCCCCTAGCTCCTCCTGTTGGCGCCGCCGCATCCTAAGTGGACCCCTCCGCACTGCTGGCCCCGGCACTGGTGGTCATCTGTGCCGCGTCAGATGTTGTGACGTCTAGGAAAAAAATGTCATATTTTCAGATGCCATAGACAACCCCCTATTTTGTCTCGTAACGGAAGAAAATGTTACATAACACATTTTTTTATTACTGGGATTGAAAAAAAGTAACGGTTTTGGGGAGGGTGTTAACCTTTTATATGCTTATTCCATTAAATGCTACACTTCTTCTTATGACAACTGATGAATGCTTGCTTAACGGGCACCATTTTTCTCAATACAGAAAGAAGATTCCATTGCCCTTCTGCCAGACAATTCACCAACTACTACTAAGTCATCACCAGCAGTACTTTAAGTACTTTAAAGAAGGTGGGGGCTCCCGCACAGTTATTCTAATAATTTCATGTGTCTGTTAACTATTATTAATTTTGAGTCATTCTAATTTCATTCATGGGAATGTTGTTGCAACTTTAACGTCATCCATCTTCATCCATCAGAATACTACGCTATTAAAAATAAAGAAATAGTGTTTTCATTTCTTAATTGAAAATAAAACTTTAAAACTAACAAACACTATGTGGTTTTTGTTTACGAGTGAGTGAGCGGAAAGGTTTGAACTACTGCACTTGGCAGTCATGTTTCAGTGACTCAGATAGGCCGGGACTCGGAAGTAGTCTTCTTCTGTTCTTTTGGGTCATAAAATCATTGGTCAGACATTCTAGATAGTCGGTCAGGGGAATGGGGGGGTTCAACTTCTGTTCGGACTGAAGTATGTCGAAAGTCGAAGTGCACCTATCATCTTGTCCATACTTCTTTGTGTGCAGAATAGTCCCTGAAACACTAGCGGTATGGGATGTGCTCCTCTCATATCAAAAAGGACACTGCTACCTTTTACTTGGTGTAAACAATTACATTTTGTTGTTGCAAATTGTCAAAGCTCTTACATTAAGAAGACTGGAATAGACAGCAAGGGCAACCCAGAGGACTACACTCAGTGCCTAGAGCTATTGCTGTATCAGAGTTTTGTTTCACACCGTTTGCCGAATGGGCAAGCTTAGCTACCTACACAGACCGACTCATAATTGTAAATAGTAGTAGCACAGAGAGTGATGGTAGAGGCAGGATAAGAATGTAAAAAGTAGTCTACATTAGAAGAAGATCAAAGACTATTTTGTAAAACATAGAATTATTAGGAACCAGTTTATAATGAATAGGAGCTGTAATAGTTAGGGAAGTATAAGTATTAATATAAAAATAAAACAACTTACTGGGGCCAGCAGAAGAGCCTGCAAGGGACTGCTCCTGTCCAACTTCTGCCACCAGAGTCTCTGTCGCGGCCGTCGCCTTGCCCCTGGGAGTTGCTGGTGATCATGAAATAAAGAAACACAACATGGATGATTGTTTTTTGGGAAATATTTGATTCCTTTGTACTCAATCTAAAATTATGTCGGGGAAACAAATTGACATCAATTGCATCTGATCTGGTCAACTAGGAGGATAGTAGTACAGTATTGAAGGATTCGCAGACCATCTAATAGGAAAGTTATGTAATTCACTAACTACATCAACAACAAAAAGGTTCTACTACGACTGCCATCACTCAGCAGCACGAGACGTCGCGTGACAGACACAGTCCGTCATCATGATTGCAGACCACTAACAAATGTCCTAGAACAAGTAATAAATAGTATACTCAACGTATCAATCCACCACTATGTCTTCAAAGTGGCAGCAGCAGGAGTTAAAAGAAGGACTAGACTTGACTCTTCCGTCTCTAGCATTACGTAGTAATGCTCTCAAATGACTAAAAAGTTGCAAACAAGTAAGCATAGTAGCAACGCCAATAACCAGGCGAGCACCTGCAATGACAGAAGCTATTTAAACATTAATTTACCTGCAATGTAATCTAATCAGCAGCATTCGTACTCTTCAGGAAAAAAATAGATTAGCAATATAACAGAGCAGAAGGGAAAAAGTAGTTATTAAATAGCTACTTACCAAGCCCAGGGATCTCCACACCGAGCAGGTCCAGCATGTCATGCTCCCGGTCCAAGATGTCACTCCACCGGTGCGTCACTTGGTGGTAGGTGCGCCGGACCCCGGACTCCTTAAACATGCGCCGGCACACCTTTCCCACAGCTGGCGACGCTCCCGGAGGATGTAACCAGAAGCAATCCGCCCACCTGCTGCCACGGTCATAGGGAGGTGGACCTGGACAAAAACCATCAAAGCGGCCACCTCCACTGCAGAGAAGATCTCCCTGGGCTGCACTTCCTCCCCCCTCCAACGCTCGCAAGGGAGCCGGGTACGTGGTGCTGGGCCCTTCCCCTTGCCCTTGTCGCATACCTTAGCCATGGTCCTGGGCACCAGAAGAAGGAAAGACGAATAGGTGTGAAAAAAATAAGAGAGAGAGCGAAAGAAATAAAGTAGGTAATAAAGTAACAAAAAGTTTTAAAAAACCACAAAATATAGATGTAGGAAATTGAAGAGAGAGATAATAAGCACAAAAAAAAATAATAAAAGTTCCGAAAAACATAGGATTACAAAGATGTAAGGTGGATAGAAAGGCAGCATGCCCAAAACCATAGCAGTGAATGAAAAACAAGATGGCCGCGCCCATAGAGGACCGCGTGGGTAAGTTCGCGCAATATTTCCCCCGCAAGCACGCAAAACGCCCACGAATACGTAATCGTGCGCCGCATATGATGCGAGCTTGCAACGAGCGCCCGGAAACGGAAACACGTCACGCAAACAAGATGGCCGCGCCCGTACACGCCCTCATGGGCAACCTCGGGGTCGGTGCGCTGCAAGCGGTCGGCGAATAAGCAAAAAAACGCCCGAACACGCAAAAAAAGAAATACCGCCCGGACACGCAAAAAAAAAGATAAATCAACAAATGTGCACAAATTTGCGGATTGCAAGTTCGATTTTGCGTCCTGCAAATCTCGCGAAATGGCAGGAAAACTAATTTTGGAAAAATGAAAGCACTTAGCAGGTGCAAAAGTTCAAGCTAATTTGTAACCATTCCCTGTAGTGATTCCTGAGGGGCCCCTCCAGAGTTCAGTTGCCTACTTTTAACTATTCTATGACCCTGCTCTGACCCTCAAAGCAGGGTCAGAGAATAGTTACAAGTATGGCACAATGCTCCTGTAAAATAAATAACTGCAACAGGAAGGTCTTACAGCTACGGAAGCAGGTGCCAGACTTGAAGCACAAATTCAGTGACACATTAACCAGCCCCCTATTAATTCATCTCAGTTGAGGCTGAGAAGGTGTGCTTTGCTTTCACCCCATAATGTACTGTGGTGAACAAGAGGGTGGCAGTGGTGAACCATAGGGTGCTGTGATAAACCAGAGGGGGGCAGTGATGATCCAGAGGGTGGCATTGGCAAACCAGAGGGTGGCAGTGATGAACCAGAGGGTGGCAGGGATGAACCAGAGGATGGCAGTGATCAACCAGAGGGTGGCAGTGGTGAACCAGAGGGTGCTGTGATAAACCAGAGGGGGACAGTGATGATCCAGAGGGTGGCAGTGGCAAACCAGAGGGTGGCAGTGATGAACCAGAAGGTGGCAGGTATGAACCAGAGGATGGCAGTGATCAACCAGAGGGTGGCAGTGATGAACCAGATGGTGCTGTGATAAACCAGAGGGGGACAGTGATGATCCAGAGGGTGGCAGTGGCAAACCAGAGGGTGGCAGTGATGAACCAGAGGGTGGCAGGGATGAACCAGAGGATGGCAGTGATCAACCAGAGGGTGGCAGTGGCGAACCAGAGGGTGCTGTGTGTGAGAAGTTGGCCTGGTATATGATGATCACTATTCTAGTGAGCACCTTGCACCAGTCTAAACAACCCTTATGGTGATTGGTTGTAAGTCAACCTTATGGACCAGCTATCCTAGTGGTAGCATGGACAAAAACAGTCTTAGGCTAAACTCAAGAGGGCATGTGAAGCCAGCTGTTATACCATATGCAATCCTTTAAATCCCAAATGAAAGGACACCACACAAATTATATATTATAAAATATATGTATTTATTTCTAGAATAATCCCCTTGACTCTTTATGAGCACAGGAGCACAAGCGTTAAACAAAGAACACAGTACAACATACAATAAGATGCACAAATATGGATAGGCAGGGTGGCCACTCAAACCATATATTAAGAAAGTAGTATAAGTACCACGTCACGAACAATGAACAGGCCTAGGACCTAGGGAATCGCTGGGCCTACACTGGACTAACAAAGGTTAGGACATAGGAGGCCCACAGGATGCGGGTGCTGTGTCTATAGGCAAACGCGTTTACCATACAAGTCAATGGTGCGTAAAAATCAGAAAGTTATAGGTTTAGGAGTCTTCCGACTGGACTAGAACTTAGCCACTAAAAAGTAGGACACTAGAGGTGTAAACCACTATAGGAGCACTGGTGTAATCTCGTTAACTCACCCACAGGAAGTGGGTGCATAGGTGCCAAAGTGCGTCGGGTTTCTTCGTGGAGTTCTATGGAGCCTGGAGGTAAAGATGCTGCAGGCGGCCAGGAGAGAAGAGTCCGGTTGGATTCAAAGGGTGGATTGAAGATGTAGAGTACCTGAAAGCAGAGGGGACAGAGTCTAGGTCACTAGCCAGTGACGAGGATGGAGCCAGGACGGAACCAGGCAGTGTCGGGTTGCAATCAGGTGCTGTCGAGTAGTTTGTCTCCGCTGCCACGTGGACCAGTAAGGATCGAAGATGACCAGCTGGTAGACACGAGTTGTCCCGCAAAGGCTCTTGATGTCAGCTGTGTCGGTTCTCGAATTGGATTCGCCAAACCTTGGCAAATGCAACCCAAGCATGACTCAAAGATGTCTTCTGGATCAGACCGGGAAGGTCAGATCAATGGCTCTTATTCAGGGGAGCTAGGGCCAGTCTGGAGCATTCAGACCAGCAGTGTAGTTTTGATGGATAGTCCTCACAGAGGCCACTAGCCAATGGCCAAGTGACCGGACAAAGTGTCAAGCAGGAAAAGTGCAAAAGTGCCCCACGCAGCACTCGGTGAGTGTGGAGGGGTGATCTTTGAAGCACAGGCTGCTTGGGGCTGGGGCTTCTCAAACCCCAAAGCACATCATCTAGGTTGCATCGGGAGCTGCACAGGAAGCACTTTGTTGACTCTTCAAGATGGCCGGTCCCACGTCTCTCGTCGCCTCCACGGGTCTCAGCTTTGCCAGGACTGTGGATCGGGCTATTGGAAATCTGAGAGTCTGGGTCTTGTCGATCTCTGTTGTTCGAGCTCTGGCAAGATTGGGCAGAGGACAACCAAATACTCACAGATGTTCAATATGGGTTCAGGGAGGGAAGATCAACTACCGATCAGTGCCTGAACTTATACCTTTTGACGGCTAAGTACACCATCGCCAGTAAGGGGGCAATTCATCTAGGGTTTATGGACCTTTAAGCGGCCTTCGACCGCGTAAACAGAGAAAAACTGTGGTCATCGATGATAAGCTTGGGGGTGGAACAAGAGCTAGTCAACACCCTGAAGGCCTTACACTGGAACACATCAGCAACGGTCCGATATAACCAAGATGGAAGTAAGACAGAACCATTCTCATGTACAAGTGGAGTGCGGCAAGGCTGTATTTTAGCGCCTTTTTTATTCTCTTTGTATATCAATAACCTGGACAAAGAGTTATCCAAACTGAGAGTGGATTCTCCCCAAATAGGTCATCGCCCAGTGCCTGTCCTACTTTATGCGGATGACGCTGTGTTGTTAGCTAGAACACCGCTGGGCCTCCAGAAGTTGATAGATGGATTTGTTAACTTTATGGCCACACTTGACCTGTCAGCCAATTTGGAAAAATCCTACGTGATGACAGTTGGTGCAAGTGCAAAAAAGAAATTTGTATATAAGATAGGCTCTCATAAAATCGGCCAGGTCCAGTCCTTTTCGTATTTAGGCGTCCTATTTGATGAACAATTAGACTTCAGATCCCTGCTGGAAAAACACGCAGCAAAACTGGTGGCATCAACAGGGGCCATAATGGGCTATGGAAGAAGACTGGGCAGATGGTCGCCGGAACAAGTACTTAATCTGTATAGGTCCATATGCTGTGCTAAAGCAGCCTATGGGTCAGAAGTGTGGGGTTTTATAAATAAGCATACGCACCAGATTCAGGCGGAGGAAAATACGTTTTTTAAAAGGCTATTGAAAGTGCCACAAAGTACTCCATCCTACATCACACATGAAGAACTGGGAGAGCCTTATATAGAAGACCGAATAAAGATCAGGCCGCTTTTAGCCTGGATTAAAATCTGGACCAACTCAGAGGCTGGCCTTAGCAGGCAAATCATCAAAGACTGTCTGAACCGGGACAGAGGGGGCCATATCCCCTGGATAAAGTACGTAAAATACTCCCTGGAGGCAATCGGCTGCAAAAACTTCTTTACCGCACCGGAAACCCTAAATGCCCAGAATAAGTCGCTGGTTAAAAAACTATAAGGTGAATGGAGATCCACGAATAGGGCTGTTACAGAAAAAAATAAAACCACAGTTTATGTGTACAGCCTGCTGAAAAAGTCTCATGGAATGGAACCGTACCTTGCCGTGATGTACAATGCACAGGACAGATTTTATATGACCCGTTTCAGACTGAATATGTTACATCACCTACTCTCAGTCCCCTCTGGATTTACTCTACTAGTGGAGTCGAAGGGTACCTGCGGCTGCGACAGTAGGTCTCCGCAGGATACCCTTCACTTTGTTTTGTTATGTCCTTTTTATTCAGCCCCCAGATGGAAATTTCTAGTAGGGATCCTCAAAAGAGCCAAAATCAGACAGGCGAAAGCAGCTTTACTGTTTTTGCAAGAAGCCTCGGATCCATATACATTGCTTTGTGCAATAAGTTTTATTAAGGTGGTGATGAGGCTAAGGAACACAAGAGAAGCAAATAACTGTAATGTCACTTAACCAGAAACTATTATTAGAAATTTCTCGATATGAATGTAATGTCCTTTAGCTCTCTTTTTAAAATTATTTTAATGTGTTTTTTAAATGTTTTTTAAATGAAATTTTACATGTACTTTTATGGTATCTTTTTAAGTGCCGAATAAAGCAATTTGAAAAATTTGAGTGTGGAGGGGTGATCTTTGAAGCACAGGCTGCTTGGGGTTGGGACTTCTCAAACTCCAAAGCACAGCATCTAGGGTGCCTCGGGAGCTGCACAGGAAGCACTTTGTCGACTCTTCAAGATGGCCGGTCCCACGTCTCTCGTCACCTCCACGGGTCTCAGCTTTGCCAGGACTGTGGATCGGGCTGTTGGAAATCTGAGAGTCTGGGTCTTGTCGATCTCTGTTGTTCGAGCTCTGGCGGGAGCAACGGCAAAGAAAGTCTTGATGGGCTGATGGTGCCTGCTTGCACAGGGGGGCCACTCCTTGACCACAAAGGAGATTCTTCAGTCTTTCACATCGAGTGGGATGTCGAAGGGTCCAGAGTTTCATTTCAAAGGTTCAGTCAGGATGATCTGGTTTGCATTGGCACAGCTCCTACCTTTATTCCAAATCCAGGGGCTGGATCTCCTGCTAGGTCCCTCCTACGGGTGGGACCCAGGAAGGGTGTGGTTACACCCCTTTCCCTTTGTCCAATTTCACGCTGGGGCTGGAGAGCCCCAGCACTGGTTTGAACTGGACTTTGCATGGGACACCCTGTGTGCCCCAGGCAGAGTCTAGTTTCATTCAACCTCCCTGCCCCAATCCACAGCCTTGAACCAGAGGGTGGCAGTGATCAACCAGAGGGTAGCAGTGATGAACCAGAGGGTGGCACTGGTGAAGCAGGGGGTGGCAGTGATGATCCAGAGGGTGGCAGGGATGAACCATAGGATGGCAGTGATCAACCAGAGGGTGGCAGTGATGAACCAGAGGGTGGCAGTGGCAAACCAGAGGGTGGCAGTGTTGAACCAGAGGGAGGCAGGGATGAACCAGAGGATGGCAGTGATCAACCAGAGGGTGGCAGTGATGAACCAGAGGGTGCTGTGATAAACCAGAGGGGGACAGTGATGAACCAGAGGGTGCTGTGATAAACCAGAGGGGGACAGTGATGATCCAGAGGGTGGCATTGGTGAACGAGAGGGTGGCAGTGATGAACCGGAGGGTGGCCTCGATGAACCACAGGGTCGCAAACAGGCTGGACACGCAGAAACAACATGGTCGCGACCGTTGCGACCACGCAAGTAAGTTTGCGTTCCCGAACTTGTACAAAACCCTCGCGAACTGGCAAAAACAGCAAATTCGCACAAATTCGCAGATTTTGCGGATTGCGAGTTTGCAATTCGCACCAATTCGCGGATCGCGAATTCGCAAATTTCGCCCATGCCTAATAATTTCCCAGTATGGTTTGATCTCCGGGCATTCCCACACAGTGTTGTAAAAAGTACCCGCTTCACCACACTGCCGCAAACAAAGTTGTGTGTCGATGGGACCCAGCCGGTGCATGGTTATTCTTGTATAATTGATTCAGTGCCGTATTTTTTCTTGCACTAATGTTAACTTAGAGGGTACAGCAACCTCCCTCGGAGACACCAATGCCTCCTGCCAGTCTGTCTCGTCCAGATCCCCTATGTCTGCCTGCCATCATTCCCTTAGAGTTTTTTTGGGATTGATTGTTAACAAAAGTTTGGGAAATAGCTTTTTTAGTCATGTAGTCTGTCAATAGTCTATCCTCTAACAGTGAGGCCTCTGGGAATTCAGGGGCATATTACCAAGGGCATTATCGCCGCATTATCGGGACTTTTTCCTGCTAATGCGGCGATAATTTTATCGCCCTATTACCAAGCTGTCGTTAACACCAGTTTGCGACAGCTGGTAGGCGATAGCGGGCATTTAGGGGCCCACTTTGCATGTCAGCGATAATTATCGCTAATGACATGCAAAGTGGGCGTGCCAAGATGTTAGCGACTGAAAACAGTCGCTAACATCTCTAACTCTTATTAACAACTTTTGGAAATATTCGCGCTAAGCGCGAATATCTCCAAAAGCTAACGCCTGCTAAAAGCAGTTCTTAGCCATGTTATCCAATGGAAGGTGGATAACATGGCTAAGAGCATTGTCACGATAATGCGTGAATATCACTGATTTTTCAGCGATATTCATGCATTTCGCAGGATTTTTACCGCTTTTGAGATAAACCTTGATAATATCAAGGTATCTCAGCGGTAAAAATCCTCGGTGCTCGCGATATTTTTTTCCCGCTAACCAAGCAATAGCGATAATTATCGCTATTGCTTGGTAATATGCCCCTTAGTGCCTGGCGGAATCATTTTTTTGAGTGCATGCTTGATCTGCATGTATCGGGAAGTTTCTGTTGGCACCATCCCATACATCATTTGCAGCTGAGAAAACGCAATGACCCCACCCTTCTTCCACAAATCTCCTACTCTGGAGATTCCTATTATGTACCACTGCCTGAAACCTTTGCTATTGTGTAGTCTAACTAAACTTCAGGTTTCCCGTAGTGGTGTAAATTGTGTTATTACCCCTTCCCAACCTAGTACATGAAGTGCAGTGAACCAAATGTGTACAGTGTGAACCGTAGGCCCTTTGAGCTTGTTTTTCCAGAATTTATTGTAAAGTGCCCCCATAACGCCTTCTGCGCCGAGGATATATCTATCCATGCGAAGCGCCGGTTCCTCTTGTGGAGCGTGGAGCCAGTGGTTTACTACTATGAGTTGTGAAGCCCAGTAGTATGCTCTTATATTTGGAAGGGCAATACCACCATCGTACCAGCTCTTCACTAATTTCTGCATGGCTATGCGAGCTGGCTTTCCATCCCAGAGGAGATTGATCACTTCAGCTTCATTCACCTTAAAATAGGTGGGAGGTACAGAGAACAGAGTATTTTGTAAGGCATAGAGGAACCTGGGGAGTGCCATCATTTTATAAAGGGCAGCTCTTCCCAATAGTGCCAGTGGCAGCGACTGCCAATGTGTAAAGTCTCGGAGGAACCTTTTTTAGCAGCTCTAAGAGGTGTTTTTAAGTAAATTGCGTGGAATTGGGTGGGACAAATAGCCCCAGGTATTCAAATCCTTCAGCAGCAATCTGTATCTCACTGCCTCGTGGCAGTCTCGTTAGGCAGCTATAAGGAACCTACATGAGGGATTTATCCCAATTGATGGTATAGCCAGAGAACCTGCTGTCTGCTGCACAAACATCTAAGAGTCTACTGATGGAGCACTCGGGGGAAGCCATTTAGAGCAACACATCATCAGCACATAATGAGATACAATCCTCCCAGCCCTCCGTCCATTTTAGCCCACGTATGATAGGGTATCTTCTTATCCACGCCGCTAATGGTTCAAGCCCCAGAGCAAACAACAGGGGCGATAAAGGGCAGCCCTGCCTTGTACCCCGTCCCAGTGGGAAATCAGCTCCAATGCGCTCGTTTGCCACTAAATGCGCCAGTGGCTTTGTGTATAATAACTGTACCCATGCGCGAATTTATAGTCAAAACCCATTTGCCTAAGGACAGCAAAAGGAAATGGCCATTCAACTAAGTTAAAGGCCATTCTGCATCCAAGTAGAGAATGACAGCGTCCTCCCTGATGAAGGGGATGCGGGCCATTACGCTATGCAATCGCTGCAGGTTAAGTGCTGTATTATGGCCCGGCATGAACCCCCACTGGTCTGGATGGCCCTGCGTGGTGAGAAGTGGCTGCAACCTAGCGGCCAATGTTTTTGCCAGTATTTTAGCTTCTGTGTTTAGCAGTGAAACTGACCTATAGGATGCGCATTTCTGTGGTGGTTTACCAGGTTTATGAAATGCCACTATTGTAGCTAGCCGTTGATCCCTGGGAAGTTCTTCTATTTCTAGGCTGGATGCATACATTTTAAGCAAAGGTGGCGCGATTTGTCTTGTTGCTATTTTGTAGATTTCGATAGGTACACCGTTAGATCCTAGAGCTTTCCCTGCTTGTAGCCATCCTATTGCTTATGTAAGTTCTTCTGGTGTCAAATCTGTGTCTAGCACTTGGGTGTCTTCAGGTGCGGGTGTGGGCATCTGGATACTAGGTGCACTAGGTTGGGAAGGGGTAATTTCCTCATAGTTGTGTGCTAGCGCATCAACTATTTGCTGTCTTTGGTGATAACTCCATCTTCTAAGCTCAATTGTGCCACCCAGCAGCTAGCACGTTCCCTCCTATCTAACCAGACTAAAAGCTTACCGGCCTTATCTCCAACTTCGTAAATGGTATGTTGTGTTGCGGTTAGTCCAGCCTTTGCCTCTTCCCACATATAGTCCCTATATGCTTGTTTGGTCAGGTCCAACCTATGTGCGTGGTGTCATTAGTGTCAGAGGATTGGTCTGCTTCAGCCTGGAGCACGTCTTGTTCTAAGGTCTCTAAGTGCTGTAATTTGTCTTGTTTATAACATGTGATTAGCAAAATTGCTTGGCCTCGCAGTTCTGTCTTATACGCCTCCCACAAAATTGTCAGGGATGTTACTAAGAGTTCGTTTTCCATGAAGTACTGATGCCTTGTCCAGGGTAAATGGGAAAGATGCGACTTTGTCCAGCGATATGAGATGTATATTTGATTAGCACAGGGGAATGATCCGAGACACCCCTAGGTAAGTGGGATAACTGCACAATTCTTTCTAAACCAGTCGCCGGCGTAAGAACATAATCTGTTTTTTGTCGATCCTGCGGGAACCTTGATCGCCAAACATCTATGAGACCAAAGGCGTCATGGAATTCTACTAAATGGAGGTTTTTACTGCATTGATTCCTGTTTTTTTTTCCGATCTATAGTGGCATCTAATGTTGTATTGAAGTCTGCCCCCTATTATTAATTCGCCCCGCAGGAGTGTCAGGAGGAAGTTACCAAGGGCCGGAAATTCCACCTGATGTAAAGCCGGTGGGATATATACTGAAACTAAATTATATGTGTGTCCTTCCCCTTGGCACGTTATTGCTGCAAAACACCCCTGATCGTCTGGCCTAGATCCGGTAATAATAAGTGGGAAACATTTATTATCAGAACACCCACCCCTGTGAACCCGAAGTAAATTCGAAGTGTGCCACCTTTTTAAAACCCAATCTATCCAGGGTCTTAGAGGTGGACCCCACCAGGTGCGATTCTTGGATCAAGGCCACTGCTGGTGCTTTGCGCTTAAGAAACTGTATGACCAGTCCCGTTTTATTTTTACTCGAATGCCATTTACGTTCCACGATATCACGGATAAAGGATGGCCGTCCGTGTTAGGAGTCATGGGTTATGCGGTCTAAAAGATCGAGCAGGATGTTTGTATGCAGCATAGATAACAGCGTTAATGAGAAAGTATAGCAAACAATGCTGCATGAATATCACGCCTGCACTCTGTATATAGTCAGTAATCTTGAAATGTACCTGTATACAAAAAAAAAATCACATAAAAACTGGTCCCCAGCCCACACCCCCCTCCCTGCCTCCCTGCACGACGGACTTAAAACTGCCCGCCACCCAAACTTCGAAGAGTGCTTATTCCACAGAACTCGTACTTGCGTGAGGCGGGAGAGCTGTCCGCTGATCACCTCGGACCACCCCTGTGTTCAGGACATTATGTGTCAATTGGCTGCCCACAAATTAGATAGGTAAGTGTACATCAATTTACTTGCCAGTTTGTGCAGAGTTTGCAATTAGTCTAGTCTCGAGCACTGGTCTGCTTCCTTAGTGTCGCTGATACTGTTCCGCTTGCCATTTGTAGTAACTCTCTAGCCTTCCAAGATCTGGAGTCCCATATCTGTGCAGTCATTTCAGTGTATGCCCATCTCTTGCAGCAAATTTTCTGTTGCATTTGACTCCTTTGACTCTGGTGTTCCTGTGTCACTTAGCCGCTGCTGTTGTTTCTTGACCAGGGGCTTGACGCTATCCCTTCAGCCATTCGTGTGCTTCCTCAGATTTGGCAAAAAATCCAAATTTTACCCTCAACTTTGCCGGTAGCAGCATTGACTAATTGAGGTCTCGGGCTCTAAGTTCTTACTTTACTTCCAGAAAGCTGTGTCAATGTTTAGTTTCCGCTGCTGTGTAATCTGGCAAGAATGTCACAGTGTAATTTGCAAGATGGACCGGAGGAGCAACTCGTGCCGTTTGCAAAATCACATCTCGATCTCGAAAGTTGCAGATGCGAGCAAGGATAGGCCTGAGGGGGCCCCTGGTCTTGGCCTGCCTCCTGGTCCTTTTCCAAAGAGAAGTAAGTGGACATTCCATGAGGCTGTAGCTGATTCTTGATGAGGTCTTCAACAAACAGATCTAACACACAGCCCCCCGTCCCCTCCGACACACCAATAATGTGGACATTGTTGCGTCTCGAACGGCCTTCCTGATCGTGGAGTTTGCCCGCCATTAACTTATTATCTGCCTATCGTTGTCGGACCAGGCGTTGAAGCACAGTCGTATCTGTGGAAAGGGGGGTTGTTACTGTTTCAAACTCTATCATTCTTGTGGCCATTTTTTGAAAGTCTGCACGCAGTAGTGAAATGTCCGTGGAGATGGACCCCACCGAGGTTTGAAATCTGTTTAGGGCAGTCATGATATCTTGCAATGTTACCTCCGCAGCCTCTCTCCCTTTTCAGTTCTCGAGTTAGATTGTGTAGGCTGATCTTTATTATGGGCATATTTGTCTAGTTTGAGGGTCTGTACCTTGCACTGACCTCAGCCCCCCCATCGAGGCTATTTCACCGGGCTCACGGTCGGAGCAAAATGGGTGTGTGGCAATTTTCGCCGCTGCCTGCCTACACGACAATCTGTCACGTGTGGCCTTTCGGTTTTCTTGTGCACACCCCCTGTTGTGATCGAGAATTGGTGCCCCAGGGAAGCTTGATTTCGTCAGGGAACACTAGCACTGTAAGCTTGTCACCTTTAAGAAAATGTTGGCAGCAGCACTGTTCAGAGGTAGCTTGATCGAATCACGATCAAGTAGATTACTCCTCCTGATATGTCGTCCTAAGGATGCCCCCTTCACCCCACAAACAAACCTGGTTGTTGATCTGCTGGCGTTTATCTCTGGCGCCTTTCAAGGTCAATTCTAATTAGGCGATGAGGGGATCATGCGTGCTTATTGCTGTCGGGGGTCTACACACAGGTAGTACGCAGGCTGCAGCCAGTCCGTGGCAACCACAGCGGTGTCACGTTTCAGACCTACTCAGAGCCCGGCTGGTGCTGCCCAGGGTAAGGTCTCTGCAGCCTCCGTGAACTGCTATTTTTTGCCTGCTGCACTATGCATGTAGTGATAGGGACTTTAACACCAGCAGGCGCGTGTAGAGTTCTCGTGGTTCCCCCTGTAGTAAATCTTCCACCTTTGAATCATTTGCGCGCCACCGGGGCTGTGCTATGATAATCTGCCGCTGCGTGCCTCATTAACGCATGCAGCCGGTCCGCCTGCGACTGTTTCCTTTTGTTGGTGTCCAGCGTGCTTTCAGAACGGCGCAGGTCCGCACGCACAGAAAAGGTGCCTATGCACTATTCGTCTGCAGACTGGCATCCGGTCTATCCCGCATTCTCTGTTGCTCTCGACGTGTTCTGCATTCTGTCCATCAATTGTTGTTTTTGAGCAAAAAAACTATGAATTTAGGCGAAGATCGCTGTACTGGGGTGAATGTATGACATTGTTCTGCATTCTGTCCATCAATTGTTGTTTTTGCATTTGTCACCCCGAGTAGGACGGGTATGCCCAGACGTGGGTCCCATGCTCTCCATGACACTGGAGTCAAGCTATGCTGGCTGATGAGGGGTGAAACTCTAAAACCGGTCCTAGGATGCTTTCCAGTCCCGGGAGGACCTGGCCTGGCAGTTCGGGCTGGACTGTTCTCATTGGGCTCAGGGTCAAGACTGATTTGCATATGGCTGGGTTCAAACTGGAATGGCATGGTGAGCAAAAAAAGATGGATTTAGGCCCAGATTGATGTACTGGGGTGAATGTATGACATTGTTCTGCATTCTGTCCATCAATTGTTGTTTTTGCATTTGGCACCCCGAGTGGGACGGTGTAGAGAGTGCATTTCCTGTTTTGTGTGTAGACCTTTATGGAAGATATGTGCGCTTAGTATTCTCTGTTCTGGAATGTTTGAATGTGCATTATTCAGATTACTGCCTGCACTTGATGTGACCAGTCGTTGGTTAATTGTATGGAATAAATCCTTCTCCAGCATACAGTTCTCTGGATTCATCATTTATTCAAAGTGAAGATTGAACTTCCTACAATTATTGTTTTGTTACAGGTGTGGCTGTAAGTACCACATGAGCAACAATTTACCTTGTCCAGCTCTTCGTAAAATATGTAACATTTGCAAGATGATTGGACATTTTAATACAGTTTGTAGAGCTGCCAAATATAAGAAAAAAGTGAATTCTCTTGAAATTGACGAGGATGAACTGTGCCAAGCAATGAGTAATACTCTATCTACCATTGAAATCAATACTTTAAATAGTGACACCAAAAAGTGTAAAGGTCCTTTATGTAACGTGTTGATTGGGGTAATCGATCTCAATGTTATCGCTGATTCAGGTTCTCCAATCACCATCTTGGATCTTAAGACCTTCAAGAAGTTTTGGTCTAATGTCTTGCTTAAGCCCACTGATGTCAATCCAAAGGCATTCGGTGAATTTGATATCACCGTGTGTGGTTATTTTTCTGATTCTGTCAACTTTAAAGGGAGTCACATTTTCACCAAAATATATGTGGCTGTAAATGGGTGTGACATATTGGGTTGGCAAGATCAGGCAAAATTGGGAATTATGTTGAAACCCGGGCATGCAGATCCAGTTGTTTTGGGTGAGTTACCTATTCTCTCTGTCTCGGATTCCTTTAGATATCTCTGATTCGGAGTCTGAGGTTAAGGGTAATGATTTTGATGTGGTTTTTACCATTAATGATTTGACAGAGTGTAGCAAACTTTCAGAAGATGAGTGGTTGTCGGCTGAGAAAAATTACCTTTGTCTTGACAAAGTTAAGATGTTTTTGGTGCAGGGTTGGCCCTGTGATAGGAGTTTGTCAATGCAAGACAAATGTTTAGCTCAGGTTGCTGCCGATCTATCTATTGTTGATAATGTGTTAGTAAGGGAAGACAAAGTGGTTCCTCCTGAGGGCATTAGGTCAAAGATCATATCTCTTGCCCATGAAGGGCACTTGGGAACATCTTTTACTGTCAGGAAAATTAAGGATATGTATTGGTGGCCTGGCATTGATGGTCAAGTTAAAGATTCTGTGAGTAAGTGCTCAGAGTGTTAGTGTTCGGATAAGCATTGACGCTTGTCTACTTCACCTTTATGCCCTGTTGAGTGGCCTTCTGGTCCATGGCAAAAGGTAGGAATGGATTTTTCTGGTCCTTTTAATCTTCCCAGTGGTGAGAATAGACATTTGATCATAGTATTTGATTACTTTTCTAAGTGGCTTTATTTTTCTTTCGTGAGAAGGCCTGATTCTAATTTTGTGGTTACATTTTTGCAGCGGTTATTCATGATAGAGGGCCTTCCTGCTGAAATTGTGACAGACAATGGTACTCACTTTGTTTCAAATGAGTTTGAAAGTTTTTTTGTGTGATATTGCTGTTAAACATGTGTTAGTACCTTTGTACAGTCCATCTTCGAATGGCCTAGTTGAAAGAGCTAACCGATTGCTGAAGGAAGGTGTGCAAACCACAGTTTCTAGTAATTTGGATGTTTGTAAGTATCTTTGCCAGAAGGTATGAAGTTACAACACAACACCACACTCTACCACTGATGTCTCTCCATATCTTTTACTCAGTGGTAGGAAACCGATTGCGTTGCTTAATCCACCTTGGTTGCAGAATAAATTAGGTGATGGATATTCTAATTTGGATTTACACAAAATCAGAAAACAGGTTGAACATAAACAAGCAACATACAAAAGGAATTTTGATTCCTTTGTCTCCGGGGGACTGGGTGATTATAAAGAAGCCTATTAGAGTTAGCAAGGGAGAATCGAGATTTTCTGTTCCTGCGAAAGTTGTTAGAGTTTCAAGAATGGCTGTAATGTTACAAGATCGTGGTTGGTGGAATCGAAATGCTGTGGTTAAGATTACGGTTGAACAAGCGGCCTGCGGCCGTGAGATTGCGCTGCTGCTGGCTTTTAATTCTCTTTGAGCTGAATACAAGCTTATTTTTAAAATTGTGACTACAGCGCTTACCTGCATTTGTTTATTGTACTTTATTGGGCACTGGGCTCGGGTTTGTTGTACCTTTATCCTTCGCTCTGGACCCCGTTCCGCCCCGGCATTGTGCCGTTTGTGCGGAGGGTCGCAGCACTGAGCACCACTTCCTGCCCTTCTCCCCACTTCCGCCCTGCCTCTCCATCGTGCAGGTCAGCGGTCTAGCGGTTGCTTTCCTGTTTCTATATCTTGCACGCCAGCCACCTCACAATTCGACTAACGCGGAGATTGAGGCTGCGGCCGTGAGATTGCGCTGCTGCTGGCTTTTAATTCTCTTTGAGCTGAATACAAGCTTATTTTTAAAATTGTGACTACACCGCTTACCTGCATTTGTTTATTGTACTTTATTGGGCACTGGGCTCGGGTTTGTTGTACCTTTATCCTTCGCTCTGGACCCCGTTCCGCCCCGGCATTGTGCCGTTTGTGCGGAGGGTCGCAGCACTGAGCACCACTTCCTGCCCTTCTCCCCACTTCCGCCCTGCCTCTCCATCGTGCAGGTCAGCGGTCTAGCGGCTGCTTTCCTGTTTCTATATCTTGCACGCCAGCCACCTCACAATTCGACTAACGCGGCGATTGAGGCTGCGGCCGTGAGATTGTGCTGCTGCTGGCTTTTAATTCTCTATGAGCTGAATACAAGCTTATTTTTAAAATTGTGACTACAGCGCTTACCTGCATTTGTTTATTGTACTTTATTGGGCACTGGGCTCGGGTTTGTTGTACCTTTATCCTTCGCTCTGGACCCCGTTCCGCCCCGGCATTGTGCCGTTTGTACGGAGGGTCGCAGCACTGAGCACCACTTCCTGACCTTCTCCCGACTTCCGCCCTGCCTCTCCATCGTGCAGGTCAGCGGTCTAGCGGCTCACTTCACTCTGGGTATATCATGGTAACCTGGCGGAAGCGCACCGGACGAGCGCAGCGGGAGCGCCGACTTCGCGCTCAGTGGAATTCTCTGACCTCTTATTAGGTCTGAACTATTATCAACACATTACTAATCCTACCCACTGTAAAGGCCACATTTTAGATCAGGTGTGGACAATCAATCTAGATATCTCCTCCCCCATTGTGACCCCATGCTCTTGGTCAGACCACTACTTTATTTCTTTTGTTCTTAATTTGGCCACTCCTAATCATCCCCCCCTTTGACCAACTTCACTACCCGGAACTGGAAGAAAGCCAATCTGGTGGAACTTCACTCCACTTTGTCCTCTACAATTCCTCCGACCTCGACTCTGGTGTCTCACCAGGCTTTCCTCCTTGATCAATGGCTATTATCTGCTTGCAATACCATCGCCCCTTTAAAAAATATAAAAACTAGGCGCCCTCATGACGCCCAGCGATGGTTTACGGACCAACTGAAGGCAGATAAACTGGCCTTACGTCAGGCGGAGCGCCTTTGGAGGCGAAATTACGACCACCAGCTGAAAATTGATTTTGTGGATCGTTTGAGAACCTATAAAAAATCTATCCTATTGGCTAAAACTATCTACTTTTCTCAAAAAATCATGGAGTCTGCCTCTAAGACAAAGGATATTTTTTCCATTGTGAATGAGCTCTCCTTACCAGACCGAGTCACCCTTCAACCTCAACCTTCCCAATCCTTGTGTGACTCACTTAATGTTTTTTTACCGATAAAATCATCACTATTAAGAACAATATTCCTTTGCCCTCATCCCCCCACCCCCTTCCCTTGCCTCCTAGAAACCCTTGCTGCCTGGATGCCTTTCCTCCGATCTCCCTTTCAGAGTTCTGTTCACTCTTGCATAAAGTGAGCTCTGGCTCCCCTATCGACTGCTGTCCTCCCCAGGTTCTTAGGGAAATCTTTTGGGCCTGCCCCGACCCTCCCCTGGCTTTACTCAACAACTCATTGGCGACAGGGGTGGTTCCGGATTCCTTAAAACAGGCAGTGGTGACACCAATCCTAAAAAAGACCAATGCCGACCCTACGGTCTTAAGCAATTATAGACCCATTTCCCTTCTCCCCTATTTGGCGAAAATTTTGGAGACCTATGTCACCCACTGCCTGAGTGCCTTTATTGAGACTTCGTCTTTCCTGGAGGCCCAGCAAGCCGGATTTCGCCCTCTCCATTCCACCGAGTCGGTTATTGTGGCTGTCATGGACACCCTCAGAAAGGGCGCTGATAATAACATCCCTCAAGCCCTTGTCCTATTGGACCTATCGGCAGCTTTTGACACGGTCGATCATGCAATATTGATCGACCGTGTCAGGAACGCCGCTATTCAGGGCATGGCTCTTGAGTGGGTCAAGTCCTTTTTGGATAATCGCTTTCAGGCAGTGCATCTGTCTACCTTCTCGGCTTCCTACTCTCCCTTGTCCTGCGGTGTTCCTCAGGGCTCTGCTTTATCCCCTTTATTATTTAATTTATACATGCAACCCTTGATCTTCTCCCTTCGTAAGTCCGCCGCTACCATCTTCAATTATGCGGATGATTTGCAGTTAATTTTTCCCATTGATACCTCCCTCTCCTCTTGTACTACTTTTCAGTCCACCATGCTTGAGATTTCTGAGTGGATGTATCATAGCCAACTCAAACTAAATCCTACTAAGACTGAGCTTGTTCTGGTGGGAGGAGCAGCCAATCCATGGAATGACAGCTTTTGGCCTCCCTCACTTGGGCTCACTCCCCGCCCTGTCAACTCTGTGAAGAGTCTTGGCGTGGTCATTTCTAGTGACTTATCCATGGGGCCCCAGATCAGTGCGGTGACGTCATCCTGCTTCTTCCAACTACGCAGGATACGAAAAATCTGTAGATTTCTTACCAGGGACGCACTGATCCTTGTCATCATGGCCCTGGTCACGTCAAGAATTGACTACAACAACACTCTGTATGCCGGTATTCCTGCATACCTCCTTCACAAGTTGCAACTTGTGCAAAATCAGGCTGCACCAACCTCGACACCAACACGTCTTGCCGCTTCTGCGGAGCCTTCACTGGCTCCCTGTGGCCAAGCATTGCATCTTTAAACTGGGCTGCACAATCTTTAAAGCCCTGTCTGATCTTGCTCCTATTTTTATTTCTTCTAAATTGAAATGCTATGTTCCTTCCAGAAACCTCCGCTCCTCTGGCCACAACTTGCTAGTATTTCCAAAAACTAAACGGAAAAAACATGGTGGCTCCTGTTTTCCTTTCTGCGCCCCCAAAACCTGGAATGCTTTCCCGTCTGCCATTCGACACTGCCCTACCTATAACTGTTTTCGTAAACTGTTAAACACGTATCTTTTCCAGTCTGCTTTTGAGTAAAAAATACACGTCCCTGCCTCCCCGCATCTGTCATAAGCGCCATGAAACCGTTTGGTGTCCGAGCGCGGTACAAAACTTTTTACCATACCATACCATGCCAAGCTAGAATTATTTGTAATAGATCCATGAATCAAACTGATTCTAGTTGGTTTGATTTGGGTGTACTTGCTCAGAAGGAAAACATTGGGCATTACATTTCTTCTCATTCTGGTGTGAATGTAGGGAATGGTGATTCTGTTAATGTTCAACGCACAGTTGAAAAGGGGGGCTTGGGGGAGGGCAGCCGGCCCCTGGGAGGTCTCCTCCCCCGGGCGGTTTGGGAGATCTGGGTGGGGCCCTCCTTCTAGCAGTTTCCATTTGGGCTTCTTTTGGGCTATTTTTGGTTGGATTGGGAGCCCAGCCTATAAATGGGCGGGGCTCCTTTCCTCGGGCACCATTTTGGGCTTAGGTGACCTGGTGGCCGGTTGTTTCCTTAGCTAGTTTTTGTCGAATCTACAGCGCCTGTGGCGGTTGCAAATGATATTGTGTGTTCTTCTACTATCTCGCAGCATTTGTCTTTGCCGTCTGGTCCTGCCATTACTGATGTGTCTGGTTTTGTTGTGAGTGGTACGGCAGATAGGGATCAAAGTAGCCCTTTATTGTTTCCCCTACTGTTTCTACTAGGGGGGAAGTAGTTTCGGTTTGTAGTGGTTCTCTGGGCGAGGGTGAGTGGGCGCAGATGGGGGTTTTGGAGGGTGCCCGGCGTGGGGATGGGTCTTTTCCTGCGGGGGATTCTCTTGGTGCGGGCCACCCTGTTGCGAGGTTCCGTTCTTTGGGAGCTTCGGAGGGTTTACCTTCTTGGGGGGAGGGGCGCGGAGACGCTGTTTTTCGGCAAGGTTGTGGTAATGTTGGTTCTTTTCCTATTGTGTCCGGTGAGCTTCAGTTTCCTGGTTTGCACGTGGGTAGGAGGGTTGGAGCGATGGGAGCCTTGGGGGAGTCAGGGGTTCAGGGTACTACGGCTCAGGGCCCTGCTTCAGAGTTTATACAGGCCTTGTTGGATGTTAGTTCTGATGAAGAAGTATGTGGTCCTTCTCCTTCTCCTAGGTTAAGCGCTGCTTTAAAAAGGAAAGGCGCGGTTGGTTCTGTGGTTTATCAGGAGGCTGGTCAGGATTTTGGTGGTATGGTAGGTGATTTGTCTTCGGTTCCTGGTGTTGTATATAGTAAGGGACCCGGCACATCAGTCCGGCCTTTTTCTTTGCAGGTTGGAGTTCGCCCGGGAGCAGCTGACTTGGCAGGGCGGCAGGCAGCCCAGTCACGCCAAGGAGAAGTGCGGGTGGAGCCTGGCGCGGCACGTCCCATACCAACGAGGGATCCCGCCGTGGCCATCCCACGCAGGTTCAGCACGACCTCGATGGCCCCAACGAGGGATTTCAACATAGGCGGTTTAAGCAGGTCAAGCGCGACCTTACCAGCCTCAGCGAAGGATGCCAGCGCCTTTCATGAGAGCAGGTCATGCACGACTTCTCTTGTGCCTCGTGGTTTTCGTGATTCTGCATTGTTTTTTCCAGGTGATCAGGAGGTTGTAAGTGGTAATAGCGGAGGAGGGTACCGGCGCGTACAGTCGGCCTCCCCGCCAAGGTCAAGTTTGAGGGCTGGTAAGGCCCGTGGTCGTTCTCAAACGAGTGACAAGGTTCAGAGTACGTTGGTTATACCTGCTCCTTCCCAGTTGGAGGAATCATTAATTTTGGACTATGACGAGGAAAGCCCTGAGGAGGGCGAAGTGCGGGAAGTGGTGTCTGGGGGGGGGCATTCTAATGTTTCTCACAGTGTGTTGCAGGCACCGGTGGTGCGGAGTCATGCAGAGTCGTCCAGGCCACGAGTGCTCGGCTCCTCGGTGAGGGCTCCTCGGAGGGCGGATGACGGTTCTCGTACGGAGTGGAGGATGGAGTCCAGTCAGCCTCCTTTATTACGCCCAGGTGAGAATGTGGTACATTCTGTGCAACCTAAAATGGTGTCTATTGGGATTGATGTGGACTTGGTCTCTGGTGACAAAGACGGTAAATTGTACAAAGGTCGTATGGTAAAAGACCAAGGTGTGGGCACAAATGATGAGGATAAAGGTACAAGCTCTAAAGTGGATAGTGGTTCTTCCACAGTTGGTTTGGGCACTTCTAAAAAATATTTTGCACAGTAAAGAGCTGAAAATTAAAAAATTGCCATATATGGGGGTTACTAAGCCCTTGGGGGCTCATTTAATGCTCAGCACTAAGGAACGAATTTGGAATGGTGAGTATGTGGAACTGCTGAAATTGTTGCACAGGGAGGTTCGGGCAAAAGAAGGCTCTAAGGAGGAGGAATATGAGTTGGCTAAGCGCCCTAAAGTTCCGTTAAATATTGAAAACTGGACGGCGGCCTTTTTAATATATGCCAGCGTCTATTGTGAGAAGTTTCCTGAGCGCTGTGTGTCCTTATTTAAATATATGGATGTGATTCGGAAGGCACAAATAACCAGAAATGATTTCGCATGGGCTCAATATGATGAGGAGTTTAGGGCGCGCATGGCTTGGGACCCGGAGGCCAAATGGGGGGAGTTGGACACTGACCTTTGGCAGCATACCATGGGTCCGTCTGCTAGTGGTAGAACTATTTTTACGGCTAGCGGTTTTCCTTTAGTTTATCGCCCCTTTCAGGCGCGTCCCACCCGGGGAGGGGTGGGAGCCAGTTCTACCACACAGTCAAATACAGGCACGTGCTGGGATTTCAACAAAGGGGTGTGTAATAGAGAATTCTGCAGGTTCCGGCACAAATGTTCCCAATGTGGCAGAAAAAATCACCCTTTGTCAAGATGTTGGGGTCCCAGGCCTTCCGGAGGTCCACAGGGTTCACAGCAGGGGTCAGGAGCTTATGTTGCGCCACAGCCACCCCCAGCTCCCAGGGGAGGAAAATCATCAGCCGGTGCTGGGCCCAAAGGCTCGTACACCGGTTAATGTCGTTAATTTGGCTGCCGCTTTACGGGATTATGTGCCCGCGAAGCTGCGGTCGTTTTTGTTATCTGGTTTCCAATATGGTTTTCGTTTGGGTTATGAGGGTCCTCGTTTGAGACGTTGGTCTAAGAATTTGAAGTCGGCAAGCGAGCATCCTGCTATAGTGCAAGCGAAGTTGGACAAGGAAGTGTGTGAGGGTAGGATGGCAGGTCCTTTTGATGATTGGCCTTTGGTGAATTTGATTGTGTCCCCTATTGGAGTGGTCCCCAAGAAGGAGCCTGGCCAGTTTCGGCTCATCCAGCATTTGTCCTGGCCAGAGGGTGTGTCGGTGAATGATTTTATTGACAATGATGCTGCCTCTGTGTCTTACTCTTCTGTTGATGTGACTATGCAACTGGTGGTAACTGCAGGCCCTGCTGCTTTAATGGCAAAATGCGATATTAAATCTGCATTTCGACTGCTTCCAGTCCATCCTGAGGACTGGAGTCTTCTGGGTATCCATTTCCTTGGTAAATGGTACGTGGACAAGGCACTGCCAATGGGTTGCTCTATGTCATGTGCATTGTTTGAAACCTTTAGTACGTTTCTGCAATGGTTCTTTACTCAACGAAGTAGACATGAGTTGGTCACGCACTACTTGGATGACTTCTTTTTTGTGGGTGCAGCAAATTCATTGGACTGCCACAATGCTCTGACAACGTTTCAGTCACTGATGAATCATTTGGGTGTACCACTGGCTCCGGAAAAGACCATGGGTCCTTGCGCGACCATGTCTTTTTTGGGAATTGAACTTGACTCGCATTTGATGCAGGCTCGTCTCCCTATTGAAAAGAAACAGAAAATGCTGGATTTGGTGGGTGCAATGTTGTGTAAAGAAAAGGTTTTGGTGAGGGAGATTCAAATTTTGCTGGGGCACCTTAACTTTGCATGCAGGGTGGTCAGGGCGGGCAGGACTTTCTGTAGGAGGTTGGGCAGAGCTCTGTCTGGTCATTACTTGCCACATCATCGAGTGAGGCTGTCAGCGGGGGTCAAGGAGGATCTGCGTATGTGGATTACTTTTTTGCATTCTTTCAATGGTGTGCCTTTATGTCGAGAGGTGGACTGGTGGTGGGATGTGCAAATATTTTCTGACGCAGCGGGCAGTGAGGGTTTTGGCCTATACTGGCAGGGAAAATGGTGTGCTCAACAGTGGCCGGACCCTTGGAAGAATGGAGGCAGGAGTATTGCCTTCTTGGAATTGTTCCCTGTTGTGGTGGCTGTTACATTGTGGGGTCGGGACTTGGCCCACAAAAAGGTGCTTTTTCGCATTGACAATATGGCTGTGGTGCAAGTGATCAATAAACAGTCTGCTAAGGACCCTAAAATCCTAAAACTCCTTCGAGTATTTGTGCTGGGATGTCTAAATATGATATTTGATTTCGGGCTCTGCATGTTCCTGGAGTGGACAATGACATTGCGGATGCTTTGTCTCGTTCACAGTGGGAGAGATTCCGTGGGCTTGCTTTGGAGGCAGACGAGGAGCCGACTCCCATGCCGGAGCATCTGTGGACGGTAGGCAACACAGGGTTGTTCAATTGGTTCTAGGCTCCCTGGCTCCTTCCACTAAATTGGCGTATGAGTTGGCCTGGAATGAGTTTTTGGCGTCGGGAGCTTGTAAGAGAGAGATTGCTTGGCAGAGGTCTGAAGATGTGGTTCAGTTCATTTTGCGTCTCATGGACAGGGGTTTAACCAGAGTTACCATTCCTGGCAAGCTGGCAGGTGTTTCATTCATGGGAAAGTTGTTATGGGGCTATGCTCCGTCGGCTGGGGAGTTGGGTAGGAGAGTGTTGGAAGGGTGGTCCCGGGAGCGGGGCTGTGTTCGGGCCCTTCGGTCCCCTTTATCCTGGCAAAAACTGTTCCATGTTATTTCTGTGTTGCCAGTTGTATGTACAGATCGAGTAGAAGCTTGTCTGTTTGCCACATTGATGGTGTGGATGTTTTTTGGTGCGTTCCGGGTGTCTGAGCTGTTGGGAAATAAAGTTTCTCGAGGTCTCCTGTGGGGGGAGGTTCAGTTGTCGGTTAGGGGAGTCCATGTTTGGCTCTCTCATTCAAAGACGGATCAGAGGAGTTCTGGCAAAGGGGTTTGGTTGGAGGCGGTTTCCCCTCCGGAGACGTGCCCTTTACGTTGGGCTCATTGCTGGAAGGAGCTGTCGGGTGGGGTTCTGGAACACCCGGTATTTCGTCATATGAATGGTTCCTTGGTGTCTAACTATCAATTGCGCATGGTACTGCGAAAAGCGCTGCGTCATATTGGCTTAGATGATACTCTGTATGGTACACACTCATTTAGGATTGGGGCGGCCACTGAGGCTTTTAATAGGGGTTGGTCGAGGGAAGATATCATGGGCCTGGGACGCTGGACTTCAAACTGCTTTCAGCGCTATGTCAGGAGCGAATCTAGTGGAGCGCTTGCGTCTTCTTCTGTTTTGCCTGTCTGATACTGTTTTCTTTTTCAGGCTCCGTGGCTGGTCCTCGCGCTGCTTTTCTAACTGTGTGGATCGTGGGCCATTCGTTCATTAAACGGGCGCAAGTTCAAGCTCGCCAGAGTTATTTTGGAGCATTGTTAGGATTTAATGACCTCTTATTTAACATTGGGTGGAAGGGTAAAGGGGGCATGTTGTGGAAAGAATTGATCCCTGCTCTCAATTCCTGGATGGTAGGTGGGGTTTGTCCTGATGTGCTGGTTCTCCATCTGGGTGAGAATGAGTTGGGTTCAGTGAAGGGCGTTGTTCTCCTTCGGGCGATGAAAAAAGATCTTTCTTTGATACACAAGCAGTGGTCTGGGTGTCATGTTTTATGGACCGAGTTGGTCCCCAGGAGGGTCTGGAGGAATGCTGTGAAGCCGAAGGCGATCGATAAATCCCGTAGAAAACTTAATTTGGAAGTTTCTAGGTTTTGTAGAGACTTGGGTTTTGGGCGAATTGTTCACAGTGATATTAAGTATGATGCGGTGGAATTTTTTAGAGGCGATGGTGTTCATTTGTCCAGGATGGGGATGGATCTGTACCTCCTTGAGTTGCGCGAGGTTTTGTCTCGTTGTTTGACGGTTCAGCATTTTTTAGGTGAATAGTGCGTTGGTTAGTTTTTCTGCTGTTTTTCCTTTTCCCCCTTCCTCCCCCTGGGTTTTCCCCCATTTTGTGATATTTGGTTGGGGGGCAGAAAGGTGGGGATCTTTCCCTTCTCGGTCTTTCTCCCTACTGCTTTCTGGGTGGCGGTTTATTCTGTAATTGTCAGTTTTTGGGCCAGGATTGGACCCGTTAGTTGTGAAGTTGGATTTTGTTGGGGGAAGTTTTATACAGGTTGAGGTGGTGTTCGGAGAATATGGGTCGGGGGATCTGGATCAGTTTGGTTTATAATTGGGGTTTGGAATTATGATTTGGGTAATGTGATGTTATAATGTTGTTGGGGTTTTGGTATGGTTTATTATGTGTTTGGGTATGTACGGGTGGGGGCGGGTGTGATGGAGGGTGAGGGGTGGGAGCGGGGTTTGGGGATTTGAAAATATAACAAACAAAGTTGGTATGGTTTTAGATTGTTAGGCTGTTGCCGAGGTTGTGTTATTTGTAAATGTGCACCTGTTCCAATAAAGCGGCCTTTTTCACACTCTATTGGTTTCATGGTCTGCTTACTCTCCCCCACCCCTCTCTCCCAAGGGGGGCTTGGGGGAGGGCAGCCGACCCCTGGGAGGTCTCCTCCCCCGGGCGGTTTGGGAGATCTGGGTGGGACCCTCCTTCTAGCAGTTTCCATTTGGGCTTCTTTTGGGCTATTTTGGTTGGATTGGGAGCCCAGCCTATAAATGGGCGGGGCTCCTTTCCTCGGGCACCATTTTGGGCTTAGGTGACCTGGTGGCCGGTTGTTTCCTTAGCTAGTTTTTGTCCCTCCCTCCCTCCCTTAATTTCTGGGCTCTTACGTTTTCTGCTTTTCTTTTTCTTTTATTATTTATTTGGCAGCTGGTTGTAACAGGTGGACATAGGGATTTTTGCTATGTTTATTCTGTCGCTTGGGACAGGTGCGTGGCGGTTTATTCTGTAATTGTCAGTTTTTGGGCCAGGATTGGACCCGTTAGTTGTGAAGTTGGATTTTGTTGGGGGAAGTTTTATACAGGTTGAGGTGGTGTTCGGAGAATATGGGTCGGGGGATCTGGATCAGTTTGGTTTGTAATTGGGGTTTGGAATTATGATTTGGGTAATGTGATGTTATAATGTTGTTGGGGTTTTGGTATGGTTTATTATGTGTTTGGGTATGTACGGGTGGGGGCGGGTGTGATGGAGGGTGAGGGGTGGGGGCGGGGTTTGGGGATTTGAAAATATAACAAACAAAGTTGGTATGGTTTTAGATTGTTAGGCTGTTGCCGAGGTTGTGTTATTTGTAAATGTGCACCTGTTCCAATAAAGCGGCCTTTTTCACACTCTATTGGTTTCATGGTCTGCTCACTCTCCCCCACCCCTCTCTCCCTATGTTCAAGATACCGCTGGGGGTTCTGGGGATAATGCACCAATCAGATGCAGTTCTCGTATTAGGAATCCTGTCCGTTCCAATCATTTTGTATATTATTGATTTTGTTTTTGTTTTGCTTTGTTTTGTATTATAGGATGGGGGGTGTGTAGAAAGTGCATTTCCTATTTTGTGTGTAGACCTTTATGGAAGGTATGTGCGCTTAGTATTCTCTGTTCTGGAATGTTTGAATGTGCATTATTCAGATTACTGCCTGCACTTAAAGTGACTAGTCGTGGGTTAGTTGTATGGAATAAATCCTTCTTCACCAGCAAACAGTTCTCTGGATTCATCATTTATTCAAAGTGAAGATTGAACTTCCTAAAGACGGGTATACCCAAACGTGGGTCCTGTGCTCTCCGTGCCACTAGAGTCAAGCTATCCTAGCTGATGAGGGGTGAAACCCTGCAACCGGTCCTAGGATGCTTGTTTCCAGTCCAGGGAGGACCTGGCTTGGCAGTTCGGGCTGGACTGTTCCCATTGGGCACAGGGTCAAGACTGATTTGCATATGGCTGGGTTCAAACTGGAATGGCATGGTGAGCAAAAGAATGATAAGAGTGACACGTTTTATTCTTACCGTTCCTGCTTTCAATGGTGAAACCGTTTATTTTACCCTGTGATTGTACAGGTGAGTCCAGAGTCACAGCATCAATATGTTTTGCGCAAATTCGGAACAACACATTTGGTCTTCTTCAGAAGTCGGGATCATCCTTAGCTGGCCCCTTAAGTTACTGCTGGCTGGATGTCTTAGACCAGCATGCCTTCTTCACCGTTGGTACAAGGCTTGAGGACTCTGTATTGTAAGGATTTGTCATCTTTTGGTATTCATTGATGGTGGGTGTCTTCATTATCCCTGACCCTTTTTGAAGGTCAACCTATGGGCCCGATGATTCACAAAGGTAAACTTAGACGTTTGCTCTGAACTTAGACCAAACGTGTAAGTTTACGAGTTTGGGAATTCATAAAGGGCATCTTTGTGTCCGGACATCCAAACCGAGTGCAGACATTAAGATAATACTCATAAATGCTCTTTGTAAATTCCCAACTTAGACGTTTGGTCTAACTTTAAACCAAAGGTCAAAGGGGTCCTCTACATCTAATCTCCATTATCGATTGTGGCCCACACAGAGCATTCTGAGGCTGCCAGAGGGTGATTAACATCACTTTACAAAAATCTTAAATACAGTAATAAATAAAATAAATTAACATAGATGTTTTCATGATATGATAAACATCCCAGCTCAGGAGACACTAAAAACACAGAACATTAATTACACTTACGATTATTGTAAATGGAAAAACACATTTTTTCAAATATCCGAATCATAAGGCGATGATAGAAGTATGTATTAGAGGTTGTCAAGAAAATGGCTTTTGGCTCGCCACTTTTTGTTTTGTGCCAGGCCTGGGATGGGCAGCGGTGATGTGAGGAACATGGTGACTCCCCTGTTTTTTCATGTTTAAAAACTGCTTTGGCATGAATGCCTCCTTTCTATCCGTACAGTTCTCCTCATGTCGCCGCCATCACAGAACTGCACAGCAGTGGTTCCAGACTTGGCTTCACGTGAATGCATCGCAAGCAGTATGCCTTGTGCAAGAAAATGCAGCTACTGTTGTTTTTGACAGAATACACAGTATAATCAATAATCAGTTGCATTGTCACAAACATTTACAACACAGCTGTCTCGTGCTCTGTGTCTTTCTGTGCTGAAAGTACATTTGGCCTAGCACTGCATTTAACTTAAACACAAGTTGGGAAGCGGTTGCACTACAGTGATAGGATTTCACCAAAAGCTGTACTCGCCAGAGGCGTGAATTGCCTGCAGAAAATACAGAACTGGCGCAGAGCACCCTTCTCAGCATTAGCTGTTGTCAGACATTTAATGGAATGGAGTTCTCCTAAAGCATCAATTAAGCCACAGAAATAAAATGCCTGCAGTACACAGAATGCTGGAAGCACTATGCCAAGCCCCTTCAATAAATGTCTCTGAGCTGAAAGTAATTAGGTTTGTACCACGGATCGACCATCCTGTAATGCAGCAGAATGTTGCAATATTATCATTACATTTGGGGCAGCAGAGGGAATTAGTGACAATCTTTCCAAAATTGGCCTAATTATCACAATCTTTGACACCGCATAATGCCAGTGACAACTGAAAGGACAGAATGCTATATTCAGTGTTTTTTTGTTGGGAAATGCATTACTACAGCATGTTACATTGTGAATTTTCACACCAGGGGCTGTCACCAATTATCACAATACGAAGCAGCAGATATGTTTGCGATAATGGACACAATATTGCAAAGTGTGTACTTAGGGTCCCTACAATTAATTTGTCACCAAGAATTTCAGTCTCATGAAAAAATTGTTAAACTTGCATATATGTTAAAAAATGTAAAGGAATGCATGCACAATTATTTGTGACATTCTGCTTAAAACTGCTTATTGATCAGCATACAATTTTATATTTATCATCCAACATATTAAGTTCACCGAAGCCTTCGCACCTGTGCATTATTACTGCTTTTACTGTGACAGAATACGTAATCTGGACCAAGTGTCATGAATAGGGAGCTTGAAAACAGGGAAGTTGAAAACATCAACAAGCCAAAGGGATAAAGTAATTTTTACTGAAGAAGGAAATCAGGGACCTAGGAATACATAAGCAGCGAGCTCCACTCTCTTGGAAGTTAGCAGGAAGGGAAGTGAACAACGTTGTGGGGTGGCAGCCATGTAGAGTCATTATTTATGATTGCGAGCCAACTTTTTATTTGGCCCACTGCTGAGCTGAAGTGAATTTCGGTAGCTCCTGATTTTGTGACAGTTATTGAAGTCCAAGAGGGATGTTTCCAACAAAATGTTAGATCACGGTTTTAGGCCAAAATTGGTAACACTGCGCTGTTTGAACTGGGGGTCTCTAGTTGGCAATGGTATACACCTTTGTCCAAATAGGGACCCTTGCTTGTTGGCAATGGTATACACCTTTGTCCAAATAGGGACCCGTGCTTCCAAGTCAGGATAAGGGGATTATACTCCTAGATAACCCCTGCTCACCCCCTTGGTGGCTTGGCACTACCCGACAGTCATGCGTTCCGGTTGCGATGCGACAAGATGGCGCTTCAATGCGACGATCCGGTAAGATGTGATAAGATGGCGCCCTTGATGCGACGACGTGAAGACGATGTGTGCACACCCTGATGGCTTTGCATCAAACTCTGTACTTTGGACCCGCGACAGGCCCTGCGACACGCTTCTTCGGTGATGCGACAGCGACCCTCACTCCAGCGACACGCTTCTCTGGTGATGCGACGGCAAACAGCTGCGACAAAGATATGCTTCTCGGGAGATGCTGGGACGGCACGCTTCTCTGGCGATGCAACGACAACATCTGCTGCAGCGCCATGCTTCTTCTTGTTGAGTCACGCTTCCAGGTCCCAGCGACATGCAGGCTTCTGCAAATAGAATTCCCAGCAAGGAAATTCAGAGGGGAGCTGGTAGTGAAGTCTTGTAGCCCTGAGACTTCAAGCAGGAGGCAAGCACAAGTTCAAGCCCCTGGAGTAATATTCTGCAAGATGATGAAAGTTCTTTAACGGTTCCTTCTCCTTTCCTTGGCAATGAAGAGATGCTGCAGGCCAACCCAGCAAACAGCACACTGTCAGAGGGTCAGTCCAAACTCCTGCAGCTTCCTTGGTTCTTCTCCTTGGCAAAAGGTTTGTCTTGTTCCAAGAAGTGATCTAAAGTCTTGGGGTCTGGGTCCCCATATTTATCCTCAAATTCTCTTTGTTTCCTGAAGGCAGAGAGGCCTCTGCCTAGTCCAAACCAGTTCTGGTCATTCCTGGAATACTTTGTTGACAATACTCCTTCTTTCCTTTCACAGTGTAGGATAGGGGCATCAGACACACCACAGGAGGTGGAGCCAGCATTGTGGAGGGAAGGCACAGCCCTATTCAGGTCCCAGGTGCAACTCCTCCCACGCATCTTGATGCAGATCTCTCTATTCACCACTGTGCCGACTCACCCTCTCTCCTGGAATCCCCCAGCCCCTCTCACTCAAACTCCAGAAAAGAAATACACAACTTAGCAGAGGCAGGCTTGGATAGTTAGACAAAAGATACCTACTTTCTAAAAGTGGTATTTTCAAAAACAGAATGTTAAAACCAACTTCACTAAAATATGCATTTTATGATTCTGAGTTCAGGCATACTAAATTTGAATTTCTACCATGTTCCCTGAGTCAGTTAGGATTATAAGATGTAATAATCAAACTGCCCATTCTGGCCTATGGGGAACAGGTAGCCTTGGAATTGTGAAAAACGAAAATGGCTGTAATTTAATATTAGGACATGCCACACACACACAGGGCATGTCCTACCGTATACTTACAATGCACCCTGCTCTTGGGACTACCTTAGGGGTGTCTGATATGAAGAAAAGGGAAGGTTTAGGGACTGGCAAGTGGGTGAACTTGCCAAGTAGATATGGCAGTACTATACTGCACACAGGCTCTGAAATGGCAGGCCTGAGACACACTTTTCAAGCTGCTTCTGCTGGTGGGCTGCCAGCCCACCAGCAGCATTTGATATACAAGCCCTGGGCACACATGGTGTACTGTACTAGGGTCTGACAAGTAAATCAAACAACCCAATAATGGAGTAATTAATCAATACATCAATTTAGCATAGGGAGCATTTGCACTGTGGGACTTAATAGCAGTGGCACAGTGCCCAAACATCTAACCAGCAAATAGATAAAAAACAGAGGAGCCAATCAGTAAAAAATAGAAGGGAGACTCACGCCAATAATACCAGGTCTAACACATGTGTCCTCCAGCTGAAATGTGGGGAGAGCTACCCTTCCCCTTGGGAGTTCTCATCACTAAGGCAGAAAAATCTGGACAGACCATCAGTATTGGAGTGTTCTATACCAGGGCGGTGTTCCACAGTAAAGTCCATCTCCTGTAGGGTAATGGACCATCTCAACAACTTTGCGTTCTCACCCCTCATCTGCATGAACCATCTGAGGGCCTGTGGTCAGTCTGAACCAGGAAGTGAGTCCTAAACAAGTATGGTCTCAACTTCTTCAGTGCCCAGACCACAGCAAATGCCTCACGCTCAATTGCACTTCACCTCTGTTCCTGTGGAAGTAACCTCCTACTGATGAAGGCTACAGGTTGGTCTAGGCCCTCTTCATTAATCTGTGATGGAACAGCCTCCACACCATGCTCTAAAACGTCCGTTTGAACAATGTTAGATCTGGGGTCTCTAGTTGGCAGAGGTAGGTAGCAATGTTCAAATAGGGACCCTTGCTTCTAGTCAGGGCAAGGGGGATACACTCTTTAGATAACCCCTGCTCACCCC
This sequence comes from Lissotriton vulgaris, assembly GCF_964263255.1. Lineage (NCBI taxonomy): Eukaryota > Metazoa > Chordata > Amphibia > Caudata > Salamandridae > Lissotriton > Lissotriton vulgaris. Next base: position 1,276,883,390 of record NC_141696.1, read on the forward strand.
CTTGGTACCTTGGCACGTGCAGGCAGGCTTATCAAAGGCAAGGTGTAAAGTATTTATATCAACACTCGCAGTAACACAGTGAAAACACCACAAATGGACTCCACACCAGTTTAGAAAAATAAAGTATCTTTATCTAAACTACACAAGACCAAAACGACATAAATCCAACATACACAGTTCAAGAATATGTTTTTAAAAGAGTTCTAGGGTTTGCGTCAAAATAATCCACAGTTGCATCACTTTTAGCCCAAAGTAAATGTAGATGCGACAAAAGTTCCCAGCAGCAACTGAAGCGTCAATAAACAAGCGATGCGTCACTCCTGAGACCCTGGGGAGGCAATGCAACAGCCCCACTGCATGCAGCAAACATGTTGTGATGAATCCGGTCTGTATGGGAAGCGATGCTATACCTTGTGTGGATTCCGGCGCAAAGTTTCTCCGGTAGGATGCGTTTCGCACAGGTACGATGCGACGATCTTCGGGGCGGCGACGATCTTCGGTGCAGCAGTGATACGCGGAGCAGCGTTGATCCTCTTCTGACGCGGCCCCTCGATGTGATGGCACTGGACTCTGCGACGATGTTCGCAGGGACGGGATGCGATCCGCAAGCAAGCGGTGCAACTGTTCTTACAGCGATGACGAGCTCTGAGACGATACTCGCACCGACAGGAATCTTCCTGCACTGGGGCAATGCACTCGGCAACCGAACGATGCATCAGTTCTTGCAGCGGCAACAGGCGCTGCGATGGTCTTCGCGGCAACAGGAATTCTCTCGCACTGTCGACGATGCACTCCACAAGCGAGCGATGCAAGCAAATTGTAGATCTTCTTCTTTTCTCCTTTTCCACCTTCCCAAACAGCAGGCAACAACCTCCAGAGGCCCCACAAATTGATCAAGCACTCAAGGCAGGTCAGAACTCACACAGCAGAGTTCAGGGGGAAAGCTAGGGGTGAAGTCCTTTTGTTCCTGGGACTTCTTAACAGGAGGCCAGCTCTTCTCAGGCCCTTGGAGATCTCTTCAAGCAAGCCCTATTCAGGCCCAGGTGCTATCCCCTTCCACCACTCAAGATGCAGATGCAGCTATTCAGCCTAGGGCTGACTCAACCGGCCTCCTGGGGGCTCCCCAGCCCCTGTCACTCATAAACCAGACAGTCAATTCACAAACAGGCAAAAGCACACAGAAAGGTCAGAGAAGAGAACAGCCACTTTCTAAAAGTGCTGTTCTCAAACACAGGATTTAAAAAACATCTTTCCTAAAATATGGGTTATTAAGTCAGGGATACCAGACTTTAATTTTCTATATTGCTCCTATGGGAAGATATGCAGGTAAACATTATACACAGCATTCCCCACTATAGTCTATGGGCAAGATAGACTTACAATAGTGAAAAACGAAAATGGCTGTAATTCACTACCAGAGCATGTAACACACACTAGTACATGCTCTACCTTTCACATACACTGCACCATGCCCATGGGGGTACCTAGGGCCTTCCATAGTGTTGTCAAATGTGTACAGAAAGGAGAGGGTTAGGCCTGGCCAGTGTGGACACTGGTCAGGTCAGCATGGCAGTTAGCAACTGCACACAGGCACTGCGGTGGCAGGCCTGAGACACCATTTAAAGTTACTCATGTGGGTGGTACAATCAGTGCAGCAGGCCCACTAGTAGCATTTGAATCACCAGCCCTGGCACACTCAGTGCACTTTACTAGAGCCTTCTTGGTAACACAAATATGCCAATTATGGATAACCAATAACAACAACAATTTATACACAGAGCATATGCACTTTAGCACTGATCAGCAGTGGTAAAGTGCCCAGAGTCCTATTGCCAACATCCCACAGGTCAGGAAAAACAAGGGAAGAGGAAGCAAAAAGTTTGGGGATACCCTGCAAAAGGGGCCATTGCCAACACACAATGAATTCTTTTGAGTAGTTGGCCACCTGAAGCACGGTTGCTGTACACATGGCAGTCTTCAGGGCGTCAAAAACCTTCTGACATGTGTCAGTCCAGTTCACTTTCTTGGGCTGCTTCCTGGATGTCAGCTCAGTCAAGGGTGCAACAATGTTGCCATACCCCTTGATAAACCTACTGTACTACCCCGTGAGTCCCAAAAAGGTTCTCTCCTGCGTCTGAGTCTTTGGGGGTTCCCATGCCAGGATGGTTTCAATCTTGGATTGCAGGGCTGCCTACCTGGCCACTCCCTACCTGGTGTCTCAAGTACACCATGGAACCCTGCCCGATCGGGCAGGACACACCCATGGACCCTTCACCTGCCGCTCCTGTAAGTTCAACTGCATCAGGACCCACACCAAATCCACAAACTCCAAACAGAGCTCCAACCCTAACCACCTAAAGTGCATCTTGATCAACACCCGCTCAGTCCACAGGCACTCCATTGAACTTTGGAATCTACTCGACGCGACATCGCCGGACGTCGCCTTCCTTGCAGAAACCTGGATGAACGCCTCATCAGCACCCGACATCGCCATAGCCATCCCAGAAGCCTACAAGTTCATCCGAAAAGATCGCACCAACCAAACAGGAGGAGGCATCTCCATCGTCCATAGGAACACCATCCGCATCACGACCAGTTTCGATGATAACCTCGCTTCCGCCGAACACCTTCACTTCCAGATTCACACCGACCACAAAACCACACTCAGAGGCACCCTCATCTACAGACCACCAGGACCCCGCACACAATTCAGCGAAGAAATCACTGACCTCATCAGCCCACACGCCCTCCCCTCCGAGAACTACATTCTACTGGGAGACCTCAACTTCCACCTGGAAAAGAAAAACGACAGCAACACCACCTCCCTTCTGGACAACCTGGCCACTCTCGGACTCACACAACTTGTAGACACCCCCACCCACAACGCCGGACACACGCTCGACCCTATCTTCACCTCCAGCAAACACATCTCCTTCAATCACACCACAGCTCTCCATTGGACGGACCACAGCTGCGTTCACTTCATCTACAAAAAGTCCACAACAAACAACCCCCCGCAACCTATTCCTCGAAGAAATTGGAACAAAATCACCACCGAACAACTTTTCACATCGCTTCAACAAAACACCCCCAACAAATCAGCGGACCCAAACCACGGCAGCCACTAACCTCACACAATGGATCACCCACAGCGCAGACGAACTGGCACCCTTAAAAAACCAACTAATCAAGCAAGGTAGCAAAAAAGCCCCCTGGTTTAACGACGAACTTAAGAAATCCAAGAAGCTCTGTCGTACTCACGAGAAAACCTGGAGAAAAAACCCTACCACTGAGAACCTAGCCACCTTCAAGAACGCCACCCGCAAACACCACCAACTAATCCGATCCACAAAGAAATCAGCATTCAAGGATCGACTTGACAACAATGCCCAAAACAGCAAGGAGCTATTCAACATCGTCAAAGAATTTACTAACCCCACCGCCGACACCAACGAAATTTCCCCCTCCCAAGACCTCTGCGACTCTCTATCCTCATTCTTCCACAACAAAATCGCCGAAATACATAACAGCTTAGAAAACCAGTCCGAAGACAAGTCCACTCCACCCATCTCCGAACCAACACCGCACTGTAACAACCTTTGCGCCTGGAACCCAATCACCACTGAAGACACCATCCCCCTGATGAACTCCATCCACTCAGGATCGCCAACCGACCCATGTCACCACCACATTTTTAACAAAGCAAGCTCCATCATCGCACCCCATCTCCGCGATGTCATCAACTTTTCTCTCAACTCCGCTACCTTCCCGGAAACCTGGAAACCTGCAGAACTCAGCGCCCTTCTGAAGAAACCCACAGCAGACCCCACCGAACTTAAGAACTACCGCCCCATCTCGCTACTCCCATTCCCCGCCAAAGTCATTGAAAAAGCCGTCAACAGTCAACTCGCCGCCTTCCTCGAATCCAACAAATCCCTCGACCCTTCACAATCCGGTTTCCGAGCCAAACACAGCACCGAAACCGCCCTCATCGCAGCAACTGACGACATCCGAACACTACTGGACAACGGAGAAACAGCTGCCCTCATCTTACTTGACCTCTCCGCAGCCTTCGACACAGTCTGTCATAGCACTCTCATACAACGCCTCAGCAACATTGGAATACAAGGAAAAGCATTGGAATGGATCATTCCGTTCCTTGCCGGAAGAACCCAGAGAGTCCGCCTCCCCCCCTTCAAATCAGAGGCCACCGAAGTCATCTGCGGCGTACCGCAAGGATCATCACTCAGTCCCACCCTCTTCAACGTATACATGGGTCCCCTCGCATCCATTGCAAGCCAACACAACCTCAACATCATCTCCTACGCAGACGACACCCAGCTGATCCTCTCCCTCACCAAAGACCCAAACACCGCCAAAACCAACTTACACGAAGGAATGAAAGAAGTAGCCGAGTGGATGAAGAATAGCCGTTTAAAACTAAACTCGGACAAAACGGAAGTCCTCATCTTAGGATCATCCCCCTCTGCCTGGGACAACTCATGGTGGCCACCGGCCCTGGGAACCGCACCCATACCTACGGACCACGCACGCAACCTGGGCTTCATCCTGGACTCCTCCCTCTCGATGACCAAACAAGTCAACGCCGTCTCATCATCATGCTTCAACATTCTACGCATGCTTAAAAAAATCTTCCGATGGATCCCCACCGAAACAAGAAAGACGGTCACCCATGCACTGGTCACGAGCCGACTGGACTACGGAAACACCCTTTATGCAGGAACTACAGCCAAACTACAGAAAAAACTCCAATGCATCCAAAACGCCTCAGCCAGACTCATATTGGACATCCCCCGGCAAGCTCACATTTCCGGCCACCTGAAAGACCTCCATTGGCTCCCCGTCAACAAGAGAATAACGTTCCATCTCCTCACCCACGCACACAAAGCCCTCTACGACCTGGGTCCCGAGTGCCTCAACACGCGACTATCCTTCTACACCCCCTCCCGCCAGCTACGATCGTCCAATCAAGCCCTCGCCGCAATTCCACGCATTCACAGATCCACCATGGGAGGAAGATCCTTCTCCTACTTAGCGGCCAAAACCTGGAACTCTCTCCCAACCCACCTCCGCCTTACACAGAACCACCTCTCCTTCAGAAAGCAACTAAAAACTTGGATATTCGATAAGTATAACACCTCCCTCCCTCAAGCGCCTTGAGACCCTCTGGGTGAGTAGTGCGCTATACAAATTTTGGAACTTGAGGTGGCACAGGTGTTCTTCCCAACTGACACTGAGCACTGCAATGTCATCCAGGTAGGCTGCACTGAAGTCCTCCAGTCCAGCCAACACCTGGTTGACCAACCTCTGAAAGGTGGCAGGGGCATTCTTCATCCCAAAGGGCATAACCCGGAATCGGTAGTGCCCATCTGGTGTGGAGAATACTGACCTCTCTTTGGCCCCATCAGTTAAGGCGATCTGCCAGCACCCAGACGTCAAAGCAAACATGCTGAGGTACCGTGTAGCCCCTAACCGATCAATGAGCTCATCAGCTCTGGGGATGGGGTGCGCGTCAGTCCTGGTGACTGAATTGAGTCCCCGGTAGTCCACACAGAACCGGAGTTTGGCTTTGGCACCAGGCGTGGCAGCCTTTGGGACCAAAACCTCTGGGCTGTCCCAAGGACTGTTAGAGGACTCAATCACCCCTAAGGCAAACATCTTGGAGACTTCCTCCTTAATATAAGCTCTGATCTTGTCAGTCACTCTAAGCTTTGTGCTTCACAGGAGGACTGCCCCGGTGTCCACATCATGGACGCACCACTCTGTGATACCAGGAATCAAGGAGAATAGATCAGAGAATTGCCCCAACAGTTGGCGACAATCTTGCTGCTGATCAAGGGTCAGTGTGGCAGAGAAGCTGACACCATCCACGGACCCATCTAGCTCTGTCACAGGCAGGAGGTCAGGAAGAGGCTCTGTCTCCTTCTCCATTCCATCATCTGTCGCTAGGAGCATGCCCACTTCGGACCTTTCTAAGTTGGGCGTCAGGCGGTTAACATGCAGGACCTGCAAAGGGTTCCTCGGAGACCGCAAGTTCACCAAATAGGTGACATCACTCTTGCGCTCCACCACCTCAAATGGTCCGGTCCAACTGTCCTGCAGCGCACAAGGCTCTACAGGGGCCATGACCCAAACTTTCTGTCCAGGCTGAAACTCAATCAGAGTGGCATTCTAATCGTACCACCACTTCATGTCCTCCTGGCTGGCTTCCAGATTTGCCTGAGCAAGTTGTCTGAATCGCCGAGTCTAGTTCCTGAAGGCCAGCATGTAACTGTATACATCCTGGGGAGGTTTCCTGGAAGATTGCTCCCAGCCTTCCATGACCAGACTCAAAGGACCTCTTACCTGGTGTCCATACAACAATTCAAAGGGGCTGAAGCCTAGGGACTTTTGGGGCACCTCATGGTAAGCAAAAAGAAGACATGGCAAGAGGACGTCCTACTTATGCCTCATAGGTTCCTCAAGACCCATAATCATGCCCATAAGGGTCCGGTTGAATCTCTCAACCAGCCCATTACCTTGTGGGTGGTAAGGAGTGGTGAATCTATAGGTAACACCACACTCCTTCCACAGAGACTTCATATAACTGGAAATGAAATTTGTACCTTGGTCAGACACCACCCATCTGGGGAACCCCACACAGGAGAAAATCCCCATCAGTGCACTTCCCACCATGGGGCTGCAACTATCCTGAGCAGAATGGCTTCCAGGTATGGGTTAGCATGGTCCACCAAGACCAGGATAAACCTGTTCCCCATGTCAATGCCCACCCATTCAAATGGGGTACTGACTACAGGGAAAGGTTGGAGAGGAGCCTTGTGCTTCCTTCCACTTTTCCCACTTGCCTGGCAAGTTTGACAAGTCCTACAATGAGTATCTGAACTCTTCCGCATCTGGGGTCAATAAAAGTGGGTGACAAGCCTTTCAAAGGTCTTGTCCTGCCCCAGATGTCCAGCTAAAGGCACATCATGAGCCAACCCAGTAGGAATGGTCTAAAGCGCTGGGGTACCACCAGCACACGGGCTGACCCAGGCTCAGCAACCTTAGGCTCGCTATACAGGAGTACTGGAGGTCGTTCTCCCAGTAAATCCAATGTGATCCGGACTGATCACCTGCTGCCCGGTTTGTGGCCTGTTGCCTCAAACCCACAAGAGAAGGGCACTTCTTCTGCTCTGCACAAAATTCCTCCCTGGAGGGTCCTCTTTCTTGCTGCCAATTGGTCAGCTCAGGTAGGTCCCCAGTTCAGCAATTTGCTCCCCTGTATGTTCCAGGGCATACCTCTCAAGGTCTGCCTCCTCCTAGACCGTGGGAACAATGGGTCTGGTTTCCCACGCCCCTACCTCTTTTCTTTAAGGCAGGTTCCTGGGCCATACTTTCGGGCTCCAGGACCTCTTGGCCCTGCTGGCTGCCATAGACTGAGCGATCACACATGCCCACTCAGGCAGACTCAACATCTCCAAATGAGCCTTCTTCTCCACCTTAGCCCAAGCGGAGTCCTCTAAATCATTGCCCAACAGACAATCCACAGGCATGGATGGCCTCACAGCTACTTGAAGAGTACCAGAGACCCCCCACTCAAAGGGAACTTGAGCCACCTCACACTGGCTCTGTGAACTGTCCGCTGCAACTACAGGAAAAAATGCATGAGGGATAACCTGCACTTTGGACACCAACGGGCAATTGACAGCTGCCATAATAGCCCTGGTGTTCCTCAGAGCCTCCACTCTATGGCCATTGATGGTCACCCACTGCCTGTAGATTTTAGTGTTATCAGGCAGCTGAGTATTAGGGATCATATCAAAGTCTCCTAATGAGACAAGGGACATTTCTGCAGGACCCCACCCACCTTGGACACCAATCTCCACCCCACCCAGGGCTACACTGGCCATCTGATGGGGTGGTGCACAGGGTGGCACATACTGACCCTTTTGGGGACACTGGAGATCATACCAATGGTGTCCCACCTGCTTACACTGAAAGCAGATAGCGGGCCCCCTGTGAACAGGTTTACCTGTCAGGGCTATGAAGTTTTCTCAAGGGGAGGCTGGGAACCCTTCCCTTGGTTCCCTTGGGAATTACTTTGGGGCCCTTTCTAGAACTCCCTCTGTTTACCCTTGTTTACACCACTCTTCTGCTGGGGACCCTGTCCACCTTTGGCTGAGTCTCACGCATGACCCTTGTGGACCCTGGTACTGAACCAGTGGTCTGCCTCCTCGGCAAGCTTCCTCGGGTTAGTCAACTTGCTATCAATAAGGTGCTGGCATAGCTCTGGAAAACAATAAGCAGACAAGTCATCAAATCATCAAATCATAGAGTGTTTCAAAAGTATCCACTTTGCTACCCTTCACCCAACCATCCATAGCTCTGCAAAAGAAAGATACATATTCTACCCAAGTGGTTGCCTCCAGCTTCCTACAATTTCTGAACCTCTGTCTAGGGAGTTCTGGGGTCAACCCATACCTTGTCATCAGGGCTTCCTTCATGCGGGCATAATACATTCTATTTTACCGGAGTAGGTCTAACAAAGTATCCCTCCCCTCACTCTCAAAGCGGCCCCACAACCCAGCTCCCCAATCCTTCTCAGGGACCCGGTGGGCCAACATTGCTATTTCGTAGGCTACAAACCACTGCCCAATATCTTCATGCTTATGGAAATCTTTGATGACATCCTTGGGAGTATATACCCTGCCTTCTGAAGGCACAGATGGTGCGCTGCCACCAGAGAGATTGATCTGTAAGCTCTTTGCCTTGATATCTAACTCCCTCAACATCCTCTCATGTTCAATTCTCATTCTCTCTCTCTCCAAGGACAACTTCTTATTCTCTATTTCCCTCAGAGGCCCTCCATCTTAAGCTTAGCCATCTCCAGCTTGTGTGTCCTATTTCTCTCCTTGTCTTCCAGCTCTCTAGGGGACAGGTCTTTGGAAGAGATATTACTGCAAGGTGGGGACGGTACCCCTCCCCTGGCTGGAAACACTGGCCTATCCAGTAGCCCATCTGCATCCCCAGCTGGCTCCACCACCAACTCAGTGGCATTTCTTGCTGCTACTCAGGCCCTCAGCGCCTTTTGGTAGTCATCCTTTTAAGAAATGCCTGGTGTAGCAACTTTCCATTTCTAGCAGAGATGCTTGAGCTGTTTCAAAGTGTAGGTTTCTAACCTCTCTTCCTCACAATCTAGATCCACAGATGCAACAAATGCTGGTCTACTCATGGTAGTAAGAATTAGCAGTTCCCAGGAAAAATAACATCCAAGGAAAAAAATAAATCTACCAAAAAATTATGTGGTCGCGTATGGTCTGCACTCACTAGAAGTGTACATCAATCACTGTATATGAGTCACAAATGCAGGTCCAAATCCTCACCGCTAACTACCAAAGTTAGAACTGGGGGTCTCTAGTTGGCAATGGTGTACACCTTTGTCCAAATATGGACCCTTGCTTCTAAGTCAGGATAAGGGGATAACACTCTTAGATACCCCTGCTCACTCCCTTAGAAGCTTGGCAGTAGCAGACAGGCTTATCTCAGAGGCAGTGTGTTAAGCATTTGTGAATATACACAGTAATACACTGAAAACACTACAGATGGACACCACACTGGTTTTATAAAAATAAGTATTCTTTATATAGACTTAACACAAGACCACAAACGACAACAATCCACAATACTGTACTTAATATTGGCTGAAAGGTGGTAAAAGTTACTTAATTCAAGTTGGTGATAAGTGCGATAAAGCTCTCAACAAAGTATCTGGATGCGTAATGCAAAACAAACAAAAGGTTTGCAGGAATCGAGATGCGTCGGTTCCTTGCTTCGGGGGAGACGATTCGTCGCGCCTCATTGCTTGCGCAGAGAAGGGGATGCGTCTTGATCCTTACCGGAGAGGAGGTGAAGCGTAGATTCTCGTGATGAGTTCGGGTTGTAATGTGACAAGATGGCGCTTCGATGCGACAATCCAGTGCAATGCGATAAGATGGCACCCTTGATGTGACGACGTGAAGACGATGCGCTCATGCCCTGACAGCTTTGCGGCGAACTCTGTACTTTGGAACCGCAACAGGCCCTTCGATACGCTTCTCCGGTGATACGACGGCAACCCTCACGGTGGCGGCACACTTCTCCGGTGATGTGACGGCAAACAGCTGAGACGAAGACACACTTCTCGGGAGATGTGGCCGCACGCTTTTCCGGTGATGCGACAACAGCTGCATTATCGCCGTGCTTCTTCTCGTTGAGTCGCGCTTCCAGTTCCCAGCGACGCAGGCTTCTGCAGATAGAATTCCCAGAAAGGAAATTCAGAGGAGAGCTGGTAGTGAAGTCTTGTAGCCATGAGACTTCAGGCAGGAGGCAAGCACAAGTTCAAGCCCTTGGAGTAATATTCTGCAAGATGAAGAAAGTTCTTTAAAAGTTCCTTCTCCTTTCCTTGGCAATGAAGAGACCACTGCAGGCCAATCCAGCAAACAACACACTGGCAGAGGGGAAGTCCAAACTCCTGCAGCTTCCTTGGTTGTTCTCCTTGGCAAGAGGTTTGTCTTGTTACCAGAAGTGAACTAAAGTCTTGGGGTCTGGGCCCTCATATTTATACTCAAATTCTCTTTGTTCTCTGAAGGCAGAGAGGCCAATGCCTATTCCAAACCAGTTCTGGTCAGTCCTGGAGCACTTTGTTGACAAGACTCCTTCTTTCCTTTCACCAGGGACATCAGACACAGCACAGGAGGTGGAGCAAGCATTGTCGAGTGAAGGCACAGCCCTATTAAGGTCCCCGGTGCAACTCCTCCCACCTATCTAGATGCAGATCTCTCTATTCAGCACTGTGCTGACTCACCCTCTCTCCTGGAATCCCCCAGCCCTTGTCACGCAAACTCCAGACAAGGCATACACAACCTAGGAGAAACATGGCGGCCGCTTAACTCGCGGTCGCGGCTGCACCTGATTACAGAGGAGATTATGCGGAATTTGTAAAGGAAAATACCTACATTTGCTAAACTGAGGTTTTAGCCCCACGGAGGAAGATACGATGGATGTGAAGTGTGATTATTTCTGCTAGCATGAAGCGGTAGGAAAAAAAAGGTGCTTTGTTGCCGGTCTGTTTTCTCGGCTCAGCTGTGTGCGGTGCCAGAGTAATGTAATGTAATGTAATGTAATGTAATGTAATGTATTACTTGTAAAGCGCACTGTTGCCAGCCGGTATCCTGGCGCTGTATACCGCTGGGGAACCCGTCCTGGCTTTCCCTGTGGGGTGGTCCCTAGTAGGAATCCCTAAGGTGGAGCCAGGCATCCCCGACGTTGATGGGGCCGTTGTGGAGATTAGGCAAGCTAATGCCCAGAATTGCCGAGTGGGACCCCTGGTTAGAGTAGGCACCGAGGCGAGAATTATCGAGTCCGCTGACCCTGGTCCACGACCCTGCCGCATCGGGAATTGAACCTGGGTCTGCCGCCTCTAACCAGTGAGCCACACCACTCCACTAGTGAGACGCAGCGTCCCTGGATGGTTGGTGTGCGGACTTTTCTTTGTCCTGTCGGCAGAAGCCCATTTTTGCCCATTCTTTGGTAGTTTCCGCTAGTTTCTGCTCCTGTTTCTGCTCCTGTGCTCGGATCACCGGCCTGGAGGGGGAGGTGGAGCCGAGAATGGGATGCGGCGAGACGGCAAGGAGCAAGGGAGTGGAACTGTTTCAAGGTGAAATCGGAGCTCATTGTTTCTCGAGCTCAGACGATCAGCAGGTCTCTCCGATCCTGGACCCCTGGGCATGTGTGCATGTGTGTGCGCCACATGGCACTTAAAAAAATCCAATTTTGCATTTTTCTAAGGAATTGCAAATTACCATCAACTAGAAGTTGATGGTAATTTGCGATTCCTTCATGCAATGTCGCATTCTGAGAATGCTTCTTGCATTGCATTTAGGGAATGGCAAATTGCGATTCCCTAACTGCATTCGCAAAGTAGGTAATCACAAACTTTTGCAATTACCTACATTGCGACTGGGTTTGGGCTTTATGCATCCCAAATGCCTAAATACCGGTCGCAAAAGGGCCGATTCTGTGACCCGGCCCTTTTGCGACCGGTATTTAGCTTGATGCATGTGCCCCTAAATGATAATAACTTTGAGTTATCATTGTATTCTTCATGCTGCTTTGCAGGTGGGCGGGCTGCTGTGCTCTGGGAGCAGGGCACTCTTAAGCACGTAATAACTGTTTGGTCGGCCCTCTCGGGCCACCGAAACCAGTGATGCGCACTTCCCCCTTTCTCCATGCAGGCTGCATTATGGCCTGCATAGAGAAAATACCCACCCCTCCAGCCCCTGGCTGAGCGCTGTGTCACAGCACTCAGAACAATGACAACGATGCATTGTAGGCTTGTGATTGGCCAGGGGATCCTGGGTGTTTACTAATCACAATGCTGCATTGTAGCCTTGTGATTGGTCAGAGAGGCCTGGCTGTGCTTCCTTTCAGAGGAGAGCAGGAGTAGAGACGCGAGACCGGAGCAAGTTATTTTCTTATTAATAGCACGCACTCAAGCTTCCCTCCCGCACAACTCCCACCTGCGTGACTACCCTCCACGACACCCCCCCACGACTCCCCTACTCCAACTCCCGTGAGCCATGCCGGCTGCCAGTGACTAGCACAACAAACACTGTTGTGCCCCATCGTACAGCTACCAAGACTGAACAATAATACTTCGAGGAGATACCTCACACCATTGGAGCCCTGAGTTATGCTCTGAGTAGGCCCCCGAGAAGCTGCAAAGGGGCTTCTGGACCTCACAGCTCTGGAACTGCCAATCAGCTGATTCCTACAGGGAAAATGGAAATACTGAAAAAGATGAAAGACACAGCATGCCAAATGCTAAGTCATTGGGCCCCAAACAGACTGGGCAAGAGACTGTGCATAGGTGATATGGCATAGTGCTCCTAATCCCTAATGTGAGCAGACTGAACAAAATCCTGGAGCTGTAGTAGCTACAAAATAAAGTCTGAGTGCCAATATACTCAATATACTCAAGGCCATATTAGACATTGGTGACCTCCGAGATCAACATAAAACAACTTCAGAACTTATGAAACTAATGGAAGTCATGATGTGTCAATTGCAGCCCGACACAGGGCCAAACAGAAAGGATTTGGTATCTACAGTACATTGCAGAGGAAGCTGAAGGCTACGTCTATTGAAAGAGAAGTGGGCCTACCGGAAAGGAGTGAAGAACCTGAAGGTATACTTGGAGCACCGTTCAAGCAACAGAAGTGGCTCAACAAGGCCTCTGAATTATTATGCATTGGCCGGAACGTAGAGGGTCACAAATGCCCCCTGGAGCTGCCCTGGATGGTAGTGGCTCATCTTCATCCTACTAAAGGCCCATAACTAAACTATGAACAGGCCTTTGCCTGGCTAAAACCCTTCCTTGAGGACAGATCCCAGGGGATCTATCATCCGCCTTTAACATCTGCTCCAGGACACTTTGCTATGGGGTTCTGCATGGCTGTGCTTTGAGCCCCACACTATTCAATATCTACCTGGAGCCAATGACAAAGCTGGGCGAATCTTGAGGTGTACAAATAATTTCAAGCACAGACGATACTTATCTGCTTTTATAGTTTTTATTGGTTAGTGTCCATTTAGATTGAATTTCTTTTCAGTTGTTGCTTGTTATGGTGGATGCTAATTAGTGTTTCTGTTTTACCAGTAAATACTTGTTTATATTTTTTGTGTTCTTTTGATGTATGATTTGCTTATAATTTAATTTATTGTGGTTTAATTGAAGTGTATCTTTATTTTTTATGTGTTTAAAGTGTATTTTAGTATTATAAAATTAATGCAATGTTATATTATTTATTAATGCTTTAAGAGATTAATTTGACTTTTTATTGAAACTAAAATAGAATTTATATATTGTTTTACAATTTTTGGCTTCCTTTATTGTATTATTGATGTAGTCAATATTGTGTGTTTCGATATGTTAGACATTTTATGCATTTATTTGAAGGTATAAACAGTTTTGTTTTTGATACTTATGTTATCGATATAAGTAGAAATAGATATTTGTAACAGCAATATTTTGGTTGCCGGTATTGTATTTTCTTCTGTTAGTTAAGTATAAGAAGGTGATATTTTTGTTAACAATACTGAATTTCCAATATTTAACTAAACATTTGGGATGCGGGTTGAGGCTCACGTTTCTAATGTGTATAGACATGTGCACAATGCTAAACAACATTACACCTTTGTCCGTAATAAAAGGAGAGTAAAACTGCAGCAACGCAGATAGAAGAAGGGAAAGAGGAAAATGAAACATGACTTCCTAAGGACCCGTCAGTTTCCCCACTTTCAGAATACTTTTATAGCAATCTTCCCCATCTATTATTGTTCCTAAAAGGAGGCCACGTTTCTTTTCTCAGTGTTCAACACAGCTATTTCTGTAGTGATCTAGGGCAGCTTTCACATGTTGATCTGTTTTATTGACACTGCTTCAAGCCAATCAAGTCATGGTCCTGTTTTACTGTCTTTCTATTATGTTTTTATCATGAAAGTTTCTGTTTCTGTCCACTCTAGTGTTGAGAACTAGCGATTGACAGTGGGAGCCATGCTTGACATCCAGTTGGGGGCGATTCAACTTTTCATTGAGAGAAGAGTTGGATCTAAAAACCTAAAGGTGGGATTTATGTTTGATTGTTTCAGCCATTAACCCAAGGAGGCAAACCTTTGAGTGCAAGAGTCCTGTCTTGCCAGTTATTTAAGTCAATGTTGGTCTCCAGTTTCCAGTAGTCAATCAATCTCAGGCAGTTCCATACTTTGAGGTGAGAAAAAAACCTCACAATTAGGGCAAGAATACCAAGCTACCAGATACATCTTTTTTTAATTTCCAGGAGTTTTATATGTCATATAGATATAGTTAACTTGAAAAATCCTGGCCAGATCTTCTATGATACTTTCTTTGTGTATGCTAATATTGCTTGCCATTCGAGCACCTTGTATTGTCAAGGCTGGGAGTGAAAAGGTGGTAGGCTGGTGGCTTGGTTTATGCTGAATGAATAAATATCCCTGAAGAGTTCCTCGTCATAGCGAGTAAAAAGCTGGTTAATGATGACATAATTAATGATGTAGAAGGCAGCTGACACTGTAATGTACATGGATCATTGTCCCAACCATGCTGCCATGGACTTCCATCCATTGCTTAGCTGTGAAAAGATGAAGATGAACGCGAGGCCCTCACCTACGGAGAGCTTGGATTTTATCTATTTGCTTTGCCAAGTAAAATTATAAATAATTTTAATTTGACACAAAAGCTGGGCCCATAGCTTGTTCGTCAACACATGAAAAGGCTGACTTTACCTTCTATCCCATACCTTTCAATGTTTCAAAAGCAAAAGGAGAGTAAAAGTTGCAGAAGAGTTTTCCCTTCTAAAAAGGTTTGGAAAACATTGTATTTTAAAGCCCACTGTATGGGGGCCATAGCTGTGGACTGATAAATTACAAGGAGTGAGTTTGAATTAAGCCTAGCTGGCATATCATGGACTCTTCCATGAGAGAGTACACTGTGGGGTGTTCCTTAGCACATCACGGATCTGTTTACCCATCCCCTCCCTCGCCTGCAAGCTTTTAACTCTTGATGAGGAGGGTAAGCCCACAATCACGCCCTACTACAGCAGAATGTGATGTAAACCCCCCATCTTGCCCTTCTACCACCTTAGACTGCACGCCTTTGATTATGAAAGAGGGAAAAAAAGATAAGAGGTCTAGGAATACTTTGGCTGGACTGAGCTGAACAGCGACTGAATAATGCATAATTCACCAGCAGCTCACTCTGGGGATTATGCTCGTCTTACAAGACCCCAGCTAAGGAACATGTGATATGGGGAGGTGAGGTTCTGCGATTTCAGATTTCGTCCCGTATCTAGCCGCCATTTTGTGTCCTGTCGCCATTTTGTGTTGCCCTCACTTAGACGGCACGGCGAACGCAATGCTTTTGCTTTTCCAGCTGCTACGTGTCCTTTCAGTTAAAAAGTAACTCTATTGTCCTTGTTCATGAAACCCGATGTCAGGGTCTGACCGAGTTCGCTAATCCATGTCTGGTTCGATTGATCCCTGTCTAAGATGACTATTTGCCCTCTCCTGTTCTTCCCTTATACTATCTTATCCGACTGGCCTTCGCTATTCTCTCCTTGTATGCTCCTATTTTTTGAAACACACTAGCATGTCCTGCCACCTGCGAGAGGGTATTGTGAACACCATCACTGATTAATTTGTTGGGAGGGGTGACACACGGGGTCCGAGAAAGAGGCGTATACTGGGATGCCTGATAACTTGTTTTCCAACTTTTCCTATTGGTTCGTTTTGTGTGTGCAGGGAGTGGGATATTGTAAATGTGTTTAGTATAAGAGATTGTACGCCACGGACTGAAGTGGCAGTCTCCTTAGAACTTACACTCTGCATGTACTTCTAGGACAACTGTGCTTAGCTGCAGCTAATAAACCTGGCTTCCACGCTCAACGGAGTGTCTCGTGTCTCTGTTAATAGCAAGGCAGGTGAGCCTGGGGATTAAGGCGTGCCCTGCGCCGCCCGGCCCATAAGGCACGGTTCTCCAACTGGTGCCCAACGTGGGGTGGTTTCAGTGGTAGCGGGTCTGCCGAGGGTCGTGAGAAGCCCCGCAAGAAAATCCCGGAGGATTCGTGAGCCACACCATGCGACGTCTGTATGTTGAAGTGGACCGAATGTCTTTCGCAGAGCGGCTTCTCCTTTCCGACGGCTGCTGATGACTGCTGCCCTGACTACTGCCCTGCCTTGGACCCTCTGGTGATGATTGGCATCGCGAGACGTTAGACGGACCTCCATTGGCGTGAGAAGACCATCTAGTTAAGTATTCATGGTAGCGCCCACTTCTTTGTTTTGTTTTTTGTTTTTTGTTATTCACCTGTTGCAATAGTCGAAGCCGAGGGGTGAGTAATTTTGTACTGTGTTCTTTACTTTCACTCCTCGAAGTTAGTGAACGGATCAGTGTGCTGGAAATGCCTGGTCTGAGCGGACTTAGGAAACTCTGTTGTTTTTGCTGTTCTAGGGATTCCCGGCTTGAGGAATCATGTCCGATTCCTCCGGTTGGAAATCCCACTTATGAGCTCTAAGCATGGTGTTGGTCCTATTGCTTTTAACGATGCATGTATCCGATACACAAAGAAAGATGGTGTCTTACAGTGGCCACAAAATGGTAGCTTTGAGCCTGACATATTAGATAATTTGGAGTCGATTCTGTTTAAAAGAAATGCCCGGCCGGCAATGTATGACTCTTTCCGCCTTTGGCGTAATGAAGCCAAACAGAGAGAAATTAAGCAAGCAAAAAGAGATAGGAAAATTAAAGATATGGCGGTTATACAGGCTGCCCAGTAATTTCAAGACGATGAGACAGATCGAGCGATTGAGGTCTCGGATAGACAGCCTCGGATGGCAATAGATAGGTGCTATCCTGTGTTACCCCCACAGCGTAAAGATCTTGAAGAAGATCCTTTAATGTCTCATTTACTGAAATTGCCTCCGCCTTATGCGCCAGGCGCTAATGCACCCGTGTTATTGCCACCTGCGCAGCAACCTGTTGTTCAGCCAGGAGCTCCGGCTCCTGCACCCTTGGCTCTTCCTGTAATACCACCAGCACCTCCTTTGCCACAACCTTCTGTACCTCAGTCCCCGTTGCCTTTTGTATCTCTTGTACCAGGTAGCCCTTCTCTGCCTTTGCTTAATACTTCATCTCCAGTTTTACTCCCCATTTCTTCTCCGATTCGTAATAGGTTAGTTGATACTGTTCCTGTAGATGAGAAGAGAGCATATGATGGATGGAACATAACACGATATGTCACTAGCCTTACAGAAAAGGCTAAACTAAGGAGCTCTCCGCCAATCTGGACTGTGCCTCATCGAGGTCATTTTTGCTTACAAACTAATGGTCAGAATGTCAAGAATCAGCCAGAGAGGAGGATCTGTTCTTATACTTATGTCTATACACCTCAGATTCCCTCATCGTTAGTGCCATCACAAGGCACATATTTCATCTGTCATGATAGAGCCTATACATGGCTTCCTACTTATTTCTCGGGAACATGTTATGTGGCTTTTCTTCTTCCCCCAACATATACCGCTCCTTCAAGTCATCACAAAAAGAGACATGGTAGAGGAGTCTTTGACCAAAAGGACACAGCAGGACAAGAGGCAGCTGACTTCATCAAAGGGTTGCTTCCTTTCTGGGGCCCAATGGCCAATAGCAGAGACATCAGACACCTAGCTCGTGTTGTTGAGGCTACCATAAACGAAACTTCCGGAGCCTTGAGTAATGTGACAGCCGAGCTTCAGGCGGATTGTCTTATGACTTTACAAAATCGGATAGTTTTAGATATTATCCTCGCAGATAGGGGTGGAGTCTGTAAATTGATCGGGTCTAGTTGCTGTGTTTACATTCCTGATAATGCCCCTACAGTATACCAAGTTATCTCTAAGTTACATACCATCTCCGAGTCTATACATCGGGACACGGGAGATTGGTCTGTGATGGGATGGTTTTGGGGATTACTGTCCACATGGGGATGGAAGATACTAACTTTCCTTGGAATGATCTTGGCAATCATCTTCTCTTGTTGCCTTTGTGTGCAGTCTGGACCTGTAATATGTGGTTTCTGTGCCGCTATGTGTGTCCCGAAGCCTGCATCATGAAAAACAGAGAACATTAGAATGATGTTACAGCAACAGCTCGAGGACCTCATGGCCATTGATATCGATTCAGATTGACTTGAGTTCCTGGTGTATTGCCTGAGTAATGGCAAAAGGAGGGCTTGAGGTTCTGCGATTTCAGATTTCGTTGGTATCTAGCCGCCATTTTGTGTCCTGTCGCCATTTTGTGTTGCCCTCACTCAGGCGGCACGGCGAACGCAATGCTTTTGCTTTTCCAGCTGCTACGTGTCCTTTCAGTTAAAAAGTAACTCTGTTGTCCTTGTTCATGAAACCCGATGTCAGGGTCTGACCGAGTTCGCTAATCCATGTCTGGTTCGATTGATCCCTGTCTCAGCCGACTATTTGCCCTCTCCTATTCTTCCCTTATACTATCTTATCCGACTGGCCTTCGCTATTCTCTCCTTGTATTCTCCTATTACACAACAATCCTTTGAGACACACTATCATGTCCTGCCACCTGCGAGAGGGGGTTGTGAACACCATCACTGATTAATTTGTTGGGAGGGGTGACACATGGGGCCGAGAAAGAGGCGTATACTGGGATACCTGATAACTTGTTTTCCAAATTTTCCTATTGGTTCGTTTTGTGTGTGCGGGGAGTGGGATATTGTAAATGTGTTTAGTATAAGAGATTGTAGCCATGGACTGAAGTGTCAGTCTCCTTAGAACTTACACTCTGCATGTACTTCTAGGACAACTGTGCTTAGCTGCAGCTAATAAACCTGGCTTCCACGCTCAACGGAGTGTCTCGTGTCTCTGTTAATAGCAAGGCAGGTGAGCCCGGGGATTAAGGCGTGCCCTGCGCCGCCCGGCCTGTAAGGCCCGGTTCTCCAGAGGTAGGGCCCTCCTGGTACCACACCCTTATAAAACTCTGTCATAAAGCCTTAAGCACTTACACAGTGAGTGGCTGGAGGGCAGAAAACAATAAAAAGCAAGAGCTGCTATGTGATGTGCACCAACTTCATTAAGAAGCTAAGGAGGTTTCAGCAGGGTTCCCTTTGTGGCAGCGTAACTTCTCCTCCCGTGAGTTCCCATATATAAACCTCTTGTGATCATACTGTCAGCCGCATCTGAAGGCTCTAGAAGAGGATAGCAGATTCCCTAAACTAGAAAACCTTGACAGGGTGCATAGATAAAAGAGCTACAATGTGCAAGAACCCAGATATATAGTAGGGCTGAAATTGCTAATCAATAAACAAAGTAGGCAGACTGGACATGTATCCCACATGCACAGAAGAACAAGCATTTGCAATGCAACAGGTCTTGCATTTGCGAGAGTTAATGCTATTGGCAATGTAAATGACAGTGCCTTTTATTTATGTGTTAATTAGCAAAACAGATACATAAAAGGCATTGTCATTTACATTGCCAATAGCTTTAGCTCTCGAAAATGCGAGACTTGTTGCATTCCAATTGCTTGTTTAAAAAGGTACTGCAATCTGCGAGTTGTAGTATTGATCCAATTCAATTGATCTAATTCAACTAGCACACTTGAAAACTTTAGTTTATATTTAAAAAATCCATAACTGGAGGACTGCACTTTTGGTGACCTGTGATCATTTGGAAATCCTGGTAAAGCCAGAAAAGATAACCATAGCCAGAGAAAAAGAGGTGAGAATCCAGTGATCTGGAGGACCACAGCAGAGGAGGCAACTGCATTTTGCACATAGAGCATGACTTGATTAAAGACTGTCTTAGGCAATGAAAGGCAGTCTTGATGTATAAAGGGATTTTTTCTGCTGTAAGACAGTCTCCCAGTCTGAGGACAGTGTTAAACTGCTATATATGGCTTAAAAGCAGTGTGCGTTGACCTTTAGCCGTGCTTTATTTCTTTAAAACTGCCCTAAGCCAGGGAAAGCTTTAGTGCATCAGGCACATAGCTTGTAGTTGAAGAATGGTGTGTGGTGCACTGGTATTCAGATGGCACAGGCTGAGGGTGCTGGAATTTCGGCTGCGCCGCCAGGCCCGGCATGTTTTACTGCTCGTGACGCTTAACCGCGTGTATTCGCGCGGCATGAAGAGCCCTCTATGTGTGCAGAAACGCAGATGCAGGCCCGCTACGACATGCACCTCGAATAGTGGAGGGGCTCAGGCTGTCCGCACTGGTTTAGCAAGCCCGAGGCAAAGAATTTTATGGGTCGGGGCAGGAACTCCCCCCTCCTCCACCACTCCTCAAGAGTATGATTGCGATTATTGTTAAAACAGCAGTCCTGGCACAGAGGCCAAAAATTGTATGGGTCAGGCTTCAAATAATTGATTTCGTCATAGGCAGAAAGGGTACGCTTGCACTACAGGCGAGAGGCCCTTTCACAGTGGTCCGAAGTGCGTCACTGCTCCACATTTGTAATTGTGCCTACGCTTAATCGTGTGTATTTGCGCGGCATGGAGAGCTCTCTATGTGTGCAGAAACGCAGCTGCAGGCCCGCTACGACATGCACACCAAATAGTGGAGAGGGTCAGGCTGTCCGCACTATTTTAGAAAGCCCGAGGCCAAGAATTGTATGGGTCGGGGCTGGAACTCCCTCCTCCCCCCTCCTCAAGAGTATGGTTGCGATTATCGTTAAAACAGCAGTCCTGGTACAGAGGCAAACATTTTTATGGGTCGGGGCTTCAAATAATTGATTTTGTCATAGGCCGAAAGGGTACACCTGCACTACAGGCGAGATATGTGACTAACATTTTTTTGCTGCACCCAATGCCCATTGAGCCTCTGAATGAGTATGTTGAGGCTAATCTATACCCCATACGCAAGGCAATGGGGATCCCGTGTGGCTTTGGAGGACAAAGTGCCCTGCCGGTTCTCTCACTGCACGTCTCCGTGGGAGACACGTCCATGCGCAAGGACCGGACTCCCTGTGAGGGCAGGCGATAAGGGAAAGCTGCAAGACAAGTGTGAATGCCTGGTAAGTGTATACAATACACTGTTGGCCGTTCACGTCCCCACTTCTTTCACTCCCATCTCGCCAGCAAAATAAGCATGCTGAGACCCTAACTACAGTCAATAGAATACCTACCTGTCTAGAGGCAGCTGGCCCCAGGAACTCGACAAATATCAGCAACACCTACAGTAAAATCTTGGAGTAATCATAGGATTCTGTCCAACACGCATCTCCAGAGTCAATCGAGTGACAAAAAGCACTTGCAACACCATGCAAACTCTTCAATGCGTTTTTCCACCTCCGCATTTCCAACGGAACACGTAACCTACCATCACCCTTGTCCTGTGTCCTCTGCACTACGCTAACAAACTCTACTTAGGTGCCCCTCTCTACCAGCTGCGATGACTTAAAAGAATCAACAACAAGTTGGCTTTGTGTAGCCGACAGGGGTAGGGAAAGTGAAAGCGTGCAATGCGCGCGCTGACAGTAGATGTGCACGCGTACGGAGTGCACATCTTCTGTCCGTACGCGTGCACATCTCCTGTCCGTGCATGCCACATCCTGTCTCCCTTCGGCAAGAAAAGCAGCAGCAATAGAGTCTCAGAAGCGAAGCAGCGCTTGCGCTGCGTTCGCCAGCGAGACCTAAAAACTAGAATGTCAGATGTATAGGAGTTTTTTCTGAATCCTAAGTTGTGCAGACCCCAAAAGCCTGTTCACTTAGATCTAGTGATATGCAGAAGAAACTATAAGAAAAATTTAGAGTCAGCAGGAAAGAGATGGGAAGATTCTCTTTGGTCCACCCTTCAAAAGGCATCCTCAGCTAAGGATTCTAAGTCCTTTTGGAAACAAGCGGCCTATTGGCCCAATGGTAGGGAACCAAACCTGGAGTATACAGTCCAATATGAGGCATGGGTGACCCATTTTGGGGGGCTTTATGCACAAGGTAACTGTGAGTTGGAAGCTCCCCTAGGAGAGTGGGGGTGAAGGAGGATGAAGTTGCAGAGGACCTGGTGTTCTCATGGAAGAAACACGGGTGGCAATTTTTATAGTATTGCAGCTAGAACCCCTGGCCCTGATCGAATCCCAAATGATGTGTTTAAAGAGGATTTATTTGTCTTTATCCCCTATATCAACATGATTACAAATGCCATTGTAGCAGGTATGGATATTCCTCCGTCATGGAATATAGCAGAGATCATCCCGATTTTTAAAAAGGGTAATAGAGAAAATCCGGCCAGCTATAGGCCTATAAGCCTAATATACTCACTGCAGAAATTCTTTTGCAAGCAGGTGTTGCGACGAGTACAGGAATGGATCTATGAGCACCATATCCTGAGTGATCTCGAAGCTGGTTTTCATGCGAACATCAGCACGCTGGATCAGGTTTTCTGCTTCCTGTGTATCAATTGGAGGGAGGTTAGTATTAGAGGGGGCAAACTATATGTTGCATTTGTGGACCTACGGACTGCATCTGATTTGCTACCACGAGCTAAGCTCTGGAGAGTGTTGGCCGAAATTGGGTTGCCACACAACTTATTTAAAATCTTAATTTGGCTGCACTCTTCAAACAACCAACCAGCTCACCGAGCAATTCCCTGTCAACTGTGGAGTGAGACAAGGGTGCGTCCTAGGGCCTACCCTATTCTCCCTTTTTATTAATGGAGTGATTGAGTATTTAGATATGGATGGATGTGATGCCCCAAAGGTGGGGGAACGTAGAGTACCAGCCTTGCTCTTTGCTGACGATACTCTACTAATCTCTAAATCCCCCCTTTGTTTGCAACAATTGCTGAATAATGTTATCACATTTTGTAAGGAGCATGGCTTGGTACTAAATGAGGCAAAAACCAAATATACGATCTTTTCTTTTCGAAGGGAATCTCCAAGCCACCCAAAAGGCAAATGTACATAGGAGATAGCCCCCTGGAGCAAGTCTATGCATTTGAATATTTGAGCATTCACCTAACCTCAAGTTTAAGTTGGGCATCACAAATTTAAAAAATCCAACTATCACTAATCCAGAAAACTGCTCACTTAGACAAGATACACCAAAAAACAGTGTCATGGAAATCGGAACCAGTGTTAGAAACGTATAATAGCAAAATACTGGGGGGAACCCTTTATGGGGCCGAATTATGGGGCATTAGAAATACAAACTCCCTCACCCTCGTTGAAAATAGGTTAATTCGATGAATGTTAAACCTCCCCACTAGCACTCCTCAGGTCCCCTTGTTTTAAGACCTGGGTCAAAATGGGCTACAAGCAGTTAAAGTCCTGGCATCGCCTGTGGTTGGTAAATGAGCTCACTCCTTATAGAGCAGACATGATAGATCTCCTAAAGCAATCGCAAGTTAACTCTATCCCATAGTTTAGTTGTTTGAAGAATTTAATGAAGAGTCTTGAGATGGAGGAATACTGGTTCACCCCAGAAAAACTGGGCCTCATCCCAAAATGTAGGGTCAAACAGATGTACTGGGATACTATTGTGGAAAAGGAGGCTGCCAAATGGGTGGGTACATTGACCCAAGATTTTGTTAATTTTAAATTTGCCCCTTTTTATGAGGAAACTATTGATGAAAATGTACCACCGTTGGTGCGGAAATTATTTATTCAATACTGTTTCAAAACGTTGCCAACTAGAGTGTTCTATAATAAATGGTGTAGCAATACCTCCGGAGATGATCAATGTCCTGCATGTAATGTTTACTCAAGAATAGTTCACTTGCTATTTTTCTGCCCTCACTACAAAAATCTGCGGACTAAGCGGATTGTGCCATTATGTAGATTGATAGGACCTGGGCCCTACTTGGAGGCTATGGGACTCTTAGCTACCGATACATGCAGGGCGGTGGTATTTGGTTTGGCCAGATTTTGACATGCATTATGGATTAAACGTTGTAAATGTATCACATAGCCCCCAAAATTACTGAATGTCAAATTCGGGGCTACATTTTTTATTGGTCTCTTTTTAATCCTGTATTGCTCTTAACCATTGCTGTATATTGTATTTTGTATATTGCTAGTAGTATTTTTATATTGTATGGCATTTCGCACTTTATAAGATCTTTACGATCGAAAATAAAGTATTTGATGATGGTTTCATCCATAGACCCATCCGAGAAAAAACAAAAAAGGTTTTAAAGATGTCTACCAAGCACTCGTATCCTCTTTTAATGGTGTGGTGTACTTTGCATAATGAAAAGGTAGGTTTATATTGGAAACAAACGTATTTTGCCATGTCATAAACAGTTGATTTGTTCTGTTCTTACAGATGGCAAAACATTTCTAGAATGCAAGTCCTGCACAGCAATTTACATTCTGTACCTCAGTAGGGCTTTGATAAAGTGCAAAGCATAGCAGGAATTAAAGTAATGCTTCGAATAAACGCCTCTAACCCTTTGATCATGAGATTTACACAGTAAATCACCAGATTGCCAGGCAGAACAAGGTGACGCAGTCAGGAAACCGCACTCTAAGCCCTCTCGACACCAATCTAACAACAAAGTGTTCTCAACAGACATGAACTTCCAGGTTTTAATGCACCGTTCTTAAAGGTAGCTGTCCGAAGTAGGTTTATGGAAGCAGCACAATATCTCACTGCAGAAGTCACTGCAATGAAGAAGCCCCTAATGTCACTTTGCCTGTCACTCTGCCTGCAGTTCCCGAGTTCTGCATTTTAGCTGTTTGTTATTTCTAACCAAAAGAATATGTGTCATGCCCATCCACATTTGTAAATTGAAAGTTACATAAGCTGGCCTTATGTTTTTAACAATGGACCGGTTTGCAGATGGAGTCATGTGGTTACTATTGGCGTTGATTCACGCAAGGTGTAATAAAAGTAATATTAAGGACCCTTTAACCCACGATGACGTCACAGACGTGACCCTCGTCCCATTCTTAGCCCCTTCAACCATTTTCTATGTGCTGCTGTTGGCCTGGAGGAAAGCTATTGTAAATACACTGTTTATAGTTCGTTGCAACTGCTGCCTCCCTGAGGCCAGACGTTGCAAGGGTGGTGGCAGGGGTTTCAAAAGGTGTGCCCGGGTAGCAGCTGATACCCCTGGCAACATCCAACTGCTATCTTTACCTACTGTCGCTTAAAAGTAGCATCGAAAAAGCCACAAGGTCTGTTTTATAAATAAGTAAACTAAAGTGCTTCCTATTTTTGGTAAGTGTGTCTGTGTGTCTCAGTGTGAGAGAGAAAATCTGGTTGTGTGGGTGACCAGGAGGCTGGGTGGACACCAGAATGAGTCAATACTCGCTGGGTGGAGTAATGAGTGCAGGTATGAATGGATACATAGACACCTGAGTGATTGCATAGATGAATGGTTGAGTGGGTGAGTGAGTACATGAAAGCATGGATGGGTTAGTACATAGCTATATGAATGAGTGCCTGGATGGATAGATGGGTGAGCGCCACAGTGACAGAATGGAAAATGAAAGGTGAGGCATTGAATGAATCGACAAATAGGTGAGTGGGTGGACGAGCACATGCAAGCAAAAGCTGAGATAGCATGTCTTTTGCAAAAACAAAACTCTTTTATCTTCAGAAAGTTCATTGTTAGAATCGATCTGTTCAGTACACTGTGTTGGTTATCCAGAAATGAGGAGCACGTAGACAGTCATGTAAGCTGAGGCCTGAAAAGGACACCTGCGCCATTAAATCCACCCATTGCCTATTCTCCTGTATCCCCCGAAGCCATATTTAATCTCCAGCGTTACTGTGGCTGCACTCCAACTATGAATGCCCTTTTAGTGTCGCAGGCCGGATGAAGTTGTATTTCTTTGTAATCCAGCACTTATGGAGATGGAATGTAAATAAAAACAAAATTCCTCACATTTAGGACCTACCCTAATGGGAGCCTAGCAATGTTTTTGCTTTTCTACTCAGGGTTGTCTAGTGAGATTAGACACAGAATCAATTCTTTAGATTTCTGAGCAATGCTCCGTCTAGGGCTAGGCATTAATCATCTCCAGTTTACAAAACCGGATTACCATTGCCAGTGGGCATCCTTCGATCTTTGACTCTCATTTAGATTTTCTATCTTCACTGAGTAAGATGTTGTTAGTCCATCAATACTTAAAAATCATTTTGGGCCCTATTCACAAAGACAAGTTTGTTGTCTCTGGAATCCTAATTTATGGTGAAATCGGATTTTAAATTACAATTCTGAAAATGCCACTTTTAGAAAGTTTGCATTTTCTTGACCTAGCCCTTTGGTGCCTGCTGACTGCCTCTGGTCACATGCCTTGGTGTAGTTGGCAGTGGGGCTTTGTGCTATCCTCCTAGACAGCCACACACAATGGGAACTTAGGTGTGACTAAGTGGGCCATCACTTGCAGGACAGTAGGGTGGAGCTGGCCCCAGCCTCACTTACACCTAAATAGGCTGTGTCCTGTTCGCTCAAAGGGCTGCACACCCCAGTAGCTAGTCTGGAGCCAGGGCAGGGAAGGCAGGTCATCTGTGCACTTCAAAGGCATGCCTCTAGAAACATCTCCCCACTTCAAAGCCACAACTATAAATAAAAGAAGGACCTCACTGTCCACCCCTTCAGGACACTTCTGAACCTGTGGATACTCTGCCAGGAAGAAAAACTGATGTGCTGCTGAAGGACTGCCACTCTGCTGTGCTGCACTCTGCTGGGCTCCTGCTTTGCTGTGCTGACCTGCTGCATGCTGCCCTCTTGCCTGGGTGGGAAGGACTGGACCTGCATCTCTTGAACCCAGAACCCAGAGTGACTCCAAGGGCTAGTTGGCTGGCAGAAGGCATCTGGCGCATAACTAGCTTCCAACAACCTTACACCTGCACCTGGACTCTGCCATCTGTGAGTCTATCCTGCCAGGTGGTGCCACCCTAGTCCTGGACCCTTGGAAGTGGGCCTAAGGTGCTTGCCAGTGGAACAGGTGCATATTTTTTGCTGACTGATGCATCCTGGAGCAGAACCAATGCATCTCCTCAGCTAAGCAGCGCATCCTGAGCAGATTCGCTGCATCACCGCTGCTGCAAGGATTGGACTCATCGCAAAAGTCCTGTATTGTAGCCGCTGGTATCGACTCATTGCCCACAGACAGCACAGCGCATCCACATTCCAGGTCTTAGCATCTCTCATCAATGGCAGCCTCGATGGCACTAGACTCCGCATCGCAGTATCGCAGCTCTTCGGAACTGACACATCATGAGCTGTGTGGCACATCCCTGACGGTGTATCGCAAGCCCCGTCGACAGGACACTTGACGACGATGAAACAGGACCTTGCACTGCAGTCTCGCCACATCTCAGAACCGATGCATTGCTTCAGCTGCTAGGCGAATCTTTGATGCAGATCCATGCAATGCTCTGCAACTAGGATTTAAGGTACTTTGTTCAGCTGGCCTAACTGTGTTCCTGAAGCTGGCCCGCGCTCCATCTCGGTTGTCCTGAACTTGTGAATTTGTCCCAGTCTGGCATGACCAAATACCTTCAATAGCACTTTGTGCTTCTTGGTGCTGTTTGAAATTCAATATCTCCAGGTCTACTATTGCATTTTTTCTTGTTTTATTTACTACATTAATCTCTATTGTTCTAACCCGGTGTGAGACCTTTCTTGTTTGGTGTTTTCACTGTTTTACTGCTTGAAGTGTTGCACAAATACTTTACACATTGTCTTTAAGTTAAGGCTGACTGCTCTGTGCCAAGCTACTAGAGGGTGAGCACAGGCTAATTTAGGGTTTGTGCGAGCCTTACCCTGACTATGACTGTGGTTGCTGTTTGACCCTGCCTCACACCCCAGTCAACCAGTAAACCCAATTTCCAACAATTCCCAATGGACCTAAGGTTGTATTCGCTGGAAGACCTTCTCTGAGAGACAGATTAATCTGGAATTATGAAGTGAGCAAACCCACTGAATGGATTTCTCAGAGGGAAGGATTTATTAAAAGCAGGAATTGTAAAGACCTGCAAATTTAGTATATATATGTCTACCACTGCACATGTCTATTTGCAGGTACTGCAACACACTAACACACTCTCGTAGTAGAAAAAAATAGAGGAAGGGCGTTAATATAACACCCTATGTATGTGTATGTAAAATGCCTCTATAATTTTCTATTGGGGTGTGTTAGTGGTTGCTGTACCTGCAAATAGCCATGTGTAGTGCTAGAATTACTTCAAGGCTGGGCTGTAGTACATTTACTACTGTTTTGTGGCATTTAAAGCTGTAGAACTTGTTTTACCTCTGCACAAATGGGTCAGCTGCCTAGGCTCCTTTGTATGGACTCTGGAGAGACATGACAGATTAGCTTAACTCCCAATGGGCCTATTTAACTTTCATGTAAGACCTCAGAATATGATGCGGGAAAATACCCCAAAGTCAAGAAAATGTATGTCACCTGTGGACTGCACCACATGCTGTGTCTTCCACTTCATGGCTTCAGGCCTACCTGTGTAGCCTCAATACTGCAGCTTTCAAACCTGCAAGTGAACCTTTTTGACAGGAAATAACCCCACTTTAAAATGTTGAATAAGCCATTTCAAGTAGGCCTTGTAACTGTAAGGTGTTTAGTATTTTAAATTGATATATGTAAGAATTTAGTTGTGGCATGTTTCTACAGTGACTAGACCCCACAAACTAATTTCACTATAAATGGCTCCAGCTGCTCCTATGAGAAAAACTAAAGTTCAGACAAAATACTGTTCATACTGACTGGTTTATTAAAAGCTACAGAAGTGATTCAACCACTGTTTTAATATTTATGAAAATACAAGTAAGTCATGAAATCAGATTATTGATAAATATTTAACAAAAGTAACTTTCAAAAAGTCGAACTTTGTCTGCCTGACCATCCATTAGGCTAATTTCTCTTCAAGCGATGTGAAAACTGCTCCCAGGACAGAAACAATGGCTTAAGCCTGATGGTAGAAAGACTTGGCTGCAAGGGGTGTGATTCCTCCCAGCTCAAAAAGGGAAGCTGGGAAGTGTTTAAGAATGTAATTAATTAGAAAGGGGACTGGGTGAGGCCTGCCATTCATAGTTAGGTGTATATGAAGACCTGTGGGAGAGAGACCTGTGTTACCTCGGCCAACTGTAGCCAGCTTGGCGCCAGCCCAAAGGCAAAGGGAGCTGGTCCCAGGGGTAATTTTTATGGTTGAGGAGGAGGGGACTGATCATTTCCAGAAACCCATCCCTGGCTAGGACACCAGCCACCTCCAAGGGCAGAAGGGTCCTGGTTTGTTCAATCTTACTCAGAATGGGGACCGTAAAATGGTTGCAGCAAGACAAGCAGGATGTTCCACAAAAGTGGGAAGGTTTTTCTTTGCGAAATTTTTTCTTGTTGATTAGTGAATGTCAAGTACTCTCCTCCTCCCTCTGGGTAGCGCATCCTACAAAAGTGACACCTCACCCCAAATCATCAGACTACATCTGAACCTGTAGAAGAACAGAAGAGGACTGGCCAATCTGTCTGACCTGTGTCACAACCTGAGAGCCTGGACCTGATCCCACTTGGATCCAGAAGTGGGCTCCAAGGGTCATTTGGATGATCCCCTGTGGGGCTACACGGATACAGCAAGCTGCAATTGACCTTTCTCAAAGAGTAACCAGCTGACAAGTGGCAACTGGACCTGGTGGCCTCTTCTGGAGTGCTACACCTAATGTTCTGGGACCCTTAGATGAAACCAATGGGATCTGCTCCAGAAAGTCTGTAAAGTTGAGAATTAGTAAATGTTGAACTTCTGGAAATTCAGCGGGACCTCCCGGGAAAGTTCAAGTGGGTTTTATTGGATGCAGCTTCCAGGTCTACCCACTGAAGAATATTGAGCACTTAAAAGGAGACTAAGTAAGAAGGTAAAAGTATTGATCTGACCAAGGTTCAAGAAGTTTCAGACCAACGAGGGACTTTCACATGCTTGCACAAAACCAATAGTTTTGATGGAACTACATCTAATGACTATCCAAATTTGAGGGGACTTTGCATGATACAGCCTGTAACCTTGCCCCACTGGCGGAGTTCAACTTCCATTTCAGAAACTAAGCCAGAAGGTAACATGTTTGCCCAGGGCTTCTTGGGGTATCCGTTCTCTGCTCCATCAATGCCAACCTGAAATCGCATCTAGGTCCCATTCAATGGCGAACAGTCACTTTTGATTGGCACTATAATTTTTCTAGCCACGTTTTGCCCTAAAACTTAAATAAAATCCCATTCATAAATCCCCTTAGTGGATTATTACATTCTTATCTTTTTTTTATTGGTTGTGGGGTTTTATGTTGTTGTATTTGGACTTTTTAGTTGTTTTGATACTGCTAAATACTTTACACAATTTTGTTTAAAAAGCACTTCCTTGAAGCAGTCGTTAGCAAAAAGAAATGTTTTCATTTCTCAAAAAAAATGCTTTGAATGTTTTCTGAAGAGCACAGTGCATACCCAGTGTGTGGGAAACTGTTATGGCTGTCTAGACATAGGAATTTCCACTGGATGGGTATGATTCCAGTGAAATTAATGTGCTAGGCAGTGCACACTGACCTCTGTTTGGCTGTGAAGCACGCAAGGGAGACGTCTAGAGTTTCAGCACAGGTTATAACAGCAGCAGCAGAACAGATTTAGTATATATGGCTCTATTCTGTGTTTTCCTCCTTGCACAATGCAACACAGCAAATTTGGTTGCTGTGCTATATTGAATGAAAAATTGTGGTATTGTGGGCATTAGTACCTTTAACTGAACTCTATTTATCAATAAGTGATTTAATATATGCTTGTAATACCAACCATCATCCCTTCCATCCAGTTATGCTGCTCAAACCACTAGTTCAGTTCTGTAGAAGCCGGGACTTGCCAATTATAAAGCCTCATCTTCTCTTCCCTTTCCTCAAGTGAAATGGCTAGCAATGTGTTAATAGCAATAAACCAATGTTTTATCATATTTAAATGTTGGGCAGCTGAAAAAATGTATTCTGTTCTTATGACCAGATCATGATTCCTCCAATAACATCTTTTACCTCTGTATGGTATTGTTTTCAGAATATTGTCTGACACAAATATCTTGTTCTAAATATTGTCTACAAAAATATCACCCCATTGCATTGCAAAATATTATGGAGTAATACGTTTATATATGATATTTGGGGAACAATATTTATGTCAGATGATATTTCTATATTTGGTATATTGACGTACAGTCCTATCTATGCCATAAACATTCGTCCAACGGAATGTGTTAGAGAGCAGACTTCTCATTTTGATGTATAGCCTACATAGAACAACAGCAAGCAGAGCACATGAGAGAGGGCAGAAGACTGTTGCAACCGTGAGTGATCCAAATAGCCCGTAAGTGCTCTCAGCAGGTGAGAACTGTAACATTCATGTATTGATCATGGAAAGTGCTACCAATATAACAGAGGTTATGCGAAGAATGAAACCCAGACTTTGACGTCTTGAAGGGTCTAATGATGAACTTGGAGGGAATTCTGTCAATCCAGTAAAATGTTTTCTGCATCTTGAGTTGCAGGAAGAATGAAAAGGGGCCATCTCAACACAAGCACAGCTCTGAAAGAGCAATCATTGTGCTGCCCTTTGTTTTCATTGTGTTTCTCCATCTCCGCTCACTTTTGGGGCATTTTCTGGATATCCCTGATTGATGGGTATTATCCTGCTCCTGGCCTTGCTTCCTGCCCACACCCGAAGTAGAGGACCTGAGTTAGAGGCTTGACCCAGTCATGTGATCTTATGTGTCATTACAGGACACCTTCTCTGCCCTCCCCTCCTGGACTTCCTTAACTTCTTTCCCCAAGGTGTCCAGCCTGAGCATTACAGTTTAGGCAACTATTTAAAGGGGTTTCCCTGCAACGTCTTCAATGTTTGGGCCTACCAGGCCTTGGAAAGTCTCTACAACCAGAAACGTTGCCTATTCTTCATTCGACACACCTAGGTAAGACCCCTTTCAGTTGTAACTTCTAGTCAGCCTGTTAGCCCGTGGAACCTTTGTTTACTTTTTCATTTAGTTTAACCAGTTGCAGGTTCAACTCACTTTGAATAGCCATAGATTGGAGACAATAACTCCCTCAGGCTCTGCAACCCAATCAAGGTGGGTTAGGATCTGAGGGTTAGGGCATAGTAACTGCAACAAAGCATGTTAGCCACTATTGAGTATACTCTCTGTAGAAGCTCATCAGGGTGGGGAAGCCCCTTGAGAGTACCCTATTGGGTGAACATGGTTGCTTCTGAGGTCAGCCCACTGTTTCTGTCAACCAATCTGGCATAGTTCTCCTTGGGTATAGTCAGGGCCACTGGAATTATGCTATTCTGCAGGTGTGTTTTTTTTCGCCTAATGTGCCCCATTTGCCACATAAACCCTCATCATTTGCTGAATAATCTTAACATTTTACCAAAAACAAAGGTTTCTAGCGCCAATGAGTTAAAAGTTACTACAAAAATGGTGACACATATTCCTGCATAGTGATAGGCTCTTCGCAAATCTTTACTGGTCATCTTTCTACAGCTTATTGCTGTATTTGAGTGGTAAACTGATACTAATTCGGTGACATCTTTGCCCATATTTGATATTTGTAATTTATATAGCGCCTGAATCACCTCACCAGGGGTATCTTTGTACTGGGACAGCATGCTACATCCAAACATATCGGCTTCGGAAGAGATGGGGTTTTAACCATTTCCTGAAATGTGGAAGGCTCTGGCAGTCTTGTAGTTGGCGGGGGAGTTTGTTCCAGAAAGTTGGGACAAAGGAAGTGAATGCTTTGGCACCAATGCAAGCCTTTTTAATTCCCGGGGTGCAAAGGAGTAGCTTGGATCCTGATGGAAGGGGCAGAGAGGGGGTATATTTTAACAGTTTTTCAGATGGGTAGGAAGGCCCCAGGCCATTGAGGGCTTTAAAAACAGTGCAGCAAATCTTGAATTTCACCCGCTTTCTCACGGGGAGCCAGTGGAGTTTGTAACAAAGTGGTATAGAGGCTGTTATGGGGAGGGGGCGTTTGTTACTAGTCGGGCTGGCGTACTCTGGACTACTTGCAGCGTGTTTAAGGAAGCCTCGTTGGCCGAAGCCAACAGTGCATTGCAGTAGTCCAGACGGCTTAAAACTAGAGTTTGCATCAGAGTTTTTCTCTCGTGGAGGATTGTAACAGAAGAAATGCTCTTCTGAGAAGGCTGAGTGTGTGAAAGCAGGTACCAACGGTAGTAGTGGCATGTGCTTCAAGAGCAAGATTCTGGTCAATATGGATTCCCAGATTCTTGACCACTGCTTTTGGAGTGGGAGCTGATCCCAGCTCTTCGGGCCACGAGCTGGGAGTCAATCTTATTGCTGCGCCTCCGAACAACATGGTCTCCGACTTTTCGGCATTCAGTTGAAGGAAGTTAGTCCTCATCCGGAGGCAATGGCCTTCATGCCCTCCGAAAAGATAAGTTGTATGTTAGGATTGGCGTAGATGAGAGTAAACCCTAGGGCCCTCATTAGTTTTGCCAAGGGAGAACATAAATGTTAACGAGGGTGGGGCTCAAACAAGAGCTCTGCTGTACTCCCCTGGTAACTTTGGTGGTCTTCGATCTAAAAGTGCCCAAAGTGACTGTCTGGGTTCTATCTGTCTGTCGGCCATTTCAATGCAACCCCTTGAACCTCGATGCTCTGATATCTCTCTAGTAGGATTTGGTAAGAGATGCTGTCAAACGCCGCAGATAGATCAAGCAGAACTAAAAGTGCTGCCTGACCCTTGTCCAGTGCCAATCTGATGTTATCAGTTACCTCTATCAGGACGGACTTGGTACTGTGTTTGGCCCAGAAACCAGACTGGGAGACATCGACGCAGTGCGACGTTTAAACAAAATCATACAAGTGCCTGTTTATATGTTTTTCAAGACCTTGCTCTGAAGCGGTCGCAGAGAATTGGGGTGATCATTTGACAGCTCGTGGTGAGGACCTTAAGATTTTTACGAATGGGGATAACGTGTGCAGCTTTCCATTCTGGAGGGAGTCTACCAGCTCCCTGAGAGCTGTTAAGGATGGTGCAAATGGGTATGGCTAACTGTTTCGCTAGTCGAGAGGAGATCTTTGCGGGAATTACATCTAGGGGGGACCCAGATTTAACTATGTTAGAAGAGATTCTACCTCTTCCGCGGTAAGTGAGGGAAAAAAGTATAACTGCATGGTGTTTATGGGGGTTACATTTATTAGGAATTCCATTGGATGTGATAATTTTATGGTAAATACTAAATAACATCGCTTTTCTGGGTTAGAAAGGATGCTATATTGTCGCACAGCGACTGTGAGGGAGTCTCTGCAGTATCGCAAGCCTTAGGGTTGGTGAAGGTCTTCAGGATCTGATAAAGGATCCTAGAGTTGTTCCCAGCCTGTTCTAGTTGATTTGCGATTTGTAATTTCCGTGCGGACTTTACGTTTTTATGATATGAAGACAGTGCGGCTTTGCATCTCTCTTTGTCCTATGCATTGTGTGAGTGTTGCCATTTCTGTTCCAATTTTTTACATTGGCTCTTTTCTGTCCGAAAGGGAGGTGAGTACCAACTAGTTAGGGAGTGTTTGGGAGGGTGGGTCTGCAGTTTCTGCGGTGCTACGTGATCTATAGTGGATTGTAAGATGGAATTAAAATGAGTTAGCTTTTCTTCTACACTATATGTGTCAGTATCAGTGTTCCAGGAGCAGAATGGAGTCTGGAATTGGTCAGGTTTGAGTTTATGCCATGGCCTGTATCAGCACGAGATGTGAGATTTAGAGATGGAGAGATTTCTTGGACTCGTGAGTTGGAAATCCACCAAAGAATGGTCTGACCAAGTTAAAGGATGAGTTTCCCCACAGAAGATGTCAGGGGAATTGGTTAAGATAAAAACTAGAGTGTGCCCTGCAGCGTGGTTAGGGGTGTTGTTGATCTTCAAGAGATTACGTGTGGTTAAATCTGCTAGGCAAGTTGTGGCATCGAGATTGGAAGCATTTTCACTGTGGATGTTGAAAAGCCCTAGGAGTACGAGGTTTTGGGTAGAAATAGCATGAGGGGAGATGTATTCTATCAGTTGGTTAATAAAACCTGACAGAGGGCCAGGGGGTCTATAAACAAGAGCCACTTTCCAGCTATGTTGTGGGTGCAGGTCGAGTCTAATAATTAGGCATTCTATTGTGTCCTGACACATCTGATCTAATATAGAGATTGATATAGATTCCTTATGTATTATGGTAATGCCTCCCCCCGTCTGTCCTAACCTGTTGAGTTTTTTAATTCGGCAGCCGTCCGGGAGAGCCACCGCAATGGCAGGGTTGGAGGAGGGTTTGATCCAAGTTTCGGTAAAGAAAGCGATGTGGGGATCACTTTCGGTCAGGAGATCCCATATGTTTACGGCGTGTTTAGGGAGGGATCTAACATTGGCCAGAAAACAGTTCCAGCTTATGTTTGTGGGCTTGGTTTGGACACAACCATGTGGAATATTCTCACAGGGCCCAAATCCCGTTATCTGGTCGGGGAGCGTACAATGAGGTGGGGTGTGTTGTACAGTATTATCATTTGTAAAAATGACAACATAATGAAGTAATACTATCACAATATGTGCTGCATTATGCCGCATAGTTTGTCTTTTCTTTCACCATAATTCAGTTGACTGTGTCGCATAATTTGTCCTACTCTGCTACATTATTCCAGTGGCCCTGAGTAAAGCCAACAGACACTCCAAGAGGGTGGAGATAGTTGTTCCTGGTTTTAGTCCACAGCCACTCCAACTGGGTAGACATAGTTGATCCTTGGAGGAGTCCACAACCACTTCCACTGGTTGGACATAGTTACTGCTGGCTATAGTCCGAAGCCACTAGGTGCAGATAATTCACAACCACTCAAACTGGGTTGGTATAGTAACTCCTGGGTTGTCCACAGCCACTTTAGCTAGGTGGGGATAATCACTCTGGGATGTAGTCCACAGCCACTCCACTAGGTGCAGATAATTCACAACCACTGGCTAATTGCACCCTGAATGGCTAATTGAATAGTACCTTTGCCCACTCTATTCATGCGCTCAACCATGCCGATACTTTGAGGGTTATATAGTGAAGTATACATATGGATGATTCCATTGCCGAAAAGAAAACTGCGCATGGCTAACAAAGTAAGTTGAGTACCATTGTCTGTAACTAAAATACGAGGAAAACCTTCCTTCAAAAAAATTGACCTCAAGTGTCTGATAACATTACTGGTGGTAATATTCCTCAAAAGTTCAAAAGCAATCCACCTTGAAGAAACATCAACTAGGACCATCCAAAGCGATATTTACATGAAAGAAAATCCATGAGACGAATAAAGTCCAAACAAACCTTTTTTCCGTGGCAAACTAGCTTGAGCAGTTAAAATAGAACCTGGAACTTGTGAGTTAACTTTGAACTTTTCTCACTATCCTTACATAATGTAAAATGTTCAACCCACTTGCAGCTGAAGCTAACCCGAAACGGAGTCTTTTAAACTGAAACACCCCTTCCATGGTCAAAAAAGCTGTTTGTTTACGAGAATCAGGGTGTAAAGCTACTTGATGTCAAGCTGATTTAAGACCAAGTTTGCTAAAAAAGTTCACTTTATTCATCAAGAGTACCATTTCCGAAATGTTGGAAGAGGAGCATTATCAACAATGATGTTCTGATTAAGGGACCTGAGGTCCACACAGAAGCTGAGTTTGCCATCTTTCTTTTTTGTAACCACCACTGGACAAAGCATTTCAGAAACTTCCACAGGTTCGATGATATCCTGCTTCTGTATGTCCTCAAGCATTTCCTTAACTTCCTCATGAATAGAAATGGGAATTCTCCTAAGCAGATGCCTCACAGGGTGAACATGATTCTTAAGTTTTATTTCATAAACATACCCAATTAATTTCCCTAAATCTGTACGGAATACGCCCTTGTATTTTGACAAAACAGAATCAGTACTTGGAAAATGTTCTACAACTAAAACCTTCTCATCAGATCTGGGGTCAATAATAATGTGAAGGTCACGCTGTTGAGCACAACTATATACAGCAAGCCCATCGCTTGAGATATAAGCTTTACCTAAAGAAGATCTACCTTTAAATTCAAATTTTGGTTTCCATGACACCCTTAATAGTAATTATTTCACCACTGTAACCTTTGGGTGTAATATCGCTACTTGAGAGAGAGATGTTAGGCCAAAATTCCTTAAAAATGTGAAAAGGAATGATGGTAAACATGGAGCCAGGGTCAACCATAAGAGGGATAGGTACATCACTCAAAATAACAGTGGCTTTCGGTCTCTGCAAAGGACCAGAAAAGTTGTCTTCCACACACAGAGAAATATCGTGAGAAACACAATCCTCATCAATGAAGGCAACTCTATTCCTAGATGGATTTTTGCAAACTTTGCGTATATGAACTCTCTTTCCACATTTTTTACACATTTTATCTCTCGCAAAGCATCCAGCAAAGTCGGCAGCATGACTCATACTGCCACAACAATAGCACCCAACAAATTTGCTTTTGCTATCAGAAGGAAACTTAGACTTAAGTTTGGAAGTAGATTGCTTGCATTTAGAGTCTCTCTTTTTAGAATCGTTGTCAGGCGAAGAGTTTTTCTCTTTCTTGTTGACAAAATTCACAGTATCTTCTTTTTTTGACTCAAGAGAATGCATTTCTTGCATACACTTGTCAGATTCCTCAACAACTTTGGCGATGAAGATAGCTTCAAGTAACGTGGGATTCTTGGCGGCCCAAAGTTTTTCTTGCATCCTTTTGTTTTTACTTTGTACGACCAACTGATCTCTGATAAGTTGATCAGTCATGGGACCAAATTCACACTTGATGGCAAGCTCTCTCAAACGAGTGACCATTTGAACAAACGTCTCTCTGTCCTACTGAGGCAAAGTGTAAAATGTATGCCGTTGCATGACAATGTTAACTTGTTTCCAAAGTATTTAGAAAGTCTTTGCTTTGCCTCAATATACGGATTGCTTACGCGTGATGATCAATTGCTTGTCAGGACACTGAAAAGTGTGGTTGGCAATGGTTGGCAAAATTATGATATAAAAGTACAAAATGGCTACACGCTGCGTGAGATGCGTGAACGTGATGATGATGTGGTTGGCAGGCGATACGATAACTGCGCTGTTGGCAAACTGAGGATGAAATGTTGTGATTCACCAGGCAGCAGTGTAACAGTGTTGCAGGGAAGTGGCAAGCACATTGAAGTATTGCCAAGAAAAGCAATAAAAAATAAAACAAACAGTACTTTCAGGAGAGAGAACAAGGAAAAACTTGCCACCAGTGCCAATCGGGAATCCAAGCTGGAAGACATATGAGACAGCAGCAGCAATTAACTTGAGATGGATGGGAAACAATGGAGTCATGCCCCACCGATGAAGAGCTTGAGGAACAAATTATCACCAAAATGTCCAAGTATGAAGAGGACACAGAGCGGATCGAACGCAGTAAGTTTATTAATGCTTCTTCATAAGACAGGGCTCCCAGACTCGTGCCTTCAGCAACCGCCTCTCCTAGAATGACCTGACACACTCGGAACACTCCTGCGTTCTAAGTGTGATACACCAGCCCCGCGCAGCAGAGAGCAAGAAGGCAGGAGAGACAACATCATAACAGTAAGCTTGCAAGCATGCATTATCATTGTGGTTTGGGCCTTATCTTCTTTCTGGTAAATGGCATAATTTCCATGTATTTAGTGAATAAATACTTTCATGAAGGTGTTATGGTTCTAGTTGTTAGTTATGTATGATTGTGGAATGAGTGGACCCAGTGTTGAGAGACATTGTCCTTTCCTTGTAGAGTCTTGCTTGTTTGCTTCAGGATCAGTAGACTGTCCAGATGAGGCCATCATATTGTTTCTGAGTTTAGTTCCTACTGAGGCTCTGAATAGGTCTGAACAGATCTCAGGAGCGATGGATATTGTCAACCATTTAGAATGGCAGTAGACTAAACAAATGAGTGACTTACCAGTTGGGATAACTTTGGGCTGGACCCAGGAGCTGTTCTTTCCACCAGGTATCGATTATACTCAAGAGTGATTATCCCAATCCTGTTGGAGTGGCTGTGGACTACATCCCAGAGTGATTATCCCCACTTAGCTAAAGTGGCTGTGGACAACCCAGGAGTTACTATACCAACCCAGTTTGAGTGGTTGTGAATTATCTGCACCTAGTGGCTTCGGACTGTAGCCAGGAGTAACTATGTCCAACCAGTGGAAGTGGTTGTGGACTCCTCCAAGGATCAACTATGTCTACCCAGTTGGAGTGGCTGTGGACTAAAACCAGGAACAACTATCTCCACCCTGTTGGAGTGTCTGTTGGCTTTACTCAGGGCCACTGGAATAATGTAGCAGAGTAGGACAAATTATGCGACACAGTCGACTGAATTATGGTGAAAGAAAAGACAAACTATGCGGCATAATGCAGCACATATTGTGATAGTATTACTTCATTATAATGTAATTTTTACAAATGATAATACTGTACAACACACCCCACCTCATTGTACGCTCCCCGACCAGATAACGGGATTTGGGCCCTGTGAGAATATTCCACATGGTTGTGTCCAAACCAAGCCCACAAACATAAGCTGGAACTGTTTTCTGGCCAATGTTAGATCCCTCCCTAAACACGCCATAAACATATGGGATCTCCTGACCGAAAGTGATCCCCACATCGCTTTCTTTACCGAAACTTGGATCAAACCCTCCTCCAACCCTACCATTGCGGTGGCTCTCCCGGACGGCTGCAGGACAGACGGGGGGAGGCATTACCATAATACATAAGGAATCTATATCAATCTCTATATTAGATCAGATGTGTCAGGACACAATAGAATGCCTAATTATTAGACTCGACCTGCACCCACAACATAGCTGGAAAGCGGCTCTTGTTTATAGACCCCCTGGCCCTCTGTCAGGTTTTATTAACCAACTGATGGAATACATCTCCCCTCATGCTATTTCTACCCAAAACCTCGTACTCCTAGGGCTTTTCAACATCCACAGTGAAAATGCTTCCAATCTCGATGCCACAACTTGCCTAGCAGATTTAACCACACTTAATCTCTTGAAGATCAACAACACCCCTAACCACGCTGCAGGGCACACTCTAGTTTTTATCTTAACCAATTCCCCTGACATCTTCTGTGGGGAAACTCATCCTTTAACTTGGTCAGACCATTCTTTGGTGGATTTCCAACTCTCGAGTCCAAGAAATCTCTCCATCTCTAAATCTCACATCTCGTGCTGGTACAGGCCATGGCATAAACTCAAACCTGACCAATTCCAGACTCCATTCTGCTCCTGGAACACTGATACTGACACATATAGTGTAGAAGAAAAGCTAACTCATTTTAATTCCATCTTACAATCCACTATAGATCACGTAGCACCGCAGAAACTGCAGACCCACCCTCCCAAACACTCCCTAACTAGTTGGTACTCACCTCCCTTTCGGACAGAAAAGAGCCAATGTAAAAAATTGGAACAGAAATTGCAACACTCACAAAATGCATAGGACAAAGAGAGATGCAAAGCCGCACTGTCTTCATATCATAAAAACGTAAAGTCCGCACGGAAATTACAAATCGCAAATCAACTAGAACAGGCTGGGAACAACTCTAGGACCCTTTATCAGATCCTGAAGACCTTCACCAACCCTAAGGCTTGCGATACTGCAGAGACTCCCTCACAGTCGCTGTGCGACAATATAGCATCCTTTCTAACCCAGAAAAGCGATGTTATTTAGTATTTACCATAAAATTATCACATCCAATGGAATTCCTAATAAATGTAACCCCCATAAACACCATGCAGTTATACTTTTTTCCCTCACTTACCGCGGAAGAGGTAGAATCTCTTCTAACATAGTTAAATCTGGGTCCCCCCTAGATGTAATTCCCACAAAGAT
This sequence comes from Lissotriton vulgaris, assembly GCF_964263255.1. Taxonomy (NCBI): domain Eukaryota; kingdom Metazoa; phylum Chordata; class Amphibia; order Caudata; family Salamandridae; genus Lissotriton; species Lissotriton vulgaris. The sequence goes on from NC_141696.1 coordinate 1,276,924,855, forward strand.
CTCCTCTCGACTAGCGAAACAGTTAGCCATACCCATTTGCACCATCCTTAACAGCTCTCAGGGAGCTGGTAGACTCCCTCCAGAAGGGAAAGCTGCACAAGTTATCCCCATTCGTAAAAATCTTAAGGTCCCCACCACCGAGCTGTCAAATGATCACCTCAATTCTCTGCGACCGCTTCAGAGCAAGGTCCTTGAAAAACATATAAACTGGCACTTGTATGATTTTGTTTAAACGTCGCACTGCGTCGATGTCTCCCAGTCTGGTTTCTGGGCCAAACACAGTACCAAGTCCGTCATGATAGAGGTAACTGATAACATCAGATTGGCACTGGACAAGGGTCAGGCAGCACTTTTAGTTCTGCTTGATCTATCTGCGGCGTTTGACACCATCTCTTACCAAATCCTACTAGAGAGATATCAGAACATCGAGGTTCAAGGGGTTCAAGGGGTTGCATTGAAATGGCCGACAGACAGATAGAACCCAGACAGTCACTTTGGGCACTTTTAGATCGAAGACCACCAAAGTTACCAGGGGAGTACAGCAGAGCTCTTGTTTGAGCCCTACCCTCGTTACATTTATGTTACTCCCTTGGCAAAACTAATGAGGGCCCTAGGGTTTACTCTCATCTACGCCAATCCTAACATACAACTCATCTTTTCGGAGGGCATGAAGACCATTGCCTCCGGATGAGGACTAACTTCCTTCAACTGAATGCCGAAAAGTCGGAGACCATGTTGTTCGGAGGCGCAGCAATAAGATTGACTCCCAGCTCGTGGCCCGAAGAGCTGGGATCAGCTCCCACTCCAAAAGCAGTGGTCAAGAATCTGGGAATCCATATTGACCAGAATCTTGCTCTTGAAGCACATGCCACTACTACCGTTGGTACCTGCTTTCACACACTCAGCCTTCTCAGAAGAGCATTTCTTCTGTTACAATCCTCCACGAGGAAAACTCTGATGCAAACTCTAGTTTTAAGCCGTCTGGACTACTGCAATGCACTGTTGGCTTCGGCCAACGAGGCTTCCTTAAACAAGCTGCAAGTAGTCTAGAGTACGCCAGCCCGACTAGTAGCAAACGCCCCCTCCCCATAACAGCCTCTATACCACTTTGTTACAAACTCCACTGGCTCCCCGTTGGAAAGCGGGTGAAATTCAAGATTTGCTGCTCTGTTTTTAAAGCCCTCAATGGCCTGGGGCCTTCCTACCCATCTGAAAAACTGTTAAAATATACCCCCTCTCGGCCCCTTCCATCAGGATCCAAGCTACTCCTTTGCACCCCGGGAATTAAAAAGGCTTGCATTGGTGCCAAAGCATTCACTTCCTTTGTCCCAACTTTCTGGAACAAACTCTCCCGCCAACTACAAGACTGCCAGAGCCTTCCACATTTCAGGAAATGGTTAAAAACCCATCTCTTCCGAGGCCGATTTGTTTGGATGTAGCATGCTGTCCCAGTGCAAAGATACCCCTGGTGAGGTGATTCAGGCGCTATATAAATTACAAATATCAAATATGGGGAAAGATGTCACCGAATTAGTATCAGTTTAACACTCAAATACAGCAATAAGCTGTAGAAAGATGACCAGTAAAGATTTGTGAAGAGCCTATCACTATGCAGGATTATGTGTCACCATTTTTGTAGTAACTTTTAACTCATTGGCGCTAGAAACCTTTGTTTTTGTTAAAATGTTAAGATTATTCAGCAAATGATGAGGGTTTATGTGGCAAATGGGGCACATTAGGCAAAAAAAACCACACCTGCAGAATAGCATAATTCCATAAATCCAATATGATGATTTCATATTGTATTGATTTTTTGCTGTTTGGTTTTCATCTTGTACGTAAGAATTTCCTACATTACCCATTTCTATGCTGTTAAATATGTAATAGTTTAATTATTCTGTACTATTTTTTATCTTTATATTGTTTATTCTTTTGTTTGTTGTAAGAGAAGAAGATGTGTTATGATGTTATCTCTTCCCTTCTGCCTTCTTGCTCTCTGCTGAGCGGGGCTGGCGTGTCACACTTGGAACGCGGAAGTGTTCCGAGTGTGTCAGGCCCTTCTTGGAGAGGTGGCTGCTGGAGGCAAGCATCTGGGAGCCCTGTCTTATGAAGAAACACTAATAAACTTACTGTGTTGGATCCGCTCTGTGTCCTCTTCATACATGAACACCTATCAAGTCACTCTTCCTTCTGAGCCCCTTTTCCATTTCTAGTATTGTTGGCCTCAACAACCTCTCCTTAGCTTCATTAGAACTCCAACTCCCAGTGATCGCCACCTGAGCCCCCTTCATCCTAGTCCACGTGGGCTTACTCCTCCAAATCCCTAGTCAACTCCCTTGCACATGCATGCCCTCAGCTCCCCACTGTCAGTAGCCCAGTCCTTACCCTCTATGGTAAGACACAGAGAGGAAACAAAGAGTGAGGAACTAAATTGCCTGCTTTTCATTGCTTGATCCATGGATAAGACCTGCTTGTCTTCAACCTAATCTTAGAAGTGTCATGTCAGCAGTCCTCCTCTTCTTCACAGAAACCTGTCTCAGTGACAATGATGCACCCATCTGTCATGAACGCATCTTAACACAGCATCATCTACAGAAACTGAATTTGAAAGACAGAAGGGGATTGTACAATCATTAACAAGAAAGCAATTAAAAAGTATTGCGTTCAAGACTTTTCCATTGCCAACTGTGAATCAATGAAAATAAGATGCCAACCACATTGACTATTATCTGGTTCTTCCTCCAGATGTACAGAACACCTGCCAGCAATAGAACATTTAAAGATGCTTTACAGCATGCTGCAACAAAGACAATGTGAATCACAGCACCCAATACATTTGGAGGTACTTTACCATATGGTTTGACCACCAGGATACAACTCTAACCAAAACTATTAAATAGCAAGGACCTTAAACTATACCAAGCTGTACCAGACCAACATCAATGTAATATTCAACTAACTGGACACACAATGATAATGAATAACTTTCCATTAATCTGGACTGATCACCATATCTTAACCTAAGGATCAGTCTTCTGATTTAAAAACAACAATACAATACAGTACAATACAGGTGACCTAAAACACCAACAAGAACAGACAATGGAAATAATGTAACCTTCCAACACTAGCCTCATACCTCACACAATTCCCATTTAACAACCAACCAACAGAGGCGTTCACTTTCTACAACTTGATCTCTGGTTGTCTTCACACCCAGATTCCATTTAAAGCATAAACCAATGCTAAACACAGAAAAAAGTATGATAATGAGTAACAACAAGATCAGGTAAATAAAAAGGATCTCTGTGCCTTACAGCACAAATGGAGAAAGTTATTAGACAAGAGACATAACATCTTCCTGCCTCAGTATAAAAAGGCTTACAAAGTGGCAAACAAAACTGCAAGGTAACACTACAAGGTTATTAGTGTAATATATAGAGATTTCACATTAATGAAGCTACAAAGAATCCTGATAGAATGTTATGTTATGTTAGGAAATTGTTAAAGCGCGCGATTACCAAAGGTGTCTTGGCACTGTCAGAAGAGGCAGGTAAGTGGAGACGCAATGTAGATATCATCGTAGACAGTAATGAATCGCTATAGACAAATGCAGAATGTGTATTTCAAATATTATGTACAGGAAATGTCAAGCAAGTGCAGACGTACATGTTAAATAGCCAGGTTTTTATCTCCTTCCTAAATGACATTAATGAATGAATAGATCTGAGGTGGGGTGGGAAGCTGTTCCAGAGTTTGATAGTGTTGAGGACTATACCTCCAATGCCCCACTGCATCTTTATAAATGTCGGAGCAACTATAGATTGGCATTGGCCGACCTGAGATTCTCTGATGAGCTTGTATCTCTTGAAAGCCGACCTGAGGAATTCTGATCCTGAGTTATGCAGTCCTTTGTGGGCCAGGCAGAGAACTTTAAACTTGGCCCAGCTGCGCGTGGGAAGCCAGTGCCAGTGCAGCTTATGAAGTCACTACTTAATGGAATGGGATTTAGAAAGAATGCAAATCAGTCTTGCTGCTGCATTGTGGACTAGTTGTAGTCGACTCATATGTTTTTCTAAAAGGGTTAGCTAAAGATTATGACATTAGTCCAACCTGGGGAGTAGAAGCAGGGTTATTAAAGTTTTTCTGTGACTGTCTGAAATGAAAGGAAGGATTTTTCTTATAATTTTTATTGTATAGTAAGCTGCTGATGTGACAGATATTTGCGCCCTTATATTAACGTTATCATCAATGATGACTCCCAAATTCTTCGCTTTAGTAACAGGGCAAGGGGGTTGTGGCAAATTATCAGGCCACCAATTGGTGGACCAAGCCGGGGAGAGATTGCCGAATACCATAATCTCGGAATGCCAGAACCCACAATGCTTCAACCTTGAGATACTAAAATCTCAAATCTTTCTATGATGCAATATCCAAACCATGTATCACAACAATTGATAAGCTAGTAGAGCAACTCAAGAAGAAAGCATCAAGCGGTCTACATACAATAGAAAGGACCACTATGAACAAAGACCCATTTTATCAACAATCTCATCTCTTCTTTCAAAACTCTCTCAGAATGGGAATTCTGGGTAATTATCAAAGTGAGCAAACCCTCAGGGTCCCCGTTACACCCTGCCCTTCTAAAAATCTGCAAACACATTACATTGAATACCTATGCCAGGTCAGTTGCCAGGAACATCCCGAACACATTCCTAGACAAGGTCCTTCTCAGGCTAACTTTAGAGCTTGTACATCAGACACTTCTCAAGAAAAAGAACCTTCATACCCTATCCTCATTTTCAGCAGCGAGTTACCGTGTAAGTTGATTAAGAGAGCGGTCTTCAACTCTTTAATTTTTCTGAGGAAAATAATCCATCAGATCATCTATCAGAATTCTAGAGAGGCAGAGGCACACAATTGATTCTAACATCCATCTAAAACTTACAGTGGACATAAATATGTAATAACTACCCTACTTTTAGACTTATCAGAAGCCTTCAACGCAGTCCACCACCAAAATATTATTTCTCAACCATGGAAATCTTTTTATTTGTTGAAGCATACTGAAATGGGTGTTTTTTTCCTCAAAGACAGACAAAATCTGGAAAAAATGCTACCTATTTACTTCCATTTCCCACAGACCACTGTGCGACATCCCCAGCAATCAATCTCCTCACCTCACCTCTTCTTTTCATCCTCTACCTACCCCCTTATTGGAAGTGAATAAATCCTTCAGTCTTACATGCTACAATGGATGTTGCATCACAGGTCTTTACCATACAATTTGTTTTAGTATTATATGTATATGTTTCTGTGTGTTGTTATACACAATTATACATGCATGCACACACACATTCACACACACGCGGTTGTGTATATGTGTGTACATACACATATATATTTTGAGGGCTTATCACCCTTTTTTCTCCTAACTGCCCTTTACCCCTTCTCTTCACTGAACCTTTAAAATCCTAACTACCATCTTCCTCTATTGGCCCTTAATCCCTTAGATTACCCTTAACACCTTTCACCTCTAAACCCTTTACTCACCCTTACCACCCTTTGCCTTTACCCATCCCTAAACCCTAATATTACCCAAACCTCCCTTTACCTCTACCCACCTCTAATACCCCCAAAAAAGTTACCTTCCTTTACCCCCAACTGCACAAAAAAACTTTAACTTTACCCTTACCTCTCTTTACCTCTTCCCACTTCTAACCTCTAAACATTAAATCCATCCTGACCAACATATATGTACACCCACTCCATAACCGTTACATTTTTTCTAAATAACACAAAATGTTAAATTAGTTAAATATATATATACATTTTCAAAACTAGTTCAGCTGCTATATTGAAAGTTCCGGGGTGAATTGTCAAGCAGGGACTGAGAAAAAAGGGAGGTCCCAAAACGCTTTTTTCTAATAAAATTTCCCATAGGGATTTAAGACACAACTAGGGCCAGAACCGCTGAATGGAATTACACCAAATTTGGCAGAAAGCTAGCTCTTGGTCCAGAAAGAACCCTTTCTGTGATTTGATGCAAATCCATTCAGTAGTTTTAAAGTTATTAGGGAAAAATATAAATATAGATCTCTAGGGATGTGACTCCCCTACGGATCCAAAAGTTCTCATGCTGAGATCTGATTGGCTGCCAACACTTCAACTAGGAAGTGTTGGCAGTCATTTTGGGACTTGTACTTAGTTGAGACCCCCCAAGAAAGTTTTAAAAATAGAAGGGACAATGTAGGAATACCCTGACAACATATGCCTGGAAGTAGGATCCCCAGGGACCCCACCAGGGTAAAAAAACATTACTTCCATGATAATAATGGAGGATCCACAAATCTCTGGGAAAAAAACAAGCACAGTCTCCAGCGTTTGTTACAACCTCGGCCCCTGGGCGGGCCAGACCCCAGGAGCCTATAGTAATATTTATAATGGAGAAGGGGGTGCACGCAGTCCCACTCCCCATTATTTTGCCCCCCCCCCCCCCTCGTGGACACCACCTCCCCGGGGCAAGCCAGTAATAAGTGTGAGAGTTTACGGCCCCTGGCACCTCAATGTCCTGGGGCAAGGCCTTTGTTCTAGAATGGAGGGGGCCGGGCCCTTTATGGCCCCCGAGACCTCCACCTCTTCAGGGCTAGACCAAATTAGAAAAAGGGGGCGGGCTTTGCGGTCCCCCTCTTAGGCCATTTTAAGCCCAGGCACTACCACCTCCTCGGAGCTAGGCCTAATTTTCAATAGGAAAGGGTGCTGAGTGGCAGTTCGCCTGGGCCATTTTTTGCCCCAGGAACTACCACCACCTCCTCAGGGCGAGCCCTAGAAATAGAAAGTAGGGGAGCTGTATGGCATCCATCCTGGAGCCATAAATGGCCCTGGTGAATGCCACCCCCCACCCCCAGTGCCTTCTCCCTATGTCCCGAGGTGCCGACCCTTGGGACATAGATGTTTGCTTTCACTTGGCCGAAGCTTTAACAGCTCCTGCCAAATGAGAGTAAAGATAAGTCCACTCTCAGCAGGCGGGGGGCATGAACACTGCTCTTTCTCGCTGGGAGCAGACTATCCTTCTGTTTTCCTGCTAGCTGTAAAGCAGGTAGGAAAACAGATGAAAGATTTGCTCCCACTTGCCAGAAGCAGCATTTTTTGCTGATCCCTGCGTGCAGAAGCAATGCCAGCTCCTGCTATACACTGGTACTACGTCGACATATTACATCAGTAATGACATCTTGTTTCACATCATTCATTACATAACTGCAACATTTGCAATAAAATTAGTGATGTGAAAACTGGCTGGTGTGTGAATTATACTTACCTTAGGGCATGAGTTATAGTTTATTGAGAGAAGTATAACTATAACTGACGAATTTGTATGGTGATGTGTGTGTAAAGCTACATATGGTGTGGTGGGCCATGTGACTCCCACCCGAGCACGGCCTAGGGGCATGCGAGTCATGGGTGCCTGCGGGAGAATTGGCTGCAAGGCCTGGCCGAAGGTCATGTGTGGAATGGGGCTGGGTGCATATAGGGGGTTGGCCCAGGCAGGCCCTGTGGCCAAGCCCCGCAAAGGCCATGCATCGCGTGGGGTTGGGTGCCTACATGTCTTGTTTAAAGTAAGATCATTAAATATTTCTCAATGTTAAAAAAATATATATATATATAAATTAACTGAAAAAAACAAAGGTTACAGGGACATTATATTTTCACTTGTATAAAACCATTAAGATTCTGCAGTTATAGTTACCTGAGCTAACTATAATGTATGCCCCCCAATGCACTGCTTATATCCTTACATAGTCCATCACTCATGACATGGTCAGTGACATCACTGATGACATATCAAAAGGCATCACTGATTACATCATCCATTAATTCTGAGTGTTTTCTAAAAGTTTATGAGTGGTAAACATATATACTGAGGTTCAACAAAAGTTAAATAAGTACACTTTGTGTACTACTAATAAGTGATACTATTTTGGAAAGGGGCGACCACTCGGTCCCCCCGAACGTATGGTAGGGGGCCCGGATCCCCCCGGGAAACCATTTTGGGCGGGGGGCGTGTCACGGCTGGTATGCCCGAAGCGGCGTAGCTGGGTCGCGCCTTTTCCCGCCCAAGAGGGGTTGTCCTAGACACCTACACCGCTGGCCACGCCCCGTAGGCGTACCGGAGGAGGGTACACGCCCTCCCGAAGAGGAATAAAGAGAGCTGGAATCCGAAGAAGCATCCTCTTGTTCCTGTGCTTGGAAGCTGCACCCACTCGTTGCACGTGAGCCCTCGACGGAACAAGGAGCAATTTTGAGAACTTGTAATTTTTGTGTTTCTCTTTCAGGACTTCGAGCCTAAGGGTCCAGGACCGTGTTGAGCAACAGGGATCGAATATCCGTTAAACAATGCCTGGCAAGAAGGCGGGAAAGAAGTCTGGGACTGATCAGATGCTTCGCATGCTGATAAAAGATATGGCGAGTATGAAGAAGCAGATGGCTGCAATGAACAATACGGGTAAACCGAAGAAGGTTATAGGCCCGGCATTGCCGGGAGTTGTCCCCGCGGGGAGGGGTAAAAGGGTCAGGAATAGGACGGCAGGGGAGGAGGTCCCGGTTCCCGAGTTACCCCCGGCAAGCCCGGTCATTCCAGTCGAGGCCCCGGTACCGATCCCAGACGCGGGTCAACCAATTCCGGTTGTTGTTACGCCCGCCAGCGAGGAGGACATGCCTCCCGAATTAGCCGCCCAGTTAGCCGCATGGCTTGGCAGAAAGACGGGGGGTGCTACGGCACCGGGAGACACGGCCGAAGAGGCCAAGTTACTAATGCAGCAGTTGCGGCAGTCGCGAGATGCCGCAAAGGCGAATCTCCCTCTTGTCCCCCCACAGGTGACCTCGGAAGGACCGGCAGCTGGTGTCGAAAAAACAGCGGGAACAGCAATGGAGCCGGGTAAGCAAGCATTGCCAATGGCAAGGGAGGGGTCTTTGCCCTCTAGACGGGAAAAGGTGGTCCAGCATATACCGTTGGCCACGAAAGAATTGATATGGGCTGATAAGTACGTGAATATGTTTTCCCTGCTAACTGACCATCGCGTGATGGAGTATGTTAAGACACAGAAGGATTTGTGGCACCCGAGTGCATGGCGAGCCAAAATGGCGGGATTCAGGGTTGACGAGACAATCTCAAATTGGGCCAAGGCCTTTGCGATGTTTTCTGCAATTATTGGGGAACGTAAGCCCGAGGTTTTGTCCGAATTGTCCTGCTATCAGGCACGAATAATGGATTTTTATGAAACGTATGAGGGCGATGAGTGGATGGGTTACGATATGAAGTTTCGTAAGGCCAAGGAGTACGATTCATCTCTGACGTGGGATTGTCTCGACTCGATATCTTGGCAGAAGCAGCTCCTGCCGGGCGCGACGAAGTCGTCCTCGCTTGGCAGGAATGGGTCGGGGCCTTCCCGCCATCAGCCTGCGGCGCCCTTTCGAGAGGGCCCCGCTGGTGACCACCAACCAAGGAATGGTGGGAATGGGGGTAAGAAAGGGGTCTGTTGGAATTTTAACAGGGGCAAGTGCACAAGGCCACAAGGGACATGTAAGTTCAGACATGAGTGTGCAGGTTGCGGAAATTCTTCACACCCCGAGAGTTCGTGCAGAGCCAAGAATGGTGATACAGGGGGTAGAGGAGGGGCCAAACAGGTCTGAGGGGGACCATTTTGTACCGCTACCTACCCCCGTAGATGTCATGGCAATGATCCCCTGGCTAAACGAATACCCTGATCATGTCTCCGCTGGGGTGTTGAGGAACGGCTTCTTATATGGTTTCCACATCCCGACGGGGGATTTTCGTGGGGAATCACTTTGTAGAAACCAACTGTCGGCTCAGCATAATCCAGCGGTGGTAGAGAGGAAGATTGCAAATGAGGTTGCCCTTGGCCGGGTTGCTGGCCCATATAGGCACCCGCCAGTAACTAATTTCATCTGTTCCCTGTTGGGAGTAGTTCCCAAGAAGGACCCGGGGGAATTTAGGCTGATCCATAACTTGTCAGCTCCGAGGGGTCTTTCGGTGAACGATGCGATTGACCCGGGAGTTTGTTCGGTGCGGTACGCATCCTTCGATGATTCCGTCGCCATGTTGAATCGCCTGGGGCCCGGAGCGCTGATGGCGAAGTCAGATATCGAGTCAGCGTTCCGGTTGCTCCCGGTACACCCAAGGGATCAGCGTCTGTTAGGTTTTGTGTTCCAAGGACGTTATTACATGGATAGATGTATGCCAATGGGTTGCTCCATCTCTTGTGCTTATTTTGAGAAATTCAGTTGTTTTCTGCAATGGGCGTTCACCAAAGCCACTGGCCATACCCAGGTTATGCATTACCTAGATGATTTTTTATTCTTGGGGGCAGCCGGCGACACACAATGTGCGCAGGCGTTACGGGAATTTTGCACCCTCATGAAGCGGTTCGGGGTGCCATTGGCACCAGGTAAGACGGTTGGACCATCTACTTCACTCGAGTTTCTTGGAATTGAGCTCGATTCTGTGGAGGGATGTTTCCGTTTGCCAGTGGGGAAAGTAGCGAAGTTCAGGGCTTCCCTGGAACTGTGCATTAGCAAAGAGAAAGTTACTCTCCATCAGTTACAACAAGCAGTGGGCCAGCTTAACTTTGCCCTAAGAGTGATACCAATGGCCCGCCCCTTTTACCGCTCTATTGCACAAGCCATGGTTGGTCTCAAGGAAGGACACCATCGCACGAGACTGTCTGCAGAGGTTCGCCAGGACATGCGCATATGGTTGGCATTTCTGGCGGATTTCAACGGTCGAGTGGTGTGGAACAAGCTGCCAGCGTCCTCGGACGAGCTGGGTTTGTGGATCGACTCGGCGGGGAGCGTGGGATTTGGCGCCATCTTTGGTAATCGATGGTCGGTGCAAACATGGCCGACGTGGTGGCACACCAGCGGTCTCACAGGTAACATTGGGTTTCTCGAGTTGTTCCCCATTTTTGTGGCTCTGAAGGCATGGCCGGATGAGTTCCGAGATCGCTCCGTGGTGTTTTGGTCCGATAATATGACTGTAGTTGAATGTATAAATAATCAGGCAGCACGCTGCAAGTGGATATTGAGATTACTGAAGGAAATTGTACTACTTTGCATGAGACTGAACGTACAATTCAGGGCGAAGCATGTGTCAGGTGTACTGAATCAGGCGGCTGATGCACTCTCTCGTTCACACATGCAGGCTTTCAGGGGTTATCTACCTTCCGCGGACCTAGCGGCGGCACCATTTCCCGAAGCACTCTGGCTACTCGGTGCCCCGGATTACAAGACCTCGTGGCAGCAAGCCTAGCCCCAGGACAAGGAAGGCATACGAAGGAGCGTTTCGTTCCTATTGTGCATTTTTGGGTCCGGCAGGAGGGGACAATTGGGGTCAGGAGGAGTATGTCCTGAAGTTTCTAGTAGCACTGCACAGTGTAGGCCGATCAGCGGCAACGGCCAATAGGCACCGGGCCGCCATTTCATTCATGGCGCAGGCGCATGGCATCAAGGACCCCACATCGTCCTTTTTGGTAAAGAAGGCCCTTCGTGGTTGGCAACGCCTTGAGGGTCGTAGAGTAGACGAAAGGCGCCCGATTGGGTTAGAAAGGTTGTCCCTGCTGATGTCGATACTCCCCACGACATGTTCCTCCCAGTTCGAGGCAGTGCTGTTCCGGGCCGCTTTCGCATTAGCGTTCCATGGGGCTATGCGGGTGAGCGAGCTGGTTGCAAGAAATAAGAATGATGTGGAGGGGGGTCTGTGTCGGGATCACATTCTGATCAAGGGTGATTCACTGGTGGTCACAATAGCCAGGTCCAAAACAGACCAGGGTGCTATGGGAGACAGTATTGTTGTCCAGCGCATGCGAGGGTCCCCCATGTGCCCGGTGAAGTGCGTTGAGGAATATTTGGCGCGAAGGGCGGATGCATGGGGGGAAGCCTGCTGAGACATATCGACGCCACCCCACTGACAAGGTTTCAGTTTCAGAGGGTGCTAACAATGGCAATCGCAGCGGCGGGCTTGGACCCGGGCGATTTCGGGACCCATTCCTTTAGGATAGGGGCTGCTACAGAGGCTACAGCCAGGGGTCAGAGTGTTGAGAAGGTGAAACAACTGGGACGATGGTCCTCGAACTGTTATAAGAGGTATGTGCGGTTGCACAGGTTGTGAAGTCAATGTTATGCACTCACGCTTCTTGTCTTCTGTTTGGTTTACAGTTTTGCAAGCATGCTATGCGGGGCGGACTGTGCAGTCGACCCGGCACCTGGGGACCAGCGGTCAGAGAGTGGTGTGGGTCGTGGGCCACTCATACGTGAGGCGGGCCGGGGACGTATTCAAAGCAGGTGACGTGATTCACGCAGCTGGGGAATACGGGTACAGGGTGACCTTCCACGGAAGGGGCGGGCTCTGTATTGACCAGTTTCAATGTTTTGTCGAGGAACTGTTAGGGCGGAAAAGGTCACCGCCGTCTGTAATCATAGTACACATGGTGGGCAATGACTTGGTGACACTCGGTCGGCGAGTACTACTCGAGCGAGTTCTATCCACTGTTAGCTGGCTGGCGAGAAGGATCCCGGGGTGCACGATAGCATGGTCCCACATGATTCCCAGGAAGCTGTGGCGAGGGGGCCTCTCTGTGTCAGCACTGAACCATTCAGTAAAAAAGGTCAATAACAAACTTGGTAGGTTGTTTCGCTCGGCGCAGTTGCACTGTATTCCGCATGGATGTATTCGGGGGGATCACATGTATCTCGAGGATGGGGTCCATTTGTCCCGGGAGGGGAATGTCTTACTCACAGGAGACTTCATAACATGGTTAAGGGGTTTATAAAAGCATGACCTTTAGTAGGAGTTTGTGGGGGGGCCGGATAGCCGGTCAACTATCCGGCCTGTGGCGGTAAGGTCATGATCGGTGAGCAGTAATTTCAAGGTCCCTAGAGGGGGGGCGCCACCCATTATGGATGGGAGCGCCCGGGGGGAGGCGGCCATTGGCCCCTCACACGGGGAGGCGGCACCCACTAAGTATGGGTCGCCTAAGGGAAGGCGGTCATAGGCCCCTTCCAGGGGAGGAGGCGGCTGGATGCCCCTCCTATGAATTTCCCGGGGCCCGGATATCCGCGACGGCGGATGTGATAGACAGTGTGGGGTGGGAGGGGGGTCCACGCTACCTTCTTACAGACACCTCACACGAGTCCTCGGACGACCGTTAAGATGGCGTCGAGTTAATAGGGGGCCCCCGCAAAGACAAGGGAAATTGGAGTTGGCACAGAGGTACAGTCCTCTGCGCGCGCGCCCTCACATCGTGAGGGGGAGAGTTCTGGTAGTAGGGATCTGACACCGGTTGCGACCTTGCCGTTGGCCCGTAATGCTAGGATGTACAATTTTAATTTAGAAAGTATGCATTTGCAGGATGTTAGACTCGGCTAGGAAAACCTTTGTACTAGAGATTTGTTAAGGTTAGCCAATGAACGTGTCTTCATCGAAATGTAATAAATGAAAATTGTACATGATATGAAACTGTTATTTTTAATGTTTTAATTTTGTTTCATATGTTAATAAATACGGCCGGGAGGGTAACTCCCTCCCGCCTTCCAAAAGTTCAGAACTGCGTCCGTCTTCCCATCCTTGGGGATTGTGTTGGGAGGGGGTGACAGGCATCCCGGCCATATGGAAAGGGGCGACCACTCGGTCCCCCCGAACGTATGGTAGGGGGCCCGGATCCCCCCCGGGAAACCATTTTGGGCGGGGGGCGTGTCACGGCTGGTATGCCCAAAGCGGCGTAGCCGGGGCGCGCCTTTTCCCGCCCAAGAGGGGTTGTCCTAGACACCTACACCGTTGGCCACGCCCCATAGGCGTACCGGAGGAGGGTACACGCCCTCCCAAAGAGGAATAAAGAGAGCTGGAATCCGAAGAAGCATCCTCTTGTTCCTGTGCTTGGAAGCTGCACCCACTCGTTGCACGTGAGCCCTCGACGGAACAAGGAGCAATTTTGACCCACCCACCAGCCCCTTATGGCAACGTTAGTACTGCAATAAAGTGATTTGCTTTGATAACATCTTTTTTCTCTTGGTTTAGTGGTTAATAAAATGTCAAGGTTGGTACAGCAATAAAGTGATTTGCTTGATAACATCTTCTTCCTTGGTTCAGCGGATTATAACGGTCTAGTTTAATGATGTGATGAATGGATAGTAATATAGATAAATATTGCAATGTACAGTTGATTTTCTTCCTTAGTAGGTAAACAAACGTCGTATTTAATTTTTGGTCGGGCGGTAAGGTCATGATCGGTGAGCAGTAATTTCAAGGTCCCTAGAGGGGGGGCGCCACCCATTATGGATGGGAGCGCCCGGGGGGAGGCGGCCATTGGTCCCTCACACGGGGAGGCGGCACCCACTAAGTATGGGTCGCCTAAGGGAAGGCGGTCATAGGCCCCTTCCAGGGGAGGAGGCGGCTGGATGCCCCTCCTATGAATTTCCCGGGGCCCGGATATCCGCGACGGCGGATGTGATAGACAGTGTGGGGTGGGAGGGGGGTCCACGCTACCTTCTTACAGACACCTCACACGAGTCCTCGGACGACCGTTAAGATGGCGTTGAGTTAATAGGGGGCCCCCGCAAAGACAAGGGAAATTGGAGTTGGCACAGAGGTACAGTCCTCTGCGCGCCCGCCCTCACATCGTGAGGGGGAGAGTTCTGGTAGTAGGGATCTGACACCGGTTGCGACCTTGCCGTTGGCCCGTAATGCTAGGATGTACAATTTTAATTTAGAAAGTATGCATTTGCAGGATGTTAGACTCGGCTAGGAAAACCTTTGTACTAGAGATTTGTTAAGGTTAGCCAATGAACGTGTCTTCATCGAAATGTAATAAATGAAAATTGTACATGATATGAAACTGTTATTTTTAATGTTTTAATTTTGTTTCATATTTTAATAAATACGGCCGGGAGGGTAACTCCCTCCCGCCTTCCAAAAGTTCAGAACTGCGTCCGTCTTCACATCCTTGGGGATTGTGTTGGGAGGGGGTGACAGGCATCCCGGCCATAGTAATATATATTATGTGAGTGGCTGTGTGACTGTGTGTATCCTTGTGTGAGTGGCTATATGAGTGTGTGAGTAGCTTTATGGGTGTTTGAGTGGGTGTGTGAGGGGAATAGGTGGGTGTGAGAGTAGCTGTATGGGTGAGTGAGTGGCTGTGTGAGTAGCTATTGGTGAGTCAGTAGGTGAGAGTCTATATTGGTGAGTAAATGGCTGTCTGAGTGACTGTATGGGTAATTGAGTGGGTGTGAAAGTGTCTGTATGCGTGAGTTAGTGGCTGTTTGAGTGGCTGTTTGGTTAACTGAGTTGGTGTGTGAGTGGCTGTATTGGAGAGTGAGTGTCTGCATAAGTGGCTGTATGTGTGAATGAGTGGATATATGAGTGCTTGTATGGATGTGTGAATGGGTATGTAAGTGGTTGTGTGGGAGTGTGATAGGGTTTCTGAGTGATGGTATGGGTGCATGAGTGGCTCTGTTGAGAGGCTGTATGGGTGAGTGAGTGAGTGAGTGGGTGTGTGAGTTGATGTATGAGTGAATAAGTGGGAGTGTTAGTAGCTGTATTGGTGAGTTAGTGGCTGTGTGAGTGACTGTATAGGTGAGTAAGCAGCTTTGTGAGTAGGTGTATGGGTAAGTGAGTGGCTAGGCGAGTGAGTGGGTTTGTGAGTGGTTTTATGGGTGCTGAGTGGGTATATGAGTGGTTGTGTGGGTGGTTCTGTGGATGATGTTATCAGTGATGCCATTTGAGATGTCATCAGTGATATCACTGGCCATGTCATAAAGGATACAATATGTGAGGTCACAAACAATGCATTGCAGGGACATAAGTTATGGTTAGCTCAGGTATTTTATTTATTTATTTTGTGTCATTTATAGAGCGCGCAGCTACCCCAACGGGGTGTCCCGGCGATAGACGGTAACTATAACTGCATAATTTCAATGGTTTACTATAAGTGAAATCTGAGTAAAACTATAAACATTTTGTAATGTTTGTTGTTCTCAGGGAATTTCTAAGGTTTTTTAAATTCTATTTCCTAACTATAACGTCCCTGTAACTTTTGTTTTTTTCAATTACTTTCTCCCTTTTGAAAAATTTGATTTCCTAACTATAACGTCCTATAACCTTTGTTTTTCTCAGTGAATTTCTACGGTTTATTAATGTTATTTCCTAACTATAATTTCCCTGTAACCTTCATTTTTTCCAGTGACTGTCTATGGTTTTTAATGTTATTTCCTAACTGTAACCTATAACCATTGAGGGTGGGTGTGTGAGTGTCTATATATTTCAATGAGTAGGTGTGTGAGTGGCTGTAGGGGTCTGTGTGTGGGTGTGAGAGTGGCTTTGTGGGTATGTAAATGGGTGCAAGAGTGTCTGAGTTAGTCTGTCAGTGGGTGTGACAGTGTCTGAATGGATCTGTGAGTGGGCATATGAGTATCTGAGTAAATCTAAGAGTGGGTGTTGGAGGATCTAAGAGGGTCTGTGAATGGGTGCATGAGTGTTTGAGTGGGTATTGTATGGGTGTGCGACTGTCTGAGTGTCTATGAGTGCGGATGTGAATGTCTGAGTGGGTATGTGAGTAGCTGTGTGAGTCTCAGAGTGGGTGTGTGAGTGTCTGAGTGATTGTTTATTTGTTTACACTTTTTAAACAGATTTTGCAAAACTGCCATGACAGTACACGGGGCCTAAATGAGCATCGTGGCAGATTCGCAAACACTCACACATGGAAAAATATTTTCTAAGGCATTTTCTTGCCCATCAGAAGTCCCTCACTGACCCTACATGGAACCCATGGGGTCAGGGCACCCGTAGGTGCATTCTAGTACATTCTAGTACGTTTCATATGAAATTTCACAGCAGTTGATTGTCTCCTGTATCTAAAATGGCAGCTGCACCTTTCTACACAGTATGTAGCCAGCCATTCACCGCATTACTGTTGACGTGTGGATTTGCGAAGCACCGTGAGGTATTCGCGGAGGCTCCATGTACCTCGAAATACAAATTTGTTTCTTCTTTAATATTTCAAAAACTACTGAATGGATTTACACCAATTCACAAAAGGGCTCTTTCTGAACCAAGGGCTACCTCTCTGTCAAATCTGGTGTAATTCCATCTAACAGTTCAGGCTGTAGTCGTGTCTAAAATCTCTACAGAAATTAACATAGAAAACACACTTTTTGGGGGGTATTTAAGAAGCAAACACCTGTGTTCTTCCCTTTTTTAGAAGATACCACTGAAAAACCCATCTCCTGAAATTAAGGATTAAAACATTCTAATCGGAAAGAGGGGATTAGTTGGTAAGATTACGAGACAACATAATGTCAGATAAGTTGAGATCTGGCATAGCAGTTTAGTTTTCAAGTGAATTTATCTAACCAATGTTTCTATAGGAGCCCATCACTACTGAGGATAACCAGACAGAAGAAATAGTAGCAATATCTACAGAAGGGGGTGGCTAGCATGACCAGAATTTCTCTCCCTCTTCTCTCTCTCTCTGTAAATCCCATTCCCCTTACCTCCGAAGGCTCATCCATTCTGAAGTCCAGGAGTGCATTCAGGTTGTAGAAGTCTCTGGGAACGTTATCCTTACTCCTAATTCCCTCATGCTTTACTCAATGACTTTTACCCACAAATTTGGACTCACTCATACAGTGGCTGAGTATCATCAATAAACATCATTTCGGTCAAATGACCATAAAAGTGCAACGTTGAAAAAACATGATAATAAATATGATGAAATACACAATAAAATTACACATATTACGAAACACAGGAACAATTGTCACAGGTTAAAATAAAAGTGACATCCCACATTATTAAATCTTCGTCCCAATTATACATGTAGAAACAATTAGCAGCAGAAACTTCTAAAAAGACCTAAAGTTGGGCTGAAAAGAACCCGTTATGTTGTCCAGGTAGTCCAAACCAACAGAAGGATATGGGAGCCCTGATGTAATCAATAGATTAGTTGATTTCGACATCATTTTAGTTGATTGAGCCTTAAAAATGCACAGAGCAGTTTAATTATATTGTTGGCAAGTGGATAATACTCTTTCCTTTAAGGCCCAAGTAGCAGGTCTGACGGGGAAGTGCTTTGCCATCTTAAGGATGGCGAGAAAGTTTTTGCCGTTCCTATCCTTGGAGCACAGAAAGATCACGGTGCAGGCGCTGATAGGTTCGCGCTTAGACTACTCTAACATCCTCTACTTGGGTCTCCCCGAGTATCTCCTGACTCGCCTGCAGGTCATCCAGAACTCGGCAGCCAGAGCCATATTCGGTCTAACCAGAAGAACTAGGGCCAGTGACCTTCTTAAAGCTCTGCACTGGCTGCCGATCCGCAAACGCATCACCTTCAAGACCTTAACAATAGCGTTCAAGGCTCTGCATAACTTCGGTGCAGTGTATCTACAAAAAAGGGTCAATTTCTATCTTCCATCTAGACCCTTGAGGTCCGCTGTCCAGGCCAGGGCAATCGTGCCGGCAGTGCGACGTGCACGATGTGGAGGTCGTTCCTTTAGCTACCTTGCCCCTCGTCTTTGGAACACATTACCTCTGACCTTACGCGCCAGTTCCAACCTGCTCACTTTTAGAAAGGAGCTTAAGACTCTTCTCTTTGCCCAATAATTCTGTTTCCTTTGAGCACCTTGCGCCGCTGGTGGTACTTCTGTTAGTTGCTGGTATTTGTTTTTGATCTGCAGCGCCGGGACGCTCTTCGGAGCAGCTGAGCTCTTTACAAAACCCCCAGTAACATAACATAACATAACATAAAATGTTTTTTTTTAAATGTAACACCAGTCCCCTTTCCAATTAAGAGGTACAGTAGATCCAAGTGGCTGAGTAAGTTCCATTCACTCTGATTTCTTATCCACTTGTTCAATGTTTTCTCGCTCATTTATGTTTTAATGATTCATTCAAATACCATCCACTGAGCGTTTGTGTGTTATTATATGCTGTAGTGTTCCTACTCTCTGCAAGTAGGCGCTTGCATGCAATCCAGCTTGAAAGGATGAGAAAGTGAACAGCAGTCTTCAAGAGTTTACTGAGTGGCAATCAAGTTGGCAATAATAAAGTTCTACAGCAAAAGTTAGAAACTCCTATTTCCACGGTTGGAGGACTAGAGAAGACAAGATGGTTGACTGGGGTAAAAATAGTCCTGAAGGAAAGTGGTAAATTTACCATTAATGGATTTATGGGTTTATTAGATATGCTCGCTTTGATGGCGAACAAATGAAAATGACGCGGTAGCTGTTTTGCATAACTGAATTTGAAAGGGGCCATGATTAATGTAGGTTCTGAGTCACCTGCTGGTTTTGTAACAGAAAGTTGGACAGTAAAGGGCGTTGCCATAGTCAAGAAGAGGACCAATAGTTGCTGAAAAGGCTAGATGTTTGATCTCATTAATGAGAAAATGAATGATGTTGTAAAGGAGACGTGACTAAAAAATTAAAATCAAGCATAATCAAACCAGATAATACACTTAAGTCAATGGCCACTCCTGCAGGTTGCAACCAGGCATCACTGCTTTCTAGCTCACAACATGAGTGTCTGTCGAAGCCCTCATAACAAAGAGGAGGAATATATCGAGCAAGCTACACCATCCTATATTCCCCCAAAAATAATAAACTGATCCCTTACTTCAAGAATGTAGGGGCTGACAAGGAGAACGTAACATTAACTTCAATTTAAGTATTATTTTTCAGAAAATGCAATTATATGCCTAATCCTGAACAATAAAATGTGGGTTGCGTGAATGCAGTGTGAGCTACATTTAAGCAATGGGACACAATTTATAAGGAGGTGAAGGTCCACAAGGCAAGGAAACCCATATTAGATGCAGAACTTCTTACTAATCAAAGCTCTGCAGTAGTAAAGGTGAGAAGGGATCTCTCAAAGGAATGCCTATCAAATAAACGCCTGCCACCTCAGAACATCAGCGTCTTTATGGCAGATCTCTCGTTTCAAGGGCATCTAAAAGAATTTTCACTTTCCATTGTATACACGTTCCAAATAAATTGTTACTGTCTTTTCTTTCAACCATTTATTCCACATATTTGCCGTTTACATTTACACAACTCAATTTCTTAATCAAACCCTATTTTATGCCTTCTTTTACCTACTATTTTCTGTCCCATTTTAATAGTTCTCTACCACTGTTAAAATTATGTATCCCTCTTCGTTACACCAGTTTTACTGCCCCCTTGTTTATCTTTCTCCAAATAAGTCTGGCCCTGATCTTTCAGCTGGAGCTGGACCACAGTGAGCAGATACTGGCCTTATTGCCTCTAGGTCAAGTTATGCAACTCACTCTGGTCTCATGCGGAAAAGCCCACTCTGCACAGTTGCACCATGAGACAGGTGCTGTACTATTCTGCAACACTAAGTAGCAGTCTGTCTACATGGCCCAGGGCCTGTCTCTCTCAGGCCTCGGTAACACACATGCTCAGTATCACAGATTATGTCATTATTCAGTGTTTATCTCAACATGAACTCAACACCGGCAACAGATAGTCGTAAGGTGGCCATTTTGCATTTGGGTCTGATACCAAGGCAATCAGAGCCCAAGATATTTGTTTGTGTCACTGCTGTGCTTCTAGTAGAACATAAAAAGTATGTCTTTTTAAACCACTTTAAAGACAATGTAATCCCATCAGTCCCAAAGAGACTGTAGTTAAAAAAGACGGAGGGAAGGGGCACCACAAAGCACTAAGGGGCCCATTACGATGGTATGAGGACAATGTCCACCCGCAACCGTAACGGTAAACAGGACTGACACCAGAGGTGCAGCGGTCCAGCTGTGCCTATTAGGATGCGACCACCACCATGGCAGTCGCATCCTGTATATTTTACATTAAGGCTGGCGGTGCTTTATTCAGCACCCGCCACAATGTTAAAAAGGCATGTTGTGCATTTGCATGCACAACGCAACAGGAACCGCGCGGTGCCTGCCACATTGTGCATGAAAATGTGGGGGGTACCATGGATACCCTCCAAGTGCAGCCACCCCCCAACCCCCTGGGGGCCCGCAACAGGCTCCCACAGTAAAGACTGCATGACTTTCCATGGCAGGAGGGGTATGCATTTCAGAGTGATATGCAGTGATTTCTAAAGTTTAGAAGCCACTGCATACCACTCAGCAGTAGTGCCCTTATATAATTTGCAGTATTCACTGCAGATAATATAAGGGCACTGAGTTGTATTTGGCTGCGCTATTTATTTAGCACAAAATGGATCCATTTATGGACATGAGGGCACATTTTGCACTAAGAAAATAGTGCTAAATTCCCCCTCCACATCGTTGTGAGATTCTGTGGAATCTCCTGGAAATTTTGGGAAATTTCGCAGAATCAAATTGCGCCAATTTCACCCGCCCCTAGGCATCATAGGTAGTTAGGCCTGCCATCATGTATATATTTGGAAATTCATGCATAGTATTGAGTAGCGTGTATTCCATAAAGTACTTTTCCTTTTTATAAGTAAGAGCACTGACTGCATAATGACTTACTGGGTGTTGTTTGATCCATGTTTTTTAATTTGGGTATTATTTCAGTAGGCCTTGCACTACTCTGTTTGGCTATATTGAGATAGTCAAGTGCTACAAAGGAACACTTGGTTCCCAGTAGACTGAAAGCTGCACATGCATTATTTGTAAAGAACTAACATCGTTCCAACCAATAACCCGCTTTCTTTCATATACCTAATTAGTATTTTACAAGATTTCAGCAATTTTGGAGGGAAAATATCAATTACAATGATTGTTAAATCATCGAATTAAATTGGCTTGTAAGTATCTACATAACTTACCTGTCCATTTTTTCTGAAGGAATTGTTGAATCTATGTGTTGTTATAATCCTGATTGTGAGGTAGAAGGTGTTGTATAGAATGGAAAAGTAATAAGGGAATGCCTTTGTGGAATGGATGTATTAAATGATGCCTACGTTGCTGGACCCAGAGAAAGCTCCCTGAAACAATTATTTTTCTAGTTTGATCTTTTACTACATTGTCTCTTTTCATGTCATGGTGGCTCTGCATTATTTTTGGAAACTGATAAGAAGCAAAAATGTAAAAGATTTTTCTTTTTCTATATTTCTTGCATGAATGTGTTACAAACTGTACTATTAATTTTCAATTTAACAGTGTTTGATAAACAATACTGCTGCTGTGTGGTTTTGTTTTGGACTTCCCTTTCATTCTAAATAATTTATAATTACTGTAAAACATCTATCCCAGTAAAATATTTTGTAGTGATGGTAAAGACCTTTCAGATGTTCAATTTTGGTTGACAAGTTATTTGTGCAAAATAATAATTTTAATGATGCATACGATCGTTACTGATGACTTCATGGATATCTCATTTAGAAGTGTGATAAAGAGTGTTGTAGTTATGGCACATTTTAATATAATTTAATTTAATTAAAACGGATGCAATATCTGATGTGTTGTTCATCTTGCTCCTGCTCATTCCCTCTCCTAATCAGTGGCCCGCTGCAGGTGTCCTCTTGCCACAGTGTCTGTGGAAAACAGAGGGCAGTGCCATTAATAGGTTTAAGTAATAGAAAGCATGTGTCCTGAATAAAACTTTCCATTGTGTTCTCTGTGTATCACTGTGAAGGATTCTCACTGGAAGTTCTGATGTAGGAGGCAAGTCGAGGAATGTGATCTCTATGAACTATTGTTCAAAATGTTGCATATTGGGTTTTACATGGAGTGCATTTGCTGAGAAAGTAAGAGGAAGATGTTTCTTACCTTTAGAAATGAGTTAGTGGTCAGGATCTTTTGAAACTACTAATTTGTTTTTGATTTGCCAGAGGGACTTAAATATGATCATACCATGCTGAATTTGCTGTTTTGTTAATTGATATGTATCAGATGTGTATAAAAACCCCTCGTTTTGAGAGATCGGGGGCAACTTTGCCTTTTCCTCTAGAGACTTTGAGTGCTGATTAAGATGTTCATGGGAACACGACGGAGAAGGGTTTTCGGTGGTCTTCCCCCCATCACCCTGACAATCCACCCTCCTAATTTAGATGTTGGCTGGCAATGGGAGAAAAGACCACTGCGGTCCTGCAGACTCTGCGTGGACTTCACTCCCCACCCCAACAGTGGGATGGGTTGCAACAGGTAGCGGCAGAACTCTAGCCAGGTCCCACCCTCCTGATTTGGATGGGGCCTGTTTCAAATGGAATTCCGCCAGGAATCCCTCCTACTTCGGATGGCAGAATGGTAATAAAAGGGTGTAAACTCACATTTTCTCGGGGTACAGGCTGCAATTTTATCCTCTTCTCGTTCGCCCAGGTCCCCCCTTACCTGCTGGACCTTCACCACAAAGGCCCAGCACCCCGTTTTGATGGACCCGAAGGTAGGTGTTTGTGGAGTGTGCATGTCTACATTGCATGGTGTGTGTATATTGGTAGGGTGAAATGAAGAATGTACACAACATGCTCACCACACATATGGCCTGATGATCTGGAAACACCACCTAAAGTGTCAAAGGAAGTAAAAAACCTCAGAATGACCATGGACTCTAAGCTATCACTGAATGCCCAAGTGGAGAGACTAGCAATATGAAGCTTTGACACTATAGAAACTCTGCGACACATCTTCCCCTACCTGGGATTCCACACAAGGTCCAGGCTGCCATCTCTCTTGTTCTGTCCCAGCTCAATTACGCCAATAGCCTCTACCATGGATAACATTTAACAAATATAAAAGTCTATAAGAAATTCAGAACTCATTTGCAAGACAACTCTTACACATAAAACCGTATGCCCACATCTCCCCTGCCTTAAGAGCCCTACATTGGTTACTGGTTGCCAGAAGAGCCACATTCAAACTGCTTTGTATCACTGACAAAGCGATACATGGAACAGGACCACTCTTCATCAGGAATAAAATCAAAAAATACATTTAACAAAGGAACCTCTGCTCTAGAGTGGCACCTCGCCTCAAAATCCCACCATACAAGAAAAAAGACCATGGGTGGCACATCCTACTTGTTCAAGCAGCCAAACTATGGAACTCTTTACTCCCAAACCTAAGATCCATTGATAACCACCTTATCTTCAGAAGACTACTCAAGAATTGGCTCTTCCCCACATAACCACCATACTCAAACATAAATATACAGCAATCCCTATGTTTATAACCATTTATTTGGACTATAGATCTGTACCTACATATGTGTATTGCTTTGTATAAACATGAATCATAATTATATTTTTAAAGATGTAGATATTCGTTAGTTCTGCTTAACAAATGTACATATTACTTACAGCTACATTATGCAATGTTTAACATGTATATAAGGGATTGCATACATAAGTACATCTTTTATCATAACTATTTATCTACAATTGCTTCACTATTGAATTACAAAACAAAATGTAAGTACAGCAACACTTGAAAGTCTGACTTTATTAACTTTAATCTACAAATATTACCTTTCTATTACATATATACTTTCCATTTGCTTATGCATCTTTATATTTATTACTTTACTTCTAATTCAGCATATCCAATGAACTATCCTATATCTCAACCTATATCTCTCAGAATATATACTCTACCTCCACTCTGTCTCATCTCAATCCTCGTTCTACTACTCTTTCCAATACACAACCCTATTTCTCACCCTGTACCTCTCTATATATATCCTCTACCTCCACTTTTGCATTCATCCCAAAGCCCATACCTCTACTATGATCCCCAGAATGACCCTCCTCTCCCCCTCCTTGCATCATCTCATACCTCTTCTACTATTCAGACCTCCCTCACAGGGTTTTCTAAACCCTTCCCTCTGACTTTCCCTCTCCACATCCCCTTTACTCATACAAACTCCCTCCTCTTGCTTTGAACTCCCACTCCCAAAACAATACTTTCTAGACCCTTCCTTTTTCTAACCCTCCACTATTCCTTTTACAATCCAAATAACAGATTAACATGTCAACTGCTCAAATCAAATTAATTTCATATTTCCCTAGCCTAATTTTCCACTAATCCTTTTTGGGTTCCGGAGTAGCCTGCTTCTTGCCAAAAAGTAATTTAACACCTCATATGGGGAACATGCGCTATACAAATCCAAACCCTTCCCTCTTCCATCCCTTCACTATCCTTTTCAATCTAAATAACAGGTTATCATGTCCACCACTGAAATTAATTTATTATTTCCCTAGACAAATTCCCCATTAAATCTTTTCTGGTTCCGGAGCAGCATGCTACTAGCCAAAATGCGCTTCAACACCTCATCAGGGGTAGCAAGTGCTATATAAATGTAAACCTTTTACTTTTCTATCCCTGCACTAGCCCTCTCAATCCAAATACCAGACTAACATATCCACTGCTCAAATAGATTTCATATTTCACTATAATAATTCACCACTAATCCTTTTTGGGTTCCAGAGTGCCGTGCTACTCGCCGAAATAGCACTTTGACGCCTCGTCAGTGGTAGTAAGCGCTATATAAATGCAATTAATATGTACACATACACAACATATATGTGTTTTACATAAAAAATGAATCCCTCTTACCTGTCTCCCATCCACCTCGGTCACTCCCCGTCAGTACTCTGCCAACAGCGACAGTGGGCAGTTTACCAGCACAGAGGACCGCTGCTGCGGTGGTCTTCCTTGTGTCACAAATGCATGTAAATACCACAGGCGGAAGATCATCGGCTCGACAAAGTACTTGGACTCACCACCAACATTTAAATCAGTCCCTCTGTCTGATTATTTTGAAATTTCCTCCTCATTAAGATGAGGTCAGTACTCTTCATTTTTTTATTATTTACTTTTTTGGTCAAAACTTGTATTGAGCTGGGAATGGACTAAAAGTAAGGTAAAGTAGAGCACAGTTTTGCGTTACTTAGCGTCAAGGGGGTGTTACATGGGCGTTCCCTTGAATTCACCCATCCTTTTTGATGCAAAGCCCTACCTACCAAAAATGTGAGACAGGTGTTTGCATCAAAAAACGAATGCCTTTTGAAACCAGGCATTAAAAGGAGAAATGTTTTATTATCTCCTTTCTGTTTCAACTTTGCATCTGTGCTGCACTTGTACGGCACACATACAAAGTAGGAAAAGTTTTATAGGTTGTCTAGGCATAGTAATTTGCACTGGAAGGGATCTCCTCCAGTTGAAAACCTATGCTAGACTCTTGCACACACTGAGGCACAAAAGTGTGTGTGTGTGCAGCAAAAGTCTGCACCGGTGCTAGGGAGAGGGAAGAAGAGTGCTACATCTATGTCAATATGTCACTCTCCTGCTCCCTCTCTGTCACGCAGGGTTGGGCCTTTGAAGTTACTATTCACCTTTGCCTCAGTAGTTTTTGTGGATGGTGCATAATAAAAGTTGGCCCAGACTTCTACTGAGAGCTAATGTAGCACTTTAAATGCTGACTTTATGTGGACATTCCTCTTATGGGTTACATAGAGCGTGGCTGCCTACTTTTGGTGCCTTTGCAATTTGACAATCAGCTTTTTTGGGAGCCCAGTGTATTCTGTTGTGCAGTAGTCTACTGTTCACATTACCTGGGCAGTCGTCAACTCCACCAATTAGAACAGCCTGAATAGTTGGAGGATTCTATGAGGCATGGAAATTCATGGGGCGATGTCCTTGACCGCTGCATTGGTTTTGGCCAAAAATGAAAGCTGTGCATCAAAATCAACTCCTGTGTTCCTTACTATCAATGCAGGGGAGAGGGTGCACCTAAGATGAGAGGCAAAGCAAAAGGTGAGGCCTTGAATTTTGTTCAGCCAGACACCAATATATCACTCGCAGGTTTGTTTCATCTGAAGTGAGTGGTGAGCTGTGATTATATAGCTACATATGTGTCACAAATCCCCCCTCCTCACACACGTGAGCGTGAATGTGATACTATAATGTTTAACAGTGACATCATGCATCATTGATTGCTTCAAACAGAAAAGTAGCTGTTGGCATTGATTATTAGTGATATTTCATCACTAATTATGTTGAAACATTTAATCCCATCATACATTTACATCTAGATGTATGCAGAGTACAATTTCATGTTAGTGGCTCTTTTACCCTTGAGTTGTTGGAGATGTAAGAACAGGCAGCAGTACAGATATCACAAACATGGACCTGTTTCACAAAGCAGGGCTGACAGAAAGTCAGACACATTTTCTATTAGGTCTTCCCCTAAGTTTGAAGTCTGGGAGATTCTGAAAGAATTCCAGGAGTGCTCCTGGAAGTCTGTGACTTTAATGGAGTCCAAGGAACACTCTATAGGGGTAAAATGTACATGTGATGAATGTCCCCTTTGAGAACATCTGCGTGAGTAATAAACTACGTGGACATGTACATTGCTATTAAGCTTTCAACATTTGTTTCGGTGAATTGTGGGGTTGTTCCTTCCTTTTTCCACTTGACAAAAGCACTTATTCTTGCATTAATGCGCAGTCTCGTGCAGTCTTCAAATTGGTTATTAATGCATCTAACTTTTGAATGTTCACTTAATTTTGAAGTGGAACATCCCTGTTTCTCCTTGTTTTGCCCTGCAGTCATATACATACAATATTGTAACATTATGTCAGAGTGGCGTGCTTTCCACCATCAGAGGCACACTTTGCATTTGAAATAATTCCATTACTCCTCATTTTGTGAATTTGGATATTGAATTTTGAAGTGCAAAAACATTTGAGAATCAAGTACCCAGTTATTGGTTCTAAAGGTAAGTTTGGGGAAATGCTCATAATTATAAAGTAAGTTTCTTAGGATTTACTCCTCTTTGAATTCCCCTGGGTGGTAATAGCTGGACAAAGTGCTACATGTCAAATGCATAATCTTTTAAGGAACACTGAATTCCTGGGCAGGCAGATAACTAACGTGAGTCATAGTAGCTCCACCAGCATTTGCACTGCATTCATCTTTGCTCCAACTGTGCAATTGTTCTACAATAGGCAGAGCAAAGAAGATTTAATAAATAATCTGCTAGGATTTAGCTCCTGGAGCCCTGCATTAGTTTACCTTTTCACCTGGCAGGGGCTTTACAGAAATTGATAATTGAAACATAAGTCACATTCTTTAACAAAACCACCACTTGACTAGAATTCAGACATCAAAGTATTCCCTCAGGTGGGAGCACTACACCCGGTTTTTGCATTTTCTTTTTAAAGTTAAAGAGGAGTGACAATTGAATTTCAGTTAGATTGCATAGACTTTGTTCACGTGCAAACACTCAACAATTGCGATTTCCATCGTTTTGCTGCTTGCTTAATAGAAAATTAAGCAAACGACACATGTTACGAAAATACATTTGCACCAGGTCAAAAACTTAGAAAACAGACTGTGACACAATTGTCAACAACATCACACACCTTTATTTTGTGATTTATTTAGCATGCCTAATACAGTCTTTAACAAACAAAATACATGGTCCACTAACAGCTTTTTTGAAAAGATAAAGTAAAGTATATTGTTATATTTGAAATAAGAATCATGGCAAACTGATTTTGGCTCAAAAGATGTTTCTTTTTTCACTTTTTAAATTTGACAAAAATTGTATTTATACCTTTGTTCCTTATGTACACATAGTAAAAATAGAGAATATTTAATTGCTCTATTTTCTGCTCTCGGGCAAGGATCTATTCGGCTGTTTTTCTAATTTGTTTAATGTGTTTGATTGTAAAAGCAAATCTAAAATATTTGAATAAGGATTGGGGGAGTTTTACATTCACAAACACAAAAATTCTGCCAGCAAAATGGATATCTCACTTTCATCAATGCAGGGCAAGGGGCTGGAACGTATAGTATTTTTAGGAGGTGAACCCTTGTGCATAACTTGCAAGTAAAGAACCGTGTCCAGAATTGTAGTACGGTGCTGCCCATTGCCGCTGCTGGGTCTGCACACCCAGGCACAACTGCTGCCCACAACAAACATATGCACTGCCTTTGGTGATAGGACCTCCATGCCTGCAATTTGTTTGGTGTGGAGTGAAGAAGGACAAGGGCTAGGACTTGGAAAGAGGTATTTTGTGCTTTCCTTTTTAGCTGTGAGCTTCTAATCATGGAGAACTAGTTCAAATAAAAGACTAAACATCCCTGTTCAAAGAGGACTGGATTTTCAGCTCAAATCAATTTGCATTGTGGAAAGTGTTGTTGTTTCCCTTCACTTCTGCATGTCAAATGCTTCTATCCAGATAACCTGTCTGGGCTGCTTTACGGACTTCACATCTTTCAAGGGAGCAGCAACGGTACCACACCCCTTGACAAATCTTCTGTAGTATCCAGTGAAGCCCAGGAAGGCTCTCACCAATGTTTGTGTCTTAAGGTATTCACAAGCCAGAATGGTTTGACTCTTGGCCTGGTGGAGCTGTAGCATGCCCCCTCCAACTTGGTGACCCAAGTAGACCACAGAACCCTTCCCTATCTAGCACTTAGTGGCCTTGATAGTCAGGCCTTCCCTTTGGAGAGCCACAAACACTTGTCTGAGCACTGAAGAAGGTGTCAGGGGTGTTCTTTAACCCAAAGGTCCTCACCTGAAACTGGAAGTGGCCTTCTGGGGTAGTGAATGCAAACCTAT
This sequence comes from Lissotriton vulgaris, assembly GCF_964263255.1. Taxonomy (NCBI): domain Eukaryota; kingdom Metazoa; phylum Chordata; class Amphibia; order Caudata; family Salamandridae; genus Lissotriton; species Lissotriton vulgaris. The sequence goes on from NC_141696.1 coordinate 1,276,954,438, forward strand.
CTTTGGCGTCCTCAGTCAAGGCAATCTGCCAATACCCAGACGTCAGATCAAACATGCTGAGGAACTTGGCAGTAAGCATGGGCGAATTTTGCGAATCTCGCGTTCGCGAATTTTGCGGATTTGCGAACTCGCAATCCGCAAAATCCGCGAATTTTTGCGAATATGCGGATTTTTTTTTTTGTGTGTTCGCAAGGATTTCTGCCAGTTCGCGAGGGTTTCGTACCAGTTCGCAATTGCGAACTTACATTTCGGCGCGCAACGGTCGCGATTATGTTGTTTCTACGTCTGGTTCATCATCACAGGTTCCCAGCACCCTCTGTTTCACCACTGCAACCCTCTGTTACATCAATGCCACCCTCTGGTTCATCATTACTGTAGATTATGGGGGGGAAAGCAAGCACACCAGCTCTGTTTCAACTGAGATGAATTAATTTGGGGTTAGTTTATTAATGTGTCACTGTTTTAAAATTCCAGTCTGGCACCTGCTTCCTTATCTGTAATTTTGCTTTCTGTTGCAGTGCGTTTTTTTCCCCAGGACCTTTGTGGCCTACTTGTAGCTATTCTATGAGCCTGCTGTGAGGGTCAGAGCAGGGTCATACAATTGTTGCAACTAGCAACTGAATTCTGGAGGGGCCCCAGTCAGGAAGCACTACAGGGAATTGTTACTAATGATGAGTTTGAACTCTTGCCCCTGCCGAGTGCTTTCAGTTTTGAAAAACTCGTTTTTCTGCAATTTCGCGGGGTTCGCGGGGCGCGAACACACGCGAGATTGGATTCGGAAGCCGCAAATCGTGCGAATATGCAATTTGTTTTTTTTGCGGCGTGTTAGTTGGCAAGGTTTTGTGCGTTTTTGCGAGCCGCTCGTAGCGCAAGGCGCAAAGTTACCCTCGCGGTCGTTCAAGGGCGCAGCCATCTTGTTTGCCTGATGCATTTCCGTTTCCGGGCGCGAAGTGTAATCTCGCAAAGTCTGCGGCTTGCCAGTACAGTTTCGCGCGTGTTCGCAAGGAAAATCTCGCGCGAACTTACCCGCGCGGTCGTGAACGGGCGCGGCCATCTTGTTTCTCATTCATTGCTATGGTTCTGGGCATGGTCTTTGTATCCTCTGTCAATCTCTGCCATCCTTTGCTTGTTTGAAGTTTTTTTTGATCTATTTTACTTATTATCTATCCCTCTATTTTTCTAGCCCTATATTTTTGTGTTTACTGCTACTTTTGGTTAATTTTAAACTACTTTTGTAAACTCTTTTCTTTTCTTCTCTTCCCTATTCTATTTTCTTTATTCCTTTCCGCCCAGACCATGGTGAAGGGAGCCGGGAAGCATCCCGAGAAGGGGAAGGGTCCCGCACCCCGTGTCCGGCTCCCGTGCGGGCGTTTGAGGGGGGAGGAGGTCGTACCCAGGGAGATCTTTACCCCGGAGGAGGTGGGCCAACTCATTTTTTATGTTCAGCGCCGCCTCCCCAGGACCATCATGGGAGGCGGCAAGATCAGTGCCGGGTACGGGGCCCGGGAGCGCCGGAAGCGGTGGGAGAAGGTGTGCCAGGCCATTTACCACCACTCTCGGGTCTGGCGCACCTACAACCAGGCCACCCACCGCTGGACGGATGTCCTGACCCGTGAGCGAGATCTGCTCGACCTCCTTGGCCTTGGGATCCCCGGGCTTGGTGAGTAGTAGTAGCTATGTCTTTACTACTATGTTTTCTCCTGCTGTGTTATTATATTGCAAATTTTTGTTTTTTACCAAGAGCAATAATGCTGCTCATTACATTGTAGGTAAATTATATTTCAAAATCTTCTGTGCATTTCAGGTACACTGCTCTCCTTCTCAGTAGTGTTGCTACTATGCTTATTTGTTTTAGATTTTGTGTTCATTTCATTGGCCTGTGAAATTATGTATGAGTGTAGTTTAAAGAACTGCGTAATGCTACAAACTAAGGTTCAGATTTTTAATTACCGGCGCATCCCTGCAAAGTAGCAGGGATGCGCCAGTAATTGTGTGTCACGCCACCATCACCCATGGTGCGCCGTATTTACAATGCGGCGCACCATGGGCCCAAAACGTCACCAAAGCGTTACGCATCTGTGCCGTAAAGGCGGCGCATTGCTGGAGTTGCGTCGCAACGATGGTGCAGCTCCATCAATGCTCTGGGGTGCCCTATCTCCCCAATGCTGCGTCAAGCCGTACGTGTGCTTCAAGCAGGCGCAGGGTTTGAGTCACGCATCATTGTCCTCAAAGTGACTGATTGAAATCTTGTAGATTTCCCTCAGCCACTTTTAGGATGCGTTCCTGCGCAGGAACGCCCTCCCTTGCGCCGGAACCCCCCCTATTGGCGCAGGGCTTTACAACGTGATGCATCTCCCATATGCGTCACGTTGTTAATATACGCCACACCATTGCGCCTCTTTTGTGCTGTCGCTGCGTCACAAAAGTCACGCAACAATGGAGCAAAAGAGCCGCAAGGGCCTTCTAAATCAGCCCCTACAGACTCAAGTCCAGTCCTTCCTTTGTACACATGGCGATAAGAAGAAATAGTGGTGGTGGATTAATAGTTTGAGTATTTTAATGACTGGTTAATGTAGTAGGAAACTTTAGTGTTGTCGCTGATCTTCAATCACGATGGACTTTGGCTGTCACTTTGCGTGCTGCGGACTGCTGCCTGCCAATCCTAGGCAAACCTTTTTAGTACTTTGTTTAGTGAGTTACATAGGGTAGTTTCCAATTCGACGGTCCGCAAATCAAGCAATACTAAAGTAATGACGTAGTCGACCACATGAGATTGGTCAATAATATATCCCGTGGAGTCGTTCCCTATTTGCTATTTCGCAAAAATATTTTGTTACTTTGTTAGTTCTTTTGAAATGTTTGATTTGGTTGAGAAATATCATCCATGTTTTCTGTTTTTCTTTCTTTCATGTTGTACATCAGCTTCCCCCAGGGACAAGAGGAGGACACAGGAGGAGGAGGAGGGTGCTGTTGACGATGCAGGCCAGGACCGGGCAGGCGAGGGCTCCTTTGCTGGCCCCAGTAAGTTTTAATTTTAATATAGAGTACTTATTTTTTCCTAGCGTTCCTCATTCGATTTTTTCAAAATCGTCTTTGATCTTCTTGTAGACAGGATCTAAATTCTTATCCTGCCTCGACTATGACTCTGTGTGGTATTACTAGATTATTCTTATTAGTCTGTCTGTGTAGCTAACTAAGATTGCACATTTGGCATTTCCATTGGACTCCCATTCTAGTCAGCAATAGCTCTATGCACTGAGTGCAGTCCTCTGGGATTGTCCATAATGTCTTTTCAAGTATTCTAAATGTTTATGCTTTGACCATTGCCAACAATAAAAAGGTGAATGACCACCAAGAAAGAATAAGATACGACTTTACTTTTGGTTTGGATAGGAGGACAATCCATTCTACTACTGTTGCAGGGACAAATCTGCACAAACAGAACTATGGACACTAAATAGTGCATCGCTTCTTAGCTTATCAATTATAATAGGTGCTGTAACTGTTAGACTTTCCACATACCTCAGTGATAACAGACTTTGTAGTTGAACCCCCAATCTCCTTACTGACTAGATAGTGTGGCAGAGTCATTTAGCTCCCAAAGTCACCGATGGCAGAGGCACGGACTCATGCTTGCAAAAATTCGAAAACCTTTAGCTCATCCACTCTAGTCTGGAGGACCAAAAACCACAGAGTCTATTTAAGTTTAAAAGCTTTATTAAAAAGAAACACATTTATTAAATTCAAGTTTGTCATAAAAGTGAACGTGTAACTGAAAATGGAAAAGTGCTTAGTGCTGACGATTAATTGGACACATTTCTTGTGGTCGAGCCGAGCTCTCACCTGGTTTGAACTTGATCCTGCTCATGTTCTTAGAAGTCAAGCTTCTGTCTGTTAGGAGAAAAAGTGGTGCGTGTTAAAAAGTAAAAAGCAAACATTCATCAGTTGTGCCAAAAAGTGCAGCAAGACAGCAGCCTTCCCTGGAAAAAGGGACATTTTTACTCTAGAGTACACAGTCATAAATTATTAAATTGTATACTGTTTTTTTCACATTTCTTTCTTCCTCCTAGACCAAATATTATATAGTAGTGAGTGGTGTATTCTAACATTATTAAATGCACTTTGTAGGTGGAACATCTGGAGACGGGGCCAGCGCGGAGGTGGTGGTGGCATTGGATGAGGAGGACAACTCTGGGGAGGAGGCGGTGCAAGTGCCGGACAAGGACATGCCTGTGAGGGTTCACACGGTGGTGGCGGGCAGAGGTAAGCTATACATTCCTTAGTCATTGAGATTGAAGACTGCAGAGTGTGCTTTCTGCACGGGTGTATTATAAAAAAAGCAGGTAGTAGCCTCCTCTAAATGTACTTCGACTTAGCTGTGAAGTTTTTGGCGAGAAGAATCCCAATCAGATCTGAGGTGAACTTGATGGATGGGATGAACGAAAAGCGAAAGAAGGGTGTAAGTAAGTGTGGAAGCACGAGAAATGTAATGATGACTGGCAAAGAAGAATGATATGTGTTTGCTTGGTCCCCGAGGTGGCTGGGAAGGTAAGAAAATGGTATGGTGCATGGCTGGGTGAATGATGAAGCAAGGATGGGTGGAAGGAGAACAGCCTGGGTGGGTGAGACAGAAACTGTATGTGTGCATATACTTTGAATGGATGGATGCCTGGATCATTCATGGTACTATCTGACTCTTAGATAGCATATGTGTATCTCGAGAGAGTAGACGGTCACTGGATGAACTAAGTGTTACTTTGAAGAGCATGTAACACCGCACCCGCACGTCCGTTCCAGTGTAGGAAAGGCAAGGAAAAGAAGTTGTAACGTTGTCCAAATACTACCATGAATAGTAGCAGTAGTTTGTATTGCAACTGCAAGCACAGCATATATCCGGTTATTACGGTGGACACTCCCTACCTCTCTTAATAACTTTAGTTTAGTAGTAGTACGTCATTCATGTGTGGGGGTATCACTGTTCACTCAATAATAAGCAAAGCACCTAAAGTCATCCCATATGTCATCAAATACATCCCATGTGAAGTGATAGATAATCAGATAATTTAGCTTCTTCATTTTCCTTTTCTAATACTCATTTGCACTGTAGGGTGAAAGCTAAATTAATTAAGCAGTAGCCCTTTTAACAGAGTATTCTCAGTGCCACCCGTAATAGAAAAGTAAGAGCTTCACCACCTGCATGTACTGGACCGGTACAGTAACGCAAGTCTGTCTCACTCACCATGGTGTGCGTCTGTTTTTCTCGGGTGCAAGTTCACTGCGCTGGCATTATGCCGGCTTGCATAAGATAACGTACCAATTTTCCTAAACAAGAGAGAAGAAGAAGAGTGGTGTACTGTCATAGTCGACTGTAATGGAAGTCCATAGTGCTCGTAGAATTTGTTCCTGAAACTCCCACTAATGTTAGAGCAAGGATGAAGAAGTCGGAGGTTACATAGATACTGTCCTCAATAGTTATGTACTGTGCTTTCAATTTGCTACTTGTACTGTGACAACTTTCTGCTCAATCATTTTGTGTTAATCTTAAGGAGCATTGGTTACAGACTATGTCTTTCTTTTTTCATGTAGTTGCTCCTTCCAAATCCAAGACACCATCAAGGAGGAAGGAGCTGGCTCGAATGGCTCGGCAACGGAGGCTGGATGCCACTGTCGCTGAATATCGGCGGCTGGTGGCCCTGGAGGAGGAGGAGACGCAGTCTGGTACAACAACAACGTTCACTGGGACAGCTGCATCCTCCTCCGTGCAGGCTGCCATCCAGCGCAGTGCTCCAGCGGTACGGAGCCGGGCTACCAAAGCCAAACGCCACCGCTGAGCAGCAAAGAAAGCAGCTGCCCCTCACAGGATTTGCAAGGCACACCGGCGCCGCTTATCCCTCAGACTGTCCTACCTGGAGCAGGAGGTCCATAACTATAAGAACGTGGTGGAGGGCCTCCGCTTCGAACTTGCTACCCTCCGCAAGGAGCATGATGCCCTGGCTGCTAATTCCAACAGCACCCTGCCATAGTGTCCCTTGCCCCTTTTTTAGAGACTTTTGGGGGGTGGGAATTGGGAGTTGGGATTTTTGGGGACTTTTGAAGGACAATCGTTGGGGTTAGGGAGGGTCTTGCGGGAGATTCTTTTGTTAGGGCTATAAAAATATACTTTTTGAAACTTTATCTGATCATACCTGTTTTTTACTGCTTTTCAGTTTGGTGGGTGGGGGTTTAACAGTAAGTTTGTTTTCCTGAATAGTCCTAGGACTTTAGTAGTACTACCGTCAATCCAATCTCTCATCTCTCCTAATACTCCATTATACTACCTCCAACCAAACGCCTATCTTACCTGTAATTTCTGTTTGCAAGTAGGGCTAGGCCCAGGGCTGGCTCCACGGGAAACAGCGAATAAGGTTGGCAATCCTGGGCGGATAAAATTTCCTCATAGCGGTGGTACTAGTGGTGTGACACAGTGGCAGTTGCATGCCTATGAAAAAAAAGAAAATGAAATCTGGTTTGTCCTCCTGAGCAATACAACGGTACAATAGAGAATATAGCAGGTGACAGAAGTACACTAGAACAGTGCCACATTGTAGCCTAACAAATGTTAAAGTATAACTAATTCGGTTGAAGTTCTTTGACATTAGCCATGGGTCTTTGTCAATCAGAGTAAGAGTATATCCTCGGATTTCTTCACCAGCCTGTTGCTATCACCTTATCCTCCCCAGCAAGTATGTGGATTTATTGCTGTAATTTAGTCACACATCAATGAAAACCACACAGCCCGGGGGAAGAGGGTTAGGGTTTGAAAAATGGATGGGTACGGGGGTTTTTGGGAAAGGTTTTGGGAGACAAGAAAAAATAGCACAGCATGGACAAACAATTGTGAACATAAACAAATCTTTGGGTACAAACCTATCCATCAATCTTTGAAAGTGCATGCACTACTGGATGTATGTCAGTGAAAAGTAAGTAGTACTTTCGACAACTGTGGAAGAAAGAATGCGACAGTACAGGGCGTGTGTGGAATTATTGATAACTATCTTCAACATAAGGTCTCTGTTGCCAGATACCTGAGAGAGCCTTGCTGGTCACTATAAATCCATTCACAACACTCAATGGGGTTGGTCTGGAAGGTATAGTAGATAGAAAAGGAGAAATTGCTCTTTTTCTAGGTGTCCCCTCACTCACCAGGGTTGCCCCTTGGTGACATGCTTCATCATTGGGGCCATCCCAGTCCTCTACGGGCTGGGGCGTGCTGCGACTTGCGAATTACGTAGGAGCACTTACAAATGACTATGTGTGGTGCAGAAGTGATAGTGGAGTGGTCTAAGTGATGTGTTAAGGGATCAATTTAGAAGCAGAGAGAGATCCAAGAAATGCAGTCACAGTCAGAGAAAAAGACAAAGGATACTGTATCTGTATGTGTTGTTGTAGTTGTCCTGTTGAATTTGGTAAGTAAGTTGCCTGCAGAAAAAAAATCCTCTTATTAGCGGCACTCCTCCATTGCAGCCGACGCTTCGTCCATCGATGTTGGTCACCACCAGAAGACACCCTGTAAAAAAAGCACAGCATGGACAAACAATTGAACATAAAGAAATCTTTGGGTACAAACCTATCCATCAATCTTTGAAAGTGCATGCACTACTGGATATATGTCAGTGAAAAGTAAGTAGTACTTTCGACAACTGTGGAAGAAAGAATGCGACAGTACAGGGCGTGTGTGGAATTATTGATAACTATCTTCAACATAAGGTCTCTGTTGCCAGATACCTGAGAGAGCCTTGCTGGTCACTATAAATCCATTCACAACACTCAATGGGGTTGGTCTGGAAGGTATAGTAGATAGAAAAAGAGAAATTGCTCTTTTTCTAGGTGTCCCCTCACTCACCAGGGTTGCCCCTTGGTGACATGCTTCATCATTGGGGCCATCCCAGTCCTCTACGGGCTGGGGCGTGCTGCGACTTGCGAATTACGTAGGAGCACTTACAAATGACTATGTGTGGTGCAGAAGTGATAGTGGAGTGGACTAAGTGATGTGTTAAGGGATCAATTTAGAAGCAGAGAGAGATCCAAGAAATGCAGTCACAGTCAGAGAAAAAGACAAAGGATACTGTATCTGTATGTTGTTGTAGTTGTCCTGTTGAATTTGGTAAGTAAGTTGCCTGCAGAAAAAAAATCCTCTTATTAGCGGCACTCCTCCATTGCAGCTGACGCTTCGTCCATCGATGTTGGAGACCAGAAGACACCCTGTCCACTGCCTGCCTGATGCTGAATTGTGGCTCGCTAATGTGAAGCCTGACTCCATCCTTTTTTCCCCATTGCACAGACTGAAACCCGGCCTGTAATTATTCAACGAAAAACAGGAAGTGATATAATATTACAACACCACTGATAAATAAATATAAGGTATGTAGGCTGTGGAGTGCAAAAAGTCACACTTTGATTTTCCATAGTAGACAGTACAACATTTTTGAAAGTGCGTACTCTGTCAGAGTCACCTTTTGAAGGATAAATAAGTATGGGCAAATTAATGTAGCGGATCTTTCCCCTCAAGCTAGGTGTCCTGTAAACTGTGTTTTAGAACAAAATTAGATCTTCCCAGCAGTGCTCCCACCCAGACCCTTACTAAAGCCAGTCGCAAAAATGTAGAAGACCCCCAATCAAATCTAAAAAAACTGGGCCTTGCAGAAAACTGGTGACAAAACGTACTTTGAAAGTAAAAGTAGGCCCAAGTACCCCCTTACCCACCGTGGATTGCATTCAAACCACTTGCAAGCAACCAAGCAAAAGTATCCATAGCCAGCATCGCTCCAAGACTCGAAAACCCCCCCACCCAAACACATGCAATAGAAATACTGCTAACCCTAACGAACCCTAAGTTAAGAATAGTGGCAAAGGCTTTCTTTAACTATGCCAAATCCCCCCTTTCCCACCATGGATTTTCTTCAAATGACTTGCAACCAAAATTACACATTTTCACGAGTGCTCTAAGACCCCAGAACTCTTTTGCAAAAATCTAGAACACCCCGAAACACATGCAATCCTGCTGCTAGGGCTAACCCTAACGAACCCTAAGATACAAAAAGTGCCAAAAGGCTTTTCCGCGAGGATTTTGTCCCAACCACTTCTACCCGGTATTAGACCTTCCCAGGAATGCCCCAAGACCCGCCAACCCACCCGCCAAGAAGCATAACACCCCCAAACAGGCCAAAAGCACAATCTCATACTTGCAATATTTCTCGGCCTTCGGTCCAAACGCGCTGCGTAGCTAGGCCATAAGTCGGGGTTGCCACCACGGATTTCCTGAAAAGCAAATGCAATCAAGATTAGAGTGTCCCAGCAGTGCTCCCAGACCCCGAAACTCACCCACAAACACCAGGAAGCCCCACAAACAGGCCCCCGAAAACGCTACATTGAGCAAAATGTCAGAAATAGCAAAAAAAAAATCGACGTGGATTTTGACCCAACCACTTTTATCCGGTATTAGAGCTTCCCAGCAATGGCCCCAGAGCCGTCAACCCAGGAGAAAACGAGTAGAAGACCCCCAAACAGCCAAAGAGCAAAAGTACAAAAATGGGGACTTTGTCATTTTTTTCCAAATTTCCCAAATCACTCCGCGCGCGCTCTGCAGCTAGGCCCTAACTCCCCTCTGCCACCATGGATTTGCTTCAAATCTCTTGCAAAGTAAAGTATATATAGCCAGCAGTGCGCCCAGACCCCGAAACCCACCCACAAACACCAGGAAGCCCCCCAAACAGGCCCCCGAAAACGCTACATTGAGCAAAATGTCAGAAATAGCAACAAAAAAAATCGACGTGGATTTTGTCCCAACCACTTCTACCCGGTATTAGACCTTCCCAGGAATGCCCCAAGACCCGCCAACCCACCCGCCAAGAAGCATAACACCCCCAAACAGGCCAAAAGCAAAATCTCATACTTGCAATATTTCTCGGCCTTCGGTCCAAACGCGCTGCGTAGCTAGGCCATAAATCGGGGTTGCCACCACGGATTTCCTGAAAAGCAAATGCAATCAAGATTAGAGTGTCCCAGCAGTGCTCCCAGACCCCGAAACTCAACCACAAACACCAGGAAGCCCCCCAAACAGGCCCCCGAAAACGCTACATTGAGCAAAATGTCAGAAATAGCAACAACAAAAAATCGACGTGGATTTTGTCCCAACCACTTCTACCCGGTATTAGACCTTCCCAGGAATGCCCCAAGACCCGCCAACCCACCCGCCAAGAAGCATAACACCCCCAAACAGGCCAAAAGCAAAATCTCATACTTGCAATATTTCTCGGCCTTCGGTCCAAACGCGCTGCGTAGCTAGGCCATAAGTCGGGGTTGCCACCACGGATTTCCTGAAAAGCAAATGCAATCAAGATTAGAGTGTCCCAGCAGTGCTCCCAGACCCCGAAACTCACCCACAAACACCAGGAAGCCCCCCAAACAGGCCCCCGAAAACGCTACATTGAGCAAAATGTCAGAAATAGCAACAACAAAAAACGACGTGGATTTTGTCCCAACCACTTCTACCCGGTATTAGACCTTCCCAGGAATGCCCCAAGACCCGCCAACCCACCCGCCAAGAAGCATAACACCCCAAACAGGCGAAAAGCAAAATCTCATACTTGCAATATTTCTCGGCCTTCGGTCCAAACGCGCTGCGTAGCTAGGCCATAAGTCGGGGTTGCCACCACGGATTTCCTGAAAAGCAAATGCAATCAAGATTAGAGTGTCCCAGCAGTGCTCCCAGACCCCGAAACTCACCCACAAACACCAGGAAGCCCCCCAAACAGGCCCCCAAAAACGCTACATTGAGCAAAATGTCAGAAATAGCAACAACAACAAAATCGGCCTGGATTTTGTCCCAACCACTTCTACCCGGTATTAGACCTTCCCAGGAATGCCCCAAGACCCGCCAACCCACCCGCCAAGAAGCATAACACCCCCAAACAGGCCAAAAGCAAAATCTCATACTTGCAATATTTCTCGGCCTTCGGTCCAAACGCGCTGCGTAGCTAGGCCATAAGTCGGGGTTGCCACCACGGATTTCCTGAAAAGCAAATGCAATCAAGATTAGAGTGTCCCAGCAGTGCTCCCAGACCCCGAAACTCACCCACAAACACCAGGAAGCCCCCCAAACAGGCCCGCAAAAACGCTACATTGAGCAAAATGTCAGAAATAGCAAAAAAAAAATCGGCCTGGATTTTGTCCCAACCACTTCTACCCGGTATTAGACCTTCCCAGGAATGCCCCAAGACCCGCCAACCCACCCGCCAAGAAGCATAACACCCCCAAACAGGCCAAAAGCAAAATCTCATACTTGCAATATTTCTCGGCCTTCGGTCCAAACGCGCTGCGTAGCTAGGCCATAAGTCGGGGTTGCCACCACGGATTTCCTGAAAAGCAAATGCAATCAAGATTAGAGTGTCCCAGCAGTGCTCCCAGACCCCGAAACTCACCCACAAACAGACGAAACCCCCCCTAAGAGCACCTCAAAGGCAAGCAAGTCAGCAAAAACACTAAACAATTTGCGCCTCAGATTTGGTCCAAACCACTTTTATCCGGTATTAGAGCTTCCCAACAATGGTCCCAGAGCCGTCAACTCACCTGCAAAGAGGTAGAACAACACCCCCACAAGTGCTGAGTCTTTCTTCATTGGGCGTAAACCAGCCCTCTGGTTTGATGGAAATAGGAGTCTGAAGGAGGAGGATAGAAGAGCATGTTCTTCTGAACTTGTGAACCTGAGGAATGCAGACTGCGGCAACTTCAAATCAATTAGCAAACCAGTGAAGACAGTTCTGCTGATGGGCTTGTTTTTGTGATTATCTGATTAAAGTTTGAAATATATTAACTGTGCACAACAAAGAAAGACAGACACACAGGAATAAAAGTGAATAAGGACAAAAAAGAAAGTTATTGATTCGTTGTCTCATTTTCAGGGCTCGGTATCACGGTCCAGGAATGAGAATAAGGCTTCGTCATCATACTCTGCGAATTCAGGCAGGGTGAGCTCAGTGTCACCTGACAGAGTAGAAATTCCCTCATCTATGTTGCTGCCCACCTTGTCTTCATCCGGCGTGCTTTCTCGTACTCTGAAATCTGGTGGTATGAGGTGCTGATTCATCTTGATCATTGTTAACCTCTCCACATTTTTGGGCGAGAGGCGGCTCCGTTTGGGAGTTACAATGCCACCAGCAGCACTGAAAACCCGTTCAGAAGACACGCTTGCGAGTGGGCAAGACAAGTAGTTTAAAGCTAGGTTGGTGAGCTGTGGCCACAATTCTTTTTTCCCATGCCAATACGCCAATGGGTCAGAATTAACATAGACCTCTGTTGAGTCATTCAGATAGTCCTTCACCATCGACTCAAGGTCCTCTTCCAAGGTTCCTCCACTTTGCTTAGCTCTTGCTGTGCCTCTGACCTTTTGAGAACCAAACCCACGCAGAGCTAGCCAATCCTCTTCAGCCTCCAATGTTTCTGTTGTGTCTCGTGCAGATGATCCGGTTGCCGGTGTCTTTAACGGCTGAGAGGTCACTTGTGCCACAGCCACAGGTACAGAAGTGGATTGTTTTGACTGGGGATGGCCTGCTGATGTACTGCCATTTCCTTCAATTTTCAGCCGTTCTGTTTCAAACTTCTTGGCTGACAAGGCTAGCCAACGTTTCTACTTTGGAACATGTTCATCATCAAAAGGAAAGAATGCTTGGCCTGCCAGCGCCTTTTTGTAGCGTGGATCCAGAATAGTAGCACAAATGTAATGCTCTTCTGAGTGGATCGCTTTAAGACGGTGATCACCTTGTAGGAGCTCTAATAATTTCTGAGCCAGAACAAAAGAGTCTTGTTTTTTTTACATCTTTTTCAAACACAGAACACACCTCCTTCAGTTGGTCCTCCAGCATGTACAACAATGGGATAGCTTTTCCCAAATTACAGTCCTCCTTGCTGACTGCACGCGTGAAGAACTCGAAAGGACGAAGCATGCGTGTCAGGCTTTGAACTATGTTCCATTGCGCCGCACCCATCCTCAGGTCCTCTGTACCCTCTGTCAAGAAATATTGATCGAGTACCGTATACTGCTCATACAGACGCTCAAGCATGTAGAAGGTTGAGTTCCAACGTGTTACCACCTCCTGGATGAGTGCTTTCACTGGCATTTGACGTTGATATAGCAGGCTCCTCAGCTGCTTCCGGGCCTTAAAAGAATGGCTGAAATGGTTGCACATTTTTCGGCAGGTGTCCAATACTCTGTACGCTGCACTGCCTTTATTACCCAAAAATTTTTGGACAACCAGGTTTATACAGTGCGCCAAACACGGCACTCTGAAATAGTCACCCTTCCTCATGGCCTTAACTATATTGGCGCCATTGTCCGTGGAAACATAACCAACCTGGCGTTTTAGTGGGGACAGCCAGTTAAGGACCTTTGTGTTAAAGACATCCAAAATGTTTTCTGCTGTGTGACGTTTCTCCAAACCAAACATGGCTAGTGTTGCATGTTTCCGAGCAGCTTTAAAAACAATGTCCGTGTCAACACCTGTGTTTAGCTTTGCTTTAGCCCCTGAAAAAGAGACCCAGTGTGCAGTGATGCACATGTAATCAGCGCCTGCGCCACTGGTCCACATGTCTGTTGTCAGATGTATAGTGTGAACAGCACTCTTCTGCAAAGCTGCCCCAATCACCTTCAGAACATCTTCATGTAGTGCTGGAACCGCAACTCGGGCAAAATAGAACCGGCTAGGAACCTTCCATTTAGGGCAGAGCTCTGCCACTAATTCTAGAAAACCAACCCCTTCTACAAAAGAAAAAGGGAGAAGGTCCAGAGATAGCATTTTAGCCAGCTTAGTGTTATACAGACGCGTCAGTGGGTGGTTGCGTTCATATTGCGCTTCTGTGAACAACATCTTTTTAATGTTGCCCTGGACCAAGGATTTACGGGATGATGATGATATCTTCGACCCAGTTACGCTCGCTGATGAACTTTTCCGCATTGATGTCTCACTCTCTCCCACACTCTTAGTGTGCCTCACATGGTATGTGCTGCTGACAGGGGTACTGGGTGTAAGTGAAGTGTTTGAATCGTCTTCTTCCTCCTCGTCATCATCAGATGAAAAATCAACGTTTTCATTACGTGCATTTCCGGCTTCCTTGACCGCCTCTAGGTGCGGAAACCATTGGACAGGGTGCGCTCTCCTAAGATGACCTCTCTGGCCTCCGGTACCATAGTTGCTACCAAACTTACCACGACTAACTCGAAGCTTACAAATGGTACAAATGGCTACGTTTTCCATTTTTGGGCAAACACTAAAGAAGTCCCAAACTGGAGACTTGAAATGTCTTTGGTGGCCGGAGGAGGCGGCGATACTGGTGGTGGTGGTCCTGCTGCTAATGCCAGATGAAGTGGAGGATGTGGATTGCCGAACTTCAGTACGTTTTGCACTTTCACCACCACGAATTGAGGTCGAGGTGGATGGAGGTCCCTTCTTGCGAGGAAGAAATATGGAAGCGGTAGGTGTTGGTGTACTAGTTAACGCCAATGATTGTGGTGTTTCTTCCATTGCCTCCTCGTCGACATCATCATCACGCTCAGCAGCTTCTCGGGATAGGGTCAAAATGTCTCTTTGCTGCATGCCCACTGGGCCTGCAGTGACCTTTATGATGACTGGATCGTCGTCGTGAAGGGCTTCATCAGCAGCAGTATGCGTCACTTCTTGTTGAGCCTCATCACACTCCATAGGTATGAGTTTTTCGACGACCTTCCTTTTACGCTTAGGTATCTTTGTCAGATCATGGTGTGCCTCACTCTCAGACAGCCTTGGTGGTTCCCAATCTTCATCCCGATCATCAGAAGGAGGTGTGCTTGAAGAAGATGTAGACCTCACCCTTGATCTCTTCCGTGCTAGGGGTGTGGAAGACAATGAATGATCATCAGGAGGAGTGGCTTCCTCAAATGATACCTCGCCTTGATTCTCGATTTCCTGATGTGCCCCTACGTCGGGAGGAACAACTATTGTGGGCACTTGTGACCCTCCATGCACCTCTGCTTGCGCATCTCCTTGCGCTGCCTCTCCTTCCACATGTACTTGGGCTTGTACTTGCACATGGTGTTGTTGTTGCGGCTGTGGTTGTTCAACACTTGTCAGATGACTTACAACAACCTGTGTTGATTCAGGGACATTGCTGCTACTTTCTTGCGATGAGCCAACATCACTGGTCGATGGTGATTGGAGAAGTACACTGACTGCCTCTGAAGCACTCAAGGGCTTTGACTTAAGTTGGCGTGGTGGTGGAGGCACTGAACCCAATGGAGCGGGGGTGCTGCTCCCAGCTTGGTCCCCAGCAGATCCTGCTGCTGCTGCAGGCGTACTTTTTTTTTTGCTCCCAAAAAACGCGGCGGCCGGCACACCAGCCTCCTTGGTAACTTGCTTCTTCTGCTCCTTACTAGCAACTTTCTTGCTAGAGGAGCTACGGAGACCTTTTTTTGGGGCCATCTTCTTCAGAGCAGGTCAGACAGCAGGCCGCAGTTGCACGAATTGTAGAGTTGACTGAGGCCAGACGTGACCTCGTGTGACGTTATGCTGCACACACACACCGCTGCAGGACTTCTTCCTGGCACTGGTGGTTCTCTTGAGTCTTGTGCACCTAAAAGCAATGGAAGACAGAGGAACATCAGTTCAGTTATACACCCCAAAAAAATCGAAAAAAAGAACAGAAAAATCAGCACAATCCCATTCCATCCATGCCCTTCATGATGTTTAAGTTCAAGACACCCCACAGAAAGACTAGGCCCATGCAAGACTCAATACCCCTGGTGAAAAGGCCACAAGTACAGCCCCCAAAAATGAAAATCACTGAAAAATCAGCACAATCCCATTCCATCCATGCCCTCCATGATGTTTAAGTTCGAGACACCCCACAGAAAGACTAGGCCCATGCAAGACTCAATACCCCTGGTGAAAAGGCCACAAGTACAGCCCCAAAAAACGAAAATCACTGAAAAATCTGCACAATCCCATTCCATCCATGCCCTCCATGATGTTTAAATTCAAGACACCCCACAGAAAGACTAGGCCCATGCAAGACTCACTACCCCTGGGCATAAAGGTTGAAAAGTAGGCAAAATGGTTGCAGGCCTAACAACAATGCCTGCATTCAAAATGGCCACTTGCCTCCCAGCACATGGCCAGGGCCTGTAGCAGCACTCAAAATGGCCCCCAGCCACATGGCCTGTCCCTCCCCATGAACACCCCCAAAAAACGAAAATCGCTGAAAAATCAGCACAATCCCATTCCATCCATGCCCTCCATGATGTTTAAGTTCAAGACACCCCAGAGAAAGACTAGGCCCATGCTAGACTCAATACCCCTGGTGAAAACGCCACAAGTACAGCCCCCAAAAACGAAAATCACTGAAAAATCAGCACAATCCCATTCCATCCGTGCCCTCCATGATGTTTAAATTCAAGACACCCCACAGAAAGACTAGGCCCATGCAAGACTCACTACCCCTGGGCATCAAGGTTGAAAAGTAGGCAAAATGGTTGCAGGCCTAACAACAATGCCTGCATTCAAAATGGCCACTTGCCTCCCAGCACATGGCCAGGGCCTGTAGCAGCACTCAAAATGGTCCCCAGCCACATGGCCTGTCCCTCCCCATGAACACCCCCAAAAAACGAAAATCACTGAAAAATCAGCACAATCCCATTCCATCCATGCCCTCCATGATGTTTAAGTTCAAGACAGCCCACAGAAAGACTAGGCCCATGCTAGACTCAAATACCCCTGGTGAAAAGGCCACAAGTACATCCCCAAAAAACGAAAATCACTGAAAAATCAGCACAATCCCATTCCATCCATGCCCTCCATGATGTTTAAGTTCAAGACACCCCACAGAAAGACTAGGCCCATGCTAGACTCAAATACCCCTGGTGAAAAGGCCACAAGTACAGCCCCAAAAACCGAAAATCACTGAAAAATCAGCACAATCCCATTCCATCCATGCCCTCCATGATGTTTAAGTTCAAGACACCCCACAGAAAGACTAGGCCCATGCTAGACTCAAATACCCCTGGTGAAAAGGCCACAAGTACAGCCCCAAAAAACGAAAATCACTGAAAAATCAGCACAATCCCATTCCATCCATGCCCTCCATGATGTTTAAGTTCAAGACACCCCACAGAAAGACTAGGCCCATGCTAGACTCAAATACCCCTGGTGAAAAGGCCACAAGTACAGCCCCAAAAAACGAAAATCACTGAAAAATCAGCACAATCCCATTCCATCCATGCCCTCCATGATGTTTAAGTTCAAGACACCCCACAGAAAGACTAGGCCCATGCTAGACTCAAATACCCCTGGTGAAAAGGCCACAAGTACAGCCCCAAAAAACGAAAATCACTGAAAAATCAGCACAATCCCATTCCATCCATGCCCTCCATGATGTTTAAATTCAAGACAACCCACAGAAAGACTAGGCCCATGCAAGACTCACTACCCCTGGGCATAAAGGTTGAAAAGTAGGCAAAATGGTTGCAGGCCTAACAACAATGCCTGCATTCAAAATGGCCACTTGCCTCCCAGCACATGGCCAGGGCCTGTAGCAGCACTCAAAATGGCCCCCAGCCACATGGCCTGTCCCTCCCCATGAACACCCCCAAAAATCGAAAAACACTGCAAAATCAGCACAATCCCATTCCATCCATGCCCTCCATGATGTTTAAGTTCAAGACAGCCCACAGAAAGACTAGGCCCATGCTAGACTCAAATACCCCTGGTGAAAAGGCCACAAGTACAGCCCCAAAAAACGAAAATCACTGAAAAATCAGCACAATCCCATTCCATCCATGCCCTCCATGATGTTTAAGTTCAAGACACCCCACAGAAAGACTAGGCCCATGCTAGACTCAAATACCCCTGGTGAAAAGGCCACAAGTACAGCTCCAAAAAACGAAAATCACTGAAAAATCAGCACAATCCCATTCCATCCATGCCCTCCATGATGTTTAAATTCAAGACAACCCACAGAAAGACTAGGCCCATGCAAGACTCACTACCCCTGGGCATAAAGGTTGAAAAGTAGGCAAAATGGTTGCAGGCCTAACAACAATGCCTGCATTCAAAATGGCCACTTGCCTCCCAGCACATGGCCAGGGCCTGTATCAGCACTCAAAATGGCCCCCAGCCACATGGCCTGTCCCTCCCCATGAACACCCCCAAAAATCGAAAAACACTGCAAAATCAGCACAATCCCATTCCATCCATGCCCTCCATGATGTTTAAGTTCAAGACAACCCACAGAAAGACTAGGCCCATGCTAGACTCAAATACCCCTGGTGAAAAGGCCACAAGTACAGCCCCAAAAAACGAAAATCACTGCAAAATAAGCACAATCCCATTCCATCCATGCCCTCCATGATGTTTAAGTTCAAGACAGCCCACAGAAAGACTAGGCCCATGCTAGACTCAAATACCCCTGGTGAAAAGGCCACAAGTACAGCCCCAAAAAACGAAAATCACTGAAAAATCAGCA
The DNA here is from genome assembly GCF_964263255.1 of Lissotriton vulgaris. Taxonomy (NCBI): domain Eukaryota; kingdom Metazoa; phylum Chordata; class Amphibia; order Caudata; family Salamandridae; genus Lissotriton; species Lissotriton vulgaris. Next base: position 1,276,972,963 of record NC_141696.1, read on the forward strand.
CAATCCCATTCCATCCATGCCCTCCATGATGTTTAAGTTCAAGACACCCCACAGAAAGACTAGGCCCATGCTAGACTCAAATACCCCTGGTGAAAAGGCCACAAGTACAGCCCCAAAAAACGAAAATCACTGAAAAATCAGCACAATCCCAATCCATCCATGCCCTCCATGATGTTTAAATTCAAGACAACCCACAGAAAGACTAGGCCCATGCAAGACTCACTACCCCTGGGCATAAAGGTTGAAAAGTAGGCAAAATGGTTGCAGGCCTAACAACAATGCCTGCATTCAAAATGGCCACTTGCCTCCCAGCACATGGCCAGGGCCTGTAGCAGCACTCAAAATGGCCCCCAGCCACATGACCTGTCCCTCCCCATGAACACCCCCAAAAATCGAAAAACACTGCAAAATCAGCACAATCCCATTCCATCCATCCCCTCCATGATGTTTAAGTTCAAGACAGCCCACAGAAAGACTAGGCCCATGCTAGACTCAAATACCCCTGGTGAAAAGGCCACAAGTACAGCCCCAAAAAACGAAAATCACTGAAAAATCAGCACAATCCCATTCCATCCATGCCCTCCATGATGTTTAAGTTCAAGACACCCCACAGAAAGACTAGGCCCATGCTAGACTCAAATACCCCTGGTGAAAAGGCCACAAGTACAGCCCCAAAAACCGAAAATCACTGAAAAATCAGCACAATCCCATTCCATCCATGCCCTCCATGATGTTTAAGTTCAAGACACCCCACAGAAAGACTAGGCCCATGCTAGACTCAAATACCCCTGGTGAAAAGGCCACAAGTACAGCCCCAAAAAACGAAAATCACTGAAAAATCAGCACAATCCCATTCCATCCATGCCCTCCATGATGTTTAAGTTCAAGACACCCCACAGAAAGACTAGGCCCATGCTAGACTCAAATACCCCTGGTGAAAAGGCCACAAGTACAGCCCCAAAAAACGAAAATCACTGAAAAATCAGCACAATCCCATTCCATCCATGCCCTCCATGATGTTTAAGTTCAAGACACCCCACAGAAAGACTAGGCCCATGCTAGACTCAAATACCCCTGGTGAAAAGGCCACAAGTACAGCCCCAAAAAACGAAAATCACTGAAAAATCAGCACACTCCCATTCCATCCATGCCCTCCATGATGTTTAAATTCAAGACAACCCACAGAAAGACTAGGCCCATGCAAGACTCACTACCCCTGGGCATAAAGGTTGAAAAGTAGGCAAAATGGTTGCAGGCCTAACAACAATGCCTGCATTCAAAATGGCCACTTGCCTCCCAGCACATGGCCAGGGCCTGTAGCAGCACTCAAAATGGCCCCCAGCCACATGGCCTGTCCCTCCCCATGAACACCCCCAAAAATCGAAAAACACTGCAAAATCAGCACAATCCCATTCCATCCATGCCCTCCATGATGTTTAAGTTCAAGACAGCCCACAGAAAGACTAGGCCCATGCTAGACTCAAATACCCCTGGTGAAAAGGCCACAAGTACAGCCCCAAAAAACGAAAATCACTGAAAAATCAGCACAATCCCATTCCATCCATGCCCTCCATGATGTTTAAGTTCAAGACACCCCACAGAAAGACTAGGCCCATGCTAGACTCAAATACCCCTGGTGAAAAGGCCACAAGTACAGCTCCAAAAAACGAAAATCACTAAAAAATCAGCACAATCCCATTCCATCCATGCCCTCCATGATGTTTAAATTCAAGACAACCCACAGAAAGACTAGGCCCATGCAAGACTCACTACCCCCGGGCATAAAGGTTGAAAAGTAGGCAAAATGGTTGCAGGCCTAACAACAATGCCTGCATTCAAAATGGCCACTTGCCTCCCAGCACATGGCCAGGGCCTGTATCAGCACTCAAAATGGCCCCCAGCCACATGGCCTGTCCCTCCCCATGAACACCCCCAAAAATCGAAAAACACTGCAAAATCAGCACAATCCCATTCCATCCATGCCCTCCATGATGTTTAAGTTCAAGACAACCCACAGAAAGACTAGGCCCATGCTAGACTCAAATACCCCTGGTGAAAAGGCCACAAGTACAGCCCCAAAAAACGAAAATCACTGCAAAATAAGCACAATCCCATTCCATCCATGCCCTCCATGATGTTTAAGTTCAAGACAGCCCACAGAAAGACTAGGCCCATGCTAGACTCAAAGACCCCTGGTGAAAAGGCCACAAGTACAGCCCCAAAAAACGAAAATCACTGAAAAATCAGCACAATCCCATTCCATCCATGCCCTCCATGATGTTTAAGTTCAAGACACCCCACAGAAAGACTAGGCCCATGCTAGACTCAAATACCCCTGGTGAAAAGGCCACAAGTACAGCCCCAAAAAACGAAAATCACTGAAAAATCAGCACAATCCCAATCCATCCATGCCCTCCATGATGTTTAAATTCAAGACAACCCACAGAAAGACTAGGCCCATGCAAGACTCACTACCCCTGGGCATAAAGGTTGAAAAGTAGGCAAAATGGTTGCAGGCCTAACAACAATGCCTGCATTCAAAATGGCCACTTGCCTCCCAGCACATGGCCAGGGCCTGTAGCAGCACTCAAAATGGCCCCCAGCCACATGACCTGTCCCTCCCCATGAACACCCCCAAAAATCGAAAAACACTGCAAAATCAGCACAATCCCATTCCATCCATCCCCTCCATGATGTTTAAGTTCAAGACAGCCCACAGAAAGACTAGGCCCATGCTAGACTCAAATACCCCTGGTGAAAAGGCCACAAGTACAGCCCCAAAAAACGAAAATCACTGAAAAATCAGCACAATCCCATTCCATCCATGCCCTCCATGATGTTTAAGTTCAAGACACCCCACAGAAAGACTAGGCCCATGCTAGACTCAAATACCCCTGGTGAAAAGGCCACAAGTACAGCCCCAAAAACCGAAAATCACTGAAAAATCAGCACAATCCCATTCCATCCATGCCCTCCATGATGTTTAAGTTCAAGACACCCCACAGAAAGACTAGGCCCATGCTAGACTCAAATACCCCTGGTGAAAAGGCCACAAGTACAGCCCCAAAAAACGAAAATCACTGAAAAATCAGCACAATCCCATTCCATCCATGCCCTCCATGATGTTTAAGTTCAAGACACCCCACAGAAAGACTAGGCCCATGCTAGACTCAAATACCCCTGGAGAAAAGGCCACAAGTACAGCTCCAAAAAACGAAAATCACTGAAAAATCAGCACAATCCCATTCCATCCATGCCCTCCATGATGTTTAAGTTCAAGACACCCCACAGAAAGACTAGGCCCATGCTAGACTCAAATACCCCTGGTGAAAAGGCCACAAGTACAGCCCCAAAAAACGAAAATCACTGAAAAATCTGCACAATCCCATTCCATCCATGCCCTCCATGATGTTTAAATTCAAGACAACCCAAGAAAGACTAGGCCCATGCAAGACTCACTACCCCTGGGCATAAAGGTTGAAAAGTAGGCAAAATGGTTGCAGGCCTAACAACAATGCCTGCATTCAAAATGGCCACTTGCCTCCCAGCACATGGCCAGGGCCTGTAGCAGCACTCAAAATGGCCCCCAGCCACATGGCCTGTCCCTCCCCATGAACACCCCCAAAAATCGAAAAACACTGCAAAATCAGCACAATCCCATTCCATCCATGCCCTCCATGATGTTTAAGTTCAAGACAGCCCACAGAAAGACTAGGCCCATGCTAGACTCAAATACCCCTGGTGAAAAGGCCACAAGTACAGCCCCAAAAAACGAAAATCACTGAAAAATTAGCACAATCCCATTCCATCCATGCCCTCCATGATGTTTAAGTTCAAGACACCCCACAGAAAGACTAGGCCCATGCTAGACTCAAATACCCCTGGTGAAAAGGCCACAAGTACAGCTCCAAAAAACGAAAATCACTGAAAAATCAGCACAATCCCATTCCATCCATGCCCTCCATGATGTTTAAATTCAAGACAACTCACAGAAAGACTAGGCCCATGCAAGACTCACTACCCCTGGGCATAAAGGTTGAAAAGTAGGCAAAATGGTTGCAGGCCTAACAACAATGCCTGCATTCAAAATGGCCACTTGCCTCCCAGCACATGGCCAGGGCCTGTAGCAGCACTCAAAATGGCCCCCAGCCACATGACCTGTCCCTCCCCATGAACACCCCCAAAAATCGAAAAACACTGCAAAATCAGCACAATCCCATTCCATCCATCCCCTCCATGATGTTTAAGTTCAAGACAGCCCACAGAAAGACTAGGCCCATGCTAGACTCAAATACCCCTGGTGAAAAGGCCACAAGTACAGCCCCAAAAAACGAAAATCACTGAAAAATCAGCACAATCCCATTCCATCCATGCCCTCCATGATGTTTAAGTTCAAGACACCCCACAGAAAGACTAGGCCCATGCTAGACTCAAATACCCCTGGTGAAAAGGCCACAAGTACAGCCCCAAAAAACGAAAATCACTGAAAAATCAGCACAATCCCAATCCATCCATGCCCTCCATGATGTTTAAGTTCAAGACAACCCACAGAAAGACTACCCACCACTGAGTACCCCTGGGCAAAAGGCCCCAAAACAGCCCAAAAATCGAAAATTCCAAAATTTTAGTTGCAGCAACTGTAATGCCCCAAACAAACTTACTTGTAAAATTTCTAATCCAACAGTGATCCAAAGAAAGTCAAAAAGGCCTCAAATCCAAATATCCAGCAGCATCCACAAAAAGTAATCCTTCCAGCTCCAGATCCAAATGAAAAGTGACCAGGAGATGGACAAAGCACTGGGAGGAGCCTGCTGGACAGGAACAGGAAGTTGAAGACTGTGGGGCACTTCCTTCCTCCCACCCCCCTCCCCCCCTCCCCAAAATGGACTCCTCGCTAAAAAAGTGCAGGCAAATGTCAACCTAAGGAGTTATTCAGATAAAAATCATCATTTCAAGAAGGTTTATGCTGCTTGCTGGTGGATTTCTTGTGCAGAATTGCAAATTTTATATTTTCGCTTGTGTGAGATTGTTGCTGCTCGCCGCATCTCAAATCTCGCAATTGCGAAGTACCGCGAGACGTGATCTCGCCGTACTCGCGTTGACAAACTCTCGCTGTGCAAGTTGGCAAGCCGCGATGACGTAATCGCGCTCGCCAAATTCCCGCGGGATCACACAGCAAGATCCAAAATGGCGCAGCACTCACAAAATATCGAGAAAAACAACTCGGCAAACGATGATAAACGCCGCGCGCCGCAAAAATTGTATCACCAACGCCGCGCGCCGCAAAAAAAATCCGCTGCGTGCGAATTTGCGGATTTTGCGGGAAATTCGCAAATCTCGCGGATTGCGAATTTCCCGAAAATCCGCAAAATCCGCGAGCGTAACGGATTTTCCGCCCATGCTTACTTGGCAGACCCAAACTGATCAATGAGCTCGTCAGCTTGGACAATGGAGTGAGTGTCAGTCTTAGTAACTGCATTGTGACCCAGGTAATCCACAGAGAACCGGAGATCAGGGTCAGTATCTGGAGTGGCAGCCTCGGGTACCTACACCACTGGGGGCTGAATCAAGGGCTGTTTGATTGCTCAATTGTCCCTAGCTCCATCTTTCTAGAGACGTTTGTCTTTCCTTCTATGACCTTGTTAGACAGCCTGCAGATCTCATTTTTCACAGGCATACTGTCCCCAGTGTAAATATATTTGGTACACCATGTAGTGAGCCCTGGGGTTAAGGGGAAGAGAGAGGCAAATTCCCTTAAAACATGGTAACGGTTCCCCTGTTGCTCTAGAGTCAGGAAAGGGGAGAGGTTGACACCCTCCAATGACCTATCCTGCTCCTAGGAAGAAACAAGGTCAGGGAGAGAATCATACACCTCCACGCCATTATCAGTGACCAGGAGCATGGTAACCTCAGACCTCTCAAAGTGGGGTTTTAGACCATTGACATGCTGGACCTGCAAGTGGTTCTTGGGGGTCTTGAGGTCCACCAGGTAGGTGCTCCTCATTGTGCGCTTTCACCTTGTAGGGTCCAGGGCTCCACAGGCTCTGTCACCCACACTGTTTGGTCAGGCTGAAACTTGACCAGACTATCTTTCTGGTCATACCAGAGCTTCATGACCTCCTGGCTTGCAGATTCTCCTTCGCCTTCCAGAAATGCTTCATCTGGGTGGGGAGAGACAGCGGCTTTCTTGGGAGCTTGCTGACGACTCTTCTTTACTAGGTTGGGAGGCCGTCTGACAGGGAGGCCATACACAAATTCTAATGGGCTAAATTCAACCTCCTTCTATTGTACCTCCCTGTCAGAAAACCACAGGCATGGCAAAAGGATGTCCTACTTCTGCCTCAAGGGCCCTGACAGGCACATGATCATGCCTTTGAGGGTCATCTTGAGCCTTTCAATAAACTAATTGGTTAGGGGATGCTAGGGTGTGGCGCACTTGTATGGAAACAGTTAGAAATGGGGTTGCTGGTTGTCAGAGTATGCACCCTGTACAAGCAGGAACTATGCCTATACTCAGGGTAAGCTAGATATACCCTGCAAGATAGCCTGTGCTCACCCTCAGGTAGTTTGACACAGAGAAATCAGGCTTATATAAAGAGGATTATATAATGAGCATTTTTGCAACACACACACAATGACACAATGAAAACACAGCAGAAACACTCCACACAGGGTAGAAAGAAATCCCCTGGATCATTTTGAACAATGTTGTAGGGATCGGGGCTTGGAAATTAAAATAGGCAAGATGAAGTACATGATTTTAAACCCAAGGCACTCAACCAGGGCTAACCCAGTTCTAGAAGAGTCTCCCTTGAAAGGGTGCAATCTTTCACGTACCTGGGCATTACAGTCACAAAACACATGGGGTGGCCGGCTCACATCACACAGCACAGGCTGAAACGAGAGCAAGTCGCAGGATGCAGTTGGCATATAGATCACAGTTCGGTCCAGCAAGCCGGGCCCTACAAGTTTATCAGTGGTAGGTTCTGGGGTCAGCTTCTTATGGTGCAGAACTGTGGGGCCATGTTGATGCGACTATGCTTGACTTATTTGAATATCGATTCATCAGGCAACTGGTAGGTGTCCCTATTAGTACCCTGTTGCTTCCCCTTAGACTCGACCTTGGGATGAGACCCTTATCTGCTAAAACTGGTATATGTCCGATTTTGTATTGGAAGAGGCTCTAGACTAACCCGGAGCTCCAACAGTACTGGGAAGGTATAGTCGATATTCTCAGTCTTGCAGGCTTTGGTAAAAAAAATTGGATCCAGTATGTGAGAGCCCTCCTGGAGAAAATTGGGTTTTCAACTATGTGGAGTATCCCAAAGGGGTCCCCTGGGATCTCAAGAACAGCATCAAAACACATATGGGCAGCACATAGATATTGCAGCAAATACCAAGAAAAGCAGAGGTTCGCTGACCGATGCATTCCTTGTAGTTAAGGATGTTTATAGCTGAGAAAACTTCATGGATGACATCAAACCTCCTATGGCCAGAATCATGTTTATGCAGTTTCGCTACAGGATGCTTCCCCTCCGGCCCTTTACGGCTAGATGGGCTAAAGTGCCCAGTGTGGATGAGAGGCGTTGTCTGTCATGTGGTGCCCCCGAGGACACACTAGAAAATGTCCTGTTCTTCTGTCCGGCATACAAGAGCAGTAGGTGATGCTGGATATCACAGCTGTGTCGGTTCCTAGGCACTAGAAAATGCAAAGTTGCCCTAAGTATACTAAGAACTGATCTCAGGATGCAAAGTTCAGCATAGTAACTGGAAACCCACCCCTGGTTGATGTAGTAACATGATGAACTGCACTTTCTAGGCTTAGTCTTGGATCCTAATATCTGACCCTACTGTTATCTTTCCATATCATTCACTATAATGCACCCCTTAACAAACAGTCTTTTAATTATGTAAAATCTGTCATTCTCATAACTCTTAGAACTCTAATGAATTGCTTTTAACCCCTTCGCTGCTCATGACGAGCTCAGCTCGTCATGAGGCACAGTGGAGCTGTGCTTATGACGAGCTGAGGTCGTCATGAACAATGGGGTTCTGCTAGAATCAGCACAGGAGGGGAAAACCATTAGCAGCCAAGGTGTTAACTATATTTATATACTTAACTACTTATGTTTTATAATGAATAATGTTTTTTCTATTTGCTTTTATGGACTTTTGAGACAAAATACTGCTGAATTGATTGATTGGTTAGAAAAATAAATTAAAACAAGGACAAAATGGCAAAAATCCAATAGGTAAAACCAGAGTTATGAATTTGCAAAGAAGAACTCAAAAAGTGGTGTTTGGAAGCAAATAGAGCTTAGGGGTTACTTGAGGTTGCACTGGACCGTGGCAAATCCAAAGTTCAGGCAGACCGCAATGGAGGGCAGATCCGCTACAGGACTCATGCAGAGCCCACTGAAAAAGTACCTTGGATGGAGGAAGCGTCAATGTCGAAGTCTCGATGCGTCGGTTCCGATCCATGCAGGCATGGTCAACAAACCTCTTTATAATTCAGGCATTGCGTCATTGTCAAGCTGCACCTTCCATCGCTGACGAGCTGCAAAGTCCCTCAAAGCAATGTCATTGACCGGCTTTTGCGTCGGTGTCAAATGGCAATGCATCAGTTCTGATCAGCGCAAAGTCGTCAGTGCACCAATTTTGATTGTTCTTGACAGTCGAAGTCACCTTTCAAGGGCCCAGGACTGAATTGAAAACACTTAGCAGGGCATGACTCACAGATGGCAGAGACCAGGTGCTGCTGCAGGTTTTGAAGGAAGTCTTTGATGGTCCTGAGACTTCAGAACAGGGAGCAAGCCAGCAAGTGCTCGGAGTCACTCTGGGTTCCAATGAGATGGGTTCAGTCAGACAGAGATCCGCAGGCAGCAGGGCAGCAGAGCAGAAAAGCAGTTCTACCAGAGCAGCAGTGAAGCAGAGTAGCAATCCTTGAAGCAAAGCAGTCTTTACTCCTGGCAGAGTTCTTCACAGGTCCAGTAGTGTACAGTCTTGGTAGGGTCAGAGTCCCAGTGCTTATACCGAGTTGTGCCTCTGAAGTGGGGATGACTTCAAAGAAGGGTATTTGAAGTGCACACAGGTCCTTTAATCCCAGCCCTGGCTCTAGACTATAAATAGGGGGTAATCATTCCTTTGTGTGGGAAAAGGGACACTCCCAATTCAGGTGAAAGTGTCAGCTCCTCCTCTCTCTTCCTCCCCAGGAAGAGCTATCAGATTGCAGATGAATGCAGACGAGTTCTCTGTCACACCCACACTTCATGTGTTTGTGGCTGGCTAAAGGGAATGCACAAAGTGTAGCTGTCACCCACCCCAGACTTGTTTTGGAAACAGGCTGTAAGGCACACAGAGCATTAAGGGCAGAGAAACATCCACTTTCTAAAAGGAAAACACACAAGATGTTGGCCAGAATGTCGCACATTGGCAAAACATTCACCTCCAGTCACACATCTGGGTTTAATTCATTGTTGATTTGTGCATCACACCACCCCAATTCAGACATGGCCATATGCAAATCAGTCTTGACCCTGTGCCTCATAGGAACAGTTCAGCCCGAACTGCCAAGCCATGTCTTCCCTGGACCGGAATCAAGCATCCTAGGACCGGTTTCTGGCTAGTAGCCGTCATCAGCCAGCATTGCTTGACTCCAGTGGCGTAGTGAGCAAGGGATCACGTCTAGGCATACCCTTCCCACATAGGGCGAACAGCAAAAAACACGAGATGATGGACGGAATGTTGCACATTGGCAAAACATTCACCTCCAGTCACAGACCTGGGTATAATCCATCGTTATTTTGCTCACCACGCCACCCCAGTTCAGACATGGCCATATGCAAATCAGTCTTGACCCTGTGCCTCATAGGAACAGTCCAGCCCTAACTGCCAAGCCATGTCTTCCCTGAACTGGAATCAAGCATCCTAGGACCGGTTTCTGGCTAGTAGCCGTCATCAGCCAGGATAGCTTGACTCCAGTGGCGTAGTGAGCACGGGAGCCACGTCTGGGCATACCGTTCCCACATAGGGCGAACAGCAAAACACACAAGATGATGGACGGAATGGTGAACATTGGCAAAACATTCACCCCCAGTCACAGATCTGGGTTTAATCCATCGTTATTTTGCTCACCACGCCACCCCAGTTCAGACATGACCATATGCAAATCAGTCTTGACCCGGTGCCTCATAGGAACAGTCCAGCCCGAACTGCCAAGCCATGTTTTCCCTGATTGAATCAAGCATCCTTGGACCGGTTTCTGGCTATCAGCCGTCATCAGCCAGGATAGCTTGACTCCAGTGGCGTAGTGAGCACTGGACCCACGTCTGGGCGTACCCTTCACACATAGGGCGAACAGCAAAACACACAAGATGATGGACGAAATGTTGCACATTGGCAAAACATTCACCCCCAGTCACAGATCTGGGTTTAATCCATTGTTATTTTGCTCACCACGCCACCCCAGTTCAGACATGGCCATATGCAAATCAGTCTTGACACTGTGCCTCATAGTAACAGTCCAGCCCGAACTGCCAAGCCATGTCTTCCCTGGACCAGAATCAAGCATCCTAGGACTGGTTTCTGGCTATTAGCCATCATCAGCCAGGAAAGCTTGACTCCAGTGGCGAAGTGAGCACGGGACCCACGTCTGGGCATACCCTTCCTACATAGGGCGAACAGCAAAACACACAAGATGATGGACGGAATGTTGCACATTGGCAAAACATACACCCCCAGTCACAGATCTGGGTTTAATCCATCGTTATTTTGCTCACCACGCCACCCTAGTTCAGACATGGCCATATGCAAATCAGTCTTGACCCTGTGCCTCATAGGAGCAGTCCAGCCCGAACTGCCAAGCCATGTCTTCCCTGGACCGGAATCAAGCATTCTAGGACTGGTTTCTGGCTATCAGCTGTCATCAGCCAGGATAGCTTGACTCCAGTGGGGCACAGGGTCAAGACTCATTTGCATATGGCTGGGTTCAAACTGGAATGGCATGGTGAGCAAAAAAGCGATGGATTTAGGCCCAGATCTCTGTACTGGGGTGAATGTATGACATTGTTCTGCATTCTGTCTATCAACTGTTGTTTTTGCACTTTCTAAAAGTGGCATTTCTAAAATCTATACTACTATTATAAAGAGAGAACTTGCACCTTTTGGCCAGGTAAACTCGGGAACCACAGCACCAATCACAACACCCAATACAGCGTTGGAAAGGGCAGTTGCAGCAGAAGGACATAGGCTATGCAGACGCCCACCATATACATTTAAAATGTAAAAGAACCGTGCCAGCAAAGTAGTCCCTTGTGGACGTGTCTGCATTGTGCTGTGGGTGTGTGCTGGGGGCGTGACAATCGCTGGGGGCATTCCGTCACGAGTGTTGTTTTTTCTTCCCAGGTTCTAGACATTCCTGCTCCCTTTAAATAGTAATTCAGTGGAGGTCCCATTCTCTTAGAACCACCCCAAGCACAGTTATGGGCAAAAATACAACTAAAAGGCCCTGCAAAGCATTATGGGATAAGCTTAGCATAAATTTTTGCATTCATGAAAGGGTTTCAATGTTTTGGAATTTTACTCATCAGGGACATCTTTGACCGACGAGGTGAACTGCAGCTTGATGTATAATATTTTAAATGCTATTGCATTTGCCTCATCAGGGACATCTAGGGACGGCGAGGTGAACTGCAGCTTGATATATAGTATTTTAAATGCGATTGCATTTGCATCATCAGGGACATCTAGGGACATGAGGTGAACTGCAGCTTGATGTGTAATATTTTAAATGCTATTGCATTTGCCTCATCAGGGACATCTAGGGACCATGAGGTGAACTGCAGCTTGATGTATAATATTTTAAATGCTATTGCATTTGCCTCTTGGGGACAACTGGGGAGAACGAGGTGAACTGCAGCTCTTTGTAGAATTATTTGGATACTATAATATTCACTTCCCACCGCTAATCTCGTCCCATAATGGTTTGCAGGGGCTTGATCTCCTCTCTCACTCATCACCTCTCTCACTGCTTGCTGGAAGCTAATTTCACTTTTGTGAAATGACTATATGCATTTTAGCATGTAGAAATACTTGTAATTTATTATTATTTTTTTTTATGGTGTAATATTTTTATTGACAGTTGCCATCAAAATAACATCAGTACATCTTGCCAGTCGTATACTTTACAGGATAATGCAACGGTTCGTACTGTCACACAGCTATTCAGCCGACAACCCTCCGGTCCGGCAGCGATTGTTCGAGATGATGCGAAATGCAATCAGGATACAGTAAATAAAGAAATAAAATCTTACTTTTTCTTTTTCATTTTTTGTTTTTGTGTAGAAAATGAACATAACAAAACTCGATGGCTCATCTGTGATATATAGTCACAAAGCAGGATACAATGTCAGTGGAGTGTGCCGAACCCAATTTCCCAGGTAGATACCCTTCCCTCTCCAAGCACCGAACAAAGCCTAAGTCCCTGTTATAAAATTAACACCCCCCGTCCATCCCCAGAATTCCTCCCCGATTCAAGCGACCAGTTCCTCCTCATCCTCCGAGTCGTCGTCATCATCCTCCGGCAGCGGTTCACATATGTCTCCCCTGTACCTATTCCATGCCTCCCACACCTTGTTCCATTTTTTTGGGTTAAAATACTTGTTATTTTACCTTGAATATATGAGGCTTCTGTTTTAATAATTGGAAATCTGACGGAACGAAATATTGCGGATTTATTGTACCAAGTTCACGCCAATTCCGCCCACCCCTACTTTAAATACCCCTGCACCCCATAATCATAACCCACCCGTACTAATATAAAATACCCCAACACCCTTAAACACTAACCCATCTTAACCCTATAAATATACCCTGTACCCCAAAACCCAAACCTATCCCTAAACCCTAAAAATACACCTTTACCCCAAAACCAAAACTTAGCCCTGAACCCTATAAATACCCATGTACCTCAAAACCCAAACATACCCCTGAACCCTAAAAATACCCATGTACCCCAAAACCCAAACGTACCCCTGAACCCTAAAATACCCCTGTATCCCAAAACCCAAACCTAGCCCATAACCCTTAAAATACCCCTGTACCCCAAAACCCAAACCTACCCCTGAACCCTAAAAATACCCCTGTACCCCAAAACCCAAACCTAGCCCAGAACCCTAAAATACCCCTATATCCCAAAACCCAAACCTAGCCCTGAACCCTAAAAATACCCCAGTACCCCAAAACCCAAACCTAGCCCTGAACCCTTAAAATACCCCTGTACCCCAAAACCCAAACCTACCCCTGAACCCTAAAAATACCCCTATAACCCAAAACCCAAACCTAGCCCTGAACCCAAAAAATACCCCTGTACCCCATAACCCAAAACTATATCTGAACCATTAAAATACCCAAACACCCCAAAACATATACCTCAGTACCCCAAACATATACCCCTATACCCATACTTGCCTTAACCAAACATTTTTAAAAAACATGCTTTTACCATTCATGCATTTACAACGAATTTCGTTGTAAATGTATGCGTGGTAAAAGCATATAAAATGTAATGCCATGTGTTCTAATGGCATTGCGGAGTCATGGTACTTTCGTAATGAAAGTATGCAGGATGATGGTATGCGGAAAGAAATTTGCGGAATAATGGGTGTTTACCCTCCCCCGTAAGTACATTGGTGGCACGGCGGCCCACATCTCCAGCAACATACTCATATTTTTTCACCACCAATTGGAAAAATTTACAGGTCTCTCTCATTGATGCCCAGCACCGACATACACTTTTAGACACACCTCCCACCACAAGTTCTAGAATTGCGAACTTTAGAGATGGGGAGCTACGTTAGAATCTCGGCATCAGCTCAACATCCTGTGATTACAGGCAAATCGCTTTGTCTCCCCGTGCCTACCACAAATCAATGTGTTCTTCTGTAATGTAAATTGTGCTCATGCCATGTTGTCGAGTTTGCGCTATATAATATTGCAAGGAAAATAAAGTAGGGAAACTCGAGTTTACACACTACTGAACGCGCACTCTTAAGTGCATCAGCAGTGCACTGTGAATGGGAGCGTTTCACAGGCCTGTCACAGATTAGAAATGCTATCAAAATGAAATCCTACGAAACAATATACTACTGGCCGGCAGCAATTCATACCCGGACAACGTCGGGACGGGCTACTAGTAGTATTGATAAATCCAACATTACCAGTAAAGAGGATTTATCATTACCTTTAAAAAGATATGAAACACGATGCAGCTACTCCATTCTAATTAGGAACTGCAGCTTAAAAGTGTATTAAGCCATTAATAATGCTAGCCAACGAGAGCCGCAGGCCCTGCAGTATTGAAAAACAGATTTTGCTGTTTGTCACTACCAGGACATGTAAAACTTAAAATTACATGTCCTGCCTTTTACTTACAGAGCATCCTGCCCTTAAGGCTACCTAGGACCTACCTTAGGAGTGTTTTATGTGTAATAGGTGCATTTTAGGCATGTCAAGTAGTTTAGTTTTACCTTCCAAGTCACAGTTGCAGTAAACTGCACACACAGGCACTGTAATGGCAGGCCTGAGACAGGTTTGAAAGGCTACTGTGGTGGGAGGCACAATCAGTGCTGCGGGCCAACTAGTAGCATTTCATTTATAGGCCCTAGGTATATTGTATACAACTGTACAAGGTACACTAAATAGGCCAATCATGCACACACCAATGTCATTATGCTTAGGGGAGAGGCACATGCACTTTAGCACTGGTCGGCAGTGGTAGAGTGCTCAGAATCCTAAGGCCAACAAAAAATACATCAAAAAGAGGAGTTAGGCAGGCAAAAGATTTGGGTGAAGACCACCCTAAGGATGACAGGTCTAACATTACCCCACACTCCTCTCACGTGTACGATGACATGAAGTTGGCACCAAAATCAGATACAACCTCCTTGGGGAACCTCACACTGACCATGGCGAGCATAGTCACTGTAAAAAAGTTTCTGAGCTAGCAAAGGCAAAGGTATCTGAGCACTAGCGTTGCATGAGTAGAAAACAGCTGTCTACTGGGTCTGAATAGAAAAAAACCAAGTGTTTAGCATTTTTCTGTTAGATTGAGATCTCATGGCGGGGGGCATGGTGTTCCAGAGTCTACACGCTAAGAAGAAGAAACTGCTCCCTTCTAACTTTCTTTATTTTGCAAACTGCCACTAATTTGGCTGTGCCAGATCTTAAGGTACGATTAGTCACATGCCAGAAGAAGATCTTCGGAAAATAGGGCGGGCCTCTGCTATACAGCGCCCGATGGCCCATGCAGAGGGCCTGATATTTAACTTGTTCTCTGACAAGCAGCCAATGTAGATCACAAATGCTCTTGAAGATGGAATAAAATGTTGGTATCTTTAGGAGCAAGAAAGGAGCTGCATTTTGGAGTGATTGCAGATTCAATTGTAAATGTTTCTGGATGCCCATGTGTAGGCCAATGCAATAGTCTATCCTAGATAAAACTAATGCGACAATTACCCTTTTCTGCATTACAAGAGGGATGTATGGAAACACTTTCCTTAACACCCTTAGAATATGGAAACATGAGGATGTAACTTGGTTGATTTGAGCAGAGAAGCAATGCTGTATATCTAACAAAACCCCCAGATTTTTCACTTTCTGAACGGGGCAAGGAAGGGAGCCAAGACTGGACGGCCACAGGATGTATTCCAAAATTAGGTGTTAGATCCAAATAGGATAACCTTCATATTTTTTTAGAATTGAATTTAAGGCAGTTTCCTGAATCCAAATAATGATTTTAGCCAGGCAGTTTCTAAATTTACTGGCTACATTGTCGACCTCGAATGAACCAGACAACATTTATTGTGTTGTCTGCATAGGACACTGCGACAAAGCTGTATGACCTGATAAGTTTAGCCAGGGGAATAACATAGATGTTGTAGAGCGTGGGGGATAGCGAAGAGCCCTGTGGCTCCCCACAAGGCAAGGAGAAGGGATTTGAAACGAAATCCCCAAAAGCTACACTTTCTTCTCTATCAGAGAGAAAGGAACTAAGGGGCCCATTAGGATGGCGGGCGGATCGCCGCGCCAAGCTGGCGGTAGCCACCGCGGGCCTGGCGGGGCAATCCCCCCACCATCCTACCCGGAATGACCCCCGCCATATTAGTATGGCGGGGGGACCGCGTGGACGGAAAGACCGTCTGCTTTGTGATAAATATTTTAGTAATTTACCTTGATTGGAATTTCTATAATATCAATAAGGTCAAGCATGAAGAGCAGAGTCCGTGGTGGTTAGAATTTAAGGGTCTTTATTCAGTAACTCGAGTTAAGGGAGAGCTTCGTCACCTAAGGAGGCTCGGGAATAGTCTCTACTTTAATCAAAGAAAACATGGTATTTATACATTCTTGACATAGAAAAGAGGAAGGAGCTTCCCTTGAGCAAATTTCAGTTATTCATGTGGTAATCATACAGAAGTCATGACAGGAGCAGCGTAACTGTGTCATAATCATGAGAAAGAGAAGTCATGGCAGGAGCAGCGTAACTGTGTCATAATCATGAGGAAGTCACGGCAGAAGCAGAGTGTTGAGAAATAACCCTAGGCTAGTTCCTTAGATAAGAGAGAGAGAGAGAGAGAGAACTGGTCGTGACAGGATGTCTGGTGTCGTGTCTTAGCAAACAGGCGCTGGTTTCTCAGAATTGGTCGTTGTGTCTTGGCAAACGGGGGCTTATTTCTCTGAATCAGCCTGACCATAAGAGTGTGTGGTTGCAACGGGGCTTGTTTCTCGGAGTCGGCTTGGACATAAGAATGTGTGGTTGTAATTAGGGAAGAAGTGCGTTGTGTGCAATCTTACGTTTATGTGCCCGGGTTTTCTAGTCTCCCTCATGGTGAGCTCGGGACGTGAAAGAGTGGGTGTATAATGGGACATAAATAATGAAAATATTCATTTTCCACATTCCCTCCTTGTCCCATAATATACCCTTTTAACATTGTCTTTCTTAATCTACCTCTATGTTCATTAGGTTGTCCAGTTGTTCCTGTAACATGATCTCTTCCTTCTTTTTCTTTCTAGTTTGGGGTCTGGGAATGCAGGTAGTGGTACAGAAATACAGAGTGCTGGGCCACATTGATACAGAGGCAACAGGTGAAGAGAATGGCTAGAGCGAGACCTATGACTGTAAGTGCCTTCCATCCCCATGAGGACAGGAGGCCCCAGAGCCATCCGGTCAGGTACCAGGCATCAGTGTCTGCATCTAGTTTTCTGGAAAGTACATGAAGGCGGGAAATAGCAGAATACACTGAGGGTGCATTATCTGGAATATATATACAGCAGCTAGACCCGATCAGTTCGCATACGCCACCACGGTCAGCCAATATAATATCTAGGACCATACGGTTCTGCAACGTCATGAGTCTGTCGGCAGCCATCTCAGCCGTGATGTTGCTTAATGCACCAGCGGTTTCATTTATGGCTCCCTGGACTACACGAGTCAGTTGTCTTATGTGGCGGCTGTTGATCATAGGCCCCCAGAAAGGGATGATTCCTTTAAAGAAATTGCCAGCCTCTTGGTCCGCTGTATCTTCAGCATCTATGACCCCCCCTTCGCCGTCTATTAATTACGGTCGGAGGATCACTTAGATGGTAATCTGCTGGGGCGGTGTAGGTAGGGGGAAGGAGAAATGCAATGTAGCACTTCCCGGAGCAGCCTTGAGGTAGCCAAGTACGTGCGTGAGGTCCACAGATAAAATAGGTGTTGGGGCAGTGGCCATTGTTGGGAAATTTAGGTCAGGTAGGGTGTATGTCTTATTACACTCGCTGTCTCCCATTTTCTGACCCTTGCCCTTTCCACTTACACAAAATAGGCCCTTATGGGGCACAGCCCATCCTCCCTGTTCTGTCTGTCTTTTTTAGACGGAAAACGTTTCCCTAAAGGAGGTAGTGTCGTTAAAAAGGGAATAACTGGTATTTTCATTATTATCTGCTCGTCCTCATGTCGCGGTGAAATTTACCATCTTTTCAACGGCTCGTACTGTCTTTGTTTTTATCTCGTTCCAGGTACTAGTGTTCTTGGCCTTGATCTCAGGAATGTTTCTAACAGAAGCGGAGAATATCATAGAGAATGCATAGGTAGATCCAGCATAGCCAAAAGGGAGAGGAATAAAAGGCATTCCTCCGTGTACAGAATGTGGCATTAAACCACAGACCCAACAGTTGGTTTTGTTAATAACCATTTGATGTTGGTGGAGTGTGGAGATAAACGTGTTATTGAAAAATTCTTTTCTTCTATTCTCGAGATGTGGAGGGAGATCTACATGTGAATGCATAGCTGTGTTATTCAAAAGCGTGGGGGAAGCAGGTGGGAAAGCAAGATGAAGGAACCAACCTAGGCAAGCCGTGATACAAAAAATAAGAATCATGATAGAGAGGAAAATTGAAACTTTGTTATCCAATAATTTTAAGATTTTAAACATATTTTCCATGGTGTCTCGCTAGTTTGAGTCAATTGTGCATACGTGACCGGACACTTCCCAGCAACCACTTCACCAAGACTACGTCTTGGACTTAATCAGCCACCGGTAGGTCGAGGTCAGATGCAGTGTCTCTAGCTTGTTTCTGATGGGATCGCAGCCGCGATCTGTACTCGTCTTGGGGGGAAAGTTCAGAAAGGGGTGAAACAAAGTCTGTCGCTTCAGTCTCTATAGTCTCGGGGTTAGCAAAAATGTCAGTAGGAGTTGGTCCGAAGAATTTTTTGCAGTGGCTAGCATGGAGCCATCCTTTTCGTCCTTCGACCTTGACTGCAGTCCTCGCCGTGAGTAGTACCAGCTTGGGAGACGTCCACCTTCTTTCCAGGGTACTGGCACGGTCAAAATTCCTTATGAAGATCCAGTCCCCGGGTTGGATGGTGTGTTCCTCAGGCGTTGTTTTGTCTGGAAAGACTGCAGCCAGCTGTGAACGACAAGAACGTAGTGCAGACATCAAGGAAGCTAGGTAATCCGTCAAAACATTTGAATCAATATCAGTTAACTTTCTAGGGGATGGGACGCCCCAGATATTCGGAGGTCTCCCATTTGTGACTTCGAAGGGGGACAGACCCGTCCGGGAATGTACCACTATTCGCATGTAGAAGAGAGCAACCGGAAGAGCTGTAACCCAGTCTATTTGTTTGTCAGCACATATTTTAGCTAGTTTGGTCTTTAGAGTCCGATTATGTCGTGAGACTAATCCTGCTGCTTGGGGGTGTCGAACACAGTGGAATTTCCAGGTATATCCTAACAGTAAGGAAACAGCCTCCATTAGATTAGAGGAAAATGGTTGTCCGTTGTCAGAGTATATGACTCTTGGCAACCCATATCTGGGGAACAATTCCCTAACTAATTGTTTAGCTGTCATTTGGGCACCGTAGTCGGGGATGGGGTATGCTTCAGTCCATCGGGTCAAGGTACAGACTACTACGAGGACATACTTATGTCCTCGACATCTCTCCATTTGTATGTAGTCCATTTGGAGGACTTCAAAGGGGTGATTTGGGGGATGGAACCCTCCTTGTTCAACTGAGACACTTTTCCCTGGATTGAACTGACAGCAAATCATACAGGTTCATACTTTTTGTTTGGCTGCTGAGCGCAGATGCTTGTTATGCCATACCAAATTTAGGCTGTCCAACATTCCTTTTTCTCCTAGATGTGCAGGACTATGGGCAGTTTCTATGATTACAGGAACCATTATGTCAGGGAGAAACCATTTGGACTTATCCTTTGTTACCCAGCCCTGGTCTGTGTGAGAACCTCCCTTTTCTTCCCATTTTCTCTTTTCGGTCTCTGTAGCTTGGTTTTGGATGTCTATGACATCTTTGGTAGGATTGATAACTGGATAAACAGTCTTAATGGTAGTTTCAGTATTCAGTGTTCCTGTCTGAGCAGCGTGTTTAGCTGTGGCATCCGCCAGAGCATTACCTCGGGTGATGGAGTCCATGACTTTTGTGTGTGCCTTGCATTTCAGTATAGCTACTTCTGTGGGTCTGTGTATTGATTCTAGTGCTGAAGAATAAGAGCCCCATGTTGTATTTTAGTTCCATGAGAGGTTAGAAAACCTCTCTCTTTCCACAAAATTCCAAAGTTATGGACTACCCCGAACGCATATTGCGAATCGGTGTAGATGTTAACCCGTTTCCCTTTGGACCATTCACATGCTTGTGTAAGGGCTATGAGTTCTGCTGCTTGGGCTGAATGCACGGGTATTCTGGCTGCTAGGAGGAGCGTATTCTCTGTAGTGACAGCATAAGCTGCTTAAAGTTCGCCTGTTTGGAGGCGCATGCAGGAACCATCTACGAACAGTGTGTGTTCGGGTGTACTTAGAGGTACGTCTACAAGGTCTGACCGGGGCTTTGTGACTAGTTCGACTATTTCTAAGCAGTCGTGAGTTTGGTTGTCTTGTGGAACAATGGGTAGCAGTGTAGCTGGGTTGAGGATATTGCATCGTTTGATGATAATGTGGGGTTGGAATAATGTGACTTCATAACCTGTGAGACGAGCTATGGTCAAGTGTTGTGTCTGTGTCCTATTCAAAAGTAATTCTACCGCATGTGGGACTTGTACCTCAAAAGAATGTCCTAGCACTATGGAATCGCTTTGTCGAACGGATTTTAAACAGGCATGCAGACCTTGTGCAACAGGATCAAGAGTACTGGAAAAATAAGGACAGGGACGATGTTTATTGGCCTGTGTTTGTGTGAGCACTGACAAGGCTGTACCTTCCCGTTCCGTGACGAAAAGGACAAAAGGTTTGGCATAATCAGATGTAGCTAGGACAGGTGCATAGCATAATACTTGTTTGAGAGTGTCAAAAGCAAAGGGATGGTCTGGTGTCCATGGCAATGGAGAAGAGGTGGCAAAATCGGAGGTTGTTAATTGTATCAGGGGTTTGGCCAAATAGGCGAACTGGGGAATCCACTGCCTACAATAGGAAGTGAGGCCAATAAAGGCACAGCCTTCTTTCTGTGTCTTAGGGACAGGAATGTTAAAAATGAGTTGCATTCTTTCAGGTGTGAGTGCCCTACCCTCCTTTGACAGCAGGTGTCCTAAGTATGCCACCTGCTGTAAACACAATTGTAATTTAGAGGGTGATACTTTGTGGCCATGCTGTGCAAGAAACATTAGGACAATTTGTGAGGCTTGTTCGCATTCTGTTTCGGAACGTGCAGTGTTTAGTAAGTCATCGACATATTGCAAAAATGTCGTATTGGAGGGCAGAACAATGTCATCTAACTGTCTTTTAAGTGCCTAACTGTAGATACTGGGACTTTCTGTGTACCCTTGAGGAGCTCTTGTGAAACAGAAACTACGACCTTGCAGTGAGAATCCGAATAGATACTGACTGTCTGGATGAATGGGTATACTGAAGAAAGCATTTTTAAGGTCAATAATTGTAAAATGTGTGGCATCAGGATCTATAGCTGTCAGCAGAGTGCTGATGTCTAAGACCACAGGGTACTGTGGTGCCACACATTTATTGAGTTCACGTAAATCAACCACAAGTCTGTAAACTGGTGGTGCACCGTCATCTGTCTTCTTTAGCACTGGTAGAACTGGTGAATTACATATGTTGGAAGGTACTTCTCTGACTACTCCTTTTTGTATCAAGTCATCGATAATCTGAATAAGGACTTGTTCCACATCCGGAGGTAACTTGTATTGGCGGACACGAGGTAGGACAACGACTTCCTTCAACGTGACTATGTGTGGTGTAATATCCATGAACCCTACGTCAGTTGGATCCGTAGCCCATAATGTAGTAGGAATGTCCCTTAATCTGACATCTAACTCTCGTGTTGTGAAATGACCTTTGAAATCTCTGAGGAATAGTCGGATTCCTTCCGGGGAACAGCATATCACAGCACCCAGTTCCCTTAATGTCTGGATGCCAAGTAGATTTTCGGGACAGGACTTAGTAAGTACCAAATTAGTGGAAGCTGTAAGAGGGCCAACCTGAAGTGATACTGGTTCGAAAACTTTGTTAATGACTGGTGTACCTGAGAAACCCAAGGAAATACTATTTGAGCCAGAGAGGGGTACCTTGGGAACTTCGTTGTGTTGTACTGTTGTCCTACTGGCCCGGTGTCAATCAGAAATTTTGTTTCTTTACCTAGGAGCTTAGTGTGTACATAGGGACCCTTTTGGTCAACCGGGACCGGGATCAGTGGACGACTATCATGTTCCTCCCAGCTGTCTCATGAAATCGTAGGGAATTCAGGATAGGATGGCACTGGATACTGATAGAGTTGTGTGGCTAATTTAGTATCAGCTGGGGGAGTTGATGTTGGAGCAGAGGGAGAGTGGTATAGGTGCGAGGCTGTGTCTTTCCAGTAGTAATATTGTGTTGTAAGACTGAACAGTCACGCACAAAACGGCCAGGCGTTTTGCAATAATTAAAGGTAGCCTTTTCTTGTGTTTCTGGACGTTGCTAATGAGTCTGAGGAATTGTATTGGTCTGTGCTACCAGTACCTTCATTTTAGTATCTTTTGTCCTCTTTTTCTCCTGTTCCTGTTCATCTCTAATTCTGTTCTGATGGTACTGGAGCATCTGAAGTGCTTGTGAAGGGGAAGTGCTTTCAACCTTTAATACCATATCTTTGATCTGAGGTAAGGCATTTTCTACAAATTTTGAAACAAACAACCGACTATAGGCGTCTCCACCTGAGGAGAGACCGCTATTGATAAGGAAACATTTCTCTAATCTTGTATAATAGTCCCCTATATCCTCATCTGGTTTTTGCTTGCATGCAGAGATAGCATCCCAATCTTCCTTTTTGGTGGCCAATAACTGGGAGAGTATTTTCGGGAGAAGGCGAGGGAGTTCCAGGACTAGAGGTCCCAAGCCTTGTCCAGGAGTACGAGTAGTTTCTTCTGTCTCTAAAGCTGCCCATGCTATCTTTTTCCCTTCAACCTCCCAATCTTTCCCCTTTAGTTTGTCGTATATTCCTTGAGGCAGTAGGACGTTGAGGAGAATATTGAGGTCCTTATAAGTAAAGTAACATTTTGGGTGGGTAGCTAGTGTCTTCATACAATGTAATGAGGTGTTGCACCATATAGATACTGGCTAGTCTTTGAGATGTCATGGGGAGCGATAAAAACATTTGAGCGACTATGTCAGGGCCATATATAGAGTATTGGGACACCCAATGGGTGCTTGATCGAACGAGTTCTTTTTCTTGTGTGGTGAGTGGAGGTTCGTCGTCCATCCAATCATCCAAAGCTTCTTGTGTTAGTTGGAACGATCTATCTGAAGAAGCTGACAATTTTTTAGTCTTATTCCTAAGTTGTCCGCTACTTTGGAATGAGGGATACGGAAACGTACTGACCCTTGAAAAGCAGTTCCGTCTTCCCTGTCTTCGTCTGTACCCCCATTCTCGGTCTCTTGGGTCGTGTCACTTTTTTGGTGAGAGTCGGAAACCTTACTGGTAAAGAGAGGGATGGAGAAATCTATTTCTTTTATTTTATTACAATTCCTCGCTATCACTGCTTGGTCTAGCTGAAGTAAGTCGTCGGGAACCTTTTTCCCAGCACTTAAGATCATACGGATAAAACAGGTAATCATAAATCGTGAGAGACAATTTTTTATGAGAGATAGGTCTATTTTTAATTGCCTCTTGAAGGACTTCTAAATTTTCTCCTGTTCGGATAGCTTCGTAAATCTTATTTAGGCAATTTGTGATATCTGGTACCTCCCGTATGCCTTCTAAAGCTTCCCGTAAGCGATAGGAGACATCTGCTTGTTGACCTTCCCCTGGAGTCGGATCGTATTCACATTCTAGCATAGATAGAACACGATCTGAAGTATCAGGGATGGGTTCCATCTGGGAAACTATCCGTCTGACCGTTGTTTGATTAGTATAAGCAGGAGGTGGTTCCATTAAATAGGTGGTAATGAAGTCTTCGGATACGGAAGGAACTTTAGGACATGGAGGTGCTGCGGGAATACTAGGGTCTGGACTACCATCGGACTCTGTCCTTTGTGAAAGGACGTGATATATACCCGTCACGGAGGCCGAGACCTCCCTTTTCCTTTGTTCAAAATTAATATCATCATTCTGATCCCGTAACTTTCTCATCTTACTTTCTTCTGACATTCTATTTGCTTTCTCTACTTTCCTTTGCACTTTCTGTTCCCTTTGATGTGCTTCCTTTCGCCATAATTCGATACTCTCTAACATCGAGGGTCTTGCTTTCTTTTCCCAACATTTCTTTTCAACTGCCATGATACAATTTAAATCCCATGTGCCACTCTTTGACCATCTAATAGCAATTTCTAAATCTTGAGTGTAATCTTCCCAAAGATCTAAGTACAAAACGGCACCAATTCCATATTTCGTATACATGAAGAAACCAGGAGTATCCTTTGGGGAGACTGGTACATCTTGTTCCAGTAACCCCCTTCGGGTACCCAGTTTACACAACTTAGAAAACAAAGGCATTGCGTCAACAAACAATAAAACTTACACTTGATAACTTGATATACCCTGAGTATCAGAGTACAAACATACCGTTTTCTAGAAACCTAGAACCCGTCTTGACCGTGCTCTGAAAAATCAGAACCCGTCTTGATACACCCCCAGCAGTACTCACTGAGGTGCAGAGAACTTGAAGACCTTGAAGATCTGGACACTGGACTAGTTACGCTGCGCTCTTGATCAGGGACTTGTCGGGGTTCTGAAGACCTCGGACTCGGCAACTTCACAAGATTCGGGCTCTGGGTCGAGACTTCCACTGTCGTCCTCACCGCCTCGTATGGATGGCTAGGCTGCTGCTCAGTCCCTCTTTGACACAAAGGAGTTCATGCAGGAACACCCTGCAGTGTGCACTTTGAAGTCCGTCGGTATCTGGAGAGACAGGTTCGGGTCCGCATCACCGGCATGTGGGGAGAAAGGGAAGTACCTGTTCGGGCGCCAATTTACTGTGGTAAATATTTTAGTAATTTACCATGATCGGAATTTCTATAATATCAATAAGGTCAAGCATGAAGAGCAGAGTCCGTGGTGGTTAGAATTCAAGGGTCTTTATTCAGTAACTCGAGGTAAGGGAGAGCTCCGTCACCTAAGGAGGCTCGGGAATATTCTCTACTTTAATCAAAGAAAACATGGTATTTGTACATTCTTGACATAGAAAAGAGGAAGGAGCTTCCCTTGAGCAAATTTCAGTTATTCGTGTGGTAATCATACAGAAGTCATGACAGGAGCTGTGTAACTGTGTCATAATCATGAGAAAGAGAAGTCATGGCAGGAGCAGCGTAACTGTGTCATAATCATGAGGAAGTCACGGCAGAAGCAGAGTGTTGAGAAATAACCCTAGGCTGGTTCCTTAGATAAGAGAGAGAGAGAGAGAGAACTGGTCGTGATAGGATGTCTGGTGTCGTGTCTTAGCAAACAGGCGCTGGTTTTTCGGGATTGGCCGTTGTGTCTTGGCAAACGGGGGCTTATTTCTCGGAATTGGCCTGACCACAAGAGTGTGTGGTTGCAACGGGGCTCATTTCTCGGAATCGGCTTGGACATAAGAATGTGTGGTTGTAATTAGAGGAAGAAGTGCGTTGTGTGCAATCTTACGTTTATGTGCCAGGGTTTTCTAGTCTCCATCATGGTGAGCTCGGGACGTGAAAGAGAGGGTGTATAAAGGGACATAAATAACGAAAAATATTCATTTTCCACAGCTTTTCCGCCCCATTCACCTTGTGGCCAGGCGGAAAAGGTTTAATATGCTGGTGGTGTCTATCAGACACCGCCAGCCATATTAGCATGGGCATTTTCCAACGTCTTTCTGAGGCGGCAATGCCGCCACGGATAGGCATGCGGAGACACCCTGCAGGGGCCCGTTGCGGGCCCCCAGGGACTCCGGGGGAGTGGGGGGTGCACATGGGGGGGTACCTATGGTACCCCCCAGCATTGCAAAGTACAATGTGGCAGGCACCGCGCTGTGCCTGTCACGTTGTGCTTTTTAATGCACAACAACATGTATCTTTAGCATTGCGGCGGGCGGTGCTTTCACCACCGTCACCCGCAATGCTAAAGATACAGGATGCGCCTGCCACTGTGGTGGGTGCATCCTAATACCCCCAATCGGACCCCCACCCTTATGGCAGGTGGTCCCTACACACAACAGGATGACGGGTGGACAAAGTCCGCCCGTCATCCTAATGAGCCCCTAAGTATGGTAAAGGCTTCGCCTGTGATCCCAATACTCCCTAGCTGGTTGATAAGCAGAGAGAGATTTAACACATTAAACATGGCAGAGAGATCGATAAGAATCAGCGCAGCCCTACGAATTGATCCAAATTAATGGAATGACTTTATCAAAACTGAGCGCAGGGTTACTTGTAGTAATGCCATCCAGCGTATGATTGGCATTATAAGTTGGTTGCTTAACTATTAGATACCGATGAAAACTACGAAGACAATCTGTTAAGTGTTCTGTATCTATGTTCGTTTTCACTAACCTCGAAGTGAAAACTGAAATCACCTAAGAGGGTAAAATTTGAACATTCAATGCTGGACTCCCTAAAAGTCTGAACAGATGCCACAAAACTATCTTTGGGGCCAATTGGCCAATATAGTAGAGGATCATTAAAAATGGTTGCATCATTAAGTTTGAGGGTGAACAACAAGGCATCACCATCCAGATGTGGAGCCGGACTTAGTAGTGCCTTAATTTCCATAAACCACCACCACCCCCGCCCCATTTACCTTGCCTGTCTATGCTGTATACAATTGATCCATCCAGAATACCAGTTCTCAAGTCCGTATCTGATGAAAGATCAGTCCAAGTTTCTTTAATGAATACTAAACCAGAATGAAAAAATCCCATAAAATATGCAAATTCACGTTTGTACTTCACTAATATTTAATAGCACACAGCTGGGGGATTCATCTGAATGCCCTGAGCCTTGAGACCTTCTTGTGGGAAAATTAGAAGCTTCACAATTACTGCCATTTTTGGAGCATCAATTGAGGCATTATTGCAATTTTGGCATTTGTTTAGACTTGAGGTTATGTTACAGTAATACAGTTGTCTTACCCGCACACCGAATATCCAGCAACTCATCCCTTGCACAGGTCAAAAAAATGGCCAGGGATTTTGGCGCTCGGCACTGTCTGGCCACAAGAGTAGCACCCCCTGCCCGTGTGCGGACGAGCTAGTCAGTCCTCTAACAGAGCCAACATAGAGGGCTTGGCTGTAGGCATGGCCAGCCTCAGCGAATCCAGGTACGCTTCGGAGGTGGCAAACAAAAGGGCAACAATGGCAAAGCAAACTGTTAACAGAAAGGTGAGAAAAAGGTCAATCATAAAACGATTTAAAATCGGTAGGTACTCTCATGATACGAATTGCTTTAAAATCGGGAGCCGGCACCTCCCAAGATGGCCCTAAAAGGATCCTTACAAGGAAAATAAATACACCAGTGTTTCGCAGCTCAAAGAAAGCTGAGGAGACACGCTACTAGGTCCCCTAAAAGAGCCGGAATAGGGGGCGCGGCCGTAGGAGTGGCGAGCTTCAAACGAATGTAGGCACACCTCAGAGGTGGCAAAACGAAGGGGCAACAAAAGCAAAGCAAACTGGGGTCAAGCCACCCCTCTCTCACCGATGCAGGCTCCCCTGCAGGGAAGAGTACTGGTAAAGTAAATAGCAGCTCCCAGACATCTTGGCAGAATTGGGAGTTTATGATAACAACTTTCAGCACAAACCTTTCGCCCAGGGCCGGACTGGGAAATGAAAGCAGCCCTGGCAAATTTTGGCAGACCAGCCCCCGACCGCCACTAGGGGGGTTTGGGGGAAAATTTTGGAAAACGACAGACCAAAATGGTGAATTTTACAGCACATTTTTGATTACATATTCAAATTGTATCAACTTTCAAAGCACAGAAAATAGTAGATAATGACCATAAAGAACATCAGGTTACCCATCCAGTCATATGTACCCATAGGACATTCTTTCAGAGAACACCAAAAATAGACACAAGTAGTGAATCAGAGAGAACAAAGTGAGACCAGCCCCCACACGGTAGGTAGCGAGCAAGCGCAGTGAGCAACCACTGCTAGGGGGAGTTTGGGGAGATGAGCTTCTCCCCCCAAGAAAATTTGGGAGACAGAAAGCAAAGTTAGCAATAACCGCAAGGATTATAATGCACTTAAGAGTATATGGTATGGCGAGATCATAGAACAGCTATAAGGACATGGTTCCGCAAGCAGCAGAGGGCCTCAGCTCATGCTAGGGCACCCTCTCACACAAAACCAAGCACTCTGCCTCCAGGATTGTTAAGGTCTGCCATAGGAGTGACTTACAGGTTACTATGTGTCTATATATAAGTTAGATATAGGTATTCTATATCTAAGCAAAGGGTGATTACACCACCTTGTCCCAGCTGAGTGATCAGCCAGTTGTGTCAATTTAGGAATGCCAGCCAGGGGTGGCATAATACATGCTGCAGCCCCTGGTAGGCCTTGGGTGCACCTATACTCTGGGTACTTAGGGTACACTGTACAGGGACTCACAAGGGTGACCCAATATCCAATGTGGCCTGTACCTAAAGTACATGCTATCAATTTAGAGAGAGCACAGCTGGGCTGTGGGTCCGATTAGCAGGCCCACAGCCACACTAAAGTCGAAAACCAGTGGAGCATAAAGTGGGGGTTACCATAGGAAGCAGACCCTACTCTCTTAAAATAGAGATAGAGATAGAGAGAGGGGAGAAAGGGAGGAGAGAAAGAGGGAGAGAGAGGGGTGAGAAATACAGGGATAGAAAAGAGAGAGAGGGAGGGATAGAGAGAGAAAAGGATAGAGAGAAAGGGTTAGGGAGTGAGAGAGGAACCAAGAGAGATATGGGGATAGAGAGCGGGAGAGAGTGAGAGAGGGATAGGTATAGAGAGAGTGAGAGGGATAAATAGACAGCGCGTGAGGGAGCGAGAGAGAGGGATAGAGAAATAGAGAGAGAGGGAGGGAGCAAGAAAGTGAGAGAGAGGGGGCGAGAGAAAGAAAGAGTGGGAGGGAGAGAGAGAGAGAGACAGTAGAGAATAGCGATAGAGAGGGGAGGGAGGCGAGAGGGAGAGAGAGGGGGAGAGAAATGCAGGGATAGAAAAGAGAGAGGGATAGAGAGAGAAAAGGATAGAGAGAAAGGGATAGAGAGTGAGAGAGGAACTGACAGATATGGGGATAGAGGGAGAGAGGGGGATAGAGGGAGGGAGAGAGAGAGAGAGAGGGAGAGAGACTGAGAGGGGGATAGCAATAGAGAGATTGAGAGGGATAAAAAGAGCATGTGAGGGAGTGAGAGCAAGGAATAGAGGAATAGAGAGGGAGAGAGAAAGAGGGAGGGAGCAAGAGAGGGAGAGAGAGAAAGGGAGAGAGAGGGGGCGAGTGTGACCAGAGAACATGGGCTGTTCTGGCAGGTTACTTGCAGTTTAGTTGCATCTCAGTCCTGGTAGATTAGACATAGATACAGGCCAAGTATTGCAAGCAGTTAAATACATTTCCGTTCCAGTTGTTTTGAGAGGGGAGGTAGGAGCTGGATTACACTGCACTTCCATAGCTGGGAGTGCCAGTTGAGACAGAACATGGGCAGTTAATGACATTTCAGTTCTAGAGGACTTTTAAAATGGTTGTGATAGACAGTGACTGTGGGTGCAAAATAATCTCTGATAAATCAACACACACCGTAAGGCAGTATTACAGAAATTCTAGGAAGTTGCACAAAGAAGAAAAAACATGGGTCAAATAAATTTGCACACATTTTGATGCTGGCCCAAATAGAATATAAACAAAATTGTGTCCAGTTTACAACACAGAAAAACACTGTTCAAGCAAAACCATAGAAGAAACCGATTCTGAAACACAATTACCACATCCAGAGAGTTTAAGTGCCATGATACCCCACTGGTGATAACTATGTTCTATTGGAATCCTAGGTAACATAATATGGCATCATTTTAACACATTTGAACAAATGGAGATAATATTTCCGAACTCACTGTTAGTCAGTTGACTTCATACAGATGAAAGGCGGACTCACTACTTAAATGCTTCAACTTTAAAGGGACCCGCTAAATGCTGAACTATATTACCCAGTGGGATAAAAATGAAGTCTGCTAGGCTAGTTCCTCTGACTATCAGGCTTGTTGTGGTAGAGGCTGGACTTTGAAAAGGTTGGCAGGGACTTGAAAAAGTAAGTCACAGGCCCGTGCAGTTGAAACGCCAGAAGGCTCTGGTGGAGTCAGTTAGATTAGTCAATAATCTGAATTCCTCCAAGTTGAGCCTGGTATAGAGTTAGTCACATAACTGGCACGTTTTTTTCTGTAAACCCAGGAGGACAGTACGGTGTCTGTCGCATCTGAAAGAACAGCGGGGCTTTGAAATTGCAGAGCTCCCACGTTTTCCAGTTCCAAGCGTGATTAGCTCATCCTGTCAGGCATTCTGGGACCTGTAGTTCTGGTTCTATAATTGATTAAACAGTACTGCAAATCACAGACAGTAATAAGAAAACAGAGCTTCACACCCACAAAACTAGAGATCTTAAAAGCTCTGAAAGAATCATTCACATGTCAAGTTTACTTATGATAACCCCGAAAGTCTGGGGGTTTTGTCAGAAACTCAGAGGCCTCCAGTTTTTCATCACTGCTCATTTACTTTTTATTTCCAATGTCCAGTCATGCATGTACTTTGAAAAGCAAATGTACGCATTTCACAAGTCAAATAATGTCATAAAATAGGACTGGGTAAGCTATATGGACGCCTGATGTGTACAATGATTTGAGAATTTGAGCAATAAGGACCAGGAGCAGAGTGGCTAAACTGTTATAAGCGAAAACTAGGGGTGGAAGGAGAGCTGCTATTAACCTAGGGTGTGTTAATGAAGGACTGGTGTGTCAGTGAGGTAAGGCGACCTCTCTAGACTGATAACAGGAATAGGTAGGTAGGTAGGCAGTGCTACGATGAAGGTGGGCGTGAAGTGCTAGGTTTAATGTGCCAGGTTACTGCCCATTCCAGCTGTGCTCCATAAATCCCTAGTGGCTCCCCCACTGAATGCACCTCAAGACCCACGCCCAGGGCGTGCCCTAGCACCCCAACAACTCTTGCCCATGAGCAGTCTGGTGCTTTGAACAATAGAGGTAACCCTTCGCCGTGGGTGCCAGGCTGCTGGCGAACGAGAACCAGGATGAGCATGTCCAGTCCAAACCATGGCAGTCAGTCGTGCAATGATATTGGGAGCTATAGGTGGAAGATGGGAAAGAAAACAGAAGACTATGGCTTTCAAATAAAATATTTTTGCCAAACAAGCAGGATAGCTCATAAGGTTAAGCATTTGCGACTGAGACATGCACTAACATCTGAGCCACTGGTTTGAATGAAGGAAGAGCTAGTTTAACCTTTCATTCTTCAAATGTTGAATCTCGATCAATAACACTGCAGAAAAAACAGTGGAGCAGTAAAATGTGCACCCCTCTACTCCGACTTCACGCCAGATTTACAACTGGTGCCTGTGCAAATATCAAACAAGAAGATGCTGTGTTGTTACGACTACGGACGGACCGGACAGTACTCCCTTCATCTACCTCGGAAGGGAGCCAGCTTGGGGGCAGAGGAGAGGCTGTGCCACTGAATACACAGCAGCTGAGTGATACACCAGTGGGTACAGTTCCTGATAAAAAGCTTTGCTATGGGATGTTCAGAACCTGGGCTCGGATATACTGTGGTGACAAATAAGTATCAGCGGGCAGCCACGGCTTGCATCTCACCTATCGGGGCGGTAACAGGACTTGTGAAAATCAGCCACATCCCATGAGGGTGCCTCCTAGCACTAGCAGGAGGGCAGAGACACACACAGTCACGTAATTCAAGAGACAGGTTACTGGAATCACATGACGCAGGCCAAGGGAGAAATGTGTCCCCCGCCCCACAAAAGCCTCCGACATGCCTCCTGCCTGCAGGGTGTCGTGACTCGAGTCGTGAGATGTACAGATAATTATTCTCTCTCAGGAGTCAGGACGACTCGGGGGCCTTTGAAGTACCCAAGGCTCTGCTCTGCACAGGTGTGCTCAGGCCCTCTCGGGGGCCGCCGGACAGAAAAACGGACTCACCTCAGGCCTGCTGACTGCTGTGTGGTGGTGGCACTGCAGACAGACACAGGGGGGTCGGCGCTAGTCAGTAGAATAAAAGTAAGGCCCCTTAAAGTACCGTGCGCACCTCTGCTCCTCTCGTCACTCCTGTAGGCAGTCAGTCACTCGCAGTTATTGCCCAATGCGCATGCGGGACGCACCCTACAGCGCGCAGACGCCGCAGAGGAGGAGACAGGGCATAATTCTGCGCGCACAGGCACCTCCTCCTCCTGAAACTTTTGTCTAGGGTTAGGTTGCACAGTCGAAGATCAATCAGGCTTGATGGCGGGGCGCTAGCGTATTAGTCTCAGACGATGATGAGTCACATCAATGACATCATCATGACTACGAGTGCCCAACACCTGGACCTGGTGCCGGTGGTGACTTCTAATCTCTCTGAACTAACTACTGTGAGTGACGCTGTAGTGTTGTTGTGCCTGGGGGCCGATTTTCAGTCCGACCGTCACAGGCTGTGACAGTCGGACTGAAAATCGGCCCCCAGCCACAAAACCGGCCCCCTTTTTGAAAACCGGCCCCCACCCCCTCCAGCCGACCGGGGGATTGCCCGGTGCCCGGAATCACCAGTCCGGGCCTGTAGAGAAGGTGTTGGGCCCGACACTGTGGGTATCGCCCCTAGTGGTGGCCCCGAAGCCGAAACAGCCAGGCGCTATACGCCTGTGCGTAGAAATGCGCCTACCCAACAAGGCAGTGAAGAGAGAGAGGCACCTGACGCCCACGATGGACGACATCGTAGCGGACCTAAACGGAGCCCGGTGGTTCTCGAAACTGGACCTAAACGCAGGGTTTTACCAGCTTGAGCTACACCCGGATAGTCGCAACATAACCACCTTCTCCACACATGTCGGACTTCGGAGGTACAAGCGGTTGAGCTTCGGTGTGTCATCAGCTGCCGAAGTTTTCCAAAACGCCATTAGAGAGACGCTCTCAGGATTGTCCGGAGTTATAAACCTAAGTGACGACATACTTGTTTTTTCAAAGACACTAGAAGAGCACCACGTACACCTCCGGGCCACCCTGCAACGCCTGGCTGATCACGGTCTCACCTTACATCGGGACAAGTGCTCCTTCTATAAAGACTCAGTGGAGTTCTTTGGTTACATCTTTTCAAGAGAGCGACTTCAAGTAGACCCAAGGAAAGCTGAAGCAATCAGGTTGGCGCCTAAACCAACATCCGCAACCGAAGTCAGAAGCTTCCTGGGGATGGCCGTTTCATCCCCGGTCTGCCATGCCTCTCGGAACCGTTACGAGTGCTGACCAAGACAGGCCAACCATGGACATGGTCGGCAAGAGAGGACGAGGCTTTCACGGCTATCAAAAATGCTTTGATCGACAACAAGGTCATGGCCTACTTCAGGCCACATCGACGCACCGAAGTGGTTGTGTATGCGAGCCCAGTTGGTCTTGGGGCCGTCCTCATGCAAGAGACCGAGGCACATGAATGGGTACCCACTGCCTACGCCAGTCGGGCACTGACGGCAACCGAAATGAGGTACGCTCAGATCGAACGGGAGGCCCTGGCCATCAAGTGGGCATGCCAACACTTTCACCTATACTTGTATGGCCACGAGTTTAAGGTTGTGTCAGACCACAAGCCTTTGGTGCCGCTGTTTGCGGGGACGGCCAGACTTGCTCCCCCCGTATCGAAAGGTGGGCCGTCCAACTACAGACCTACTGTTTTGAAGTCATTTACCGTCCCGGAACGGACAACCCCGCCGATTTCCTATCGAGACACCCCGGAACCACAACCACCGACCATGGGTCGAGAGATACAGAGGAGGTTGAAGAATTCGTAAGGATGCTGTCGCAAGAGGCGTGCCCAGCGGCCCTAACGCTAGAAGGCATCGGGAAGGCTACGGAGGAGCAGGATGAGTGCCTCAACCGAGTGAAGGCCACCCTAACAAACCGCACCTGGAAACACTTCCTAGACGGGGTCAGTGCCCTGACGACTGCGGAACAGCATTCCAAGCAACAGATGTGGAGAGCCCAGAGCGAGCTCAGCGTGGGACCCCATGGCATTGTTCTCCGCAGAACAGCAATAGTGATTCCTGTCAGTCTACAAAAGGAGGTAGTGCGCATGGCTCACCAAGGCCATCAACGGGTGTCGAAAACAAAAGAACGTCTATGCAGCAAAGTGTGGTTCCCCGGCATGGACTCCGCAGTAGAGGAAGAAATCAGCAACTGTCATTCATGCACCATCACAGGAAAAGACCCGGCCCCCCACCCGGTGATCACGGAGGATCCCTGTCGTGAGCCTTGGTCGAAAATCAGTGTAGACTTTGGGTCCTTCCCCGACGGACGCCACACGCTTGTGGTGATTGACTCCCATTCACGATTCCCGGTAGTGGAGGTAGTACCATCCACTGCGTTTACACACGTAAAACGGGCCATGGAAAAGATATTCGCCATGATGGGCCTACCGGAGGAGCTACGTTCGGACAATGGGCCACCTTTTCAGGGGAAGGAGTTCCCGGCCTACTTGGCCGCAAGAGGTATCCATCACAGGAAGATCACCCCGCAATGGTCTCAAGCGAAAGTGGAAGTCGAGAGGTTTATGCAAACTCTGAATCGTGCACTTCATATTGGGGTAAGAAAAGGAGAGGATGCAGAAGAATGCCTGTCCCAATTCTTAACCGCCTATTGACAAACGCCTCACACTACCACGCGTTCCGCCACGGCGCAATATGCTATTTAAGAAAGTGCCAAGAGACTGTACCGGCTGCACCCTCCGGGTGCCCACCTGAACTAGACCAAAATGCCACTCAAGATCGAAGGAGGCACACGAATGAAAAAGCCAGCCGGGCTCGTAGAGCCCAACCAAGGTCCCTGATGGTCGGTGACAAAGTTGTCCTCAAAAACAGACATCCTAACTGGAAGTACGACACCGCCTATGAACCAGAGGTGTGGGAGATCGTCAACATCCAAGGCTCCA
Organism: Lissotriton vulgaris; assembly: GCF_964263255.1. NCBI lineage: Eukaryota > Metazoa > Chordata > Amphibia > Caudata > Salamandridae > Lissotriton > Lissotriton vulgaris. The sequence continues at coordinate 1,277,008,036 of NC_141696.1, forward strand.
TGGTGTCCGCGACCCGAGGCACGAGAGCAGTGAAGCAAAATGTGTCATGGTTCAAGCGAATCCCTAGGGGTCATGGAGATGTCGACCCTACACCTGAGGGTGTGGAGTACGAGGACAATTGTCAAGAGGACGACGAGTTGCCGACAAGCCAACGGGAAGAAACAGTGACCCCTCCAAGGCTTGAACCGAAGAAGAACGCCCCCTCGGAGAACGCCCCCACAGAAACCAGAGGCCTTCCTGAACAACACTGAGGATCAGGGGTGACAGAGAACCATCGGAACCAAAGACACCAGCTGAGGCCGAACCCAACCCCCAGCCAGAGACTGAGAGACTATGCGTGGAAAGTAGGTCCACCCAGAAAGCTCCCATGACCTGGACTATTGATCCGTGAGTTTGGAGGGATGTAATAACGGAGCCATCCGGCCCGTTCATTCACGCACGCACGCATACACCTCAGGGGCGGGTTAGCCCCTGGGTATAAATAAACGGGCGCAAGACCACTCGTGGTCTTTGGCCCTTACTAGCAGTTAGTGTCTGTGTGTCTTATTAAGCCAGTCAGCTATGCCCCACTACATGGCGTAGGCCTTCCTTACCCCTTGCTGCAGACATTACAAGCAGCAATAATTAAACTGTTCTGGAGAATGAGAGCGGCACACCAAGAATCCCTATCAGTGCTCTGTTGGTCAGAATTGAAGAATCAGACCAAAAGCAAAAATGACTGGCCAACGGTACTCCAGCAAGCTCTAACCGCCCTCAATCTGAGCGATGTGTGGGGTCTGAACATCAGCTTTCCCTCATTCAAAAGAATTGCTAATAAAGCAGCCAAACCGCATGCATAGTCACGTGACAAAGCTGCAACAGCAAGGAAAAATCATGGATGGTTCTATCTACATACATGAACTGGATGCCACAGGTATATCGCGTACAGCACATTTCCCCAACAACGCAGCATTTCCTTCTTCTCATTTGACTGGGAGATTTTTCCTCAAAAGATCAGGTTCCACGAATCACTGTAGTCTTGTGTTCCTTGAAATCATTTTCTAATAGGAACTTTGATTTATGCTCCAGTATAAGGTGCCCCTTAGTGATGTTTATGACTATTTGTTGGCCACTTTTGATGTTATCCGTAGTGTATATTCTAATGACGGCTTTTTAGTATTTATGTTGATGTGTGTGATATTATTTGGTCTGTCTTTCTTTTATAAAAAGATTCCCCGCCTCTTGCCAACCCCCCCCCCCCCCAAAAAAAAAAGATCACGTTCCATTGTAAAAACAAACTTGGCCGAACAATCTTTGCCGGCTCTGTGGGAGAATGGAAGAGACAATTCAACATTTCCTGGGCATTTGCCCCGCCGTCAATCAACTGAGTCCACAACTTCTAGATCCGGCCCTAAAGTCACTACACATAAGATGGTGCTGACCTGCCGTTATGACTTTGCTGAATAGCCAGTTGTTGCAGCTTTCCTGTAGGACAACAAAGTTTCTTCAACAAATAAACAAACAGTTACAAACACGGCAGGGGTAGAGGGGATTGCTCAATGCGCTCAACAATCATGAGTTCGTTGTTTTAAAGATAAATTATAGAGAGAAGGGTCCAATTGGTTGCAATGTAACTTTAAGGGAAATGTTTTATAAGTTTAACACGTTTAAATATTAAAATTTGCACTGAGCATCGAACAAACTTAAAAGGTTCTAGTCAGCATAAAGCACCTTATACTCTCGGAAAAGTAAGCCAGAGCACGCTCTGGATATTTGCACATTGAATCGACACAGGCAGCACAACTACGGATGAGATGGAGGCCGCAAGAGGGTGGAGCTACCAGCCTCAGCGCTCAGACTCCATTGTATCTGCAGTGAGTAAGTAAGCACAGCGGCGAAGAGCAGGGGCCCGTGTGGGGGATTTGGCAACCTGCGAACTTAATGAGGGGGTTGAGCCGGACCCTGAGAAGAGTGGGCACTGCAGGCCCGCTCTCATAAGGCTGAGATTCCAGGGTGGCAGAGGTAGGGGCCCACTACTTTACTCACAAACTGAGCGGTCCCCTCTGAAATCTTCAGGACAGGACTTGCGGTGTCGGGCCCAGTGTGTCGACCTATGCCTCTGGGACCCAGTGCAGCTGATCGGGACCCAGGCTATGTGGTTGCGGTAACCTTGAGAGGCAGTTGACTATCCAGGGGAGTGGGGACCAGGCTGCTACAGCATCCCCTGCCATGTGGTGGCTTACAAGTGGGTAGCAGGACTAATAGACACTCTGTACCTTAGGAGATACAGCAATGAGCAACTCGTTCAGGTCTGGGACAGACTGCTGAACACTTCCCCCCATGAGGAGGCTACAGGGGGGAAGACCTTTGGCTCTAGTGTGGACCACAGGGCGCAGTGAGAGCCACAACGTGGGCAGTCAGGGAAGCACTGATACTGCTACGCACACCCGTGAGGGATCAAATGGGTTCCAGTTGTTGCCCAGTGTAGCCAGCCGGCTGCCGAGACTGATAGCCGTCCATGCGCCTTCCCTGGGCTGACTCTCAGAGTCAAGGTTAGGCTCCTAGCACATACTACTCCCTGTGGCATATGCTCCCCGGTGCTTGTCGGGCATGGAGGTGATGGCTCAGAAGTGCAACAGGCATAGGCCAGGTTGAAGAGGGACTAACACACCAGCCACGATCTCTCTCACCTCCACCATGGCCGCAGCAAAAGGGAGCACTGTGTACATGACATGGTCACTCACCTACCCCAGTTGATTCAAGGGAGCCTGCACCAGGATCAGAGAAGCCACTTCCGCTGGATCCAGAAGAATGGAAGGACCAGGATCAGCACTGTTAACCCAGGTCTTTCTAGCCTCCCTGTCCGACTCCCTCAAGGGAGATATACAGGAGCTCAAGAAGGAACTGAAGGAAGTGGAACAAGATCTGAGCTCGATTGGAGAGAGGGTCTCCTTGCTGGAGGATAGCACACCGGCCAGGAGTAAGGAGGTCAAGATATTGTAGCAAGTGGTCCTTCGTCTGCATGAAAGTCAGGCCGATCTCCAGGTACTTGCGGTGGACATGAAGAAATGACCCCGCTGCAACAACATTCAGCTGCGGGTAGTCTCAATGGTGGCTGAAGGCTCAGGCATATGAAGCTATGCGCAAGCTCTCTCCCACTTTATCCGGGGTCATGCTGAAGATACCGCATTGTAACTTGGCAGGGTCCACTGGGTTGGCCTTCCCGGGGATTCCAGTGCACAACCTCCAGATATCCTGGCATGTGTCAACGAATTCCAGGCGAAAGAGGACATCCTCTTTTCTCTACACTTCAAAGGTCATCAAATAATGCTCTTTCAAGACATCTCCGTACTAACCCTTCAATGTTGCAGAGACTTTAAATCAATCACCAAATTCTTATGTACCAAGGAGTTCTCCTATGGTTGGGGATACCTCTTCAGATTGGTCTTTTGCTGGGAGGGCCAACTGTTTCAACCTAAGATGCTTGAGGAGGCACATTGTATCCTGCGTCTGCGTGGGGACGCGTCTGCCCACGCGGAGTCCGGGCCCCCTCCGTGCTCTCTCCCATGTGCTACGTTCTGGCAGAAGCGGTACAAAAGGGGGTGGTGATGGACGTGATGGGCGTGAGTCCCTTGCTCACTTTGCCACTGGATTTAAGCAAGCCGGGCTTAAGACGGCTGGAATGCCAGAAACCGGTTCTTGGAAGCTTGTTTCCGGTCCAGGGGAGACATGGCTTGGCAGTTCGGGCTGGACTGTTCCCAATGAGGCACAGGGTCAGACTGATTTGCATATAGCCATGTCTGAACTGGGGTGGCAGAGTGGGCTAAAGAACGGTGATGGATTACACCCAGATCTTTTGACTGGGTGTGAGTGTTTGATTGATTCAGATACTCCGTCCATCACCACCCCCTTTTGTACCGCTTTTGGCCGCCATAAGTGTGGCAGGGTATGCTCAGACGTGATTCCCTTGCTCACTTTGCCACTGGGTTCAAGCAAGCCGGGCTGAAGAAGGCTGGAATGCCAGAAACCGGTCCTCGGAAGCTTGTTTCCGGTCCAGGGAAGACATGGCTTGGCAGTTCGGGCTGGACTGTTCGCATGAGGCACAGGGTCAGACTGATTTGCATATAGCCATGTCTGAACTGGGGTGGCAGAGTGGGCTAAAGAACGGTGATGGATTAAACCCAGATCTTTTGACTGGGTGTGAGTGTTTGATTGATTCAGATGCTCCGTCCATCACCACCCCCTTTTGTACTGCTTTTGGCCACCATAAGTGTGGCAGGGTATGCTCAGACGTGAGTCCCTTGCTCACTTTGCCACTGGATTCAAGCAAGCCGGGCTTAAGATGGCTGGAATGCCAGAAACCGGTCCTTGGAAGCTTGTTTCCGGTCCAGGGAAGACATGGCTTGGCAGTTCGGGCTGGACTGTTCCCATGAGGCACAGGGTCAGACTGATTTGCATATAGCCATGTCTGAACTGGGGTGGCAGAGAGGGCTAAAGAACGGTGATGGATTAAACCCAGAACTTTTGACTGGGTGTGAGTGTTTGATTGATTCAGATGCACCGTCCATCACCACCCCCTTTTGTACCGCTTTTGAGCCGCCATAAGTGTGGCAGGGTATGCTCAGACGTGAGTCCCTTGCTCACTTTGCCACTGGATTCAAGCAAGCCGGGCTGAAGATGGCTGGAATGCCAGAAACCGGTCCTCTGAAGCTTGTTTCCGGTCCAGGGAAGACATGGCTTGGCAGTTCGGGCTAGACTGTTCCCATGAGGCACAGGGTCAGACTGATTTGCATATAGCCATGTCTGAACTGGGGTGGCAGAGTGGGCTAAAGAACAGTGATGGATTAAACCCAGATCTTTTGACTGGGTGTGAGTGTTTGATTGATTCAGATGCTCCGTCCATCACCACCCCCTTTTGTACCGCTTTTGGACGCCATAAGTGTGGCAGGGTCTGCTCAGACGTGAGTCCTTTGCTCACTTTGCCACTGGATTCAAGCAAGCCGGGCTGAAGACGGCTGGAATGCGAGAAACCGGTCCTCGGAAGCTTGTTTCCGGTCCAGGGAAGACATGGCTTGGCAGTTCGGGCTGGACTGTTCCCATGAGGCACAGGGTCAGACTGATTTGCATATAGCCATGTCTGAACTGGGGTGGCAGAGTGGACTAAAGAACGGTGATGGATTAAACCCAGATCTTTTGACTGGGTGTGAGTGTTTGATTGATTCAGATGCTCCGTCCATCACCACCCCCTTTTGTACCGCTTTTGGCCACCATAAGAGTGGCAGGGTATGCTCAGACGTGAGTCCCTTGCTCACTTTGCCACTGGATTCAAGCAAGCCGGGCTGAAGACGGCTGGAATGCCAGAAACCGGTCCTCGGAAGCTTGTTTCCGGTCCAGGGAAGACATGGCTTGGCAGTTCGGGCTGGACTGTTCCCATGAGGCACAGGGTCAGACTGATTTGCATATAGCCATGTCTGAACTGGGGTGGCAGAGTGGGCTAAAGAACGGTGATGGAGTAAACCCAGATCTTTTGACTGGGTGTGAGTGTTTGATTGGTTCAGATGCTCCGTCCATCACCACCCCCTTTTGTACCAGGTTCTGGCAGAAGGCAGGTAAACCTAAGAGACATCCTCACCCTGGACCAAAATAAAGATCTCAGGTACGCCAGGCAGTCCTGGATAGACTGGCATCCTATACTGGCAAGGGCCAAACAATGACTGTGACACCTCTGACCTTCGGTGACACTGGTACACGTGCAAGTCCCATCTGTGTTCTTAGAGGTCTGCACATCGCCTTCCTTACTGGATCATGTCCCGCTTGCTGTTCTCCATTACTAATGGACTTGGTTACAGTTTAGTGTAGTTTCTAGTTCTGTTGGTGGATTCTTATTCCTCACTCTTTCAAGATCCCCAGACCACCAAACGCACCATACATACACAGGGGCTTAGATACCCCCTTCTACCCAGTCTTGCTCTCCCCCAGATCTGGGAGTTCTATTTTGGGATGGTGGTATAGATTATATGATCCACTGGTACCCTGGAGAAGTCCTGCTGGTTCCCTTAGCAGTTCTTGGCCTCTGTCCTGTGAAAAAAAGGGAATGTGGCGATTCTACTTTCCAAGGCTTTTTTCGTGACGAGGTGGTGGGTAAGGTGGCTGATTTTAAAGGCCGGATGCTCACATATCGAATACAGATGGGTCATCATTCCATCACACTCACCTCCCTGTATGCTCCCAACAACCAGCAGGAACAATTCACTGAGGGAGCCCTAACACAAATATTGCACTCCCTGATGCAGCTATTTTAGTTGGTGGTGACCTGAACCTTGTCATGAATACTGACTTGGACTGGTCCGGTCAGCAGTTTGGACAAGCAGGGGCCTTTCTGGCCCAGGGATTACAGTGTTTGACCGAATGTGGCCTACGAGACATATGGAGACTATCCCACCTTCATTCCTTTATACATTCTACTCGGCATCCCATGAAACACATTCCCGTATTGACTACTGTCTAACCACTCACAATACAAAATCTTGCCAAAGCTGTGAGCATCGCCCCTACGTCTTTATCTGACCATGCCCCCTCATGCTGGTCCTTTAGGTAGATCAGAGACACGCTCAACCCTGTAACTGGTGAATCTGGGATATCTTCTTCGAGAATGAGAGCTATGTAGCTGCGGTGCACGGGGTGATCTCAGACTTCCTCTGAAGTAATGCTACAGGGGAGATATACATTGTCTTTCTATGGGTGGTGAGAAAGCTAATGGGTGGGACAACCACAGATAGCGGGAGAAACGACAATGTCTAGAACAGAAGGTCTTTAAATTAGAAGCCATACATAAGCGTACCGGAGCCCCTAGGGTGTGATGAGATTAGATAGGGTGTGATTGCACCTCAAGCACATAGACCTTGACAGGGCAGTGTATGCTTTTACATAACTCAAGCATATATTTTATATAGGGAGTAACCAATGTGGCTGGATGCTGGCCCACTGATATTGGGCTAAAACACAAAAGGACATTGTCAAAGTAATACATAATGAGAAGGGTGAAGAGAGCCGAGGGAACATGCACATAGCAGGGGTGTTTCACGAACATTCCAGAACAGTATACACAACCCACGACTGCCCGCATGATGATGTCCCACCATACCTGGAGGCATCACGGGTGGCTGCCCTCTCCTCCACTTAGTCTGCTGATCTGGAGAAGCTTGTTAGGCTTGAGGAGGAGACCTCAGCCATCGACAGATTGAAACACCCTAGGGCCCCAGGGCCAGATGGCTTCTCTCCCACATCTATAAAATATTTTGCCATGCCCTAGCCCCTTTTCTTACCCAGCTTTTTAATACTTTTGCGGATACTGGAACTATAACTGAGGGGGTTGAAGGTGAATAGGTTGCATGTTTGATACCCACAGGATAATTCAGTTTGACCTTATGAAAGCAGATTATGGCTTGGAGGAAGCTGACCGCATCCAGTACTTTCAAATTCGACATTAGTTGACGCACCCGTCTGTCAAACCACAGGATGAGCCTCCCATTACGCCCTTTGAGAAAAGAGTTTTCTTTAAAAGGGATTACATGGCTCTATGTGCTCCTAGGCCAGGTGCCAATGCAGGACAAATCAGCAGAAGAGGTGGGAGGCAGAGCTAGGCTGAGCACTCGCAACCAAAACACTAGGAAGATATCTATCCCCAAGTCAGATACACAGCACATAACATGGCTAGCACAGAAACAGCACACAAAATAGTTTCCTATTGGTACTTCACTCCCGCTCACCTCCAGAAATGGTCCCCAGAACACACAAAGAAATCTTGGAGGGCTGTGGTGAGGTAGGCACCTTATTGCACTGACTATGGCACTGTTTGAAACTGGTCCGCTTTTGGGAGGAAATACTTGATGATATAGATAGGACCTTTAAATCACAGCTCCCAAGGTTCCCTGCTTACACTATGGTTGGGATTTCAAATAAAGTGACCTATCCTTTGCGGTCGTTGAGGGAGATGCCAATTGCTTTGGCTTTAGGGGCAGTTCATCAAGTCATACTCTCCTTTTGGGGCTCAGATAGGTTCCCCGACTATACAACCTGGTTCCATAAGTTGTGGCACAATTTGGGAATGGAAACGTTGATACTAGGGATGGAGTCAAAACAGGACACCTATCCTGAGCTGTGGGCTCCCTTTTTTTCCATTCTATCTACTCGAATCAACGAATTGACCTGCCCGACCTATCTCAGGCTGCTGCACTTGATCCTACTGTCACTAACATCTGATGGGACAGTCCTGTCACAGGAATCTTGAGGGGCTGCCCATGCTGGCTCAGGTCTGCAGCCTGAATCGCTAGGTGAGTGACACCGGTCACGTATGCTACACTGTTGTATAGAAGTGGTAGCAGTGGGGGGATTTCTGTGGGTCATTTTTTAGTTTTAATTTTGATTAGGTTCTCAAGAGTTGTAGGCGGACAGCTATGTTTGTAGATTGATTTGACATGTGCTTTTTATAATAAATAGAATTGTTCCATAAAAAGTGCAAAATGGACCCAGCCCTAATAAAGCCTGCTACACAGTGTGCATGAAAACACTGCACTGCACTGCAACACCACAGACTACTGACCGAATTAAACGGCATATTCTGCCGTTCATTGCAGCGTGCCGCATGCTTCTCTGTTCCATATCCATTGTATGAAGCCTCCTTTATTCAATGCCTGTTTTGAAGACTATTTCCAGTTTATCTGGTCCCAGTGTATTCAGGTTTTCTTTATAGATTGTCCAGTATCCTCCCAGTTTCCTTCATACAGCGCATTTTACACCCATGTCCTCAGGAATGTGCCTGTGTGCAGCCTATTTCACTCAGTGCCCTTAAAACCTAGTGTACCCAATGTCTTCTTCATAAGGTGCCCATAAATAAATAAATAAATTGTGTCTTATGTCTGGGTATCCTGGTGTACTGTAACGTCATCATTTACTAGGGTTTAGAATCTAATAAAATGTAATATATAATAATAAAAATTGTTGTGATATGTACCATTTTTGCCATTTGTTTTCCAAAATTTCTTTAGGGAGAACCCCCTTAAGTTAAGTTAAGAATATTTATATAGCGCATTGCTGCCCCAGCAACGAGGAGTCCCAGCGCAATAGCAAAGTACTAAGTAAGGTAGCAGGAAGGAAAATTAACATTGGGGGAAAAGCCAGGTCTTAACCAGCCTTCTAAAGGTCAGGTGATCAGGGATGCAGCAAATGTGAAGAGGGAGGGAGTTTCATAGAGTGGGTGCCAGCCGCCTAAAAGATCTACCACCAGATCTAGCTCTCAGTATTTATGGGATTCGTGTCTCTTCTCCTTTCTGCCCGCTTTTAATGCTGTGTTGTGTTTACCTTCTCAAAGCGCCAGGACGCCCCTTTGCTGGGGCAGCTGTGCGCGGTACAAATAAAAATAACATAACATAACATAACATAACATTCTAGGAAGAGACAGGTCTTCCAAGGTCAGTGCTCATGTGGGTACATAAAGAGAGCACAGATAACTCAAGGTTCCTTGGCCGATGGCTGTGAGAATCTTATGCATAATAAATAATGCTTTAAAACAAACTCTTTGTTTAATGGGTAGCCAATGCAGGCGATGGAAGAGGTTGGAGATGTGGGAGTATTTGGGGAGGGCAAAAATAGCCTGTGCCACAGTTTTCTGTAGACGCTGTAGTCTATTAATCACTGACTTTTTGGACCCAAGAATAGCACATTACAGTAGTCAAATCAGGCCAGGATAGAGGCTTGGATAATCAGCTGCCATGTTTGAGAATTGAAAACAACAAAGTATAGGCTTTAGGCCTCTTAGCAAGCCAAAACATTTCCCAGCCACCAATTTATTTGTAGAGGCAGACGCACAGCTATATTATTCAATATCTGGTTATAGCACTATGCATAAAGACACTAACACAATCGATATCCTCTTAAATACCAGTTCGAGTTCAACATTTAGCTGATATATTTTGTTAAGCAATCCATTCTTTTCATACATACTTTTTTCATTTAAATCTCTATAGTCCATCTAATAATATACGGGTAAACTTTAACCGCATTTAACCTCATTAGAGATATATAAGCAATAACACTACTTTTTCGGTCAGTCACGTGACCGGGACTCTTTTTTGAGTGCGCAATAAAGGAGCAAGAAGTAGATCCGGTAGACGCCAACGGCGTTGCCACATTGATGAATACACACGAATAGGATCCTGCACTAATAAGGTTAGTCTCCATTATTTTGCGAAATACCCACAACACACAGTTATTTTTTTAACTGCTATTGACCGCGAACCATTTGCGTTTTTTTATTTTAGCCTATTCAGTGAACACGAACATTCGTTGAGAGTGTACAGACATGTAAGTGAGGCGATAATCACTATTTTCTTTAGTGATAAAAGACTGCCATACTATGATTGCCATACTATGATTTTACTTACTGATCAGTTATTAGAATGTATGATTACTACTGCACAGTATTGAATCGTATCAAACATATGTTATAATAACTTTGACAGGACATTCACGGTAATTAATTTATTTTACTTTTCATTTTTAGTGTTATTCCCTGATGAAGGGCTTAATATAAGGCCCGAAATGCATTGGATACATCATATAACAATGTTGAATGTTGTACATACAGTATGAAATGATTTAAGATGAAAACTAAACATAACGAGTAAAAAGGATCAAAAGTATGAATAAACAATACTGAAGTATTTGAATTGAAACGGTGTTGGAACCCTCATTTTGCACTAGGGGAAACAAAAGGTGTGCCCATAGGGATGGATCTAGTGATTCGCTAGAAACACGACTTTCCAGCCACCAATTTAGCATGCATCTCCAAATTAAATTCTTTATCCAACATAATGCCCAGGTTCTTCACCACCGGTTTGGGTACAGGGGTTAGTCCAAGAGCAGGCGGCCACCATTCATCGCCCCAAAGTTGGAAATCCTTGCCCACCAGAAGGATATCAGATTTAGCCAAATTCAACTACAGAAAATTCACCATAATCCATTCTGTGATGGCCATTAGATCTGCTTTGAATTTTGCCACATCCTGGCTGGGATTATTAGAGAGGGTGATCACCAACTGGGTGTCATCTGCATATGACACCAGGGAGATGCCCAGAGCTTTGGCCATCAATGCCAATGGTCTTATGTAAATATTAAATAGCGTAGGGCTCAAGGCTGACCCCTGTAGAATACCGCAGTGCAGTAGATGGGTACAGGAAGAAAAAGGAGGAGCGGTTACTTGGAATGTCCGATCCGTCAAAAAAGAGGCAAACCAAGAAAGGGCTTTATTGTTTACCCCGATCTCCTTCAAAGGATGTAGCAAGATTTCATGGAAGACCTTGTCAAAGGCCGCACTCAGATCTAGCAGAACTAACCCTGTAGTTCTGCCGGCATCTGATGCGTTCTGCAGCTGTTCTATGACTGTCAGCAAAGCAGACGTGGTGTTATGCCGTGGTTGGAACCCATTCTGGGTTGTGTCCAGTATTGAATTGGCTTCCAAATAATGGGTTAAGATCGAATTAACATGAGATTCTGTGATTTTAGGTAGGAAGGAAGAAGCGAGATTGGACAGAAATTTTCCGGTTTGAACACATCGAGTGATGGCTTCTTCAGCAGGTGGACCACTTTTGTGTGCTTCCAGGACTTTGGAAACACTGCTGATGGTAAAGAAAGATTTATCAACTCCAACTTAGGCAGGAGACACTGTTGAGATTTTCGAAAAACATCAGGTCTCAGAGGGTCGTCTGGACATCCTGATTTTATCTTAACGAACAGGGCCTTTGAGCACTTTCCTCCCCATGACACTGGGGGCATCGCCTGGGCGATAAATGCAGTCCATCTTCAGGCTTGCTCACTACGCACCATGCCAGGGCTGGTCCAACAAAATTGCCAGCGCTGCTTTGGGTTGCCAGTCCTGCTCTGTGCAGCATTCAAGGTTGAACCTGTTGCCCACGGCTGTCTTGGGGTTCAGAGAAACAATGTCAATGGCCACCCTTTCAAATGGGGTGTCAGCGACCAGAAGGGAAGCCAGGGGAGACTTGCCTTTCCCTTCTGACTTCCCACTGACCTGGCAGGTGGGGCATGAACTGCAGAACACATCTGAGATCACCTTCATCTGGGACCAATAAAAGTGACCAAAGGTCTTGTCCTGCCCTAGACTACTTGCCGGGTGACCATCATGAGCCAGCTCCAGTAGGAAGGTCCTGTAGCACTGGGGGTACCATCAACACAGGGGTTACACCAGGCTCAGAAATCTTAGGCCTGTTCTATAGGAGATCATTCTCCCAGTAAATTAGGTGATCACCAGAGGTCTTGCCTGGATCTTGGCCTGCCCCGTTGGCCCCCTAGAGTAGGACACTCCTTCTGCATTCTGAAGAACTCCTTCCTAGTGGGTCATCCTTCCACATGCCAGTTGGTCAGTTCAGGTAGGTTTCCCATGGTGGCAATGTCCTTCCCTGTAGGCTCCTGGGCATCGCCCTCAGGCTCAGAATCCTCCTGGATCATGGGAGATTCCAGAGCGGGTTTCCCAGGCCTTTTGCCCTTCAGCTTTTTAGCTGCTACATGGGTCATTCTTCCAGGCTCCAGGTCCTCCTGACTACCGTACTGGGCAGCTAAGGACCATGTGGTCGGACACACCCACTCAGGCAACTCTAACATATCCAGGTGGGACCATAGATCCACCTTATTCCAGATGGTGTGCTCCATGTCATTATCAAGCAGACAACCCACAAGCATTAATGGACTCACAGGTACCCACAAAGAACCTGAGGCTCTACTCTCTCATTCAAATGAAACCAGAGCCACTGGGTAGTGACTTTTAAAGTTCCAGCAATTATAACCTGGTGGGCAACATTATGGATTACATGCTCGTCGGACACCAGATGACCCTTGAAGGTGGGGTTCAGTGCAAATAAGGAAACCCTCATAGAAGTCAGTGTATACGTAAGGTTAGCGGTATATTAGCTTCATCCGCCCCACACTGACATTCATGCAGTTATCATCGGGTTTTTCCTCTTGGTGTGTACTGCTAGCCTCATCCAGAGGCACCTCCAGTCTCGAGTGCAGTGTCCAGAGACAAAAAGGATTTTCCAAAAGGATTGAATAAAAATGAAAAAGATTGCCCTAAAAAATTTTAATGTTGGGCAAACTTCACATTATTAAAAATGTTGAATACTCTTTCATAAGTCAAGTTACGGGACTATGTGGTATTACTAGGGTGGTATCGTCGACATGTTTCAGCTCTATTGGGCCAGGCGGTCTGTAGAGCTTTCGTCAGGACTAACAAGGGGGTTGGTACAGAACAAACAAATAAAAGCTACTCACACGAATTGTGCGGTAATCCCACAACTCAATGCATTGAATTGAGTAATGTTATCTTCTGGATCTGTCGTGATTACGACTTCTACTTCCTACAGGGGTGCCTTCGAACGCCACAGAGCCGCATGGAGTCCTTCCTCCTGCCTTGTGCTGACTCTGCCCCCTCCTTTTTCATTTTTATTCAATCCTTTTGGAAAATCCTTTTTGTCTCTGGACACTGCACTCGAGACTGGAGGTGCCTCTGGATGAGGCTAGCAGTACACACCAAGAGGAAAAACCCGATGATAACTGCATGAATGTCAGTGTGGGGCGGATGAAGCTAATATACCGCTAACCTTACGTATACACTGACTTCTATGAGGGTTTCCTTATTTGCACTGAACCAACAGTCTAACAGTGTAACAAGTGTCCAATTTTGTTGATTATAAACTGAATATTTTTGGGGAAAGAAACGGACACTGTAAATTCCTCATCCCTCCCAGTTGATTTAGTTACTGACCCTTGAAGGTGGTCATATTGGCACCTGTGTCTTTCAGAGACTCCACCCATTGCCCATTGATGGTGGCCCACTGCCTGTACGTTTTAGTGGCCTAGGCCGGGGGAGCCTTGGAACAATCTCACCATCACCCAGGGACACTAGATCAACCTCTGCACTTTCACCACACTGGGAGGAGATTTGCTTCCTGAAGAAGCGGCTGGGGAGATTTGCTGGACTTGAAAGGCAGGAGACCAGATGTCATAGGACCCAGGCCAGCCCCCACTTCCTTGATCCCCAGTCAGATGGAAGGCCCCCTAATTAGATTAGGAGAGGGGCTGGAAGAGAAGTGTAGTAAGTTGCCACGCCTTTGGGCTGGGTTAGACAGACATAGACAAGGAGATCTTTTGTCTATTTTGATTTTTGTGAGAACAGTGCATTCTGGGTCAGAAATATGCCACACTTCACAGGGAGTGGTCAGAGCAGAACGATGTAGCTTGGGTGGGGTTTCCCCCCTTCTTGCCAGCCCAGAATGGAAGATAAATAAGGAGAGCTGAAGGAGCTCCTCAGAATACTGCCTGGAGCAAGGAGAAGAAGGACTGCCCTCCTGGACTCTTGGACTGCACCACAGAAGGTTTACACTCAGAAGGATTGCACCTGACGCACTCATAAGGCTCCACAAAGAAAGGACTGTGCATGACTTATAGGAAAAGGAGTGGACTCCCTGATCGGCAAGAGATAAAAAAGAGCTGGAAGAAGTTACCTGCAATGCCAAAGAGAGGATAATCCCAGCTGACAAGTTGCAGATGGAGTTTTCCTGGATTGTGCAGGTGCATTGTTGGAAATTGAGTCCTAGCCACTTCAAGGCAATCGAGAATCTCTGAACCCTTAGCAGGAGCTACTGGACCCTTATTTTCCTTAAAGGAACTCATAAACAACCAGATGTCAAAGGTTAGAAACTTTTCTGCAAAGTTTTGCTGAAAAGCTCCAAGAGGAGAACAGCTCAACGTCAAGACTCAAGACACCGATGTCGACGAGCATATCAGCTGGACCGCGGTTTACCACGCTGAAAGCTCCAGAGCTCCTCGCCGTAGAGGACAAAGACTTCCAGATGCCCACCAAGATATTGCGCTGCAGCAGGCCTCTGTCATTGAATTGGACTTTGTATCCGAGAAGTCAGAGGACCCAGTGACGAAGCGGTTGATGAAAGAAAAGTGCCAACAAAAAGACTAAGGGCCAGATGTAGGTAAATACCTTTTACCGATTCTAAAATACCGAATTTTACCGATTCGGTACTTTAGAATGGGTAAATGGTATGTAGGTATTAATTCAGTAATTTTTACTGAATCTGTAAAATTCGGTAAAAATACTGATTCGGTATTTCATTCCTATGGGCCTCCAGGCCCATAGGAATGAATGGGGAATACCGATTTGGTAAATACCAAATTGGTATGGGGGGAAGACCTACAAGGGTGGCAGGGTGTCACATCGACACCCTGTTGCAGCCCTGAATAGTGCATGGGTGTACATGTGGCACGCATACATGCCCTAAGGGCATGCATGTCTGCCACATGGCACTGTTAAAAAGCACAACATTGCTTTTTTAACGGTTTTCGTTACTTAACACCAACTTGTAGTTGTTGGTAAATAACGAATCCTTACAGGTGAAAAGCACTCGCTTGAGTGCTTCCTATATTTCAGATTCGGTAATTTACCGAATCGGTATTTAAGAATTCGCTAATTTACCGAATTCTTAAATACTGATTCGGTAAATTACCGAATCTGAAATGTAGCCACCTACATCCCAAATGCCTAATACCGGTCGGTAACGGCCAAAATTCGGTCATTTCGGCCGTTACCGACCGGTATTAGGGTTCCTACATCTGGCCCTAAGTTTGAAGGTAAAATTTAGACCAGAACCTTGCCCTCTGCCTATCCAACCCAAACTCCACCACGGTCGGCCTAAAACTTTGACGTCGTCCCAGTCCAGTGAAACCAGATAGCCATGAGTGGCGCTTTCAGGTTTTAGCACTAGAATGCACAAAGTTTGATTTAATCTTAAAAAAAATCATATCTCCGGTTCCCTACATTGGAGTTTTGTCACTTTGGGGTTGTTTTGAGAATGAAAACAGTCTTTGTTTTTATAAATTGGTTTAGGATTTTTATTATGTTGTGTCATTTACCTTTTTACTGTTTTGGTGCTAATCAATGCTTTACACATACCTGTCTCCTTGGTTAAGCCTGACTGCTTATTTGTTAAGCTACCAAGGGTTGAGCAGGGATTCATTTACTGAGACTTAACTAGACCTATCAGTGATTGCGGTATTATTACTAGCTGAAGGTGAATACTCCCACCTACTAATAACCCAGTTTTCAGCACCACTTTTTTACCAACAAGAAGAAAGGCTTCAAACTAATGCAAAACTTGTCCATGGCCTAAATGGCATTTTACCAACCTTTCTTGAAAGATGCTGAATTCTTCAAAAACAGTACAGGACACCAAACACACCACTGAATATCCTTGTTCACAAAGATGTTGCCTTCATATGTATGTATGTATGTATGTATGTATGGGTTTTATAAAGTGCTGGAGTCACCCCTGTAGGGGTATCTCTGTGCTGCTAGAAAGAGAGAGTACCGGATGAGCACAAATCAGTCCCGGAATAGTTCAGTCTTCATGAGTTTCCTGAAGCGAAGCAGACTGGGGCATTTGTGCAAGGCCTCCGGCAGAGTGTTCCAATAAATCGGGGCAAGGTATGCAACAGATCTGCCACCTGTATGTAATTACCTGTAGCGGGGGGGTCACCAAGCAGCCCTTTCCCTTCAGATCTCAGCAGTCTGCTTGGACAGTAAACTTTAAACTTGCCCGCCAAATAGCTAGGACATCTACCATTAAGCGCTTTATGGGCGAGGCAGCAAAAATTTAATTCGATTCTCTGGCGGATGGGAAGCCAGTGAAGATGTTTCAGTAATGGCCTACAGGAGGTAAAAGATATTCAGAGGCACTGGCAGCAGGCAGAGGGCTGAGTTTACATCGCACATTCAATCAATCAATCAATCAGGGGTTTGTAAAGCTCTCCACTCACCTGTGATGGTCTAAAGCCGCTGGGGAGGGGGAAAGCCGCTCCAGATCAGTCGAAGAGTCAGGTCTTGAGGTCCTTCCTGAACGCGTGCAGGGTGAACGAGCATCTGATTTTCACAGAGAGCTTGTTCCAGGTCTTGGCTGCGATTTAGGAGAAGGCTCTCCTGCCTGTTCTGTTTCTGCGGATGCGGGGGACGTCTGCCAGGGCGAGGTCGGAGGAGCAGAGGTTCCTCTTGGGTACATGGCAGGATAATCTCTCATTGAGGTATTTGGGTCCAATGTTGTTGAGGGATTTGTAGGCGTGGGTGAGGAGTTTGAAAGTGACCCTCTGCTTGACGGGGAGCCAGTGGAGGCCTTGTAGGTGTTGGGTCATGTGCTCGAGATGTGGTGTCCCGAGGACGAGTCGGTGTTCTGGATGGTTTGGAGTTTGTGTAGCAGAGTTCTGTTGATTCCGGCATAGACGGTATTGCCATTGTTCAGTCTGCTGGTTTTGAGTGTGTGGGTGAAGGTCCTTCTGCAGTCGGGGGGTCTATTTGAAATATTGAGATTTAGGCATGTCTACCACTGTGAGACATTGGGTTGTTGGTTTAGTGGGGTGTTAACCATGCTCAGGCAATAGCAACAAACCCTGTCAGGGTGAACCACAAAAGTTACAAAATAAACCTGTGCTTCTGGTAGCTTGGCACAGAAGCAGCCAGGCTTAACATAGAGGCAATGTGATAAGTGTTTTGCAACACACAACAGTAATAAAGTGACAACACAACACGAGAAAAATTCCATACCAATTTAGGTAAATAGAGTTAATAAAAAAAAATTCAACAAAAATTCCAACAGTAGAACCTGTGTAGCACCTAAAAGATCAAAGCGCCAACCACAGACATTTAGACGTGCAAGACCTGGTCGAAGTCGAAATGCATGTTCAACAACAATGGAGAGCAAATCAAATACAGAAGGAGAATTGGACCCGGTTGTCACTTATCTTTGGACTTAAAAGAAATTTCAGGAAGGTAGAAGTTCAGAAGGTTTTGGCTGCAGGCAGTGTTCGAGGAGGAGGCATTGTTTTGGGGGTGCAGCTAGATGCAGACACAGTGAAGATTCCTTTGTTGGGACTTAGGGCCTGATTTAGATCTTCATGGACGAGGTACTCCGTCGCAGCGGTGACAGATATATGGTCCGCCGCATTATAAATCCCAAAAAGTATTTATATTTTAGCAGGTGGGATATTCAACGCCGTTATGGAATAACCCATCTACCAAGATCTAAATTAGGCCTTTAGTCTCTTTATTGGAAGTTGAAAATCTTCAGCAGTATGAGGCTGTGGCTGAAAAGAATTCCACATTGGGATATCCCTTTGGTGAAGGACTGATGGACAGGATTTGTGCTGCGGAGAAAATGCACGGGACCTGCAACAATGTTAGGCTGACTGGCAATGCACCTTGGGTGGATAGACAAACAGGTTGGTCCCAGTCTCCTCTAAGTTCTCAGAGCACATTTTAGCTCAACATTTTCTGGGACAAGACTGGAGACTGTAGCCGTCAAGAGTTCTACAAGGCATGATACTCCTTCGGTAAAGGACTGCTGAACAGGATTTGCTGCTGGGCAGAAGAACATAGCAGGAGCTGCCACGGCGTCAGTCTAACCTGTGATCCATCTTGGGCGGTTAAACGAGCAGGTTGGTCCCGGTCTTTTCTCAGTTCTCAGAGAGGTTTTTAGTCCAAAATCTTTTACGTTTTGGATTTTGTCTATCTAGGCATATTTAGCACCACCACCAAGGGTCCAGGACTAGAGGGAGACCACTTTGTGGGTTAGGACTCACTAAGTCTGAGTCCAGGTTCTGGTTCAAGATGGTAGGAGCCTTTCCTGTCCCTGAAGCTTTGATTACAAAGCCAGCCAACTAGCCCTTGTGACACAGGAATAGGCTGCAGGCACCAAAGAGGCCAGGAAAATGCCAACTTTCTAAAAGTGGAGTTTTCTAAATAGTATCTTAAAATCCGACTTTGTTATTAAAGAGCATTTTAAATTACACTTTTGCAGACACCAAACATGAAATCTTTACCTGTTCTCAAACAAACATTAGCACTTACTAAATGTAACAAGTCAACCCAATACTAACTTATGGGAGAGGTAGGCTTCACAGTAGTGAAAAACAAAATAGTGATTTTTTTCAATACACGTACATGTACAATTGGAAAGTACATGTCCCATCTTTTTATTACAATGCACAATATACTATAGGCTATGTAGGGGTGACTTGGTATGGGGGCTATTTTGCCAATTCGAATTGGCAGTTTAAAACCGCTTTAAGGCTGCAATGGCAGGCCTAAGACATGTTTTAAGGGGGTACTTGATTGGGTGGCACAATAAGTGCTCCAAGCCCAGTAGTAGAATTTAATTTACAGGCCCTGGTTATATGATATACCACTTTACTAGGGACGTATAAATAAATTAAATATGCCAATCAGGTGTAACCCAGTTTTACCATGTTTTAGGGAGTGAGCATAAGCACGTTAGCACTGGTTAGCAGTCTGAAGACCAACAAAAACCAATTTAGAAAAAATAGGAGGGGTATAGACCAAAGGTTTAGGATGACACTGCAGAAAAGATCAAGCCCACAACAACCACTATCTCGTATTTCTAAAATCTTTGCCTACACCAGAGTATTCTACTGCGCAATCCTTCTTGCTGATGAAATTGTTGACCAAACTCCCTCATGGCTATGAAAGATTTGAATCAATCTGTGATATCCAACAGTCTTCTTTGGAATTATACTCAATGGAGAAATTGTCAGGACTGCTATAGGAATATCATTAAAAAGCTTCAATGTTACGACTCCCATCACCTCCTTCTGCAATTTTTCCCAAAACAAGTCTGCCTTTGTGTTCACTTATTGTGAATTCTCAATCCACCTGTGCCCTAGCAGCCTGCTGCATGGTATTCTGAAACAATGCATAAACCCATCTTCAAGATAATGGCATTACATCTATTGGGATAGTGACAGTACCTCCAATCTAATATCAGTGTGCACCTTTTCCTGTAGTCCATCAGCATCCAACTTTTCTACCATCTCCATTCCCCTGTCCTTTAGCCACATTGCAGTATTACAACATCATATATCTTCACCCAAAATTTGAACATTCATGGCGGAGATTGCATGGGTATCTAGTGCAGAGTCCTTAAATGACAAACACACCTTCATGTTGTCATCAGCTTGATTTGAAAATATTCCCATGCCTCCCTTGGTGGCACACCTTGGAAAGGGAGTTTGGTATGCTGGGATTGAGTGTCCACTTGCTTTGTGTTTTCCCTCTAAATGTCTGATAGATACCATGAGGTAAAGCCAAAGGTCATTGTCCAGTTCTCCTTATCATATCTTAGCCACGCTGCTCACTCAGGCAGCCTGACCTTGAGGTATCACATTTTTAGTTTTGAACAATTATACACTGCAAGCTGGGTTTTTCTTTCCTATGATATTTGTGTATATTTTAAAGCCTATTGTTCAATTCTTGATAGTGTATAGCACCTTTGAATTGCCTTTCTACTTCCTTCAAACCTTCTCTAGCTCTACTCTCTTCATGCATCAATTTAGAAAGAGCCAAATAACCCCACCATAATTTTCACCTTCATACTTAACATTAGGAAGGAACCCAATAGCTTGTTTAGCACCGTATATTTTATTTGTCCACTGTCCCATAGAGTCACCCATTTTTTTAAACTAGTATTTACCCACTGACTCTCTACCCATACACCAACTGCAAGAACTATTCCTACATCGTGATGTTCCAGCAATTTCTGCTGTGATGTCACTATCTAAACAAAAGCTGCTTCCCACCAATTTCGCTCACTCAATCATTGGTGAAGCGCACTACATACCCGCGAGGGTCTCAAGGCGCTGGGGGGGGGGGGGCGCTACTGATCGAACAGCCAGGTCTTGAGTTTCCTCCTGAAGGTCAGCAGGTGTTTGGTCTGTCGTAGGCTCATTGGGAGGGTGTTCCATGTCTTGGCGGCAAGGTGGGAGAAGGATCTCCCACTGGTGGTTGTTCTTCGGATTTGCGGGACGGGGGTGATTGAGAGGTCGGCGGAGCATAGCTGGCAGTTGGGGATGTAGAAGGAGAACCGTCTGTGGAGGTAGGCTGGGCCGGTCTTGTAGAGTGCCTTGTGTGTGTTGGTGAGGACCTTGAAGGATAACCTCTTGTTGACGGGGAGCCAGTGCCAGGTTTCTCAGGTGGGGGGTGATGTGGCCGTGGCGTGGTACATCGAGGACCAGTCGTGTTGAGGCGTTTTGTATGCGCTGTATTCGTTTGATGAGTTTGGTCGGGGCTCCCACGTAGAGGGCGCTTCCGCAGTCGAGTCTGCTGCTGACGAGGGCCTGGGTGACTGTCTTTCTTGTATCTGTCGGGATCCATCTGTAGATCTTGAGGAGCATGCGCATGGTATTGAAGGGAATAATCGCCACTAATTATTTATTTACAACTAATAAATCACCAGAAGTACTGGTTGTCAATTTGTCAACAACTTTTGAAAGCTCAATATTTAAACAACTCTTACTGGTGGTATGATTGCCTTGAAAATGTCTCCAACTAGTTGTGTTCTTTCACCTACAGTACGTGTGTGACTAAGTAATGGTGTCATTGTCAGTGCATCTATACTATATACATGATACATTTTAGGAAACAGAAAAGCTAAATATCAAATACCCTCCCAATCAGCCGGCAATTGAAAGTAAGAATCCTGTCCACAAACAAATTAATCTCCAGGAATTACTGTTTCTTCTCCTTATAAAATTTGCCATGTACCTCCCATAATTTCAAATTTGTAGGCACAGCTACTAATTTGTAAATGTCTACTTCTCCTTTGGGTTCTTCCTTTGTAAGTACATACTTCCCCCTTTTTGTCTTCTGTTTAATTTAAGTTGTGGATAGATCATTGTCTTTTTAAATTCATCTTCTTTTTCCCCTCTAATATCATGATGAATGCTTTCTCTGAGCATCTCATTAAGCAGGTTAATTGCTTTTGCATGCCTTAACACTATCTATAGGCAAGGATGGTCTAACATAATACCAGGCTGTGTCCATTTCTTTTGTAAGTGATTGTAAATTCCTGCTCTTTACTATTAGAACTCTCGAAAGGACCAAATCATAATTTGAGTAAAAGTATTCAAAGTGTTCTTGCCTATATTCTAAGGTAAAAAGAACTATTAATGGACAGAATGCAGAACAATGTCATATATTCATCCCAGTACAGAGATCGGGGCCTGAATCCATCATTTTTTTGCTCACCATGCCATTCCAGTTTGGACCCAGCCATAAGCAAATCAGTCTTGACCCTGCACCCAATGGGAACAGTCCGGCCCGAACTGTCAGGCCAGGTCCTCCCTAGACTGGAAACAAGCATCCTATGACCGGTTTCGGGGTTTCACCCGTCTTCAGCCAGGATAGCTTGATTCCAGTGCATGGAGAGCACGGGACTCATGTCTGAGCATACCCGTCCCACTCGGGGTGACAAATGCAAAAAGAACTATTGATGGACAGAATGCAGAACAATGTCAAACATTCACCCCAGTACAGAGATCTGGGCCTAAATCCATAGTTTTTTTTGCCCACCATGAATGAATGAATGAAATGAAATGAAATGAAAAAGGGTTTTGTTGAGCGCGACTGCTGCCCTAAGGCGTCCAAGCGCTAAAAAAGAAGGATAGTGCTTCATGAGGTCATTGCTTAGAGAAGAGTTTAAGTGGTAAAGAGGAAGGTTTTAAGCTGTTTGCGGAAGGATGACAGGTTGGGATTGGATCTTAGGCATATAGGGAGTGAGTTCCATAACTTGGCCGCGCTGAACATGCCATTCCAGTTACACAAATAGAGCAACAATATTTCACAGTTCGTTTTTCTTTTCTTTTTCAGATTGTCTTAAGATTTTAGAATTATTCTTTTACAGTCAGTTTCTTTCAACAGTCTCTTTTCCTTAAGAAATTAGTTATTTCAGCCTTTATTCACAACAATATTTGTATAGTCATCCCGAACTCTACTCAGTCTTTCTCTAAATATGTCATCCCTACTGTTCTTCAGCAGTCTAGGGAATCTTCTATAAAGCAAAACAAACATAATTTCAATCTTTTGCACTTTCTAATTTAAAAAAGTCCTTCAGAAATCTTTTCCAAACAGCTTTTTCCCCAAATTTGTTTGCAATTTGATATCATGAGGGTGCAAGCAATTCTGATCACACCGGATGCACGCTTTTCACTCGCTCATTTAACACTTGATTAGTGTACTATGTCCATTCAGGTGCAGATTACCTCCAACAAGGCACTCTTGCTCTTTTCAACCTTCTTGTTTTTTGCTGATCTTCTTCGGTGTCACTTATACTGCTTGACTCTGTCTCTTCTGCAATTGTTGCCGGTATTTGATCAACTGACACACTCAATCTTAATTTCTTATTACCAAAATGGCTTTTCAGTAGTGTTGGTGAGTCTTACTTGTTCTAGTACTTGTTCCTTCACCCAGATCGTCTGCTTGTATTAGTGCTCTCTCAACTGTTATCTCAGGTTGAGACCTTATCTCTTCTTCTGCTTCAGAGACTTTAATGCCACTTTGAGAAATCATGGATACCTGGATTGGTTTGATTTTTTATCATTCTTCACACCGCTCTCTTTCTTACTGTTGTGCCTCTTGCTGTATTGGCCCTTGCAATTGTCAAACTTGGGACAGTTCTGTCATTAGTGCTCTTCATTCCGGCTAATATAACACTGTTTCTTCGTATGGATTTCGTAATCTATGGGTATGCAACACATGCACCCAGTTTGGTATTCGGGTACATTTGACAGCAATATTTTTTAGGAGGATCACCTGATAGGGGCCTGTCCATTTCGGTTCCAAGCCCAACTTCGGAACATGCTTGTTTACCAACACCCAGTCTCCAAGACTGAGTTTGTGGCACTGTTTTGAATGCGGACTTAAGGTGACAGCTTCAACCTGGTGAGAGACAGAACGCACCACATCAGACAAACCTTTGTAGTAGTTGAGCATCATATCACCTGTGATATTCAGAAATGAATTTGCTGGTACAGAAGGAAGCCTTATTGCACACCCCATCAAGATTTCATGAGGGGACAACTCAGTTTTACTATCAGAAATGTTTCAGAAAATCATCCACACCAAAGATAAAGAATCTGGCCATTTTGTTGATGTAGGAGAACAATCATTTGTTAATCGGGACTTAATGGTTCCGTTTAGCTGTTCAAAAATCCAGAGTCTCCAGGTCAATAGGTTCATTGTAATCTCTGCTAAATCTGTAATGCTGCACTAATCTTTTTAAGGACCTCATTATTTGATGTGCCCATGATCTGAATCCAGAGAAACCAGTAATGCGTACCTTTATATCAACTCCCTCAACAACAGTTTAGCTACAGTGAGACAGTCATGTCTACTTGTTGGGTAGGCTTCCACCCATAGAGAGAAAGTACACACTATAACCAGGACGTATTTCCACCAGTTACGAACAGGCATCTCGATAAATTCCAACTGCATTCTGTTAAATGGTCCACCCGATCTCCCTATATGACTTAGTGTTACTGGTGTTCTTTTCCCCCAAGTTCATTTGTTGACATGTCACATATCAATGGCACAGTTCTTCTGTAAGCATCCTAAATCTGGTAGTAAACCAATTCTGTCTGAATATTCTCACCATTGTATCTCTTTCCTAGATATGTTGATCCATGGACGTATTGTGTCATGGGAAACAACAAACTATTTGTCAATACTGGTCTTCCATCTGCTGGCATCTAAATGTAATTTGTATTTTTCTCACTTCACCCCTAAAACATTGTCATGCAATTATTTAAGCTCATCCTCTGAATCAACCACTGGCAACATTGAGAAAAGAGAGTCCTCTTTAGATTCATTTGGGTAAACCCTGTTAAATGTGCAACCCATAAGTGCACAATACCATGCAAATTCATCAGCAAACCTGTTTCCAACAGTGACATATCCATTTTTACTCCTCTGAAGTGCACATTTAGGAAACTGCAATTTCTGCTGGTTTCTCCAGTGCCTCAAGTACTTTTCTCACATGTTCTCCATTCTGTTTTGGGGTTCCGCATGACGTCATGAAACCTCTTTGCGACCATAATTGTCCAAAATCATGGACAACACCAAAGCCATATTGACTATCTGTAAATATAATCACTCTCAATTGGGCTGTTAAACTGCAACCTCTTGGAAGAACAGTTCATTCTGCAACTTGTGCGGAGGTTACACATTGAAGCCAGGAAGCTTCTACAGCCTCTCAAATTGTACAGACAGCATAAGTGGCACTCGCAGTTCCTTAATTGTTTCGTAGACAGGAGCCATCCACAAAAATTATGTAGTCAGGCTCAATAAAAGGTTCATCTTTTATGTCTGGCTTTGGCTTGGTGAATAAGTCTGTGCCATCTAGACAATCATGCTCAACTTCATCTACATTAAAATCTTTATTCACAGATAGTAGGAGTGATAGATTCTGAAATTGGTAATGCTTTAAGGTTATATTGTGTGCTGTCAAAATCGGTTGTTTGTATTTGGTGAGCCTACTGTTAGGTTAGTCATGTACTGGGTTTTAGTTATGGTAGGCAAAATCTCAACATAGTGGTGGGCCATACCAGTTAAAGGGTATCCCATCACTATGTTGTCACTCCTCTCGATGTCCACTCCAACCGTTGCTACTGATTTAGGGCAGGCAGGCAGTCCTGCGGCTACAGGGTCATGGGTAGTCGAAAAAATAAGCCACAGGTCTTCTTGCATCTCCATGCACTAAGAGAGTGCAGCCCTCCCTCTCACTGCAAAACAATGTAAACATCTTACTACAAACAGGCATTCCTAGTGCCAGGGCACAACAGAGACTTTCTCTATGCTATACGAATGCTTTTAAGCACTCATTGTCCTACAAAATTAGATCAGGCACATCTTTGTGTTTCAGCCTCAGTAAAGAATTAGCCACTAGGGAAAAGTTTGTTATCCACTTTGTACAATACCAAACTATTCCCCAAAACATTCCGACTTCTCTCTGTGTTCTGGGTGGGTTAATTTGTAAGATGGTCTCAACTCTCTTGCGTGACACTTTTCTTGCTCCTTCTTCAGTTATATAAGTACAAGTAGTGGACCTCTTTCTGGCAGTATTGCAGCATACCTGGTGACACTTTGTGTCCATTTTCGGCCAAGTTATTTAAAAGTGCAATCGTATTTTGTTTATAATCGTCTGTTGTATCTGATGCCACAGGCAGGCCATCAATGTATTTCACAATAACTGAACTGGAGGGCATCTGTAGAGACTCAAGATTATTTTTCAAGATCAGATTGAGAATGGACAGACTCTCTGTATACTCCTGTAGAACTTGGCACCATGCCAAAAGTCTCTCTCAGAATAACTGACTGTCCTCATGCAATGGGACAGAGAAGTAAGCCTGACACAAGTAGACAACAGTGCACAGAATCTGGAAAGGTATGGTGGCTGAATTTGGTACTACCGGACAACATAGTACAACAATAGTATTAATCTTTTTGCACAATCTGATTTTTACCTTTGGGCCTCTGTAAACCTATGATCAGAGAGTTGCAAGGGCTCCCAACAATTTCTCTTAAAACCCCTTTCCTTAACATGTCTTGGAATACTGGAGTTTTTTCTGCAATTGTCTCTGGGCTTACATTGTTTAGTGGTGTTCTGGATACACAACATTAGGTTTCACTGTAACTTGGACAGGTTTTGCACCTTTAATCAGTCTGATATAGTTTTCTGTAAAATCCTATACTTCTGGGTTCAGAGTTTCTTTTAAATCAGGAGGCAATTTTTCCACTATCCTCACCGGATATAATCCTACAGTTGTTTTTTGTCGGGCCATTTTGAATTCTACATCCTCATTATGTGTTTGAAATTCAACACCATCCGTTCTACAGTAAACAAATTGATGATTTTCTTTAAATGAACCAATTTTAACAGGGACCTTTTCTGAAACTAGGGTGGGAATTTGTTTATTTGAAACTCCTACAATTTAGATCTTCTTTCCCGAGTGGGTTAGGTCTGGGACGTCTGCTGTCCTAAAAGTGGATTGGGTAGCACTGGTGTTAATCAAAAATGACATTTAATGGCCATTTACTTCTCCTTCAACAAATGGTCCACTCTAGTCTATTGTCAAGACTGTGCCAAGCACGCAATCTCCCCCCCCAGGCACCGTCATTGGGGAATGTTAGAGCCAAAACTGTCACTATCCATCATTTGGAACTGTTGAAATAGGGTTATGATTCTGAAATTGATTAATATTAAATATAGGATTTCCCATATTCTGTGGTACCACTGGGATTGCAAAACCTGCATCATTAGAACCTGTTCTGCATTGGCGCTTGCATCTGCTGAACTGGTACATTCTGTATCTGCATCTAATTTCCTCCTTGCATTTAACCATTTCCACTCATTCTACCTGAATTAAGTCTACAACCCCCTCTTCCAATCATTGATTTTATTACAGAGGCGACAAGGGGTAATTTTCTTCAGCACTGCAACATTCACACAAGAATTCGGATCAGCCAGAACACCTATAACGCTACCTTGTGAAACACCAAATCCTTCTTGAACATTTTGAATATGGATTACAAAACCTTGCATTCCAGCCTGATGTCCTCCAAATGACTGATTCTGAAAACCTTTCTGAGCAAACTTCTTCTTGTCCAACATGAATTTCTCCTAAAACATTTTATGCTTCATCTCAAGTCAATCACTGCATTGCTATGCATACTTCAGACTCTCATCCAACAATTGTGTCTGCCAGTAAATCACACTCTGGTGTATGTGCATACTGATCTCTGGTCTAAAACCAATAGCAAAATGAGACACAAAAATTCCCACATCACTCAACTCACGATATTCCCTTCCACTGTGTTGTTGAAACACCTCATAGTAATCATGCACTTATTCTTTTGGCTCTTGTGAGGTTCTTTTAATCTTTACCCAATCAATATCCATTGGAGGAACCTTGCCTTACAGAACTGTAATTGCTGCTTCATATTTCTCCATGACTGCAGGAGATGGTGCATTAGTGAGAGCATCTCTTGTTGGCTCACACAGCCATTGTACAGCAACTTTACATTTAGCCCACAAATCATTCAGTGCCACAATGTCAAAGCATGTATTCAAATCAATCCATAGCACTTTTTAAATCTTAACAAATCTGTCAACTTGTGTGTTTCACTGTACGAGGCTTGTGTCTCAATTTTGGAATTTTATTTGTAAATGCTGCAAGATCTCCCCTACTCCAAGGTACATGAACATATTTCTCTCAATGGAGAAGCCGAAGCTTCTCCTTCATCTGGGCACTTGTCGGTAGTTTAATAATTGTTTCCTGTGCCTTTGACGGTTTTGTCACGTGGTCCCTAGGGACATTGTCAACATCTTAAAGTTAGCATCAGCCCGGTAGCCATGATGCTGCCTTTGCACACAACACTACATATCTTTATTTTTGCGAGACTCTGTTTATGTCTTTCACATGAGAACTCACTGCTGTGTTCGTTCTCTGCCTGTTCCTGGAGTTTAATTTGAACATGTGAGCAAGGTTGAAAAACACTGCTTCTTGTTATTCTGTTCTGGTTAGGCCCTAGCACTTAGACAAAACATACCAACACAGCTGGTTTTGCTGGAGACTTGTACTTTGATATTTTTGGGAAGCATGTTTGGGTAGCATGCACTTGGAGAGGGACCTTTCCAGGGAGAAGGGCAACCTGCAACTGTGATATAGAAATATGATGTGTGGCCTGAGGTATGGGGTCTGCTGACAAAGCCCAGAGATCTTCTATTATATAATAATACTTCTGCATGTCAAGGGGAGGGTGGTTAGGCCTTGAAGCCCTTTATCCACTGTCTTTATAAGATATCATCCCCCTTTATGAAATATGGCCTTGCTGCAATGTTAACTGTATTGATATTATACATTTTGCTGCTGGTTGTGACTCATACACTGCATTTTAGAGCACGTGAGTTAAAATGAATATTTTAAACTATTTTCATGTCTCTGGCAGATCTTACTGTGGACAAGTACGAGAGTGTGAGCACAAAGGTGTGCCTGGAACAGTTTCTTGTTCTTTTCATTCTTCTTTGGCCATTTGCTCTCTAATTTATCCAATTAGTTCCATTAACAAATGCATTTTTCTAATTAACTTTTGTGTAATCGCTTTCCTGAAGAAGGCAGTGTCTCAATAGCTTCATCATCCAATTGTACCCTAAAGCTTTTCTGAAATGGGACTATTTTTGAGAGATCAATTTCATATTTTCAGGTAAATTATGTCAATTTATCATGTGTAACTGCAAATCTAGTAATTTCTTTACACAAATATAGCAGCTTCTTTTGTTGATATTGATTCACTTGTTCTAGTTCTAAACATCCTCTTATAACTTCTTCTAATTCTATTTTTAATCTCGGGACATTTAATGGTGTCTCCTTCTCTGTTTGCTGTGTAGTGAGAACCTGACTTTCTTTCTTTTTATTCTTTGCCATTTCTTCAAACCATGGGGAAGAAAATCCCATCCTCAAATAGTGTAGTCTCACCCTATGTTTTTGGTGTCATAAGGACAATCCTTCTCCCTTCTCTCAATGATTGAACGGTTTGTGGTCGTGTCCAATCAACAATGTATGAATTCTGTGATGTTGGGATAATCCCTGTCACAGATACTCCTCTAACAGCTCCTTGAACTACTTCATTTGAAACAACATAAATTAGAGCAATGGCTGTGCGAATCTCTAAAGCTTGTGCAGTTATTACTCTAGCAAAAGGGGCTGAGACAGTCACAATTGAAGCTGTAATACCTTGAGCCATCACTGTAGGAACATTTTCAATTCACAGGTTGCACAACAGGCTGTGTTATCTGTAAAGGTCTTTCAATTGGAATCATATTTGGGTCAATAGGGGCCATGGCCACTTTTACATTAGATGTTGAGCAACCCTTAACAGTTGCTACAGGGGCCACTTAACATAGTGGACTTGTGGCTAACAAAGCATCCAAAATGTAATTCCCTGAGTCACTCTCAGTATCTGATTTCTTTTCAGCACCTTCATCATCTTTTACCTGTGTCTTATTCTTTTTCTGCTTCTCAGGTTTTTCCGAAGTAATTGCTGAATTCAGTCTTATCTCTTTGACTATAGCTTTATGGCCGGGATGCCCGTCACCCCCTCCCAACACAATCCCCAAGGATGGGAAGTCGGACACAGTTCTGAACTTTTGGAAGGCGGGAGGGAGTCACCCTCCCGGCCGTATTTATTAAAATATGAAACAAAATTTAAAACATTAAATAAAAGTTTCATAATCATGTACAATTTTCATTTATTACTTTTCGATGAAGACATGTTCTTTGGCTAACCTTAACAAATCTCTAATACAAAGGTTTCCTAGCCGAGTCTCACATCCTGCAAATGCATACATTCTAAATTAAAATTGTACATCCTAGCATTAAGGGCCAACGGCAAGGTCTTAACCGGTGTCAGATCCCTACTACCAAAAACTCTCGCTCTCACATTGTGAGCGGCGGCCGCGCAGAGGACTGTACCCTCCTTGCCAACTCTAATTTCCCTTGTCTTGTTGGGGGCCCCCCTTTCCGCTCGACGCCATCTTAAAGGTCGTCCGAGCTCCCGTGTGAGGTATCTGTAGGAAGGACAGCGTGGACCCTCCCCCATCCCCACACTCTTTATCATATCCGCCGTCGCGGATAACCGGGCCCCGGGAAATTCGTAGGGGGGGCATATAGCTGCCTCCTCCCCTGGAAGGGGCCTATGGCCGTCTCCCCTTAGGCGACCCATCCTTAGTGGGTGCCGCCTCCCAGTGGGAGGAGCCAATGGCCGCCTCCCCCCGGGCGCTCCCATCCATAGTGGGTGGCGCCCCCCTCTAAGGACCTTGAAATTACTGCTCACCGATCATGACCTTACCGCCCGACCAAAAATAAATACGACAGTTGTTTACCTACTAAGGAAGGAAGACATTCTGCATACTCAATTGCATCAAGACTGTTTACTCCTAAAAGAAAAAACGGCATTCTACAGACAGAAGTCATATCCTCAACTAAAACATTCCTTTACTTTTCTACAAAGGAAAAAAGGGGGGTTAACTCAGCAAATCTTTATTACACAACAAACATTGCCATCAGGGGCTGGTGGGTGGGTCAAAATTGCTGCTTGTTCCGTCGAGGGCTCACGAGCAACGAGTGGGTGCAGCCTTCAGAGCACAGGAACAAGAGGACGCTTCTTCGGATTCCTGCTCAATTTATTCTTCTGCGGGAGGGCGTGTACCCTCCTCCGGGACGCCTACTGGGCGTGGTCATCGGTGTAGGTGTCTAGGACAACCCCTCTTGGGCGGGAAAAGGCGCGCCCCGGCTACGCCGCTTCGGGCATACCAGCTGAGACACGCCCCCCGCCCAAAATGGTTTCCCGGGAGGATCGGGGCACCCAACCATACGTTCGGGGGGACCGAGTGGTCGCCCCTTTCCATATGGCCGGGATGCCCGTCACCCCCTCCCAACACAATCCCCAAGGATGGGAAGTCGGACACAGTTCTGAACTTTTGGAAGGCGGGAGGGAGTCACCCTCCCGGCCGTATTTATTAAAATATGAAACAAAATTTAAAACATTAAATAAAAGTTTCATAATCATGTACAATTTTCATTTATTACATTTCGATGAAGACATGTTCTTTGGCTAACCTTAACAAATCTCTAATACAAAGGTTTCCTAGCCGAGTCTCACATCCTGCAAATGCATACATTCTAAAATAAAATTGTACATCCTAGCATTAAGGGCCAACGGCAAGGTCTTAACCGGTGTCAGATCCCTACTACCAAAAACTCTCGCTCTCACATTGTGAGCGGCGGCCGCGCAGAGGACTGTACCCTCCTTGCCAACTCTAATTTCCCTTGTCTTGTTGGGGGCCCCCCTTTCCGCTCGACGCCATCTTAAAGGTCGTCCGAGCTCCCGTGTGAGGTATCTGTAGGAAGGACAGCGTGGACCCTCCCCCATCCCCACACTCTTTATCATATCCGCCGTCGCGGATAACCGGGCCCCGGGAAATTCGTAGGGGGGGCATATAGCTGCCTCCTCCCCTGGAAGGGGCCTATGGCCGTCTCCCCTTAGGCGACCCATCCTTAGTGGGTGCCGCCTCCCAGTGGGAGGAGCCAATGGCCGCCTCCCCCCGGGCGCTCCCATCCATAGTGGGTGGCGCCCCCCTCTAGGGACCTTGAAATTACTGCTCACCGATCATGACCTTACCGCCCGACCAAAAATAAATACGACAGTTGTTTACCTACTAAGGAAGGAAGACATTCTGCATACTCAATTGCATCAAGACTGTTTACTCCTAAAAGAAAAAACGGCATTCTACAGACAGAAGTCATATCCTCAACTAAAACATTCCTTTACTTTTCTACAAAGGAAAAAAGGGGGGTTAACTCAGCAAATCTTTATTACACAACAAACATTGCCATCAGGGGCTGGTGGGTGGGTCAAAATTGCTGCTTGTTCCGTCGAGGGCTCACGAGCAACGAGTGGGTGCAGCCTTCAGAGCACAGGAACAAGAGGACGCTTCTTCGGATTCCTGCTCAATTTATTCTTCTGCGGGAGGGCGTGTACCCTCCTCCGGGACGCCTACTGGGCGTGGTCATCGGTGTAGGTGTCTAGGACAACCCCTCTTGGGCGGGAAAAGGCGCGCCCCGGCTACGCCGCTTCGGGCATACCAGCTGAGACACGCCCCCCGCCCAAAATGGTTTCCCGGGAGGATCGGGGCACCCAACCATACGTTCGGGGGGACCGAGTGGTCGCCCCTTTCCATATGGCCGGGATGCCCGTCACCCCCTCCCAACACAATCCCCAAGGATGGGAAGTCGGACACAGTTCTGAACTTTTGGAAGGCGGGAGGGAGTCACCCTCCCGGCCGTATTTATTAAAATATGAAACAAAATTTAAAACATTAAATAAAAGTTTCATAATCATGTACAATTTTCATTTATTACATTTCGATGAAGACATGTTCTTTGGCTAACCTTAACAAATCTCTAATACAAAGGTTTCCTAGCCGAGTCTCACATCCTGCAAATGCATACATTCTAAAATAAAATTGTACATCCTAGCATTAAGGGCCAACGGCAAGGTCTTAACCGGTGTCAGATCCCTACTACCAAAAACTCTCGCCCTCACGGTGTGAGTGGCGGCCCCGCAGAGGACTGTACCCTCCTTGCCAACTCTAATTTCCCTTGTCTTGTTGGGGGCCCCCCTTTCCGCTCGACGCCATCTTAAAGGTCGTCCGAGCTCCCGTGTGAGGTATCTGTAGGAAGGACAGCGTGGACTCCCCCCCCATCCCCACACTCTTTATCATATCCGCCGTCGTGGATAACCGGGCCCCGGGAAATTCGTAGGGGGGGCATATAGCCGCTTCCTCCCCTGGAAGGGGCCTATGGCCGTCTCCCCTTAGGCGACCCATCCTTAGTGGGTGCCGCCTCCCAGTGGGAGGGGCCAATGGCCGCCTCCCCCCGGGCGCTCCCATCCATAGTGGGTGGCGCCCCCCTCTAGGGACCTTGAAATTACTGCTCACCGATCATGACCTTACCGCCACAGGCCGGATAGTTGACCGGCTATCCGGCCCCCCCAAACTCCTCCTAAAGGTCATGCTTCCTCAAACCCCTTAGCCATGCTATGAAGTCTCCTATGAGTAAAACATTCCCCTCCCGGGACAGGTGAACCCCATCATTCAGATACATGTGATCACCCCGAATACATCCATGAGGAATGCTATGCAACTGCGCAGAGCGAAACAATCTACCAATTTTGTTATTAACCTTCTTCATCGAATGGTTCAGTGCTGACACTGAAAGGCCCCCCTGCCATACCTTCCTGGGAATCATGTGGGACCAGGCAATCGTGCACCCCGGGATTCTTTTTGCCAACCAGCTAACGGAAGACAAAACTTGCTCGAGCAATACTCGTCTCCCCAGTGTCACCAAGTCATTGCCCCCCAGGTGTACTATGACTACAGATGGCGGTGACCTCTGCCGCCCTAAGAGGCCCTCAACAAAAGATTCGAATTGGTCAATACAGAGCCCGCCTCTTCCGTGGAAGGCCACTCTGTACCCGTATTCCCCAGCTGCGCGAGTCGCGTCACCTGCTTTGAATACGTCCCCGGCCCGCCTCACGTATGAGTGGCCCACGACCCAAACCACTCTCTCCTCAGACGGTGATCCATGACCGCTGGTCCCCTGGTACTGGGTCGACTACAAATTCCGCCCCGCATGACATGCTCGCGAAACTGTAAATCAAACAGAAGACAAGAAGCGTGAGTGCCTGTCACTTGACTTCACAACATGTGCAATCGCACATACCTCTTGAAGCAATTTGAGGACCATCGTCCTAACTGTTTCACTTCCTCTGCACTCTGACCCCTGGCTGTAGCCTCAGTACCAGCCCCTATCCTAAAGGAATGGGTCCCAAAATCGCACGGGTCCATGCCCGCCGCAGCGATTGTCAGTGCTAGCACCCTCTGGAACTGAAACCTCGTCAGTGGGGTGCCATCGATGTGCCTCAGCAAACTCCCCCCCATGTATCCGCCCTCAGTGCCAAGTATTGCTCTATACACGTTATCGGGCACGTGGGGGACCCTCGCACGCGCTGGACAACAACACTGTTTCCCATAGCTCCCTGGTCAGTCTTGGACCTAGCTATCGTGACTACCATCGAATCACCCCTAATTAGGATGTGATCCCTGCACAAGCCTCCCTTCACATCTTTCTTATTCCTTGCGACCAGTTCGCTCACCCGCATAGCCCCATGGAATGCTAATGCGAAAGCTGCCCGGAACAGAACTGCTTCGAATTGGGAGGAGCATGTCGTGACTAGTTTCTCCATGAGTAGGGACAACCTTTCTAAGCCAATCGGGCGCCTCTCGTCTTGCTTGCGACCCTCGAGGCCCTGCCAGCCGCGAAGGGCTTTTTTCGCCAAAAAGGAACCTGTTGGGTCTTTGATGCCATGCACTTGCGCCATGAATGAGATGGCCGCCCTGTGTCTATTGGCCGTTGCCGCTGATCGGCCTTCTCTGTGCAGTGCTACCAGGAACCCTAAAAAGGAATCCTCCTGACCCCATTTCTGAATCCCTGTCGGACCCAAAAATGCACAATAGGAACGAAACGCTCCTTCGTATGCCTTCCTCGTCCTGGGGGCTAAGCTTGCTGCCACGAGGTCTTGTAATCCGGGGCACCGATTAGCCAGAGTGCTTCGGGGAATGGTGCCGCCGCTAGGTCCGCTGTAGGTAGATAACCCCTGAACGCCTGCATATGTGAACGAGAGAGTGCATCAGCCGCATGATTCAGTACACCCGGCACGTGTTTCGCCCTGAACTGTACATTCAGTGTCATGCAAAGCAGCACAACTTCCTTCAACAATCTCAAGATCCACTTGCAGCGTGCTGCCTGATTGTTAATGCATTCGACAACAGTCATGTTATCAGACCAAAATATCACAGAGTGGTCTCGGAACTCGTCCGGTCATGCCATCAGAGCAACCAAAATAGGGAATAGCTCAAGGAACCCTTTGTTACCTGTGAGACCGCAGGAATGCCACCACGCCGGCCATGCTTGCGCCGACCATCGGTTACCAAAGATGGCGCCAAATCCCACGCTCCCCGCTGAGTCAGTCCACAAACCCAGCTCGTCCGAAGACGCTGGCGGCTTGTTCCACATTACTCGACCGTTGAAGTCCGCCAGAAATGCCAACCAAATGCGCATATCCTGGCGAACCTCTGCAGACAGTCTCGTGCGGTGGTGTCCTTCCTTGAGACCAACCATAGCTTGTGCAATAGAGCGTGAAAAGGGGCGGGCCATGGGTATCACTCTTAGGGCAAGGTTAAGCTGACCCACCGTTTGCTGTAACTGGTGCAGGGTCACTTTCTTTTTACTAAGGCAAAGTTCCAGGGAAGCCCTAAATTTAGCTACCTTACCCACTGGCAAACGGAAACATCCCTCCACAGAATCGAGCTCAATTCCCAGAAACTCCAGTGAAGTAGATGGTCCAACCGTCTTACCTGGTGCCAATGGCACTCCAAACTCCCTCATGAGGATGCAAAAGTCCTGTAGCGCCTGCGCACATTTCGTGTCGCCGGCTGCCCCCAAGAACAGAAAGTCATCTAGATAATGCATAACATGCCCATGCCCTGTGGCCTCGGTGAATGCCCACTCTAAAAAACAGCTGAATTTTTCAAAATAGGCACGAGAAATGGAGCAACCCATCAGCATGCATTTGTCCATGTAATAACTCCCCTGGAACGCAAAACCTAGCAAGCGCTGATCCTGTGGGTGTACCGGGAGCAACCGGAACGCTGATTCGATATCTGATTTCGCCATCAGCGCCCCGGGGCCCAGGCGATTTAACATGGTGACGGCATCATCGAATGATGCGTACCGCACCGAACAAACTTCTGGGTCGATAGCATCATTTACCGAGAAACCCCTTGGAGCAGACAGATTATGGATCAGCCTAAACTCACCCGGGTCCTTCTTGGGGACCACCCCTAATGGGGAACAGATGAAACCCGCCACTGGCGGGCGCTGAAAAGGCCCCGCCACTCGGCCTAGGCTCACTTCTCTAGCGATTTTTCTCTCCACCACACCTGGATTATGCTGTGCCGAAAGCTGGTTTTTACAAAAAGGTTCCCCTCGAAAATCCCCCGCCGGGATGTGGAAGCCATATAAGAATCCCTTCCTCAACACCCCAGCAGAGACACAATCAGGGTATTTGTTTAACCAAGGAGTCATAGCCATAAGATCAACGGGAGTAGGCAATTGTACACAATGATCCACCTCAGTCTTGCTTGGACCCTCCTTTACCTCCCGACCCGCTATTTTTTGATCTGCATGAACTCTCCGGGTGTGAGGAATTCCCACAACCCGCAAACACATGCTTGAACCTACATGTACCTTGCGGTCTGTTACAGTTGCCTCTATTGAAGCCCCAACAGACCCCCCGCTTTCCACCATTCCCGCCAGTTTTCGGCTGGTGATCACCACCGGTGCCCGCTCGAAAGGGCACCGCGGGCTTTTGGCGGGAAACTCCTGACCCATTCCCACCTGGCGAGGAAGTCCCTGCCGTCCCAGGCAGGAGCTGCTTATGCCAAGAAATTGAGTCGAGGCAATCCCATGTCAGAGAGGAATCATACTCTTTCGCTTTACGAAATTTCATGTCGTAACCTTTCCATTCGTCCCCCTCATACATTTCATAAAAGTTCGGTCAAAACCTCGGGCTTACGTTCACCAATAATCGCAGTAAACATTGCAAAGGCCTTCGCCCAATTCGTTATCGTCTCCTCTACCCTGAACTCCGCCATCTTGGCGCGCCACACGCTCGGGTGCCACAAATCTTTCTGTGTTTTAGCATATTCCATCTCGCGATGGTCAGTCAACAACGAAAACATATTGACATACTTGTCTGCCCATATCAATTCTTTCGTGGCCAACGGGATATGTTGAACCACCCTCTCCCGCCTTGAGGGAAATGAGCCCTCCCCCGCCACTGGCAAAGCGAGCTTACCCGGTACGGTCGCTGTTCCCGCCGTTTTCTCGAGACCAGCTGCAGGTCCTTCCGGTGTCACCTGTGGGGGAACAAGAGGGAGATTCGCCTTCGCGGCATCTCGCGACTGCCGCAACTGCTGGATTAGTAATTTGGCCTCTTCGGCCGTGTCTCCGGGCGCCGGAGCACCCCCTGCCTTCTTATTTAGCCATGCGGCCAACTGGGTGGCCAATTCAGGAGGCATATCATCATCGTTATCGGGCGTAATCACAACCGGAATCGGTTGACCCGCGTCCGGGGTTGGTACTGGGTCATCAGCTGGTATGGCAGGGATGACCGGGGGCACCTCAGGGACCGGAACCTCCCCTGCAACCGCCCTCCTCTTGACCCGTTTCCCTCTACCCTCGGGGACGACTCCCGGCAATGCCGGGCCTATTACCTTCTTCGGGTTACCAGGCTTGTTCATCGCGGCCAGTTGCTTCTTGACGCCCGCCAAATCACGACCAAGCGCTGGGACTTGTCCGATGTTCCGTTCCATTCTCGCAATTCTGTTCACCAACATGCGTAGCACTTTGTCTGTCTCGGAACCCTTTCCTGCCTTCTTGCCAGACATGGTTTCGATTATCCGCTCCGAGTCGATCCACACGGTCCTGGATCCTTCGCTTCAAAGTCACTGAAAGAGAAACACAAGAATTACAAGTTCTCAAAATTGCTGCTTGTTCCGTCGAGGGCTCACGAGCAACGAGTGGGTGCAGCCTTCAGAGCACAGGAACAAGAGGACGCTTCTTCGGATTCCTGCTCAATTTATTCTTCTGCGGGAGGGCGTGTACCCTCCTCCGGGACGCCTACTGGGCGTGGTCATCGGTGTAGGTGTCTAGGACAACCCCTCTTGGGCGGGAAAAGGCGCGCCCCGGCTACGCCGCTTCGGGCATACCAGCCGAGACACGCCCCCCGCCCAAAATGGTTTCCCGGGAGGATCGGGGCACCCAACCATACGTTCGGGGGGACCGAGTGGTCGCCCCTTTCCATTCTTCTTCTTTGCTGTTCTTCATTCCATTGAGCAGCTGCATAGCTAGATAAACCTAAATGGCATACGCAAAACATTTATGCAACAGATTTCAATAAAGAAGAAGTCTTCAAATGGTGTTTTGTTCTTTCTGTCTGGTTCACCACAAGTTGCTTTTTTATTTCAGTCAGCTTTGTCCATCCAGCATCACAATAGCCAACACATGTTTCATCGTTATACCGCCTTCATAAGGACTCTTTATTCATACGCTCAACTAAAGCGCTTCCGTGCTTCCAATAAGACCAATCCATGTGATCACCCTTTCAATCATCAAGGGTGGGTCTGACAGTAAAACCTCCAAATGAGCTCGTATTTATCAAATTCAAATAAAACCAAAATGAATGCAAACCGTTGCGGATGCGTGTGGGAATTTGAAAAATGTCTCGGGTTCATGTCATGCATGGGCTCTCCACTATTATTGCTCCTTGCAGTGCTGCGAATACACAGGCTTTGGGCTATGGGATTCAGGCATTACTCTAATTCAGGGAAATGATTTACAGCTCTTCTTTTCATAGCGTAAATCATGCTCCTGCTCCCAAGTTTGCAGGAGCGGAAAGAAGGATTAAAAGTCATGGTTTACCAGCATCAGTGATAACCCCTGCCGCTCCCTTCTGATGCAATGGATCTTTGCTGTTATTTTAGAGAAGAAGAGAGTTGAACATCACATAAATTAAAAATCACAATAATTAATCTATTTTCAGTCAATAATGAGTTTTGTGTACGAGTAAAAAGGTGTTACTATAAATCTTTTTAGTAGATCATCTGTATTGCAAATCACAAGGTAAATTCAGATTTTTCTCAATAGTCAATATATGACAGACATATAAAATTAATATTGGTTAATCAAATGATAAATGCATTGAAGCGTGTTCCATAAAGGAAAGAACCCCTATTTTAAGAATCAGGTAAAATGAAGTTAGTCAGAACCCATAAAAAAGTTCTAGTTTGAGAGATTGAAAAAAGCATAACTTTATCATTTAAATCATCCCAAAAGATCACAATATCAAAGCGTGACTTCCCATACAGAGAGGTTGGAGAAACTCGTAGAGTCTTAGTTCAGTCTGGGAAAAATGGCAACATGTTGCTCTTCTCATCCCCTGTCAGCCAATCAGTGTCCGATGCTCTCTGGGAGAAGAATCTCTCCTCGTCTTCTCTAAGGAATACAATAGACTACAGACAGCACTGTTAGGTTAGGTTTACAACAAAATTATTGCGGTTATGTTCTCAAGTGAAGTTTGTCTTATTCAGGCCTACTTTCCCGCATACTTACTACATTTTTAACCTTCAAAAATCAAGTTTCTAAACAATTATCTATGTAGAAGTCAAAATATCCGTATTATTGAAAAAGAAAACATTTTGCAGAAAGGCCATTGATTCTGGGAAAAAAGTGGGTTAGAAATTCAAGTTCCCGTTTAAAATTTTGCATTGCAATGTATGAACTCATCATTGCCCCATTAAACGGCAAAAATGAATCATGAGCCAACAGTGGTCTTTGTGTTTATAGAAATATTTTCTGGAAATACTCGAAACTATATATTTTATTATGAAAAACATGTTCATGGAGAGGTCAAGAATCAAACCTTTTATGCGTATTTAGCATTTTCTACTTAAGCTTTTTCAAGCAGCGTTGATTTAGTCATTTGAGGACTAGAGCAAGTAATTAGGAGCTTATGCGTTATAAATGCATTACTTTCATCAAAGATTGCACATTAGTTCTGCACATTGTAGTATAACCAGTGTCATTTTCTTGCAAATTTTGTAACCTCTTTCTCATGATCAAACCAATAGGAATAGCTGTGCAGCACCTAGTGGACCGTGGCAACTATCTTCCAAACAGCCCTCAGCAGTGAACAAGCATTCTTACTGCCTGCAGCACCTTAGATTCTATGACCCCCCTCCAAAAGTACTGCTGAAGCAAAATAGGCTCTGTCTACCTGGATATCACAAAAACCATAGCAAATTGGTGGTTATCATTTTCAACCAAAATAAAGCTGTGTTATACCAGTAGCAATTCTGCATTCCTTCATGTACTACACAAAGTGGCACTAAGGGAGTATCATCCGAATAGGCAACGACATGATGCAAATTGTGTAATACAGCATTCTGAGATTAGCGCACGTGTGTGATGTAAATTTAGTTTGCACAGTAGTGGACCAAAGGCCTTGATTCATAGAGGATGGGGGAAAGCCACATGATAGCAACTGTACTGTGGAATTGCATTTTGATGCTATCATTCCTGCCTCTAAGTTGTAGCACAGGCCTTAAGGTTCAGTGGGATGTTGACCCTGTTGTAAACCACAGTGCCTGTTGTTCCATTGCATCTCACACCGTGCAGCACAAACAGGCAGACTGGGTTTGTGGTGAGATTGGCCTTAGAACCATGTGCATTAAAATGCATTTATTTTTAATTATGAACACATGGGCATGGACTGTATTTATCTATAAATCTTGAGCTGTGTTTTCAATTGATGTAATGTCAACCAGCAGCATG
This sequence comes from Lissotriton vulgaris, assembly GCF_964263255.1. Classification (NCBI taxonomy): domain Eukaryota; kingdom Metazoa; phylum Chordata; class Amphibia; order Caudata; family Salamandridae; genus Lissotriton; species Lissotriton vulgaris. The sequence continues at coordinate 1,277,049,004 of NC_141696.1, forward strand.
CCAGGTGCCTGTGTTCCACAGCACTGAAACTGCCCTCATCGCCGCCACCGACGACATCAGGTCCCTGCTGGACAACGGAGAAACCACGGCCCTCATCCTCCTGGACCTTTAAGCCTCCTATGACACGGTATGCCACAACACCCTACGCACACACCTCCACAAAGCAGGGATCCTCGACAAGGCCCTGGAATGGTCCACCTCCTTCCTCACCGGCAGAACCCAGAGTGTCTGCCTCCCGCCATTCCGATCTAAAGCCTCCAAGAACATCTGCAGCATACCCCAAGGATCATCCCTCAGCCCGACACTCTTCAACATCTACATGGCACCGCTTGCCCACATAGCCCAATCGCATGACCTCAACATCATCTCATACGCCGACAACACCCAGCTGATCCTCTCCCTCACCAAGGACCTTACCACCGACAAAACCAACCTCCACGAATGAAAGAAGGTCGTCGCCGAATGAATGAAGAACAGCCGCCTGAAACTGAACTCAGACAAGATGGAGGTCCTCATCCTCGGCTCCACCCCCTCCATCTGGGATGACTCCTGGTGGCCGGCCACACTAGGACCTGCACCGACGCCCAGCGACCACGCACGCAACCTGGTGTTCATCCTCGACTCATCGCTATCCATGACCCAGCAAGTCAACGCTGTCTCTTCCTCCTGCTTCAACACCCTCCACATGCTCTGCAAAATCTACAGATGGATCCCCACCGAAACCTGAAGGACGGTCACCCAGGTTCTCGTCAGCAGCAGGTTGGACTATGGCAACGCCCTCTACGCAGGAACATCGACCAAACTCCTGAATCGATTACAACGCATACAGAACACCTCTGCACACCTCATCCTCGACATCCCCCACCACAGCTACATCACACCACACCTGAGAGAACTGCACTGCCTCCCTGTCAACAAAAGGATCACCTTCAAGCTTCTCACCCACACTCACAAAGCATTCCACAACGCCGGACCAGCATACATCAACAGACGACTAACCTTATACACCCCAAACCGCCAGCTCCGCTCCGCTGACCTCACCCTTGCCACCATCCCCCGCATCCAAAGAGCGACCACCGGCAGCAGATCATTCTTCCACCTTGCCACCAAGACATGGAACACCCTCCCCATCCACCTGCGGCAGACCCAGGACCTGCTGACCTTCAGGAGACTCCTCAAGACCAGGCTGTTCGAGCAGTAGCAGCACCATTCTCCCCCCCCCCAGTGCCTGGGGACATTAAACGGGTGAATAGTGCGCTTTACAAATGTTGTTGATTGATTGATTGATTGTGTATGACTAGATCGGAGGGCTAGAGAAAGCAGTGCACTCTGTCCTCTGCATGTGTGTTGTATTCAACTAGAATACTATCCAATCGTACAATTCAGGCAGGTGGTAGTGCTTTTCTCACACTGTACTTCACTCAGAACGGAACCAAAAGAGTAGTTCTGACCTCAGGGGCTTTCAACGAAGGATGATACGTGGCTGGTTCAATTGAGGTTATAGGTTAGTGCAATGCTTATGTAACTCAGACCAGCCTGTTCTACGGATGTCGAAGTGAACACATTCTTCAAACTCACTGTTGCTTATAAATTCAGAAAACACTGCATTCCTTTCCGAGTCTGTCTTACCCTTCATAGTTTAACAAATAGATTATGCAGAACCACTCCTTTAGGATTTTACTAAAAACAAAACAAAGTTTGGCACCCCTCTTCATGAAGAAATACTTCACCTGCCCTCTACTTGTGATGAAGATGAGACTCTTGTACAACTCTCATTCCTCTCCTCCCCTCCCCTGCCTACTGCGTTGGCTCCACCACAGGAGCGGCACCCGCCTGCTGCGAGTGCAGCAGGCAAACACACATAAATAAAAGGGCATAATAATTGCATTTTATTTTGCCACCAGCTCCAGCTGTGTACAGCATGAAGCAGGGGCGGGCTAGATCCCGCTATCGCAGGATTACTGCTGCCCCTTTCAGTGCGCATGTCGAGATGGCTGGCTGGCTACCAATGGCCAGCCCGACATGCTCATTGTAGACCTAGCAATCCCAGCGATGTGAAACACCTGGGTAGGACTGGCACTGGTCCCAGCCTCAAAATGAGCCCTGGGTTAGCCGGCTCCCACCAATCCTGGAGCTGCTCTCATGTTGATGAGAGCAGCTCCAAGATTGGTTGGATATGCGTTCCACTGAGCAGGAACGAAGTCCTTCCATTCCTGCTCGATTAACGCTGGGGAGAAGTGCAGCATTTATGGCGAGTTTGGCGCCATTGCGCCCCATCATATTTTTTAACTGGTAGCCGCCGCCGCCTGCCTCACCAGAATCACCCTTAGAACAGCACCTACAGGCTCCAAATTGTAGTGCACTGACCTTTAACTAAATAGCTCAGACTCTGAGTGGACAGCACCCCTTGCATATATTTGCACCTGCTTGTATGTTTCACATTCTTAGGATGAGGGTGGTGCATTTTGGTAGGTCTTCCTCCACCCCTGTGAAGTGGGTTAATAAATGGGAGGTAAAGGATAGATGAGGACATTCACTGACATATGAATATGCGCTGCAGGCCTACGGGAACAATTATTGTTCTTTGGAACCAACCAGGTCAGAGGGAGACAGCGGTATAACCAGATTAACCATAATCAGTACCCTGCGCCCCTTGAATGCCGGCGCCCCGGGAATGCGCCTAGCTCACCCATGCTAAAGGCCGGACTTGCTCAACAAAGTAAGCTTGCTATGGTATGGAGAAGGCATGGCGGAGTCTCTTCTCTAGCTTCCATCTTGGGCAGCCTGTGCCCATCCCTTTCGAGAAGCTCCAGCCAGAGATAAACTGTAATGAAAGCTGTTTTTTTATGAGATTGACTGAAATGCCATGTCTTGTCTGAATACACGACTATAATTGAAAGGTAGGCACTCAAAACATTTAATATCAATACAATTTACTCTGACAATTACTGTTATTAGTATTCAGCAATGATAAAGTGTTATCTGACATTCACACATTTCATTTCCGTGATTATTACCTCTGCACAGTGCATTACCATCACCGCAGTGATGCAGCCAGAGGATTCACATGGCTGACTCAGGGCTTTTTAATGCCAGTGTATTACTTTTTTGTCGAAATTATGGTTTCAAAAGCAAGCGTCTTGGCGACTGCTGCTAAGAATATGTAACCTTTGCCAAAGCTGCGGAGGGAATTCATCAATTCGTTAAAAAAAAACCTGCTCCCTTTAAATGTTAAGTTGCTCTTTGTTCTTCAGTGCAGCCTTGGGCTCCAAAAGAGATATTTAAAGGAAGCGCATGTAATACATTCTTGTAGGTGAGAGAGCGCAAACTGACCAAAATGTAGAAATACATCACCCTTACACGTAGTAAGCACAAATCATGAAGAGAAATGCCATGAGTGCTGATAGTATCCAAAGTTATATTCTAAAATGTGTAGTTAATATAGAAGTTTAAATAGAAGTGGAACTAATACAGAAATGTGTGAAGTAATAAGCTTTTATTAAGCGTGATTATTCCTGAATCCATGTTGTGTAGCTGCTAAAATGTAAGATGGCATACGGAAACGTCGAAATGTGGTAGGCCTCAGGGCCTGAGCAAGGCGGGAGGGGGAAGGCGATTAAAATGCACAATATGGATTGCACTAATGTTTAGAATAATGAGTAGGCTTTTTGATTTATAGATGTGTTTACCGAAATCAGTAGAATATGAGTACTAACATGCTAATAATTAAAGAAGAAATTGAAGGCTATAAAATGTAGTAGAGCTGGAAAGGTTTAAATGTTGATTTATACGTATTAGTCTGGGTCGGGGAATGTTGCAATGCGGTTGGAAAACCATGAGAATGGGATTAGGCTGCAGAATGTCTGTCTGGAAGAGAAAAGGGGGTATTCAATTATTAATATAATGAATAGAAGCTTGTTCAAGAAATGGACCAGACATGGAGGAGGGTTCCGGAATGTTTAAGGGGTATCAGCGGGCCGGAGACGAGTCTGAGAAGCAAGGTCGACTCTAACCACAAGGCCTCATCATGGAAAAAGCCAGAAGCTACACCACGTGAGGGGCGTCTCGCGAGGGGCGTCCTAAATGTTGTTGTATTTCTGTATTAGGGACAGCACCCCTGGGTGGAGTTAGAGCAGACGCCTGAGGACCCTTTAGAGAGCGGATGGGTAGGCAGAGAGGGGTCATGACTGGAGAACTATAGGTTTTCACCAAGAGCTGAGAGTGGGTGGCTTCCTTTGGGAGTCATTCACTGCTGACACCTTTGATAGGTTGAGGCCCGGTTAAGTAGGGATACCATCTAGAGCAGGGTAGGGAAAGCCTAACCTGTATTTTCCTTCCGCCTGTAATGAGCGATAGATTTCAATACGTGTCTATGCTAACGGCACTATTGTTTTTAGAACTGGTATTGATAGTTTCCGTTGTTCGTCTGAGGGCTTTCAGAGAACATGTGTACGTAGTTGGGCCCGTGTATTTGGTGAATCTCATCTTGAGATGCTTGTACCTGCAACTTATAATAAATCTTTGAAAGCTAGAAGTTGTTTGTGATCCTTCGAAGCAGAGTCCTTTACTGGGGGAGCTAACTTGGTGACAGATGCACTTTCTTTCCTCAATGACAGGCAATAAAGATTCAGTCGACCAGAACGGGGTTTTAGATCGATGGTGATAAGGTATTGATCAAAATCTCAACCCTTCCAGTTGGTAGCTATAGAGAATGGTTGCCTTCTTGAGGAAGGTGATCTAGGCCAGGTTAGATTACCCCAAGCCCCCTAGAGACCGATGATCGGAAGAACCGCCGGTGGAAGAAGGACCGGATGACGTGAAGCGGAGAAGCAGCAGTATCGGTCGAGAGTGAGTATAAAGGGTCATGCGTGTTAAGATTGCGGTGTTTTGTATTATATCTATGTTGCAATGTTTGGCGGAGTTGAATGACTGTAGAGAGACTGTGGAACAGGTTGTGAGCGCGCGCAACCGGTGGAAATCTTAGGCTCAAAGAGAGCTTAAGTGGTTCGGGTGTATCGGACACCCAGAAGTAACTATTAACCAGGGTGAAGGGGGTCATGAGGTACCAGTGACCACCCGAGGGACCAGATAGGGGGAGTGAGTGCGCGAGTAACAGACGCTGGTCGGAAGTTACTGTGTGCGTAAAGAACCTATCAGAGTGACGACAGACATCTCGTCAGTTGTGTTGATAATTACAGATAGACTGTGGACGTACAGTCGAGGGAAGTGACCGCTTGGTCGGAAGTAGTCATTTTTCAGAGTATGAATGGGACGCATGCATGACCGCGAGGAGAGCTGAGAAAGGAGGGGTGCTGCTGCGAAGCGGAGACTAGTGACGTCAGACAGTGCCGCGCAGGGATTGGCCGGCCGGTGAAAGACCGCGCTGCGATAGGCCAGCTAGCAAAGCCGCGCTAGGATTGGTGGATTGTCATCGGGAAGTAAACAGAGTATTCAAGCTGGAAATCTTGCGCATAATTATGAAGTGTTTTAAATGGTTAAAAGCGCTGTTTAAAAGAGAACGTAGGGGATCGTATGAAGGGGAAGAAGCCCCGCCGGAGGGTACGCCAGCTCATTACATGGGGGTAAATGTTGGGCTGCACACGATTCTGTGGATCTCAGAGTGGAGTAAGATGACAGATGGAAATGAGGAACTCACGTTCCCGAAGTACGGGACGTATAGACTAGAGGTGCTACACAGATTAAAAGCAATTATGACCTCTACGAGACCCTTGCCTAGACCAACACAGTTTGAAGCCCTTAATGCATGGATTAGGGCAGCGCATGAAAAGAACATGAACAGACGGCAGGAAAGAGTGAAACGCTCGGTAAGAGCAGTGCAGGATGCCAAGTGGGATGAGGATGCTAAAAGATGGAGGGCGCATAACATGGAAGTAAACAAATTGTATCCAGTGTTAGAGATGCCCGGAAATAAAAGCCCCCTAGAAGAGGATGACGAAAGCGAGACAGAGGATAGCCTGATAAACAGATTATTGACAGACAGGCCGCCTCCGTATAACAGAGCAGAAGGAGATGCCGAGAAAGGGGGGGCCAAGGCAGGAGAGCATGGGCCACTTCCCAGTTCCGAATGGGATCCCGCTGCAAAGAAAGAACTGTCCCAGCCTAGCCAGGTGCAGCAGGTGGTCGGGAGGTTTGTGGTGCAAAAAGCGCCAGAAATGGAGTGTGCCACATCCTACGCGTTACCTGATGCACTACAGGTACCTGTTACCATAGGTCCTATAGTATCGATATATGACCCAGAGAGAGCTAGAGGGGAGGAACGGGTACGGAGGGACAGAGAAAGGGCAGAGATGGCAAGGAGGAATGATACGATCAACTCCCCAAGCCAGTTGCCGAACCAAGAGAGTGGAGTACCCCAGTACCCACGGCAGGGGATCTGGGGAACATTAGATACCCAGAGGATATGAGGGGACCAGGACGGAAATCCTTTCAAGAGTTAAACGAGTACATGAAGCAATGGGACGAGGCAGTTGAGGCTCACAAGAGCATCATAGCGGCGGAAGCTGAAAGAGAAAGGCAGGACAGCAGAGCCCGGACTCACTGCGGGGCTGAAGAGAGCAGCGGGAGTGGAACGGGAGGGAGAAAGACAGTAGGAGAGGCACCCATTGGGCCCGGAGTGGAGGTAGATCAGACCTGGAAAACGGGGGGGTGTCTCGCCCACTATGTAGTGATGAGGATAGAAGGGCTCGGGAGTACAGAGACAGCTTTAAGTGTATCCACTGCGTGCCAGACAATAGAGAGCAGAGTGGGAGTTGCGAAAGGCCGCACCATAGTCCCTGTGATGACGGACATGAGCGCAGCCCAGGGAATATGGGAAACCAAGAAGGATCGTATCAGATACTGAGTGATACGAGGCCAAGAGAGAATGGAGATAGAAGGGAGAATATCAGGGAGTCCTACTGTGAGAAAAGAGGAGAGAACGGACAGAGTAAGATAGGGGGTAACAGGCCGGTGTTCCATCACCTTCCAAGATCGGATGGCCGAGCATGGGATCTGGAGAGATGGGAACAAGAGAGAGCGCTCCCCAACTCCCCCGAACCCAAACGAAGGGCCCGGAGTTGGGATGGGAGAGACACCTGTGAACCTCCCTCGAAGGAGATATTACGAGCAGAAATAAAAGCCAAAAGGCTCGATGTCTCCAGCTTAAAGTCAGATTTGGATGACATGATAGATGGTACCCTGCCCTTAGAAAGAATAGACATGTATGAGCAGGGTGAGGTTCTGTTCATAGCAAAGGACGTAACTCGAAAGGCGAGAGCAACCCATGAGAAATTAGTGGAACTAGCAGGCAAGTACATGGTAGACCTGTCAAGAACCAAAGCCTTACAGGGCAACCACAGGCTACATTACACAGACCGAGACCTAGATGAGAGGCGAACCATCGGATTGAAAACACACATAAGGGAACTGATCACTGGAATAAGGACATGGAGGGCCCTAGATAAGTGGGAAGAGAGGTGGTCCAAGAGAGGGACCGTCAGGAGAAGCACACTTATGATGACACCAGGCGGACAGCAGGGAGTAGAGACATACCCTTTGAGGGAAGTCGCAAATGGGACCTATGTCCACGTCCCTTGGAGTAGGGGGGATTTGGCTGCCTTTACCACCTCTTTCCCCAAATTGCGGGAAAACCCAGTGGAGTGGTATAAGCAAGTTGAGAGATTCGTAAAAATCTCAAAGGTCCTATGGATAGATTTGAACACGCTGTTTGACATAGTAGTGCCAGGAGATTTGTGGACCGCGTGCAAGGTTAGCGCTGAGTGGCCCACCATAGAGCCCGAGAGAGATGCTAAGACTAATGGGCCGTCCGAGAGTGTGATGGCAAAATTCGAGAGGGTAATGACTTGGCTGAAAGATAAAGTGCCAATGCAAGACATAGATTGGGTAAAAATTGACCGAACAAGACAGGAACCCAAAGAGACAGTTCACGAATACTATGAGAGATTGCTGAAGGCGTTCAAACAGTATAGCGGTCTGGATGTAATGGATCCAAAGGACATAGGGCAATTTGTGTCCAAATTCGTCTTGGGTCTGAGACCGAATATTAGTTTAATGATACAGCAACACTTGATTTGTTGGCAAAATAAACCCCTAGATGAAATACTGAGGTATGCCAGGTACTGCTGTGATGAGATAGACTCCAAGGCTAAGAAACTAAAGGAGAAACTGATGGTGGTACAGATGCAGGCAGCAGGGAAAGGGGGACAGCAGCAACAGCAACCAGGTACAGGAACAGGAGGAAAGAAACAGTACAGTCAGAACAAGGGCAATGAGGAGAACTCCACCTTTAGACCCAGGATAGATATAACTGCCTTAAAGAAAACAACTAGGTGCCACCTGTGTAACGAGGTGGGACATTGGAAACGCGAGTGTCCCTATAACGTTGAGATAGGAGACGAAGAGGTAGAAGAGGAAGTGACCCAGAGTGCGCCTGTAAGAGGGGTAACGCAGTATCAGGGGAAGGTGCTCAAAGGGGGGGGGCCACCTCCCCGAGCTCAGTTCCCGCAGCCACCCAGAGTAGGGACTATGGGTAAGACCTATAGACAGATGCCACTATTTGTCGGAGGAGAGGAATGCTATTATGTGGACCCACTAACTGGACAGAGGGTAGAAAGGGATGACTGCACCCTCGGGGCAGCTCTAGAGGTAGATCAGAGGGGACCCTATGTTGAGGCCGAAGTAGCAGGGTTCCCTACGACATTTCTAGTGGACACAGGAGCCACCCGTTCCACGATCAGGTCAGCCGCCGTGCCAGGCCTGCCTATGTCTGGAGAGACCATACAAGTGGTGGGGGTAGCAAACAGGAGAATGACCAGTCCTCTGACGGAACCCGTGCAGGTGAAAATAGGGAAGTACAGTGATGAGCACCAATTTGTGGTTTGCGATTCTAGTCCTGTATGTCTGCTAGGAAGAGACCTTCTGTGCAAGTTAAATTGCACTATATATTGCACACCACAGGGCGTGGAGGTATTGACTAATGATGATGATGCTGACTTCAAAGTCGCCAATTCCAGAATATGTGTGGAACTGTATCCCACTTTGACAGTAGACGAGCTACCCTGGGATCTGAGGGAGACCGTTGCTCCAGAAGTATGGGATTTCACTGGGGAAGAGATTGGGTTGGTGAAGGGAGTAGACCCAGTGAAAATTGTAGTGAAACCACATGCTGAGTTCCCAAGAACCCCTCAGTATAAATTGACACCAGAAACGATTGCAGGCATACAACCCGTGATTGAGTCCATGATTAAGCAGGGAATACTAAAGGAAATCGTGGGTAGTCCATGTAACTCCCCGATTATGGGTCTGCAGAAACCAAATGGGAAATTCCGGATAGTGCAGGACCTTAGAAAGATTAATAATATAGTCGTTTCGTGTTGTCCAGTGGTACCGAATCCATCAGTGATACTGTTTCAGATACCGTTCCAAGCGGAATGGTTCACTGTAATTGATCTTTGTCAGGCTTTCTTTTCGATCCCTTTGGACGAAGAAAGCCATTTTCTTTTCGCATTTAAGCTGGAAGGTCGCGTCCTAACATGGTGTCGTATTCCTCAGGGGTATACAGAGAGCCCATCGATCTTCAACCAGCTCCTGAAGAGAAATCTTGAAAGTTTAGTACTGCCCCAGAGGTCAGTTCTGGTCCAGTACATAGACGACCTCCTTGTGGCGTCAGAGACAGAGGAAGCTTGCAGGGAAGACTCTATTGCTTTGTTAAACCATCTAGCCGAAAATGGGCATAAGGTGTCCCCGGGAAAATTGCAGTACTGCCTGACAGAGGTACAGTACTTGGGACACAGAATTGAGAAGGGGAAACGGAAGGTGTCACCAGACAGGATAGAGGCCATCATGAAGATGAATGCGCCTAAAACTCAGAGAGAAGTCAGGATGTTTCTAGGAATGGTGGGATATTGCCGACAGTGGATCGCAAACTTTTCACTGAAAGCAAAGCCCTTACAAAAACTGACGCACAAGGAGGTGAGTGATCCGGTACCATGGGACAAAGACTGTTTGATGGCATTCCTGCAGCTGAGAGAGGACTTGTGTCGTGCTCCGGCTCTGGGAATGCCAGATTACGATAAAACATTCTTGCTCTACTGCTGTGAGAGAGAGGGATGTGCGCTGTCTGTGTTAGTCCAAATCCATGGGAATGCCCGTAGACCAGTCGCATATTTCTCGGCTACTCTAGACCCAGTAGCCGCAGCGTTGCCCGGATGTCTCAAATCCGTTGCTGCAACAGGTGTCAGCATTGAGAGGTGTGAGAATATTGTTATGGGGCATCCGTTAGAGGTGCATGTGCCCCATTCTGTTGAATTATTGATGACCAGGACTAAAACTCAGCATCTGACGAATAGTAGGCTCACGCGCTATGAACAAGTCATTCTTGCTGCAGAGAACGTGACCCTCAGGAGATGCTCTGTTTTAAATCCTGCTACCCTAATGCCACTTCCAAATGATATTGAGGATGATGAAGAATGTACAGACCATGACTGCCTCGATGTGACTGAACTATGCACCAAACCAAGACCCGACATCGTAGATGAGCCACTGACCGACCCCGATGAAATTTTCTTTGTCGATGGCTCATGTGTAAGAGACGAAGTTGGGCAGTTAAGAGCAGCTTACGCTGTTTGTACAATTACTGGAGTAGTGGAAGCTGGATGCCTGGAAGGAGTACACTCCGCTCAGGTAGCCGAGATTATTGCCCTGACGCGTGCCTGCCTGGCAAGCAATCAAATCCGAGTCACCATATACACTGACAGTCAATATGGTTACGGGGTAGTTCATGATTACGGGCAGTTGTGGTCTCAAAGAGGTTTCATGACCTCTTCAGGCTCTCCCATTCGCAATGGAGAGTTTGTGCGCCTGTTGTTGGAGGCATTGCAATGTCCAGCAGGTATCGCAGTTGTGAAGTGTACCGCACATACCAGAAATATGGACTTCGTGTCACAAGGCAATAGATATGCCGACGAAGTCGCACGGTATTGCGCGGAAACAGGGTACTCTTTCACCGAGGCGGAAGTGGGTGGAATAAATGTAAGGACTGAATTAGCTATGATATTGGAAACTGTTGATACTTGGGACGAACTGAAGGAGATACAAGAAAATGCTCCTGACTGTGAAAAAGAAACATGGCAAAAGGCAGGATGTGTAGTGGGGGAGGCCCATTTCTGGGTTTCAGCAGATGGCAGAGCCGTGTTGCCCAATGAGATGGTGAGCCCAATGGCCCGACAAATACATGGTCCTGTCCACTTAGGAAGAGATGCTATGCTGAGAGTGTTTAGACAGACCTGGTTCAACCCCAAGTTCAGAGTAGCAGCCGAAGCAGTGTGCCAGCGTTGTGTGACGTGCCAGCAGTTGAATGTAGGGAAAAAGACCCCAGTTGCACTGAGCCACATAGGGAGGTCAGGAGGTCCATTCAACAGAATGCAGATAGATTTTATTGAAATGCCAAGGTGCAGCCGCCTCCGTTATATCCTGGTGGTTGTTTGCGTTTTCTCTAGATGGGTTGAGGCATATCCTACACGCAGGTGCGACACCCTCACAGTAGCTAAGATATTGCTCAGGGAGCTTATCCCGCGCTTCGGGGTGCCGGCCTCTTTGGAATCAGATAGGGGAACGCATTTCAACAGCTCGCTTGTGAAAATGATTTGTGCAGCTTTAAATATAGACCAAAAGCTACATTGCAGTTATCGACCAGAGGCTTCAGGAATTGTGGAGCAGATAAATGGCACCATCAAGGCCAGAATTGCGAAGGTGTGTTCATCAACATCCTTGAGTTGGCCTGATGCGCTGCCATTGGTCCTTATGAGCCTCCGTAGTACCCCGGATAGGAGAACTGGTTTGTCTCCTCATGAGGTACTGATGGGAAGAGCAATGAGGTTGCCTTCTGTCCCAACTGCTGCATTGATTAGCATCACAGATGATATGATCCTGGACTATTGTAAGGGGCTGTCTGACGCCATTCATTCTGTGTCCCTTCAGGTGCAGGCTGCCGAGGTACCATCGTGCCAGGACCCTTGTCATGACTTGCTTCCTGGGGACTGGGTCCTGGTGAAGAAGCACGTGAGAAGCAGCTGCTTGGATGTTCGTTGGCGTGGGCCCTTCCAGATCATCCTGACCACAAACACAGCCGTGAAAGTGGGAGGCCTGCCCAATTGGATCCACGCGTCGCATACGCGGAGAGTTCCAGCACCTCTGATAGAAACAGCTCCTCTCTCGGATAGACGTCCAGCAGCGGACCGAGAAGCCATAGAGGGGGCTAGCCAAGCTGTAGAGGTGCCAGCGGAAGCAGGGAACGAGTCTGACCAAGCTGAGGACGGTCAGTACAACAGCGAAACAGACAACGCTACTGAAGGAGAAAGTAGCTGGGAGTACGAGTCAGACACTGACAGGTCTGACAGAGAGCGTGAACCAACGAGAAGAAGACGGAGTAGAAGGGTACGCGGAGAAGCTGATTGGCCGCAGAGAAGGAGCTCGAGCCTAAGGTCAACTCTGGAGAGAACCCTTCCTCCAATATCAGAAGACTCGGACCCAGAAGACGGTGCTCAGGGCGCTGGAGCACCAGAGTTGAGGAGGTCAAGAAGAGTGCGTGTGCCTAACAGAAGATACTCCACCCCTGAGTGGACATATCTGGCGACAGATGGCTTCGAAACCAGTGACGGGGAGGATCAGAGCGGTGGTGGTGTCCAGTTCTGAGCCCATCGTAACAGTGGAGATAAGATTGTTAGTGCCCGGTGTCGAACAAGAAGGGTCACTGACATTCATGCTCCCCCGTCCTCCCCGCCTCAGCAAGATAAAGGACATGTTTCTCACAGAATTGCAATTCCCTGATTTTGGTTCAAAGATATCAGCCGCTGAAGAGCACAATCTTCGTCTGGAAATATTGAATTTTGCTGTCGAAGCTGCAGGCGAGCGCCTGATAGTGGATGCTTAAAAAGACTTTGTAAATAAGCGTGAAGAAAAGAAGATTACCTAGCGCCTAGGAAGCAGAGAATCTTAGGGACTTTCCCTGAGTGGATGGAGAAGGGCTAGGGTTGTCTGTATTGAACTGTAAAGAACTTTGGCGGAAAGGGTTGTCAGCTTCCAGTTGCGTGGTTCTCAAGACAAAAGGAGTAAAGAGACTGTAAAGGAAAGAAAGAAAGAAAGGAACTTTGTGCAGAGTTACGAGAGAGCCACACTATCTGACGAAATGGAGGCTGGTACCCAGAATCGCAGAGCAAAATGTATAATAGGTACACTAATAGTAGGAGTGATAATATTAATAGCTTTAGTAGTGACAGTCTCCTATGTAAAGGGACGTGAGGAAGAGGCAAAGGTAACTGATGTGAAATCTGTAGAGGTGCTTGTTCCCACCGTTGCTGGTGGGAAAGGGGAAAACACACAAGAGAAAGCGTTATTAGCTGCAGAAGCCCGCAGGTTACATGTAGATGAGTCCCAAGGTGACTTTAGGTCAAATGCTTATGCAAAATTATTGTATGAATATGTGGATGCCATGGAGGTCAAGGACTGCTATGTCTGCATGCAGTTGCCGGCGTCTGTAGATGAAGGCATTCGTTATCATCACCTCCCGCTGACATATGGTATTACATGTAGCTTGTTGCTTAGTATATTTTATGGGAGAGATAGCTTTGAATACTATTTTTCCAACTATGACGCAGTGTTGCCAGAAGTCCCAAATTATAAACAGATGAATAAATGGGACTACTGGAAGAGCGAAGACAGGTTGGCAAAGTTTTTCATTCCTTGGATTACTTTAGATACTTCACATGCCCGCAGAAATAACCTGACATGCAAGGTGTCAGAAGTCGAGAAAAGGTTCATAGGGCAGGTGGATGATCGGAATAGGAGACAAAAGATTTTGAAAAAATCAGGACAAGGGAAAACAGATTGGACCGATGAAGAAAGGGTGCACAAAAGAAAGGGTAGTAGTGGTCCAATAGCTTTAGATAGAACGCAGAGAGGAAAGTTATGTCTTCACAGAGCCAAAACGTATTATGAAAATGTATACGTGGGAGAAGTTAGCTGTGAACATGCTTTCAATTTAGAGTATTACACCAAGGACTTCCTGAAGGGAATGCAAGTGATTCCAAATGTATATTTCGTATGTGGAAGAAATGCCTACGTGAAGCTGCCTGATAATTGGTATGGCTCATGTTACTTGGCAATTATCTTCCCTAAAATATACCATGCCCAGGACTTAGAGATCATCGAGGGCAAGACATCATTGAGGGGAAGGAGAGATGTAGGAGGTGTAGAAATGGTTGGAGATGTCTTTGGAGCTGTGTTCCCTTTCCTAGGATTAATTCTTAATGATGTTAAAATTAGACGGCTAGCAACAGTCGTAGACAGGTTGTCTGCCAGTACTGCTCAGTCCTTAATGCTGGTAGAAGGAGAGATGCAATCGATAAGGGCTATGGTTCTTCAGAACCGTCTTGCCTTAGATGTCCTATTAGCAAAAGAGGGCGGAGTCTGTAAGGCTTTGAAGGTCCAAGAATGTTGTACTTACATTCCAGACAATTCGAAGCCCCTTGAAAAGGTTATTAGGAACATAACTGATATTCACAAGGAGATCGAAGACTTGAGCAGAGAAAATGTCTGGGAAAAGGTGGGCCAGGGGATAAGTGACGCAGGAGGTTGGCTCACCACCTTAGGCAAAAGCTTTGTGTGGAAAATACTGAAACCTATCATCATAATATTGATCTGTGGGATCGTGTTGTGGGGATTGGTGAGGGTATTCAAATGGTACAGATCAAGAAGGTCAGAGAGGGCTCGGAGAAAACAGCTGCAGAGATTGGCTGCCATACAAGATAGTCAGTACCGGAGTCTGAGGGCTCTGGAAACACAGAAACGAGTTATGCTAGCAATTACTGCAGTTTGAATATTAATGATGACCCCGAGAGGTCATCAAAGGGGGGAACTGAGAGAGCGCAAACTGACCAAAATGTAGAAATACATCACCCTTACACGTAGTAAGCACAAATCATGAAGAGAAATGCCATGAGTGCTGATAGTATCCAAAGTTATATTCTAAAATGTGTAGTTAATATAGAAGTTTAAATAGAAGTGGAACTAATACAGAAATGTGTGAAGTAATAAGCTTTTATTAAGCGTGATTATTCCTGAATCCATGTTGTGTAGCTGCTAAAATGTAAGATGGCATACGGAAACGTCGAAATGTGGTAGGCCTCAGGGCCTGAGCAAGGCGGGAGGGGGAAGGCGATTAAAATGCACAATATGGATTGCACTAATGTTTAGAATAATGAGTAGGCTTTTTGATTTATAGATGTGTTTACCGAAATCAGTAGAATATGAGTACTAACATGCTAATAATTAAAGAAGAAATTGAAGGCTATAAAATGTAGTAGAGCTGGAAAGGTTTAAATGTTGATTTATACGTATTAGTCTGGGTCGGGGAATGTTGCAATGCGGTTGGAAAACCATGAGAATGGGATTAGGCTGCAGAATGTCTGTCTGGAAGAGAAAAGGGGGTATTCAATTATTAATATAATGAATAGAAGCTTGTTCAAGAAATGGACCAGACATGGAGGAGGGTTCCGGAATGTTTAAGGGGTATCAGCGGGCCGGAGACGAGTCTGAGAAGCAAGGTCGACTCTAACCACAAGGCCTCATCATGGAAAAAGCCAGAAGCTACACCACGTGAGGGGCGTCTCGCGAGGGGCGTCCTAAATGTTGTTGTATTTCTGTATTAGGGACAGCACCCCTGGGTGGAGTTAGAGCAGACGCCTGAGGACCCTTTAGAGAGCGGATGGGTAGGCAGAGAGGGGTCATGACTGGAGAACTATAGGTTTTCACCAAGAGCTGAGAGTGGGTGGCTTCCTTTGGGAGTCATTCACTGCTGACACCTTTGATAGGTTGAGGCCCGGTTAAGTAGGGATACCATCTAGAGCAGGGTAGGGAAAGCCTAACCTGTATTTTCCTTCCGCCTGTAATGAGCGATAGATTTCAATACGTGTCTATGCTAACGGCACTATTGTTTTTAGAACTGGTATTGATAGTTTCCGTTGTTCGTCTGAGGGCTTTCAGAGAACATGTGTACGTAGTTGGGCCCGTGTATTTGGTGAATCTCATCTTGAGATGCTTGTACCTGCAACTTATAATAAATCTTTGAAAGCTAGAAGTTGTTTGTGATCCTTCGAAGCAGAGTCCTTTACTGGGGGAGCTAACTTGGTGACAGATGCACTTTCTTTCCTCAATGACAGGCAATAAAGATTCAGTCGACCAGAACGGGGTTTTAGATCGATGGTGATAAGGTATTGATCAAAATCTCAACCCTTCCATAGGTAAGAGGAACACAGTGCACAGAAACCCAACACAGTTAGATGAATGCATCATCACTGTAGTACATTGTTCCATGTTCCAGCACTAGACTATGTACAGAATTTGGAAATGTTATGTTGATGATATACTTATACCTGCACTGGCTTCCCGTCGACAAAACAATCACATTCAAACTCATGATCCACGCACACAAAGCACTCCACAAGACCGGCCCAGCATATCTCAACAACAGACTCGCCTTCTACGTACCCAACAGGTAACTCCGCTCCACCGACCTTTCCCAGGCCGCCGTCCCGCGCATCCACAGAACCACTTCCGGGGGCAGATTCTTCTCCCACCGCGCCGCCAAGACCTGGAATGCCCTCTCCCTCCACCTACGGCAGACCGCAGACCTCCCGGCCTTCAGAAGACTGCTCAAGACCTGGCTATTCGACCACTAGCTGCAGCTCCGCCCCCCCCCCAGCGCCTTGAGACCCTAACGGGTAAATAGTGCGCTTTACAAATCCCCTGATTGATTGATTGATTGATTACAGAATCATTTCTCCAACAGATGTGGTGCTGCTCATTGATCAGTTTGATACGTAATGTGTATGAGGCAAGCGAATTTGTTTTTAAATGTCATGCTTGTCCTTCTAAAGGTCAGATTTTTTTCTGATATTACTTCTGTTTGTATAATTAAATGTTAGGTGGGCAGTGTGTGGATTACCTGCAGTGATTCCCCCAGAGCCCTGCCAAGCATAACAGTTGATCTGAATTATATGTCTGATCTGCTACCCGACATGCTGTTCACATACACGCACAGGAAGGAACATTGTTGGTGCAGAAGTACATGCAGTGGTAAGAAATTAGGGGGCATACGTACAATAAAATGGCGCATCGCAGCACCACAAACTATGTTGCTGTGCCGAGCACTTGGACTTGCGAGGGTGGGTGTAATGCCCATACCTAAAGTCTAACTATAAAGCCTGTAACAATGTGCCACTTTGAATGGATAATAGGACATTGAGGTGACATGCACCATATAGGTGTGCTTGGCTGCAAAGATCACAGTGCATTTTTCGTGTACCATCAATGTTTCACTTTTGTGAGTCCAGAAAATTACCCAGCTGCTGTCTTGACCAAGTTCGAGCACATGCTTCTGTGTTTCTTCCCCACAGGCAATAATAGCATTGTTACAGCATATGAAATGAAAGGTGAACATTGAGTTGGAAAGTTATGTGAGTGTCACCATAGCTGTTCGACTGCAATGGTCTAAATAACAATTGGTATGCATATTTTACTGACATTAGGTTTTATGGTATGAATAAAATCCCAAAGTAATAGGATGACCTTAAATGCCTATTTCACCCAGTAGATTTTGTACATCTCATATCTGGGTTATATGGGAAGAGTATTCTCAGCTTCACAAGGGAGTGTTTTTTTTACTTGCACCACATGTCGGGGGTTAACAGGTGCCATGATATGCACATTTTGGGCAGATAAACTGGGGCTCATCTATTTTACACAATGTTTGGTTGCTTCCCTAAGGTGGAATAAAATCTTTTTGTTTAAACCCTTTTATATAAAGATCTTTGCTCGAAACATTTTATGTAAAGATTTTTAGCATTAGGGAGTACAATGGAGAAAATTGATCTTTCATGAGTTTAATCCTGTCCATTCATACAGATATATAACAAAACAAACAACATTACACTTACAACAAGCCAGGACTATTGGCTTTGTCAGTGGTTGTAAGTTGCATAAGATAAATAGGAAACAAGTATCACTTCATTATATATAATACTGAAAATGCCAGTCGGTCTTGTGGGCGAGGTTGTGGCGTAAGACTAGAGCAGCCGACCTTGGAGCTGAGAAAACAGGTTCGAGTCTGATGTCCTGTGATTCAAAAAATGAATATGTCCTTGTGTAATGTAATTGAGGCCTATGTAAAGTGCTCAAGTTTAAGTATCTAAAACTGAAAAACGAGTCTCTTTGAAGTTACATCAGAGACAGTGAAGGGTGGTACTATTGCAGAGTTAAGGCTTTTCCCCCCCACCCTGAGGGTAAAAATAGAGATTCAGCCATCTCAGCACCTGCTTTTAAAAACAGCCAGTGCTGAGCACTGCAGGACTTGGTCCACTCAAAGACCTGGATAGATTAATTGTTCAAATCTCCTCCCTTGGCAAATTAAGCAAAGCCTTAGCATGCATTTGTGAACCTAAGAGAGGGAAACCTTTCCTCCCGGCGTTTTGGTGAATTCCAAGCCTTGAGAATGGGACTGTCTACTCGATACAGGGGGGCAGTCAAGAGCTCCCGGCGGGCATGGGTGGTCTTCTACATGCACTGCAGTGAGACCATTCATGTCAGAAGAATGCAGAGCAAACATGCACTTGTTTGAAAGTGGAGACGACACAAAGTAAAATCGCAATATCATTGTAAAACAAGAATGAAACAGTAGAACTATGTGAATTGTTGTGCAGGGGTCAACATGTGCACTGCTACTTGCACGGATTATAAATATAAGAATGGCGGGGGAGATGCGGATTGCAACACTATGCATGGGGCTCAAGCAAGTGCCTCTGTCATTACCTGTGGCTCCGTTCTGGTTAAAAAACGGACCCTTTCAGTCTGTGTGGGTCCGATGCTGCAGGGGCCCCACCTTCCGCTGGCTAGGAGGCTTCTCTGCCTACCCAGTGCACTCGTTCAGAGCCGCCATTCATGTAGCAAACCCCCAGGGGAGAGGACTTCTTCACGCCCCCTTGGGGTCCTCCGACAGCTGCTGGATGAACCCCCTGTGCTCCATCTTGCCCTGTTTAACAAGCAGCGGGCCCGGCCTCGCTTTATTCTCATCGCCGCCCCAAGAGTTAGACGTTTGGACTTGGAAAGTGAGATTTGAAGTGCGTGCACGAAGCGCTGAAGGTGAGCAGGCCGCTGTGGGGCGTAGCCCTGTGCAGGAACTCCAACACTCCATGGGCAGCACCAGAGTGTCCGCCTCCTGTCTCCTGCCCCTACGTTCTAACCGGGGCAGCTTTCTTACCACATGAAAACTCTGTTTATCCTCAGAACTATAGTTAATCATCAAGAGAGAGAGGGAAGTCAATGGAGCCACTCTGAGTCTCCCTAATGGCAATATCAAATAAACAACAAAAGAGTGCAGCCAAAAATGGAGCCAGCAAAAGGAGTCACTCTTGTTTTTAAAAAAGAACCCTCACTCACCAACCTAGTTGGTGACATGCTTCATCATAGGGTTACCACCAGAGAGGCAGAGTGCCTCCCTGGTGTGCTACGACGCCTGACTACAGCAGAGCTAGTTTTTTGGTTGACGCAAGTGTGATAAAAGTGAGTGAAAAAATGATTTAAAATGCCTTGGTTTTATCCAAAACAATTTTATTCATGGAAATCTAGGCACAGGTTAAAAACAGTCTGATGGATGTTTAAAACTGGTTAAATTGGCCAGATACATACTAGTGTGGGAAATAATGTATGGTCAACATGTTTCTGCCTCCTTTCGCCCTTAGCGAGGCATTCGTCAGGACCAAAATACCACGGCGGTATGCGCACGCTAAGCCGTACCCTAACCTGTGGTATTGTAAAATCTTATTTAACTTACAGTTGTTGCAGTGCCTTCAGATTTTTTGAAAGTCATATGAATTTAAGGTATAGGGTAACCTTACAACTAGGGTCCTCGTAGGGAGTTGTGGCTTGTAGTCACACCTTCGTCAAAACCAGGCACCCGAAAGGCAACCTGCATACTCCCTTCCTGAGGACCCCGTGGATCACACTAGGAAGTATCTGGTCAATTTAACCAGTTTTGAAACATCCACCACACTGTTTTTAACCTGTGCCTAGTTTTCCATGACATTAGACGTGTTCTTGTTTCTTTGAAGCCTCATTTGGGTACTATCGGGAGTAGTAAAATCTTTTCATGAAAACCTCCAAATAAATTATTGTGTTAGCTTAATTAAGGTACCAATGTGTTATTCTGATTGGGTGAAAGATATATATAGTCTCCTTGGCTAATACGGTACACAGAACATGAGCTTAAAATAAGTATGCACACTGTTTTTTTGTTTCCAAATTTCTTTATTGAATTATTATAATAAAGTAACATGTAAGACAAGTACAAAGTGTTTTTTTTAAATAATTTTTTTTATTGAGCAAAGCCATTAAGAAGCATCCAATATTTGCACTTAAACAAATACTGCAAACTTGGTCCTAAATACAAAATCTTTGTTCATTAATCAGTAATCACCGAAAGCATCAGCAAAAAACCATCATCAAATTAACAATCAACAAAATACTCCCAAGCCTGCGAACATTTCCTAATAGCCCCCACCCGTTTAGCATAGGCTTCTTCGAACTGCTTCGTACGTTTCATCTTCATAAACCATTCCTCAAACAAAGGTATTTCCGATGATCTCCAGTTTTGTAAAATTAATGAACGAGCAACCAACATAACAATAGCAAGAAAAAGACCCTCAGTTTTCGATAGTATAGCCTCCCTAGTAGCTATCCCAAACAAAACAGCTTCTACTGTGGGTTTATACGTTCTTTTAATCGCCCTACTAAAATATGCAAATATTTTTTCCCAAAACATTATCAGCTGGGGGCAAGAAAAAAAAGTATGCCGCCATCCCCCTTCCGTTAAAGTCCCACAGCAAAAACAACTATTTGCCACCGCTGGATACATTTTATTTAATGCTTCTGGGGTGTAATATGCCATCCAGTGAGGAAGAAATGCCATTCTTTTATAGTTAACAGCTCTCAAAACCTTGTTTCCTGTGGTTGATATCTTTTGCCATTCTTGATAAGAAAAAACACATTGAGTTTGAGCTGCAACTTTCTCCAGCATTTTTAAAACCAATGGGGATTCGTCTTGAGAGCTCATTAAACGATACCAATTGCCCACTCTAGACAGTTTTGATATATATAATATAGAAGCTATTTTTCCTGGGGGGAGGTTAAATATAGGATTGTATTTATTCAAAAAATGAATAATTTGAATACATTCAAAAAATGAAGGTTTATTGTGACCCAGGCTTCTGGCCTGCACTTGTTCCCAAATTATCATCCTGCCCTGAATACCAAATTGACTAACTGTCCCCAAGCCAGAATCGTTCAATTTTTTCAACTGAGTGGAGTGAATATGTAAGCCTAAATCTCTACACTCGGTTAATTTTAATGAAAAGAAACAGAGAAATATTTTTGTTTAAAAATAGTACGAAGTCTATTTGAAAAATCGAATAACGTTTTGTATCTTGTTCTCTTTGGGAGTTTGGATGTCTTTAAAAAGGTAGAAAGTTGAGTTCCGGCTTCTTGAATCAAAAAATCGACCTGCTGCAGTTTAGACAGTAAACATGCTACATGATCAAAAAATTATGAATCATAATATAAACAAATATTTGGAAGTGCTAGACCGCCTAACGGAGTATCTAGTTGCAGAATTGGCAACTTAACTCTACCTGTCTTTTTTATTCCAAACAAATGACCTAATCATTGACTCGATCCCTTAAAAAAAACTAGCATTAACCTTAATCGGAATATTAGTAAAAATTAATATCAAAAGAGGTAAGATAGACATCTTAATCATTGCCATGCGTCCTATTAAAGTTAGAGGATGATTGGTCCATTTATCCAACAGTTTCTGAATCTTTATACTGGTGGCTTCGTAATTATTCTTAACTAACTCCCCATAATGGCGTGTGATGTAAATTCCCAAACACCGTATGGGATCAGTTTTTGATGCCTGTTGTTTTAAATCTTCTGGCAGGAATTCAGGTCCGGTGTTTAACATTAAAATTTCAGTTTTACATGAATTAATTTTATAGCCCCCTATTTGTTCGAATTTCCTAAATTCTGCCATTGTTGACTGCAGATTTAATTTCTCTGGAGATAAATACAGAATGGCGTCATCAGCAAAAAGTTTCAATTTCGCCATTCCGTCAGTCGGGGCTCTATTATTCCTATTAGCTCGTATTCTAATTGCAAGAGGCTCAATAAAAAAAGTAAATAAAAGGAGTGATAAGGGGCAGCCTTGCCTGGTCCTACGATTTATGTCTCTTAAACCTGTTTGGACCCCATTATCTGTGCCTGCACACCAAGGTAAATATTTTTAAGCATAGCTATTACTGGAGATGGAATTCCAAACCTAAAAAGTGCATAAAATAATGTGTCCCAATTAACTAAATCAAAAGCTTTTTCTGCATCTACCATCATGATGCAGGCAGGTGTTTTATTGGTATTAAAATAATCTAGAGCTTGTATAAAAAAACGAGTATTGGTCGTCATCATACGACCAGCTATAATCCCAGTTTGATCACCATGAATTACTTCCTTGGCTGCAAAAGTGAATCGCTGGGCCCAAATCTTCATAAAAATGTTATAGTTGGTGTTTAATAGACTGATTGGTCAATAAGAATTAAGATTATTAGGTGGTATACCCTTTTTTACGAAACTAATTACTATCGCTCTTTTAAATTCTTGAGATACCGACTCACCAGTTTTGATATAATCAAATAATTTTTCCAAAAATGGGGTCAACTCCTTCGTAAAGATCTTATAAAATTTGATTGGAATTCCGTCCTCACCACAAGCTATTGCTCCAGCCAAGCATTTAATAACAGTCGATTTCTCGGCTTCTGTGATTTCCTTCTGAAGTTGCAAAGCTACACACCGTGATATTATAGGTAATTGAAGTGAAGCAAAATACTCTTGGATCATCTTCGGATTAACCAAATATTTGGTGATACATACTTGTTGAAAATGATCAACAAAAATTTGAGGAACGTCAGCTCTATCAGTTACTAATGTATTTGTTTTTTGATCTATTATTTCTACAATACAGGCGGATTCTTGTCGAGCCCTAGTTGACCGAACTAGATCTTTCCAACCATTTGGCCTTCTTCATACACCTTCTGCCTATATGTGTGAAAACTGTTTTTTTCTTCTAAGACAAAAAAATCTCTTAATGCCTTTCTGGCCTGTTCCAACTGACCCCGATATGAGGAGCCCACGAGTTTAGAAGCATAGACCAGCGACTGCTGCAGCTGTGTGACTTGTCCTACACTGTGCTCTTAGGTATGAGTTTCAGGCTAAAGTTTGAATTATTAGATGAATTTTCAAAGTGGTTGATATTGTATGCAGTCAGGCTTTGGTGGATAAAGTTTCTAATGGTTTTAAAAATAGTGGGAGGATTACATGTGTGCTGAAAGAGTTCTTGATAGCCTTTAAACTAATGAGTGGGACACTTGTATAATAATGAATTCAAGGGAAATATACAAATGAGGTTAGCTGCATATATGTGCGTACAGAGCTTCCAATAGCCTTAAAACTAATAAATGGTACACCTGTTTAATAACAAACCTAAGTTAACATAATCATGAGCCTCCTGTCTGATACGATAAAACTTTTTTTATATTAGATGGAACTTATCATGGCTCCTGAGAAACAATAAATGTGGATTACTGCTTACATTGCTGGTGTTCGAATAAATTGGATTACATTTTTGGGTGAAGCATTTATGAAGATAAGAAACTTGAAATATGGAGTGTCTTATTATGAGACTAATTAAGAGGACACACTGGGAAAAGAATACCTTCTAAGCTCGATATTACCAATTCATTTTACAGACTGATTTTTAAGTGACAAGTTGGGGCAAATACAGTGCCGGTTACATTGGGAATTTGGTGAGCTCTATATCAAATTGCTTCTGATTAGAAGCTTACATGTGTTTTTCCGCATTTATGTTACTTTTTTGTAGTACAAGTGTAGGTGTGGTTTTATCTAAAAACTTAGATTATCTTTTGCGTTCTTTCTTTCCTGGACTTTTAAGCTTACTCTTTTAATTAAACTTTGGCAGATTCACGGGGTGGCTGTTCTTTTCTCACTTATATGCTTTATAGCTGCAACCGACAATCGGTTGTTGCGAATAAAGCATGGTCTGTAGCAGGATATTTAAAAAAAAGGTTTTGGTGGTCGGTTTGCAGCATGCTTATCACATGATTGGAAGATGTGATGCCATTATACACATAAGGATTGGTAGTTTGTATAATTAATAGTATCACGGATAAGTAGGTTACAATGTGTTGTATTTTTAATATGATTTACAGCCTTGAGGAAGCCCGCAATAGGGCGAAACAGGCGTCGGCTGTGAAGCATTTTGTGTGAAAATAAATAAAAATCAAACTTGTCTACACAACGCGACTCCTTTGGATTAAGAAGAATTGTTTGTACAAGGACACAAAGTCAAGAAAAGTGCTGAATGCACAAGGAGTGACTTGTAGTGATGTGCGCTGGTGTTTCTTTTTCCTTCTGTTGACTTGACACTCTGCCACACTGTCGGTGGGTAGATTGTCTATCGTGACTGCTTGAGGTGGATAAGCATTTTACACCAAAGTTGCACTCAAGAATTGGACTTTACACCTAGATTAATGATTTTTTCCATAAAAGAAGGAGACATGCTTTGAAGTGCAGATCTAATATAACAAATCCACCACCCTTTATGTTGTTTATAACGTTAACAGATAATATCTGACATTTACTGGATAGGCTCATCTAGGAGATAGAAAAGAAAAAAAATAAGAAACATTATAAGAAACAATATAAGCTGCAATTATGTACTCAGTTGATTCCTACACCATTTATCACTTTCCTGATAGCACCTGCTCATTTTTTCCGCTGACCCATATCAAACTAACCCTCCCTCGACAACTGCCCCTAGAACCATCCCACCCTTAGGAAATTAGGCTAGCCCAGCTGTCCACATTCCCACCCCCCACTGCTCATGCTGGTGCCCTGGTATTGCACCAAAGGTGGCGTACTCCCCCCTCAGAAACAAAACCAAATCCTCAAGATCAAAACTCTACAAAGTCCTAGAATCAAATATTCACAAGGAATTTGGAAGAGACAGCAACTCTAACTGCTTAGCTTTTAGTTTAGACATGAAATAGCATTATGGAAAAACAAGACAAAAGACTAAAAAGAACCAATTATTTTCCAACTGAAATTGCCTTGAGCAACTCCTGCGTTTCTTCAATGCGAGTAAACAAATGAAACTTCCACTACACAAGGACTTTAAGTTTGGATTGTTGCGCAATAGAAGCATGTGCCCCTTGGGCTTTAAAGGGATACAATAACTTGATAAACTCTTTGCGCCTTCTTGCCGCCACCGCAGACATGTCAGAAACAATTCTACATTTAGCTCCATTTTCGGCTTCAAACTGTCTCGTCTGGATTTCCTTAGACAAAACTTTTTCCTTTATCCGATAATCCGCAAAGTTAACAAGTATCGTGCTAGGGAACTTCATGTTGGGAGGAAGATGTGCAGAAACCCGATGAGCACTGGTTAATGTTAAGTCACTGGAGAACTCAGGAATCACAGCCTTCATCATAAAAGATTCAACCCCTTCAAGCCGCTCCGGGACGCCAACTATCCGAAGATTAGAGCGATGTGAAAAATTCTCAAGTTCTTCAATCTTGTTTTCCATAATTACTTTTTCCCGGGAGACTGAATTCACTTGCTGAAGAATACCATTCATTTGATCCTCAAGGGAGGAAATCCTGGATTCAGCCTCCTGAACACAAATAGGGAGAATAGCAACTGCTTCCTCTATCTTCCCCAATCACTGCTGTATAGCTACTATTTCAATCTGTTGTACTTTCTTCATGTCCCGGATTTCTTCAAAAATCATATTTAGCATAGTTTTTATATCCATCTGGTATTAAGCAGCCTTCTCACCGTGGAATACGAAATCACATTCTTTAGTTCCTTGCTGTTGCTCATTATTATCTGCACTAGTCTCGGGATCTGAAAAATAGTAATGCTTTCCTGAGAAGATTTAGTCTTTGATAGAGCTGAAGGCATTTGTTGACTTGGCGGAGAATGCTGGTCTTGCTTATCTAGCTGACCCTGGGCCAGGATGGTACCATTAGATTGAATTCAAGAGTAATTTACGCTGGTAAGGAGGAGAGAGGGTGGAGACTGAGGAAGCGGAGTCGCGATAGCCATTGCCACGGTCAAAGCAGGAGGTTGAAGTGGGGCCAAGTCACTAGAAGCTGTCAACTGTGGTAAATTAATTTTACCAAATCATTTTTCCATATAATTATCAATAAAAGACAGCTCATTCAAATGAGAGGCAGAGTCCGTGGAATCTGAGTCATACGGGCTTTAATGGAAAATCCTCGAGAATTGGATATCATGTTCCATCACCTCTAAGGTTCAGGAAGGGACATTCAACGTTTTATTAACATTACACATTATATATAGTAAAATGGTACAATTGAAACCAATACAGTAGGCGTAACAGGTGAAAGAAAGAGATAAGAACACATGTGCGTAACAGGAGGCGTGTAAGAAGGCGTACACATGGGCGTGCACTGGACATGTCAGAGAAACGTCACAAGAAACGTCACATGTGGGTGGATGCATAGAGAAAGTTGCAGAATCAGCAGAAACCCTTGACCTGAATGCGCGTGCAACTAGCATGACGTGTAACTGGGGGGAACTGGGGGCTTTGACTTTAGCACTAGTAGAGGAGACTGGTGTCTGGAATGTCAGGGCAACCTGTACCTATAACATATCGGATATCTCATGTTTGGAGGATGAAGTGTCTGAAGTAAAAGGTCTCTCGGGCAGAGGCCATTCAATACTGAATGCTAGTGCGTGCCTATGAATCTTCATGTAGAGTGCGGGGGCCATGGGCCTACCATGGTAACGGGAGCAGTAATTTACTTGCAAGGAGGACAGGAAGGCCGGGCCCTTTGCTCTGCAGCCGGGAATATGTTTACCTATTTCACTAGACTGGAATGTGTTTTCGAGGAGGCTGAGCAGATAACTGTAGGCAAAATACACTTTTGGCAGGCAGTCCAGGCCGAGCCGGACACCGCTTCGCTGACAGGAAGTAAGGCAGGGGTCAGGGATGCATACAGCTTTCGGAGACAGGAGAGATGAGGCTCGGGCCTCGTTTAAGGGCCTAGCTCGACTGGGCCAGGAAACATGGAGAAAACGTGTGCGAGATTCAGAAGTGCACCATATAAAGACGTTGGCACCATATGCCTAGAAGCCTAATTAACAGGATTTCTTTGCATGACTGGATAGCTGACATGTTAAAGATAGACGCAAATGTATTTGCGTCTTTCCAGCATGTACGGAACGGAAGTTACACGACATACAAGGAACATGGGTGCATGGATAGGGTGCGAGTGGGGGACACATTAGCTACCTGAAAATTTCTATTACCTCATTCCCTCCTTGGACCCTACTACACCCTTCAGGATATATCTATGTTCATGAGACCATCAATCTGTTCGTAAAGCATCATTTGTTCTTCTTTCTTTATTCGGGAACGGGAACGTGTACTTGGACGGGGAATACAAGCTGTGGCGCACAAGCCGCAAATCGCTGGCCCACATTGCAGACAGAGACAACAACTGAATACTATGACCAATATTATTCCTAGGAATGATAACAATTTCCATCCCCAGGCGGATATTACACTCCAGAGCCAACCGGACCAAGTCCAGGAGCCTGGGTTCTGATGTATCAGGTGAGCTATTTCATGAAGCCGAGTTATGGCCTTATACACGGATGGCGCGTTATTAGGAATAAACACGCAACAACTGGATCCGATGACTCTACAAGCCCCGCCCCTATCTGCCAGGATGACGTCAAGGACAAGGCGATTTTGAAGAACAACAAGTCTCATAGCAGACTGTTCCTCGGTCAGGTTACCTAAAGCAAAAGTAGTCTCATTCACTACTGCTTCCAGAGTTCTGGTCAATCTTCGAATTATCTTACTATTCTGGACAGGACCTATGAACCAGAAATATCCTTTAATGTAATCTTTGTACTGATTCCATGATGATTCAGAATAATCAATAACAGGAGGAAGGTCTCTCTTATGTCTCACATGTACAAGGTTTGGATTTCTGTGATAATCAGGCGGGGCTAGAAAAACAGGTGGCAATAGGAACGCAATATAACACGTCCCATCCCAATCCAATGGCAGACGTACATAGGCTGTCTGACCACATATGAAATAAGAATGGCGGGAAGCTTTGAAAGTAGACTTTCCTTTATCACTGAATTCGACAACAGTATTACAATCACTGTGTCCTAGATGTACTGAACCATTCTTTCTGACGCATAATTCACCTTTCACTGGCAAAACTGTAATAGACGGCAAGTCCGAATTAGTCTCAGACTGCACATTCAGGATCATGAGGTTAAGTGTAAAATTACCTAATCCATACACTTCATTTTCTAGGTCGGGCCCTGTCCTTTGGGGAAGACCTTCTTGGTCTGGGAAACATATTTTATTCATGACTGTATTCAGGTTCCCCCATATCCAATTGCCTTGGGAAACCTTGGACTTACTATCTAGGGAAGACATTAAAGTAAACCATGCACCACACGAACCATTATGTGTGAACGGATAAGGAAAGAGGGGCAGAGCTCCCTTGTATTTCTGATAGGGAGGGAGTCGGCCACATACCCAGCAATTGGTGGCATTGCTGGTCTGGTGAGAATGGTGTAACATACGGATGAATGTATTGTTGCGCATTGCTAAACGATAGGATAATTCGTGTGGGGGCAGGTCACTAAAAGTGTGCTCCACAGTGTCATTAGAGGAAGCATGTACATGTGAATCAAGAGGAAAAAAAACATGTAACATTAGACTTATGCATATAATCGTAAGACTCAGAAGAAACATGGAAATTAATGCGATAATGCATCTGCTGTGCAAAACTTTACAGTACTGTTTTCTCTTTACGTTACGCCTATCTCTCTGACTACTTGGGTCTATCTTATACATGTTATAAACCTGTCTAACCGCTTCACCCGAGGGGGACTTAAACAATTAAACGCTGTCTGACTTACTAGACCTTAACTTGGAACGATACTCCTCTTGGGGAGTTTTCTCTAGCAGGGGGAGTTTAGAGTCAGTCTCTGAAAGTGGGCAGTCCTTAATCGGAATTTCTGGACACAGTCCGTGAGATTTCTTAACGTGGCTCGAGTGCAGCCACCCTTTTCTTCCTTCCAGCTTGACTGCAGTCCTCGTTGACATCAGTACCAGTTTTGGCTGCTTCCATCTGGGTTCCAGCGGACTTTTCCTATCAAAGTTCCTCACGAAGACATAGTCACCAGGGATGACCTCATGCGGTTTCACTTGGGTGTTGTCCGGAAAGGCAGCCGCGACCTGTGAACGAC
Source organism: Lissotriton vulgaris (assembly GCF_964263255.1). Taxonomy (NCBI): domain Eukaryota; kingdom Metazoa; phylum Chordata; class Amphibia; order Caudata; family Salamandridae; genus Lissotriton; species Lissotriton vulgaris. The sequence continues at coordinate 1,277,078,504 of NC_141696.1, forward strand.
AAGATTGTAGTGCAGACATCAAGGAAGCCAAGTAATCTGTCAGCATAGTACTATCAACATCTGTTATGCGTCTAGGCATAGGAGTACCCCACATGTTCGGGGGACGACCAAAAACGATTTCGTACGGAGACAATCCTGTCCTAGAATGGGCTACCATTCGCATGTAAAAGAGTGCAACTGGCAAGGCAACTATCCAATCTACACCTTTCTCTGCACAGATTTTTGCTAGGCGTGTTTTCAGGGTCTGATTATGTCTCTCTACGAGACCTGCGGCTTCGGGATGTCGGACACAGTGGAACTTCCACTGGTAACCTAACAGGAGTGATACCTGTTTCATAAACTCGGACGAGAATGGCTGTCCATTATCAGAGTACACGACACGGGGCAAACCATATCGTGGGAAAAACTCAGGTGCCAGTTGTTTGGCAGTGGTTACAGCAGTGTAATCGGGGACTGGATATGCTTCTGTCCATCGGGAAAGAGCACATACGACTACGAGGACATACTTGAATCCTCGACATCTGTCCATCTGGATATAATCCATCTGGAGGACTTCAAAAGGATGCTCAGGAGGATGAAATCCACCTTGTTCCACGGGGACACCTTTTACTGGATTGAACTGACAACAGATCATGCAAGTACGCACTTTCTGTTTTGCTGCTGCTCGTAAATGTTTGTTGAACCAGAGATTCTGTAAACTGTCTAACATGGCTTTCTCTCCTAAGTGTGCTGGACTATGTGCTGTGTTAATGATGATTTGAACCATAGAGTCGGGGAGGAACCATGTGGCTCTTCCCTTCGTCATCCATCCCTGATCTGTTTGGATCCCTCCTTGTTCAGTCCATTTCTTGATTTCGTCTGGTGTTGCATGTGTCTGTATGTCGAGTACGTCTAGAGTGGGATCCTTAACTGTCAGGCAATGTGTCTGTGACTGTACTTCGGTCTTTGTCATGTCAGTCGGAATGTCTGTCTGAGCTGTGAGTTTGGCTGTTCGATCTGCCAGGTCGTTACCCTGGGAAATATTGTCGGTGACTTTAGTATGTGCTTTGCATTTCATAATGGCTATGGCTGTAGGCAAGTGTATTGCTTCTAACAGGGCTTGAATGAGGGGACCATGCTGGATCTTGGTACCGTGAGAAGTTAAAAAACCTCTCTCTTCCCAAAGAACACCGAAGTTGTGTACGACTCCGAATGCATACTGTGAATCTGTGTATATGTTAACTTTCTTGTTCTTGGCTAGTATACAGGCTTAGGTCAGAGCAATGAGCTCTGCAGCTTGAGCAGATAATGTGTCAATACGATGTGTTTCTATGACTTCAGTTTCAGTGGTCACTGCATATGCGGCCACTAACTCTCCTGTGCTTGTTCGCATACATGAACCATCCACGTAAAGTGTCAGGTCTGGATCAGTCAATGCAATGTCTGTCAAGTCTTGTCGGGGCTTTGTCACTGTATTAATGACTTCTACACAGTCATGTGGTGCTGGATCTGTTGTACTCGAGGGTAACAATGTGGCAGGGTTGAGTATGTTGCAGCGTCTGATTTCTATGTGTGGCTGGAACAGTGTCAGTTCATAACCTGTCAGTCGTGCTATGGTCAAGTGTTGAGTCTGGGTACGGTTTAGAAGAACTTCCACGGAGTGTGGAACTTGTACTGTCAAGGGATGTCCTAACACTATTGAATCGCTTTGTCTGATAGCTAGAGCTGTTGCTGCAACTGATTTCAAGCATGCAGGCAGAGCCTGGGCTACTGGATCCAATGTACTGCTTGATCTTGTGTGAGAACGGATAATGCTGTGCCATCACGTTCTGTGACAAAAAGTGTAAAAGGCTTGCTGTAACATGGTGTCGCTAAAACTGGTGCTTGACATAAAGCTTTCTTCAAGTCATTAAAAGCTTGCGTATGTTCCTGAGTCCAAGGGAGGACAGTCGAAGTCGATGCCTCCTGTGTTGTCAACTGTATGAGTGGCTTGGCTAGAAGTGCATACTGGGGAATCCATTGTCTGCAGTACGAAGTGAGGCCAATAAAGGCCCGTACTTCCTTTTGAGTCTTGGGTTGTGGCAGATGTGCAATTAACTGGATACGATCTGGTGTCAACTGTCTACCCCTCTTGGACAGCAAGTGTCCAAGGTATACCACTTGCTGGGCACAGAATTGGAGCTTCGAAGGGGACACTTTATGCCCCTTTTCGGCCAGAAAATACAAGACTGTCAGTGACGCGCGCTCGCAGTCACGTTCGGTCCGTGCGGTGATTAACAAATCATCGACATTCTGCAGTAGAGCAGTGTCAGTAGGCATGTGAATACTGTCTAGTTGTCTTTTCAGTGCTTGGCTGTAAATACTAGGACTTTCCGTGAACCCTTGAGGTGCACGGGCAAATTTGAAGCTTCGGCCATTTAAACAGAACCCGAAAAGGTATTGGCTATCGGGATGAATGGGGACACTAAAGAATGCGTTCTTAAGATCGATTACAGTAAAGAACGCAGCTTCGGAATCAATGGCAGTCAATAGTGATGAAATATCTGGGACCACTGGGTACTGTGGTACTATGCATTTATTAAGTTCTCGAAGATCGATCACCAGTCGGTAGACTGGAGGTGCATTCGGGTCAGTTTGTTTAAGAATCGGAATGATTGGAGAATTACATACATTGGAATCAGTTTCTACAACTACTCCTTGGGCAATGAGTTCGTCAATAATTTTCAGTAAGGCTGCTACAGCCTCGGGTGGCAATTTGTATTGTCGGATTCGGGGCAGTACAACACCTTGCTTGAGTGTGACACGATAGGGAGTAATGTGCATACAACCTACATCAGTTGGACCTTGCGCCCATAAATGCTGTGGAACATTTTTCAATCTTACATCAAAATCTCTCAGCACATAATGACCCTTAAAGTCACGTAAAAATAATCTCACTCCTTCCGGAGAACAACATATAACAGCTCCTAGAGCTTTCAGCGTTTTAATACCAAGCAAGTTTTCGGGACATGATTTCGTAAGTAACAGATCTGTAGTACGGGACAATGGACCAACTGCAAGGGGAACTGGCTTTGATACTTCGTTAACAATAGCCTTTCCTGAAAATCCAAGGGAAACATTCTGTGAGCCTGAGAGGGGTGCCCCTGGAACCTCGTCATGACTAATGGTAGTTCTGCTCGCCCCTGTGTCAATCAAAAATTTTCAGTCTTTCCCCAATACCTGACTATGTACATAGGGACCATCTTGATCTACAGGAACCTCGATAAGGGGCAAGCCAACCTCCCTCTCTAGGCTGTTTCATGTGTACTGCTGATAATTGGGGTAATCGGACTGTGCATACTGATACATTTGCTGTGTGACATGTTGTGTTGCGGCAATGGGTTGGGGTTGGGGTACAGCTACTGTCTGTTGCTGTGTATTCTGTGGAGGTTGCGTATTCTGTGGAATATTCTGTGGGACGTGTTCTGGTCTAGGCGGACGTGGTCTTTCTTTCGTTTTGCCTGTAGCAATATTGTGTCTGAGAACGGCACATTCATTTATGAAGTGACCTGGCTGTTTGCAGTAATTGCAATTCCCTTTAACAGGAGCTGCAGAATGACTAGTCTGTGTGTTCTGCGTGTTACCCCTCTTCTGACCATCTGCTGGAACGGACTGGGCAACTAGTACTTTCATTTTCATGTCTTTCATACGTCTCTGTTCATGATCGTGTTCTTCTCTAATTCTGTTCTGGTGGTACTGTAACATCTGTAACATTTGGGAAGGCGTATTTGCTTGCCATGTGCTTTCGACTTTCAATACTCTGTTTTTAACCTGTGGTAAGGAATTCTCGACTAATTTGGTCACAAAAAGATGTGGGTATGATTCGCTACTTGTTTTCAGGCCACTATTAATAATGAAACATTTCTCGAATCTCGAATAAAAATCACTAGTGTCTTCGTCTTGTTTCTGTTTGCAGGCTGAGATTGCATCCCAGTCTTCCTTTTTAACTGTCAATAATCTAGGCAAGACTTCCATATAATTATCAATAAAAGACAGCTCATGCAAATGAGAGGCAGAGTCCGTGGAATCTGAGTCATACGGGCTTTAATGGAAAATCCTCGAGGATTGGATATCATGTTCCATCACCTCTAAGGTTCAGGAAGGGACATTCAACGTTTTATTAACATTACACATTATATATAGTAAAATGGTACAATTGAAACCAATACAGTAGGCGTAACAGGTGAAAGAAAGAGATAAGAACACATGTGCGTAACAGGAGGCGTGTAAGAAGGCGTACACATGGGCGTGCACTGGACATGTCAGAGAAACGTCACAAGAAACGTCACATGTGGGTGGATGCATAGAGAAAGTTGCAGAATCAGCAGAAACCCTTGACCTGAATGCGCGCGCAACTAGCATGACGTGTAACTGGGGGGAACTGGGGGCTTTGACTTTAGCACTAGTAGAGGAGATTGGTGGAATGTCAGGGCAACCTGTACCTATAACATATCGGATATCTCATGTTTGGAGGATGTAGTGTCTGAAGTAAAAGGTCTCTCGGGCAGAGGCCATTCAATACTGAATGCTAGTGCGTGCCTATGAATCTTCATGTAGAGTGCGGGGGCCATGGGCCTACCATGGTAACGGGAGCAGTAATTTACTTGCAAGGAGGACAGGAAGGCCGGGCCCTTTGCTCTGCAGCCGGGAATATGTTTACCTATTTCACTAGACTGGAATGTGTTTTCGAGGAGGCTGAGCAGATAACTGTAGGCAAAATACACTTTTGGCAGGCAGTCCAGGCCGAGCCGGGCACCGCTTCGCTGACAGGAAGTAAGGCAGGGGTCAGGGATGCATACAGCTTTCGGAGACAGGAGAGATGAGGCTCGGGGCCTCGTTTAAGGGCCTAGCTCGACTGGGCCAGGAAACATGGAGAAAACGTGTGCGAGATTCAGAAGTGCACCTTATAAAGACGTTGGCACCATATGCCTAGAAGCCTAATTAACGGGATTTCTTTGCATGACTGGATAGCTGACATGTTAAAGATGGACGCAAATGTATTTGCGTCTTTCCAGCATGTACGGAACGGAAGTTACACGACATACAAGGAACATGGGTGCATGGATAGGGTGCGAGTGGGGGACACATTAGCTACCTGAAAATTTCTATTACCTCACAACAATTCTTCTACTTGTACCTGTGCTCCCTGTTCATCTGGGAAAGACGCCCCTGGAGATGAGGAGGATAGTGGCCCCGGAGATGGTACTGGCTCTAACGATACTGCTTGCGTTGTTGTGTTTCCTGTAGCCACAGAAGTATTTTGCTCAAGAGGATCTCGGCTGAGTTTGCCTGTCAATGTGATGGGAAGTAACATCTTTTTAACAAAGAGAAGGAAATCTCTAGTATTTTTCTGCTCTAGATTTTTCTGAGCTACAATACCCCCTGGCGAAGTAGCCACATTTTTATCCCTTGAAGTTGATTCTGGAGCCTCCATCAAACATATCTCTTTTAATGAGGGATCATCGGTTTCTGAGTTTTGAGAGCTGAAGGGGGGCTCGCCATGATGCATTTTACTTCCTGCTTTGATTAAAGTCTGGTTCAGCTTGGCTTTTGTTAAAGGTGTTTTATTTTTTGCGGCAATCGCTGCATCCGCTTTAGCAGCTGCAGCTGCAGGCTTCAGCTGTTTCTTCATTGTATATCTTGAACTCTCCACAACAACTTTTAATCACCAAATTTTTGCAAGTCTCTAGCCAAGTCTCTCACTGTCGACTTCAATCGACACTCCCCCCTCCTGCCACTCTCCTCCTGCCTCTATTGGATTTACCTCCTTTAATAACCTCCCAGCTCTTCCAGCGAATTCCCAGTTTTTTTTTGTTTTTTCCCTTTCCAGCGTTTTTAAATGAAAGCTTTAGCTCACTTTATTTCACGACCCCAACTTTTAGAGGGTTAAATACAATCAGTGCAAGTCTCTTGCAAGTCTTTTGCCATTCAATTTAATAAGACTCACCGCTCTCTCGACACTCTCCTCCTGGCTCTGTTTTATTAATTACCATCTCACCCAGTGTTTTCCTGGCGTTTCCCAGCTTTTTTAAATAGCCACTCCTCTTGGAAGCCGCACCATTCTCTTTTATTTCCTCCACACTGGTGCTTCTGCAGCAGCAGCAGATCGGCAGATCAGAATCGGCCAAGCCGCCAGCACACACAGCACGCACAGCCGGGATATGCTGATTTTTGGCGGTGTCTACAGGGCTAAAGAGAGCCGCCAGACGCAACCGGTGCCTCCTAAAAGGCGGAAAAACATTGAGTTCCTCCATTTTCTTTAATGCCACCAGGTCCAACTCCAGAAGCGGGTGAGGAAGGGCACTCGAAAAATGCTGCAAGCAGAGCAGAGCAACCAAAACTAAAACCGCTCCACGACCACCTCGCTGAGATCCAAGAAGCGTAGAGAATATTAAGCTGCTGCGCCCGACATCAGCGCTCCCCACACCTGGCCCGCGGAGTCACCATCACAGAAAGGGGGAGGAGTGTCACCAGAAGCTACGCGCTAGCGGAAAGCCACCAGACAAATACAAATTGTGTAAGCAGAATGATGACATAAGATGTATAATCAGTTTTAATAAATATGAAGTAACATAATAATATAATAACATCACATATTAAAAGACAGCCTATAATAAAATAAAATGTGTGGACAAAAAAGTTGCGTAGGAAGAAAATGAATATGTATAATGCTAGTCAAGTTTCAAGTTTCAAGTTTAGTTTATTACGTTTCGGCTCTCAACAGAGGGCCACATAAAACACATACAATTATACAGTAATATTTACAAAGGAAAACATAGGTTACAAAGTTAAAGAACCACAGCTTTATCACTGGGTAAGCAGTCAACTAGCTCTTCTCCAAGAAATATTTAATAAATATCTAAAAACCCCCTGAAAAAGTTAAAAATTCTAAAACAGAACATTTCATTTGGCGGACAGTAAAGTGCATGGAAAAAAGTTTTGACATTTAAAATTCCCAGTTGTAAACAAATTGGTTTTAACCACTTAGAACGCAGAGGGCGCAATGCTGGACAAATAAACAAGACATGATTACGATCCTGTATGCATTACTACAAAGATTACATATCGGGGATACACCATACCATTTCGCAATGAGGTAATTAAGGGGGAGCAGATCATGTCTTAAAAGGTACCACAGTCTACGGACACTATGGGGAATATTCCAAGTAAGGTATTGTTGGGCCAGTTTTGGTGTATATGTACTTAGCAGTAATTGCCTTTCTTTATTCCCTTGTTTAGCAAGCATATCCATCTTAAAACTGAGTTCCCATGAGGCGCATTTTAATTTTGACTTTAGTTCGGCAGGAGTAAGCAAAAACAGTGAGCTCTCATCCAACTCCAATAGATCTACAGCTTTTCTAAAGTTCTTAACCAACATTGAGAACTCATTAAAGTGGCCCAAAAGTTCTTTTCTAATAGCATCCCGTAGGGTATCAGGGTTACTTCTTGCTAAACAGGCTACCCACCTTACGAGAGCAATTAGCCCCTGTACCCAACAACTTCGAAGTCCGAATTCTAGCCTGCATGCAGAGACTGAGCAGGCTGTATTTAGGGAAGAAATTCTTCTTAACACCTTTCCTTCTATTTTATGCAGGAATCCCCAATAATTTAGCTCCACTAGTTCTAATCCATATAGTAACGTGGCAGGGATCTTTGCTCTAAATACCTCTAGAAATAGTGTGAAGTGTCTCTTCCCTGTAGCATTATACAGAGACCTTAACCCCATACCATGAGCCAAAGCTTTATGAGCAATGTGCTCAATGTGGGGTTACTCACTCAAGTTTGAAGAAATGATCTTACCCAAGAAGGTATAAGTTTTAACCACTTCAAGTTTTTGTCTTCCTATGGCCCAACCATAATTTTAAGATCTACATTTTTTCTTTCCAAAAAAACACATTATTTAACTTTTCGAGACGTTAATCTTCATATAATGTGTTTCTGCAAATTGATTTAATGCCTGCAGACGGTTGGACAAGCCCTTTGGTGTTAAATCTAGGACAAGGATATCGTCCGCATACATTAAGACAGATATCTCTAATTCTCCTATTTTTGGGGCTTGCCCCTCACAAGCTGTGATAAACTTTGGAAGGTCTGCCGTATATAAAGAAAATAATGTAGGGGCCAATATACACCCTTGTTTCAAACCATTTGGGGAAGGAATGGGTTGTGAGAGACCTCTCTCCCCACCATATAACACCTTGCACCATGTGTTCGAGTGAAGGGCTTTCACAAGTTCGAGGAGCTGTGTTGGCATGCCTAAAGCTGCAAGCTTTCTCCACAGCGTTGGACGATCCACTTTGTCGAACGCTGTGGAGAAGTCTATAAATGCCACGTATATTCCACTACCTCGAACACGTACGTATTTATCGGTAAGCACCTGCAAGGCTGTTAAATTATCTAATGTTCCATGATCTTTACGAAATCCAGTTTGTTCCAAAGGTAAAATACAATTGAGTTCTATCCAGTCATTAATCAAAGTTAAAAGATATTTAGCGAACACTTTTCCTATTGCATCCAATAAGGCTATTAGACGGTAGTTTGCTGGATTCTCCCGTTCTCCCTTTTTAAATAGGGGAATTAATATACTTCCTCTCCATGAGTCAGGGACGGATCTAGAGAGGAGACATGCATGAAATATTGGAAGAAGAATTTTACTCCAGGAGGTGACGTCTTGTTTCAATAGGGACATGGGTAGTTCATCAGGACCCATAGCTCCTGAAGAGCGCATACTCTTTAACACAGAGGCTATGGTTTTCTCAGTTGGGAGCTCTATGCTATTTTTACTATTCAGAACTGAATCCCCATTGTCACCTACTACACCATTGGAAGCATATAAACCAGTTATGAATTTTATCCAGATATCTTCAGCAATAGCAATGGGAATGGGGGTAGTTCTTACGCCATATCCCTTCCCTATTATTGACCAAAATTCTCTGGAATTATTAAAGGCTAATGCTTCTCTTAACCTAATCCAGAGAGAATCTTCCTTTTCTCTTTTTAATTTTATTTTCAGTCTAGTCCTCCTTCTCCGAAGTAGGGCTAATTTCTGTGCATTTTCCTTGGTTCTACTCAGATACTGTAGCCTCACAAGTTTATTTATCTCCCTATTTAAGGGTAATAGTATACTCGGAAGGGAATACGACTTTTTGGTATTTTTTGTTTTCTGGGCTAATGTGGTAACCTTATTCTTAAAATTTTCAAAGTTTAGAAATTCCCTACCCTGCCATTCTTCTAATTCCAGAATGGTTTGAGCTAGTATATTTTGGACTTCCTTCATGCTGATGGGGTCCCAAAAGCACCTACCAGATTTGAGATGAATAGAGACTCCTTTGTTAGTTATAGACCAGGAGTCTGTGTCTGGAGGTTGCAGTGAAACAGTTAAGTTAATCATATTATGGTCACTTAAGGAGGACTGAGAAATCATTATATCTTGAATGAAGGAAAACGTATCATAGTCCGTAATCACATAATCCAAGATAGATTCACCCCTAAATGACCTATGTGTAAACTTGGCAGGAATGTCAGAAGGCATCCTACCATTTACGATTAGACCCTCGAAGTAGCTGAGTTCTTCAAGTAATATTTTTCCTCTTTTGTTAGATTTTATGTTACTAGGAAAAATTGCTTGAGGTATGTTATACGCTTCTTCCTTGTAAGTATTTCTAAACATATCTATACTTGCATTGGAAACTTTGCTATTTAGGTCACCCATAAGCAAAATATAAGGAGGCTGATCCTGCTCTACTAGTTGCTTTACATAAGAAAACATTCGCTTCAAAACAACATTAAAAGTGTCTTCAGGGGGAATATATGCATTTAAAAGAACTAGAGAAGAACGATTTCCTACTGTCCCTATATTCTTAATAGTTATGGACTGGATAAGATTACTACTGTCCTTATAGTGAGAAAACTGCCATTGTAATGTATTTAATAAAAAACAGGCGATTCCACCTTTTGCATGGCCTCTCTTCACAGATGTGGCGGCAGCCTCAAGCACAATATAGTCTTTTCCTCCATATATACTGTTTTTGCACCATGTTTCCTGAATACATAATACATCAACATGCAAAGATAATAAAAATTCTAATTTCTCTGAACAATTATGTAAGCCTGCGGCATTCCAGGATACTATTTTTAATTGACTGTTAAAGATGTTGAAACAGTCTTAGGTTGTTCGATGTATTATTAGACAGAACTCCTGGTAGCCAATTCCATAACTGATTATCTTCTGTAGGGGGCTTATCCATATTCACAGAAAGGGGGAGTACCTCAGAAACCATGCGTTTACCTCTGGACACCCAAATTTTTAAATCTTTACTGTGAGAATAATGTTCATCCTTCTCACAACTCATTTTGAAGGCTTCTTCCCTGGGAGCGAAACGCTTTCCGTGGTTAATAAAAGGTAACACGTCGATCCCTTTACACTGAAATGCTTCTGCTTGTTGGAGAACTAAATTAGCAATAATTTTGGAACACAATTTTACTCGTGCTCGTTGTTCACAACCAACCCTTATTATAGAGACCAGGTCAATATCACTAGACAGGATCAGTTTTAAACTTTCAATGTCTTTAAAGGAATTAATCAACCATGATCTATTTAAGTTTAGGTCAGAGTCAAATAAGGGAAGGAAGTCCAGTGTCAAAGTATCAATACAGAGGTTAGAAATTTTTAAGGGGACACAAGAGATATTCGTCGGTTCCTCAGCAATGGGACAATAATTAGGAGCAAATGGGTTAAGTACCCTTTTTCCAGTATTAGGATTGCTTCTAGTAGCCTCTTTTGCTGGTTCCATGGGAATTGTATCGACAACTTTAGAGTTTAATGCACCCTCATCCAGGATACTGACAACAGGTGGATCTTCTACAACAGAGTTAATTGCGGAAGCAACAACCACATTAGGGGAAGTATCCAATAAAGAACCATCTACAATATCTATTACGTCCCGAACTTCTGTATCAATATGCTTTTGAAAAATAATTTGTCTCTGTTTTTTCTTATTATGCTTTCAAATAGGTTTCCTATTTTTTCCCTTATACTTTCTACTTTTTACTTTTACCATCCCTTTAGACAGTGCAGATCCTTCAGAGTCTTTTACATCCTGATTAAAAATAGGAAAAAGATCAATCACGACAGAATGGTTGACCTCTACCAAGCTTATTTCCTTCAGAGATGGGTCAGATTCTTTTCTCCTTTGTGAGGGAAGTAAGTGAGTAGCCACAGAGGGCTCATGAATATCAACCTTTACCAACTTCTCCATTTGTATATTTTTACTCAATATCGGATTACTGACCAAGTCCTTCTAGTCTGGTGTTTCAATCTGATCGGTAACCCCAATCTCAGTATTTTTAGCAAGCAATACTTTCAGTATTTCTGTAACCGAGTGCAAAATGCAATCTGAGCTCCCAACAAATTTGCCTAATAAAAGAAGTATGGAGGCAAGTAAATGTTCAAGAGCTATCAAAGATTCAGAGATAGGTTTTTCACTTTTTGGTTGTTCTGATGCAATAAGAGAACAAATCCCAGATAAATTAATCTGCGGAGAATTCAAATGGCTCTGCAACGAAAAAATGTCTTGTGAATTCATAGATGGAGTGCTACTGTAAAGCAATAAACCCGATGGCGTTGCTCCATTTGGAGTTTTACTGGTTTTTGATTGTTCCGGTATTTTCTCGTCCAAATAGCGACCACAAAGTTCAAGATCGATACTGGATGGAATGGAGAGATCATTAATGTTCATTTCCTCATTTTCTGTGTGTTTATAAGTCATGGACTGAGGAACTTTAGAAAGAGCTGAGGCAAGATCAGAATTAGAGCTTTTAGATATCCCTACTAAGGGAGTAGAATTAATATTTGGAAGAGAAGTAGATATATTTCTTTCTGTATTCAACTCGGTTTTAGTAATCTTCACTGCTTCGAACTGTTTATCAGCCATAGTTGACGAAGGACCGTTAGAAATAATTGACGCTTCCGTAGATTTATTCACTGATTTTTCCCAAATTTTCAACAATTGCAACTGACCTTTAAGTAGGACGCTATTTTCAGAATTATTCCTTAAAGTATTAGATTTAGTTTTTATACAAGACCTTCCACCTAATACTCTGCCAGAGCGTAATGTTCTTGATGTGATAGTATCAAGGCAAGATACAAGTAGCACAACTGAAAAACACGTACTAGTTTTTTGAATCGAAAGTCAAAATAACGGGGCCCAGCCCAGCCTACCTCAGCCACTGAGGGCCACAGAGGGCCCGCCCTTTGCCCGGGCTTAGCCCGGCGTCACCCCCGCGCGTCCCGCGATGCGCGGTCTTCCAGCGAAATTAAAGCCAGGTGAGGGGGGCGTGGCGTGAGTAAGCATGGGCGGAAAATCCATTTCGCTCGCAGATTTTGCGGATTTTCGGTAAATTCGCAATCCGCGAGATTCGCGAATCTCCCGCAAAATCCGCAAATCCGCGAGCAGCGGATTTCATGGCTTGCTCGCACTGTTCGCGTGAGTTCGCGGCTTCCCAGTACAACTTCGCGCCCCGCGAATAAGCGCAAAATTGCAGAAATACGATCTTAGCAAAACTGAAACTACTTACCAGGTTCAAAAGTTCAGGCTCATCATTAGTAGCCATTTCCTGTAGTGCTTCCTGAGGGGCCCCTCCAGAGTTCAGTTGCCAGTTGCAACTATTATGTGACCCTGCTCTGAACCTCAGAATAGTTACACATATGCCACAAAGGTCCTGAATTACAGCTAAGGGAGACAAGCAGGAGCCAGGCTGGAGGTTCAAATCCATTAATCAGCCCCTAATTCATTATTGTCAGTTGGGGCAGGGCAGGTGTTGTAACTAATTTTGCAACAATGAAAGCACTTAGCAAGTGCAAAAGATCACTAATCAGGAAGCACTAAGGAAGCAGGTGCCAGCTAAAAAAATATTCTGTGACACATTAATCAGCCCCAAATTAATTCAGGTCACTTGAGGCAGGGAAGGTGTGCTTGCGTTGCCACAATAATGTACACTGACTGGACAACCAGAGGGTGCTGTGATGAAACAGAGGGTGGCATGGGTGGGCCAGAGGGTGGCATGAGTAGTCAGAGAGTGGCAGTGGTGACAGAGAGTGGCAGTGATGAAGAAGAGTGTCCCAAACAGGCTGGACACGTAGAAACAACAAGTTCGCGAAACTTGCGACCCGACAGGTAAGTTCGCGTTTTGCGAAATTGTTCAAAACCCTCGCGAACTGGCAGAAACCCGCGCGAACACAAAAAAAAAATCGGCAAATTCGCGAGAATTCGCGGATTTTGCGGATTGCGAGTTCGCAAATCCGCAAAATTCGCGAACGCGAGATTCGCAAAATTCGCCCATGCTTAGCGGTGAGGTGCTCCAGGCCCAGATGGCTTGTGGGCAATGGTGTTTCTTTGAGCCACAATCCGCCTACAGTCCGCAATCACGAGTGTTTCCCGCGGAGCGGGAAACGCGAGCAGTTAGACACCAGCGCTGCCAGATAGCGCTTTCAGGGTAACGGCGCTTAAACACCAGCGCTGCCAGATAGCGCTTTCAGGGTAGCGGCGCATAGGATTGGATTTCGAGCGTTTTCACCTCGAGCAGTGTTCACAGCAAAACCAATGCAGCAGCAACAGGATTGTTCTCCGCTCCACAGCGGGCTTCCAGCGAAATTAAAGCCAGGTGAGGGGGGCGTGGCGGTGAGGTGCTCCAGGCCCAGATGGCTTGTGGGCAATGGTGTTTCTTTGAGCCACAATCCGCCTACAGTCCCGCAATCACGAGTGTTTCCCGCAGAGCGGGAAATGCGAGCAGTTAGACACCAGCGCTGCCAGATAGCGCTTTCAGGGTAACGGCGCTTAACCACCAGCGCTGCCAGATAGCGCTTTCAGGGTAGCGGCGCTTAGGATTGGATTTCGAGCATTTTCACCTCGAGCAGTGTTCACAGCAAAACCAATGCAGCAGCAACAGGATTGTTCAATGCTAGTCAATTATGAACAATAATACAGTTGCTAAAAGGATATACCAAAATATAAGATTAACCCCAACATATGATCAGTTATTATATATAATATCATTATCTAAAGGTTTCTAGAATAAATTATATGAGGGAGGTACCCACATTACTTTTGATATATAAAAAGAAGTTTTCTGTAAAAAAAAAATGGCCAATGACCACTATGAATATGTAGATAATAGATTACAATTTTTACAATTCAGTAGTAATGGATTATAAGGCTGACAAAATAAGGACATTTAACATTTTGACTTGTATTGTAGACAATGGAGAAGTAAACATCACTGATTTGAAAACAATCATAGAAAAATAAATATTCTCAAAAATGTTTCTTATCTTTAATATAATTATTTCCGAGACTTTTTTCCCAAAACTGGGATTTGATTGAATCAAATATCATATGAATTAATTAACCAATTGCACTACTTTAATGCCAACACAAGGAGGAGCCAGTCAATGTAACTTTTTGCAGTTTTTCCAGAGTCCAGAAGCATAAACTTAAAATTCATATATTTGTTTGATAAAGGACTTGAGGAAATATACCCAAATTATTATCTAACCAAATCTTTTGCCATTGTTCAGCACATAAATATACAGATAATTCTTCATACCAGTTAGAATATTAGCTAAAGTAAACAGAGTACAATAAGTTACATTTCCAACATATTTTACAGGTTCGCTGGCCAGATTGTGTAGAACTATTAATTAATAATATAAAATCGGGAGTTTTAGCCACTGGTGAAGCAATGAGAAAAACATTTAGTATACTGTCAAACAGCAACTCATATTAATAGAATTCATCTGACGGTAAATAATAGCATCTTTGCAGCTTTTCATAAGTACAAAATACATTTCATTTATATATATTATGTAAAGAATCCCTGCTCTAATCCATCCATTCCCAAAAAATTCTAAGCTTTAACTGAGTGTTACACCAAAGTAGAGATTTTGGAGCAAACGATATTAGTTTGAAATAAGAAATCAAATGTTAGTAATGCTAATCTTGTCATCTGTATACGCGGGGAAGCAACAAAATTATTTCTATGAAAATCAGGCAATAAAACTGGTAAAGAAAGAGTACAAACAATATTTCTTTCTAAACTCAGCCATTTTGTCTTTATATCTAAGTCAATATCATGTAACCATAACATGCCGATAGCTATTAAAATGAAACATTGTGCTTTGGAACATCTATTCCTGCATTAATTTTTGTTGTTTAAAGGTAATCATGACATATTTGTTGCACCTGGCCCTCCCTGTAGGGACATCCCTAAACCTTTTGCCTCCATCCCTCCTGTTTTGCACCTGACGGTCCTCGCAGCTCCTCATCGGAACTGACGCAGTCCGACGCAAATCCACACAGTACATCCCATCACAGCCCTCGCCGCTCCTCATCAGAACTGATGCAGCACGGCGCAACTCAACCCAAGAATCAATGCAATGGTCCCCATCAAGGCGTTTGACGCAGACATCCCCTCAGACTGATATATTTGGCTTTCAGGACATTTTTTTACATTTGGTCCTTTTTATATATAGACTTCTTATCATGAAGTTTACTGGTGCGTTTTTATTATTTGCCCACCCCCTACAATTTTAGATTTCCCCTCTGCATTTTGTATATCATTCTGCTCAATAAAACAGTGTAGGTTTTCTCTCAAAAATAATATTTTGCATAATACTTTCTTTCTGATGAACAGCCCGTTTGTCCTGGTGTAATGTGGGAGCCAGCTACTCGTCTCTCGGCTCCTGTCCAAAGTGATTGCAATATAGACTCCCCTACCCACAAAGAGCGTGGGCAGGGAGACCAGTGGCCAGCATAACCTCCCCCCGACAGGGCCATGGGGTGAGCAAAGTGCCCTGCATAGTATATCTTGCATAGTAACCTTTGGTCCTGGGTAATGTTGTCTCTGGGGTCTGAATTCCAAGTGCCAACCCCGGGGAGATGATGGTCCCCAGGGGCGCACTGAGTCCAGGAAGGGGCTCATGCATTCTCCCTTACTTGAAAGAATACATAAACATGGATGTGTTGACCCTCAGGCCCAGGCCCACCATGGGGAAAATTTGGAAAGCATGACGTGACGTTGCACAAGCTTGGTTTTTCTTTCTATTTTCTCCCTGGACGTCAGATCCTAGGCCTGTTTCTCTTGCTTGTTGAAACTATTTTAACAAATTGTGACTAATGTTTCTCTTGGTGGAAAGCTCTAGCCTCTTGGTAGCATTTTTCAATGTTATCCATGGGAAAGGTCAACTTGTTAGTTGAGCACTGAGAGGAGATGAATATTGCGTAGGCAGAACAAGCATCCGTGGCTGTTTAGCAATCCTCCAAAGTGATTTTAGAGAAGACTGCCGTCTAGCCATGCCGTGACCTTGTTGGAGATGTTCGGTGTAGGGGGAACAATATCCTTTTGCTTATCCAGGTCCTCCTCCTTCTTAATCAGTTCCTGCTCCACCCTTTCTTCTTCTCAAGCAGAGTTGGCTCCTGAGATAGTAACTTGGAGGAGGGTTGGATGCTCTCTTGGATTGTCTACTGTTCTCCTCTTGTAGATGGTTCAGCAACATCATCCAGTGCAAAGTCCTCAGTTACTTGAAGAAAATGTAAACAGCTGAAAAATAATATGCATGGTTGTTGGAATGCATGGAATGTTAACTTACCACTTGATCTCCTGAATTTGTGTCCTTGTAGTTGGAGTTGCCAAGGTATCTCCTGATGCAGCAGTTATGGAGGTAAGAAATATGATCAATGTATATAAAGGTAATGATGACCACAATTGCCTACACAAGAAAGGAAAACAAGCACATCCACTACAAGACTATTAGCAATTTCAACAATAATATCATTTGATAAATACATCATTGAAAGGAATAATGATGAGATCTTAGACTTATCTGACTGATGGATGGTAGAGGGCCGAATAGCTTGTGCCAGAATGTTCCCCGATGTCATTGTGTTGATTTTGATGCAAGCCATCCTATATCAAACAAGAAGGTGCTATTTAGATGGTTTTAATACTATTTTTCAGACCCACAAAGATCTCTCTCCTGCAAGTTAAAACAAGGACTAACAGGTATCTTATAGTGCCGCCCCCTAAATTTCCAATCTTAAGTCAATTTTATAGGGCAATATATAATTTATTCAACAGTTGCATTACATATTGAGCAGGATGCAAATTGAAATTTCAGACAAAAGGCATAAAGCTACCCTGTCAATAGCAAATAAAGATGTTAGGCACAAAGCCAAAAGAGCAGATATTTAATTTAGCAGTCTTTACCATCTGTGTGCTGTGTGGTGCCAGTCTGTGTGTTTGTGCAGTGCTTGAAGTAGAAGTTGATGATGTGACAGGTGGTAGATGTGACAGCAACACGGGGTCTTAAAAGGGAAATAAAAATACATGTGTATATAATGGTTTAACAATATAAATGTCGAGGCCAGATTTGACAGTAAATACAGGCCTTTGTCAAACAGTTTGTAAAATATAGTGTTAGGGTTTAACAAACCAAGCATTAGATACCCTTTATAGTGTGTGACTGACATTGTTAGCATACAGACATACCTGTGTGTGCTGTTGGGATGGGTTGAGGGATCTGTCCTGTGTGTTGTTCTGATGCGCTTGCAATGACTCCTCCCCCATTTGAAGCAACTAGTCTACTCGAATGAGTGGTTGTATGAAAACAGTAGAAATAAAAGAAATATATTAACACATTTAAGTACTTTTAGGATATGTGTTAGAGGGTGTGATGTGTATATATGTGATATATGCCTAACAATGTTGCTATGGGAAAGAATATAAATGGAAGAATGAATGAAGGTTTGCTTTTAGTGAGAGACAGAGAAGTTTAGAATTTTACCTCGAACCACAATCGTGTTTTGGAAAGAGGCAACACATACAGGCTTCTCGAGGGGTGTGAGATTGAGATAGGATGCAGGTGAGCCTCAAGCAAGAGCTTGTGCCAGCCCAATTCTGGACAACTTCTCCTTCAACTGCCTCCTCTCATCCTGCTGTTTTTTTATGTCCCCACAGTATGTGCCTCTCTCTCAATGCATTAACATAGTCGGTCACCTCCTGCCATATGGCAGCCTTTTGTGTCCCACTGAAGCATTACAAAAAGAACATGTGGTAGAAATTGGAGGAACCACATTTTCTCTTTGCAATGTTTTACCACAAATCGTGCAACAAGGACTGTCTCTTCCTCAGTGAATTTTATTTTCCAATTCAGAACTGAGTTCTGCATCCTTCAGGCAGAATTAGATATCAGCAGGAACTAGAAGACAAAGAGAAAGAAAAGCTGCTCTTATGCTGTGGGTAGTATTTAGGTTATTGGAAGGGAATGGTTGGTATGTGTGTATGATTTGCTTCAGGTGTATATAATTCTCCTATTTCCTTCCATGTAGAGATCTCCCTCCTGAATGCAGAGATCTCTGTCCCAGTTCTGAAGTCTCTGTCCCATGTGCAGAGGTCTCTGCTAAGTGTACAGAACATAAAAAAGGCAATAAAGTCACTACCGCGGATAAAGCCATGTAGGCCTATACTTTGTAGTAACATTACACTTGATAATGGAGAATAGCCAATAGTATTAAAGTTACTACAAAGGGGTCGATTTCGATTCGGGAAAAACCGCTCCGAATAGCTGTTCGGAGCGTTTTTCCCGTACGAGTCATACCCTGCAACGTCCCCCGTACGTACGACGAAGTACTATTCGTACCAGGAGCTGGACTCCGTACGAATCGTACAGAGACCATACGAATTAAATCCCCGTACGAATCTCCCTGGGAACCCGCTGTACGCGACATCTGTACGGTTCGCGGCTGCTTTTTCCGACCCGGCAAGTACATTTTGTGTCAAGTACGCGCCGTACGGCCCTTTTTCTACGGGAGCTGAAAACAGCTGTAAAAGCAGAGTTCGCCCTGAAACAGGTACGGAACGCCCACCCCCGGGTACGGTGCGTACACCCCATGATCGCAGGGGTACGGTGCGTACGCCTGCGATCACGGGGTGTACGCACTGTACCCCGCGATCTTGGGGTGTACGCACATACCCCATGTTCGCTGGCTGTACGGTGCGTACACCCTGTGATCGCGGGGTACGGTGCGTACCCCCCAAGATCGCAGGGATACGCACTGTACCCCTGCTATCATGGGGTGTACGGACCGTACGGTGTGTAAGTGATTTTGTGCTTTTCCGTATGAATCGCCCTTAGCTGACGTGGACCGTACGAATCGCGTCCTTATACCTCGGTACGGATCGTACTCACCGGGTCGTACGGCATGTGTACGAGTCGTACGGTTCACTGTTTCAGCCTTGCAATCCATACGGATCGCAACGATTCGGACGGATTGACGGAATACGGATCGTACTACGCGACTCGGACGGACGGGTACGATTCGTATGGCGATGGCTCCGGATGAAAATCCTACAAGTAAATTTACACATGTAGATTTACTTATGTGTAAATTTACCTTGGTGAAAAGTCTCCAGTGGCTTTTAGAATAGCCCTGAAAGTTTCACCACTGAAGTTAAGCAGGAACCTTAGCCACATCAGGCCAGCAATATCAGTAACTAATTAAATCACTAGGTCAGCTCTAAGATAAATTGATGGAGGACTCCTTGGAAGTGCCACCAAACCTTTCAAACACTTCAGCTCAGCAATATTTATAATTGGGTTAGGCAAATATCAACATGCTTTGGCACAATAAAGTGCTCTGCTAACAGACTTGGAAATATAAACCCAATGAGCCTCCCAGATGGCTCGATGTGCAATCTATTAGGATGTTTATTAGACACACTCCTGGAGGCCAGTGTATTTCTTGCTATATTTAAAGTTAGTAAAGTTGTCAGCTATTTGAAAACTTGAATACACTAATGTTTTAATGCATTCTACTGGGGGAACTTATATGCAGGTAGGTGATTTTAACCTACACGATTTTCTAATTACCATTGCCTGCTTTTATATTTATGAATCACTAGCTTCACTCAGAGATTTAATAGAATTTTCTGTGCCGTCCAGCTACGTAGCATTGTCCATAAAATGTCACAATACAATGCATAGCATTTACTCTGGTAACATCAGTTTTTGAGGATTGAAAAAAACAAGGACCCCCTGAACCGTGGTGTAAAACCAAATTCCTAGGACAGGGATAACAATGTGTGAATAAAAATTCCTAGGCAGTTCAAGTATTGAAAAACAAGTGACTTAAAATGACAGCAAAAAGAAGGAAAAACAAAATCATATAAAAACATTCACAGTTTTAATGAACATAGTTAAAAATCATATAGAATACTGAACAACAGAGACTATATGATGACAGTACAATAATTAAAAACTCATGAAATTCATACATAGAATTGATCCTAAAACATGGACACCCTAAAAAAGAAATTTTATATAATAATCGTAGATGTCCTGGAGCAGTGGCGAATAAACTCGACGCGCGTTTCGGCGTAGAAAAAACGCCTTCTTCAGGAGCCACACATTCAAGTCTGAAACATATGATTTAAAAACATTTTTTTTTGTTATAATACATACTTAAAACATTTACATAATAAGGAATTGTTACATAATAAAGATTTTTTACATATAATCACATAATCTCTACCTGAAATAAAAAGCGTTCACCATGCAGTCCTTCTTTTACTGTTTATTTATTTTATTATTTTTTTGGAATTTTGTATAGCGCGTAGTTACCCTCGGGCATCTCAGCGCTTGTCCAGGCAGCAACAATAACCACAGAGCCAGATCAATCACATCACATAGGAAATAGATGTGTTTTCAGAAGCTTCTGAAAACGAAGAGTGCAAGTCTCTAAGCGCATCCTCAGCAGAAGCGCGTTCCAGAGAGTGGCTGTATGAACCGAAAATCTTCTACCACCAGTACGGGCCTTATTAACCCTAGGAACCCAAAGCAGATGTTTCTGGTCGGAGCGCAAAGCTCTGTTAGCTTTATAGGGCACCACTAAATTCCTTAGGATGGAAGGACCCTTCCCCTTGAGGATTCTATGTGTTGTGCAAAGAGCTTTGAATTTAACCCTCTCCCGCACTGGAAGCCAGTGCAGTGTCTTCAGGGCGGGTTTAGCTGACTGCCTCCTTGGCACGTTCGTCAGCATCCAAGCCACGGCGTTTTGGACCCGCTGAAATAGAAAATGAAATAGAAAATGATTCATCTAAGGGTCAAACAGAGATAAAGAAACAAGAAAATATTGGTGTCCAAGATCGACAATTCCTGTTCACAATATTAGTTGTGGGCCAGCTAATGGGCCTAATTAACCCACAGAATACGCCAGAATCAATAATGCATATACCTTAGGAATCCTAAGAATCCTGAAACGATGATTTCGTTTTATTCAGGCGTTATTTCAAGCCCCGAGACCTATAGATTTGTCTCTGTTGTTCAGTATTCTATATGATTTTTAACTATGTTCATTAAAACTGTGATTGTTTTTATATGATTTTGTTTTTCCTTCTTTTTGCTGTCATTTTAAGTCACTTGTTTTTCAATACTTGAACTGCCTAGGAATTTTTATTCACACAACATCAGTTTTTGATCCTTGTCAGTGTTTTTCACATACAACAAATCTGAGAATAGTTCTTAGCAAAATAATGTCTCAACAATAAGTTGGGTATTTTAAATTTCATAACACTGTGTAGTTATATGTGGCTGGTTATATGTGATGGGAATTGAAGTTGGGGTAAACAAACCTCATGAAGGTTAATTAATTCATTAGCCTAGCTGCAAGTAGTTAATTGACTCACAAGCATATCTTTATAATTTTGATGTGAAAATTCATACTATTGAGGGGCGTTAAATGGCTAATGGCTTCCGTTGTCAATGTATAACAGATCGCACAGTGGATGCTGCTAATGACTGACAATTTCCACTGTGTGAATGAGACCTGCAAGTACTGAGAAAGCAGAAAGAGGTCCTGTTGAATACTGCATGCTCTCCCTGATGATCCTGAGTCGGGTAACCCTGGAAAAGGAACCAAAAACGTCTGCTGGGCGCACAGATGCCCTGCAACTAGATAGGAGGCCGTTGATCTTGGGAAGAGCAGACAAAGGGCAATGTGTACGACCATTTTTTGCTTCCACAAACGGGAGATCCTCCCGTTTGCGACAGCAAAAAATGTAATGGCATGTACAAATGCTATTTTGCGAGTCATTGACTTGCAAAATAGCATTTGCGACTCCAGCTGTTAGGAAGGGGCGTCCCTTCCTAACAGCGAGTCACCACGCCATGTACAATTGTTTTGTGACCGCATTTACGGCCGCAAAACACTCACAGTTTACCACCTACATCACATACGGGAAGGGGTCCCCAGGGCACCCCATCTCCTTTGTGAGTATGTGAGAAAACATTTTTAAGAGCAGGCAGTGGTCCCAGGCACCACTGCAGGCCATTAGAAAAATGAAAATGTAAAGTTTCATTTTAGTTTTTTAAATGCATCCTGTTTTCCTTTAAGGAAAACGGGATACATTAAAAAAAAGACTTCTTTATTTAAAACAGTCCCAGACATGGTGGTCTGCTGATCCCAGCAGGCCACCATCCCTGGGAGTGCTAGCCATTCCTAATGGAGTTTCAACTTGTGGCTGCCTCATTAATATTCATAAAGCACGCAATTTGCGACGCATTAGGAATCGCAAACAGTGTCTGAGACACTGTTATTCCTCCCAATTTGCAAGTCGCCAATGCAGCACAATTTGTGAGTCGCAAATTGGTGAGTCGTACATCTGGATTTTGACCTTCATTTGTGAAGGCCATGGAGTGCTGCTGCATGAAGACCCTGTGCCAGTGCTTAATTTGTAAAATATGAAGTGCAGGTGCTCAAATGTGTGTCGGAGTATTGCGCATTGCAAGCTGGGGTCTGGGTTCCACTTCCACACTGAGGCCAGCAGCACACTTAAAAAACCTGTGTGCCTGACTGTGTACAGCCGGAGGTGGCTAGCCTAGTAGCAGGCGGCTGCCAGCCAGGCAGTGCAGTGCACTGATTCCATCATTCATGCCTTATGCTGCTAGCTTAGCTACACAGACAGACAGTACTACCAAACAGCAGGTAACGTGGGGGCCGGGGGTGACCTGCTGACGACCGTCACGCCACCACGCTCCCCAAAAGAAAAGCAGAGCTGGTTTGGCATGGGCGGCACATTAATGCTACATTACTTACCGGTAATCCTCATTACTCCTGGTCCCGTTGTCCTCGGCCCATTCATTACTAATGGAGATTACTATCTCCTGACAGAAAATAAAAACAAGAGGAATGCTGGGATATACCTACTGCCCCTCCCCCCGGGAGTATAAAGGTAGGACCTACCCAGCAGACCTCCTGTACCAACAAGCCCAGACAGGAAGGCCGGCCGCCCGGGAGGGAGGGAGGGGCGTATGAATGGGCCGAGGACAACGGGACCAGGAGTAATGAGGATTACCGGTAAGTAATGTAGCATTACCCCCAGGTCCCTTATGTCCTCGGCCCATTCATTACTAATGGAGAAATACCAAAGCAGTAAAAAGCCGGCCTTCCCAACCCAACAGAAGCCAACCCAGGAAACCACACCAAGGCAGCAACCGCAGAAGGAAAAAGGAAGAACCGGGGAAACCCCAGGCAGAGCCCCCGACAAGAGGGACCCCACCAGACCAGCAGACACCCAACAAGAGCAAGGGCGCACAGCCAGACGACCAGACCGGCCACCACAGAGGCCAACCAGCCCACCGCAGGACACCCGACAGCCAACCAGCGACAGGGTGAACATAGACACCCAAGACACCACCGGCAAGGGGACAACAGCAGAAGAGAGGCCAAACGAAGAGAAAGGCCACGAACCACCAGGCCAAAAAGCCAGAAACGGGCAGGAGAAGACAACCCACGCCAGAACCGGCAGGAGACAAGTGGGCTAGAGGAACCAAAGGCCCAACCAAGAAAAACAGCGGAAGCCCACCAGCACCCGACCCGAAAGGCGAGACCGAGCCCAAGGCCAGGGAAAGAGAGAAACCCCAGACACCAGGGAACGAAGAGCAAACCCGAGGAAGCCAAGCCACCAGGCCCGTAAGACGAGGACACAAGGCAAAGGGAACCCGCACCTCCAGGAAACCCGAGCAGGAACAACCAACAAGGGTAACCAACCGGGACAAGAGACCCGGAAAAAGAGGAAAGGGAACCGAAGGAACCCCAAAACAGAACTCCAGCCAAAGCGGAGGAAACGGGAGCAGGAAATAACAGCCCGAAGAAGGCAAACCTGAACACCAAAGCAGGAGAGCAACCGGACGGGCCAAGGACCCGGAGGACCCAAGACAACAGCAAGGGAACCACGAAGGACACAACAACCACAGCCAAGCCAAGCCAAACCAAAAAAAAGGCCAGGCACAAAGACCCCAAACAGCCCAAGCAAAGGGCCGGGGCAGAAACCCAGAGGCCAGAGAGACAGAGGCAAAACCACCCCAGAGGACCTCACAGAAGCAACCGCAGCCAGGGAGGAAAGCACAAGCAAACCACAACCCACAGCCCGGCAAGACCCAAGGCAGGGCCAGCACAGGGGACGAACCCCGCACGGCGAAAGCCGCAACCAGGGACACAGGCAGGAATCTCAAGCCGAAGCCAAAGCAACCCGCAGAACCAACCCAAAACAAGGGAAGGACAAAGAGGGCAAGACCCCAACCGAGCACAGGCCCGAGAGCCAACAGCCCCGCCGAAGCCCCAACGAACCCCAGAAGAGGCAAGAAGGGCAAACAAGAAGGCAACAGTGTGACGGCCAGAAACAAGAACCAGACCGGAACACACCACAACCATAAGCAACCGGAACCCCACGACGCAGGGACCAGACACCCCACAGGCAAACAGGGCACCCGCAAAGAAGCGCCAAGCCACCCATGAAACTCCCAGAAGACACTCCACCCGGCAGTCCAGGACCGCAGAAAGAGCACAACCAGGCAACCCAGAGCAGGACGCACAAACAGAAGGCAGACCAGCCCAGAACAGGAGCCAACAGGGAGGAAGCCCAAGGCAACAGGCCACCACAGAAAGCCACGGCCGAAAGCCAAGCAGAAGCAAACGCAGGCCACAGCAACCAGCGCAGCGCGCCTCCCACACGGCCAAGCAACGGGGAGACGCGCAGAGCGACCCCGAAGAAACGGGGAGACGGTGCCCCCGCCCCAAAGGGCCGAGAACCCGGAACACCGGCCAGGAGGAAGCCATGCCACCCAGCAAGCCCGGCAGGCCGGGAGGCAGACCCAGCAGACATCCAGTGAGAGAAGAATCCACAGGTCCAGGAGAGGCAACAACAATGGCCACCCCGCACCACCACCAAAACCAGAAGAGGCAGTGGAGAAACCCACAGGAAGAAGCCAAACGCACCCCACCGCTCCAGGCGGCCAGGCAGAAAAAACCACCAGGCCAGACCAAGCGACCGAGGAGACAGCGGAGCGCGGGGACCACACACCAACCCCGAGACAAGGAGGCAGGGCAGGACCCCGCAGCCGCCAGGAGACCCCAGGCAGCCAATACAGCCGACACAGGAGGGGATGCCAGGAAACAGCCAGCAAAGGGAAGGCCACAGCACCAGAAGGACCAAGCAGGCCCCCACAACGCACCACGCCCGACAACAGGAGCAGGCCGGGAGGAGCAGAACCGCCGCACCCAAGGCAGCCAAAAAGCCACCCAAGCAGAGGCAGAGGGGAGAGAGCACCCCAAAGAACCAACGGCACCCACGAGAGGAACCAGGCGCAGCCAAGGCAAAGGAGGGACAGGACCAGGAACCCGGAAGGGCAGGATCCCCAAGCAGGGCAGAGGCCACAACAGCCAGCCAGCAGAGGAGGCAAGACCACCGAGGAAGTACAGGACGGCAGGCCAACCGGAACGAGGGGAGCCCACAGGACCCACCGTGCAGCGGCCCAAGAAGCAGGAACAACGACCCAGCACCAGACGGGGCAGAGAGCCGGATCAGAAGGCAACCCAAACAGGCCGCCGAAAAGAAGAGACACCGGCACCAGAGCACCAGAGGGCAAGGCTCAAACCAGCAGGCAGGGAAACCCCAACCACACAGGGAACCCACGAGCAAGCAAAGGCAGGAGCAGGAAAAAGAACCAGTCACCACAGAGGCGACCGGAACCCCAGCCCGAAACAGAAAGGGCAAACACCCCCAGAGCGCCAAGATCAGGGGAACCCTCGAAGAAGAGAACCAAGGGAACAAACCCACGGAACGACCACCACCGGAGAACCAGGGCAGCCGAAGGCAGCGCGGACCCCGAAACAGCAGCAGCAGGAAACCCCCAAAAGGGAAGAAACCGCAAACCCCGAAGGGAAGAGGTCCACAGAGCCACCCGACAGGAGGCATGAACCAAGGGCGACAGCACCAAGACGGGAGGGGCAGCCGACAGAACACAACCACCCCCAACACCGAGGAACCCTGCCAAGGCGGAAGAAACCGCGAGAGGCGAGAGCCGCCCAGAAATACCGGAGGAAGAGCGCCCCCGCCGAGACAAGAACCAGGACCACCCACCGCCAAGGCGTCCGCTCAAGTCGAAAGGGCGCGACAGGCAGAGTCACAGGGACAGAGCAGCCCCACCACAGAGGCAGGCAGCACACCCCCTCCCCCCCCCCCCAGACCCGGGCCCAAGAGAGAGAGGGGCAGAGCAGCGGCCTAGCTGAAAAGCAACCAGCAAACAGCCGAGGCCAAACAAACCCCGTCGCACACCCCCAACCTAGACCCACCAAGAGGAGGCGACCAGAGTGGGCGCAGGGCAGCATGGAAAGACCCACACACATACGCAGCCCCGGGAACAGGTCCAGCAGCCAAGAGGGGGCATGCAAAGGAATAGACCCCCCCCGCAATAGCAGAACCCCAAGTCCAAGCACAACAAAAACAGCGCAACGGACAACGATAACCAACAGCAGAACCAGGCGAGGCACGGAACACCCAACCCCGGCCCGGCAAGGCCCAGCGTAAGAACTGCAACCGAACGTGCCACAGGAGCCCACATGCAACACACAAACACAGGATGTGGAGCCCAATGCCGAGGACCGAACACGTGACACCAGCATCAAGACGGCAGCATCAGAAGGAACGCCCCAAGCACTGGCACCACCTGGAACAGCACAGGAACAGGAAACCTTCACCCTAGCACCCTCCGGGGGAAGGCAGGGCACAGCAGCCGGAGAACGAGCATAACGCACCCAGGCAGGCCACAGCGGCAGCCTCGCACCTGCACACCAAACACTGCACACAGTATCCCGAGCGTTGGGTGTGGGGGAGGGAATCACGGAGCTGAGGCCAGAGCCGAGCCCACAGTAGAGGCTCTCGGAATCCGGGTTCAGGAGTCAACCATAGAAACCGCCCTGAACCCCACCAGCACCCTTCCTGGCCCCGGAAGAAAAGTAGAAAATGGGTTACACCTCCGATGGGACACAAACCCACAAACCCTGGCACAGGAGGATTACAGTTCCGTGGGATATCGAGCCCAAGACCTGCCGAGGCGGGGAATCTAACCCAGGACCCGGGACAGACCTCGGCACCAGGGTCCGCCGCCCCAACCTCAGGGCTACACCTCTCCACATCGACATCCGAGGCATGCAAAGGAAACGCTCCAGGAATCCAACGCCCCGCAACAAACAGCGGACAGAGTCATAAATTGCACAAAACACCGCAAAAGCGGGACTCACCCAGAGCGGGGGCCCGAGTAGCACCATCAAGGCCCCCACACACCCACAGCCGGATCCGGGAACCGAAAGTCAGCGCAGCGCGTCTCCCACCCGGCCAGGCTCGGGGAGACGCTCCCAGCGACCCGGAAGGAACCGGGAGGCGGCGCACCAGCCGCAAAGGGCCGGTAAACCGGAACAGCGGCCGTGGAGAAGTCAATCCCCCCCAGCAAGCCCGGCAGGCCGGGGGGGAGACACAACAGGAACCTCACCCCTGCCCGAGAAGCCAGGCAGCCGGACAGGAGGAGCCACAGGAGGACCGAACGCCACTCAAGCCCAGCAGGAGCAGGTGCAGTCCCCCCACACCAACAGCATCCATCAGCCATTTCTGTCGAAGACAGAAAAAAAGAACAGGAGGTCTGCTGGGTAGGTCCTACCTTTATACTCCCGGGGGGAGGGGCAGTAGGTATATCCCAGCATTCCTCTTGTTTTTATTTTCTGTCAGGAGATAGTAATCTCCATTAGTAATGAATGGGCCGAGGACATAAGGGACCTGGGGGTAATGGCATCATGATGATCATGGCCTGGGCGGGTGGCGGGCGCATAGCATCTACAGGCTACCACGCCCGCGCTACCAGTTAAGTTACTTAAATTAACTTCTCATCTGTTCAGTACTGCTTAACAGCTACTACTGTTGTTAATTATTATTATTGTTAACTTTAAACTTAGTTCGTGCTGGCCCCTTCACGCTATTTATTACCTCTGTTTCATGAAATGGAAATATTTGTAAAAGTATGTGCCTGCCCTGTAGAGTTGTATAGCTCCAGCCTCCACCTGAACCTTTACACTGGTGTTTGCTAATAGAGACGTTCGTTTCTAAGTAAGCACTTTTTCTTTGGGCATGATTTTACTATGCTACTGTTGCTTTATTAAAGTGCCACAAAGGAACTCAGAACAATCCCAAAATTAAAGCCTTCATTAAAAACTGCACACGACTGGATGGATAATGTGTCTGTATGCCCGCGTTTTTCAGTCCCTGCCATGCAGTATGCCTCCTTGTCTTTGGCAGAAAGCTGCTGGGGCCGCAGGCGGCCGTCCCGAGACACACTGACTGACTGCAGTGCAGTCGCATTCGTAGACGGTGAGTGCACTGCTTAAGGCTGCTGCTAATGGCAGCATTAGGCCTGCGGCTGCTACTGCCAGCCCAGCCTGTCTCACCTCATGTCACCTGGTGCTGTTGTTACTGCCGCGGCCGCCAGTAGTATTGCACTGGGCTGGCTACTGTACAACACACTGTACTAGCTGCTGCTAGTCCTGAGTGAGTCCTCTCCTCAACACCAACCAGTCACCAACATCGGGTAGCGCTGAATGTCTAGTGGTGAAGTTGTTGTTGTGTGGCCGACCCAGTAAGATGGATCATAATCACATGACTCGGTATGTTGGGGTGTGGCGGCCAGTGGGCATGCTGGGGTGTGGCAAATGCGCGCAATCTATCTGAACAAATGAAACTGCGCACGCTGCCTACTGCGTGCACACAGCCCCAACTCCCGCAGAACCAAAACCAGCCCAAATAAGTGTCACTCCCTCCTGAGTCCCGACCTGCCCACCTGGTTGGCAACACGCCATCAACATACATAGATACCACCACACCATTCAAATTGAGGAAAAGAAACTAGAAGTTAGAATGGAGTAGTCTCAGATAAGAATGAGATTCATTCAGCATCATGAATCTCCATTCTCGTCTTGGCAGCCGGGCTTCATCATGATTTGATGATCTTGTAATGGGGTGGGCCACGGGCGCATGTGGCGAGTGCGACTACAGTACTACTACACTACTAGTTAAAGAAGTGTCCCGGGCCATGCCCGGGACACACGTCTGACTACCGGGCAGGCAGTCAGTCAGTCTGTGTCCACAGTTCTGCCTTAAGCTGCTGCGCTCTAGTAGCTTGTTTTGGCTAGCGGGCGGCGGGCCTACCAGGTGCCATCTTGCCTGCGGGCTCCGGTGCGTGCCTCACCTGGGTCACGGATGGTGCTGTGTTGACCGCCGGGTGGTACCTGAGTGGCTACTAACTACTGTTCTGCAGGTCCATTAACGCCAATGTCATCGTGTCGCGCTGGCTTGCACTGACTCAGAGTGACCAGTGTTGAAACTGAAAGGCCGTGGCCTGTTGATTGAACCACGAGTCGATGATGATGACTGCATGTGTGTGGGGAAGGGAAATCTGCGCATGTTGCCTCCTGCTGCACAGCCCCAACCCCCACAGAACTAAAACCCAGCGCAATTCAGTATCCCCAGTCCGACCCACCCACCGGGCCGAGAACACTGCTAGTAATGGTAAGGGCCGGCGCCATGGCCTTCATGACGTCATGACATCATCATCATCAACAGTATGATCATACATCAACAGTACTAGACATCAATCATCAGACAGACACACACTAGCTGCAGAATTTGAGTTATTCATGAAGATTGAGATTAATTCACATTCCATTCATGAATCTCAATCTCCATTTATTTTTCTGCACTTGGTGGGCTTAGCCAGTGCAGGCCAGCCAGGCAGGCTCCCAGCTGCGACTGTGGCCGAGCTGAGCCGAGACCGACGGAGTATCTACTACTACTGAGTCTATACTGCTGTGCTGTGGCCACCGTGCGGTCAGTGCGTGCGTGCGTGGGACCGACTAACTCGGGAAACTGTCGGATTGCGGACGAGAAGCACAGCAGCACAGCACTGGGGACACCGGACACGGTCGTCGGTCACGGACTTAGTGACACTCGGACACTCCTGACTTATCTCTCCCATCCTCCAGGTACCGGTAGCGCAGCATGTTTGCAGACATACACAAACTGCTCAGTGGCGCCTTCCCAGCACTAATTTTTAAATTTCCCCGGCCGGCGACGGCGACACACCAGAACACAGACAGTGCTAGTACGCCGGCCAGCCAGACACTCTGCTCAGCTCAAATCATGAAGTAGTCGTAGTAACAGTCAGTAACTAACTGTAGTACTGATAACTACAGAAAATATTGAATTCAAGATATCGAATGGACAAAATATCGAAGTCAAAATATAGAATGGACAAAATATCGAATGGACAGAATATAGTGGTGAAAAATATTGAATTGAAGGTAAGCAATTTATTATCGATTTTTAAAACATAGAAAGTCAAAATATCTAATTTTTTTATTATATCAAATTTTTTATAGTGTTTTGTATGTTAGTATATGTGTGAAAAGCGTATATTATTTTTGTAATTTATTATAAGTAATTAATTTTATGTTATTTATTTTTGTGTAATTTAATTCTGTAGCGGGTTGTGGGTTTATAGGGGAATAGGGTGGATAGTAATTTAATTATATTAAATTAAATATTAATTTTAGAACTTACTAAATATTTCTAATTTAATTTTGCGTTTTAGTTCTGTAACGGGTTTGGGTTTATAGGGGAATAGGGTGGGAAGTAATTTAATTGTAATTATTTAAATATTTGTATTCATTTATTGGTATTCATTGTGAATTCATTGGTAATTAATTGTTAATTGGTAATTAATTTTTATTAATTGATAATTACGTTAATTTTATTAATTATTTTCTATAGCGGGTTGTGGGTTTATAGGGAAATAGGGTGGGAAGTATTTTAATTGTAATTCATTCCATATTAAATATAATTTTTGTGTATTGATAATTATTTTACTGTTAATTAATTATTAATTGGTATTAATTTATTATTAATACGTTTTTGTTATTGAAAATTAATTATGAATAGGTAATTAATTTTAATAACTAATATTTATTTGTATTTTTGCTTGGTTAATTATTACATAATATTAAATTGGTAATTAATTTTAATAAATGTTTTATTGGTATTGATATTTAATTTATTTTTATTAACATATTAAATCATTACTTTCCCTACTGTTGCACTCTCTGGAGTGGGAATAGTATTTTTTACCCCTGAGCTATCCAACGCTTTCCCTATTATTGCACTCTCTGGAGTGGGAAAAGTAATTTTTACCTCTGCGCTATCCAACTCTTTCCCTACTGTTGCACTCTCTGGAGTGGGAATAGTAATTTTTACCCCTACGCTATCCAACGCTTTCCCTACTGTTGCACTATCTGGAGTGGGAATAGTAATTTTTACCCCTACGCTATCCAACGCTTTCCCTACTGTTGCACTCTCTGGAGTGGGAATAGTAATTTTTACCCCTATGCTATCCAACGCTTTCCCTACTGTTGCCCTCGCTGGAGTGGGAATAGTAATTTTTACCCCTACGCTATCTAACGCTTTTCCTACTGTTGCACTCTCTGGAGTGGGAATAGTAATTTTTACCCCTACGCTATCCAACGCTTTCCCTACTGTTGCACTCACTGGAGTGGGAATAGTAATTTTTACCCCTACGCTATCCAACGTTTTCCCTACTGTTGTACTCAATGGAGTGGTAATAGTAAATTTTACCCTCCCGCTATCCTACGGTAAAAATATTGTATATTTTTTATTAATATTATATTAATATATATATATATATATATATGTATATATATATATATATATATGTATTCAAAAATAAAATTGTATGTTTTTTTATAACTTAAATTCTTTTTTTAAATAATTTTAAGGTTATTTAAGTATTTTAAGTATGTTTTAGTTAATTATATTTATTATTTCATTAATTTTAAATTACTTTTAAGACATTTAAAAAAAATTGATATTTTGACTAACTATATTTTTTACAACGATTTTTTTGTACTTACCTCTTTGTAGATAGGAATTTGATATTTTTGCATTCTATATTTGGGCATCGATATTTTGGTAAGTCTATACTTTTGAATTCGATATTTTGTAAGTGATCCGTAGTACTACCCTCTTCCTGGCACTTCTTCATCACAGTACCCTGCCCACGGCCCCCGGCCTCCCCCGGCCAGGGCGGGGCCCTGCCACCCTACCCTAGCAGTAGGAGTAGCAGTGCCAGGGACGAACAATCGCGATCCGGACCGGTGTCAACTCAAGAAGCACAAACTGACTTTTCCCTGAGTCATGAGAGGGCTCAGGGCTGCCTTCCAAGTCTGACTCTTCCTGCTGTAGTAGTCAGCAGTTGCTGTTACAAAGTTCCATGTCAAAAGCAAGCGTCACGGTAACACTCTGTGCAGAAAACGCATAAAAATTAATTCCATGCAGCATTGCGTGTAGACCTGGCCC
Source organism: Lissotriton vulgaris (assembly GCF_964263255.1). Classification (NCBI taxonomy): domain Eukaryota; kingdom Metazoa; phylum Chordata; class Amphibia; order Caudata; family Salamandridae; genus Lissotriton; species Lissotriton vulgaris. The sequence continues at coordinate 1,277,111,324 of NC_141696.1, forward strand.
TGTTAATTAAGTGCCGGTGCTAAGTACCCGAAAGCACCGGCACAAATTAAGTACTGCCCAGTGCTAAGGAGACTACCAAGAGATAGATACAAAGAGAAAGTCCTGTGCAAGCCGGATGCATTAAATACCTCATGCATTAAATGTTGCCATATCAAACTTGCCAAAATGAAATAGGGGCAATGTGTACAGTATTTACCGTACCATGTGAATTTTGGTGCTTTAAACATCTGCATAATATTCCCCATAAACTCGTAATGGTGCAATTTATCACACCCCATAAACAACATACCCTGTGGTAATATTATTTATCAGGTGCGATAAATAGCATCTTTACTTGTAATCTGTGTAATCAGGCCATATATGTTCATTTTGAGGAATTCTATGTGTTAAGTATGTTTCTTTTGCAAATTAAAATGTAAATCATTGCATGTTTCTGATACCACATTGAAATGTTCTGCCTTTGCATTTATTTACCCCCTGGTAGTGTTAGTCACATAGAGGGGTATTTATTTCAGAGGTTAGGGTCTGTTTATGTGCATCAGGGTGTGATCTACCATCAGGGGGCCAGTGTACATTTGAAGGTATACTTTACTTCTGTCACCTTTCTTTGTGGGGCATACTCTATCAGTTTTGAGGCACTATATAGGGCATTCACATAAGCATTCCTAATTGCCATCTTCTACATATTTGTTCAGATCTGCATAGTTTTGGTTGTTGTTGTAAAACGAGGCAGTATATGTGAGGCCTTAACAAATAACATGACTACATTTGTCCTTCACTGGGAACCAAACACCAAATTGTAGCGCCTGACTCTCAGAGGGTAGCGTTGCAGAGCAGTCTGAGGCTTACTCAAGGGAGCTGGTGTGGGCTAGTAACCGCCATTACAGGCGCGCAGCAATAACACTCAATAATTGATTGTCCCGTCTGTACTTTGCTTTATAAAAGTAAGAGTACATTTATTAAACACACACACTACTAAATACTATGCACCAATTTACAAATATACATAAGCTGTTAGAATTACTTTATGACATTGCATAAAATCTCCACCCCTCCCGCAGGGGGGTCTGGTCTAGTACCACCACTCCCATGTATGCACATCATCTTGCCCCAAATGCAGTTATTGAACGTAACCTGGAGTGAAGGCACTGCGCAATGGCATCTACCCAGCGGCGACCCACCCGTTACCTCAACAAGAATTTAAAATAGGTACACCTGCCCTGGTGACACACAACCTTGACTGAGCATTTCCTACTGACCATGAAGTATACACCCCTATGTCTTAAGGGCTAAGAGTCTGGGTTCTTAACAATCTGGGTTCTTCACCTAAGCGCAGCAGCAAGAATACATGTTTAAGCATCACTTTAGAATGACAGTACTCATCACATTTGTTGGACATTAGAATGCGTTGCAATTACAGCCCATAAAGGCATCACAGATGAAATCACAGGATTACGCATATACAGTCAGACACCCTAGCAGGAATGTCTGGCAGCATAACCCCACTTTGCTTATGATCTCACCTTACACAGGTAATTCACATTACACATGTGACCTTCAGTCCCTCTCAAAAGAAATAACATTGGTAAATGCACTAAAGGTGCAATTAAACCTCTTCAACCCGAGGGGATGCCCTTCACCAGATATCCCCAACTCAGCCCTTCATCCCTTTGCGCACTTCTCAATCCTCCTTCAGATGTAGAACAAAAGTTCCAGCCCAAGACGAATTAAAAATGCTGGCTGAGCCCTTGAGGGGTTATTCTTTTCAAGTCCCCATGAAACTTAGAGAGGGACTCCTTTTCTTCGTGCTGGGGGAGACTGCGTTCCACTTGAAGCTGCCCCTGCACCCTTGCACACTTTTTGCAGTGACCCCGTCCTCCTGTGGCCACCACCCGCCAAGGAAACGCTGTTTTCCCTAGCAGGCCAGTCAGTGCCAGCAAGGCTCTTGATTACTAGAGCAATGGCTCCCCTGATGCTCCAGGGAGAGCCGCGTCTCCTTTCCTGCTGGCCGTTCGTGCCTCGTTCACTCCTCGGTGGGTGCTTCCTGGCGGCTCGGGGAGCCCTCCCCGGCCGCTTATCCTGTCGTTGGGGGCCCGGTCCCACCCTGACCCCTTATCAACTAATGTGGCTCGGGGAGCACACCCCCGGCAGCTCATCCTGCCTCGTCCTTCCGGTGGGGGCCCGGTCCCACCCAGACCCCTTATCGGGTAAGGCGGCTCGGGGAGCCCACCCCCGGCCGCTCCGGCCGGGTCCCCACCCAGCCCACACCTCCGTGTGGGCCCACGGGAGCCACCATATCACTTCTTGTGCGCCCTCTCCGGCCGGGAGACACGCCGACTGTCGCTGGCCCAGCGAGGGCCCAGGGGAGTGCGACTGCACTCCCCCCACCTTCCCCCAGCTGCAGGAGTGCAACAACACTCACCCCACCTCACAGCATCGCATGGGGGCCTGGAGTTGGGGATCTCAGGCTCCCTGGGAGCCACCTTCATGAGGAGCGTGACGGCACTTCCTGACTAGGAATCGGGCCTGGGTTTGGAGTCCCAGGCCCCAGGGCATCTTCTTTGGGGGCCAGGGTGGGCTCCTGGCACCCCATGTTTGGCTTCACGGCGAGCGCGACGGTGCTCCCTGACTTTGCTTCGGGCCCGTGGATGGGGTCCCGGGCCCCTAAAGACCTCTTCGTGGGGGCGCGACAGCGCTCCCCGCTCACCTCCATCTTTGATGGGGGCCAGGGTGGGCTCCTGGCCCCCGTGTATGGGGCGACGACGCTCCCTGGCTTTCCTTCATCTGGGGGCAGCCCATGGGACCTGACCCACCCCGGGGGCACCTTTGAGACGGGCAGTGGAGCCCCACGCGCTTTGTCATTGGTCCAATTAAAGGTCAAAGGTTGCTTACCTTCTGGGGGGCATATCTCATCCCCCAGGCAGCCTATTTAGGAGATCTCGGCCTCTTCTTGCTCCTGGTGGTGCTCCCCAGCCAATGGGAGCACCCTCTTTCACCCTCTGCGTCTCACAGAGGGTAGATTCAGCAGGGAGCTGTCTTCACTGGATCCCTGCACCAGCCTTTCATCTGGCTTTCCTCCTGGGCCTATCTTCTCCCTGTGCAGAGGCCCCTGCATCTGCACACTGGTCCTGGTCTATTCTCCTGGCGCTGTTCAGGATCCTGGGAGAGTCAGGGGGTTCCTCCTTCCAACTGCCCATTGCGCCAGGTTCCAGCACCCCCTGCCTCAGCAGACCAGACCCCGGAGAGAGCTCCTCTTCCTGTATAAGTGCTTTTTAAATATTTGGGGAGGGGACTGGCAGGAAGTCTGTTTGCCCTATCACACAGCAACACATCACTTCTCGGCCCATGCTCCCTCCTTCCTGCCCAGGCCTCTGGGTTTTTCTAAATGGCATCGTCTAGGGTCTCGTGCCACATGGTCTCTGAGAGCCCCTTCCCCCCAGGCTACCTTCTCTCCAGAGCGGCCTGGTGCCTGGCACAAGGTTTTTGGTCAACAAAGAGAGAGATAGGGTTATAGGGCACTCTTAGACCCCAGTCAATTAACAGATAAACAAAGGAAGAGTGTCCCTCAGAGAAGCGTTTATAGCACGTAGGATAAGAGGCCAGGTGGAAGTGGTCCCAAAGGTGGACCAATTTCATGAAAAAATACAAGTTTTTTTCAGGAAACCCTCACTCACCCTAGTGGTGACATGCTTCATCATCGGGTCCACCGGGAGAGATCGAATACCTCCCCGGTGTGCTGCGACGCCAGGAGACTGCGGAGCAGGTTTTGTGAAGGAGGGATGTGAAAAAAGTGAGGTTTAAAAAAATGCCAAAAGTTGTACCAAAAAATAATTTATTAGCTGGTCAACTTGACATAATAAAAACTAACTATGTGAAGGGAGAACTAGCCAAATAAATTATACTGGTGTCTCCCTGTTACAGAGAGGTCAACATGTTTCTGCCCATGGTATGTGTGACTTTACAGGGCTTTCTTCAGGACCAGTAAGCGAGTGTTACCTTAACAGGTGTGGGCGCGCTAAGGCTCACCCTGCTAAAGGGAGTGAAAGTTAAAAATAGCACTATGTGTAAAAAGGTGCAAATAAAAGAACAAACTAATAAGTTAGGGAATTACCTCTTTTGTGAGGAACCTAGAAGTCTGTAGACCAAAAAGTGAGACAAACAGACAAGTAAACAAACAGATAACATAAAATAAATGAGTATTGGTCATTTAGCCTTATTATTGATGCTTTTCAGTGGCGTGATACGTGCTGGCATACTTATCAAAGGCCGTGGCCGAGATGTTTGGGAAGTAGAGAAATAGTTGTGCCGCAAGCCGGAGTGGTGGGCCTCAACTAGCGCTAGAAAAACGAATCCAGCGCGATCTGTTGTACGTGTGGTGAAGCAACAGATTGGCAAGTGGGGACTTAAAGTGTTAAGTCTGACCGTGAGAGAAGCCAGGATATGGCTACCCGTAATGAATCGCTACCTATAGTAGGGCGTCGGGGAAGTTATCCCCGAAGTGTACAGCGGAAAAGCAGAGCTGCACTGTGAATAGCAAATGCTCTGCTGGCCGTGATTTATAATTCTAATCAGGCACGCAAATGTGAGCGAACAAAGTAAACACTTCTCACTTGTCTAAAAAATGAACCACGCACCATAGAACTCAGGAGGGGGGTGGGAGCGACAATGGCACACCCTAGTTAGGGAAGGAAACAACAAACAAACACAAAGGGATTTTAGAAATCTGGCAGGGATTGCAAGGAATAGACTTATCTGATCAGGAGTCTCAAAAACGAAGAAATTCTTACGCCCGCAACGCTCAGCACCCTCTCGGTACCTAGCTGTTCCCTCGCTGGATCTCGTGGATCTTGAACGAAGGGCGAGCCCGGTATTATGAGGGAGGTGCCTGTGCGCAGGCCTATGGGAGCTGTTAGTTCATAGCGAGGCTTGGAACTAAAGGCGCGTAGTCCCGCAAGAGTTAGGTGTCAACGTGGGACTACGTCAACATGATCTCATATGGAGGCTTGGGAGTTGTGAGGCTTGAAACGCAAGCTGAAGGCGTTTTTATCAAGCGGTTGAGTTGTTGACATACTCACGAGTAAAAGAAGAGCCAGCCTGAGGTATTACCGAGAGTAAAAACTGACACCCGCTTATTATAGGTCCAAGATATAAAGAATGGATAATCAGTAGATCGTCCATATCTTGTCCAGGTGCTGGGGGTGGCAGGATATTTTGCGTGCTATATGATTAAGCCATTAATAGTACTTGAGTGGAACACAGTGACCAGTCATTTGCCCAATGGTACTAGGGATCAAGCACGACTGGCAATGAGTACACAGGGGCAAAAGGCGGCCAGTAGGGTAGTGTGCATATTGATAGAGGATGATATTCTGGACCTGGGCAAGGCTAGTGTTTTAAGACATTAGTCCAAGGTATTTGGTCATTAAGCCCATGAATGTGGGTGCTGAGTCTGTAGACCCAGCGCTGTTCTTTCTCAAACAGGATGCTGTCTCTGTTTCTGGGGCTACTGATTTGCTCAATAATTGTCCAGGTCATATCGTTGGGAGTGTGATTTGCTTGCAAGAAATGTTCACTGAGTTTCGTTGTAGCTTTTTTGCAACGAATGTTGCTCCGGTGTTCACCAATGCGTGTTTTCACTTTTCGTGTTGTCATGCCAACATATTGTTTTGCACAGGGGCATGTTATCAAGTAAACCACATTGGCAGAGTTACAATTAGTGTGAGATTTTTGAATCCATACTTTGCCAGGTTCCAAGTTTAGTTGTTTAGTATGGGTGGTCAGATGGCACACACTACAGTCAGTACAGGGAAAATGCCCAGTAATGGGTGGTAAGCGCCATGGCTCTGTAACAGATCTGGGGAGTGTGGATGAAATGCTTGGTAATGGACTGGTATGTACCAATGCGTCTTTCAAGCTCCTACCCTTTTTAAAGGAGAACAGGGGTTTTTCCCAATCGTTCTTATTGCTTGTGATTATTCTCCAGTTTTTATTGATGGATTTCTTGATCTTATCTGACAAGGTGCTGTATGTAGTTACACACGTAAGAGGCATCTCTGTGTTAGTTTTATCAGTCTCTTCAAGAAGGGCTTCGCGGGGTTGGTTGCGTGCCCGAGTCTGGCCTGTATTGAGAATTCTTTGTGGATATCCTCTTTGTTTTAGTTTTTCTGTCAAATCTTTTGCCTGGATTTTATAGTCTGAGATGTTACTACAATTCCTTCTCAGGCGAAGAAATTGCCCATAGGGCAGATTCTCTCGCAGAGGTCTCGGGTGAAAGCTGTTAAACTCCAAGAGGTTATTTTTCGCAGTGGGCTTGTGATGGGTCACGGTCGTCAGACATGTGCCCTCTATTTTGATCTCTACGTCGAGAAAGACAATAGATTCCTTGCTGTGGTTATGAGGGAATCTCAAGTAAGGATCAAGAGTGTTGATCCAGCTCAGAAACTGAGTAAGGCTGTCTTCATTCCCTGTCCATAGGAGGAGAATATCATCAATATACCTCCTCCATAAGCCTATGGAGGAGGCGAAAGGGTTTGTTGTGGGCAGGATATATTTGGTTTCAAAATCATATACATACAAACCCGCTACGCTAGGAGCGAAGGTACTACCCATTGAGGTCCCTGTACTCTGTAGGTACAATTGTCCTTTAAATTCAAAGTAATTTTCTTTGAGTGCCATCCTTGCACATTGTAAGATAAATCCTTTCAGGGTGGTGTACTCCCAGTTGACAGTGTCTACTGCTTCAGCCAGTACCCGTAATGTTTCTTCCTGGGGGATGCTGGTATAAAGACTCTCTATGTCCATGGTGACCAGAATTACAGAGTCTTGTGCAAATGAGATGTCATTGAGTAGCCTGAGTAGACTTTTTGTGTCTTTAAGGTAGGTACTCGAGTTCTGCACTATTGGTTTTAGATAGTGGTCACAGAAAGAAGATAGTGGCTCCAATACAGATCCGATTCCAGACACAATCGGCCGACCTTTGGATTCAAAAAATGCCTTCAATTTCAGTTTCCTGAAAAACTGTGCGAGTTCGCAGTGAAGTTTGAATTTATCAGGGCGAGAGGTAGGGACAAAACCCAGACCTTTTTCCAGGACTTTTGTTTCTTCTGGGGTAAGAACTTTTTGTGAAAGATTCGTCACAAGGCTTATATTGCGCTTGTGCTGGCTGTTGTCCGGCTGCGGGTGTGTTTCCCCACTGCATCTCCGTCTTCCCAGGTTACTTGGGTATTGCCTCTGCTCCGTCCCCGTCCCCGCCCGCCTCTCCCTTAAAAAGGCATCGGTGGGTGGGTTTGTGGAAAATGGGGTTGCATTCACTGCGAACTCGCACAGTTTTTCGCACAGTTTTTCAGGAAACTGAAATTGAAGGCATTTTTTGAATCCAAAGACCAGACCACTACCACTGAACAAGAGTTTGATACTAATTTCAGACTAAAATCTACCTTCATGCCTCCACCACACACAATACCGGCAGCAATTACTGCTTTTGAACAAGCCGTTGTGAAAGATCTTGAAATGGCTACGATTCCCAAGCAGTTTAACAACTTCACGGCTGAGGAACACAAAGCTTTAGAAAGTCTTAAAAACAACAGTGAAATCACAATCAAACCAGCAGACAAAGGTGGGGGGATTGTAATTCAGGATACTTCTGAATATGAAAAGGTGTGCATGACACTCCTTAACGATCGGACCAACTACCAGCCCCTGGCCACAGATCCCACCGCAGAAATGAAAACACGGATAGCTAATTTTGTACGTGATGCGGAGATTAATGAACAAATCTCCCCACATGAAGCGGCATATCTGATGTCAGGAGGTCCAACGATTCCATATTTTTACACGTTGCCAAAAACTCATAAAAACATATTGCCAGCTCCAGGTCGGCCGATTGTGTCTGGAATCGGATCTGTATTGGAGCCACTATCTTCTTTCTGTGACCACTATCTAAAACCAATAGTGCAGAACTCGAGTACCTACCTTAAAGACACAAAAAGTCTACTCAGGCTACTCAATGACAACTCATTTGCACAAGACTCTGTAATTCTGGTCACCATGGACATAGAGAGTCTTTATACCAGCATCCCCCAGGAAGAAACATTACGGATACTGGCTGAAGCAGTAGACACTGTCAACTGGGAGTACACCACCCCGAAAGGATTTATCTTACAATGTGCAAGGATGGCACTCAAAGAAAATTACTTTGAATTTAAAGGACAATTGTACCTACAGAGCACAGGGACCGCAATGGGTAGTACCTTCGCTCCTTGCGTAGCGGGTTTGTATGTATATGATTTTGAAACCAAACATATCCTGCCCACAACAAACCCTTTCGCCTCCTCCATAGGCTTATGGAGGAGGTATATCGATGATATTCTCCTCCTATGGACAGGGAATGAAGACAGCCTTACTCAGTTTCTGAGCTGGATCAACACTCTTGATCCTTACTTGAGATTCACTCATAACCACAGCAAGGAATCTATTGTCTTTCTCGACGTAGAGATCAAAATAGAGGGCACATGTCTGACGACCGTGACCCATCACAAGCCCACTGCGAAAAATAACCTCTTGGAGTTTAACAGCTTTCACCCGAGACCTCTGTGAGAGAATCTGCCCTATGGGCAATTTCTTCGCCTGAGAAGGAATTGTAGTAACATCTCAGACTATAAAATCCAGGCAAAAGATTTGACAGAAACACTAAAACAAAGAGGATATCCTCAAAGAATTCTCAATACAGGCCAGACTCGGGCACGCAACCAACCCCGCGAAGCCCTTCTTGAAGAGACTGATAAAACTAACACAGAGATGCCTCTTACGTGTGTAACTACATACAGCACCTTGTCAGATAAGATCAAGAAATCCATCAATAAAAACTGGAGAATAATCACAAGCAATAAGAACGATTGGGAAAAACCCCTGTTCTCCTTTAAAAAGGGTAGGAGCTTGAAAGACGCATTGGTACATACCACGCCATTACCAAGCATTTCATCCACACTCCCCAGATCTGTTACAGAGCCATGGCGCTTACCACCCATTACTGGGCATTTTCCCTGTACTGACTGTAGTGTGTGCCATCTGACCACCCATACTAAACAACTTAACTTGGAACCTGGCAAAGTATGGATTCAAAAATCTCACACTAATTGTAACTCTGCCAATGTGGTTTACTTGATAACATGCCCCTGTGCAAAACAATATGTTGGCATGACAACACGAAAAGTGAAAACACGCATTGGTGAACACCGGAGCAACATTCGTTGCAAAAAAGCTACAACGAAACTCAGTGACTACAGTGACTACAGACTCAGCACCCACATTCATGGGCTTAATGACCAAATACCTTGGACTAATGTCTTAAAACACTAGCCTTGCCCAGGTCCAGAATATCATCCTCTATCAATATGCACACTACCCTACTGGCCGCCTTTTGCCCCTGTGTACTCATTGCCAGTCGTGCTTGATCCCTAGTACCATTGGGCAAATGACTGGTCACTGTGTTCCACTCAAGTACTATTAATGGCTTAATCATATAGCACGCAAAATATCCTGCCACCCCCAGCACCTGGACAAGATATGGACGATCTACTGATTATCCATTCTTTATATCTTGGACCTATAATAAGCGGGTGTCGGTTTTTACTCTCGGTAATACCTCAGGCTGGCTCTTCTTTCACTCGTGAGTATGTCAACAACTCAACCGCTTGATAAAAACGCCTTCAGCTTGCGTTTCAAGCCTCACAACTCCCAAGCCTCCATATGAGATCATGTTGACGTAGTCCCACGTTGACACCTAACTCTCGCGGGACTACGCGCCTTTAGTTCCAAGCCTCGCTATGAACTAACAGCTCCCATCGGCCCGCGCACAGGCACCTCCCTCATAATACCGGGCTCGCCCTTCGTTCAGGATCCACGAGATCCAGCGAGGGAACAGCTAGGTACCGAGAGGATGCTGAGCGTTGCGGGCGTAAGAATTTCTTCGTTTTTGAGACTCCTGATCAGATAAGTCTATTCCTTGCAATCCCTGCCAGATTTCTAAAATCCCTTTGTGTTTGTTTGTTGTTTCCTTCCCTAACTAGGGTGTGCCATTGTCGCTCCCACCCCCCTCCTGAGTTCTATGGGGCGTGGTTCATTTTTTAGACAAGTGAGAAGTGTTTACAGCAGCAGCAGGGCTCAGGACACCTCTGCCCTCAAAATCGGCCTCTCTCGCGTTGCAGCTTGGATGCAAATGCATCTGCTAAAGCTCAACGGAGACAAGACCGAGGTGATCATACTAGGCAAACAAAAAGATCTCTGGGGTCCACGACATTGGCCCAGTGACATGGGTCCTCTGCCTACCCCCGTGCCTGTTGCTCGCAACCTCGGTGTCCTAATCGACGACAAACTCTCGATGAGGCAGCAGGCAACTAAGGTCGCTGCGATCTGCTTTAACACCCTTCGCTGGTTGCAAAAGATCATATGGATGCTGCCTGAGTCCACTCGTAGAACTGTCGTACAGGCCCTTGTGATGTCCCATATCGACTATGGCAATGTGCTTTATCTAGGAGCAGATAAAGCTACAATCAATAAACTCCAGGTTGTACAGAACTCAGCCGCCCGCCTGCTGCGTAATGTCCCAAGGAGAATGTCCGCAATGCAGGCTCTACGTGACCTCCATTGGTTAAAAATCTCGGATCGAGTGGCCTTCAAAACTTTGTGCATCCTCTTCAAAATTCGCCAAGGCTCCGCTCCGGCCTACTTGCACAATCTTGCGCAGCCATATCAGCCTGGCCGCCTTTTGAGGTCATCCAACAGTGGCAATCTTGTGATTCCCAGAATCCGACTGGCAAAAATGGGAGGCCGTTCATTCGCATATCTGGGCCCCAAGATGTGGAATGCTCTCCCATTGGCGCTTAAAACAGAAACCAGTCTTCCGGCTTTCCGCAAAAAACTGAAGACCCTCCTGTTCTAGTTCCAGATTCCTCCGGTCTAGTGTCTCCCTCTTGCAATTACTTGTTTTCTGATTTCTCCTCCAGTCTATCCCTGGCGCCGGGAAACCCACTGCGGGTAGCTGCGCGCAATATAAGTTCAATAAAATAAATAAAATAAAATTTACTTTGTTCGCCCACATTTGCGTGCCTGATTAGAATTATAAATCACGGCCAGCAGAGCATTTGCTATTCACAGTGCAGCTCTGCTTTTCCGCTGTACACTTCGGGGATAACTTCCCCGACGCCCTACTATAGGTAGCGATTCATTACGGGTAGCCATATCCTGGCTTCTCTCACGGTCAGACTTAACACTTTAAGTCCCCACTTGCCAATCTGTTGCTTGACCACACGTACAACAGATCGCGCTGGATTCGTTTTTCTAGCGCTAGTTGAGGCCCACCACTCCGGCTTGCGGCACAACTATTTCTCTACTTCCCAAACATCTCGGCCACGGCCTTTGATAAGTATGCCAGCACGTATCACGCCACTGAAAAGCATCAATAATAAGGCTAAATGACCAATACTCATTTATTTTATGTTATCTGTTTGTTTACTTGTCTGTTTGTCTCACTTTTTGGTCCACAGACTTCTAGGTTCCTCACAAAAGAGGTAATTCCCTAACTTATTAGTTTGTTCTTTTATTTGCACCTTTTTACACATAGTGCTATTTTTAACTTTCACTACCTTTAGCAGGGTGAGCCTTAGCGCGCCCACACCTGTTAAGGTAACACTCGCTTACTGGTCCTGAAGAAAGCCCTGTAAAGTCACACATACCATGGGCAGAAACATGTTGACCTCTCTGTAACAGGGAGACACCAGTATAATTTATTTGGCTAGTTCTCCCTTCACATAGTTAGTTTTTATTATGTCAAGTTGACCAGCTAATAAATTATTTTTTGGTACAACTTTTGGCATTTTTTTAAACCTCACTTTTTTCACATCCCTCCTTCACAAAACCTGCTCCGCAGTCTCCTGGCGTCGCAGCACACCGGGGAGGTATTCGATCTCTCCCGGTGGACCCGATGATGAAGCATGTCACCACTAGGGTGAGTGAGGGTTTCCTGAAAAAAACTTGTATTTTTTCATGAAATTGGTCCACCTTTGGGACCACTTCCACCTGGCCTCTTATCCTACGTGCTATAAACGCTTCTCTGAGGGACACTCTTCCTTTGTTTATCTGTTAATTGACTGGGGTCTAAGAGTGCCCTATCACCCTATCTCTCTCTTTGTTGACCAATATCTAGCTGCACACAGCAGTGAGAGTTTTTCTTTAAGAATACACTTATCTCATAGGTACAATAACTTGTATCTGATAAGAGTGCAACACAATGGCTAACTTAGGACTCACTTACTCCACAGAGGAAATAGACAAACTCCTGGCAGACCCAAGTATATTTGCAGATCCGGTAATTTCCCAAACGGTCTCACATACAGCGGAATGGGACAAACTGTCTGAACTAAAGCGTGACAGAATAAGGACTATACTTCACGGCACCATATTGAAGCAATACCTAACCTCCAACTCAGCCCCCAAGGGGTTGCTGGTCACAAACGCACCCAGGATCTTTCTAAATGATGCCACTTTTAGAAGGGATTGGGCCATGATAGCATGGCATTGTACGAGAGATTGGCTAGTGCTGATCATTAAAACAGCATTACGCCTATCCGAAGCTCTACAGATAGAGATTCAACAAACAGAGGCCCATTTTAAAGCCACAATAACAGGCTATAAGAAAAAGTTGGATGAAATCAATAAAGATCTTACAGAATACAAGGACAATCTCTTACAGGCGAAATTGACCAAATTTCAAAAAGATCTCAAGAAATTCAAATTTGAAAGTGTGTACCCTTACTCAGATCCTAATTACAGTGTACCTAAAAAAGACACCAACAAATCTGATGACTCAGATAGCAATTCTTCAAGTGGAAGCACCAATAGTAACCAAAGCCCAAAACAAAAGGGACGAAGAGGTGGAAGGGGTCAATACAACTACCCCAACCAACAACCAAGATGGCAAAACTATGGGCATTCAAACAATGGCCCTATGCCACTATTCTACCAACAACCCCAGTTCCCTATGATGAACTGGAACCCCTACATGCAACCCCATTTTCCACAAACCCACCCACCGATGCCTTTTTTAGGGAGAGGCGGGCGGGGACGGGGACGGAGCAGAGGCAATACCCAAGTAACCTGGGAAGACGGAGACGCAGTGGGGAAACACACCCTCAGCCGGACAACAGCCAGCACAAGCGCAATATAAGCCTTGTGACGAATCTTTCACAAAAAGTTCTTACCCCAGAAGAAACAAAAGTCCTGGAAAAAGGTCTGGGTTTTGTCCCTACCTCTCGCCCTGATAAATTCAAACTTCACTGCGAACTCGCACAGTTTTTCAGGAAACTGAAATTGAAGGCATTTTTTGAATCCAAAGACCAGACCACTACCACTGAACAAGAGTTTGATACTAATTTCAGACTAAAATCTACCTTCATGCCTCCACCACACACAATACCGGCAGCAATTACTGCTTTTGAACAAGTTATGTTATGTTATGTTATGTTAAATTAACTTATTGAGCGCGCTAACACCATTAGGTTTCTTGGCGCTATACAGAGGGAGCAGGGAGGAGAGACAGAAGATAACATAACACAGAATGACGGCTAGTAATAAGCTACAGTGAAAAGGTGAGTTTTGAGGGAGGATCTGAATGTGGTGTAGGGGGAGGGCAACCTAAGAGAAAGAGGTAAGGTGTTCCAAAAAGACGGGGCTAAGAAAGAAAACCTGAGGCCACCGTGTTTCTTCCGCTTGAATCTGGGGACAGAAAGTAAGGCCAATTGAGATGACCGAAGAGTGCGGGAGGGAACATAAGGATGAAGCAAAGAAGAAATGAAGGAGGGACCATGACCAGTGAGGGATTTAAAAATGATGCAACCAAGCTTAAAGTTGCAGCGGGCAGAAACCGGAAGCCAGTGGAGACTTTTTAGGAGAGGTTGGACGTGCTGATCTCTAGGTTGATGATAGATCAAGCGGGCAGCTTGATTTTGGATCAGCTGGAGTCTCCTAAGTTGGTATGCAGGAATGCCTACGTAAAGTGCATTTGCGTAGTCAAGCCAAGACATGACTAACGCAAGCAGGGCCAAAGTGAGGGCATCGGTGGTAAGTAGGCGGGAGATTTTGCGTATTTTCCTGAGCTGGAAATGGCTGGAGGAGACTACAGCGCTGATCTGGGGTGTCATAGAAAGGTCGTTGCTTATGACAACTCCCAGACTTTTTGCTGAGTTGACAGGGCAAGGGGGGCTGCCCAGACTGGCAGGCCAAAAGGAAGAGTGCCAGGGATTAGAGGGCCCCCCGACAAGCACCAGCTCAGTCTTGTCGGGGTTAAGTTTCAGGTGGTTTGTGCCCATCCAATCGCTGATGAAGCAGAGGGTGTTTTGGAAAGTGGAGATGGATTGGTCACTGGAGTCGATAGTGAAGACCAGTTGAATGTCATCGGCGTAGTTGAACGCGGAGACATTGAATTGGCGGAGGGAACGGATAAGCGGGGCTAGGTATAAATTAAAAAGGAGAGGGGATAAGGAGGATCCCTGCGGGACACCACAGGTCAGCTCGACTTGAGAGGCAGAAAACTGGGACAGTCTGACAGCTTGATGGCGGTGAGTCAGAAAAGAGCGCACCCAATCCAGGGCAGTGCCCTGGATGCCAGCCTCTCTGACACGGTCGACCAAAATATCGTGGTCGACCGTGTCAAAGGCGGCTGACAGGTCTAGAAGAACCAGGGCCTGACAGGTGTTAGAGTCAGCGCCCCTGCGTAGTTCGTCCATCACAGAGAGGATGACTGCTTCTGTGGAATGCGCAGGTCTGAACCCAGCCTGCTGGGGGTCCAAAACACAAGAGTCCTCAATAAAAGAAGTAAGGGTTTGAGTGACATGGGACTCCAGGACTTTGCTAAGGAAGGGAAGGAGGGAGATAGGGCGATAGTTGCTCATGGTGGACGGGTCAGCCGTGGGTTTTTTCAGGATGGCGACCACCTCTGCCTGTTTGAAGGAACCCGGGACCACCCCCGAGGTTAAAGAGTTGTTTAAGAGGGCTAAAGGGGGGTCCGGGCAGGAAGTAAAAGCTTCTCGCAGGGCAGAGGGGGGCAACAGTCGCTAGGGGAGCCAGAAGAAACTTTGAGCAAAAGGGAGAGAAACATCTCTTCTGGAATGAGGGGGAGCTGGGATAGGGTGTGGGTGATGGGGTGAAAGGAAGTGCTGGGGGGGAAAGAAGTGGATGAAACGTGAGCAGAAATGCTGGTTTTGATTTTAACAATTTTGTCCACGAAGAACTGATTCAGGGAGTCACACAGAGGCTGGGAGGGAAGCGGGGCAATGGTGACTCTCGCCGGGTTAGATAATTCCTCAACAATAGAAAAAATGTCTTTAGATTTGTTAGTAGAGTTCAAAATCTTATTGGAGAAATAGCTGGATTTAGCCCGGGCTATAGCAGACTTGTATTCCCTCAGCTGAGAAGAGAAGACAGCTTTTGTCTCGGGAGTATATCCTCGACGCCAGCGTCTTTCGGCCTGGCGGAGACTAAGTTTCAGTGCCTTGAGTTCCTCGGTGAACCACCTATGGGCGTCGTGACTGCGCCGCATCTTAACAGGTTTTAGAGGTGCCACCGAGTCAGCGGCGGAGACAAGCCATTGGATAAGATTATCAGACTGAGAGTCAATGGAAGTGGGGGGTCCCGTAGTAGAAGGGGCTGATGAGCTCAGGAGGGAAGTGAATTTGTTGAGGTCGGCCTTGTTCCAATTACGTGCCAGGAAATTAGATTCTCGGGTAATATTGGTCGGGGGAGGCTTAGCAAGGGAGAAAGTGATAAGTAGATGATCTGACCAGGGGCAGGGGAGGACAAGGGGAGTGGAGATGTCTAAAGAAGAAGTCCATACCTGGTCCAAAATATGACCTTTAGCATGTGTGGGTGTGTGTATGTGTTGAATACAATTGAGGCCAAGCATAAGGTCGGAAAAGGCGAGAGAACCCGGGGTTTCGTGAGGGTCCGATGGCCAATAATTGAAGTTGCCGAGAACCAAAACATTAGTGTTGTTGATAGTCAGCTGGGAGATGAGCTCCCCAAACTGAACTGAGAAGTTTGGCATGGGTTGAGGGGGATGGTAAACTAGGACACATACAAGAGAGGACCCAGGTTGCTCCAGCCTGAGAGCAAGACAGTCGGTCATAGGAATGCTGGGGATAGGTATAGGGGAAAACCTGATTGAGTGGCTAATGATGGCTGCGACCCCGCCGCCCACTTTGCCAGAGGGGCGATTGGCTTGCAGTATGTAATATCCTGGGGGGATGGCCGCCAGGATATCAGCCGAGGAATCATCTGTGAGCCAGGTCTCGGACAGGAACAAGATGTCAGGCTGTTCCGATCCTAAGAGATAGAAGATGTCAGTTTTATGGCTGACCAGAGACCGAGTGTTCAGGTACATCACAGATAGGGGGGAATTAGGGGTAGGTACCGAGGTAGAAGAGCGAGGTTTTCCTGCCAGGGCCGGGGGCCTGTGAATAGGGGGTGAAAGAATGAGCTCAGGAAAGGATTTCCTCGATACGGGCAAACCGCATGCGGTGTGCTTGACCGAAGCCTCGGGGGGAGGGAATACAGGTTTGTGCAGTGAGACAATGGCAGAGCGGGAATAGATGATGCGGGGAGCAGAGTGACGAGCCCCGTGCCCCGGCCTGCCGCGGACGGGCGCAGACGGGCTTAACTCAGGCGCAACTCCGGCGCGCCTACGTCGCGCCCGCTGCGCTCGTCCGCTGCGCTGACACATTATGGCCGTTTAAATAGGGGCAGGACGAGGGTGGAGTCTCAGGGAAGCTTCATGGGAATTGAATCCCAATCAAAGATGGCGCCCGCTGCCACTGGGAGCCCGAGGTAACAAACAGCCCCCAGCCAGCCACTCGCCTCTGAAAACCGGAAAATAAGGTTAGAGCCCTGCACAACAAAAGGTGAGGTTAAAAATTCAATTTAAAAGACAATGCGCTGCGTGAAAGCGCCGCCGCTCGCATACAGCGGGGCGGAATGCTAAAAGTACAGAGAGGTGCTCTCTCTCTCTCTCAACTCCCTCAATGTCAGCAAACGAGCCCACTGCCACCGGGCTGTCTGTCAAACACCGAGAGAGGAGTGAAACGCCCTCCTAAATAGGGGCAGGACGAGGGTGGAGTTGTGAAAGATCTTGAAATGGCTACGATTCCCAAGCAGTTTAACAACTTCACGGCTGAGGAACACAAAGCTTTAGAAAGTCTTAAAAACAACAGTGAAATCACAATCAAACCAGCAGACAAAGGTGGGGGGATTGTAATTCAGGATACTTCTGAATATGAAAAGGTGTGCATGACACTCCTTAACGATCGGACCAACTACCAGCCCCTCGCCACAGATCCCACCGCAGAAATGAAAACACGGATAGCTAATTTTGTACGTGATGCGGAGATTAATGAACAAATCTCCCCACATGAAGCGGCATATCTGATGTCAGGAGGTCCAACGATTCCATATTTTTACACGTTGCCAAAAACTCATAAAAACATATTGCCACCTCCAGGTCGTCTGATTGTGTCTGGAATCGGATCTGTATTGGAGCCACTATCTTCTTTCTGTGACCACTATCTAAAACCAATAGTGCAGAACTCGAGTACCTACCTTAAAGACACAAAAAGTCTACTCAGGCTACTCAATGACATCTCATTTGCACAAGACTCTGTAATTCTGGTCACCATGGACATAGAGAGTCTTTATACCAGCATCCCCCAGGAAGAAACATTACGGGTACTGGCTGAAGCAGTAGACACTGTCAACTGGGAGTACACCACCCCGAAAGGATTTATCTTACAATGTGTAAGGATGGCACTCAAAGAAAATTACTTTGAATTTAAAGGACAATTGTACCTACAGAGCACAGGGACCTCAATGGGTAGTACCTTCGCTGCTAGCGTAGCGGGTTTGTATGTATATGATTTTGAAACCAAACATATCCTGCCCACAACAAACCCTTTCGCCTCCTCCATAGGCTTATGGAGGAGGTATATCGATGATATTCTCCTCCTATGGACAGGGAATGAAGACAGCCTTACTCAGTTTCTGAGCTGGATCAACACTCTTCATCCTTACTTGAGATTCACTCATAACCACAGCAAGGAATCTATTGTCTTTCTCGACGTAGAGATCAAAATAGAGGGCACATGTCTGACGACTGTGACCCATCACAAGCCCACTGCGAAAAATAACCTCTTGGAGTTTAACAGCTTTTACCCGAGACCTCTGCGAGAGAATCTGCCCTATGGGCAATTTCTTCGCCTGAGAAGGAATTGTAGTAACATCTCAGACTATAAAATCCAGGCAAAAGATTTGACAGAAAAACTAAAACAAAGAGGATATCCACAAAGAATTCTCAATACAGGCCAGACTCGGGCACGCAACCAACCCCGCGAAGCCCTTCTTGAAGAGACTGATAAAACTAACACAGATGCCTCTTACGTGTGTAACTACATACAGCACCTTGTCAGATAAGATCAAGAAATCCATCAATAAAAACTGGAGAATAATCACAAGCAATAAGAACGATTGGGAAAAACCCCTGTTCTCCTTTAAAAAGGGTAGGAGCTTGAAAGACGCATTGGTACATACCAGGCCATTACCAAGCATTTCATCCACACTCCCCAGATCTGTTACAGAGCCATGGCGCTTACCACCCATTACTGGGCATTTTCCCTGTACTGACTGTAGTGTGTGCCATCTGACCACCCATACTAAACAACTTAACTTGGAACCTGGCAAAGTATGGGTTCAAAAATCTCACACTAATTGTAACTCTGCCAATGTGGTTTACTTGATAACATGCCCCTGTGCAAAACAATATGTTGGCATGACAACACGAAAAGTGAAAACACGCATTGGTGAACACCGGAGCAACATTCGTTGCAAAAAAGCTACAACGAAACTCAGTGAACATTTCTTGCAAGCAAATCACACTCCCAACGATATGACCTGGACAATTATTGAGCAAATCAGTAGCCCCAGAAACAGAAACAGCATCCTGTTTGAGAAAGAACAGCGCTGGGTCTACAGACTCAGCACCCACATTCATGGGCTTAATGACCAAATACCTTGGACTAATGTCTTAAAACACTAGCCTTGCCCAGGTCTAGAATATCATCCTCTATCAATATGCACACTACCCTACTGGCCGCCTTTTGCCCCTGTGTACTCATTGCCAGTCGTGCTTGATCCCTAGTACCATTGGGCAAATGACTGGTCACTGTGTTCCACTCAAGTACGATTAATGGCTTAATCATATAGCACGCAAAATATCCTGCCACCCCCAGCACCTGGACAAGATATGGACGATCTACTGATTATTCATTCTTTATATCTTGGACCTATAATAAGCGGGTGTCGGTTTTTACTCTCGGTAATACCTCAGGCTGGCTCTTCTTTCACTCGTGAGTATGTCAACAACTCAACCGCTTGATAAAAACGCCTTCAGCTTGCGTTTCAAGCCTCACAACTCCCAAGCCTCCATATGAGATCATGTTGACGTAGTCCCACGTTGACACTTAACTCTCGCGGGACTACGCGCCTTTAGTTCCAAGCCTCGCTATGAACTAACAGCTCCCATAGGCCCGCGCACAGGCACCTCCCTCATAATACCGGGCTCGCCCTTCGTTCAGGATCCACGAGATCCAGCGAGGGAACAGCTAGGTACCGAGAGGGTGCTGAGCGTTGCGGGCGTAAGAATTTCTTCGTTTTTGAGACTCCTGATCAGATAAGTCTATTCCTTGCAATCCCTGCCAGATTTCTAAAATCCCTTTGTGTTTGTTTGTTGTTTCCTTCCCTAACTAGGGTGTGCCATTGTCGCTCCCACCCCCCTCCTGAGTTCTATGGGGCGTGGTTCAATTTTTTAGACAAGTGAGAAGTGTTTACTTTGTTCGCTCACATTTGCGTGCCTGATTAGAATTATAAATCACGGCCAGCAGAGCATTTGCTATTCACAGTGCAGCTCTGCTTTTCCGCTGTACACTTCGGGGATAACTTCCCCGACGCCCTACTATAGGTAGCGATTCATTACGGGTAGCCATATCCTGGCTTCTCTCACGGTCAGACTTAACACTTTAAGTCCCCACTTGCCAATCTGTTGCTTCACCACACGTACAACAGATCGCGCTGGATTCGTTTTTCTAGCGCTAGTTGAGGCCCACCACTCCGGCTTGTGGCACAACTATTTCTCTACTTCCCAAACATCTCGGCCACGGCCTTTGATAAGTATGCCAGCACGTATCACGCCACTGAAAAGCATCAATAATAAGGCTAAATGACCAATACTCATTTATTTTATGTTATCTGTTTGTTTACTTGTCTGTTTGTCTCACTTTTTGGTCCACAGACTTCTAGGTTCCTCACAAAAGAGGTAATTCCCTAACTTATTAGTTTGTTCTTTTATTTGCACCTTTTTACACATAGTGCTATTTTTAACTTTCACTACCTTTAGCAGGGTGAGCCTTAGCGCGCCCACACCTGTTAAGGTATGTAGGAGAGTAGGGTCTGCAATCCTATGATCACCCAGATTTTTTGCTTTTGTTTCACTGGTTTACGACTTTCTCTGGCTGTGGGCCTGCTAATCAGACCCACAGCCTGGCTGTTCTCTTTCTAAATTACGATATGTACCCTAGGTGCATTTACCAATTGGTACTGGGCCACCTTATCAGACCCCGTAACGCAGGGCATAGGTGTACCCAGGGCCGCCAGGGGCTGAAGCATGTATTATGCCACCCCTGGCTGGCCTCCTAAATTTGACACAACTGGCTGCACGACAGCTGGGGCGAAGACGTGTAACCACCCTTCGCTGTAGGTATAGTAGCTCTATATCTAACCATACAATGGACACCCGAGTTCCTATCAGTCACTCCTATGGCAGGCCTTAACGATCCTGAAGGCAGAGTGCGTGGGCTCGTGTGAGCTAGGTTCAGGCCCGAGCCGAGCCCGGTTGCAGCTTGCGGAATCAAGACCCAATAGCTGTTCCATGATAACGCGTACCATATCGGTAACTCCGGTGTCGCGTTATCCAGACATGTCGAGTAAGGTGTCATACGAATCGGGGTGCTGCCCTCTCACCAATGCTGGCGACGAGGTTAGCATTCCACCCTTCTAGAGGGACACGACATGTACGTAACTGTGAACCCCGGTTAAAGTTAACTGAAGCCTCAGCTCCACAAAATGGATGCTGCCACCACAGACACGAGTCTGACCTCCTGCTGCTGGGAGTCCTTCCAGCGAGGAGCACTTGGACAAAGGGTTTCCTGTCGAGGGCGCTGTTCGCACCGTCCCAGACAGGGTTTGTGTATTCTGGGTAGGTAGGGCTTTGGCGCGAAGGTGACTGCGGAGTGGCACCCCGGTGCTCACTACGCATCTGCCGGTTAGAACCAGTTCCAGGGGCGACAGCCCTGGCCTGGGGAAAGTCCGGCAGGGGAGAGGGGTGTAACTACCCCCCTTCCTGGTCCCACCCTTAGGGCAGGACCTAGTCATGTACCCACCCCTTTCTTTAGAATAAAGACCGGAGCGGGGACCCTTCCAAATTAGATCATCTTTGATTCAAGAACTACTTTCTACGAAAGGACATTCAAGACTCTTCTCAAGATTTCTCCCTTGTGACTAAGGAGTAGTCACCCTGCATCAGCGGGCACCAACTAAGAACTCTGCGGTTTGCTGTAAGTCCTTCCTCAAGGAATCCGACGGCCCAGCTCGACGAGAACCGGCTTCCCTGGCACCTCTGACCTCTACCCACGTCATCAGCTCAGCTGTGATCTGTGGGTGCGACGAGACCTCGAGGGACCGGCCATCATCAGAACCTGCACGCTCTTAAAACCAGCACGACCATCGAGGTAACTCTCTGGTGAGTGCTCTGGGGTCCGAGAAGCCCCGACCCTGAGTCGCCCCAGCACCGAAGTGCAGTCTCCCAGCATCTCCACGATCTGCGTGGGGCCCTTCTGCTCGCTGCTCAGCACGTTGTCTGGTCACTAGCCGCTGGCTTGTGCCCTTCTGTGACGACATCCGAGAATCATCACTGCTGGTCTGGTTGCTCCAGACTGGCCCTTGCTTCCATCTTTTCCGAGAAGCACCCCGGACCCTCCTGGTCCACTCAAGACGCCATCTTAGGCCCACCACGTGGCCCTGAGATCTGCCAAGGCTTGTTGCCCCATCCTGGGCCCAGCGACGCCGACAGCATCATCCTTCGTGGGACAGCTCGCACCTCCACCGTGGTCGCCGACAACGCCTCCTGGTCCGTGAGACTGCAGAGCCTAGCGTCGCCCACTCACCTGGTCGAGGTGACGGCCAACCGGTGCCTTCCTGGTACCTTCTGACTACTGGCTAGTAGTACGAACTTGGTCCCCTCTGCTTTCAGGTTTCATCAATCTCCGATCCAGGCTTGGATCTCTACGAACTATTCAGCACTGGTCGCCGGCCAGCAACTCCTTTTCTTCCGGCTCCTGGCTCGTCAGCGAAGACCCCGACGCCTGTAAGACTTGTGCAGCCGCAGCCCTCGTGGCTAGGTAACTCGGCATTTCGGTGCCTGCATAGCCTCCTTACTCTAGGGTCCTGAGTCCCTCGCTTCCGACTTGCCTTATCGGGTCCGCCCGAGACCTTAATCTTTCCGTGTCCTCGGACACTTGTTTTAATTGTGCACTTGAAGTATTTGCTAAAGAGATTTGGTTTGTGCTTAGTACCCTGTCCTCATAAAGAGTACAGGGCTGTTGTGATTCTTAATAAATATATCGTTTATTTTCATAACACTTGTGTGGTGTCCTTTCACTGGGTGTTCAAGGGGTACATGTGTGGTAAACAGCTGGCTTAACGCGCCCTCTCGAGTCTTTAGCCTTAGACTGCTCGTATCCACGCTACTAGGATAGCTGGTCTATAGGTTGACTTACAACCAAACACCATAAGGGTCGTTGGAACGATACATAGCGGTCGCTAGAATAGCGAACGTTGCATATCGGGCCAACTTCTCACATTGGTGGCAGCGGTGGGATTTGAGCTTGCTGTTGTTTTACCACACGTATCCTAAGAATATCTTGTTGAAAGATCGCGCAAGTACTGTTAGTACATATAACTAAAAGCTTAGAATACTCTGAGTTCTACTGAACCAGCTGTTGTAGCTCCTCAAGGCTTAGCACACCTTGGCTACAACTCTTAGCAAGGGTACAGTAGGTAAACACGTAGTGTAGGTAGGTGCATCACTTACACCACACTAGAAACAGTATGTCGGACAAAGGAGGAAACTCTGGGTCTCCCCTTGTGTCAGTTGACCCTCCACAGGTCATCCCTTCAGGATATACTGTGCTGAGCTTCAAGGAGTTAAGACGACTGTGTCACTCCAGGAAGATTCAGCAGGGGTCTAACCCCACAACGTCCTTTCTGATTGGTCTCTTGGAGACTTATGATGCCAGAAGAGCTGAGAAACTTCGTAGCTCTTCTAATCCAGAAGGAGACATGCCTCCCCTCGAGGGAACCCGAGACGATCCTGACCTCATCCAGCTCGCAACTGAGAACGAAGATGTGGAGGAGGATGAGGATGAGGATCTCTCTGGGGATGAGGCAGATAAGGGACAGGTAGAAGTCGTCAGACTAAGCAGGTCCAACTTAAGCAAACATGATAGCGGTACTGGGGGACCCCTGGGGCCACTATCAGGTCAGCTTAACATTGGGAATGGACGAGCCCGATCTCTGTCAAGAGACTCTGGCGGATCCCTTCGAACCAATGGCTCTCACAACTCTTCTCAGAGAGGGATGACGTCCCCTCAGAGGAGAGTGTACGAAGCTAAGGAAAGGGCAGCCAATCTAAGGATTGAAAGGGAAGAACTTGCCCTGGCCAAAGAAAGGCTTGCCTTTGCTAGAGAGCAACAGTTAAGTGGGGTAGTCCCCACTGGTGGCAGCAATGTACCTAGTAATAGGGAAAAGAGTTTCGATACGAAACACCTTGGTAAGATAGTGCCCCCCTTTAAACAAGGGGACGACATCCACAAATGGATTACTGCTTTGGAGAGGGCCTGCACTGTGCAGGGTGTTCCCCAGAGTCAGTGGGCAGCTATCTTGTGGCTCTCCTTTGAAGGAAAAGGAAGAGACAAGCTCCTCACCACAAGGGTGGAGGATGCTAACAATTACCAAATCTTGAAAAATACACTCGTTGAAGGGTTCGGCCTAACCACTGAGCAGTACAGGGTGCTGTTCAGGGATACCCAGAAAACGCAGTCTCAAGATTGGTCTGATTTTGTCGATTGTGCCACTAAGGCTTTTGAGGGCTGGTTGCTGGGCAGTAAGGTTACTGATTATCAAGGATTGTATAATTTGATGATGAGAGAACAAATTTTAAACAATTGTCAGAACCAGTTGTTGCATCAGCATCTTGTCGACTCGGATCTGACCTCTCCCCAAGAATTGGGAAAGAAGGCAGACAGATGGGTTCGTACAAGAGTTAAACAGAACCAGGGCCAGAATCAAGGTGGTCAGAAGAAAGCAGACCAGAAGGGTAAAGATTCTAAAGGGGAACAAAATGACCAGAAGTCTTCGACAGGTCCCCAACAACCCAAAGAGGGTGGGGGTCAGGCTCCCCAAAAGAAGAAAGAAGGCCAATCCAAAAGATGGTGCCAGTACTGTAAAAGTAAATCTCACTGGTTTAGTGAGTGCACCAAGAAAGGAGGAGGGCAGACTCCTGCCACTGCAGCCCCTAAGGCACCTGTGCCCCCTAGTACAGTCAGCAGTGGTAGTGCGCCTCCCAAGGGTTTAGTAGGGTTAACCCTGGGTTCTGAGGGGCGTGACAACTTAGTTGGCACACTCACTCAGGCTGTCCTTGTCAGTACAGGGGACGCGGACGTGTCCCCTGACGTAAGTCCCAATACCCTGGGCAAATACCGACAGACGCCTTTCATAAATGGAAAGATGGCTCAGGCCTATAGGGACACTTGTGCCAGCGTCACCATGGTGACGCCTAACTTTGTGGACCCTGGACAGATCATGCCAGGTACAGAATTCCTGGTGACCAATGCAAGCAATGTCACTACCAATCACAGTATGGCAATTGTAGCTTTCTCCTGGGGAGGGGTAACTGGCCAAAAGAAGGTTGTAGTTAGTCCAGACCTCCCAGTGGATTGTTTGTTGGGCAATGATTTGGAGTCGTCACAATGGTCAGAAGTGGAGCACCGGACTCACATGGAAATGTTAGGTTTGCCAGCACATGTGTTCGCTGTGACTAGGTCACAGGTCAGGAAATGCCCCACTGAACAGGTGCTGGATCCTGGAACAACGGACCAGACACCTCCCAAGAAAAAGAGCAGTAGGGTTAAGGCTGCGCCTTCCCCCTTGCCCCAGGTCGAGGATCAAGTCTCAGAGGAGGCTGACCTACAGGAATTGAGGGAAACTGAGCCTAGGGAATTCGAACTTGATCAAGTTGAATTCTTGGGTTCAGGGGGACCCTCAAGGGAAGACCTGGGGAAGGACCAGTTAGACTGCCCTTCTCTTGAACCCCTCAGACAGCAGGCTGCTGCTGAGGCTGCTGGGAACGCCACAGGTACCCACAAGGTATACTGGGAAGATGGACTCCTGTACACTGAGTCAAGAGACCCCAAGCCTGGCATGACCAGGAGGCTGGTTGTACCCTTGTCTCAGCGTGGTTTCCTACTTACCTTGGCCCACGAGATTCCCTTAGCAGGTCACTTAGGCCAGACGAAAACGTGGGACAGGCTTGTCTCACACTTTCACTGGCCTCACATGAACGAAGATACCAAGGAGTTTTGCCGCTCCTGTGTCACTTGCCAAGCCAGTGGTAAGTCAGGTGGCACGACAAAGGCCCCCCTTATACCAATGCCTGTGGTGGGGGTGCCCTTTGAACGGGTGGGGATCGACATCGTCGGTCCCATGGAACCACCTACAGCATCAGGGCACAAGTTTATACTGGTGGTAGTGGATCATGCCACCAGGTATCCTGAAGCTATTCCCCTTAGGCCCACTACAGCACCTGTTGTGGCAAGAGCCCTAGTTGGAGTGTTCTCCAGAGTGGGCTTCCCTAAGGAGGTCGTCTCCGACAGAGGTGCAAACTTTATGTCGAGCTACTTAACTGCTATGTGGAAGGAATGTGGTGTTAACTACAAGTTCACTACACCCTATCATCCACAATGCAATGGGCTTGTTGAGAGATTCAACAGGACCCTAAAAGGGATGATTCACGGACTACCGGAAAAGCTTCGGCGTAGATGGGACGTCCTGATCCCCTGCCTCTTGTTCGCCTACAGAGAAGTCCCGCAGAAGGGGGTTGGCTACAGCCCTTTTGAACTTTTGTACGGGCATCCTGTAAGGGGACCCCTGTGTTTGGTGAAGGAAGGATGGGAGAGACCTCTCAAAAAGCCTGCAGCCAACATAGTGGACTATGTGCTTGGCCTCCGCTCGCGGATGGCTGAATACATGGAAAAGGCATCTGAAAACCTTAAGGCCAGCCAAGAACTCCAGAAAGCTTGGCATGACCAAAAGGCTGTCTTGACTGTTTACCAGCCCGGACAGAAGGTGTGGGTGTTGGAGCCAGTGGCCCCAGCAGCACTCAAGGACAAATGGTCCGGGCCCTACACCATCCTGGAGAAAAAGGGAGAGGTCACCTACCTGGTCGACCTGGGAACTCCCCGGAGCCCCCACAGGGTGCTTCATGTCAACAGGCTCAAGGCATATGTCGACAGGAAGGACATGAGTTTGCTCATGGCCCTAGATGAAGGACAGGAAGAGGAGAGTGACCCTCTCCCCGACCTGCTCACTCAGAATCCTGACGATGGCTCGGTAGATGGTGTTGTCTTTTGTGGCAGCCTCTCCGAACATCAACAGAGCGACTGTAAACAGGTTCTTCAGTCGTTCAGACATATGTTCTCTCTAACACCCAGTCAGACCGATTGGTGCACCCATGAGGTTGACACTGGTGACAGCTTGCCCGTCAAGAGTAAAATCTACAGGCAGCCTGATCACGTTAGAGACTGCATCAAGAGTGAAGTGCAGAAAATGTTGGAGCTGGGAGTCATTGAACCCTCGGATAGCCCTTGGGCTAGTCCCGTAGTTCTAGTGCCGAAACCTCACACCCAGGGTGGTAAGAGAGAGATGAGGTTTTGCGTAGACTACAGGGGTCTCAATGCAGTCACTAAGACTGACGCCCACCCAATACCAAGGGCAGACGAGCTTATCGATAGATTGGCTTCGGCCAACTACTTAAGTACGTTTGACCTGACAGCTGGGTATTGGCAAATCAGGTTAGCTGAGGACGCCAAGCCTAAAACCGCATTTTCAACCCCTGGTGGGCATTATCAGTTCGTGGTGATGCCCTTTGGTCTGAAAAATGCACCTGCCACCTTCCAACGGTTGGTGAATCAAGTCCTTACTGGGCTGGATGACTTCTGTGCGGCGTATCTTGACGATATTGCTGTCTTTAGCTCCACCTGGGAGGATCACCTGGTCCACCTGCGGAAGACGTTAGAGGCACTGCAAGCAGCAGGTCTCACTATCAAGGCCACCAAGTGCCAGATAGGGCAGACACAGGTTGTATACCTGGGCCACCTTGTAGGTGGAGGTCAGGTTCAGCCACTGGAGAGCAAGATACAGTCAATCAGGGACTGGGCTCCTCCAACCACCCAGACTCAGGTTCGAGCTTTCTTGGGCCTGACTGGTTACTATAGGAAGTTTGTCAGGAACTATGGTTCAATTGTGACACCATTAAACGAACTGACAAGTAAGAAAATGCCAAAAAAAGTTCAGTGGACAGCGAGCTGTCAAAAAGCATTCGATGACCTAAAGCAGGCCATGTGCACGGCGCCTATCCTCAAGAGTCCGGACTACTCCAAACCATTCATTGTCCAAACAGATGCTTCTGAGTTGGGTGTGGGAGCTGTTCTTTCTCAACTGAATTTTAATGGTCAAGACCAGCCCATTGCTTTTATAAGCAGAAGGCTGACCCCTAGAGAGAAGAATTGGTCAGCTATTGAGAGGGAGGCCTTTGCTGTGGTTTGGGCCCTGAAGAAGCTGAGGCCATACTTGTTTGGCACTCACTTCAAGATTCAGACCGACCATAAGCCCCTCTTGTGGCTAAATCAGATGAAGGGTGAAAACCCCAAACTGCTTAGGTGGTCCATTTCCCTACAGGGGATGGACTTTACAGTGGAACATAGACCTGGTACTGATCATGGCAATGCCGATGGGCTCTCCAGATATTTCCACTTAGAACAAGAAGACTCACCTGGTCAAGGTTAGCTTATTGTTCCGACGTTTGGGGGGGGGTCATGTAGGAGAGTAGGGTCTGCAATCCTATGATCACCCAGATTTTTTGCTTTTGTTTCACTGGTTTACGACTTTCTCTGGCTGTGGGCCTGCTAATCAGACCCACAGCCTGGCTGTTCTCTTTCTAAATTACGATATGTACCCTAGGTGCATTTACCAATTGGTACTGGGCCACCTTATCAGACCCCGTAACGCAGGGCATAGGTGTACCCAGGGCCGCCAGGGGCTGAAGCATGTATTATGCCACCCCTGGCTGGCCTCCTAAATTTGACACAACTGGCTGCACGACAGCTGGGGCGAAGACGTGTAACCACCCTTCGCTGTAGGTATAGTAGCTCTATATCTAACCATACAATGGACACCCGAGTTCCTATCAGTCACTCCTATGGCAGGCCTTAACGATCCTGAAGGCAGAGTGCGTGGGCTCGTGTGAGCTAGGTTCAGGCCCGAGCCGAGCCCGGTTGCAGCTTGCGGAATCAAGACCCAATAGCTGTTCCATGATAACGCGTACCATATCGGTAACTCCGGTGTCGCGTTATCCAGACATGTCGAGTAAGGTGTCATACGAATCGGGGTGCTGCCCTCTCACCAATGCTGGCGACGAGGTTAGCATTCCACCCTTCTAGAGGGACACGACATGTACGTAACTGTGAACCCCGGTTAAAGTTAACTGAAGCCTCAGCTCCACAAAATGGATGCTGCCACCACAGACACGAGTCTGACCTCCTGCTGCTGGGAGTCCTTCCAGCGAGGAGCACTTGGACAAAGGGTTTCCTGTCGAGGGCGCTGTTCGCACCGTCCCAGACAGGGTTTGTGTATTCTGGGTAGGTAGGGCTTTAGCGCGAAGGTGACTGCGGAGTGGCACCCCGGTGCTCACTACGCATCTGCCGGTTAGAACCAGTTCCAGGGGCGACAGCCCTGGCCTGGGGAAAGTCCGGCAGGGGAGAGGGGTGTAACTACCCCCCTTCCTGGTCCCACCCTTAGGGCAGGACCTAGTCATGTACCCACCCCTTTCTTTAGAATAAAGACCGGAGCGGGGACCCTTCCAAATTAGATCATCTTTGATTCAAGAACTACTTTCTACGAAAGGACATTCAAGACTCTTCTCAAGATTTCTCCCTTGTGACTAAGGAGTAGTCATCCTGCATCAGCGGGCACCAACTAAGAACTCTGCGGTTTGCTGTAAGTCCTTCCTCAAGGAATCCGACGGCCCAGCTCGACGAGAACCGGCTTCCCTGGCACCTCTGACCTCTACCCACGTCATCAGCTCAGCTGTGATCTGTGGGTGCGACGAGACCTCGAGGGACCGGCCATCATCAGAACCTGCACGCTCTTAAAACCAGCACGACCATCGAGGTAACTCTCTGGTGAGTGCTCTGGGGTCCGAGAAGCCCCGACCCTGAGTCGCCCCAGCACCGAAGTGCAGTCTCCCAGCATCTCCACGATCTGCGTGGGGCCCTTCTGCTCGCTGCTCAGCACGTTGTCTGGTCACTAGCCGCTGGCTTGTGCCCTTCTGTGACGACATCCGAGAATCATCACTGCTGGTCTGGTTGCTCCAGACTGGCCCTTGCTTCCATCTTTTCCGAGAAGCACCCCGGACCCTCCTGGTCCACTCAAGACGCCATCTTAGGCCCACCACGTGGCCCTGAGATCTGCCAAGGCTTGTTGCCCCATCCTGGGCCCAGCGACGCCGACAGCATCATCCTTCGTGGGACAGCTCGCACCTCCACCGTGGTCGCCGACAACGCCTCCTGGTCCGTGAGACTGCAGAGCCTAGCGTCGCCCACTCACCTGGTCGAGGTGACGGCCAACCGGTGCCTTCCTGGTACCTTCTGACTACTGGCTAGTAGTACGAACTTGGTCCCCTCTGCTTTCAGGTTTCATCAATCTCCGATCCAGGCTTGGATCTCTACGAACTATTCAGCACTGGTCGCCGGCCAGCAACTCCTTTTCTTCCGGCTCCTGGCTCGTCAGCGAAGACCCCGACGCCTGTAAGACTTGTGCAGCCGCAGCCCTCGTGGCTAGGTAACTCGGCATTTCGGTGCCTGCATAGCCTCCTTACTCTAGGGTCCTGAGTCCCTCGCTTCCGACTTGCCTTATCGGGTCCGCCCGAGACCTTAATCTTTCCGTGTCCTCGGACACTTGTTTTAATTGTGCACTTGAAGTATTTGCTAAAGAGATTTGGTTTGTGCTTAGTACCCTGTCCTCATAAAGAGTACAGGGCTGTTGTGATTCTTAATAAATATATCGTTTATTTTCATAACACTTGTGTGGTGTCCTTTCACTGGGTGTTCAAGGGGTACATGTGTGGTAAACAGCTGGCTTAACGCGCCCTCTCGAGTCTTTAGCCTTAGACTGCTCGTATCCACGCTACTAGGATAGCTGGTCTATAGGTTGACTTACAACCAAACACCATAAGGGTCGTTGGAACGATACATAGCGGTCGCTAGAATAGCGAACGTTGCATATCGGGCCAACTTCTCACAAGGTAACACTCGCTTACTGGTCCTGAAGAAAGCCCTGTAAAGTCACACATACCATGGGCAGAAACATGTTGACCTCTCTGTAACAGGGAGACACCAGTATAATTTATTTGGCTAGTTCTCCCTTCACATAGTTAGTTTTTATTATGTCAAGTTGACCAGCTAATAAATTATTTTTTGGTACAACTTTTGGCATTTTTTTAAACCTCACTTTTTTCACATCCCTCCTTCACAAAACCTGCTCCGCAGTCTCCTGGCGTCGCAGCACACCGGGGAGGTATTCGATCTCTCCCGGTGGACCCGATGATGAAGCATGTCACCACTAGGGTGAGTGAGGGTTTCCTGAAAAAAACTTGTATTTTTTCATGAAATTGGTCCACCTTTGGGACCACTTCCACCTGGCCACTTATCCTACGTGCTATAAACGCTTCTCTGAGGGACACTCTTCCTTTGTTTATCTGCCTGGCACAAGATGTCAGCTACTGATGGATGAACCTGTAGCACCACCCATCTTCTCTTCTTGGCGTGGAGGCCCTTGCCCTAAGAAATGCTTCTTGTGCTGGGCTGGGCCTTTGAGGCCATGGCTTGGAGAGGAAGGTCATTAAATCAGCCTGTCAGAGTTAGCCCCCAGCCAGGCCCTGGTTATGAACTAACTCAGAGAAATACAATATTTCTGGATGACCCAGAAGCACTACAAATATGACTTTGGACTCTGCAGAATACTTATTCTCACACACTCGGACACATCTCCAACACTGTTCAATCTCTTCCTAGAACCTCTAACTGAAATTCTACAAACCTCTAACGTGCAATATCACATGTACGCAGATGATACACAGCTATACCTCAAGATACACACCCTAGAGGACATCAAACTTCTTAACACTGCTCTTAAGAACACCCAAACTTGGCTGGCAGAAAATCATCTTAAACTGAACGCCCTGAAGACCAAATTTCTACTAATAGCCCCATGATGTTTTTTAGTATATCCTTTGCACATTTGTTTGTATCTACTCCTATGGCCTGTAAGTAACATTTACTGTTCGCTCTGACATCCACTAGGATCTTATTGTTTTTTAGTATATTCTTTGCACATTTGTTTGAATCTACTTTATTGAGCATGAATAGCAGACATAATAATCAAGGTAGATAAAAAAGACAAACTTACATAATACCTAATCTGATATTAAAATAGACAATAAATAGTGCAAATTCCTATTCTATTTTACATGATATAAAACCAGCATTTTGTAGAGCACATCCGACTATCACCCACCCAAAAAATACATGTCAAGAGAAAAAGGTACAAGAAATATTGCTACAGGCTGACCACATCTTGATAGTTAAAAAAACACACAGATTATGAATTGAAACCCCTCTCTTTACATTATGCCAGGAATAGCCTCTTTTACATAATATAATTTGTATGAATGGTCAAAGCATAGTCCTCCCAAGTCTGGCTAAATCTACGAAGCGCCTCAACCCTTTTTGCGTAGGCCTCTTCAAATTGGTTTGCCCGATCCAGTTTAAGAAGCCACTGTATATTGTAGGCACGTTTTGGGATCGCCAAGTCTGCAATACTAATGATTTGGCTACCGCTATGGCCATAAAAATTAAATATTGCCTATATTTGGGTAGCTGACTGATTGCATAAGAAAAGCCAAATAAGGCCTGCGATGTTGATGGTAGGATTAACACTGACATACAGAGACTGATAAACCTGAACCCCTCCTCCCAGAAATGTTGTAATCTAGGGCATGTGGAGAATATATGTGTCCAGTCACCTGCCACTGCCAGATTACATCTAAAGCATGTGTTCGGGATTGAAGGAAACCATTTATATAGTCTGGGGGGGAGTATAGTACACCTTCCTCCTTGAGAGAAAGGACATCTTTTTTAAGTTGTCCGCCCACAGAGCCCTATGCTCCAGGTCACACACTTGTTGTCATTCCTGAATATTAAACCATCAATTAGATTCCTGACCAATTTTAGAAAGCATTTTTTCAACAAGACTCTAATTTATATCCTGTCACAGTAACCGGTACCAATTGCCAAACCAGTTAGATTCATCTTGAAGGCTGCTTTAAAAATTGTTCTTAACCGCTTGTTAACTATTTTATAATTATTCTAGAGAAAGCTTGTTTTCTGCCTGAAGCTTAACCAGAGATTGTTAGGAATGGGATTTCTGGTTGGCTAAGGTTTGCACCAAAGCCAGGCAGAAACCACCACTCTAGTCAGGGCAAGGGAGTTACACGCTGAAGATAACCCCTGCTCACCCCCTTGGTAGCTTGACAAGAGCAGTCAGGCTTATCCCAGAGGCAATGTGTAAAGCATTTGCGCAACACACCTACACACAGCAGCAATAAACTAGGCACACCTTGAAAGAAACTCCACACAAGGTTATATAAAAAATAGCCTTTGTATTATTATAAACACATTAGAAACATAATCACATATGTACACTGTGCCAACTGGCACAGGCAATATTCACAGGGGATTATATACAGGACCAGGACAATCGGGCCACGGTCAGAACCATCAGAACAGGTAAGTAAATGTAAAACACAACCAGTAATTACTAGTATCATAATGACCTAAGTATTAACGCATTACCATTAGACCCCATCCTGGAATATCATAACATGACATTAGGCAATAAATCACATTATTGCCTGGCGCCCTATCCATCTAACAGTCCCCCTGGCCAACTGGCCTTCTCAGAGGGTTCAAATGCCCTATGTCCCAAATGTTAGGGCTTGGGCTGCCAATGCAGCAACATCAAAAGGGTGCAATTGCGCAGGCCTAAACATTGCAGCTGTCACTAATTGCTGTACAGGTGTGAAGGTACTGGGGACACTGGCACAAATCGAAATGGGGCACCTCTGTGCCCTTTGACCTCCAATGGGGCCCTGCAGACAATGTGCCCCCCAAACGTTGCAGCTGCCTGCTCTCTCACAGCACCATAACAACACAACTGCCAATACTGGACTTTGCTTTCTACTAATTGTACTAACCTTTATGAGTGAAACATACCGGTCCGGTTTATAAAATTTCCGTCACTTTATTTTCTTAAATCATTTTTTTAGCAATGAAATCAAGATAGCACTCATTTTTTTGTGCATGTACAAACACATATAAGACAATACATTTCAATACAACATAGTTTAAATGTACATTAAATTTACAAATTGTCAACACATCCACCAAACACTCAACTACACAATCATACTTCACTCAAACATACAGATAAACAACATAAAACATTATTTTGAGCCTAATGTCAACGAGTGGGTTAAACGTCCATGTTGATGGTAGTATATTTGATTATTTTTGTCAAAAGCAGTCTTATTTAGGGACATTTTCCTGGAAACAATCCTTATTATCTACACCATCTGCCTATTTATCTCTAAATCTGTTTGACACTAGGCATCAAAAACCGGGTCGACGCGCTTCGAACCCCCAATTGCGAGGTTCTCCTCAGGACCAACAATCTACAAAACATAAAGAAAACAACTAATTTACTACCAAACATCTCCAATATAATTCACTTAAGATGCTGATGCCACCAGTTTCCATTACGCTACCGTACCTTATTGTAGTGCGACACAATCCCTAATTAACGATGACACTGGTCACAATAGACACTCTAAACACATGGGAGACATAACACAAATACTTATCAGGGTTATGTTTAAATTGTGCAGTAATTCTAAAAATCTGTACCTTTTAAATTCACTCACCTATTTAGGTGTGTTGGTGAAGTATCTAAAACAGGGAGGGAGGAGGAGTACATTAGTCTGGCGTGTACCTAGCCTTAGAAGGCTTTTTAAAGACAGAGAGCTTGGGCATTTGCGTGGCTTACCTATTTCAAGCACGTTTTAGATGAATCGTGCGTTTGCAGTTATAGTCACCACGAGGTTCAATCTGCACGAGAAGAGGCCCATTGAGATTTGGACGATACACTGGGGGAGGGCACATTGTTTAATTGAAAGCAATCCAGCTTACCGGGTGCCGGGGCGTCGCAAGTCAATCCCCAGGGATTTGTTGTTTATATCGCGGCAACAACGTTCTGCAAGAGAGGCGGGCCATTAAAATCACTAAACGGGCAGACCGGCGTGCACTATGAAATGCACATTGAGGAGAAAGTCTTTGGAAGCGGCCGCTTACCTCAGTCTCGTTGCCGCTGCTCATCAAACATTGGCGCCGTGAGTGCTCGGAGCCGCGTTTCAGTCTTAGTTTTAGTGATTGGAGGGAACATACCGGTCACGTGATTTCAGTTGTAAACATGAAATTTTTAAAGGGGCCAGTATTAACAGTCCTGCTTTGATCAATTAATGCTGACAACTAATCATGCATTACGAATAGTAAAAACAGAACTCTGAAGAACCTGACTTAGGAGATTAGCCCATTTCAAACTACACATTAATAACCATATTTTACTGTTTGTACAATTATGATAAAAAATGGAATTGGTTGTAACATTAGTGTAGCCGCCTCTCATTCAAGGGTGGTAAAGTCCTTACATTTATAACTATTACAAATTGACAAAGTCAAGCCGCACTCTATTTCAAGGATTTTGAACAAAAGGCGGGAGACAATTTAGTACAGCGTGATTAAGGTACAGGATTCATGGATTGCCTCTGAAAATTTCTGAGATTTCATTTAGCCCCTTTGTAGCTGTATTGTATTTCATTATAAGTAATGCTTCCCGCTGGTTAAGTTTTTCTTCAGTCTCTCCGCCCCGTGCATCGATGTTAATTTTGGAAATAATTGTCCATCGTAAGTCCTCCTCTTTGTGTTTATTAGACAGCCAATGCTGTACTAAAGGTGCATTTGGGGTCTCCTTCCGTATTCTTGATTTGTGTTGTGTGATGCGTTGTCGTGCCTCCTGGGTAGTCTTCCCAATGTATAATTTAGGGCAGGGACAGATAATCCCATACACCACATTTCTGGTCTGGCAATTAGTGAAAGCCGTATGTTTCCAATGGATACCATTGAACGTGAACAATGTGCCTTCATTTGTCTGTGAACAACATGAACAATTCCCACATCTATGATGGCCTACTACTGGAGGTAATATCTTGTAAAGTTGTTTTTTCTGCCGGGGGCAACGCTGCCCTCACTATATGATTTGCAACACTCTTGTCTTTTTTAAACGCAAATAGAGGTGCTTCCAGAAAGTCGGCATGTAGGTCCTTTACCAAGTGCCAATTTTGCATCACCATCTTACGTAATTGGTTGGCATTTGGTCCAAACGCGGTGACGCAAACAATTCTTTTTTGTTCCGGTCGTGTTTTCTTTTGTAGCAGGTTTTCTCTAGGTACCCACCAGGCTCGTTTCAATGAATGCCTGAGCAATTTCTTCGGGTAGACTAGCCTCTCGCCTGCAGCCGTTCTGCCAGTTCATTGGCATGGAAGAAATATTCCTCCTTGTTTGAACAATTCCGCCTAATTCGAAGGAATTGGCCGAATGGAAGGTTTTGCTTAAGACTTCTCGGGTGTTGGCTTGTGTAATGGAGTGCTTTATTTCTGTCCGTTGCTTTTCTGAAACACTCCATCCACTGCGTAGACTTTCACATCCAAGAACGTGATGTTTTTGTTTGACAACGTGCAGCTGAATTTGATGTCTTTCAACCTTTGATTTAACCATGTCATGAACTCGTCTAATTTATCTTGTGTTCCAGACCAGATCATGAACACATTGTCAATATATCTCATGTACTTTTTGATGTGCTCAGCTTATGGATTGTTATTGTAGATGAATTTATTTTCATAAAGACCCATGAACAATACTGCCAATTCCGGTGCAAAAGGGCAGCCCATGGCTACCCCTTTAATCTGGTAAAAGAAATCCGTATCAAACTGGAAATAGTTTTTTTGTAAAGCAAATTTTGCTAGCTGAACTATGAAGCTCGTAGGAACTCTAGTTGGACGTTCTCTTTGTTCCAGGAAGTATGTAATAGTCTCTAAAGCCTGTTCCTGGTGTATCTGTGTGTATAAAGAGACGTCGTCCATCGTAACTAGCAATTGCTTAGTCGTATCAAAATCAACTGATGTTATTTGATTCAAGAATGCTGTTGTGTCCTTTAGATGTGCTGGAATCTCTTCAATAAAGGGTTTAAGATGAAATCTATATATTGTGACACAGGTTCAATGAGTGAAGCGCAACCCGAAACTATCGGGCGGCCTGGAGGATCCAGTTCATCCTTGTGCAACTTTGGAAGCACATAGAACAGTGGTGTTCTAGGGTGTTTGTTTTGCAGAAAAGTGAATTCCTTGGGTCCTAGGATGCCTAAATCTAGGCCTTCCTGAAGAATAGAAAAAAGCTCCTTTTTAAGGTCATCCGTGGGATTTTTATTGATGGTTCTGTAGCAGCTTGGGTCGTGCAGTTGACGTTTGACTTCATTTTTATATTTGTTTATGTCCCAAAGTACTACTGCTCCACCTTTGTCCGCCTGCTTAATTACTAGCGTTTTGTCATTTTTTAATGAAAAAATAGCATCTTTTTCTTCTTTTGATATATTATAGGTGATGTAATATTTTTTTATTTTCCAAAGCGGCAATTCCTGATAGTAATGTTTTCTCAAAAGTAATTACTTCTTTAGGGATTTTTGAAGTAGGCGGGCAAAAGGATGATTTTTTACGGAGTCCCGTGACTTCCAAGGCTGGTATTTGAGGTTCATCCATGAAGAAAGTTTTCAAACTAATTTTTCTGCAAAATTCCAGTATTTCAAGTTTCATTTTGACAAAGTCAGTAGGTCTTGTAGGGGCATAAGAAAGTCCTTTCTTTAAAATTGATATTTCTGATGTGGATAGAATTGCGATTCTCCTATTAACGTGACCAGAGAATCTGGATTTCATTAAAGACACGGAGGCTAGCATTATGCATATAATTTTTAATGCAACTCCAAACAGCCGCATATGTCATAAAGCAAAAGTTCCAATGGAACAATCCCAACAAAACAATACTAGAAAGCACCAGGCAATCAGCCTCTTTTAAATAAGGAGTAAAGGAGAGAAAGGAAATGTCCCAATGAGAAATTCAACGATGAGACTTCATATAAACCAAGGTAGATGAAAGGCAAGTGAAAGCTCCAAGATCCGTAGAGAAGGAATCAGGAACAAAAGTTCACGAGAGGTTATCTGAAAAGAAAAGATGTATAAATAAATCTAGAAATATAAACAAAGATAAATCCTGAAAAGGAATTTAAAGAATTAAAATAAAGCATTCTATTAATTGTAATATGTTCATTGTAAAAACAAGATTATTAATGCACAACAGTAAGAAAAAATAATAACCATCAACCACCCAGGGAAGGGTGGGAGGGATAATGCTAGCCTCTGTGTCTTTAATGAAATCCAGATTCTCTGGTCATGTTAATAGGAGAATCGCAATTTCATTACAAGACCGAAGGCTACCATTATGCATGTTGGTAGCTTTGTAAAACAACATCAGACATGTGAGATATAGGTTTGCAATAATGATGAGCAAAGGTTCTAGAATTTGACCAATCAGCAGCTTTTAGAATATCATCTAACTTACCTCCTGACCAAAAGGACTTACTGGCCATAGCACCTCTGATAGAATGTGTTTTGAAGATGTTTAGATCAACACCAGCAAAATTCATTACAATTGAATTCCAGTATTTCAAGTTTCCTTTTGACAAAGTCAGTAGATCTTGTAGGGACATAAGAAAGTCCTTTCTTTAAAATTGATATTTCTGATGTGGATAGAATTCGGTCTAACAAATTGAACCTGGTTCTCATTTCCCATGGTTGGTAGTTTGGGCGGGTGCGTCCCCTTGTCCTTCATTGGCCTCGGCCTAAAAAAGGCTGAGGGTTTTGTATTTGGTTTGGCTCTCTCACAGGGCAGCTGGGATCAGCAATGCAAACACAGGCACCACTGTGCCTCTGGACCCCCACTGGGGACCTAAGAATAAATTATGGCCACCGTTGCAGCTGCTCGCTATGGCGGTGCAGCTGTGAGCAAACAAAGAGCAGGCACGGGGACCTCGGTAAAGGGTCCTGGCACCACTTTGCACTCTGGACCCCCAAGGGCTCTAAAAACAAATATGCACCCATCATTGGGGCAGCTTGCTCTCTTGCGGGACCGCCCAGACACTAGATCTGACACTGTGCCTCGCATCGATTCAAGCCCCACTCACTGGCTCTCGGAGGGACTTTGCGCTCCTCTTTGCCTGGTCTGCACGTGGGGTTCCAGGCTGCGCGCAGGGCTCTATCCTCCAGTACGGGAACACCGCCTCGAGTCAGGCACTGAGTTGCCTGTCTTCCGCTCTGGCCGTGCAGCAGTTGGCGGTCGGAGCATCTTCCTCTCCTGTCCCGTTTCAAATGGTGTGCAAGGATTTAGCCCTGCCCACAATCAGGTAATGGTTCCTGTCTTCCGGGTCACGGTAGCAGCGGCCCGGCAGCCCCCTCAGGCAGCAGTAGAATTCAGGGTGGGCACCCGCTACAAGCCAAAGATAATTGCGGGCACAACACAGTGGGTTAGAATCCTGCTAATCTCAAAATAAAATTACCAATGCGGGGTGGGCACTCGCTCATCTGCGCCATAAGCCGGGTTGGCCCCACTCGGTTTCAGGAGCGTGGGGGGAATTCCCCATAGCGAAGATTCCCTGAGCAATATAAATATAGCGCTCATGAGGCGCTGGGGGCAACATAAAAAAGTTCTTAGGTATCATGGGGCATTGCAGGGTCCAGGGAGGCCAGCACACAGGGCCCTCCAGCAGGGAGGCAAGCCCTCGTGGCGGTTCCTCCTGGGCCCTCCAGCAGGTCCAGGAACAGCACATTTTCATAAGGTCACAGCCCCAGTATTTATACACCGAATCTCTTTGTTTGCAGGACAGGGCTTTTGGGGGAACCAGATGCAACTGGTTCAGGGGGGATTTGGCGCACTCTGTTGACAGGGCTCCTTTTCTCTATTGTTAGGTGGGGGCTCATCATCAGACACACCACAGGGGGTGGAGCCAGCATTCACTAGGGCAGGCACAATCCTATTCAGGGACCAGGGGCTTCTCCTCCCACCACTCCAAATGCAGATGTCCCATTTAGCCTAGCGCTGACTCACCTTGCCCCTCCTGGAGCCACACACACCACCCAGCCCCTGTCACTCAAAAGCCAGACATGCAATTCACATCAGGCAGGCAGACACATAGCACACAGAAATGCCAACTTCTAAAAGTGGCATTTCTAAAATAATCACAATCAATCTGCGCACCCCATTGGGTAGCATTTATTGTTACTATTTCAAACATACCAAACTTGACCACGCTGCTCCTCTCATATCAGGAATTACCACTGAAACACTTATCAGGGAATCCCCAATGCATTCCCATGGGAGGGCAGCCCCACAGAAGTGAGAAATCAAAATGTCTGTTTGTCACTACCAGGACATGTCACACACTTAAGGGACATGTACTAGCTAGGGCCTACCTTACTGACATGTAGTAAAAGGGGGGTCACGGACATGGCACACACTTTAGGAGCCACATCACGGCAGCAGTGACACTGCGCGCACAGGCCCTGCGATGGCAGAGGCCTGAGACAGGTTTGAAAGGCTACTTTGGTGGGTGGTGCAATCAGCGCTGCAAGCCCACCAGCAGCTTTTAACTTACCAGCCCTGGGTATGAGATACCACTTTACAAGGGACTGACAGGTAAATTAAATCAACCAAACAGGTGTAGACTAACCCTAGGCGCAATACAACGCTAAACTTGCGAAGCGTGCGTCGTTTTCGGTACTACACACTACGCGAATTGGACGTAGCATAGTGCAAAAATGCGTCTCAGGTATTTTTTGCTTGCTTGCGGTCCTCAACGTCAAGTTGGCGACCGCGAGTGAGCAAAATCAACATCCTGGTGAGACTTTTTCCTCGTTCACGATCAGCAACATCAAGTTGCCGATCGCGAGCGAGGAAAATAAACCTCCCGGCGAGATTCTCAAAGCGGGTAGGTCAGGTTTCTCATTGCGAGTGGTCACGTAAGCTCACGACCGCTCGCGATGAGAAACTACTAGTCCGCATTGAGAAAGCTGCCGCTCCAGTACCAATCTACTCGAGCAGCAGAAAACGACTTCTTGCACTATGCAAGATGCCGTTTGCAATGATTGCATAGTGCGGACAAGCATCCGGCACTGTGGAATTAGTGCAAACAGCATTTCCCTACTGCACTATGTAATCCGCGTAACTACGCGTAGCGTGCGAAGTGCACTTCGTGTAGCTACGCGTAGCGCTACAACACAAACTACGCCCAGGGTTAGTGTAGACCAATCTTACCATATTTAACACAGAGAGCACACACACTTTACACTGAACAGCAGTGCTAAAGTGACCAGAGGCCTAAAACCACCAACACCATGTCAGAAGAAAAGCTAGGGGAAAGTCAAAAAGCTTAGGGATGATCCTGCCAAAAGGGCCAAGTCTAACAGAGATCACAGCTCTGGTGTCCGAATTGCGCTAAAAAACTGCTATTCATGTTATCAAATTATGGCCTTTGTAGAAGTCACCTAGCTTACAAAAGCCTAACATATTATACGATTGCATTCCTTTGCGCGAAAGTTGAAGACATAATAGTTCACAGTCTTGGATGTATATGCGTGGCATGTGGGAAGATTGTAAAATTTATCGAACCGCTGCATGCGATTTAGAAATATATTTATGACCTTATATCTTGTCTCTTTACGTAGTTTTGAGGTGCGCAGGAATGCTGGTAGCTTAATTGCACTTTCTGTTAACATGTGACTAATTAGGAAATTATTGAAAATTGTGGAAGGGGCCACTAGCTGCGTCATTAGATTAATAGCGCATCTTTATAATACGTAGATAAATGAGGTAGTGCAAGCCCCTCTGCTCTACGTCCAATTGTAAATTAGATAAACTAAACCGAGGTTTTTTTTTTGCCCATACAAACTGACGCATCACTTTATCTACTTCGTTAAAATATGAGATTGGTATTTTTAAAGGGAGATTTAAAAACAGAAATATCAGCAAAGTAAGTATCAACATCTTTACTGGGGAGACTCGGCCTATTACAGTCAATGGTAAAAGCAACCATCTATCTAAAAGATTTTGTATTTT
Organism: Lissotriton vulgaris; assembly: GCF_964263255.1. Taxonomy (NCBI): domain Eukaryota; kingdom Metazoa; phylum Chordata; class Amphibia; order Caudata; family Salamandridae; genus Lissotriton; species Lissotriton vulgaris. Next base: position 1,277,153,194 of record NC_141696.1, read on the forward strand.
ATTAAGTGTTTTTACATTGAATAGGGGGAAAAGTTGAGAGAAGTCGGCTGTTACGTATAGGCCCAAATATCTAATAGGTCTTAAAGGCAGAAATGTTAAGCTTTCAGAGAGATTGGCTCCCGATGAATGGAATAAAAGAAGCTACGTTTTTCACTTATTGACCTTGTAAATCCCCACCTCTGTAAACGCCTGGATTTCTCCAAGGGCCAACTGGATAGTCGCCTTGTCTGAGTTCGAGTACAAGATCAAATCATCAGCAAACAGCTTAAATTTTGCCATTCCTTTTAGGGGAACCGAAATTGATGCATTGGAGCGATTCTTTGTTGCCAGTGGCTCTATATAAAGAGAAAATAGAAGGGCGGAAATGGGCCAGCCCTACCTAGTACCCTGCCTCATCACCACTTCTCCCGCTAGACCTGAGTTTATGATTATTTTTGCGATTGCCCCCTTATAAATTCCTTATAACATCTCAGTCAGGGGGAGCAAAAGCCAAACTTCACTAAGATGGAAAAAAAGGGCCTGCCATTCCACCAGATCGAATGCCTTTTCTCCATCCATAATTAAAATGGCTGCCCTACCCTTCCTAGCTGAAAAATAGTTGATAACTTGGATCAAAAAGAATGTATTTGCGGACATCGATCTACCAGGCAGGATCCCTGTTTGGGCCGTATGTATTATCTGTTGCGCACAGCCCGAGATCCTATTGGCCCGGATTTTCATAAACAGCTTATCATCTACATTTAATAGACTTATTGAGCGGTAGGAGCTCGGGTCAATAGGGTCCTTACCCTTCTTCAGAATGGAGATCACAACAGATTAGAGATTTCCATGAGGTCCTTCATCAGCAATGAACGCAGGTCTGTCACATTCGTGATGAATTGCCCTTGTGATATGCTTTACGTAGGTAGCATGCTCGCTTGGTCTCTCTGAAAAGTTATTGAAAATGAATGTAACTTTATTAATTTTGTACATTGGTGTGTACATGTATGAGCAGTGGGCGGAACTAATATACATCCCTGACAAGGATTACTCCTGTAAACATACCGTATAAATTAGTATATTGGCTAACTCTGGGAAGTGCTTTAGGATAACTTGATCAGTATTAGGATGTGAGTGGGGTAAGGAATTATACTGGTAAATGTGGGTGGACTTGTTTTATATTATATAATTGGTTGTTATTATTTTGATATATGTTTATTGATTTTATAATGTCCTATAGGTTAAGTTGAGGCCCATCATGTATTGATTATTAGGCATAGGTATTAATCTATTGATTAATAGGCATTTTTGAATTTTTATACCTTTCAAATCCATGTCTACAATCACTAGAATTGATCAATAAAGACATAATCAGTATCACAGATTGCACCTTGATTGATGGCTCAAAAAAGTGCCTTGTTTAAGTTTTTAATTAATCAAATATGCTACCATTTAGACTATTTGGTTTTATATAGGCCAGTGATAGTATTGTAGTGCTGATGTGGAAGAAATTAATACCATCACTCACTCTCTTTTTTTTGCATATAAGCACCAGCAGGTTATGATATGCATTTATTTTCGACAATAAATGACTTTGTATTTGTGCCTTCAAAATGGGGCCTTTAAAATTTTAACTAACTGGAAATATGTAAGAGGACGAGGGGTACCTTAATGACTCGCACTCAGCTGTTTACTTGTTTGCTTACACTTGCACCTTAGCCACTGCACATCAATCAATCAATCAGGTGTTTGTTAAGCGTGACTACTCACCCGCAAGGGTCTCAAAGCGCTGGTGATGGGGTGGTCGCAGGTTCCAGTCCATCAAGGAGGGGTCTGTCGGAGAGCCAGGTTTTGAGGTTCCTTGCGAAGATGGGGAGCAATGTTATCTGTCCGAGGTGGAGCGGAAGGTCGTTCCAGGCTCTGGTGGCGCTGAAGGAGAAGGAGCTTCCTCCCGATCTGGTCTTTCTGGTGCGGAGGACCACGGCGTAGAAGAGCTTGGCTGATCGTAGGGTCCTTTGGGGTGCGTGGCATTTGAGTCTGCTGTTCAGGTATGCTGGTACGGTATCGTGGAGGGCCTTATGAGCGTGGGTTAGCATCTTGAAGGTGACTCTAGCTTCGATGGGGAACCAGTGGAATGTGCGCTGGTGCTAGGAGAGTCCATGAGGAGTACTTCCGTTTTGTTTGTGTTTAGTTGTAGGCAGCTGTTTTTCATCCAAAGTTGTGTCTGGTGGTGTTGGGTTAGTCGGATAGAGAGAAGATGAGTTGGGTGTCATCTGATTATGACACAATGTTGAGTCCGTAGGTTCTGATGATGGGTTGAGCGGAAACATGTAGATGTTGAAGAGCTTAGGGCTGAGTGAGGACCCCTGGGTGACACCTAGACCTCTGGTCCAGTCTCCCCCTCTTGCACGCTCCCCAGCCGCTCTGCTCACTGAGCCCCCTGCCTCTGTGTTGGAAGCCCTCCACCTCCAGGTACACGCCAGCTGTGCGCCGATGACGCAACCCTCACAGCGCCCCCCTGGTCAGGTCTGCTTCAGCTAGGAGACTCGTCTCCTCTTCACTTTATTTGTATTCTTATATATTTTAAATCTCTCGCATTATGGGCACAGGACAGTATCCCTACTGGTTCTGTACCCATCCCCAGTAGCCTTTTCCTGCTGCAAGAGCACCGCTGCCCGCCCACCATTGCAGCCCCGCTCCGCCTTCCCCAACTCCAGTTCCACCTTCTCCCCTATTTAATAGTGGCCACTGCGTGCCTAAGGCAAGCCCGTCTGTGCCCGTCCGTGCCTGGACCATGCCCAGTGCCAGAGCCCCTGACCCCCGCGAGTGACATGACACCCGACTCCGCTATGAGGCCCCCTTCCACCACGCACTCAACACCATCCGATCACCAGACTGTGTCCAGGCCAACCCTCGGACCACCCTCGGACCCTTCTCCTGCCGACACTGCAGCTTCACCAGCCACAGAACACATGCACATCCTGCCCCACCCGTCAAGACAGGACGAAAGCACCTCTGATGCCTTCTACTCAACACCCGCTCCGTCCACAATTACGCCGTCGAACTCTGGGACCTACTTGACTCAGCCTCCCAAACCGTCGCCTTCCTAACAGAAACCTGATTGAACTCATCCTCGGCACCGGACATTGCCATTGCCATCCCAGATGGCTGCAAGATCACCATGAGGGACCGCAACAACAGACCTGGAGGAGGAATTGTCATCATCTACAGAAATACCCTCAGAATCTCGACCAACACAGCAGACACCTCAAGCACCGCCGAACATCTCCACTTCCAGATCCACACCGACCCAAACACCACCCTCAGAGAAACCCTTGTCTACAGGCCCCAGCCACAGTTCATCTACGCCATCTCCGACATCGGCAGCACGTACGGTCCCCACTCACACCGCCGGACGTACGCTAGACCCTATCCTCTCTGCCAGCAAACACATCACCTTCAGCCACACTGCCGAACTCCACTGGACCGACCACCAGTGCGTCCACTTCACCATCAAGAAACCAACCACATAGCACCACCCACAACAAAGCCCCCACCGCAGCTGGAATAGGATCACCGAAGACCAACTCATCACCACCCTCGCCCGCAACCCACATACTGACACTGCCGACACAGCCGCCCGCAACCTCAGGCAGAGGATTGACGACTGTGCTAATAACCTTGCCCCGATCAAAAAACCCACAAACAGACTTACAAACAGAAAGATCAGCCGGTTCACCACTGACCTCCAGGAGTCCAAACGGAACTGCTGAAAACTCGAGAAGAAGTGGCACCATCAGGAGGAGCTACGCGGGCATCCAAGATGGTCGCGTGAGCAGAGAGCTCCTGAGACCCGCGCCGCCCTTCTTGATTTATCCTGTGATTATCCTGGTCACTTCGACGGGCTTTTGAAGTGCTACTCTCACTGATACCGTCGATCCTTTTTTGGCCGAGATCGGACCTCGGGGACCATTTTTACATCGTCTCCAACTTTCTGGCCTAACCCCCGACGTGACCGGGGTCTCTGCTGCCTAGTATGGCCGGGCTGTAATGCAACAACAACGGCTGCCTGACATCTGCTCCACCGGTGGTGTGCCACTTTCACTTTCGGTTTCCAGCCCTCTCGTCTTTGACTCCTTGGGACCTGCTACTTCATCCTGGCCTGCTGCTCTCACTGAGAACGCTTTCTCTCTCGGTGCTGGCTAGGTGGCCCGTGACAATTTCTTGCGAAATTGACTTTTGGGGTTCAAGACTTGTCACCATTCAGCGGCACCCGGGTGTCCCTGGCCGGCGCTGCATACATCATGGTGACGAAACCCGATGCGGAGAAGCGCAGGAAGACCAATACTTGCGGGGGGTCGATCCAGTCCAACATGATCGAGCGCTATACCCAACCGAGGGGTTCCCCCGGCGCCGCCAGTCGTGGCTTGGAGGACCCGAAGACAGACATGTCATCTTCCTCAGAGGTGTCCCTTCAGGACCTGTTGGCCGCCATTGCAGGCCTCAAGGCCGATATGAGTCAACAATACGAGGCCATCGTGTCCAAGATAGACACGGTGACGGTGGATGTTACTCTTATTCGTGCCGATTTGGCCAAGACGAACAATAGGGTCAAGGCATTGGACTTAAAGGCATCGAGTTTGGTGACGGACATGGCGGAGGCACAGTCTGAGATAGGGAATTTGCGCTCCTCGCACGACCTTTTGCTCAAACGCATGGAGGACTACGATAATAGGGCCCGGCGGAACAACATACGCTTGGTCGGAGTGCCGGAGGACAATGGTGCTGCCTCAATCGATCTACTGATCGAGGAACTCATTGTCGCTAAACTCGCTCCCGCAGGCCTCAGCAAGTTTTTTGCGGTCGAGCGTGCCTATCGCTTCCCAGGTGGTCAGGTGAAGTCGGGGGGCCCCCGAGGCCTATCATTGCTAGGCTGTTTCACTTTCAGGACAGAGACGCCATCCTTCAGGCCGCTCGTAAACACGGCCCGTTGAAGTACGATAATAACTCTGTCTCGATTTATCCTGATTTCACTCCCCAAGTGCAACGGCAACGTTCTGGTTTCCTTGGAGTAAAGCGTCGCCTGAGGGATTTGGCACTGAAATACGCAATGCTGTTTCCTGCTCGCCTGCGGATTGAATACAGGGAGCGTGCCTATTTCTTCGATCAGCCTGATCGTGCTAGTGACTGGTTGGACTCGTTACCAAAAGATGACACCGAGAGCGGAGGCCCCGGAGGCGCGGAAGGTGGTGCGACTTGGGGCCCCAGAGGTCCGGCTTGAGACTGTGAACTTTGCAGAGTAACTCATATTGTATGCTTTATGATTGTGTCCGTGGTGGTGCGGGTACGGGTGGTTTCTCCCTTCCTCCTCGGGGGTTTCTTTGTGTAGATCAGATGGGGCGACAGGCACACTGCAGTTTGGGGTGGCTCTTTAGTCAGCAGGGGTGCAGGGTGGGGGGCGTTGTAACGGGTTCCTGTTTGGGGGGGTGGTTGGTGGGGACTTGGTTGTGTTGTGTGTTCCTTGTTGTTTCTCTCTTTTCATGGTATATTACTGATTGCAAGCATTCTGGATCTGTGGTCACGGGAGGGGGTTGGGTTGGGTCGTTCTTCCTGGGATGGGGGGGGGGGGGGGTGATATGAAGGTTCTTTCTTGGAACGTCAATGGTTTGGGTGACAGGATTAAACGTGGCATTGTGTTACAATTTATAAGGCGTCATGCCCCTGATGTAAGGCGATGGGGCCCAATGGTCTGCCTATCAAGCTTTACAAACTTCGGCCAGACAAGATGGCCGCTCATTTGCGGACCATGTTTCTAGACGCGTTCGAGTCCTTCCGCTTGAACAACGCCTAGCCACTATAGTGGTCATTTATAAGGATGGCAAACCTCGTGATCGCTGTACTTCCTACCGCCTCATTCCCCTGCTGAACGCGGAACCTAAAATCCTTGCCAAGGTTCTGGCCAATCGGTTGTTGACGGTGATCTGTGACCTGATTCATCCGGATCAATCCGGCTTCATACCACATAGGAACACAGCCCTTAATCTGCGTAGGCTTCATGGTGTTCTCGCAAGAGCTGCAACTCTCACGGAGCCTGCTGTGGTGGCCTCCCTGGACGCTACGATGGCTTTCGACACCATTAAATGGCCTTATCTTTGGGCGGCCCTCTCCAAATTCGCCTTTGACCCTAACTTTATTGCGTGGGTGAGGCTTCTTTATGAACAACCGCTGGCCCAGGTCGTGGTGAATGGCAGAAGCTCTGACCCCTTCCCATTGGGACGCGGCACCCGTCAGGGATGTCCGCTTTCCCCGCTTCTGTTTGCGCTGGCGCTTGAACCCCTTGCGGCGTGGCTCCGGTGGGAACCCTCAATTAAAGGGATCCGGTGGGCGCCAGATCTGGAAGATCGCGTCTCACTGTATGCCGACGACATCCTCCTTTTTTTTACTTCCCCTTAAAAGTCCTTGAACGTGCTCTTCGACGTTCTTACATCCTTTGGTAAGAATTCCGGATTGGTCATCAATTGGACCAAATCCTGTGTTTATGTCATAGCAGGGGTGCTGCCGCCGCTGCCCCGTAGGTTTCCAATTCTGGTGGCGGATGACGGTTTCAAGTATTTGGGGATCTATGTCTCCACGGTTTCTGCGGTGCGTTATGAACGGAATCTTTATGCCCTGCTCCGTCGTCTTAAACAGGATGTGAGGCGATGGCGCGAATTGCCCTTGTCTCCGCTGGGCCGAGCGGCGCTCTTCAAAATGATGTCGCTCCCTCGATTTCTCTATGCGTTGCAGAATTTCTTCGACCCGGTCCCCGCACGCTACTTCCGCGAGATCGAAAGTCTACAGCGGCAATTGATCTGGGACGGACGTGCCCGTATCGCGCTGTCTAAGCTCACCCTTCCCTGGTACGACGACGGTATTGCTCTGCCAGATATCAAACGATACTACTGGGCCTCGCACCTGAGCGCCATTAACCACGTACCGTATTCATCGGAACCCGCTCCTGCCTTTGCCCTGGATAAATTTTTACTGCCCGGTGGCAACTTCAATAGGGCTTTATACTCGAAGTCACCAATCCGTCTCCTTACAGGTCCTACGAAGTGTGCGGTGCGGGCATGGAGGGATGCGACTGTGGCTACGGGCTGGAGTGGCAAGCTGACTCGTATGACCCCACTGTACGACTCTGATCGATTGGGCAACCTTTGGCAGACGAAAGGGTTTGACAGGTGGGACATGATTGGGATCAGTAAGGTGGAGGATCTTTGGGCCAGGGGCACTGTGAAGTCCTTTGAAGCCCTAAAACTGGAATATCAGCTTGATGATAGGGAGTATTTTCGGTATATGCAGGTTCGGCATGCCTTGTCCTCAGCCTTTCCCCCTGGAACTGATATTCCACAATCCCCCCCATTGGAGGATCGTATCCTGGACGGCCACGTCCCCGATAGTACGATTTCCTTAATATATAAGAAGCTCATTAACAACAGGGCTGACCAGCTGGGGAAACTTCGTGCTTCCTGGACGGCGGACGGGCTTGAATTAGACGATGAGGATTGGCAGTCGGCTGTTTCTTCCCCTAAGGAAGTAGCTATTCCGGCTCGACTTCGTTTTGTTCAACTAAAGATCCTCCACCGTGTGTATGTAACTGGTATGCGACTGGTGCGAATGGGGCTTGCGACGGATGGACGGTGTAGGCGTGGGTGTGGTATGGATGGTACCTTTCTTCATGTCCTATGGGAATGCCCGGTTGTCTCGGCCTTCTGGTCCAGGGTGCATGATGTGATGGGACGTGTCACTGGAGTCCCCCTCCTTCCTGAGGCACGGCGCTGCCTGCTCAATGTGTGGGAGCCTACGGACTGTACTGCTGCTCAGACGTTCTGGGTCACTCTGGGCAACATGGTTGCCAAGAGGGACATAGCTCAGCTCTGGGGCTCCGCCAGGCCACCACGGCTCAGTGCCTGGAAAGACAACATGGACTGGTGCATGTTTCGAGAAAAGACGGTGTACGAGGCACGGGGTCACCCCAGAAAATGGTCCAGGGTTTGGGCACAGAGGAATTCGTACCGTGGTGAAATTTGTGCCCCTCCACTCGATTATGATGTTCCTATCCCCTCCTCCCCATGATTGGTGTTCCGTTTTTGTTTCCTATATTACCTATATCCTTTCTTCCTCCATGGTCACCCCCCCCACGTCAGATTTGTTTTTTCATATATGTACTCCTTCCCTTTTACCCCCCCTCTTATGACCCTTGCCAGTATAATGCCATGTGTTTGTGTTTGTTGTTTTATTTCGACAAAATCATAAAATTAAACCTTTGATATCCTTTAAGTATTGTTTTGTGCACCACACTATAATGTGTGCTCAGTGATCGTCTCTACTGTGTACTATCCTGCTTTATTCTTTCAATATATGTCATAGCGGCCGGCCCTGAGGGGTTGTAGGCAGACGCTGTGTGCCGTGCATTTCATAAATAAAGGTTTTCAAAAAAAAAAAAAAGAAGTGGCACCATGAGCAGACACCAAACAACCACGCTACCCTCAAGGACGCCAGCCGCAAGCACCACCAACTCATTCGAGCCACCAAAAGGACCTCCTTCCAGGAACGTATCAACAACAACACACACCACAGCAAAGAGCTTTTCAATGTTGTGGTAGGACTCTCCAATGCCAGCTCCAGCGTCAACGACATCCCACCATCGCAAGACCTCTGTGATTCACTAGTCTCCTTCTTTCACCCCAAGATCGCAGACATCCTCAACAGCTTCAACACCCGGACCCTACCATCAGCCGCTAACCCCATCGATACACCGCCCCCCAGCCTCACAAACCCCCTGACCTCCTGGACCCACATCAACGACGACGATACCATCAAGACTATGAACACTATCCACTCAGGCTCACCATCTGACCCCTGCCCTCACCACATTTTCAACAAAGCCAACCGCATCATCGCCCCCCAACTCCAGAAGATCATCAACAACTCCATTGAGACCGCCACATACCCGGAATGCTGGAATCACGCCATGGTCAACGCACTACTCAAGAAACCCACCGCGGACCCAAAGGACATCAAAAACTTCCAGCCCATCTACCCCGTTCCCGGCGAAAGTCATTGAAAAGATCGTCAACGAGCAACTGTCCCACTTCCTTGAGGAAAACAACATCCTGGACCCTTCCCAATCAGGATTCCGCAGCAAGCATAGCACCGAAACAGCCTTCATCCCTACCACTGATGACATCAGGACCATGATGGATAATGGCAAAACTGCGGCCCTCATCCTCCTGGACCTCTTGGCCGCCTTCGGCACCGTCTGCCACCACACCCTTCGCACACGCCTCCATGACGCAGGAATCAGTGACAAGGCCCTGGGCTGGATCACCTCCTTCCTCACCAACAGAACCCAGAGGGTCCACCTCCCCCTATTCCGCTCTGAAGCCACCAAGATCATCTGTGGCATGCCCCAAGGATCATCCCTCAGCCCAACCCTTTTCAACGTCTACATGGCCCCACTCACCAACATCGTCCGTTCGCACAACCTCAACATCGTCTCCTATGCAGACGACTCCCAACTAATCCTCTCACTCACCAAGGACCCCGCCACAGCCAAAATGAACCTCCATGAAGGACTGAAGGCCGTCGCCAACTGGATGGAGAACAGTCGCCTGAAACTGAACTCAGACAAGATGGAGGTCCTCATCCTCGGCTCCTCCCCCTCCGCCTGGGATGACTCCTGGTGGTCGGCAGCGTTGGGAGCCGCACCGATGTCCACCGACCACGCACGCAACCTGGGGTTCATCCTGGACTCATCACTCTCAATGACCCAACAAGTCAACGCTGTCTCCTAATCCTGCTTCAACACCCTCTGCATGCTTCGCAAAATCTACAGATGGATCCCCACCCGAACCAGAAAGACTATCACACACACCCTCGTCAGCAAAAGACTGTACTACGGCAACACCCTCTACGCTGGAATCACGGCCAAACTTTAGAAAAGACCTCAACGTATACAGAACCCCTCCACATACCTCGTCCTAGGCATCCCCCACCACACCCACATGACTGCCCACCTGAAGGACCTGCACTGGCTCCCCGTCAACAAGAGGGTCACCTTCAAGCGCCTCTCTCATGCTCATAAAGCACTCCACAACACCAGACCAGCATACCTCAACAAGCATCTCACCTTCTACACCCCAAATCGCCAGCTTCACTCCGCCGACCTCACCCTCGCCGCTGTCCCACACATACACAGAACCACCACCGGTGGCAGATCCTTCTCCTACCTTGCTGTCAAGACTTGGAACAACCTCCCCACCTATCTGCGTCAGACCCAGGACCTGCTGACCTTCAGGAGGCATCTCAAGACCTGGCTGTTCGAGCAGTAGCTGCTATCAACCCCCCCCCCCCCCCCCTCAGCGACTTGAGACCCTCACGGGTCAGTATTGCGTTATACAACTGGACTGATTGATTTATTGATTGATAGGTGTAGGGTCCGAGAGGAAAGGGAGGAGTCTGACCCACTGCGTTCTGCCAGTGAGGAAGGAGCAGATCCAGTCGAGGGCCTTGTCCTGGATCCCTGCGTCGTGGAGTCTGCATATTAGGGTGCAGTTCGAGACCGTGTCGAACGCCACTGAGAGGTCGAGGAGGATGAGGGCTGCTGTTTCTCCTTTGTCCAGTAGGGTACAGATGTCGTCTGTTGCAGCGAGTAGCGCGGTTTCCGTATTGTGTTTTTTTCTGAAGCCGGATTGGGAGGAGTCGAGGATGTTGTGCTCTTCGATGAATGTGGCGAGTTGGCTGTTGATGGCTTTCTCAATGACTTTCGCTGGGAACGGGAGCAAGGAGATGGGTCTGTAGTTTTTGAGGTCAGAGGGGTCCGCCGAGGGTTTCTTCAGAAAGGGGGTTGATCTCAGCGTGTTTCCAGTCATCAGGGAACGAGGCGGTTGCCAGGGAGCGGTTGATGGTGTGGCAGAGCATGGGTGCAATGGTGTCGGCGGCTCTGTTGGAAATGTGGTACGGGCAGGGGTCCGTGGGGGCCCCGGAGTGGATTGACTTCATCGTCTTCAGTGTGTCTTCGGTGGTGAGATCTGTCCAGTTGTTGATCGCTGGCTTCAGGGTGTTGGGTGGTTGGTGAGGGTTCAGTGTGTTGGTTGTCTTCGTCAAAGTTGTCGTAGATGCTCTTGATTTTGTGGTGGAAAAAGGTACCGAGTTTGTCACAGAGGTCTTGTGAGGGGGGGATGTCAGTGTACTCGCTGGTGGGTTGGGCGACCTCCTTGATGATATTGAAGAGTTCTTTGCTGTTGTGTGTATGAGTGGAGATTCTGTCTTCAATCACTTTTTTCCTTGTTTTTCTGATGAGTTGGTGGTGGGCATTGGTGGCAGCTCTGAAGTTGTTGTGGGCTTCTGTGGATTTGGTGTTCCTCCAGGCCTTTTCAAGGCAGTGGCAAGTGCCTCTGGACTCTCGAAGTTCGGTGGTGAACCATCTAGCTTTCTTGGCATGGGTGTTGTTTTTCTTGAGGGGGGCTATAGAGTTCTTGTATCCTTGGGGAATGGCGATGGCGATGTCCGGTCCCGAGGTGGTGTTGGTCCAGGTTTCGGTAAAAGAATGCTACGTCCGGGGAGGTGCTGTCAAGGAGTTCCCAGATTTCTGTGGAATGTTTGTGGAGGGATCGGATGTTGAGGAGGATGCATTGCAGGGTCTTCGGTTAGGTTGTGTTCTAGTGACAGCTGCAGGGTCCGTGGGTGTCGGCTGGTGATGCTAGCTTGCAGTTGTTGTTGCGGCCTGGGTTGAGAGCGTGGAGTGCTGCTCGGTCGTAGCATTGGCGGTGCAGAGATCCAGGGTTCCTGGCGCTGGTCACAGTTGGGTCGCAAACGGGCGCAGACGGGCTTGCCTTTGGCCCCCATTAAGTAGGAGTCGGGGAGGGCTTGACAGCTGAGAGGTGGAAGCGGGGAGGGGAGCTGTATTGGGCCGGTCGCACTGGTCGTGCTCGGGGGCAAAAAGAGAGAGAAAAGTGCAAATAAGGCAGCAAAAGTGCAAGAAAGTGTGGAGGAAAGACACAGAGGACACAGAAGGAGAGTAAAAGGGGGAGATTGCGATGAGGGTAAAAACACGAGTGAAAAAAGAGAATAGACACAGAAGGAGAGTGAAGGAGGGAGCTTGAAATGAGGGGAAAACAATAGAAAATGGAGAAAAGACCCAGAAAGAGAGTGAAGGGGGAGATAGAAGTGATGGAAAAACTAGTGAAAAAAGGGGGGGAAAAGCAGAGCGAGAGAAAGGAGACAGAGGTCTACTGGACCATCAGGGATGAGGCACAGGTGAAACCTGCGAGTGGAGGAGGACCTTGAACACCAACACTCGAGAGTGCAGGGGCTTGGGGGAAGGCCTCACTTAATGGTGGAGCTGCGGGGGAGGGAGAGCAGTTTCACTGACATCCTCTCGAACCACACATCCTGGCATGTAAGTTCCTAACTTATGTAAATCACACCAATGCCTACAAAGGCGCCATTTTACTTCGTCATTCAACATAAATAAATAAAATTAGATTTCCTTGCATGCATTATGCTGCACTTGTCTAACCATACTGTATTAATTACTCATCTCAACTGGTCTATTCCTGCAATATTTTCCCTCTTCTGTCTGAGATTTGTTACTGAGTGTGGCTCAAACGAGAGCGAGAGATGTGCTGCAATTTGATTTAAGTCGCCATGTTGCTTGGTTCCCAGAAAGCTGTCCAAGGGGTTTGACAGACAGTTATGGGTGGAGGGCTGATGTAGCATCCCTGGATTGAGGTGAAACTCCGAAGTTCTAGAAACGTCCGCCTCCATTTTGAAACCCATCCACATGGAAGAAAGGCTGACTGAATGGCAGCAAAGGAGAAGATCGCTTGAGAACTCAAATTTGTAATGTAGGTGGCTCAAGCTAGGTTCTGAAGTAACAGCCCCCCTGGACATCTGACGATTTGTCCTTTTTTTGGGTGCCCTGAGAGTTGATGGTACAGTCGTCTTCTAGACAAATAGATTGTCAGCAAGTAGCTAACGGCCTGGGTACCTGGGGCATTACTTTGCTTTATGGACCTTGTGATGCCACTGCCAGGATGACTCCAGGTCAGGAGACTACCGGGGATTAAAAGGGGAAGGAAGCAGCGACATCAGAGGCTATGAAGAGGCAGGCAGACTCCTGAAAAATTTGAGATCAGGAGGCCCCTCAAGAGCACTCCTGCTTGGTGGAGCACATCATCAGACGCACTGAGGTGAAAACTGTGTCCAGGTTGGCGCTACAGTATCTGAGACACTGGGAAAAAAGTGCTACATTTGTCCAATCTGAAAGCACTGCAGTGGAGGTTCTGAGGGTCAGGGGTATCTAACCTAATAATAACATCCCAGGCAGGTCCTGGATTTCACTCCTTGGTAGCTTGCCACCCAAGGTCTGAGGAGAGACATCACACTGACTCCCCTGCTCCCTGCATCCAGATCAGGAGTGTGGGAGACAGTCACATTTGCTGTCTGTCTGTCCACAGCTGAACAAGATAACTGTCATCAAAGATGCAGACTGCAAAGCACACCAGCCTGCTGTGCAAGCCTCATCCGAGTCATGTTTGAGGTAATATGATTTGAGGCTGTTGCGCAAATTGTAAAAAGAGTCTCAGACTGACAGAGTCTAATCTGTTTCTAGGGGGTTAGCCAACCAATTTTTCCCATTTTGAACATATTTATGATTTTATGAGTAGTATTTAGTTGTGTGAGTATCAAAGTATTTTTCTTTTTTTTAAATTCTGGACATTGATTCATTAAGTATTATTAGTTGTACTGCTGAGTCCTGAGCCCTGTAAGAAAAGCAGCAGCCAAACCTCACCCCCTGTTTCTTTTTCTGACAGAGGAAGAATATCATTACTATCCCTTTCTCTCCCTTAAGCCTCCTACTCCACTCCCTCATCTCCCTTTCAGAGGTTCTTGCATACATTTACCATGTTATCACTGACATGGGAAAGAATGTCCGGCAACGTATCCTTGAAGACTTATTTCACCTTAAGGTCCAGTGAACCCAAGGAGGAAACATCTAAAGACTCAGAGCTGGAAATATCTGAGTAGAGGTCATGTCCCCCTCCTGAGTGCACACCAGCCTCCTGTATGGAGGATCTCATAGTAGACAACGTCTCCAAAATCAGCTTCAAGAGGCGAGCGTCATCATCCAATTTACTCTGCTTTAAAGGAGGGACGGAATACACACTGCCCCCTGAGGAAGAGGGAGAAGAAACAGGAGAAACATGCCTGCACTTCTGACGATGCTTCCCCATACTGAAACAAACGTAAAATTGCAGAGGAAACCAAAAACAGCAGTCCTTAAGTAAAAGATGTTTTCTCTTTTTTTGTTATGTGGAACAAACTGGCCCGTGTTTGTTAAGAGCGACTACTCACCCGTGAGGGTCTCAAGCTTATGAGGGGGTTCAGGTCCTGATGCTGGTCCATTGAGCTTTCTATTAGACTGGTTACAGGTACTTGATTTCTAGTTTAATCCATTATCACCCTGCACAACTCTACAGAGTTGGCTGCTGTGCCAAGATTTAGGAGAAAGAGGTGGGGTGGTACGTCTTTCTCCTACCATGTGGCCCGGACCTGGAACGCGTATGCTGAGTGATGATAGTTGCTTGAAGTGCTTTAAGCGCAACAACAAAACTTGGCTTTTCCAATCAGCTTTTCAGTCATTAACTTGTGCTCCAAGGCCTAGATGTAGGTAATTTTATTTTACCACTTCTTAAATACCGAATTTTACTGATTCGGTATTTAAGAAGTGGTAAAATAGAGGGGGGTGGTGTAGGTATTACGGAATCGTTAAATACCGAATCGTTAAGATTCGGTATTTACCCATTCTGTAAATACCGATTCGGTAATGCCCATTGATTCCTATGGGCATTGAAGCCCATAGGAATCAATGGGCATTACCGAATCGGTATTTACCGATTCGGTAAATACTGATTCCAGCAAGGGTGCAGGGGGTGTCACTTTGACACCCTCTAGCACCCCAAATACAGGCATGTCTGTGTGTCACATTGCACAGGTGTGCATGCACAGATGTGCATGCACACCTGAATTCGGTATTTTACCACACAATAGGATTGTGTGGTAAAATACCGACTCTTAAGGACCTGTGGCACTCTTAGGAGTGTCACCTACATATGGATTTACCGATTCGGTAAATATACCGATTCTTAAAATAACATGCCCCTACATCTGAAAACCCTAATACCGGTCGGAAACGGCCGAAATCGGCCGTTTCCGACCGGTATTAGGGCTCCTACATCTGGCCCTAAGTTGTCTAAACTGTCCTATCTCCGGTACACTCTTCGAGTAGTTGCATTCTCTATGAATCTTGACTGATTGATTGTGTGACTATAGTAGTTCCAGCAGTCGTGTCTGTATTCAGCCACATTTGTGTTTCTTCACTCACTTGCATTGTGGTGTTGTACGAAAACAGCCACAGCCACGTTCCGAGTTGAGAATGAGTAATGTTACCCTTTACATTCATGAGCCAAACACACGTTTTGGGGCTCTGGGATTGTAAAACGCAGTATAAAATGAGAATGTAAAATAAAAATATGATACCACCCTTGCTATGGCTCTGCATAAGTGGCTCACATGTCTAATTTAGAGCAGGTGGTCTGAGCTACTCCACTACAACCCTTCTCCTGCCAGCTGCGGATACAACTCGACGTTGGAGATGATGTGTGTACTTTCACAAAGTGCTTGCACTACAGAAATGATGTTATTTCTCATCCACAAATATTTCTTTTTGAGCATTTCGTGCCCAGACCAATGTAATCATATTACGGTGGATGCTGCATATACAATTACAGTCTGGCAATTAGGGATCCTGGAAAGAGCACCTAATGCACCTTTACTGTTCATAAAGGCATTCAAATTATAACCTGAGCAGAAAAATAATACTGTATGGAGGTGTTAATTAATGCTACTTTCATGTAGAAGACAGTATACTTTTATGTTGGTTAGATTTCAAGTATCTGCTATTGCAATGATGCCAGCGCCCTAATCCCTGTCTTTATTTTTGCTGTGAGAAGATTTACAAAAGTGCTGTGCTTTCTGTCTAGCACTGGCTATTACAGTATTTTCAATTTTGTCTCACTCATAATTTTAAGAACATTAAGTGGCGGTAGTTGTTAATATTTACAGATACAGCATCCATGATACATTTTGTCATAGCAAATAATTAACAGTTTTTGCCCAATTAAGATATCAATTCTCTATGTTGCTTACTTCGATGCCTACACCGCCAGAGCTTGGTTCAACACTCGATTGAAACAATTTATATGTACAGTATGCTTTTTCTAAAAAATAAAATGAGCTTGTTCTGCCTTCACGTTCGTCTCCTTCTTATTTTGCCTTCCCTCATACGTCTTTAGAATCACACAGCGACCAGTTTTAATAACGTTTATCCAAACTATATCTGATCTATTCCTCATGTGTTCGAGTCGCGCCCTGCAGAACTGGACACAATACCTTGCTCAGTTGGTTTATCCAAACACATGCATGTATTAATGTCACTTAAATTTCCCGTTTAATTGTGTCACTTGTTAGGCACCAAGATTGTTCACATGTCCTTTACTGAGGTTTGTCCCTAAGGGGGTAAGCATACTCTGTCACAAAGGCGACGCAGTATACTTACCGCCAACATAATGGTCCGTCCACCCAATATAAATGTGGGCAGACTTTTAGTTTAATCACAACAGAGACTGGTCCGTCCACCAAATTTAGATGCGGACAGACCTTTGGTTTAATCATGGTGGAGACCACTCTGTCTCTGACATGATTGAACCTCCCTAAAACCCATGTGGAGTAAGGGCCGTTGAAGGCAGACCTCTAATTCTACCCACCTAATCTAGATGGGTGGAATTAGAGGTCAGTTTTCACTGCCTGTCACAGCCAGGAAAACCCTGACAGAAAGGGGCTGTGAAAACTACTAAACGCTCCTGCCGCCATGGGAGAAGACTCCCACGGAGAAGGTAGCTTTTTCTTTTTTAATTTTAAAAACATAAATCCTGCTTCAGCATTTATTTTTAAATAAAAAAGGAAACAGTTTTGCATTGCCTAGAACTTGTGTGATGCCTGTTTCTGGCAGTGCTTTAAGAAATGACAGTCTGCTTGGTGGTCAATCTAAATCAGGCGGACATTACCTACGTCAGGGTGATGCAGTAATTAACTTTATCCCCCTGGAGGAGAAAAGGATGCCAACCAGTTTATAAATCTGACCCTTTGGTCTAAGTTTTCAGCTGAACGGAAGTGGTGGGGTTTATACTACACGCCTGTTTGCCCTGATATTGTGCAGTAACAACCCGCCATAACTTTTCAAATAAACCCAACAGAATGGATTGCGGTGAATCCGCGTCCTCCGGGCCGGCGGAAGCCACCGCCAGCCCGGAGAATGCGGATTCACCGCTGCAGTGAATGAAAAGACCCCCCCGCCACATTAGGATGGCTGGGGGGTCATCGGCGGACGGCAAGACCGTCCGCCGCTTTTCCGCCGCGGTCGACTTCCGACCGTGGCGGAAAAGCTCTAATATGGTGGCGGTGTCTATCAGACACCACCAGCCATATTAGGATGTGCTTCAGGACATGCCTTTCTGTTGCGGCAATGCCGCCACGGAAAGGCATATGGTCTTTTCTTTGGGGGCCCGTTGCGGGCCCCCAGGGTGAAGGGGGGGTGGGGGGTGCACATGGGGGGTACCATTTGCATGCACAATGCGGCAGGCACCGCGCAGTGCCTGCCGTTTTGTGCATGCAAATGCACAGCATGCATATTGAGGTGCATTGAGGAGGGAAGAGTATGTTGGCTGGCATAGGGGATGATTACGTGCAGTTCAGCCCATAATAAAAGCAAGTTTACCAGCCAGATTTTCTAGCCGGTAAATTTGGGTTCAGTGTTTGCACCAAGAAAATCTGGGTATGGGCACACCAAACTACTGATAATTGTGCTGAGCAGAATTTCTCAAGGCAATTTTCCTCTGAACAACTGTTAATACGGCTCTATAAGCTGCCACTTTTAGTGAGTCAAACATGCAGTGCTTCTCAGTATGTGCAGTCTAAGCAATGGCCACAGATGACTGAGTTGGCCTGCTTTATAACATACTAGCAGCCCGTCCCGACGTTGCGCGGGACCAATTAGGCTTCAGGGCCTCCTCCCGCCCCGCTTTTGTAACCTGCAGACGTCACTTTTTCCTCCTGTAATTTACTTTGCTTCAGGGCCCCCGCCCGCCCCACTTTTGTAACTTGCACACGTCACTTTTTCCTTGTGCACACGTTATCCACCCCCTTCCCTCCACTCCACCCAAGGGACGCAGGTTAAAACCCCTCTGGCTACACGTCACTTTTTCCTCCTTTTCCTCCTGTAATGCACCATTTGTGTGACATTTGTAGTGCACCGTTTGCGTCCTCTTTCTTGTCCTCAGGCTTTCTCGACCGCTGCCCGCCGTCCCGTCCCCCGCCCGGCCCGGCCTGTCCCGTCCCCCGCCTGCCCCTACATAAGTGCCCTTAACTCCGCCGGCGCTGCTCCCCCCTGTCCGCTTGCACCACCGCTCCTCCCCTGCACCATGTCCGCCGCTCCTCCTCCGCCGACGGTCCTCTGCTCCTGACGTCACCGCTCCTCCCCCGCGCCATGTCCGCCGCTCCTCAGACGCCGCTCCTCCCCGTGCTCCTAACGTGACCACGCACATCGCGGCCGGCGCTACTTTTGAGGGACTATTTTTTTTTTTAATCTAAAGTTTTAAATAACGTTTTTTTTTAAATTTATGTAGCCTATAACCATCTACACACCCTGCCGATTGCAACGGTGTATCGGATGTGTAGATTGGCGCAGTGGTTCCCGAGTTTACCCGCCTCAAAGCCTGAAAGTTTCTGCTTTATTATAGTAGTATAGATAAATGCAAGCCTACTCTGTTTTTTCTCAATAAAATACAAATTTATGTTCAGCGTTTTGACCAGTAGATGCCTTGTTATGTTATGGTGATTTGTATAGCATACTAATCACCAGGGAGGGTATTGGTGCCTAGGTAGGTGTTGTGTGTGGTGTCCAAAGTGCTTATACAAACAGCCAGGTCTTCAGCTTGTTGCAGAATTCAAGAAGTGTGGAGGAGACTCTGATGTGTTCAAAGGGGACTAATTGTGTAGAACAGGATTTATCAGACAGAATTCCACTGGTAGACACCCTGCAAATAGTGGAAGAAGGGGGTAAAAGTGTGGGAAGGGAAGGGGAGAATGTTGGCTGGCAGGAGTAATGATTACATGCTGTACAGCTCTTTCCAAAAACAAGTTTACCAGCCAGATTTTCCAGCTGGTAAGTTCGGATTCCGTGTTTTTCACTAATGCAGCCGCTTTTAGTGAGTCAAACATGCAGTTCTTCCCTTTACATACAATATAAGCAATGGGTACAGGTGACTGAGTTGACCTGCTTTATAACATATAAATGTGAACCTAATCGGGTTTTCCTCAATAAAATACAAATGTATGATCAGCTTTTTGACCTGTAGATGCCTTTTTACGTTATATTGATTTGTCCAGCACACTAATCACCAGGAAGGGTATCCAGGTGCCTGGGCAGGTGTGAAGCTGTGTGGTGTCCAAGGTGCTTATGCAAATAGGCAAGTCTTTAGTTTCTTGCGGAATTCAAGAAGTGTGGTGGAGACTCTGGTGTGTATGATTGGTATTAATTGTGCAGAATAGGATTTATCAGATGGGATTCCACTGGGAGACACAAGGCAAATGGTGGAAGAAGGGGGTTAAAGTGTGGGGGAGGGAAGAGGAGAATGTTGGCTGGCAAAGGAAATGATCACATGAAGTGTGGCTCTTTCTAAAAACAAGTTTATCAGCCAGATTTTCCAGCTCGTAGGTTTGGGTTCAGTGTTTTTCACTAATAAAGCCGATTTTAGTGAGTCAAAAATGCTCTGCTTCTTAGAACGTACTGTATAAGAATTGGGAACAGGTGACTAAGTTGGCCTGCTTTATAACATATAAATGTGGACTTTCTCTGGTCTTCCTCAATAAAATACAACTCTATGATCAGCTTTTTGACCATTAGATGCCGTATTATGTTATGTTGATTTGTATAGCGCACTAATCACCAGATAGAGTATCCAGGTACTTGGGCAGGTGTGAAGGTGTGTGGTGCCCAAGGTGCTTATACAAAAAGCCAGATTTTCAGCTTCTTGCAGAACACCAGAAGTGCAGAGGATATTCTGATGTATTGACGGTGGTTGTTCTATGACTTGGGTGCCATGAGGAGAATGAGTGACCTCCAGTTTTGCTTTTGCAGAAGCAGGGAGTGTGTGCAAATGCGAGTGAGGCAGAGCGTAGGTGTTTGGTGGGTTAGTGAAAATGTATGCGGCTGTCAGGTATTCTGGTCCTGTGTTGTGTAGGACTTTGTATGTGTGAGTGAGGAGATTGAATTGTCTGTGCTTGTGAATTGGAGCCGGTGAAGCTTCCTGAGGTGTGGTGTGATGTGGGTACGGCATGGGAGATCGAGTATGAGTCTTGCTGTGGTATTCTGAATGGCCCGGAGTCCGTGTAAGAGTTGTTTGGATATTCCAGCAAGAGAGTGTCCTGCTGGTGATGAGTGCTTGTGTGAAGGCCCATCCGATGTTCTGAGGCAACCATTTGAAGATCTTTCACAGCATGCACAGAATGTTGAAGTAGGAGGTGCACACTGCATTGACTTGAGCTGCCATGTTGAGTTTGTCATCTAGGATGATCCATAGATTTCTTGAATGGTATGTGGTTGTGGGTGTTGGTCTTAGCTCCAACAGCCACCAGGTGGAGTCCCATGGGGTGGTCTTGTTGCTGAAAACCAGTACTTCCGTCATGTCGGATTTAAGCTTCAGGTAGTTGGTTCGAATGTCTGACAAAATATCGAATACACAAATATCGATACACAAAATTATCGTAACAAAAATATCGATGGCAAAAATATCGGAATCCTATCCCTAACAAGGTAAGTACAAATATATCGGAAAAAAAATATATAGAATGACAAAATATTGTTTTTTGTAAAATATTGTTTTATTTTTATAAAATAAAAATCTAATATTAACAAAATAATACTTATAAATGTAATAAACATATTTAAAAATATACTATAATATTTTAAATGAATACATAATGTAATACAAATTAATATTAATAAATATATAATACATAATATATTTTTCATTAATAATAACTCTAAATTAATTATTTTCATAACTTATAAACAAATAAAAATATAATAAATTACTAATACATTTATATACATAAAATAATCATATAAATAACAATTAATAACAACATAAAACTAATAAAAAAGCTAAATACATTTTAGATAGCGTATGAGTAAAAATTACTATTCCCACTCCAGAGAGTGCGACAGTAGGGAAAGTGTTGGATAGCGTAGGGGTAACAATTACTATTCCCACTCCAGAGAGTGCAACAGTAGGGAAAGTGTTGGATAGCGTAGGGTTAAAAATTACTATTCCAACTCCAGAGAGTTCAACAGTAAGGAAAGTGTTGGATAGCGTAGGGGTAACAATTACTATTCCAATTCCAGAGAGTGCAACAGTAGGGAAAGTGTTGGATAGCGTAGGGGTTACAATTACTATTCCAACTCCAGAGAGTGCAACGGTAGGGAAAGTGTTGGATAGCGTAGGGGTAAAAATGACTATTCCCACTTCAGAGAGTGCAAAAGTAGGGAAAGTGTTGGATAGCGTAGGGGTAACAATTACTATTCCAACTCCAGAGAGTGCAACAGTAGGGAAAGTGTTGGATAGCGTAGGGGTAAAAATTACTATTCCAACTCCAGAGAGTGCAACAGTAGGGAAAGTGTTGGATAGCGAAGGTGTAACAGTCACTATTCCAACTCCAGAGAGTGCAACAGTAGGGAAAGTGTTGGATAGCGTAGAGGTAAAAATTACTATTCCCACTCCAGAGAGTGCAACAGTAGGGAAAGTGTTGGATAGCGTAGGGGTAACAATTACTATTCCAACTCCAGAGAGTGCAACAGTAGGGAAAGTAATGGATAGCGTAGGGGTAAAAATTACTATTCCAACTCCAAAGAGTGCAACAGTAGGGAAAGTGTTGGATAGCGTAGGGGTAACAATTACTATTCCAACTCCAGAGAGTGCAACAGTAGGGAAAGTGTTGGATAGCGTAGCAGTAAAATTACTATTCCCACTCCAGTGAGTGCAACAGTAGGGAAAGCATTGGATAGCGTAGGGGTAAAAATTACTATTCCCACTCCAGTGAGTGCAACAGTAGGGAAAGCGCTGGATAGTGTAGGGGTAAAAATACTATTCCAACTCCAGAGAGTGCAACAGTAGGGAAAGTGTTGGATAGCATAGGGGTAACAATTACTATTCCAACTCCAGAGAGTGCAACAGTAGGGAAAGTGTTGGATAGCGTAGGGGTAAAAATTACTATTCCAACTCCAGAGAGTGCAACAGTAGGGAAAGTGTTGGATAGCGTAGGGGTAAAAATTACTATTCCCACTCCAGAGAATCCAACAGTAGGGAAAGTGTTGGATAGCGCAAGGGTAGGTGGAGAAGTGTGGCTCACTGGTTAGAGCAGGCAGACCCTGAAGCAGAGGTCAGACCCGGGACCAGGGTTCAATTCCCGACGCGGCAGGGTCTTGAGCTCAAATGTCCATGGACTCGATAATTCTCGCTTCGGTGCCTGACCTAATCATGGGTTCACACTCTGCAACTCTGGGCATTAAGCTTGCTTAATCTCCACAACGGCCCCCTGCGGCGGGATGCCTGGCTTTCACCTTGGGGATGCCCTGTAGGGGCTATCTCACAGGGAAAAGCCAGGACGGGTTCCCAAGGCAAGCGCGGAGATACCCCTTCGGGGGTCGATTCAGGCGCTATATAAGAAACATAATAATAATAATAATAATAATAATAATAACAATTACTATTCCCACTCCAGAGAGTGCAACAGTAGGGAAAGTGTTGGATAGCGTAGGGGTTAAAATGACATACTTATAAAAAATTCTTTTTTTTTAATAATACAAATATGAACTATTAAATAAATATGAACCATTTACAATACATATACATAATTATTAAAAACATGATTAGCTAAATATATGTAACCAAAAATAATCATTAAAAAATCCAATTTTATAATATTTAATTACCAATTAATAAATAATTAACAATTATAAAATTAAATTAACAATGATTTTTAAATCATTATTACTTAATTACATTTAAATTAGTTCCCACCATATTCCCCTATAAACATACAACCCGCAACTGAACACATTTATAAATTAATGAATTATTTAAAATTAATTACCAATTAATTAATATTATTACTAATTAATTAAAATTAATGTATGCTTCCTACTAATTAATAATTAATTCTACATAATGAAATTACTTCCCACCCTATTCCCCTATAAACCCATAACCCGCTACAGAACATATTTATCAATTAATCAATTAATTAAAAATAATTACCAAATTAATTAAATGTAATTACCAATTAATTAAAATTAGTGTATGAGGGGGGCGTGGCCAGCAGCATGGCTGACTAGACGTGCCTCGCCGGAGCTCCGGCCGAGTTGCCCCATAATCCGACTTTAATCCTTGCCATCGAGCCCGAAAACCACACCACCTTGCAGAACAACCCTTCCGTTTCACAGCGTGCTAGTGATCCGGGTGGTCGTGTGGGTTTTCTCGGATTTTTTGAGTGCGGAGAGGCTATGCCAATGAGCGGACGTCCATGATGGCGGCAGGGAGGCACGGAGGACGGCGAGATCGCTGACACACCGCTCGACGAGCTGCTGCCAGATCGAAGGACAGACCGTGCAGTGCCACCCTCTGACTGGTGCGTACCTGGGACGCTGGGCCGGGAGGACACTCCGGACCCGCGTTGGACACTCTGCCGGGAGAGCCGTTGGCCCAAGATGGCAGCGGGCAGTGAGCGCGGCTGCGGGGTGCCGCCGGAACACAGTGGAGAGCTAGGAGACGGGCGGGGAAGACGCATCGAGGGAGCTGCACGGCATCCGGACACGTCCAGACCACCCCGGTCTGAGCTCCACGCCGATCTACATCCAGCCGGTGTGAAGCACTCGCGGACAGCGGAGGCTGAGAACGGAGTTTATCCCCTAACGTCCACTCTCTGCCCGTCCCCCTCTGAGCACACGGATCGGGCCTCGCTGTTCCCCCCGCCCGCGTGGAGACCATGGGGAAGAAGGAAATGGCCTCCAGGGCTCCGAAACAGGGACCCATGGACAACTTTGCGCCCCGAGGGCAGTGGCCGAAACACCGGGCTCCCGCCCCGACATGACCATGCTGCTGGAGGCCATCCAGGCGTCCAGGACGGACATACAAGCGTCGCGTTCGGCGCTGGAAACAAAGATCGGCGAGGTTGGTACGGAGGTGACGCTGCTCCGCCAAGACTTCCGAAACCTGACTGAAAGGGTGACGACCGCGGAGGAAAGGCTGAAGGAGGACGGTGAAGCGATCACTGCACTCAGGAGAGACGTGGCGGAACTCCAGGCTTCACACCGTAACCTTCAATGGAAGGTGGACGATGCGGAAAACAGGTCCAGGCGCAACAACCTCCGTTTTGTGGGGTTCAGAGAAGGAATTGAGGGCAAGGACATGGCGGCCTTCCTGATGAACTGGCTCAAGACCACCTTCCCGACTGCGCCATTTTCTCCCTGCTTCATTATCGAGCGGGCGCACAGGGCGCTCCTGGCCAGACCACCGGAGGGAGCCCGACCCCGGCCAGTCATCGCCCGTTTTTTGAACTTCGCTGACAGAGACCTGATCCTGCGAGAAGCCAGAGTTCTGGGAGAGATCCGCCTGGAGAACGCGACGATCATGATCTTCCCTGACTATAGCCAAGAAGTATCGAAGCAACGCCGCTCATACGACTCGGTCAAGGCAAAGTTGCGATCCCTCCAAATTAGATATATGCTCCTGTTCCCCGCCAAGCTGAAAGTAATTCACAAGGACAAGGCGCTCTTTTTCACTGAAAAAGCAGTGGCTGGAGGAGCGCCCCATCCTGAACAGCAGGGATGTGGCCAGCAGAGAGGCAATGGACAAAACCGCCCGCAACAAGTCACGGTGGGAATTGCCCAGGCCCCAGAGACAACGTTCTCGGAGAACCCAAAACAAGACCCCGGCGACCCCGTATAGAACCAGGGGATCGGCGAACAGGAGGACTGGCGGGTCGGAGTCCCCCGACCCGGCGACAGGTGCGAGAGCTAGCGCACCCCGGAGGGGAGCTAGATCGGAGGGGGACGACATGGAGGATTCGGAGGGCCCTTCGTCTGGAGCTGAGGACTTAGAACTTTTACAAGAATCTTTGCATCCGTTGGTTAAGGAGATCAGACACATGGAACTGGAACTGTCGGGGCAAGGTCCGTCTACGGACACGCAGGACTCCCACTCATGAACATTGTTGCTGTGAGGCTCGTTTGAGATGGCAACTCGGCGCAATAGGAGCACGCAAGTTGGCACGATCCCCCTCAAGTACTTTACTCTTTCTTCCCCAGAGTTCGCTCTGACGGTTGTTTGAGTTGGGGAGGGATGTGCGGGAGGGCGACTGACCTGCTCCCATTGATGGTTTGGCCCCATGTTGGGGCGCAGCTGGAAGGGGAGGGAGGTGGGGTGGGGGTGGGGGGGGTTCGTTGGTACTGTTATTGCCTCATGTTGGGGTGTTGGATTGTTGAAGGGGGGGGGGACGGCACTACACCAAGCAGCAGAGTCGGGGAGGGTTACACTTACTACCATCCGGGCCCCGGGACCCGGCCTTTGATGGTCACCGAGCAACACAATGGCAGGTACACTAGCTGAACCGACCAACGATGGCTCCGGGGTGAAGGCGCTCACGTGGAACGTGAATGGCCTGGGCTCCAAAATTAAGAGGGGCTTGGTCACGGCCTACATTAAACACGCAGCGCCAGACATTATCTTCCTTCAGGAAACACATTTGAGGGGGAACCGGTGTGCTTTCCTGGCACGAGGCCAATACGTAGTTCTAGCACATGCGGGGTACACCATGGACTCACGGGGCACGGCCATACTCATTAGAAAAACGACCCCCTTCACTGTAACGCGCACGTGGTTAGATCCACAGGGAACATTTGCAGGGGTGCAGGGGACCTGGAGGAGACGCAGATATACGCTGCTGTCGGTTTATGCCCCACCCAAGCTCCAGGCACGCACAATGCAGGAGGTCACTAACATACTACTGGACACGGCTGACACGGTGCAAATCATAGGGGGGGATTTCAATGATGTGATGTGTATGGCACGAGATAGGTCTGGCAACTCCCACACAGTAACAGCAGACACAGCGCTTGCACGCCAGATGACCACACTCGGCCTCACTGATGTTTGGAGGTGGCTTCACCCCACGCAGGCCGAATATTCTTTTTTCTCCGGGGCTCACAAAGTCTTTTCAAGATTGGACTATATCTTCACCTCGAGGCAGGAACTATCATTAGAGGACCAGGCCGAGTACAGGGCGAGGGGTATCTCAGATCACTCCCCACTGTTCACACACATAGGACGGGGTAGGGGGAGTGGACGGCCACACTGGCATATGTCGTCATGGGACATACAGACTCCTGAAATTCTAGGTGGTATTAGAGCAGACATTAGAGTGTTTGTGGCAGAGAATGAGGGCTCGGTGCAGTCCAGGGTTACGCTGTGGGAGGCCATGAAAACAGTCCTGAGGGATCGATTCCAATCCAGGGTGGGGGAGGTTAGGAGGAAACGTACTGAAGATATAGCAACGGAAGAGGCGACCATACTGACTTTAGAGGCCGAATACCACAGGACGAAGAGGGAGGTCGACCTTCGGAAACTGTTGGATGCTCAAAAGCTTTACAGGGAATTGACCACGAATGAGGCACGCACGCAGGCACTGGCCACCCTCCGCCGCCTCTACGATGTGGGCGACAAATCTGGGAAACTCATGGCCTGGCTGAGTAGGCGGGAGAGAGCGGCCAGGTGGGTGGACTGGGTCGGACTCCCCCGGGGCGCGCGGGCGTCCACGGACGACTCAATAGCGGAGGCCTTTGCGACCTATTACGAAGACTTCTACAGGGCTAGGGACCTCGGAGATGCGGAGGTGGTGCAGGCGTTCCTGGGTGACATGGAGATCCCACAGTTAATCCCCGAGGATAGCGAGGCTCTGGAAGCCGACCTGTCCCTCGACGAAATCACGGAGGCGTTAGCGCTATTGAAGCCCGGGAAGGCGCCGGGCCCGAACGGTTTCCCGGCGGAGTTTTTCAAACGGACGGGGGACCTCCTCTCCCGCCACTTGAAGGGATTGTTTGTCGCGGCGTTTGACGCCGGGCGCCTCCCGCCAGATCTGACCCTTGCCACCATAGTCCCGATTTACAAGGATGGTAAACCCAGGGAGGAGTGCTCCTCCTATCGTCCGATTTCTCTTCTTAATATCGAGTCCAAACTGTTGGCCACCATTTTGGCGCGACGCTTGCGACTGGTCATTACAGATCTAGTGCACCCAGACCAATCTGGGTTTCTCCCGGACAGGGCCACCAAACTCAACCTACGGCGTACCCACAACTGGCTCCAGGAAGTCTGCGACAGGGATGAACCCCACTGGTTCCTCTCCTTGGACGCAGAGAAAGCGTTCGATGCGGTACATTGGCCCTTCCTGATGGGCACCCTTGAACGTTTTGGGATAGGGCCCAAGTTTCTAGGCTGGGTGAAACTGCTATACTCGAACCCCAGAGCGAAGGTGAGGGTCAATGGGAGACTCTCCAGGGAGTTTGCGATAGAGCGGGGGACACGACAGGGGTGCCCGCTCTCCCCGCTCCTTTTCACCCTCACGATTGAGATCCTTGCGATCCATATTTGACATAACCGGGATGTGATGGGGTTTCGCTGGGGGGAGTCGGACGCGGACCAGGAGAAGATTTCCCTTTACGCCGACGACGTTCTGTTGTATGTCACAGACCCGGCTAAGACTATCCCGGCACTGTTTAAGGAGTTGGGGGACTTTGGGGCAGTGGCCGGACATACCATAAACTGGCATAAGTCGGTCATATATGACCCGCAAGGGGCCCCTAGGGGGGAGTGCCTGCCCGAGCTCCTCATACACACCACAGAAGGCTTCCGGTATTTGGGGGTCTTTATCACCCGGGATGAGCGTCGATCATATACGGATAACATAGATAGGGTTCTGGTGGCAGCTAAGACGGAGATGGATAGGTGGAGACAGCTTCCACTCACCATCCTGGGCAGGGCTGCCCTGTATAAAATGATCCTCTTGCCGAAATTTTTGTATGCCCTCCAAAACGAGTATTACCCTCTACCAACTCTCACTATACGGAAAATCCATGCTGACCTCCGCTCCTTCTTGTGGCTGGGGAAACAACCCCGAGTGGCACTCACGACCCTGCAGCGCCACCAGTACAGCGGGGGAATCTCGCTACCTAACTTGGAGGCGTACTATTGGGCTGAACACCTAGCCCCCATTAATGAGTGGATACATGCCCCTGCGGATCACCCAACCTATGCACTGGAAAAATCCAAATGGGGAAATAAGACGGTGCTTCACTTCCTTTACGGAGGGAAGGGAGGACGTAAGCTTCTCCCGGCGACTAGGATTACCCTGACCGCGTGGCGTAGAGCGACGGTAAAAATGGGATGGCAGGAAAGACCCACCCGTCAAACCCCCCTGTGGTCGTGTAGCTGGCTGGCTGAGCTACACAAATTGCGGGGATTTAAAAAATGGGATGACATTGGCATTTCCACAATCGGGGATGTCATAGCGAGGGGGGAGCTAAAGACCTTTCAGGCATTACAGCAGGATTTTGGCCTCCATAACACCCAATACTTCAAATACTTGCAATTACGACATGCGTGGGGGACACAAAACATTTCTCTTACAGACATTCCCCAATATGCACCACTCGAGGGGCGCCTGCTCCAGGAACAAATACACAGGGGGGCGGTGTCCATGACATACAAAACACTGACAAACAACATGTTGGGTGATTTACAGGCTCTGAGGGAGAGATGGGAGGGTGATGTAGGCGCACTAGAAAACCTGGATTGGGAACTCATCCTCATGCACCCTCGAGAAGTGGCCATAAAATCGAGGCTTCGCCTCATCCAGTTCAAGGTTCTACATTGGGCCTACTTTGACAGAGCAAGACTCTTCCGGATGGGGAGGGCTACAAATACCTCCTGCCTACGATGCCAACATCCGATGGGCGATTTTTTCCACATTATTTGGGGTTGTTCTGTGGTCCAGGAATATTGGAATGAGGTCTTTACTGAATTGTGTGCGATACTAGAGGTGGACATTCCCAGGGACCCCAAGCTGGCGCTTCTGGGCATGTCGACTGAGGTGGATGTCACGCGGCACTCACTCATCTTTCTGCTGCTGGCGTTGGTAGTAGCCAAAAGAGATATAGCGAGACTGTGGGGGGCGCCAGGAAGGCCCAATCTGGATGACTGGAGGCGAGGCCTGGACATGTACATGGCGGCTGAAAGGGTTACGTATAAAGCGAGAGGATGCCCACGAAAATTCCGCAAAATCTGGGCCAAGTGGCGGCGCTATCATGGACTAGAGTAGGGGGGTGAACCATAGGGGGGGGAGTGCGGGGGGCGGAATTGATCACTGGGATGGTCTCATGTGTGGTTGGTTTGGGCCTGCTGAATATGAGAGGACGGGGGTGTCGGGACGTCATATACTCATAACACATGCCTTGAGGAGTGAGGAGGGCCCGGGGATTTGGTGGTAGGGTGGAGGGAAACAGGACGAGCTGCTTGGGGGGGGGGTAGCAGAGGGCGGGAAGGGGGGCCTCGAATAGAGGTCTCTCAGTTGCCTTGGGGTGCTTTCATGGATGTTGGGGGGGGGAGTTCGGGGTGAAAAGAAAAAACACAATTGATTCTGTCGTGATGACTGCTATGTACCTATGTTTTCAAAAAGTTGCGAAAAATCGGGTGGAGCGGAATGTTGACGCTCCCCCGTGATGCCATGATGCTTTTACTGATGGTCCGCATGATGCAACAATAAAAAGAATTTATAAAAAAAAAAAAAAAAAATTGTGTATGATTCCTACTAATTAATAATTAATTCAACATAATTAAATTACTTCCCACCCTATTCCCCTATAAACCCATAACCCGCTACAGAACACATTTATCAATTGATCAATTAATTAAAATTAATTAAAAATAATTCTCAATTAATTAATTAATAATTCCTACTAATTATTAATTAATTTAACATAATTAAATTACTTCCCACCCTATTCCCCTATAAACCCACAACCCGCTACAGTACTAAAAGACAACATTTAATTAAATTACATTAAAAATAAATTATAAAACATAATAAATACAATATAATATACACAAAATTTATTTAAAAATCGATATTAGTAACATCAAAATGATTTACTTCGATATTACTGACATTGATATTTAAAACTTCGATATTACTAATATCGATATTAAGAGTGTCGATATTACTTACCTTCTATATTATGTCCCTTCGATATTTAAACTTCGATATAATTGTATATCGAAATTTAAAACTCAATATTTTGTTTGTGTACCAGTTGGTTCACATCCAATCTGCTACCATGGTCATGCGGTTGGTGAAGTTGGTTCTGGTGGTGGTTGTCTTGTTCATCAGGGAGAAGATGGGTTGGGTGTCATTGGAGTAGGAGATGAAGGTAATTTCTTGTGAGCGGATGGTATTGGTGAGCAGTGTCATATATATCATGAAAAAGTTGGAGCTGAGGGACAATCCCTCTGGGACTCCGCATATCAGTTCCTTAGTCTCTGATGTGAAGGGCAGCAGCCTGCCCCTTTTGGTTCTTCCCGGGATGAAAGAGAAGATCCATTTTAGAGCAGGTTCTTGTATGCCAATTTCAGGGAGTTTACTGATGAGGGTGTTGTAAGAGACAATGTTGAAGGCCCTGGAGAGGTTCTGTGGTTCTTTCTGAATCCGGATTGAGTCTTGTCTAGAAGACGATGAAGTTCCAGGTGGGTTGTGAGCTGCTTGTCGATGGCCTTCGCAATCACTTTGGCTGGATAGGGGAGCGCTGAGATGGGTGGGAAGTTGCTCAGTTGATTTGGGTCAGCTGTGGACTTCTTGAGGAGGGCATTGATTACTGCAAGTTTCCATTTATCCGGTACAGTGGCAGACGTAATGGAGGTTTTGATTATGTGGGTTAGGTTGATGCTGATTGGTGATGTTCCTGGGTTATAGATGTGGGAGTAGAATGGGTCCATTGGGGCCCCCGAGTGGATGGTTTGCATGATTGCCACTGTGTCCTGGAAAATGTTGTTCATTCAGTCAGGTGGCCATCTTGTTTGGTGGTGGGTAGGTTAGCAATTTGTTTTCTGGGTTGGTGTGCAAAGTGGCTGTAGATATTTGCGATTGTGCTGTAGAAGAAGTTGGATAGGTCGTCTCAGAGATATTGAGAGGAAGCAACATTTTTGACAGTGGTTTAGGGCAAGGTAAAATCCTTGATGTTCAAAAATATCTCCCTGAAACTTTTGAATCTTACTTCAATGCAGTTCACTAGTGCTTTTTCTTGGTATCTCTTATTTGTTGGTGAGAGCGTCTGAGTGTAGCCTTTGTCTAAGCCAGTCTGCTTTTGTGGTTTTGCCTCAGCTGCAGCTTGGAATGCTTAACCTGTTAGGGTTGTTGACTTGAGGTGCGTTGATTTGGAAGCCGTCGGTCCATGTGAGCAGTCTGATGGAATTGTAGTTGATGCTGTCAGTTGCAGTGAAGATGGGATCCAGTGTGTATCCTGCAGTGTGGGTTGGTGAATCCGTTGTTGCGCAAGCTTGCAAGGAGTGCTCTGGATGGGTGAATGGAAATGAAGGCCTCTTGCTTAGTTTCTTCTTTTGAAACCTTTACCTAGGTACCGTCTACATGCAATGTGGCTCAGTACGAAAATCACCAACACCCTCACTCTGAGGCAGTGTTAATTCACCTGATTTCAGATTATCAGCTGGCACAAATAACACACGAACCAAGGTATTTTACCAAGAAAGTTGAATTTCATCAGTTAAAACAAAACAAATACTGTGCTCTATTCAATCCAGAAACAAATGGATGTGGGTTGAGTGAACTCCGGAAATGAGCAAATGCCGCAAAATAGAGAAAAAGAACCATGGACAGCCGGTACAGTAAAAAAGGGTACACATTTTTGCCAGGTGACAGAGGCACTACCTAGAGAATGCGCCTTTGGAATGGAAAGGCTAGATGAGGAAACCCATATGGAGAAATCCAGTAATGGGGTATATGTGTGTTGTATGGGACCAGGCAGGGCAAATATGCTAAGTTGCCCAGCAATCCTTTTTCTTTCAGGATATAATGATGCATCTTGGCTGGCTCATCTAGTGCGATAAGGAGTGACCTAACTATGCATATGCATGTAGTTCTCTACATGGCATACTCAAGCACACACTAACTTTTGGGGAAGCTCTAAATGTAGTCCCTCTCTTAGACATAGACCCTGCAGGGCACCGCCACATGATCAACCATCTTCTGTCACATATTCCAGGTGATGTTCTCATTCAATGCACACTGCTCTAGTAAAAGTCTCTGATGGTACCTCCTTGGTTTCAAATTTACAAATAGTTGCAGGTTTCAGAGAGTGGAGAAATATTTACAGATGTTCCAGATTCATAGCATCCTTCATTTGTGGGTTATTGGTCAAGAGGGGTAGAAGCCCCACTCAGGCAACAGCCACAATCCTTGCTAGGATGAACCACAAACTTCACTAAATTAACCTTATCTGAATCCTCTGGCAGTTTGGCACAAAAGCAGTCAGGCTTAATTTAAAGACACTGTGTTAAGCATTTATACAGCACTCAAACAGTAATAAAGTGAAAACAAAATAGAAGAGAAATCCAACATCAATTTAGATAAATAGAATACCATTTAATAAGTATAATGAGACCAAAACAAAAATCAGAAGCACTGGCGATAGACAATTTTAAAGGTGTAAGTAAAAATAGCACCATGAAGCATAAAGCTCTAACTGTGGGTGTCTGGTCATGCTAGACCGGACAAAATTGCAAGTTCAGGCTGACTGCGATGTGGTGCAGGCAAGATATAGGGACTAGTTTAGTCCCACTAAAAAGTTACCTTCTGAAAGTCAAGTGCTCAGAATTAAAAACTTCACGATTTCATAGGAGGAGCTCAACTGGTGCCAGTCAAGGCTCCATAACCTGAGGAGGCACCTCATAGGGACCAGGAACTCACTCCAGCAGAAGCCTAAAGAGGCCAGACAAGTCAAATTGCAGGTCCTGGCAAATCCAGGAAGTGCCAGTTGCAGTAGGTTAACTGAGCAGTTGCAGGGAAGCAATTGGAGCCTGTAGTTCAGAGCAGGAAGTCAGTCACCTGACCCTAGCAGGCAGTCAGGTCAGCCTGAGATGAAGGTAACAAGTCTAGGCTCTCTTCTCAGAGAGCAGGGCAGGCTTCAAGCAGCAGGGTAGACCTGTGAAGAAGAAGGCAGGCCTCAAGCAGCAGGGCAGTCCTCTAGTAGTAGCAGGGCAGTCCTCTGAAGAAAAAGGCAGGCCACAAGCAGCAGAGCAGTTCTCTGGGCAACAAGGCAGGCCTCAAGCAGCAGGGTTGTCCTCTGCTAGGATTGTCATTCCTGGTATTCCCCAAACCTATTGCCTGTTTGCCTCTAGTTTTTGTTAATTTATTTTTGCTGGACTTAGGACTAGGAGCTCTTTTACAATGCTGACCAGTGGTAAAGTGCATTTGATTCTTCCCTAAAACATGGTTTGATTGCTTATCCACAATTGGTAAATTTAATATGCCTATAAGTCCTTAGTACGGTGCACTCCCTGTGCCCAAGGCCTGTAAATTAAATACTACTGGTGGACCTGCAGAACTGGTTGGGCCACCCATATAAATAGCACTTTAAACATGCCTCAGCCCTTCTACTGAAGAGCCTGTGTGTGCAGTTTTACTGCTATGTTGACTTGGCATTTAAAACCCCTTGCCAAGCCTCAAACTCCCTATTTATTACACATAAGTCAACCCTATTAGTATGGTTCATACTATTCACTAAGGCTGTGAGTTTGGACAACATAAACGTCGTAACGGTGTGGGACTGAATCCATGCACACCATCAGGATACGCTGACCTTAGACCTGGCTAGCTCACAGTGTGCCATCTGGACCTCTAACCCTTATGAGATACCAGATGGTATGTGCAGCCTTAGAACATGACAACTATCATTCTCCAAGGAACTCGCGGAAACAAATCTAACCCTTTCTGGAGTAACTCAGGCATGCCCAAAGGGAAATTCAAGAAACACTCAAACTGTCATTTTCAAACATTTACTGAAGCAATAAGAGTCGTTACAGCTACAACAGAAGTTTGCAATGTTGCCTTGGTGGCTTCATCAGCCAATGAATTCCCTGCAACATGTATTCCTACACATTGATGTCTCAGTGTGAATAAAATGAGCCTGTGGCAAAGCTGCTTCAGAGCAGTTTATGCTTGATAGTGTTCCCTTTAGAATCTCTGAATCCATTCTGGCTCCAATAGTGTAGATACTCATTGTAAGACAACACAATAATAAGAATCACACACTATAAGTGTAGAAAATTCAAGATCAGTATTCTCAAGTGCCAGAATCAGAGCTTTCAGTTAAGCCATCTTTGCAGTGCAATCACCTAGTTACTGCATGAATGTTTTAACAGGTTGTAATTCTTCATTCTTCATTTTACCATTTACTGCTGTGCAAGCAGCAGGGTATTGGCATTTTGTTTCAACTGCAGGGTGGGCAAAACCTTCAGTATAAATTAAAAAGTCATATTGATCATTAGGCATTATCTTACCGGGCAGAGGATATTCCTGTTCATATTGTAGGTATACTCGTGTATGTAGAATAGAGTCAAAAACATAACCTACATCTGTTGCTGTAAGTGAGTTGGCCCACTGTATCCATTTAGGATGTAAGGCTTTTGCATTGGGAATTCTGGCCTTTGTGACAACCTCTAAGGCTGAAATCGGGTTATCACAATTATGCGTTTTCCCTGAGTCAATGATCTTTCATTCACTACAGAAGTCTGTACTGCAGTAAGTGTTTTTTCTGTTACTGCAAAACTCAATTCTACATTTGAATATACATGCGATTCATATGCAATTGGTACAGTGTCACCCTCATTGAATGTGACATGTGCATCTTAAGGTCCCTGCAAAAGCGATGGGTTACAAAGTTTATTTTATTTACACATGTGTGTGTGTGTGTGTGTACGTGATTTGCAGTTAGCATGTCAGCTTGTACTGAATGCAAGATCTGTGTGTGTTCTGGTGTCCAATGTGTCTGTGAGAATCTGATAAAATCAGTTCATAAAATGGTTTAACCCGTTGTGCATAATGTGATATGTATGTTCTACCAAAATTCAAAAAACTTAAAAGCAATTGTAACCTTTTTATTGTAGTTGGTGGTTGTAAAAGCACATACTTCTCTAGGAATTGCATTGCTACGCTGTTTCTTTCACTTGACAGCTCGGATCACAAGAACAGGACACTGAGATTGGCAATTTTTGATTTTTTTAAGATACATTTATAGACTAATGGGTCTATAGTATGGCGGGCGGATCACCACCGCCCAAACGGCGGTGGCTATCCACCCACCATAACAGACCGCCCACATGCAATGTACCCCCTGCCATATTATGATGGCGGGAGGTACCGCAGCAGACGAGAAGACAAGGGTTGAATATGGTGGCGGTGTCTGCAAGACACCGCCATCCATATTACAATGGATGTGGTGTTCACAATTGGGGGCCCATTGTGGGCCCCCAGGATGTTGGGGAGATTAGGGGGCACATAGGGGGTACCTATGGTACCCCCCGGCATTTGCCTGCACAAGGTGGCAGGCACCGCGCGGTGCCTGCCACGTTGTGCATGCAAATGCAAATATGCATATTGAGGCGGGTGCTGCATACAGCACCGCCTGCCGCAATGTGCAAAATGCAGTGTGGCGGGCGCATCCTAATTGGATTTGTGGGACCGCCGCACATATAGCGGGTGGTCCCATTTGTCGTTATGATGAAGGGCGGACTTTGTCCACCCGCCATCGTAATAGACCCCTAAGTGAATAGATCCCAAAATTATATGATCTACTCTGGCCAAGTGTGTTGCTAAGCCATCATCCCTTAAGTATATATCATCAACATAGGACAATGATTTCTTGTCAAAAGCTTGTAAAGGTATTATTACACGGGCTGAGAACAACACGGGAAATTCTTATACACTTGTGGCAATTGAGAAATTTTTTGGGGACAGCCTAGTGTTGTAAATGAAGTCAGATACCTGTTTTCAGGCGCTATGTTTTGGCTGAAGAAACAGTTTAAGATGTCTAATGTGTTTTTTTGTATTTTTGATGCACTGTATTGCTAATTAGTGCTGCGCCATGCACGTTTGTAACTGCAAATTTACATGTGGCACTGTTCAGTTGTCTATAGTGTAAGACCAAGCCACATGAATAATCTGGTTTCATCAATGGAAACAAAGCATAGTGCATTGGTGAGGTGAAACTTTCTATTACACCCTAATATTCAAGTTGTGGGAGTATTTCTCTAACCTGTGTTTAGCTTTATGCTTAATGGGGTATTGTAGTTGCACTTGTTGGCTGTACCTTATTGGTATTATGGGATAAGGTAAATCATCCCAACCCATGTGATTGTGGTATAATGCTGGGGCTTGTGCAAGGGCCAACTCCTTGGTGTATGTATGTTTAACTGATTCTGGAATGAGGTGTGAAAAAGCTGGTAATATTATGCTTTCTCCCCATGGGACTTGTCTAACAAACTCAGGTGGCACATCTTTTTCAGCCAATAGAATGTCATAACAAAATAATAAGTTCTAACTAAAGAGATCGTAAATAGTGTGAAGTGTATGACCCTCCATTTGGAATTGCAATTCATACAAGTGACTAGGGACACTCAGAGCATGATTTAGATATTAGCGGACGGCTTACTTTGTTACGAAGATGATGGATATCCAGCCCGTCAAAATATAAGTCTCATAGGATATAATGTGATTTATATTTCGGTGGACGGGATATCCGTCACAGTCGTAACGGAGTAACCGGTTCGCCAAGATATAAAACAGCTGCGCCTGTCCCATCCTGGCAGGATGGCCTTCACCCAGGTTCTATTGTTTACAGTATGGACCCAATACGCATTCCTAATAGAAGAGCAATCATCAGGCCCAGGCAGCTGTAAACTCCTTGAAGGTCTCAAAATGTTTAGACCACAATAATGTAAACTTTCTAAAAGTGATATTTTCTAAATAGTAAACTAAAATCTGCCTTAAACAATAAAGAATATTTTAAACTGCAATTCATTTGAGTCTGAACCTGACATTTCAACCTGCTTCAACTCAAAAGTTAGGACTTATTAAATGTAATAAGTCAACAAATTGTTTTCCTATGGCAGAGGGGGCTCCCAAAGTAGTGGGTAACAAATGTGAGAGTTTTTCACTACTGAGACATGTAAAGTGTAAAAACACGTCTTACCTTTTAAATGCAATGCACCCAGCTTTATGGGCTGTTTAGGGCCTACATTAAGGGTGTCTTATGTGTATTAAAAAGGGAGGTTTTGGCCTGACAAAAGGTTTATTTTGCCAGGTTGAATTTGCAGTTTAAAACTGCAAAATGGGTGCAATGGTAGGCCTGAGACATGTTTTAAAACGCTACTTTTAGTGGTTGATTACAATGTGTGCTGCTGCCCACCAGTAGCATTTAATTCACTGGCCTTGGTACCTGAAGTACGTAAA
Organism: Lissotriton vulgaris; assembly: GCF_964263255.1. Taxonomy (NCBI): domain Eukaryota; kingdom Metazoa; phylum Chordata; class Amphibia; order Caudata; family Salamandridae; genus Lissotriton; species Lissotriton vulgaris. The sequence continues at coordinate 1,277,190,964 of NC_141696.1, forward strand.
ATAAACAGGAATGCTTTAAGAAAAATAATCCATTTTGAAAAACTTCAGTGAGAGGAGGCACTGGGCCCCTGAACCACTGACGATTCCCTGTGAAGCTGCCACTCTGATTCCCAAAGGGTTAGGGGTCAAAGGGGACAATCAGTTACCAGACTAACTTATGCGTCACTAACTGGTCATTTTTAACCGTTATTGCTGTCACAAACCATTGATCCATAGGCTGATTAGCAATTTTGAAGGGATACCAAAATACACCCCTTCCAAACTGCGAGTGGTTAATAATTTCTAACCCTATTTAGTGTTTAGGAAAAACTTTTCCGAATCACTAGATTAAGAGAGCTGGAGGGTTTACGACTGGTAAAATTCTTTGTACATCTTAGATACATCTTTGCTCCATCTTACCCCACATTAAGGCCTGTGATGCCTGTGGGTGCTTTAGGAGAATGGCAGTTATGGATCTGGAGGTGTCCTCCGTCACTTACTGAAACATTCTGTGTACGCTCTGACTCTAATGGGGCAGTGAAACCCTTTGACACACGCTTCAGGGAGAAAATATACAAAATTGCATATTCCTGTCTGTTTTTGATTCTCTGGAGGCCAGTCAATGGGATATTGTCACATCTACCTCTGTCCTGCAGCTCAACCTTCTTCCTGTAGTGAGTCCAGTGTTCCTTCTCCCACTATGGGGTGTAATCCAGTTGGTCTTCTACTGGCTCAGGTTGCCTCTCCATCCCATCCTTTTGAGTTTGAATGAGACAGTATTAAAATGTATAGACTTTACCTTGGCTGCCCCCATAGATATGAAACACTATATCGATCCAATTGCCATGTTTGGTAGCAAGCTCCCACATCAATGATTCCCAAATAATCCATGCTGTCTCAGGTGGAGAGGAGCTCTGCTTGTACAATCTCAATTATTCATGCTATGGCCTTAGTGAACAGCAGTTAGTTCTGTATGCGGTCTGAGATAAGAAGCAAGCAAAGACAGGATAGCTCCAGTCTGGAATAGGTAAAAGTTCTTAGAGGGTGGTGTTCAGAGTAGTCGTCTAGTAACACCTACCCTCTCAGTTGAAAAGTGGCTGACATGCCACCCAGCAGCTTGGAAAGTTGGTGTTTTCACTAATGGAAAGTAGGTAGGGCATGGTGGCACACCTCAGGCAGGCCAGTCTGCAGACCAATAAACAATAGCAGAGCTGTGCCTGCAGACTGTTTTTTCACAATATCGAATAAAAAAATATTGTGGTTCATTTATATTGCTGTATTTATAACATGATGACCAACATATTGTCAATTTTAATACACAGGTAAGAATATAGTTTCTTAGTTTTTTTATATCATTTTTTCAAATTGTAGATAGAATAGTTATTTTAGACCCTTCACAGTCTAACACTTTCCTCAATGTGACTTAGATTGGAGTAGGAATAGTAGTAATTCTACACCGCTCAAAGTCCAACATTATCCCCAATGGTGCTTATAGGGGAGTGGGAATAATAAACCTACACCTCTTAAACTCTAACACGTTCCATAATGTGGCCTAGATTGGAGTGAAAATAGTAATTGCTCATGTCTCAAAGTCTAACATTTTCCCCAATGTTGCTTAGATTGAAGTCGGAAAAGTGAATCTACATCTCTCAGAGTCCAACACTTTCCCTAATGTGGCTTAGACGGGAGTGTAAATAGTTATCCTACACCTCTCAGAGCCTAACACGTTCTCCAATGGGACTGAGATTAGAGTGGAAATAGTTAATTTACACTCCTCAAGATCTAACACGTTCTACAACTACCTTATGTTACACTTTGCTTATTTGGTAGAATTGCCTATACTAACGGTATATTTGTGTTTTGATATTCTCTATGGATTGTGTAGACTTGTGTGAATGGGGGATGGCACGATTTGAACATGTTGTCCATCACCCACGTGTTCCTGAGAGTTAGTAGGTTATTGTTAATACCATATATAATTATTCTTCTTTCGTTGTGCCATTGTCATATACAAGGAAAGTGTAATTTGCATGTGTTAAGGTTAATTTTTCAAGGATATTTATGTTCTCGAATCCTCTTGGAGCAATACATGTTTCTCTGCTTGCTTTCCTATTTTTGGCTATGTGTTTTATTTAAGTGAGGAATTGCAGGGAGTTATCCTGTAGGATATTCTGGAACAGTGGGCATTATACTTTTAAATGTGTTCCAGTAGGCGGTTGTGTGCTCATACTAGCTTTCCTAAGGCCTTGTTGCATATTTCTCATTTCAATTACTGAAGTGTTGGGGGATGATTATGCTCTGTAGTGTTTTGAGCAATTCCAAGTTTTGTAGCAGCCCTCCCATACCAGACATTAAATTAATATTTCATGCATTTCCAGTGTGGTTTCTTACTGCTTGTACTTTCGTTGCTATATGTGTATCTGTAGAAAGATCCGAGTTCCTGTGTATGTGGCTGTCTCAATCATTTGTATCAGTGAGCATACAATATTAAATTATTAACTAACTAATATCATTTTAATTTTTTAATATACCTATGTACACGTTCTAAACGTTTTGTACATTTATACCTATGAATTAGATGTTCTTGGAGCTGTTTTGAGATGTTTAATCAATCTATCATTAACTTTGATGCTTTTGCACACAAATGTTTGTTATTAACTGTTGCAAAAAATAGAATTTTTTTAAGGTTACTAAATAATTTTGTATTTTAAAGTCGTTTTTGGTTTCGGTTTTAGAAAATACATCATGTATTTATTATTATTTTGTGGTATTTTATTAAGGGAATTATCACAACTTTATTGTTTCTTCTTATTTTTGGTTTAGATCAATTTTTGTTATCTGTATTTAGATACATGAAAAGAAAGGCATTTTATGAATTGGTTTATTTCAGCTAGTTTTAGGATAATTGTTTATTCCTAATTTGAAATAAGATGTTCGTTTTCTTCGGAGAAGTCCTTTTCTTTCAGTGCTTGTCAGGGTTTCAGTTTCTTGAAGTGCTGGGTTTTTGTGAAGCAGTTTATTGGACTGTTTTGTGGCTTTTTAAAACTCTTTTTAATGAGTAAATTGTTGCAATTGGTTAACTGGTTTAAAGTTTCAATTTTATTGGTGTTTTCCTTGCTCATTAATTTGTTTATCTTATTTGGTAAACCCTAATTAGTGTTTGTTTGCTCTTGTTGTAAATATGTTTTTTATTTAAGTTACACGTGTATTACAATTAGGTATTTTTGCTGCTTGATTGTTTTTTTTCCATATATCATTTTAGTAGTTATTGCCAATAATGTTTAATTTATATGATTAATAGCCTCCAGTACCAATACTGATTCCAGTTGCCAGCAGCTACTTGAAAATACTGAGAAAGCCACGTCTTGAATGAAGCTTCCCTGCTTGTTCACAACCAAAATAGGCCAACTGCTACCTGCCACAAAGGTGCCAGGGATGAAAATATGTGGAACCATCAGTTTTACAAGCTTTCCAATTAGCAACCACCAAGTGACAGTGACCATAGGGTCACAGGATCAACACAGCTGGCCAAAGAAAAGGTATGCATCTTCCCCTAAAATAAAACGCCCATTCTTGAACAGGTGAAACAGTCTCGTAAAGTAAACAGCCTTGTGTAAAGCTATGCCACTATTAATACCAAAAAACAGAGTGTTCTCTTGAAAGCCACCTGGGGTGCAGGTTGTTTTGTGCCTATGTCTATCACAGCACCAACAGATGAGGCACAGCTTAATAACAGCCACAGATTCAGTTTCAAGAAGAACTTACAACAGGTGAGCTTCTGGGAAGGTAATCAGAATCTCACCATACATACCCATCAGTACAACATAATGTGGCAAGGTTGTAGCTTCCACACTCACAAGGGAACACATTGCAGGAATTTCTATTGCTTTATTGGGCAAAGTAAGCTGTGGTAAATTGCTCCCTTTACAAACTTGGAGATATAAATAAGAGGTGAAGGGGTGGAAGATAAGGGTTACACCTTTTGGCAATACAAAGGACACTTCACAACCCATTGTAGCATGGCACATCCATGGAGAAACATTGTAGAAGGGATAATGATGTGCACTGCCAAATGCATGATTTAGCACCATGCACTGTATTGACATTTGGAGAAGGGCTACACACTTTTCATCAAGGTCAATTGCAGGAGAATTTCCCATGTACTACACTACAGTAAGATGGCAGTAGCTAAACCCTTTGGGCCTGATTCAAAAAGGCAAACTCACTCTTTTGTGTAAGTTTACAATTGTTTGCTATTCACAAAGGTATTTTTCAAGTAGTATATTTACGACTGTGGAGTCTCCGTACATAAAAAATAGGATTGTCTAGGACCAAACTTGAAAGATTATATTAAAACAAATCTTTTATACCATAAGAAAAGTATCCTGGACTAGGATAAAAGTCTATGTGTAGGTCTCAACTGATATCACTGACCCGTGGCACCAGAAGGGCTGCCCAACTTCACCCCTGCTATTTGCCCTTTTATTAGAACCCTTTTATTATGACCATAGGGATTAAAGAAGATTCTATTTTCAGATACCCGTAACTAACCCCAATGAGTCATTGCCTGCTCCACTTGGTCTGTTGAATGACCTCTCCCTAATCTCTGGGTTTAAAATGAATAGGAATTAGTGTGAATGAGGTTGTGTTAGAGGGGAGTCACACCCTGCCGGTCTCTTAACCTCCTCAGGTCTCATTTGTTTGTTTTGCAATATACACATGTGACATTAGCTGGTGTGCAAATAGCACTAGTCCAACAGCACACGTGCAAATTAAAAAACAGCCATTACAAGTTGGCCATGCAGCAGAAAGAGCAAAATACAAATAAAACCAATAACAACAATTCATGAAAGGACATATTCTCTGCATTAAAGGAACACATGAAGACGAAAAACAAACAGGTGTGTTACATGGCCCATACAGGCCTAGTAAAGCTGCCCTCAGAAACACACACACTCAAACCACCACCCTGATTAGCTACCACATTGCACTGTGGCTAATTTCACTGAAAATCCAGTTAGCCCACCGGCTGCAGCAACAGAAGCAGGCATCACAGAGCAGAGAGGCAACACCCATCAGAGAGGGATGGGTGCAGCTACAATAGACTAGGATAAATCCCACAGCATGGCACTATCCCACATCCCACTCCTCTTCTATCACTGGACTTGAAATTGAACCTAACAATGCACGCTGGCTGTCAGTTTCTGGCAGCACTTCATTTCCTCCTAACTGGCTCTTTTAGGGAAAACGAGGGCGAGGTGCATATGTTGGCACAGCTGAAATGTATCAAGATACTCCCTTAAGTCATAAATGTCCTTCTAAAACTTGCACACTAACACTTAATTTTCCCCACAAACGGGCACTAAAGGCTGATTTTTACACCATTACGGGATTTCCTAAAATGCTTGGTTCTCTTTGATTGCTGTAATGACATTTAGTTCCACAATTAAACCCACCAGTACGGCACTCTGCAGTATTCTGTCTCCACCCCAAGCACCTTTGCAAACCTGACCCTACACAGGGCTGGACTGGGGAACCGAAAGCAACCCTGGAAAAAATGCTCAAACCAGCCCAGTTTCGCTTGGTCTCATCGCGCAATCTCTCTCTTTCCATCTACCCACTCTCTCCTGCTCTCTCCTTCTCTTCTTTTCTCTTCTCTCTGATCGCTTTCCCTCTACCTTCCCTCCCTCCCTTTCTTTCTCTCTCTTGCAGCCTCCCCAGGCCTGCTGGAATTAACCTTTGAGTTTGTTCTGCTGCTGGTGTCATCCCCTGTGCAGGCACTCAAGCAGGCTGCCTGCAGCAACCCAGAACCTCTCAGCATGGCCCAGAAGCTATAGACATAGACAAATGTAGAAAGAACTGACACATTCGATGTGTGCGGTCCATTGCAGCACACATGCATGTGTTAGTTTCTTATAGAAATAAACACAGTCCCCCGTGTTGGTGCCTGCTTCTTGTAGACATTAGCAGTTTACACAAAGCACAGCTGCCCATCTTCCTAGATTGAGCTTTGCATCAAACCCTATGAGAGCTTGTGATCATCTGCCCCCAGTAGGCATCCCTAGATGCAAAGTGCACCTTTCAAACACAAAACACATTTTGAGCATGAAAGTAATTAACAGCTGTCCCTTCGCATTGCTTTGTGTCACATTAACAACAATACAAAGCCATAATAAATCTGACCCTGTATGGGCTCAGTTGTCATGTATTTCTATTGCTCAAGCTGCAAAGGAAGAGAAGGACTTTTCCATTATCTGCTGAATTTCAAGGTGGCTCGGATAACTTTTTGGAGGTTGACTTTGCAAGGTTCAGAGGCAACGAATCTACAAAATGCAAAATCACAGCTTCTGTGTGCGTCCTAAACACTAATAGAAGCATTGTTGTCTATCTATGTAAGGAAAACAGTATCTGAGCAAGACGAGCCTTCCATTGTTCCATAAACATTAATGTGTTAAAAAGGTATAAAGGGCCATTGAAATTGGGGGTGGGCTAGCAGACTGACTGGTTCACTGGTGACAGATGCTAACAACTGGGATTACGATTTTAGGCGGCAATAATGCTTTATTAATGTGTCAAACTGTGAACAAACTAATTAAATGTTTAGGGATTACTATTACTAGGTTATGAAAGTGCAATGAAAATGAACAATAATAATGTTTGAGTGTATCTTTCTTTATTTCTTTATTTCGGCCAGTTGGCCATAAAAGACACACATATATACATACATAAAACAGAGGATCATAGCAATATACGTACATCAATTCATTTAAAACAATTAAATTTTTAAAATACGGTACAGAATTCATTTTCATCAGTCTCTTTAAAACATATTTCATTTAGCAGCAGAAGTAAGTTTATAAGGGAGTCCTACTCAAAGCATCTGACCAGATTTCCTGCGAACAATATACACAGAATAGAGGAACCTACTGATACTGAAAACAATAAACTGGGCAGTATTAGTTTTTAAGATCCTATATGCTGTGAGACAAGATCTAGTTCCTAGGAGTACACACATGGGTTTTAGCCATCTTTTTCGGGCTTTCGAATACGCTTTGCATATAAACAACATGTGGACCTCGTTCTCCATACAAAAAACTGAGCACATAGGACATCTCCCACTTTTGCTATTTAGACATTCCAATATTTTCTTTGACCAACGTTCTATATTTGAGTTCAACATAAGATTCCCATACCTGAATTTCAGGAAAAGAGACTTCGCAACAGGGGGCTCTATTTCGTCCAAAAAGGATTCAAAACAGGGTTCATCTTTAAAGGATAAGAAATCTTGTATTAGGGTCCCAGTTCTACTTTCATGTGCAAGCCTATTAGTCATATAAGACCAAAAGGCTCTCTTTACCATGGACTTGGCAAAGGGTGGTAAATTCTCTGGATTTTCCCACAACGAATACAAGCCCAGCATTGTGAACCATTTTTTGATATGCCCAAACCATAAGATGGAGTTAAAAGAGTCTAGATTCAATACCTCTCGAAGGCCATTCCTGTAATCTAGCAATTCTGGGGTGGACCAAATCCTTATCCAGAACATTAATGGTCTTATGATGGTCAGATGATCAGTTCGTTTGAAATTCAGATCAAATTGGAGGGGAATTAATGGTGTACTAGTGGGAACCCTTACAATTGTTCTCATGAATTTGTTGTCCAGGCCTTGAAAGCTCTCCCTGGCCCAAGGTCCCCATATCTCAGCCCCATATAGGGCGGCAGATTGGATTTTAAATTTAAAGAGTTCAAGCACAGGAGTTACGCTCTTACTTGTACTGGCATTCAATTTATTAATTATTGGTTTGACATTGTGAGCGTATGACACCTTGCTTTTCTGGATTTGGGCCTTCCATGTTAATTTTGAATCGAGTACTACCCCCAGATAGGAAAAATTGTCCACAGTTCCTAAAGTTTGGCCATTCAAGGTCAAATTCCCTCTGTCCGGTCTACTAGGGTTCAATGCCATACATTTAGTTTTGTCAACGTTTATTTCTAGTCCTTTGATCACACAGTAGCTACTAAAGGAGTTTAAGAGTGCCTGGAGGCCCTTCTTGGTTTGGGATATTAAGATGGTATCATCCGCGAAGAGCAACGCAGGCACCCTCTCTCCATTGAGCTGTGGTGAATCATTGCTACAAGCATTCAGGTGATCAGGAACATCATTGACAAATATAGAAAATAGGGTGGGGGCCAAGACGCATCCTTGCCGGACACCACGCTCAATTGGAATGTTACGCGTCAGTTCACCATTTGGACCCCATCTAATGTTGGCATGATTTCTAGCGTGCAACTCAATTATTTGTACCAAAAGACTCCCTGGCAGGCCGGCTTTATTTAAGGATCTCCAGAGCAGGTTGCGAGGGACAAGGTCAAATGCCGCTCTCAAATCTACGAAAGCTACATACAAATGACCTTTCCTGATGTGCACATATTTCCAATATATACAACAAAATCTGAAGACCTGATCTATGGTACTGGTCTTGGACCTAAAGCCTGCTTGAAATTTAGAAAATATTGTTGACTCCTCCAGCCAATTATTTATCCGAAATAATAAATGTTTGGCATAGAGTTTTTGCAGGGTGTCCATTAAACTAATAGGTCTGTAATTTGAAGGAACAGATCTATTCCCCTTTTTGAAAATAAAACAACTTCTGCTGCACGCCAGCTATCAGGGAATTTACAATTTTTGGACAAAGCATTAAACAAGCGATTTATGTAAGGAGCCCAAACTTCAATTTCGTGCTTGTAGAGGTCGCCCGGTATTTTATCAGGGCCAGGAGCTTTACTATTTTTTAGTTCATTGATTGCCCTTTTTGTTTCGTCCAGAGTGAAATCAAGACATTCAGAAGGTGGAAGTAGCCATGGAATCTCGTTGACACCACTATCATATTGTTTGTACAGAGATGTAAAGTGTGTCACCCATGTCAGTTCATCTAGGAATGTGTCCTTCACAGCTCTCATAACCTGGCCTTATACCACAGGATTGACTACCCTGACAAATCGGAGCACCATTGGATATCCTAGAAATATCTTGAATAAAAGGGAGTGCTCCTTACGCCCATCATTTACTCTGATTCATTAACCCAGTCAACCAGTAAGGAAGCACCCATCATCTCAACATGCAGTTCAAAACTATTACAGGAATGACCGATAACAGAGCCAACACATTGGCTTATACCACAGAACAGGCGGATAAAATTTACACTTTAATCAAGGAAGTTAAAAGTATGGACATCCATGGGGGATCAATAACCCAACAACTCAAACAACTGGAGTACCTGACACGCCGTCAATTAAATCAAAGGATGCACGCCTCCACTCTTATTCAATATCATCGAGCAAAACGCATTCCAAGCGGCCTACGTCTATCAATTAAACCCATGTTATTTCGTTTTAACCTTCATTCAAAATTCATGGAGAAATGGTTTAGCATTCTCAACAAATGCTCTTTGTATCTAATACTCCTAATAATAGAAGAACTCGCCAAAACAATAAGGGAATTGGAAGATGAAATCTACGTCTTAAAAACAGAACTAGAAGCCAGAATGGAGACAGATACCTGGAAAATGAGCTTGGAAGGTATCAATACTAAACTTGACAAATATGAAAAAGAATTACAGGAAGGAAAACTCAGGAAGTACAAGCGCGATACCATCGATTATAAGCTCAACGAGGTTTATACTTGGGCAGACATATACGCACGACGCCAACACATACCGAAGAAAACACCCACATCAGCACGGTCATCAGAAGAAAGTCTCATAACAGACAAAGAAATATCTATACACAGAGGACCGGTCAAAGCGACACAGGAGGGTATCATAATATCCGGTGAAAGCACTAATCAAGCAACAACTAGCAGTGAAGCATCGTCTTTTTTGTTACAGGAACAGGATCCAGGACAACCACCAACAACAGCACCCTGAGGTTCCGTGACAATTGTAAGTGGTGTTTTCGACTCGCACGAATATGGGCGAGTCTAGTATCTATGAACCGCAAATGACGAGTTTAGTAAGTGTGCGCAGTTTCGCTGTGCTAACTTAAACCGTTCGTTTGTTACGTGGGTTTTTCATCTGTACCCACGGGTTCCATCTTAGATACGGCATCCATTTTGTCTCTTGCCCTCAAGTAGCCAGCGAACGGACGCTGTCCGCTTCGCGACCCTGGGACTCCCAAGCGGAAGACACATGTTCTTTGAAAGTGTCTTTATGACGAGGGGGTTGCTGCTGTAAGGCAGATGACGCCGCTCGAGGCTCATCTTGCCGCACGGACTCATTGTCTCAGCCGTGCATCTCATTAGGCACGTCCCTTTGATGCCTGTATCTCGTGCTTCTCGATACCTCCCTTTTTTCACCCTTTCCGATCTCCCTACTGTCTCCGTCTTCCTCTGCACCTGTCTTCGTTCCTATTTCGATCTACTTTACTGCTGATTGGAATTTGCTAATGGTGGGAAGATGGGTTTTTACAGTTGGGAACCGCCAAATGTTTCCGCACTTATGTTCCGGACCTTGTGTGTTTCAAAGTGACCAAAGCGACCCCTCTGAGAGCAACTTGTGGGAACCAGGTTGTAAACTATTGTGTATCATGTTATCCTATGGGTAAAAACTGTATAAAAGGAGCGATCCACAAATACAATTTGAAGCAGTCTCCCCGAACTACACTCGATGTACTTCCTGTGACTTCTGTGTTCCCTGCAGTAAATAAACCTTGACTCTTTGACGCCGAAGGAAGTGTCCCGTGTCTCTGTGACTTGTACGCCGGAGCAGGTTACCCACGAAGGTTTCAGGTGTTGTGCCCTGGCACCGCTGGGTCCAAAAGAACCCAGTCCTCCAGTTGGCGCCCAACGTGGGGCCTTCATCAGTGGTACCGGTCCAAGCCCGACGATCGTGAGGAACTTCGTGTGAAATCTCCGAGGGAAGGTGCACCCCGCTTCATCGATCCTGTTGTCGAAATAAGTGGCCCGAAGACTTTTCCCGCGAAGATTCCCGCCTCCTAACGGCTGCGACGGACTGCTGCCCTGACTGTAGACCTGTTTTGGCGCCTGGCGTAGACCTTGGTATAGCGAGACGATTGACGGGCCTTCCTGAGGACGCCATTGATCTTTGAGTTAAGTATTTGTGGGTCGCTCCCAGAGTTCTTGGTTGTAGACACTTTAGCGAGTGTCTTTGTTGTAAACACTTTAGCGAGTGTTTTTGTTGTAGACACTTTAGCGGGTGTCTTTGTTGTACACGCTGTGTGAGTGTTTTTGTCGGTGACACTTTGCTAGCGTACTTCGTTGTTGTTGTATTTGTTTGACGCCTGCAGCCGCCAAAGACCGAGGGTTTAGTTCTTTGCTGGGACTTGGTAAATCCCGAAATCCCGTAACCCTTGAAGTTTGTGAAACTCGGCTAGTGTGCAAGATGCCTGGTCGTAGTACTTTGTTCAGTTGCTTTAGACCTTGTGGTGCGGATTCCCTGCTGGAGGACTCGTGTCCGATACCTCCGGTTGGAACTCCTACTTATGATTTATATAGCAAACATGGGCTAGGCCCGATTGCTTTTAACGATTATTGGATAAAATATACAAAGAAAGACGGCGATCTTCGTTGGCCACCTCACGGTAGCTTCGAAGCGTCGATCTTAGATAATTTGGAAATAAAGTTGTTCGAACGCAAATCTAGGCCGGCCATGTTTGATGCCTTTCGGTTCTGGCGCAAAGAAGCCCGACAGAAAGAGATCAGACAAAATAAACGTAGTCAGCGAGATACTGTTGCTACTATAGTGAAGAAAGCTGAGCAGTTTCAGCGTGATAAGGAGGATAAGGATAAGGAAGTGTTTGAGAGATTACAGCGTATGTCCATAGACAAATGCTATCCTGCTTTGCCTACGGAGTCGGATAAGAAGGAAGAGGCAGTTGAGGATTCTTTAATGTCTTATCTTATGAAGTCGCCACCTCCGTACGTACAGGGTACCGCAGCTCCTGTGGTCCCTGCCGTACCTGTTCTTCCACCTGTTATTCCTCCACCAGTTCCTCAACCTGCACCCGCTCTTCCGCCTGTTCCTGCTCCTTTGCCTATTTCTATTCCTACTGCTCCTCCGCTTCCACATACTCCTGTTCCCGCTACTGCTCCTGTGTTGTTAACCCCTGTTGCTGCTAATGTCTCTACTCCTTCTCTTGTTAGTCCTGTGTCTTATTCTTCTCCCTCTACTCGTAATCGTAATTCTCCCCTTGCGACAAACTTCTTCCAGTCGCTCGGACCTGTTTTTGGGTCTGCTGGTTCTGATGGTCCTCAGAGACGTAGCCAGCTTCCTGGTAATAGAGAACGTGTTGCGCTATACAATATGGCGATGGGTTGGATGATAAACCCTGTTAGAAATCCACCTCGTGTTGTCCTCGAAACGTTTGATCAATTCAACATACCAACTCAGAGATATGTGTTTGATGAAATGTGCAAGTTCTTACATGATCAGATAGTGGTTAATGCGCCTGACGAGGTGCTGACCGCCCTGTCTGAACTTCGGCTCCAGTTCGCAACTGGACTGATAGTCGACACTAATGTTCGACGTGCTGTTGAGCACTTACTATCTCTTCGTCCCGCTCCTATTCCTCATGCATTGTTCGTTGAGGACATTGAAAAACAAACCGAGTCTGGCCAATATCCTATGCGTGAAGTTCCGCCAGTTTGGATACCAATTGATAATACTGGTGCCCAGCCAGTTCCGGCACATTTCCAGAGAGTGTGGATACACCTCCCATGGAAACGATCGGAAGTGCTTCAGGTGAAACAAACTTTGCCCGATCCTCGCAAAAATCCTGCTGGGTATTACAAGGAATTATCGCAGCTCGTAGACGCTACGATAATGAATCTTGCCGATATCGACATGTTGTTCGGTAATATCGTACCACAACCGGTATGGGCGAAGATTCGTCACCAAGATCACGCAAATGAATTAGGTGGCGATTGGAATGCCATTACAGCGGCAGACGCTGGACAAGTGGCTGCCACTAAACCCGATCAGTTGATTGCTGAACTTCCTCAGCGAATCATTACATTAATGAAAACGCTTATGCCAGCTATGAAGGTAAATTGGGATAAGTTGTCAGCCTGTAAGCAAAAGAAAGATGAGAGTGTCTCGGACTTCTTTACGAGGTTCGAGGAAGCATTCGTTGATCATAGTGGACAGGATATGGGTACTGAGGGTGGACAGAGGTTGTTTGTGGATAAGTTTGTGTCAAACTTATTGCCCGACTTGAGCCATAAATTAAGGAATTCTGAAAGTGCGTGGGCCGTTTCTACCTCAGCTCAGATATTGGCTACGGCACAATATTACGAAAATAGAGAAAAAGAGGAAAATGACCGTGCCGATAAAAAAACAAAAGAGCTAAAAACTAAAGTGTTGTTACAACAAGTATATCCGCCGCGTTCTAATCAGAATGCGCCTCAGCAGAATAGATCGCAGTCGCAATCGAATCGATCGCAGCCGCGTAATGATTCTTCTTTCCAAAGATCTTCATTAGGGTACAACCAATGTGCTTATTGTAGACAGGAGGGACACATTAAATTCAATTGTCCTGCTTTAAATGACCGTAGTGGTGGTAATTCGTCTAGAGGAGGCCGTGGTGGTGCACAGCACGCATCACGTGGTAGAGGTCGTGGTGCTCAGAATGATCGCTCTGACCATTCATCAAATTCTAATAACTGTTTCGATCAACGTGGATCATCGCAAGGACGATCTGCGCAGTACAATGTAGACGATTATTACGTCGATCAGGGAACTGACGATAGTAATTACTAGGACAGCCAAAGACAAGGAGAGGGAGTGGTATCAGTTCCGGTTGATCAGAGAGGGCCTTACGTCGCAGTTGCTACATTGGGCGTTGTTGAGCCTTTTCTGTTGGACACTGGTGCAGCGAAAAGTTCTATCATGCATTCGAAACTCCCTGGCGCACCTTTGTCTGGCTTAACAAATGTTTCCGTTGGATTCTCTGGCGCCCCCGTTAGCAATCCAGTTTCGCGCCCTTTGCCCCTTAAAATTGGGCCTCGTGAGCTCGAAGCTCCATTGATTTTGTCTACTGGTTGTGGCGAAAATCTTTTGGGTCTGGATTTGCTTAAACGCTTGTATGCAACTTTGTATTGTTCTCCTGCGGGTGTAAAGCTTACGTTAGGAGAGAGAGTAGTCTCTCCCATGTACTTGTCTCTCGATAAGCTTCCACCGGAATTGGATTCTCTTCCTGCGTCTTTGTGGGCGACGGGTCCGAATGATGTGGGCCTACTTGATATCTCCCCTTATGTTGTTCAGTTGAAATCTAATGTGCGCTTGCCACGTATTCCCCAATACCGTATCTCCCTTGATGGTGAACGAGCTTTGTTAACGATCATCTATGATTTGATCGAGAAAGATGTCATTGAAGAAACTCGGGGAAACGTGTGCAATAGTCCTGTACTGCCCATTCTTAAACGTACTGATCCTACCAAACCGCCTGTTTATCGTTTTGTTATCGATTTACGGGAGGTAAATAAAATTGTGGTTCCTCAATTCCCTGTTGTGCCTGACATCACGGCGCTACTGACTCTGATTCCAGCTACTGCTTCATGGTTTTCGGTGATTGATTTGAAAAATGCATTTTTCAGCATCCCGATTGCCGAAGAGAGTAGGGACCTTTTCGGTTTCTCTCTTGGTGGACGTAGCTTCCGGTTCAAACGCGCTCCTCAGGGCTACTGTGAAAGTCCATCGATTTACAGTCAAGCTTTGAAGGGTCAACTAGATGCGTTTAGGTTGCCGGTTGGTGCGGCTTTAATTCAATACGTCGACGACTTATTGGTGGCTGCTGATACTCAAGACATCTGCAAAATCGCTACAGTGTCGTTGCTGCAACACCTCTGTGAGTTAAATCACAAGGTGTCACCTTCTAAACTCCAATATTGTTGTCAAGAAGTAACCTACCTAGGTCACTTATTGTCAAAGGAGGGAAGGAGATTGACCCCAGAGAGTCGATACTCTTTTGAATCGTACGAAAACTCAGCACTTGACGAGTGCGAGGTTGTCTGGGTACGAATTGACGCTTTTGGCAAGCCACATTCAGATAAAACGTTGTAATGTCCTAAATCCGGCAACTTTGTTACCAGTTAGTGCAGAGTCAGATGAAGTAGCAGAACATGACTGTTACTTGCGGACAGAAGAGGAAACAAAAGGTCGTGTGGACCTTAAAAACACCCCATTGGAAGACCCGGATGGCACCCTGTATGTGGATGGGTCATGTTTTAAGTTGCCGAATGGTGATGTGACTACTGCTTATGCTGTGGTGACATTGAATACTGTTGTTGAGACTGCGAGATTGAATCAGAATTCTGCCCAAGCTGCAGAGCTGATTGCTCTCACTAGAGCATGTGTATTAGCAAAAGGTAAACGTGTGAATGTGTACACCGATAGTCAGTATGCTTTCGGTGTAGCGCATAGTTTTGGACGGTTGTGGCGAGAGCGTGGTTTCTTGACGTCGCATGGCACGAAAATACAGCATGGCCAGCTTGTGAACGATCTTTTGGATGCATTGACTTTGCCTGCTCAAATTGCAATTATTAAGTGTAGTGCGCATCGTAAAGTGACGGATGATGTTGGTCGTGGTAATGCGTTTGCAGATGAGATTGCTAAGGAGACTGCTCGGAACCTTAGCACTCGAATGTATGTGACAAGTTCGGTTAGGTGGCCTACAGAATCAAGTATGTGTGAAAATACCATAGAGAGTGTGAAAGCTATTCAGAATGAGGCCACCGACACTGAAAAGATGAAGTGGAAAGAAAGTACGGGAAGGTTGGATGTGAATGGTTGCTGGATTGATTTGTCGGATCAGAAAAGATGGATGTTGCCTGACGCGTATGTACTGGCCGTTGTGCAAATGGCACATGGGTTAGCACATATTAGCGCGAAAGGTATTTGCAAGTTGCTGGCTGATGTGTGGAAGAATGATGGAATTACTAAGTGTGCTGAACGTTTGGTGAAGAATTGTATGGTGTGTATAATGTACAATCCTGGCAAAGGAACCCCAACTCCTCCTGGCAGTTTTGCTCCTCCTTCGTATCCCTTTGAGGTGATCCAATTGGACTTCGTCCATATGGAGCGATGCAATAACCTGAAATACGTTTTGGTTGTGGTTTGCGCATTCTCCCGATGGATTGAGGCCTATCCCCTCAAAGACAATACTGCTTTGTCTACTGCGAAAATCCTACTGAAGGAATACTTTCCTCGGTATGGAATGCCTAGAGTCGTGTGGTCAGATAACGGAAGTGAGTTTGTTGGAAGTGTGATGAAGAGTGTGTGTAAGGGCCTTGGAATCAATCAGAAATTCCATAGCGCCAATCATCCTCAGTCAGCTGGATTGGTTGAAGGGTACAATGGCACCCTTAAACTAAAATTAGCGAAGATTCAAGCTACGACTGGACTTTCGTGGCCTGATGCTTTGCCCCTAGCATTACTGTCAACTAGGGCGACTGTACACTCCCGAATAGGGCTTAGTCCCTATGAAATAGTGTTCGGCCGTCCTGCGAATGTGTGGGGGGTTCCTAGGCCAGGAATATTCTCTGATCTTGAGTTTCCGATGTTGATCGATTACTTACATGACTTGACTGCTAAACTGAGGTTAATTCATCAACAGGTTTACGACGCCTTGCCGACGCAGACGGAGGGTCCAGGCCACCAGCTCCAGCCCGGGAACTGGGTGGTTACTCGTAACTTTTCACGAAAAAACAATCTGGACCCCCGATTCACCGGACCTTACCAGGTGCTCCTGGCCACGAGGACTGCCGTTCGTCTTGAGGGGCGGAAAAATTGGGTACATGCTACCCATTGTAAGCGAGTCCCTATTCCTTTGCCGGCAGACCCGTGGATAAGGAAAGGCATCGCGTCAACAGAAACAGAAACATTGCCGGCGTTTGTACCTTTTAGCGACGCACAGCTTGTTGGAGAACCCTCAGCGCAGCAGAAAGCCACTGTTGAACATTTGTCAGCAAAAGACTCAAGACCAGATCAACGAACTGATCAGCAGGACGCTGTCTCTTCAACAGATCCTTTGTTCGACGAGCAGACACGTCCAGGGAAACATCGATATTCTTTGCGATCTCACACTAAGGACAAATAAATTTGCTTGCTTTGCTGAGATTGATAACTGCAATATCCTCGTTTCCCATGATCAATTTTGAACATTCATATCATTGAAAGTTTTTGTATATATATATCAAGCTTCTTCCTTGTATCTTTTTCCTTCCACAGCTGAGAAATATTGTGCTAAATAAATACATGTTGTGTATTGAGGGCCGTAGGGCCGCGCGCGTACTTCCTTCTGGACAGTAGGTCTTGACGCTAGGTTAAAGACCGTCGGTTCCTAGGAACTCCTGGGGATTGACTATTGCTGCACAGAACGAAGTGTGTCAAGAAACGTTGCGGACGGTCGTAGGGAAATGGCATTTTCGAAGCTGAATGATTTGGAAGGAGCTCAGGCGTATAGAGTCAAGCTGCAGAAACTTAGTCGTACGAAATGTTTTGTATCCCAATTGTTTGTTTTGTTTTTGACTGCTTCTGCATTTTTGGCGGGTGGGGTGTATTACACTATGTCTTACGTTTTCCTTGCTCCTCCTACTCCTACTCCTTACCCTAACCTTACTTCTACTGCTTCTCCTCATTCCTTTCATATGTTACCAGAACACGAACAGGCTAGACGTGTAGAATTCCGCAATAATTCCTTTATCCAGCTCCTCCATCAGCATCAGTTAGTGGTTAACACTACTAATTGTTGGGTGTGTGGGTTGATGCCACATACTACGGGTAAGGGAATTCCATATCTGGTGTTACCGTATAGTTCCCAAGGGTCAGCTCGAGCATTCCAAACAATGTTTCGAAGCGCACTGGGTTCCCACCCCACGCAAGAACAACGTTCCCCCAACTTTGGTCCTACCTCGTATCAGAGGCTGCTATCGATGGCTATAGAGGATATGGAAGATGAGATCCATGATCCTTTTCTTATCCCTAGAGAAGAGGTACAAGCCTATAGGGTCCTAAGTAGAGGGGAATATAGTATGTTCACTAATGAAAAGCAGCTTAAAAGCTCGTCTCCAATATGGGTCGTACCCCACACTGGTAATCTTTGTCTTGTGGGTCGTGGCTCGCAAGCCTCACTTGGAGTAAGTGCTTGCACTGAAAGTTACGTTCTGCCAATGTCCCCGTCCCCTGTGTTTCTGGCTGCCAAGGGTACATACTTTATCTGTCATGATCGTGCATACACATGGTTGCCCGCAGACTTCATGGGCTCATGTTTCGTTGCAAATCTGTTGCCTCCGACGTTTACTGTAGATGCCGATTATCATAAGACTAGAGTTGTACGAGGCGTAATTAGCGAAGAGGATACTGCCGGTCAAGAGGCAGGAGACTTTTTCAAGGGTTTCCTCCCGTTTTGGGGACCTATGGTTAATAGTAGGAACCTGAGACATTTGACTCGAGTGGTAGAATCGACAGCTAATATTACTGCCAGTGCCCTTGGTAATATCACCACAGAACTTCAGGCGGAGAGACTTATGACATTACAAAACCGTATGGTTTTAGATGTTGTCCTAGCAGATCGTGGTGGGGTGTGTAAAGTGATCCATTCGAGCTGTTGCATTTTCATTCCAGATAATGCTCCTACTGTCTATCAAGCCATCTCGAAGTTGCATAAGATCTCCGAATCCATACACGTGGATGTAGGGGATTGGACGCTACTTGGTTGGTTTTGGGGCCTGGTGTCGGCTTGGGGTTGGAAGATTCTGACGATCATCGGGGTTGTGGTAGTGTTCCTGTTCACGTGTTGCCTTTGTGTGCAGTGTGGTCCTGCCTTATGTGGCCTCTGTGCTACAACGTGTATGAGACAACCATCTGTTACCAAGGGGACTCGATCGGACAGAGCTATGCTACAACGACATCTTGATGGTCTGATGAATATCGAATATGATTCCGACTAGTGCTTGCCTACATGAGGGCAAAAGGAGCGTCTGAGGTTCCGTGACAATTGTAAGTGGTGTTTTCGACTCGCACGAATATGGGCGAGTCTAGTATCTATGAACCGCAAATGACGAGTTTAGTAAGTGTGCGCAGTTTCGCTGTGCTAACTTAAACCGTTCGTTTGTTACGTGGGTTTTTCATCTGTACCCACGGGTTCCATCTTAGATACGGCATCCATTTTGTCTCTTGCCCTCAAGTAGCCAGCGAACGGACGCTGTCCGCTTCGCGACCCTGGGACTCCCAAGCGGAAGACACATGTTCTTTGAAAGTGTCTTTATGACGAGGGGGTTGCTGCTGTAAGGCAGATGACGCCGCTCGAGGCTCATCTTGCCGCACGGACTCATTGTCTCAGCCGTGCATCTCATTAGGCACGTCCCTTTGATGCCTGTATCTCGTGCTTCTCGATACCTCCCTTTTTTCACCCTTTCCGATCTCCCTACTGTCTCCGTCTTCCTCTGCACCTGTCTTCGTTCCTATTTCGATCTACTTTACTGCTGATTGGAATTTGCTAATGGTGGGAAGATGGGTTTTTACAGTTGGGAACCGCCAAATGTTTCCGCACTTATGTTCCGGACCTTGTGTGTTTCAAAGTGACCAAAGCGACCCCTCTGAGAGCAACTTGTGGGAACCAGGTTGTAAACTATTGTGTATCATGTTATCCTATGGGTAAAAACTGTATAAAAGGAGCGATCCACAAATACAATTTGAAGCAGTCTCCCCGAACTACACTTGATGTACTTCCTGTGACTTCTGTGTTCCCTGCAGTAAATAAACCTTGACTCTTTGACGCCGAAGGAAGTGTCCCGTGTCTCTGTGACTTGTACGCCGGAGCAGGTTACCCACGAAGGTTTCAGGTGTTGTGCCCTGGCACCGCTGGGTCCAAAAGAACCCAGTCCTTCAACCCGACCCAATAACATCAAGCAGAAAACACGGCGAGGAAGTGGCCGGAAAAGCACTGAGGAGCGGACGAACAGTGATCTGATCATTAACATATCGTCCATCACACTGACCCAACAACAAACATCAACCTTAAACAAAGGTCTAACATTTGTTCCAACTGTAACTACAAATGAACTGGAAACAGAGGGGGCCTTCTTTAGATTCATGAGGACATTAAAATTGAGACATTACTTTGAGAATGTCATTGAACCCACAGAGAGTACTGGCGAAGATACCAATAGGAAATTTAAACCCAAGAGCGTGTTCCAAGCACCAGTATCACATAAGATGCTTGATACTTTTGAAATCATGGTGAGGAAAGACCTACAGGGATTGGATTACAATAGGAAAAGACATCACAACCTAACCAAGCAAGAGCAAAACATAATTAACAATTTGGCAAATAGCCCAACATTGACAATACAACCAGCAGATAAGGGGGGAGCCCTGGTACTAATGGACACGGAGTTTTATGATCAAAAAGTTGAGGAACATGTAGCAGACATCAACACATACCTGAAACTACCAATGGATCCAACAGGCTCTTTACAACAGATGCTGAGTGATATACTGAAATCAGCGTTGGATAATGAATGGATTGATGAGCAAACCTCAGCATATCTGACCCAGAGGAATCCAAGACGCCCCAGCCTTTACATGATCCCAAAGATACACAAACACCCGACAAATCCTCCTTTTAGACCAATAGTGTCAGGATGTGGATCAATTTTTGACCCGTTAGGTAAATACATCGATTACCATCTGCAACAGTTCGTCCAACAATGGGGATCCTACATACGGGACATGACAGATTTCATCAACAAATTAAAATGGACGGAAGCAGGATTCCAAGAACATTGGATTATGTGCACCATTGATGTGGTGGCACTCTACACTTCCATACCACATCACGCAGGACTGGAATCTATCGAATGGGCACTGCTCAAAATGGAGAACTTATCTAACAACCAAAAATTTTTTTTGCTTCAGCTGTTAAAATTTTGTCTTCATAACAGCTATTTCTCCTGGAAGAATGAGTACTTTGCCCAATTGCACGGGACTTCTATGGGTTTTGCAGGGGCCCCTGCATATGCTAATATTTTTATGGCCCAATATGAAGCGAACAACTTAATGTCATTGAGGGAATGGTCACACGTCAAAATGTACAGTCGGTTCATAGACGACGTATTTTTAATTTGGGACGACACACGAGAAAAACTTGAGGAGCTGATCATTGCTTTGAACTCAGTGGATAACAAGATTCAATTCACTCATAAGATCAGTGATTGCGTCATCGACTACCTTGATGTCAGGATAACAAAAACACAACAAGGCTTTGAAACAGCACTGTATACAAAACCGACGGATCGCAACAGTGCGCTCCACTACAAAAGCTTTCACCCCAAGAGCCTTATCAGCAACTTACCGGCATCCCAGTTTATCAGAATCAAACGTATATGTTCAGAACCATACGTGTGTCAAATTAACTTGGAAAAACAGACCCAGAAATACATAGACAGAGGCTATCCTCCAGAAGTCCTGGAACAACACTTGAACAAAGTAAACACGATGAATAGAGTTGATCTCTTAAAAACACGAGAGAGAAAAACACAAAACAGGATGGTTTTTGTGACCAAATATACAACACTATCTACAAAAATCAGAGCAATCATCAACAAAAGATGGGAGTTGTTATCAGTAGAACCAGACTTTCACGGGATCTTCAGAGATTTACCAGTACATGCACACACCAGAGGACCAAACTTAAGAACAAAGTTAAAACACAAACAGCCCATTATAAGCTCGGCACCATACAAGGGAACAACAAGATGTACCAACTGTACCAACTGTAACAATGTGATCACAGGAAATGTGTGCACTCACCCAACCACAGGAAAAATGATACAGCTCAAACATAACAGTGACTGCAATTCTAACAACGTTGTATACGCAATCAAGTGCCCTTGCGGCAAAATGTACGTCGGAAAAACGGAACGCAAAGTGAAAGTGCGCATAACGGAGCACAAGAGTAGAATCCGCAATCTGAATCTAACGTCACCTTTAGTACTTCATTGGAGAGATGAAAAACACACTATATCTCAGCTGAGATTTTTTGTTATTGAAAAAGTACAGATAAAGGAAGGGATTGACAATCATCAGAGATTGATGCAACGTGAACTATTTTGGATAAAATACCTAAAAACATTAACCCCCATTGGGCTGAATGACAAATATGACCTTTCGTGTTATCTGTAAGAACAATTTCAGCAATAAGAGTTTATATAACAGCACATATTACTTTGTTAGGTAAAATCTCTAAGACTAAACACTTTGAACGGTAGATAACAGATATACACTTATAATCCATTATATTGATTGGAATTGATTATGCAAGACTGCCGTATCACAGGATATCGACCCACAAATTAATGTGAATTTCATAAGTGCTAATATGAATTAGGGTTCGATAGAACTGTAATGAAGATAGCCGCTATATGTTTCAAATCAACTGCATTATACCAATATGTATTATGGTTTCATAGATCTGCAGTGTACATGACTATCAAATGTTGATATGAGCGAATGTGGACCTTACATGTGTTAATATGACTAATGGTTCAACAGATTTGGAATGCACATGATCATCTAATGTCCTTATCAAGCTCACATGAACCAAGGTTCTATAGATTAGCAATGCATACGACCATTAAACATTAACGGGCCGCCAACTATGGTTATGTAATGTAAACAGCAAGAAAAACAGGGTTAGGATTTCCATCAGATCATTGCCATGATCAAATAACCCCATACTGCGAGTGATCGCAGAAACCCGCGGATAGCTTACCGATAACACCTTTAAACACACCTATAGCGTTTTTCACTGAAGAGAACACCGGTCATTAGCAGTCGTAGGGATTTCTCTTAAACTAGAACGTTATTATTATACGTTCTGCAGACTGTCTAGGACACTCGGGCAATGGGATACACCATGCAATGAATTACCATAGGTAATATTCAAAAGTGAACCTAGAGCGTTAGATCGATATTATATAAGCATTCACTCTACTACAAGGCATTACGTTTAGAACCAAGCAGGTTTCCCCGGCTTTTCACACTTTCAAGCATGGCGCCCATAGTTATTATCAGGACGGCCACGGCACTCTGATTTAGTCCTTTCTTTATGTTTACAAACTCCGCTTCCTGGCGGAGTTCGCGGAGCTTCATATGGCATCTTACCGGCACACCGCGGAGGATAACGATCGATAAACGGAACCCCTTACACGGTGAAAATCTTTGGCGTATCAGGTATGCCTCAACCTGCTCACATTAAGTATATTGACAACATCGCTATATTGCCCGCAAATAGTTGAGTAATTGAGTTTTCTCTTACCAGATTGAGTCTTAATCTTGGTGAAGACAAGGTAAGGGTCCTATGACCTATGTTGTTAGAACAATCAACATGCATAATAGGGCGGAATTTCATCCTGATATATATTAATTTCTCTTTCCAGCGAGTACAAAACGATTTATACAGGTATGTCCCAACTAGTTTTTTTGAGATATAGTCCAAAACCCTCATGCAGCTATTATCTCATAATCAACACAGATTATTCATTATTATTCACAGTGATTGAACACTGAACCCAGCGAGTGAGGCGTATATAAATTGTTTCACACACCAGGTATGACATTTTAGTAGAGTTTAGCTACAAATACCCCCATGAACTCCATGGAATTAAGATTCTCATACTATTTCATATGTTTGATTTTCAGACACGCCCCTGATGAAGGCACCATCACGGCGCCGAAATGCATTGGGCTCACGTGTTAAACTTGTGTATATGGTTTATTGTGAAAATATTATTGAAGCCAAAGTACTGATGTATATATGATGTTTGTAAAAGTGATGAATTGTACCATATGCTCGTATTATGAAAAATGGTAATAATACATGAGTAATTGCAACAAACCAAAAAAGCAAAATAAGAATAAAATAAGCAACTAACCTCAAAAAGTGTGTAAAGTATAATTAAGGCGCGGAGCGCTAATTGCACAGTGCCCGATTTGGTGGGCCCAACAACCCATCATAACCTGTCCTTCACAGCTCTGCCTGCATGCCCCTCATTTGCAACCAACCTCCAAAAGCCAACATTATCATTTAGTTTTGCAGCAATCAACATATCAGCCCAGATCGACTCTTCCCATGATTGTTTCGAGATTTTTTGGACATGCTTATACTCTTCCCTTGCAAGTCTGACATCTTCTTTTGAATTGTTTTTAATAGCATTTAAGAGCTTCCTCTTAGCCATCCTGCATGAGTGGTCATACCAGAGTTTCCCGTGGCATCCCACTCGTACATTTTGTTGCTTTTTCCTAGGCATTTTGGACATATAGGTTCTTAGTTCATTAAAAAAAACCTTGTGTAGTTCAACAAAATGATCATAGTGGTCAGATAAGAAGGGTTGTCCAACTATAGGCGCGGAAATCGTACCAAAAAGTGAGTAGACCGATGCTAAGGTCTTGCCTTCAGATAAAATATGCGGCCATTTTAAGGCACGTCTATTATTATTAATGTGTACATGTTCGCACATTTTACCAGTGGCAATCTCAGTCGATATAGGGGCAGGGATGTCACTGAGCATGTATGCATCAATATGAAGTTCCAGAGGATAGTGATCACTTTCATCCCTGTTTACCACTTTAAAATCAATCATAAAGTGCCAAATACTTAATGAGACAAGAATGAAGTCTAGCCTACTTTTGGATTTCGCAAAGGTTGGCTGTTTGGTTAGGTCGGATGGAAGGCGGCCGTTACATGCTCTGAGACCGTGGTCAGCAGTTAGCCTCAGTAGTTGGACCGCCAGAGTAGTGCATTGAACGTAATTTGAAGAATCAAGCTGGGGAATATTATGTGCTTGATCTTCATCCTCAAAGACATCAGTAATCCCAAGGATCGGTTCAAAATTACAATTTAAATCGCCTCCCAGAATTACAGGGACGTCACCAACCACCCTTTTCAGGAAGGAGTCCAGGGTTTCCAGAGTAGGTGAAACCCTGGAACGACCTAGGGGTCTGTTGTAAACATTAACAATATAGTATTCATCCCCCTTTGCGGTTACAATTTTTAAGGCCAAAATATCAGGAGTTCCTGTATCTATAGGTTCAACCCTTATTGCTAAAGTGACTTTGAGCCATATGATCAATCCCCCGGATGGCCTCCCCCTGTCGGACTGAACTGCCTCATTACCAAAGGTTTTATATCCCATCCTGTGTGGAATATCCATTGCCCATGTTTCTTGCAGTAAGCAGAAATCACTGGAGTCAACAAAATCTGCCCATTCTGGGTCTTTCAGATTTTAGCCTACTCCAGCAATATTCCATGACAGGAAAAGCAACTTTGGGGTTGGCCCACTACCAGAAAAATTACAATCAACAATGGGCGACACTGATACCGACAGAGGATCTACTCTATCTAGCTGTAGGTCGGCTATTTGGTTCCCTGCTTCGGTGATCAAAGCCCCTACTACAGAACTAGTTTCTTCACCAAAACAACCCTCATGCATGTCGTGGCAAACTAGGTTCGCTACTGAAAAGCTTTCCGTGTTCTGAGTGCTATTTCCTGAACTAGAATAAATGCACCCAACACCCAGTGTACAATAGGTGTCATATAACTTTGAGATACAGTTTGGCATGGTCTCAAGTCAGTCAACTGCATCTAGGCAGCTGAACCTGTTGAAAGTGGGAATTCCAGTCCACATGTTTCGGTCAACCTGTCTGGCCGGATTTGGCGCATAACCATAGTGTTGATTAAGAGTATTCCAGCTAGGCCCATAGTTTAAGGGCCTGGGTGGGGGATAAAAAAACGATAGGGGTCTAGCTACAATGGATGATGTGTCTCCATATGATTTCCATGCGCAAATCTGGTCAGCACTATGGGGTTCCTCCAATGAAATAACTATACAGTCACCCGGAATTGACTTTGCTATGGGACCGACCCATGGTACCCTGCGAACCATAAGAATTTTACTTTTCATATGGTTTGGAATTGGTTTGTTTGAGTTTAACCAGTAGATCACCTTATTTTTTAGGGATGAAAAGTTCTCTTCATATTGGTTTTCCAATTCAGGTACCCCAGTAAGAACAATTACAAAAGGACTGGCATCAGGGGGCAGATCAATATATCCTCCCTTGAAGTTGTTATAAGCGTGGGCTGATTGATAGTTATGTGAGTTTGTTCTGTTGGCAAAAGATCTGTCAGCCAAGGGTTTATTAAAGCCCAGGGTAGTGTGGTTGTTAGGAGGTATATTAGATGAGAACTTCTGCAAGACGGGAGTCTTGGGGGCAGAAGAATGGGTGACAGCAACATTTGCTAACTGTGATTTTTTACTTTGTACAGGACCCTTCGACAAAGGTTTACTTGTAGTGTTAACAGATGGCAGGTTCGAGGGTGTAACAATAGGTTTTATTTGGGTATTTACTGTCAGATTTGTACTTGTGTTTTTTACTACTCCCTCTTTTTGATGCTGTACACTAGGTGGATTTGTGTTCGGGGATACCACAGGGGCCATGATCGGAGCATGTGTGGGGATATCACTACCATTAAGGCTTAAGCTTGCTAATGTTATAACACTTTTTTCCACCTCAAGTAGTTGATTTTCAATGCCAGTTAGCCTAACTTCTAACGGCCTGAGAAGTTTTTTAAGCGTTTCCCATACTAATTTCAAAAACTCTTCCCTGTCCCCTTGTAGGGCATCCATGGATATGGAAGTTTTCTCGCCCTCATCTACAGAATGGTCGGCCCTTAAATCCGGGTTAAGTGCCTCTATATTGTCATTACTACTTTGTGCATTAGAGAGCGTCTGATCAGACCCATTAGTAGCAATAGCAATAGATTGTTGAGGAGCCCCCCCTGAAATGCATTGGCTTGAGGCTACCTTAGCCTTTTTCCTAGCGTACACAGATAGATGTTTACGTTTTCTCTTTTGTTTGGGTATTGCCTTAGCGGCTCCCTGAGTCTTGTTCAGAGCCGCTTCCCCCGACACCTTTTCCCCCTCAATAATCTCAATCAGTGGATCTGAAGATGGAATACTTTCAGATACAACGCTGACGGATAGCCTCGAGGGGTCTACTTCATGGTTGACGGAGGGAGCTAATTCCTCGGGGATAGGATGTACCTCGGCCAAGGTGATAATTGGTACGGGACCAGAGGTGCGCTCAGGGGTTTTCGAAGAGGCAATGCTACCTAACAAGGATTTTTTCCTTAGTGCTAGTTCAGTTGACAGCCTTCTTGCAGATTCTAACTCCAGGGAGACTCTATGCTGAAGTTTAGTAATCTCATTGTCAATAGATAAACTAGTCCTTGTAATAAAGTCATCCAGGGTCCCTGTAGCCTTTTTCCCAGTTTTAGTGGCCCTGGTCCGTGTTTCACGAACAGACATGATTTAAAAGGTGGGTAGAGATTAATCAAACAGTAATAATTTAGGGTACCGTGACAAATACAGCCAAGGGAGATGGCCCGGTCCAGTCTTGTTCGGTCTGGAACGGCCTGAAACGGCCCAGTCTTTGCCCAATCTTTGCCCCGAGCTTCGTCCTGCGCGCGTCCCGCTGCGTGAGACTGGTTGCCAGTGTATATCCTCCCAGGTGGGGGGCGGGGCCGTTGCGGGAAGAGGCTGCAGATGGAAGGACTGCCTCGCAGTCCCGCAGCGGTGTGGGCGGTCAGGGCGGGTCTTTGATTCACCCGCAGCAACTCTCTGATGAGAGCCGCGTCCTTGCAGGCAAACGTCCAAATCCCTCGTCGAACAGGTCGGCACGGGCAGTGAAGAGCACACCAGCCAGGTCAGCCCCTCTAACTTTTGCTGAGTAGCACCCGCGCAGCGGGTGCTGCGAAAGTTTATACTTCGCCGGGTGGGGGGCGGGGCCGCTGCGGGAAGAGGCTGCAGGTGGAAGGACTGCCTCGCAGTCCCGCAGCGGTGTGGGCGGTCAGGGCGGGTCTTTGATTCACCCGCAGCAACTCTCCGATGAGAGCCGCGTCCTTGCAGGCAAACGTCCAAATCCCTCGTCGAACAGGTCGGCACGGGCAGTGAAGAGCACACCAGCCAGGTCAGCCCCTCTAACTTTTGCTGAGTAGCACCCGCGCAGCGGTTGCTGCGAAAGTTTATACTTCGCCGGGTGGGGGGCGGGGCCGCTGCGGGAAGAGGCTGCAGGTGGAAGGACTGCCTCGCAGTCCCGCAGCGGTGTGGGCGGTCAGGGCGGGTCTTTGATTCACCCGCAGCAACTCTCCGATGAGAGCCGCGTCCTTGCAGGCAAACGTCCAAATCCCTCGTCGAACAGGTCGGCACGGGCAGTGAAGAGCACACCAGCCAGGTCAGCCCCTCTAACTTTTGCTGAGTATCTAGCTTTCACCCTTTTTCATTTTTGTTTGCTGTGATGTTTATAGTTATGATTAACAATTCTTGTTCACGTGATTTACACCAGAATAGCGTATAACACATTCTTATACTTGTAAAATATCATTATTTATGGTTGTGTTATATTCTGGAGTTTTGGATCGGTCTTTTCAATATTGCTTAAAGATGTAAGAAATTCTCTGGCAGTTTACCCCTGCGAAAAGTTTGTAATCGCCATTAGGGGATCAGGAAATCTTCCTAGTAAAACTCCCCAAATTTCTGCAGAACACAACACCATGGCAGAGATAATTGCTCTAAAGAATTCCCCACTGGTGGAGGATTCTCAAATAGAGTATGTTGGAAATGACCATCTTTTGTCTGGTATCCCCCAGATTTTCGCCTTCTTATCTTGAATCCGTTTGTGTTGGACATAGGACTATGCACACTTTACTTCTACTAACCAGTAGCACGGTGGTAGTGCTTTTCCTTTTAAATCTGGTAAAAACAAAACCTTTTGCTAAGCTTAAACCTTCCTTTTTGACATTTCTAAGACACCCCTAACATAGGCTCCAAATGTTCATAGGGCAGTGTGCATGGCATTTAAAAATGTAAGGTATGTATATTTAAAAGAACAAGCACACTTAAAAGGGCCCTGAAGGATTACAAGAGGCAGGTATTCTCTGCCAAAGCAGCCTTCCTTACTGATAAGAAAACCAGAGGGTGAGACCTAAGGA
Source organism: Lissotriton vulgaris (assembly GCF_964263255.1). Classification (NCBI taxonomy): domain Eukaryota; kingdom Metazoa; phylum Chordata; class Amphibia; order Caudata; family Salamandridae; genus Lissotriton; species Lissotriton vulgaris. The sequence goes on from NC_141696.1 coordinate 1,277,220,007, forward strand.
AATGTTTGGGATAGTTTTTGACTTTAACTCCTCTATGTGTGCAGGGAAATCAAATTGTGAACTCTCGGGAACTGGCAGATACACTGTCTAACTTTTCAGTGAGAAGGTGGCAAATATTCTGAAATCTTTATCTCCCTGAGGGGCAAATTGTGACCCAAGATTTGGTGAAGCAAGGCCAAGGTCCTGTTCGGATGAGCAGGTTGGTAGACAGAGGCCTTCTAGAAATGATAGTAATATCCGTTTGGAAAAATGGGAGCCATTAATGCCTGACAACTTCACTTCAATCACGGCTACCCTAAAGTCAGGGTCTCAACTGGATCTTCCGTCTTCCTTACATTGGAAAGCTATAGCTGAAGCCCTTGGTCCATTACTTCTGTAGATCTGTCATACCTTGGAGCAGAGCAGCCTTTTTCCAGGGGAATGGATATAAACACTGGTAGGGCAGTTATTAAAAAAGGCGAAAGTGAATTCTGACTTTCTTACAAATTATCGACCAATCTCTCTGTTGTCATTTGCTGGGTGATAGAGGAGAAATACGTCAATCATCTCCTGTCTTAGTGGCAGGCCAATGAACAAATGCTTGACTTGGTTCAGTCAGGGGTTCGACTACTGTACAGCACAAAGATGAACCAGTAACCAGGTTACAGGAAATTGGTCTTGGTAGAAAGGCATTGGAGTGGTGTAGGTCATATCTAGGGCTCCCGTTTTTATGGTATTTATTTTTTTGCCATTTCCGCCTGTATTTATACATATTTATTTTGGGTTTTGTGGAAAAATTAAGCTGAAATTAGTATATTACCACATTTATTTAACCAGTAAATATGCACTCATGCTTGAATGTCTGTCAGGTTTCAATGCTGTGAACTCCAACAGAACATAAATCAGTTCACTTATATGAAAATAATGAAAATATGCAAATTTCAGTATCAACCTTATGCATATCTGCTGCTGTTAAAGCTTCTTTACTAAAATTCCTTTTTTTAACCCCCTTATCTATCAATACACACATCTTTTAGCCTGGCAGTCATGACAGACAGTATTGAGAGTTACTCAAAAAGCAACCCAATTTCCATTTTTATCCGCATTTAAAAATGGATACATACAAGAAAATGAATGTTTTCTGTCTGTATTTATCTGTAAAAATCAGTAAAAACGGAAAACAGGGAGCCTTAATTACATCTAACCAATTGGTTCCAGGCAGCTTTCCTACCACCCTATATGTCTGCGTTTAAGACCTTGAACCATGGAATCCCTCAGAGTTCCTCACTCAGCCCCACTTTTTTTAATATCTACATCCATCCACTGTTGACACCCATAAAATCCTATTTTTTCTCTGGTGTATGAATTATGCTGATGACACTAAGTTTATTATTATTGAGAGTTACTTAAAAAGCAACCCAATTTCCATTTTTATTCGCATTTAAAAATGGATACATACAAGAAAATGAATATTTTCCGTCTGTATTTATCTGTAAAAATCAGTAAAAACGGAAAACAGGGAGCCTTAATTACATCTAACCAATTGGTACCAGGCAGCTTTCCTACCACCCTATATGTCTGAGTTTAAGACCTTGAACCATGGAACCATGGAATCCCTCAGAGTTTCTCACTCAGCCCCACTTTTTTTAATATCTACATCCATCCACTGTTGACACCCATAACATCCTATTTTTCTCTGGTGTATGAATTATGCTGATGACACTAAGTTTATCATCTCATAGAATGAGTGAGGTGCCAATCCTACAGAACCATTTCATTGATGTATGGCAGCAGTGTCTGACTGGCTGAAGTCCAACTCACTCAAATTCAACTCAGACAAGACAGAGAAACTCTGGATTAAACATTCCTGTGTACCAGAATCACTGACACTTGATTTTTTATCCAGTAGCTGGATGAACATTCCAACTCCTGATAAGCCCGTACAAAAATCCAGAGGTTTATTTGTAACCTAAACTTTCCCTGGCAAGCCAAATAAAATATGTTCCAGCATCATGTTTTCCTCCTTAAACTGTGCTGGAAGATCTTACCCTTTCTTCCTAAATATGTCCACTGTGTGGTTATCCAGGGCACTATATTAAGCCCCCTGGACTACTGTAATTCTTTATTCTTGGGCCAGGATGAAGGTCTTCTTAAGAAAATTCACAGAATAGAAAACCTAGTGGCCAGATTGGCCCTGGGGCTCCCTCGTTTTTCTCCAACCTCTGTAGTCCTAAAATCCCTGCGTTGACTACCAGTGAAAAAGAGTGTGAAATTTAAGACTCTTTGCCTGGTATTTAAAGTAGTTCATCACAGTGCCCCTCAGTACTTGATTTCGCAATTACATATCATCACTCTGTCTGCACTCCCCTGGAGTGCAAATGCTGGCTGTGCCCAGATTATGAAAGAGCTTTCTAGGCTGACACCGCTTTTCCAATGAGGGTGGCAAAGCTCTGGAATGACTTGTCCCTTCCTTATTAAGGTTCATGAAGATATTGAAGACCTGCTTTTTCAATCGCTAGGACTCATCGAGCAAATCCCCAGTTGTTAGCCAGCACTCTCTCTCTATGTGATTCAGATGCTTTCTTCACTGTATTACGTAGCACCAGGACACCTTTCAAAGTATTTGCAACACTTTACAAATCTGATAAAATAACATTGGATGCAAAGTAGCCAGGAGTTTTGCCTACTCACAGACTTGCACTGGGCATTAATGTGGCAACCCCAGTGCCCTCCTCAGTACATCCAGGACCTGCAAAGATCAGAAGAAGGACATTCATGCTATCTGAATCCTGAAAGAAGACTGGACTTGCTTGCCTTGAATCGATTGACCTAGAAGTGACTCCAAGGGTCAGTTGGTTGAAGTTCTTTTTCCAGAGGCTTCTCTCCTGCAACTGCCCAGCTGAAAATGTCCAACTGGACCTACCACAGACCATGATGCTGGCCTCAGCTTGAGCGAGTCCTAACCCCCAAGTGGTGCTCCCAGGTCCCGGACCCTTAGGTAGTGTTAGAGTGTACTCCTCCCATCCTGTCGAATCGCCGGTCGGATTCAACTTGCTGGTTTGCCCAGCTTAAGGAGATCTGACTTTCAGAAAAGCTTCTACGTCTGAATGTAGAGGGCTTCATCAGGTCTGATATCAAGCAGCAACCTGTCCCTGCCCAGGCCTACCTGGGGACAGACTTTGGACTTCCCCATCTAAGAGCTTTCCCGCCTTTCCCGTAGAGCCCTGCTTCAGGTCCAGGTTGCAGCTTGCCATGCTAACGTCTTGTTGACAAACACTTTTTCTCCATTAAGTTTTCTAGCTAAAAAGGAACATTTTACACCAGGACATACCTGGCCCTTGTTTCCGGCCAGAGCTCCATTGCAGCAGGTATTAACTTTTAACTTTGACCTAGATAACCGCAGTTTGCACTTTGTGCTTTTTGAAGCTATTTTTAACATATATTTTTTAAAATCATATCTGCGGTTCTTCTTATTCGATTTTTATAATTTATTTTGATGTCATTTTATTTAATGAAATTTACTCCATGTTTCTAAATTGGTTTGGTATTTTGCTTGTGTTGTGCTTTCACTTTATTACTGTTTGAGAGCTGCATAAATACTTTACTCATTGCCTCTAAGTAAGCTTGACTGCTTTGTCCCAAGTTACCAGAGGATTAGGCACAGGTTTATTTAGAGACGTTGGGTGATTCACGCTGACAAGTATTGTGATACTTACTTGAGGTAGGTACTCACTCCCCTCAACTAATACTACCAATTTTTTTTACATAGTATTCACAACTTTCTCCACAAATCAGAGAATTTTACTTTAACTCTAAAATAGACCCTTACATTTTTGAGTAAATAGATTAGAATAACCTGCAGCAACACTGTGTGCTACTCCATATATGTCTTCATGTATCTGAGCTTGGTTTTACCCAGCCCAATGCTGAGACAATTTATCATGTTTTTTTCCATGATGTAATGCAGAGATATCTCAGAGATATCGTATCATGTTGGAGGTCTCCCACATCGCTGATAATCCAAGAGCAATACTTAGGATACTCATTATTTGTGCCCAAGAGTGGACGGGTCATTGTGCTGCTCTGGCATATTCCTGTTGAGCTGCAGGCTGTGGGGCTGCTTCCAAACTGGATGGGTTACATATATTTTTGTTACATTTTCGCGGGCTTTCTTTATTAATGTCATTTGATACAGTTTTACATTCACAGCAAAAGAAAGTGGAAATATCTGTGCCTCAATTCTCTTAATGTTAGGCAGCCACTGATTAACACCAGTGCTTAATCTACAAAATCATATGTGCCAGGGCTCTTGTAGCGTGACACTCCAGCTTGAACCAGCCATTGCCCCTGCCAAAGCTGCCAATGAAAGTGCCAACACAACTACTAACCATTACACTCTTGCAAGTGTGCCAATTCAGACTGTTCCAGGCCCCAACAACTATGAGAATGGCTTGGGCAGCATTTACTAGTAATTTTTGATGTGCATTGAATTTTTAACAACTGTTGTTGTGCCCATCTCTAAATTGCACAAACAGAGCCACAATGTGGCAGACTGTCATAAGCGCTGGTGTTGACAATGACGTGCCTGTGCCAAGCACCAGAAACCACTGGCTCAAATTAAGCATTGGTGGACACTAACTTTTCTTGGCTTCATCACTGCCCGGAAGCATTTGTTAAGGATGCCTCAGAGTTTGTCAGAAAGTAGTGCTGCTCTTCAGATTTGATGCGGAATGTAGGATATTTAGTAGGACAATATGGTTATACAATGGTTATCTAATGAGATTTTTTTTATTTTCTCCTCTCCTGACACAGTATGATTGACATTTCCTTCCTGAGCAAACATTGCGATAGGACCTGTTTGACACGTACTGTACATGATATGCTCTTCCTCCTGGCAAACAGGCCTAGGGCATTTTTGGCACACAGGATGCTTGCTATGTGTTTCTTCTTGGAACACAACTTGGTGATCATGTCTTGGCTCGCATTATAAATCAGAAATTGTTCTTGGCATTCACTATACTATGCATTCCTACATCTCACAGAGGAGGGAAGGCATTCTAGGCCACAGTATATTTTGAGATGGTCCTCTTGACACAAAGAATATGATGCTCATTTCATCTTGACACAGAGTGTAGAGCATTTCTTGCCATATGTCATGGTAATGGGCTTTTTTTAATCTCTCTCTATTCATGGTGTCAAGATCCTGGTTCTTACACCATCTAAACTCTCTCTTTCATCTTTCGTTCTGTCTATTTCACTCTTTGTGCAGTCATGCCTTTGCTTTGTGCTGTTTCCAAGCCCTATTTTTGCAATCTCAAATACTTTATGCTATATTTCGTCAGAAATAATGCATCTACATTGGCATGTGCATGCTTGAATATGCATTTTAGATCAGATGAGTATAATATGTAGACAGAGGTATATTGTTTATCGCTTGCCTTGATTGATTTGTGCTAATGTTAATAACAAAAATAAAACTAAAACAAGCTAGAGAAGTTCATCCAAACATTCCTCATGCTCCTGCCTTCATCACTTTCACTGTGACCTGACATTAGAATCATGCCATAAGAAGGCAGAAGTATGGCTCAGGGGTTAGAGGCGGCAGACCCGGAAGCTGAGATCGGCCCTGGACCAGGGTTCAATACCCCGCCTCGGCGGGTCTTGGGCTAAAAAAAAAATTCCACGGACTCGATAATTCTCGCTCCGGTGCCTTCTCGACTCATGGGTTCACACTCTGGGCAATAGCTTGCTTAATCTCCACAACGGCCCCTCGCGGCGGGATGCCTGGCTTTCACCTTGTGGATACCCTGCCGGGGTTATCTCACAGAGGAATACCAGGACGGGTTCCCTAAGCAAGCGCCGGGAAGCCCACTGCGGGTAGCTGTGCGCTATATAAGCTCAAATACATTTACATTTACAAGGCCAGACATCAATCCCGCTAATTTAGTGGAATTGGCACATAATCTGGGGGGTTCTTTTTGACTCCCGACTCTCCAACACCCCATAGTTACACGCCCTTGTAAAGTACGCCAACTTTCATCTATATGTCACATCTGATTTGTCCTATGTTGGCAATAGGACAAGCAGCTGTCGTGTTTTATCCGATTCCATGATGGCGCAGTGATCACTTAGCAAGATTGAAGAAGAGATTGTTTGTGTTATCTACAAGCAGGACAAGAGGTACTCCGGCTACATTGGCTAGCTGGCTACACAAGTCTTCTTGACCCTCCAAGGTGGCTTAGCCATGCAGTCAAGCTCTAGCTCAAAGGTCGTGGTGCAAATGCAGCGAATAAATACTGTATGACATTTGTCATAAATATAGATCCCACAGCCAGAGCTGGCATCATGTATAACAGACAAGCACAACACACGAAAACCCCGTTTTCTGTCGTAAAATGGGAATCACAGAAATTTAATAAAACAAATAGAATATCATTAATAAAATAATGTAGTAAAGAAGGGTTCCCCTTTTATAGCTCACTGTGTACTGTTTACAGCCACTGATCGCAAATGCTGTGCTATTTGTAAATAATAGGAGAACTAAGAGGATTGTGATCCTCCTGCCAAATTAGTATGTGTTTATATATTTTATGAGATCCCTAAATGATCATGATCTCTACGAAAATAGTAACATACTGATACTGACACAGAAAAACTAAGTAAGTGTCTTAGGCCTAATTATGAGTTCTGCAGTCGATCGGACCGCCGAACCCATGGCGGCTGTCCTGGTGCTGCCACACTGCGGCACCGTGCACCTCAGTATGAGTTTGGTGGTCGGACCTCCCCAAGACCGCTGCAACTGCCAGGGATCTGTGATTCCATGGCAGTGTTGTAGCAGTCAGAGGCTGCAATATGCTGGCGGTGCTGCTGCGGCACCTCAAGCATATTACAAGTTGCCTTACCACCATCCTTTCCATGGTCGTGAGCTCGCCATGGAAAGGATAGTGGTGAGGCAACTCAGGGGGCCCTTACAGATCCCCCCCTGTTGCCTTTGGGCCTGGGGGTGTCTGTATGTTTGCACCCTAGTTCCTGCATGGCATGGACTGCCTGGCGTAGGGTATTCCACGCCATATAGGAACGTACTGCGATGGTCCCACTGCAGTGCCTTTCTAAGGTTCTCCTATGAGGCTTAGAAACGCACCACAGTGGGACCGCCGCAACATCGCCAACCAGACCAGGACTGAACTCCTAATCTGGTGGGCGGTGTGTGGACATGTTTGGTGGTCCTTTCACAGAGCACTGGCATAGAGTTCTTCATGAGGACCGACAAACTCATGATCAGGCTCTAAGTGTTTACTGCGAAGACCTTGAGCCAGATTTATGAAGATTTTGCACCGGTAGTGTCACAAAAACTGATGTAAACCTGTGATCAAAGTTTTAAATTGTGATTCGCTTTCCAGCACAAATCTTGATTTGTGCTGTAAAGTAAATCTAAAGTAAGTCAAAATAGCATTTTGTGATGCTTTGCATCAAGAGACATCCCATGGGTGGTAAAAGGGCATATTCAAGTTCCCTTGCAACCACTCATGGATTTTAACACAAAGCCATGTCTACTAAAAAAGTTAGACAGGGCTTTGCCCCTAAACATTATGCCTCCTCAAGGCAGGCCTAACATTTAAGAAAAGTTTTTTTTCTCAAAACTTTTTTTTTTAAACTTTGCATTTGTGCAATGTATAAACTAGGTCCAAGCATATTAGTGTGTACTGTAAGGGGCCTCCTCCAATACAAAACCAGTGCTAGACACCCCACAAACACCCTTGCATCATTGTACTTTTGTGAATGTTGCATGGCACCCATAAAGGGCACTGTCACAGGGGATAAAAACAACAGCACCATATCTTAATAGATATGGTGCTGTCCTGCTGTCTCCCTTTCATGAACCACAGTGCATAGTGATTGCTGAACTGTGTTGCTTGAAAAAACGAGAAATGTATGGTGTCTGTATCCTAGTTTAGAATAGAGTTTGGGCGGTAAGCAGACATAATATCGAAATTTGAATATCGATGTGACAGAATATCGAAATTTTTATATCGATGGTAAAGTATATCGAATAATAAAATATCGACTACAAAAATATTGTTTTAAGTATGTGTAATTTTATATTGGATGCAAAAATATAGTAAGGCAAAATATTGTTGTATTAAAACATCGATATATAGTAATTATTAGTAAAAATTGATTATTTTTTAGAAATGTTTAGTGTTTATTAATTATTAGTAATTTCATTGTGTTATTTAAATGTTATTTTTAAATTTAAAAAAATAATATATAATTTTAGGAGCGGGATGTTGGGTTTATAGGGGATAAGGGTGGGGAGTGTTTTAAAATTTTAAATATTTTAAGTAGTTTTGTTTTTTTAAAATTTTAAAATTAAAAAACAATAATAATAATAATTTAGTAGCGGGATGTTGGGTTTATAGGGGATAAGGGTGGGGAGTGTTTAAAATTGTAAATATTTGAAGTATTAATTGTTAAAAAAAAATTCAAAAGTAAAAAAAAAAAAAAAATTTAGTAGCAGGATGTTGGGTTTATAGGGATAAGGGTGTATCAAAAATAAAAAAATTTGAAGTAATATTTGTTGAAAACTTTTTAAAAATTTTTTAAAAATTAAAAAGTACAAATTTAAAAAACTATACATTTAGTAGCGGGATATTGGGTTTATAGGGGATAAGGGTGTGGAGTGTTTACAAAAATTAAAAATTTCAAGTAATATTTTTAAAAAATGTTTTAAAAATTTCACAAAATTAACAAAAAAAATTAACAATTAATATTCAGTAGTGGGATGTTGGTTTTATAGGGGATAAGGGTGAGGAGTTAATTTTTAAATTTTCAGTTTTTAAGAAATAATTGTTTAAAAACTGTAATAACATAAAAAATAAATTTAAAAAAGTTTAAAAAAAGAAAATTAGTACCGGTATGTTAGATTTATAGGGGATAATGGTGGGAAGTGTTTAAAAAAATTATAAAAATTATTAAATATTTATAAAAAAATAACAAATATATAAAAAATAGAAAAAATTCATAAAAAAAGAATGTATATTTCACAAATATTTTAAATGTACTTTAAAATTCAAATTGTTGTAATAATTAAAACATAAATTGTGCATATATTTTAAAATTTCAAAATATTATTTATGTTTGGAAAACACATATTAGTGTCCAGCACCTACATCACTTTAATGTAGACTGTAGTGGGAATAGTAAATTAAAATTAATTTGTGTCCAGCGCCTACTCCAATTTAATGTAGACTGGAGTGGGAATAGTTAATTATATTTAATTAGTGTCCAGCACCTACACCATTTTAATGTAGATTGGAGTGGGAATATTAAATTATAATTAATTAGTGTCCAGCACTTACCCCAATTTAATGTAGACTGGAGTGGGAATAGTAATTTATAATTAATTAGTGTCCCCAACCTACCTCAATTTAATGTAGACTGGAGTGGGAATAGTAAATTATAATTAATGAGTGTCCAGCACCTACCTCAATTTAATGTAGACTGGAGTGGGAATAGTAAATTATAATTAATTAGTGTCCAGCACCTACCTCAATTTAATATAGACTGGAGTGGGAATAGTAAATAATTTTAAATTAGTGTCCAGCACCTACCCCAATTTAATGTAGACTGGAGTGGGAATAGTAAATTATAATTAATTAGTGTCCAGCACCTACATCAATTTAATGTAGACTGTAGTGGGAATAGTAAATTAAAATTAATTAGTGTCCAGCCCCTACTCCAATTTAATGTAGACTGGGGTGGGAATAGTTAATTATATTTAATTAGTGTCCAGCACCTACATCAATTTAATGTAGATTGGAGTGGGAATATTAAATTATAATTAATTAGTGTCCAGCACTTAACCCAATTTAATGTAGACTGGAGTGGGAATAGTAATTTATAAGGAATTAGTGTCCACAACCTACCTCAATTTAATGTAGACTGGAGTGGGAATAGTAAATTATAATTAATTAGTGTCCAGCACCTACCCCAATTTTATGTAGACTGGAGTGGGAATAGTAAATTATAATTAATTAGTGTCCAGCACCTACCCCAATTTATTGTAGACTCGAGTGGGAATAGTGATTTATAATTAATTAGTGTCCAGCACCTACCCCAATTTAATGTAGACTGGAGTGGGAATCGTTAATTATATTTAATTAGTGTCCAGCACCTACCCCAATTTAATGTAGGTTGGAGTGGGAATAGTAAGTTATAATTAATTTGTGTCCAGCACTTACCCCGATTTAATGTAGACTTGAGTGGGAACAGTAAATTAAAATTAATTAGTGTCCAGCACCTACACCAATTTAATGTAGACTGGAGTGGGAATAGTTAATTATATTTAATTAGTGTCCAGCACCTACCCCGATTTCATGTACATTGGAGTGGGAATAGTAAATTATACCTAATTAGTGTCCAGCATTTACCTATATTTAATGTAGACTGGAGTGGAAATAGTAATTTATAATTAATTAGTGTCCAGCACCTACCTCAATTTAATGTAGACTGGAGTGGGAATAGTAAATTAAAATTAATTAGTGTCCAGCACCTACCCCAATGTTATGTAGACTGGAGTGGGAATAGTAAATTATAATTAATTAGTGTCCAGCACCTACATCAATTTAATGTAGACTGTAGTGGGAATAGTAAATTAAAATTAATTAGTGTCCAGCACCTACCCCAATTTAATGTAGACTGGAGTGGGAATAGTTAATTATATTTAATTAGTGTCCAGCACCTACACCAATTTAATGTAGATTGGAGTGGGAATATTACATTATAATTAATTAGTGTCCAGCACTTACCCCAATTTAATGTAGACTGGAGTGGGAATAGTAATTTATAATTAATTAGTGTCCACAACCTACCTCAATTAAATGTAGACTGGAGTGGGAATAGTAAATTATAATTAATGAGTGTCCAGCACCTACCTCAATTTAATGTAGACTGGAGTGGGAATAGTAAATTATAATTAATTAGTGTCCAGCACCTACCTCAATTTAATATAGACTGGAGTGGGAATAGTAAATAATTTTAAATTAGTGTCCAGCACCTACCCCAATTTAATGTAGACTGGAGTGGGAATAGTAAATTATAATTAATTAGTGTCCAGCACCTACATCAATTTAATGTAGACTGTAGTGGGAATAGTAAATTAAAATTAATTAGTGTCCAGCCCCTACTCCAATTTAATGTAGACTGGGGTGGGAATAGTTAATTATATTTAATTAGTGTCCAGCACCTACATCAATTTAATGTAGATTGGAGTGGGAATATTAAATTATAATTAATTAGTGTCCAGCACTTAACCCAATTTAATGTAGACTGGAGTGGGAATAGTAATTTATAAGGAATTAGTGTCCACAACCTACCTCAATTTAATGTAGACTGGAGTGGGAATAGTAAATTATAATTAATTAGTGTCCAGCACCTACCCCAATTTTATGTAGACTGGAGTGGGAATAGTAAATTATAATTAATTAGTGTCCAGCACCTACCCCAATTTAATGTAGACTGGAGTGGGAATCGTTAATTATATTTAATTAGTGTCCAGCACCTACCCCAATTTAATGTAGGTTGGAGTGGGAATAGTAAGTTATAATTAATTTGTGTCCAGCACTTACCCCGATTTAATGTAGACTTGAGTGGGAACAGTAAATTAAAATTAATTAGTGTCCAGCACCTACACCAATTTAATGTAGACTGGAGTGGGAATAGTTAATTATATTTAATTAGTGTCCAGCACCTACCCCGATTTCATGTACATTGGAGTGGGAATAGTAAATTATGCCTAATTAGTGTCCAGCATTTACCTATATTTAATGTAGACTGGAGTGGAAATAGTAATTTATAATTAATTAGTGTCCAGCACCTACCTCAATTTAATGTAGACTGGAGTGGGAATAGTTAATTATATTTAATTAGTGTCCAGCACCTACACCAATTTAATGTAGATTGGAGTGGGAATATTAAATTATAATTAATTAGTGTCCAGCACTTACCCCAATTTAATGTAGACTGGAGTGGGAATAGTAATTTATAATTAATTAGTGTCCACAACCTACCTCAATTAAATGTAGACTGGAGTGGGAATAGTAAATTATAATTAATTAGTGTCCAGCACCTACCCCAATTTTATGTAGACTGGAGTGGGAATAGTAAATTATAATTAATTAGTGTCCATCACCTACCTCAATTTAATGTAGACTGGAGTGGGAATAGTAAATAATTTTAAATTAGTGTCCAGCACCTACCCCAATTTAATGTAGACTGGAGTGGGAATAGTAAATTATAATTAATTAGTGTCCAGCACCTACATCCATTTAATGTAGACTGTAGTGGGAATAGTAAATTAAAATTAATTTGTGTCCAGCACCTACTCCAATTTAATGTGGACTGGGTGGGAATAGTTAACTATATTTAATTAGTGTCCACTACCTACATCACTTTAATGTAGATTGGAGTGGGAATGTTAAATTATAATTGATTGGTGTCCAGCACTTACCCCAATTTAATGTAGACTGGAGTGGGAATAGTAATTTATAATTAATTAGTGTCCACAAGCTACCTCAATTTAATGTAGACTGAAGTGGGAATAGTAAATTATAATTAATTAGTGTCCAGCACCTACCCCAATTTTATGTAGACTGGAGAGGGAATAGTAAATTATAATTAATTAGTGTCCAGCACCTACCTCAATTTAATGTAGACTGGAGTGGGAATAGTAAATTATAATTAATTATTGTCCAGCACCTACCTCAATTTAATTAGACTGGAGTGGGAATAGTATATTAAAATTGATTAGTGTCCAGCACCTACCCCAATTTAATGTAGACTGGAGTGGGAATAGTTAATTATATTTAATTAGTGTCCAGTACCTACCCCAATTCAATGTAGGTTGGAGTGGGAATAGTAAGTTATAATTAATTTGTGTCCAGCACTTACCCCAATTTAATGCAGACTGGAGTGGGAATAGTAAATTAAAATTAAATAGTGTCCAGCACCTACATCAATTTAATGTAGACTGGAGTGGGAATAGTAAATTAAAATTAATTAGTGTCCAGCCCCTACTCCAATTTAATGTAGACTGGGGTGGGAATAGTTAATTATATTTAATTAGTGTCCAGCACCTACATCAATTTAATGTAGATTGGAGTGGGAATATTAAATTATAATTAATTAGTGTCCAGCACTTAACCCAATTTAATGTAGACTGGAGTGGGAATAGAAATTTATAAGGAATTAGTGTCCACAACCTACCTCAATTTAATGTAGACTGGAGTGGGAATAGTAAATTATAATTAATTAGTGTCCAGCACCTACCCCAATTTTATGTAGACTGGAGTGGGAATAGTAAATTATAATTAATTAGTGTCCAGCACCTACCCCAATTTATTGTAGACTCGAGTGGGAATAGTAATTTATAATTAATTAGTGTCCAGCACCTACCCCAATTTAATGTAGACTGGAGTGGGAATCGTTAATTATATTTAATTAGTGTCCAGCACCTACCCCAATTTAATGTAGGTTGGAGTGGGAATAGTAAGTTATAATTAATTTGTGTCCAGCACTTACCCCGATTTAATGTAGACTTGAGTGGGAACAGTAAATTAAAATTAATTAGTGTCCAGCACCTACACCAATTTAATGTAGACTGGAGTGGGAATAGTTAATTATATTTAATTAGTGTCCAGCACCTACCCCGATTGCATGTACATTGGAGTGGGAATAGTAAATTATACCTAATTAGTGTCCAGCATTTACCTATATTTAATGTAGACTGGAGTGGAAATAGTAATTTATAATTAATTAGTGTCCAGCACCTACCTCAATTTATTGTAGACTGGAGTGGGAATAGTAAATTAAAATTAATTAGTGTCCAGCACCTACCCCAATGTTATGTAGACTGGAGTGGGAATAGTAAATTATAATTAATTAGTGTCCAGCACCTACCCCAATTTTATGTAGACTGGAGTGGGAATAGTAAATTATAATTAATTAGTATCCATCACCTACCTCAATTTAATGTAGACTGGAGTGGGAATAGTAAATAATTTTAAATTAGTGTCCAGCACCTACCCCAATTTAATGTAGACTGGAGTGGGAATAGTAAATTATAATTAATTAGTGTCCAGCACCTACATCCATTTAATGTAGACTGTAGTGGGAATAGTAAATTAAAATTAATTTGTGTCCAGCACCTACTCCAATTTAATGTGGACTGGGTGGGAATAGTTAATTATATTTAATTAGTGTCCACTACCTACATCACTTTAATGTAGATTGGAGTGGGAATGTTAAATTATAATTGATTGGTGTCCAGCACTTACCCCAATTTAATGTAGACTGGAGTGGGAATAGTAATTTATAATTAATTAGTGTCCACAAGCTACCTCAATTTAATGTAGACTGAAGTGGGAATAGTAAATTATAATTAATTAGTGTCCAGCACCTACCCCAATTTTATGTAGACTGGAGAGGGAATAGTAAATTATAATTAATTAGTGTCCAGCACCTACCTCAATTTAATGTAGACTGGAGTGGGAATAGTAAATTATAATTAATTATTGTCCAGCACCTACCTCAATTTAATTAGACTGGAGTGGGAATAGTAAATTAAAATTGATTAGTGTCCAGCACCTACCCCAATTTAATGTAGACTGGAGTGGGAATAGTTAATTATATTTAATTAGTGTCCAGTACCTACCCCAATTCAATGTAGGTTGGAGTGGGAATAGTAAGTTATAATTAATTTGTGTCCAGCACTTACCCCAATTTAATGCAGACTGGAGTGGGAATAGTAAATTAAAAATAAATAGTGTCCAGCACCTACATCAATTTAATGTAGACTGGAGTGGGAATAGTACATTATTTATGACTATAAATAAATGTATACAATTTTTGTGTAGTCGGAATCTTTTATGTTTTTAATAACATGAAAAAAACAACAAGAAACATTAGTATTACATTTTTATTTCATACTAATTAATTTTGTTACATATATGAGACAAAAAATGTTACGTTCAATTTACATTTTTAGATTTCTTTGAAATTGTACATTTAAAAAAAATGTTTTTTAATACAGATGTAAGTATGGTTTAAAATGGTAACAAAAAAGTAAAAAAATTTCACATAATATATAACATTTTTAGATTGTTATACATGTTGGTTGTACATATACATTTTAAATTAATATTAATATTAAAATTATTAATATTATTTTTTTAAACAAAATATTGAAATGAAAAAAATATTTTAACACAGGTATATTTATATACAAATTCCAAATTTGGTTCACAGATTTTAGTACAATTTTTCATGTTTTAATAATTATAAGAATAAATATTACGTATTTTATCATATTTATTTTTATAATTTTACAAAATATATACATTTTGTTAAGTATTTCAATACAAATAACAAAAACCGATTTTTATCTGGCATTGTATTTATTTTTAATTTACTAAAGGAATATTTTTTAAAATATGTTTGTAAGGTTAATCTATTTTATTAGTTTTGGGTCTTTTATTTTGAACCACTTTAGGTCGTTTTGTGTCATTTGGATGAAGACCAGCTCCCGGTTGGGAGACACTTCACGTCGCTAAAGGTAAGGTTTGTTTTATATGTTTTAAGTGTGTTTTAAAGTAATTTTGATAGTAGTGTGGTACTATTTAGTGTTGTTAGAAGTAAATTAGTTACATTAAACTGTTTGATATTTTTTTTATTTACGTATGGTGGATGTACGTATTTTTAGCTTGTTCTAGGCTTGTTTTCAATGTATTGTATTTCGATGCTAAAAGTACATTTAGGTGAAATATAATGTTATCTCCTTCAGGAAGCAGCTCAAGACCTGTCTGTTCGAGCAGTAACATACCCCTCTCCCCCAGCGCCTTGAGACCCTCCCGGGTGAGTAGCGCGCTTTACAAATGCCGTGATTGATTGATTGAGTGACTAGTGATGTTAGTATGTGTTTATGTGTTGTTTTATGTGGGTGGGAATGTATGTGTTATATATTTTTGTTGCAGGTGTTCGTGATAGAAGCAGTCTTATTTTTTTTTATAGAAGTGCTTGTTAGTTTTATTAACTAATGGATTCTGAACACTTCTTTAAATGTTTCGGGTTTCCTGGAGCGTTTGTTCTATATTTTACAAATCTTTGGGTTTTTTAGGGTTATTCGAGGATATTCATTGAATGGATTATTCAGTTTTGGGACAGTTGTATTTTTTCATTTGTTTTTGGGCAAACTTTTTCCTAACTGGATTGTTTTGGTGAAGATGGATTCTACAGCACTTGGAATATGCTTGGTAAGTTTTTTAAATTGTATTTATTGTGGGTGGGTAATGTTATTATTATAATTGTTATGTTTTATTTATTTCAAATTTAATTAATGTGTGTATATATATTTAATAACATTTTACATATATTGCACACATTAATTATTAATTTAAATAAAATATATTATTGTTAATTATATTGTATTGGTTTTATTTTTTAGGACTGGTTTGTTCTTCACAGTAATTTAGAGTAGTGTTTTGGCTATTATGTTGAGGTATTCAATGCCTTGTGTGCTAGGGTACAACTTTACTTGTTGTGTTTTGGAGTTATTTCAGTAATGGATTGTTCCATTCTGAACTCTTGATAGCTTTGTTCTTTTTGTAGGCATTTTATGAATTTTTCTAAACTTGGTTTAGTTCGGCCAGTTGATTGTAGTAAGGCATTGTGCCAGCCTTCATCAGCGTTGTTTGTTTTTAATTCACCATTTAAGGTGCTTCGGTAAACGTTCCACCAGGGTATTAGGAATTTAGGATTTCTTCTGTGGCCAGATCTGTGGAGTCTGCCTACCCAGGTATCTTCAAAGTAGTCTAAACGTTGCCTTAATTTAGCTTCATTTTGTTTATAATAGGTGTAATCAATTAAAAGGTTGTAGTGTTCTACTACGTCTGTTTCTGGAACGTAAGCCAGTGCTGTGAGTTTTTTTATTTGATATACAAAAGATGAGTTTGTTGCATATTCTATACTTAAAGTTGTGTTTTGTAAATGTCTCCAAAGACACTGGTTAAAGTGATAATAGCAGCCTTGAATAGATGTATGGGGGTGTATTTTTTAAATACTTGAAAGCATTGCTTGTTAAAAATCAAGTATTATTTTTTCAGGGGAATAGTCATTAGTTTTTTGTTTGATTGTGTTTAATAATTCCATATATGTGGAATTCGTTTTATTTGGTAGTAGTGCATATATTAGAGGTATGTTGTAGTTTTGATATAGGCCATGTATTGTATATAATTGGAAAAAAGGTTTGGGACAGATGTTAAAAGTCCCATCCATCATCTAATATTGGCTTTGCTGAAGTTTTATGAGGTTCATATTTGTGCCAAAAATTATGAGTCTTTTATCATTGCTTTCATTGTCGTAAATGACAAATGGTCGTTTGTTTAAAGTTATAGTTTGGTTAGGATTTAAATTTATATCGCTATATGTTCTAGGAGGTGGAGTGGTAGTAGTAGTTGCTCTTTTTGATCGGGCTATTGTTCTTTTTAGGGAAATAATATTTGGCATCTGAGTAGTCGCTGTGTTAGGTATTTTGGGAATTTGTTCTTTTAAGATAGCGCTTGTTGGTTTTTGGGAACCTGTGCTTGCCTCTTTTATGTTTTCCAATGCTGTTCTAACTTCTATTTCTGTTACGTTTAGTGGGTGGTTGTGTTCCCTAGTATAAAGTACTGTTGCTTCTCTAGTTGTTGCACTTCCGTAACATTTGTTGGAGTAATATTTGCAACATTTCCAATTAACTTTCATGCCAAATTGTTTTTCTTGGGTATAAGTGTAACCCATGTAGCAGAGTAATAGTTTTCCTTTCTGGCTGGTAGCAAATTCAGCTCCTTCACTCATTTTGTTGTTTGTTATTCTGCAAGAAATATATTTTCTAGTTATTAAAAAAATTAAGTATGTATTTTAAGTTAATTTAAAAAGCATTTCTATACTATATACTTACATTTTTAGAAATTCTTCTTTGATTTTGATGTACTTGACTGTTTAGTTGTGGCCTTTAGTTTCTGTGTTTTCTTGATCTGTTGGGAAAAAATGCATTTATTTGTGGTAATTGTTCAGAGATATTTTTTAGGTTGCAATTACAGTTTTTTGATACATTTAGCTTAAACTTATTTTATGTGTTTCAGGAAATATTATAATATACTTACTTTGTTAGTTGTATCTTTGTTTTCAGATTTTTGTTCTCTGTTCTTTGTCAGTAGAGTATTCTGTAGTGGTAGGAGAAAATAAAAAGTAGATATGTATTACTAATTTAAACATGTTTGTAATTTTTAACATTGTAGCACTTGGTTTAATATTTGAACATATTTACTTTGTTAGTTGTATCTTGGTTTTCTGAATTCTGAATTCTGTTCTCTGTTCTTTGTTAGTAAAGTATTCTATAGTGGTAGGAGAAAATTAAAAGTAGATAAATGTAGACTGTAGTGGGAATAGTAAATTAAAATTAATTCGTGTCCAGCGCCTACTCCAATTTAATGTAGACTGGAGTGGGAATAGTTAATTATATTTAATTAGTGTCCAGCACCTACACCATTTTAATGTAGATTGGAGTGGGAATATTAAATTATAATTAATTAGTGTCCAGCACTTACCCCAATTTAATGTAGACTGGAGTGGGAATAGTAATTTATAATTAATTAGTGTCCACAACCTACCTCAATTTAATGTAGACTGGAGTGGGAATAGTAAATTATAATTAATGAGTGTCCAGCACCTACCTCAATTTAATGTAGACTGGAGTGGGAATAGTAAATTATAATTAATTAGTGTCCAGCACCTACCTCAATTTAATATAGACTGGAGTGGGAATAGTAAATAATTTTAAATTAGTGTCCAGCACCTACCCCAATTTAATGTAGACTGGAGTGGGAATAGTAAATTATAATTAATTAGTGTCCAGCACCTACATCAATTTAATGTAGACTGTAGTGGGAATAGTAAATTAAAATTAATTAGTGTCCAGCCCCTACTCCAATTTAATGTAGACTGGGGTGGGAATAGTTAATTATATTTAATTAGTGTCCAGCACCTACATCAATTTAATGTAGATTGGAGTGGGAATATTAAATTATAATTAATTAGTGTCCAGCACTTACCCCAATTTAATGTAGACTGGAGTGGGAATAGTAATTTATAAGGAATTAGTGTCCACAACCTACCTCAATTTAATGTAGACTGGAGTGGGAATAGTAAATTATAATTAATTAGTGTCCAGCACCTACCCCAATTTTATGTAGACTGGAGTGGGAATAGTAAATTATAATTAATTCGTGTCCAGCACCTACCTCAATTTAATGTAGACTGGAGTGGGAATAGTAAATTATAATTAATTATTGTCCAGCACCTATCTCAATTTAATGTAGACTGGAGTGGGAATAGTAAATTAAAATTAATTAGTGTCCAGCACCTACCCCAATTTATTGTAGACTCGAGTGGGAATAGTAATTTATAATTAATTAGTGTCCAGCACCTACCCCAATTTAATGTAGACTGTAGTGGGAATAGTAAATTAAAATTAATGAGTGTCCATCACCTACCCGAATTTAATGTAGACTGGAGTGGGAATAGTTAATTATATTTAATTAGTGTCCAGCACCTACCCCAATTTAATGTAGGTTGGAGTGGGAATAGTGAGTTATAATTAATTTGTGTCCAGCACTTACCCCAATTTAATGTAGACTGGAGTGGGAACAGTAAATTAAAATTAATTAGTGTCCAGCACCTACACCAATTTAATGTAGACTGGAGTGGGAATAGTTAATTATATTTAATTAGTGTCCAGCACCTACCCCGATTTCATGTACATTGGAGTGGGAATAGTAAATTATAACTAATTAGTGTCCAGCATGTACCTATATTTAATGTAGACTGGAGTGGAAATAGTAATTTATAATTAATTAGTGTCCAGCACCTACCTCAATTTAATGTAGACTGGAGTGGGAATAGTAAATTAAAATTAATTAGTGTCCAGCACCTACATCAATTTAATGTAGACTGTAGTGGGAATAGTAAATTAAAATTAATTAGTGTCCAGCACCTACTCCAATTTAATGTAGACTGGAGTGGGAATAGTTAATTATATTTAATTAGTGTCCAGCACCTACACCAATGTAATGTAGATTGGAGTGGGAATATTAAATTATAATTAATTAGTGTCCAGCACTTACCCCAATTTAATGTAGACTGGAGTGGGAATAGTAATTTATAATTAATTAGTGTCCACAACCTACCTCAATTAAATGTAGACTGGAGTGGGAATAGTAAATTATAATTCATTAGTGTCCAGCACCTACCCCAATTTTATGTAGACTGGAGTGGGAATAGTAAATTATAATTAATTAGTGTCCATCACCTACCTCAATTTAATGTAGACTGGAGTGGGAATAGTAAATAATTTTAAATTAGTATCCAGCACCTACCCCAATTTAATGTAGACTGGAGTGGGAATAGTAAATTATAATTAATTAGTGTCCAGCACCTACATCCATTTAATGTAGACTGTAGTGGGAATAGTAAATTAAAATTAATTTGTGTCCAGCACCTACTCCAATTTAATGTGGACTGGGTGGGAATAGTTAATTATATTTAATTAGTTTCCAGCACCTACATCAATTTAATGTAGATTGGAGTGGGAATGTTAAATTATAATTGATTAGTGTCCAGCACTTACCCCAATTTAATGTAGACTGGAGTGGGAATGGTAATTTATAATTAATTAGTGTCCACAAGCTACCTCAATTTAATGTAGACTGAAGTGGGAATAGTAAATTATAATTAAATAGTGTCCAGCACCTACCCCAATTTTATGTAGACTGGAGAGGGAATAGTAAATTATAATTAATTAGTGTCCAGCACCTACCTCAATTTAATGTAGACTGGAGTGGGAATAGTAAATTATAATTAATTATTGTCCAGCACCTACCTCAATTTAATTAGACTGGAGTGGGAATAGTAAATTAAAATTAATTAGTGTCCAGCACCTACCCCAATTTAATGTAGACTGGAGTGGGAATAGTTAATTATATTTAATTAGTGTCCAGTACCTACCCCAATTCAATGTAGGTTGGAGTGGGAATAGTAAGTTATAATTAATTTGTGTCCAGCACTTACCCCAATTTAATGCAGACTGGAGTGGGAATAGTAAATTAAAATTAAATAGTGTCCAGCACCTACACCAATTTAATGTAGACTGGAGTGGGAATAGTTAATTATATTTAATTAGTGTCCAGCGCCTACCCCAATTTCATGTACATTGGAGTGTGAATAGTAAATTATAATTAATTAGTGTCCAGCATTTACCTCAATTTAATGTAGACTGGAGTGGGAATAGTAATTTATAATTAATTAGTGTCCAGCACCTACCTCAATTTAATGTAGACTGGAGTGGGAATAGTAAATTAAAATTAATTAGTGTCCAGCACCTACCCCAATGTTATGTAGACTGGAGTGGGAATAGTAAATTATAATTAATTAGTGTCCAGCACCTACCCCAATTTAATGTAGACTTGAGTGGGAATAGTTAATTATATTTAATTAGTGTCCAGCACCTACCCCAATTTAATGTAGGTTCGAGTGGGAATAGTAAATTATAATTAATTAGTGTCCAGCACTTACCTCAATTTAATGTGGAATGGAGTGGGAATAGTAAATTAGAATTAATTAGTGTCCAGCACCTACACCAATTTAATGTAGACTGGAGTGGGAATAGTTAGTTATAATTCATTAGTGTCCAGCACCTACCCCAATATAGGGGTCGATTAGGATCGCGGACGGACTTGCGTCCATCCGCGACCCCAGAGCAGGAGGGAACCTCCGCATGGCATGCGAAGTTCCCTCCTGTGCAATTAGGATGTGACCGCCACCCTGGCGGTCACATCCTCTATTTTTAACATTGCCGCGGGTGCAGCTTCAAGCTCCACCCGCGGCAATGTTAAAAATGCACGCATTGCATTTGCATGCAGAAAGAGGCAGGCACCGCGCGGTGCCTGCCGCTTTCTGCATACAAATGCAGGGTGGTACCATAGGTACCCCCCATGTGCACCCCCCACCCCCCCTTCACCTAGGGGGCCCGCAACGGGCCCCCGCAGTGAAGTTCCGTATGCTTTTCCGCGGCGGAAAACCCGCCGCGGAAAAGCATACTTTACTGGCCATCCTAATATGGTGGACGGTGTCTGGAAGACACCGTCACCATATTAGAGCTTTTCCGCCGTGGTTGTAATCCGACCGCGGCGGAAAAGCTGCGGACGGAAACCAGGACCCACCAGCCATCCTAATCTGGCGGTGGGTCTTTGGTCAGTCCGCTGCGGATTTTCCGCATCCTCGGGGCCGGCGGTGGCTTCCGCCGGCCCCGAGGATGCGGAAAATCCGCAATCATAATGACCCCCTTAATGTAGACTGGAGTGGGAATAGGTAATTATATTTAATTAGTGTCCAGCACCTTCCCCAATTTAATGTTGATTGGAGTGGGAATAGTAAATCATAATTAATTAGTGTCCAGCACTTACCCCAATTTAATGTAGACTGGAGTGGGAATAGTAAATTATAATTAATTAGTGTCCAGCACCTACCTCAATTTAATGTAGACTGGAGTGGGAATGGTACATTATTTATGACTATAAATAAATGTATACAATTTTTGTGTAGTCGGAATCTTTTATGTTTTTAATAACATGAAAAAAACAACAGGAAACATTAGTATTACATTTTTATTTCATATTAATTAATTTTGTTACATATATGAGACAAAAAATGTTACGTTCAATTTACATTTTTAGATTTCTTTGAAATTGTACATTTAAAAAAAATGTTTTTTAATACAGATGTAAGTATGGTTTAAAATGGTAACAAAAAAGTAAAAAAAATTCACATAATATATAACATTTTTAGATTGTTATACATGTTGGTTGTACATATACATTTTAAATTAATATTAATATTAAAATTATTAATATTATTTTTTTAAACAAAATATTGAAATGAAAAAAATTTTTTAACACAGGTATATTTATATACAAATTCCAAATTTGGTACACAGATTTCAGTACAATTTTTCATGTTTTAATAATTATAAGAATAAATATTACGTATTTTATAATATTTATTTTTATAATTTTACAAAATATATACATTTTGTTAAGTATTTCAATACAAATAACAAAAACCGATTTTTAATTGGCATTGTATTTATTTTTAATTTACTAAAGGAATATTTTTTAAAATATGTTTGTAAGGTTAATCTATTTTATTAGTTTTGGGTCTTTTATTTTGAACCACTTTAGGTCGTTTTGTGTCATTTGGATGAAGACCAGCTCCCGGTTGGGAGACACTTCACGTCGCTAAAGGTAAGGTTTGTTTTATATGTTTTAAGTGTGTTTTAAAGTAATTTTGATAGTAGTGTGGTACTATTTAGTGTTGTTAGAAGTAAATTAGTTACATTAAACTGTTTGATATGTTGTATTTACGTATGGTGGATGTACGTATTTTTAGCTTGTTCTAGGCTTGTTTTCAATGTATTGTATTTCGATGCTAAAAGTACATTTAGGTGAAATATAATGTTATCTCCTTCAGGAAGCAGCTCAAGACCTGTCTGTTCGAGCAGTAACATACCCCTCTCCCCCAGCGCCTTAAGACCCTCCCGGGTGAGTAGCGCGCTTTACAAATGCCGTGATTGATTGATTGAGTGACTAGTGATGTTAGTATGTGTTTATGTGTTGTTTTATGTGGGTGGGAATGTATGTGTTATATATTTTTGTTGCAGGTGTTCGTGATAGAAGCAGTCTTATTTTTTTTTTATAGAAGTGCTTGTTAGTTTTATTAACTAATGGATTCTGAACACTTCTTTAAATTTTTCGGGTTTCCTGGAGCGTTTGTTCTATATTTTACAAATCTTTGGGTTTTTTAGGGTTATTTGAGGATATTCATTGAATGGATTATTCAGTTTTGGGACAGTTGTATTTTTTCATTTGTTTTTGGGCAAACTTTTTCCTAACTGGATTGTTTTGGTGAAGATGGATTCTACAGCACTTGGAATATGCTTGGTAAGTTTTTTAAATTGTATTTATTGTGGGTGGGTAATGTTATTATTATAATTGTTATGTTTTATTTATTTCAAATT
This sequence comes from Lissotriton vulgaris, assembly GCF_964263255.1. NCBI lineage: Eukaryota > Metazoa > Chordata > Amphibia > Caudata > Salamandridae > Lissotriton > Lissotriton vulgaris. The sequence continues at coordinate 1,277,244,149 of NC_141696.1, forward strand.
TAATTAATGTGTGTATATATATTTAATAACATTTTACATATATTGCACACATTAATTATTAATTTAAATAAAATATATTATTGTTAATTATATTGTATTGGTTTTATTTTTTAGGACTGGTTTGTTCTTCACAGTAATTTAGAGTAGTGTTTTGGCTATTATGTTGAGGTATTCAATGCCTTGTGTGCTAGGGTACAACTTTACTTGTTGTGTTTTGGAGTTATTTCAGTAATGGATTGTTCCATTCTGAACTCTTGATAGCTTTGTTCTTTTTGTAGGCATTTTATGAATTTTTCTAAACTTGGTTTAGTTCAGCCAGTTGATTGTAGTAAGGCATTGTGCCAGCCTTCATCAGCGTTGTTTGTTTTTAATTCACCATTTAAGGTGCTTCGGTAAACGTTCCACCAGGGTATTAGGAATTTAGGATTTCTTCTGTGGCCGGATCTGTGGAGTCTGCCTACCCAGGTATCTTCAAAGTAGTCTAAAAGTTGCCTTAATTTAGCTTCATTTTGTTTATAATAGGTGTAATCAATTAAAAGGTTGTAGTGTTCTACTACGTCTGTTTCTGGAACGTAAGCCAGTGCTGTGAGTTTTTTTATTTGATATACAAAAGATGAGTTTGTTGCATATTCTATACTTAAAGTTGTGTTTTGTAAATGTCTCCATAGACACTGGTTAAAGTGATAATAGCAGCCTTGAATAGAGGTATGGGGGTGTATTTTTAAAATACTTGAAAGCATTGCTTGTTAAAAATCAAGTATTATTTTTTCAGGGGAATAGTCATTAGTTTTTTGTTTGATTGTGTTTAATAATTCCATATATGTGGAATTCGTTTTATTTGGTAGTAGTGCATATATTAGAGGTATGTTGTAGTTTTGATATAGGCCATGTATTGTATATAATTGGAAAAAAGGTTTGGGACAGATGTTAAAAGTCCCATCCATCATCCAATATTGGCTTTGCTGAAGTTTTATGAGGTTCATGTTTGTGCCAAAAAATATGAGTCTTTTATCATTGCTTTCATTGTCGTAAATGACAAATGGTCGTTTGTTTAAAGTTATAGTTTGGTTAGGATTTAAATTTATATCGCTATATGTTCTAGGAGGTGGAGTGGTAGTAGTAGTTGCTCTTTTTGATCGGGGTATTGTTCTTTTTAGGGAAATAATATTTGGCATCTGAGTAGTCGCTGTGTTAGGTATTTTGGGAATTTGTTCTTTTAAGATAGCGCTTGTTGGTTTTTGGGAACCTGTGCTTGCCTCTTTTATGTTTTCCAATGCTGTTCTAACTTCTATTTCTGTTACGTTTAGTGGGTGGTTGTGTTCCCTAGTATAAAGTACTGTTGCTTCTCTAGTTGTTGCCCTTCCGTAACATTTGTTGGAGTAATATTTGCAACATTTCCAATTAACTTTCATGCCAAATTGTTTTTCTTGGGTATAAGTGTAACCCATGTAGCAGAGTAATTTCTGGCTGGTAGCAAATTCAGCTCCTTCACTCATTTTGTTGTTTGTTATTCTGCAAGAAATATATTTTCTAGTTATTAAAAAAATTATGTATGTATTTTAAGTTAATTTAAAAAGCATTTCTATACTATATACTTACATTTTTAGAAATTCTTCTTTGATTTTGATGTACTTGACTGTTTAGTTGTGGCCTTTAGTTTCTGTGTTTTCCTGATCTGTTGGGAAAAAATGCATTTATTTGTGGTAATTGTTCAGAGATATTTTTTAGGTTGCAATTACAGTTTTTTGATACATTTAGCTTAAACTTATTTTATGTGTTTCAGGAAATATTATAATATACTTACTTTGTTAGTTGTATCTTTGTTTTCAGATTTTTGTTCTCTGTTCTTTGTCAGTAGAGTATTCTGTAGTGGTAGGAGAAAATAAAAAGTAGATATGTATTACTAATTTAAACATGTTTGTAATTTTTAACATTGTAGCACTTGGTTTAATATTTGAACATACTTACTTTGTTAGTTGTATCTTGGTTTTCTGAATTCTGTTCTCTGTTCTTTGTTAGTAAAGTATTCTATAGTGGTAGGAGAAAATTAAAAGTAGATATGCATTAGTAATTTGATCATGTTTGTAATTTCTCACATTTTAGCAATTACTTTTATTTAGTTTATTTTAGTTACTTACTTTTAATCCATAGAATTTTAGGTCCAATCTTGATGTTCTTGTAGGTTTACTCGAATTTATCCAATGTATTTTCTCCTGTTGTTTTTTTCTTCGGGTGGTTTGTGTTTAGTGTGTAATTGTTTATATAGTGGTTTGGAGTTAGTAATTAGTTTGCTATTGGTTAATTTATATTGTCAGTGTTTTCATTGGTCAGTTTGTATTTTTGAATATTTGTTAGGTTTTTTTATATAGAAGGCAAACGTAAAATAATCATTTAGCGTCTTAATTTTATATAATTAAATTAAAAACTTTTATTAAAAATTGTAAATTTATTAGATGTTTAATAAATCTAAAATGTAATTATATTTATAGTTTGTTATTAGAGATGTGTATTTTGGTGTTAATTTAATTTTTATATGTTGGAAAGTATTGTTATATATATATAAATAATTTCAATATATATAAAATAATGATAATATTGTTGTCGATAAAAGTGTTTACGATATTTATGACTTAGGGTATACATTTTAATGTAGTCGATATTTTAAACTTTCGATATGTATGTTGTCGATTTTACTGAGATCGATGTTTGTGTAGGTCGATATTGTGTATCCTATATTTTTGTATGTTTATAGTTATGTATAGGAAGTCGATATTATTGTGTTCGATAATTTTGTGTTGATATTTTTGTAGGACGATATTGTGTCTATCAATAATATGTCAGTGATTCAGTTTGGGCAATACATTTAAAGTTATCTGGTGACCCAGAGTTGCTAGCAACAACAAGTATATGGCACATAGTCAGGGAAGGGGTACCGATCTTGGTACTGAGGGGCAGCAGATAGATGTATGAACATATTTATTTATTACTTGTATATGGTGCAAACTAGACCCGAAGGCATCAGAGCACTTTACAATAATTACATATAGATAAATTACAGAAGCTGTAACCATAGGATAGGGCTATACAAGAGGTACATGGGTATCGTTTAAATAATTTACAGTAGGCATAGCAGAAATGAGAGACAAATAACATAATACGCTGCAGGCAGTAAGATTTCTTTACAAGATTTGCATATAGATATATTACAGGGACTATGACGATAGGATAGGGCTTTACATGAGTTGACTGAGCATCGTTTGTTTCATTTACTGCAGGCATATCAGAAGTCGGAGAGAAAAGTCATACACTAAGGGCAGGAAGTAGGTAAACAGGGCTTCATTACAGGTGATGTATACATGTGGGGAGCATTTCATTCTACGGTATATGGCGGAGGTGAGATATTCAAAGAGGAGTTGGGAGCGAGGACAGAGTGATCAGTAAGTTGATTAGATTGGGTATTTGGCAGGTCAAACAAGGTAGTTTAGGTGGATGAGTTTAGGAATTTTTTGAGAAGAGATAGTTTTAAGTATTTCCTGAAGTGAAAGTAGGATTGGTTGTCATGCAGTTCCTTCAGAAGGGTATTGCAAATTTTCGAGGTGTTTCCCGAGAAGGATTGAGAGAGGGATTTGATTTTCTTGAATTTGGGAGGGATGATGAGAAGGGTGTTGGAGCTTCATAGAGGTCTTTCATGTCCCACTTTTGTGAGTTTATTATTGACGTAGGTAGGATTTCCAAAGAGGAGAGCTTAGCGTGCTAGGCAGGCTGTTTTGAATATACTCCTCACTTCAATTAGTAGCTGGTTGAGTTTCTTGACAGTGGAAGTGATGTGGTCGAATGGACTCTCTCCAAAGATCATCCTAGCCACTGTGTTGAGTGTGGATGTCATTGGCAGAAGGTTGTTTTTTGGAGTGCCTGTAATCATTGCATTGCTGTAGTCCAGCTTGGATAGGACACAGGATTGGATTACGTTCTTTAAGTCTTCAGAGGAGATAAATGGCTTGATTTATTTTATGCGTTTTAAGGTGCAGAAGGCACTTTTAGTGGAGGCAATAATGTTTTCTATCATATTCAGGTTTTTGTCGAGAGTGATCTCAAGGGATTTGACAGTTTTAGATGTAGTTAGTTTGCAGTGTAGTGTGATTAGACTGTCGAGCCAGTGGTGGATGGGGTAGGGATTGTTTTCAGGCTGGATGAGGAGTTCAGTTGTATTGGGATAATTTAAGGTGATTGTTGTAAAACCAGGTGTGTATCAGACAAAGAGTGTTTTTGGGGCGTGGCCGAGAAGTCGACCAAAAGCGCCCACTGCATTGAAGCTCTGGCTCTCGGAGCCCTATACACAGCAGGAACTGCCTCAACCGGGCACTTGCCTTTGGGCGAGGCCGCTTCAGATGTCCCGCCTGCAGGCTTGGAGCTAAACATATCCCAGGCTGATGACCCTGCAACGCTTCTGGGCCGAGAGAGAGGAGACGGGTGGAGCTGCATGGTGACCTGGCCTGCCTCGCAGGCCCCGTGGTGAGAGGGTCCATGGGTGAGCCTGAGGTCGCAGCAGCGGGGCTCCGTTGGGTCCCACGCCTATCCGCTCTGCACTTCCCCCAACTGCTGTGATGCTGGTCCCAGTGGATGAGGGCATGTCGGAGGAACTTTGCTCATCGACCAAGGCCGGGTGAGTGCCAGAGGCAGGGCCGCAGCATCTGCGGCCTTGCCCGTGAGCCCACTACATGTCCCCGGTGCCAGGACTTTATTTATTTAGAGAGTTTTTTATATAGCGCTACTGGTAACCCGAGGGTATCAGAGCGCTTTACAAGGTCGGTATACGTACAAGAAATAGTTCACCGTGTGCATTAATCATGAAAGATACAAAACATTACATTCATATGGATAGGAGGTAGCCATATAAGACGACATAAGCTGCGTGCAAATAATCATGGAGGAAAAAAAACATAGCTTTTAGATGAGTGAGTGGGGAGGAGAGACAAGGAGATCAAAAAGAGGATGGAGAGTATAGAGAATCAGAGAAATAGGGGGTGTAAAACAGGAGGAGAGGAGGTAAGAGAGGTGGGAAAGGGGGTGGGGTGAGGGGATAGCAGGGGAGCAGGAGAGGACAGTACTGGAATCAGTGACATTAGGTGCCCCAATATTTGTTGAGAAGAAGTGATTTGAGCCTTTTTTTGAAGAGAGGGTAGGAGGGCTTGCAAGGGAGATCTTTGGGGAGAGAGTTCCAAATTGTAGGGGCATTACCATAGAATGCACAGGATTGGGCTTTTTTGCATTTGAGTTTGGGCGGGATTAGGACAAGGGAGTTGGTGCTTCTAAGGGACCTGGAGCACTCAGCTTTTTGTAATTTGTCAGCAAGATAAGCGGGGTGTTTAGGTGGAGGGCTTTGTAGGTGATACATGCAATCTTGTATGTGGATCTTCCTTCGATTGGGAGCCAGTTGAGGTTTTTAAGGACAGGAGAGATGTGTTTGAATTTTTTACAATCAGAGATAAGTCTGGAGGCGAGGTTGAGAACAGGTTTAATCGGTGCCAGGTGGATTTTAGGGGTGCCAGTGGTAATGAAAAGAGCAGATGACTCCATGGCATCTGAGGATTCCGACATTCTCACTGAACTTGTTGCGTACTATCGATCTCTCTATGCTACGCAACATTTACTGTATTTGCAGGAGATTGCCATAGTGTTAAAAAATACTTTTATTTTATATGTTAAAATCTTAAAAGAGTGGGACATACTACCATGTGGAAAACAACATCATATAAAGTGAAACATGCCCCCATGTACTGGGAAACATTGATCAAATGTTCATAATAAATGAAAATAGAAAAAGACGGTAAAAAAGGCAAAACATGTCCTCATGTGCTGGGCAACATTACGCAAGTGTGCATGCTGAATAAAACCAGAAAAGCGAGTTTTAGAAGGGGAAGGATAGCTTTTACATTAGTAGATTGGAGCCACCAGAAGATTGTTGTAACAAGGATGCAGCACACGTTAAACTTGTGCTTGAGTAAGCATGACTATCCCCCCTGTCTCAAATAAAGTGCTTAAAATTACATAGAATAAAAGGGGAGAGGGAGGAGAGGAAGCTGCAAAGAGCATCAAAAAAGCTCCGGGTCCGGATGCAATATGTCCATGTTTCCCAGTTCCTGTTTTGCTGCAGCCTTCTTTTCGACCTCTTGAGCTGCAAATGTCAGGAATTTGATTGTTTTGCAGGAAAGTTGGATCGAAGAGCCGCTGAGGCATTTTATCAAGGCCGCTCTCCAGGTCCTGACTTGTGTTTCTCTTAGCACTGGCCTCAGAAGGAACTTCCTTAAATTGTATAGGGCCAGGCAGATACATAATAGATGTAATAGCGACTCTTCTCCCTTATCACAGAGGCGACAATCCAGAGATGGCCAAGTCCGTAACCATTTGGGGTGAGGTCTTTAATCGGAAACTACCCCATTCTTAGTAAACAGTTCTCTGATCTCTGAAGCATTCTTGTAAATAGGGTTGTTGTTTAAATTGTTTGTACCATCCATGCAAAAGTCAACATCCATGCGTGACTTTTGCCAGCCACAGTTTACAACGATACTTGTTTGATAGATTTATTAGTAATTTGTTTAAAAGCGAGCTATGACATTGGGGGGTGCCAAGCTTCCTCCAGATTTAGCGATAGTAGTTCTTGCCTAAGGGTCTTGCATGTTCAAGTTTATTTTATTTAGCACAGTTACTTAAAACCATCGCTACAAAATGTCTTATTCCATATCAACAATTATTAAAATAATAAAACCAGTTAAAAGTCAATACAAACTAATTGATGTGTCTCGGCATTTTCTTCTCCACTTGTTTAAAATTTTTTAAAAAGCGGCAGTTAAGCTGCGTGTCCTTGGGTGCAAAACACGCCAGCACAGCCTGTCTACGTGTGCGGATACCTCTCTGATTAAAAAATGGTTTTAAAAGCTGTTTCCTTTCCTTTGTTTGTTCTTTGCATGTACAGATAAGGTGCAGCATATCTTCTTGTGATACACCGTAAAGGCGACAGGTAAAATCAGATTGTTTTTTCTGCCAGTGTGGAAAGTGCTTTATGCATGGCAATAGGCCTAGTCTGTATTTGAACATTTTTATTTTTGTATATTTGCAAACCCCAGAGCTAGATACTTTTGTGCAGCCAAGGAGGAATAAGAGCTCAAGACCATCCAGCAGTGCGACCTTCATGTCAGGGCTCCCTTGTCTTCAATCCAAGATTGATTATTTACTATTTTCTTTATTACTTTTTTAAAGATGCAGTGACTTGTAGGAGTTTCTCAAAGTGAGACCTAGTGTGGACATACTAGCTGCTAAGTATTTCACCGCTGTTGATGCTTCTTTCTGTTTTAATTCAGACCACAAATGCCAATTTAGGGTGCCTGGTTTGTATTTCCTTATTTTCTCCCAGAAGATGACTATCACACCTTTTCTTGCAATGGTCTGATTTATTTATTTATATTTATTTATTTATGAGATTTGATAAAGGGCGAACAAATGCCCTTGGGCGTCTCGGCGCTGCGACTTCTGCATCATATTCTCAACTGCAAATGTATAATCTGAGACATTACTGGTTAAGCAGCCAGGTTTTTAGATGTTTACGGAAGGACCAGAGTGAGGTGCTGGTCTGGATTGACTGAGGTAGGGTGTTCCACAGCTTTGGAGCCGAAACCAGGAAGCGACGGTCTCCCCAGGAGACAGTCCTGGTACGAGGCACCACTAAGTTGTTGAGGGTAGAGGATCGCAGTCCCCTGGGGGGATGGTAAAGGATCAACTGATGTTTGAGGAACTGAGGTCCCTGTTTATGCAATGCCTTGTATACAATGCAAAGAGTTTTAAACTTGACCCTACTTCTAATTGGAAGCCAGTGAAGTCTTCTGAGGGTATCTCTGGCGGACTTATGTTTAGGAATTCCGGCAAGTAGTCTTGCTGCCGCATTTTGTATTGTTTGCATTTTGTTGAATACTCTAATCTGGGCATCAGCAAAAAGACCATTACAGAAGTCCAGGGTGGACAGCACTAGAGAGCTTACCAGAGTTTTCCTGGCACTTTCAGGAAGGAAGGGGATGATTTTCCTTATTACCTTAGAGGAGGAATTAGGCAGGGTTCCAAAAGATGCAGGCCACCAAGCGGGGGGACCAGCTAGGTGTAAATTGTCCAAAAATGACAATCTCCTTCTTACCGAAATTGAGTTTTAGACAATTGGAGGCCATCCAGTTTCCAATTGCCAACATACATTCTTTGAAACCATCGGCCAACTTTTGTCCATTATTTTTAATTGGCAAGACTAACTGTGTATCGTCTGCATATGAGGTAAGGCTCATCCCGTGTGCTCGGATGATATTGGCTAGGTACGACACATAGATATTAAAAAGTGTCAGACTCAGGGATGAGCCTTGCGGGACCCCACATGGCAGCGACAAATTAGTCGATTGAAAAGAGCCCAAAGTGACGGCCTGAGTTCTGCCTGACAGAAACGAGGCCAGTAGATCTATGGCTACTTGTTGAATGCCCATTTTTTCAACACAGTCGACCAAGATCAAATGGTCGACCGTGTCGAAGGCTGCAGATAAATCAAGTAGCGCCAATGCTGCAGTTCCTCCTTGATCTCGGATGACCCTGATGTCATCCGCCGCTTTGATCAGTGTGGTTTCGGTGCCATGGAACTTACGGAACCCAAATTGGGTATCGTCCAGTAAGTGATGTTCCTCGATGAACTCAGACAGCTGTGAGTTCATCACTTTTGCTACTACCTTTGCCAGGAATGGAAGGCTGGCTATCGGTCGGTAGTTTTTGAGGTCATCCTTATCAAGATGTGGCTTTTTTAAAAGTGGTTTGAGGAGGGTTTTTTTCAGGATTTCCGGAGAAATCCCTGATCTGAACATGTTGTTACAGATTTGAGTAATGGCAGGTAACAAAATATCCATAACTGGAAGAAGAGTTTTGACAGGGCAAGGATCTAGAGCTGAACCAGTTTTAATCGAGGAGATAATGTGCCCTATTTGATCCTCTGTGATATCTTTAAATTGTGTAAATAAAGAGACAGACGGTGTAGAGTAAGTGGTTGTTGAGGAGTTATTAGTAATGGCAGCGAAAGTGGTATAGATATCATTAACCTTAGTGAAGAAAAAGGTTCCCAATGCACCACAGAGGGATTGAGAGGGAGAAGGATTAAGGTCGGGGGAATATCCGGCTAAGTACTTAGTGGTATCGTAGAGCTGTTTAGTTGAGTTCTTGGCTTGCTCTATCCGTTCGATAAAGTACTTCCTTTTGGCATCAGTAATCATGACTTTATATTTGGCCAACATCACCTTATAACGAGTTTTACTTTCATCGTTATACGACTTCCGCCAATGCCTCTCCCTATTCCTGCAAAGTTGTTTCTGGACCCTAAGATCCTCAGTAAACCAGGGAGCAGAGGGGGTCAATCTGTTTCTTGTTACATGTTTAAGGGGTACAAGAGAATTAGCGGCAAGACCCAACCAGTCCTGAAATTGCTTAGTAGCTATGTTGGGATCAGAGGATAATATAGGCTTAGAGTTGGTGAGACAAGTTTTTAAAGTAGCACTATCTATATCTTTCCAAGCCTTAAAAGGTTTGTGATTGGAAGTAGGTACGTTGGCAGTAGTGACTTCATTGGAGGTATTGTGCCCATAATTGCATGAGGGTCTGACCATGTAAGTGGAAGGCTATCCGTTATGTGAAAACCCTCAAGGTTGGAGAAGATGTCGTCCAAAGTATGACCACCATCATGCGTAGGGGAATTAACCAGTTGAGGGAACCCTAGGGTGCTCATACCAGATAGAAGGGAAATGGTATCCCTGTCTTCAAATTTCTCTAAATGGAAGTTAAAGTCCCCTAATACCATTAGGGGACTTTAACACCAAACTTGAACCTGATTTGTGCTGGGGAGACTCGTGTTGGCAATCCAAAGATTATTGTGTGCACTTTTGCTACCATTACATCCAATAGCTTCGAGACCCTTCCCCTCTGTGCCTCGCTCCTATAGGTTATTGTAGGTAGAATTGTGCTTGTATAACTTCAACCAATGGGGCAAGTGAGGGACCCGTCAGTTTGGAGTTAAGGTTTCTCATTGAGACAGCTAGGGCTATACACTTTCTTTTAATTATATCCCTTTGGGTTGCAAAGTGACCACCTTTATCGATAATCACCCCCAGGTATTTATACTCTGTAACTGAGTCTATGCAAGTCTTGTCCCAGAACTAGACAAGTATTTTCTTGAGGTTTCTTTTCAATTGTCATGGTTTTGGGTTTTTCCAGATTGATATTTAAATTGTTAGCCTCAGAGTACTCAAACGTGATATAAAGAAGACGCTGTAGACCCACCTTCGTTTAGCTGATCAAAACTAGTCCATGCAAGCAAGAGAAGTGCGAACTTCCACGTGGTAGGTGTGATAGAGGATCACGAGCATGTAGGGTTAGTGTGGTCACAGGCAGGCTGTAATTGTGTGTGATAAGGAGAGGGGGTTCTCCTTGTTGGAACTAGGGCTCTCATACACCTAGCATGCTAGGTATCATGCTTCATCATTTGAGCCTGCCCCTCGCCAGGTCGGCGCTGCAATACCTGGCGGGCACCTGGAACCGGGGCTCTTTGTCGGGGATCTTTTGTTCCTGCCGGTGGGTGCAGTGGGGGTGAGAGGCCTAGTATGTGTAGATGAAGAAGGAAGGGAGTGAGTTAAAATAGGTCAGTTAGTCCTAGCACTATATTGTATTCCAGAGGTAAACTGCCTAACTAAAAGGTGGAGAGGGGCATCGAACTAGTATTAAGTGTCTAGTGGTATGTACTCTGCTCTCGAATTATCAAACTAGGTCATCAGCATAAAGTAAGCATGGAAGTATTAGGTTCCCAATCTTTGGAGAGTGTAAATTATTGGTGTTTAATAGCGGGATCAGATCTGCAAGAACCAGATTGAATAGCGTCGGGGGCAATACGCAGCCTTGCATGAGTCCTTTCGTTGTTGGAATTTTTCTCGATAGAGTTGACCTGTCACCCAGCTTTACTTGAACCCAGGTATTAGTATGCAGATTAATTAATAGATTCAGTAAAGCCTGCGGAATGCCCCAGCCTGCCAGTTTCAACGAAAGTCTATGGCGATTTACATGATCAAAAGCCGCCCGGTAATCGATAAAGCACAAATATAACAGCATTTTTGTAATCTCAGTCTTATCAATTAGCAGAGCCATAGTTGGTATGGTCCCAACTGATTTGGAAAATTCAGTTTGGTTTAGGGGAATGATCGAGTTGTCTTCCACCCAGAGTTACAATTCGTCCAGCAAAATGACGGCAAAGTATTTTTCCATTTTGTCCATGAGGGCAACTAACCGAAAGCTCTTAGGTTGATTCTTGTCACCTAATTTGTAGATTGGCGAGATTATCGAAGTCTGCCAGGATGGAGGAAGTAGGCCTGTCAATCTTATTTCCAAAAACAGAGGACAAAGTGCTTTTGCCCAGTATCCTAAATCTAATGTGTAAAGCACAGATGGAATTCCGTTGGGTCCCGGTGCCCTTTCTTGCCTTCCCTTCTTGCTGTATTTGTTGATTGATTTCCTGTTGTCATTTAAGGGTATAACTTCCAGTGATACTCCTTCATCCCATTTATTTGATATTGCATTTCCCTCGTTGGGTTAATGTTTCAATGTGTTAAGCCTCTGTTTTGAATCCTTGATAGTTTCTGTATGCAACAGTTTTTCTTGATGGAAGTGATTTCCAAGGTAAGAGACCCAATCTTCCTCGGATATATTTGAAGACAGACCCTTGTGCTTTGAATAGGTGAATCTTCTTATTGTTTCCCAGAATCTCGCACTGTTGTTCATCTTGGAGTCAGCATGTAGTTTCACCCATAGAATATCCTCATTGTCATGCCTACCCTCCCAGATTGTTCGCTTCACCTGTGTTGTCTGCTGTAGCAATACAGCTAGTTTTGAGATGTTAGTTGAAGACCAGCGCACCTGCCGCAAGGAGTGATTAATACTGTTTGTGATGGATTTTATCTTGCTCTTTTGCGGTATGTTGAAGTTGGTGTGGGCACTATAACCTTGTTGTGAGCTAGATTTAATTGGGGCGGAGAAAGATGTTGTCAAGGCGTTTGTTAAATTTGTCCATCTCTCTATTTCCTTGTCCTCTTCCTGTGATTCAAATAGAAGTTTAGCAGCTAGCTGGAGGTTATCATTCATCGCTTGCATGAATTCTATTTTCTTATAGTTAATTGTAGTAGTTGTGCCTGGTTGGCCCTTCCATTTTGTTAGTCTTGGCATATTTGTGCGGAGCATAAACTTCTGCGGTAGGTGGTCACTATCAGCTTTATTGCCCACACTAAATGAAAAATTTTCATTAAAAAGGGTTAGAGACACAAAGGTATAGTCCAACGTTGAGTTTTTGGTTGATGAGTGATAGGTAAATGCAGCAGGAGTATCACCTGTACTTCTGCCATTCACTGCTCTGAGCGCGAGATATTCAAGATCCTTTATAAGGCGCTGACTGATTTTTGAGGGTGCTGCTGATGAATTGGTGCCTTGTGGTGGGGTGTTCCATAACTGGTTGTGTATAGAAACTTCCTCTGCTTTCGATGGGCCAAGTAGATATAAATTAAAATCCCCTGTCAGTATCATATCTGGTGTACTGACCTCGCTCATACATGAATCTACAAAGTTGACCAGCTGTTTTGCATAGTTAGATTTCCGGTTAGGGTGTATGTATGTGTTTATTATTACTATATCCTTGTGGCCATTCCCTGATGACCCCTTTGTGGTGGAGATTGTTATAGCAATGGATTCTGGTGTTGTTAAGCCAACTGTATGGACTGAGGTTGCGCAGCTGTTGTTTACATAGATCACCAGGCATCCCTGCAGGTGACCAAATCTTACCCTTTTGAGGGCCGGTGGATAAAAGAGGAGATGTCCTTGTAGATGCGTCATCCATGTCTCTTGAAAAGTAATGATATGGAATGATTTTTGATAATTCATGAATGCATGGTCTGACAGCTTGCTGTTTAGCCCATTAATATTCCATGAGCATGTCCGTCTTGCATGTGGCATTGGTTTGCCTAGCCTGTTTTTCGACCTCCTTCCAACAGTGATGGACTAGCGTGTTGTCTTCCGTTGACTTCATTCTCCAGTATTATTTGGCCAGAGCACCTTGTCTGGCCTGTATCTGGTTAGTTAGTCCGTATTCCAAACTTATTTACTCCTGGGAAATATGATGCAGAATTAAGAACAATTTTTTTAACAAACTTGATTGGACAATATTTAACATTTTGGTATCCTTGGTGTCCAACATTTCCGACCCATATGTAATAGAGGGAAGAAATGTTGCTGCTAACACCTTTAATAGGTGACCGGTTGAACTACCGCTTAGTTTTTCTATATGGTTTTGAAAGCAAATTGTAGTTTGTTTAATTTGGTTTTTCTGAGGTCTAAATGATGTTTGTAGTTTAATTGGCGATCTAATAGGACGTCCATATAGTTATATTCATCCACCTGTTTTAGGGTGCAGGAATTTATCCTCCAAACAAATTTTGATTGTTTTTTGCGAGTGCTGGAAAAGCATAGGACTTTGGATTTCTTGAGGTTTATTATTAAATGTGCATGGTGTGGGTTACCACGGGTCAAGCTGAGTTCCTCAGTGACCCCTTGATGGAAGAGGAGATTACCACAGCAATAGAAGCTCTTTGAGGCTCAAAGGCACCTGGCCTGGACGGACTGTCTGGAGTGTTTTATAAAACATTTAAAGACGTCCTGGCGCCCCAGTTACTTGAGGTCTATGCAGAGGTTCTGAAGGTTGGAACCCCTTCCTCTATGAAGGAGGCGGCCATCTCTCTCTTGTTGAAACCTGATAAGGAACCCACGAGCTGTGCCTCTTATCGGCCCATATCCTTGATAAATGTTGATAATAAAATTCTGGCAAAAATATTATCCACCGACTCTCCCTGTTGTTAGAAATAACCACCAGCCACCAGCGCAATCCGGGTTTATCCTGCACAGGTTCACCACCCTAAACCTTCGGACAGTCTTTTCAGCTGTTAATCGAATCAACCCAAGTGTACCCGTACCGACATCTCTTCTCGATGTGGAGAAGGCTTTTGATTCCTTAGAATGGCTATTCCTTCTTGCCGCGCTCTTTAAGTTGGGGGTCTCGGCTAACCTTATTGCGCTGATTGCACTTTTACATTCAGCCCCCACGGCTCGTATTCGAGTGAATGGCTCCATGTCAAAACCGATTGCTATTTCACGAGAGACTCGTTAGGGTTGCCCTTTGTCCCCCCTACTTTTTATAATAGCCCTGGACCCCCTGGTCCGACATCTACAGGAAAAACAACTGTTCTGTGGCCTCCAATTTCAGTCCCGTCCCCTATTAATGTATCTTTATGCAGATTACATATTCTTGTTTGTCAGGCACCCTAACATCAACTTACAGCCCCTCATGGACGAGATAAATAGATTCAGGGCAATGTCTGGGTGGCGGATCAACTGGAATAAATCAGAGCTATTCCCAATCATTGAATCTGCCAGCCTGGGGGAGTTGGAGATGCCACTACATTGGGCTGGGGATGCTACCAATTATCTGGGTATGTGCTACATAAGCCAAAGGAACAAGTTATATGCCTCAACTACGGACCATCTATTCTACAACTTAGCTCACAAGTTGAGCGGTGGACTCAACTACCTAACTCCATGGCAGGAAGTATCGCCCTTATTGAAATGAATGTCCTTCCCCGCTTTCTTTATTTATTTGTTAGTATACCCATTCCACTCTCCAATGCCTTTTTTGCACAACTAAAGGGGCTGCTGATACATCTGATTTGGGGGGGACGCAGATAGCATTTGACACACTCACGCTCCCATATGATAGGCATGGGTGTGCAGTACCCGACTTTCACCTGTACTACTTGGTCAGACAGGCACAATTTGCACCTCACTGGTTGCATCCAGAGGCCCACATTTCCTACCCCTAGCCAGAATGGTACTCGGCCTCCCCCACTCCATTGGGGGCGCTATTCCCATGGGGTATCCCGTTGGAGCCCAATGATGTGCAACCTCTCTCAACTACATGTTGGGTTTGGCGTTGGTTGAGTCGGAAGCTAGGCGATGGCTCCCTCTACTCCCCAGAGCTCCCACTGTGTCGGAACCTGCACTTACCGCTCACATCTGAAGTAGTGGTACAACGTACACTTATCAAACTACAACTGCTTACTTTCGGTTCCCTCTTCCTGGACAGACGGGCAATAACTATGACGGATCTCACTACAAGCGTTGAATTGAAATATATGGACAAGTTTGTAGTAACAAGGCTGCTTGGGGCACTCCTCTTGGCTACTTCTACATTTCCTTCCCCCTATGGAATTCCAACCACTCACATTACTTATAACTGACAAAGACGGAGATCACCTTGTCGCCAAATTATACTGAGTGTGCTCGGTGCTAAAACCGGCTCGGGATCAAGGGGTTAGAGAATGATGGGAGAAAGATCTGGGTCAATCATTACTGGATAAGGAGTACCCTTGCTGCCTAGAACAAATACATAGGGTATACCCCAACCATAGGCACAAACTCCTCCACTTCAGGTTTGTGCATAGGACATACATCACATTGTGTCAGCTGAACAAATTTGATCCCTTATGCCCAAAATGCCAGGCTCACGAAGCAGACTTCGCCCATATGACCTTGGTATGTCCCCGAATAGTGCCTTACTGGACTGATGTCTTTCAAACGATCTCGGACATTATAACAACCCCTTCCCTCCCTATCCCAAGCTGGCCTCACTGGGAATAGTTAATGCTGTGAAACTATGTCACCGACGGTTCGTTGCACTAGCGCTGCTGCTAGCGAAAAGGGAAATTGCTGTTCATTGGGGGGCGAATACCAGCCCAACGAAAGACATGTGGAGGCATACTGTGAAACACAAACTGAAATGTATGCTACGCTTCAGTGCCCAACCTCTTGTCCTAAAGACATCTGGCATTTCTACCGTTGCTACTTGCGGCAGACGCAACAGACATCCCCTCACTCCTCCCCAGATTCTCTACACAGTGACAAGGAGCAAAGGCCCCTCTCCCCATTAACCCCCACTACTCTTTAGGTGCCCTAAGGCAATGTCCCGCCCCCTCGCAGCAAGCCAAGAAGAGAACCGATTGTAAAGATATGTGAAAGCACTGTACTACACTCACTACCGAATGTGGTACTCTATTGCACCAAGAGGCATATTTGAGGTTTCTATTTTTATTTTTCTTAAACATATTCTTGTAAGAAAGATCTCCCCACCCCTGGCCTTCCCTCCCCCTCTCCCTCCTTGCCCCCCCCCCCCTTGTAGGGACCTTATCTTGTGTTTGTTGTTTGATTTGAATTGCATTCCAATATTGATGTGGCAACAACATTTGCCAGAATCGCTATGGGGCATACGCCTTGGAGTGTGTTGTAATGTCTTGTTATTGCATATGAGTAAAAATCTCAATAAACAATTCCGGCTCGTTTTAGGATCAGTGTAAGAGATTCTATGTAGAGGTTACAGAGGATAGTGGATAGGATTGAACTTTAGGGTACTCCTTGGTTGACAGATGTTACTGTCGATGTGGACTTGTTTTTTTTTTATAAGGTTCAATCTTTCGTTCAAGTATGATGAGAACCATTATAGGATGCTGCCGCTGATCCCTGCTGGTTGTGCGAGGGTTTGAGAAGGGTGTTGTTGTTGTTGAGGGAATCAAAGGAAAGATGAAAAGAAACCTGGGAAGTCAGCCAAAGAGTGGCAAACGCAAGGACCATACAGGAACTCATCAAAACCCAGGATCCAATTAGTGTGCAAGTCAGCTGGGTGTTGGACCTCTACATGACAAGCAAGGTAATGGGACTATATGTTTTGAACAGGGAGACCTCTACTAGCACCAAGGAGACTGAGGGTGGTGTTGGGTCTTTGCTCAACACTGCCAGGATTAATTGCTGCCAGACAAGAGTCACAGTGAAGGAGCCAGAAATGTGAGCCAGTACAAAAGGAAGAGATATGATGCTAGGCAGAGATACTAATCAGCTCATTTGCACTTGTAGTAGGGTTTATTGGTGCTTTGTGTCCATAGCTGGGAACTCAAGCGGTTGGCTGGAGATTTCCATACAGCCAAGGTCCGCAGCAGCAAAAGGAAGGGACAACAGAGATTTTATAGTGGATCAGGTATATTTCTAGCTATTACGAAATGGGAAGCATACAGTTGCACATTCAGAAAGTACCATAGTTGAGACCATGGAATCATTGGAGATCTTCTTGTTGTTGGACGAGGTCTCCCACATATATGCTCAGCCACTGGCAGTTTTGCAGCAGGCCACTGCCAGTCAGTTCAACTTTATTGCATGCATTCAGAAATCAAACCAGTCATTTCAGATTTTCAATCAGAGAACATGATATGGTCAGAAGTGCTTGTTCTGCTGAGAAAATTCATTGTTACCAAGAGTTCTTACGGGGGTTTCTGCAATTACTGCACTAGGGGCTAAATTTGATGAGAAACTTTGTGTAGTTTCTTCAGTCAGGCCCTGTGGACAAATGAGCAAGCGGGAGGATGAACCTGTGAGGGGTGTAGTGACTGTTTTTTTCTATGTTGACAGTAGCAGTATTCCATTATAAATACAGCTTTCACTCAAAAAGATAGGAGTACATAACTAAGGGTAACCTTAATGACAGTTGTACCAAAGGTGGTTCCTTCTTCCCTTCCATCCACACTTGTTTGGATGTTTGCAATTATTATTGACAATCAACTCAGATAACATTTGGTGTCATTCAGATTGATTAAATACACAAGAGAACTCTATTTACTGGTGATCAATGGGCTTCATTTAGACAAGGGGTTAATAGGCATTACCCCTGGGTGCAGCTACTGCACCTATAAACAAAAGTAATGCTAGCTTTAACAAAGACCTTATCAAATAGTTGAAGAAGGTTATACCCTCATGACAGCACCTTATGGAGACTAGTTTGGGGTCTCCCTTGCCATAGGATAAACTAAAGGTGTCCCTTGGGAGTACTATACTGTAATTTATGATACCTTGGGAGTAGTGACCCTGTACATTGAACCACAGAATAAAATAAAAGGGGAAGTCAGGTAGAAAGGCACATTTTATGGATAGGGCAGGTTCAACAGTCAGCCAGAAAATTCTATCCTAAAAGCTCATGCATCCTGATTAGATCGCGACCGAGAACTTACCCTCTTTCAGGGGAGTCGAGTTCATCAAATCATTTGAACTTCCTCGAAAACCCATTTCAATGAGAAGTTCTGAACTTTACCCATGAAATCTAGTCAATGCACGGAAATGTTCTATTGGTGCAACCTCGGATTATTGCCTTTCATGTTCATCAGCCATTTCAACTGTTTGTCATTAGTTTATAAAGGAAAGGTAATCCCAAATAATTATGAGCCTTTTTCATGGCCTTGAAAAGCTCCAAAGGCAGTAATCACCGGTTAATGAAAGCCACTGGGTGATCTCAGTCAACCATGTTCAAATGTGTTGGACCAGGAAGACTCCAACCCTTTGTTAGATGTGTCACTCTGCAGCATTGATGCCTTACCAACAGATTCCTGTTTATATCTATAGTTAAAGCCAAAGTAGAATAACGTCTACAAGATACCGCTACATATTTTCAAGAGAAACCCCACTATAGGATGGAAAGAAATAATAAGAACAGTAATAGAACGAGTAAAGGAAAATCAGTGGATCTCTGCCAAAATATGTAAATTTCTGGTAAAGGAACTTCTAAAAACATTATTTTTCTTAAGACCTAGCAATCACAAGAATGAACAGGGCACTCCATTTCGAACTATAGTGGCAGGAATTAAATTCTTTGTTACAGCTAGTAATACAATATATAGGTTAGTACCGATAATATTTTTAAAATGTAAAATATTTAAAAATCGAATTCTTATATTTAAGACACTGCTGAACTTTTAAAGGCGCTCAATCAAATGTCATGAAAAGAACATTGCTGGCTTTGTATTATGGATATAAACAGCTTGTAGACCAATATTATTCCCATTGAAACTAAGGATTGGATAGGAAAGGGGTTTATTGGTAGAAGAAGGTGTGTGAGATTGTCCTCACATACAACTTCTTCAAATGTAAAAGAAGATATTATCAGCAAACCGTAGGAGTCTCAATGAGGTGTAATGTGTCCCCTTAAGTGGCGAGCATCTTATGACGATTGAAGAACACACAATGACTCATGGAGAACAGGAATCATTTTCTATGTGACATACAAGATGATATTTTCACGACTTGGTCTGACTCAGAAGAAATTATTGAGAGCAAAGTTATAGATTTGAACATACTGGAATCAAAAATTAGATTCACATATGACATACAGCCAAAACATATGCGATTTCTGGATGCGGAGTTACAAAAAACCAAAAATAAGTGGGAGAAAAATATATTTTCAAAACCAACCATTAGTAATACTTACTAAAGGCTTCTATTTAAAGACTGAATACACGAAAGGAGTATTCTCATTTATTCAAATGATGAGATTTAGGAGAATTATTTCAGAAGATAAATATGTACGACAACAACAACCTCAAACACAAATTTAATTGAAAAAAACATAGAAAGTCCCTTAGCTGAAAATGAATTAAAAAATATTACCGGAGTTGTTACATTATAAGGAAAAGAAGGAAGGCGTTTGTTTGATTTTTGTGACAGCATATTCTCCTCAATCATATCAAATCAAAATGATTTTGATAAAAAAACTGTTTCTTAATTGATTCTATTGCAGATATGTAAAAATATTTCACATCGATGAAAGCATCCACAAATGGAAGGAATATGGTAAATAAACTAAAATGAAAATTTTGTCCGCTGCCCAGTGCCGGCCTGTGTAGGTAGGAACGGAGGGCCGGTGATGCCGGGTGGGGGGATTTCGACCAACAATGAGGGAAAATTCATTTCCCTTGTGGTCGTCTGTCAAATCCCACCCAACCCAGCTACACTGTTCTTACCTGCACGGGTCGCGGCTGCTGCTGTCAAAAAATGCCTTGAGCAGTAGTTGCTTCCTTAATAGAAAGCTTTCTAACTTCAGGATTTGTTTTTCAGACCCCAGTGTATGATGCTCAGTTGCAGTGTACTTCTTGTGACCCAAGTACCGGCCGTGGCCGGTAGTGGGAGTACCTGCCGGGCGATGATGTGGGAAGGGGGGTGGAAGGTGGGGGGTAGTAATGTATGGATTATGGAGCTTTACAGGTAAGTTAACATATAAATATATAAAACGAATTTCGTTGCGTGCACTGCATCACCAAATGCGATGTAGTGCCTGCAACGAAATTCGTTTTATATGTTTACTTACCTGTAAAGCTCCATAATCCATACATTACTACCCCCAACCCTGCCCCTGCCCCTCCCCTCCCCAGGGTCACCCCCCGGCAGGTACTCCCACTACCGGCCACGGCTGCCAAGTACATGTATACAGAAAAAAAGCTAGTACAAGCTAGTCCTTGGATGTCATGCAACAGCTTCCTCTGTCCACAGGGCCTCCTGCAACCTTCAGCGACAGGCAGGACATTCAACAGGGGCAAGTGGGGAAAATGCTCCCTTGTAACTAGTCCACTAGTTTTCTTCCAGCCAGGTGACATACTTTCTGCATTCTAAACCCAGGCTTCAACCACAGGACCTGGACCCCTGCAGAGACCTTAGTACCAGAGACCTTAGTACCATAGTACCACTACTAAAAGAGAATATATCAATATTCAGAGGTTTAAGGTTAATATGAAGACTTCTATTTCAACAGTAAAGCACCCAGAAAATCTTCAATGCAACAAAGCAAAGAAGTGTCCTTATCTTTAACTGTTCCGAGAAATTATTTCTTAAGTATGGGTCAAGCAGATTAAATGCTAAAAGCATTCAGTAATTGGGGATCAACTACAGCGAAGAGAACTGACGTCCACAAATGTCTTCCTCCCTTCTTGAGAACTCAGACAAGCTGGTGAACTGAAGATTCCCATCAAAGAAAAGGCCCCTAGATTGTACTTTAGAGCAAAATGGTAACCATGGACCATGACAAAGCTACCTGCCCTAATGCAATCGGTCAGCTGATATCTGATTTTTGCTCCCACAGACTACCTACATTTGGAGCGGAGGCTTGGGTCTTGGCGTGCTTGACATATACGAGTGACATACTCTGTTAGTGAAATACATGACAGGTGAGCAACGGGAACAAAGTCAATGATTAGAAAGAAATATTAAATGTATGATTCTCCTGCACAGTTGTGAGAAGCCCACCTGGGTAACAGTCAGCAAGTCAGCATGAAACAGCTAAGGTTATGAGCAAAATGAAAAAGAGGACTACACCCATGACACACTGGGCACCATCTTAGAATTTCTAAGATCACAGAAAACAGTGAATAAACTCTGTTCTCTAGGTTCCCCCTGCTTGGACAAATGACTGATTACAAATGTCATAGCCACACCCAGGCGAACCTGTCAGAACCAAGTAATTAACTACGATGTGACATGTTCTGTATGAGTGATATGGATCCCTTTCCAGCGTACGCCCACCAAAGATTCAAGCATATGTTGGGTGATACACATGGGTGCAGAAAAGGAATATAATGAGAAAAAAGGAATCCATCTGCGATATCATCATTTAGGTTTTCATCACCATCAGGAACAGGGGCGGCTCCACCTCTAAGGAGGAGAAGTGACGCCCCACTGCTATTAGAGCAGGAGAAAGGAAAAGAAAAATGATAATAACTTTGTTATTATCATTTACTTTTTCACTACAGGGCTGAGTTAGGGCGGAGCTGGTGGCATGGAGGAGGAGTGGTTTGCACACTCCAAATGGGCATGACTGGTTGGCTGGCCGTCTTGGCCGGTCCAAACAGTCATGTGCACTTTGCATGTTCCCAACCAGACTACATTACATAGCCTAGTGAGAACCATGCAAAGGCTCCCTTTCCATGTCTGAGTGCCGAACTACTACTAACAGACCAATAACAACACTGCATTGCAGCATTGTGATTGGCTTAGGGGAGGGAGACAGGATGCTTCCTGTTTACAACAGAGGGCGAGGAGATACCATTATCCAGCCCCATAACCCTCCCCAGCCATGTCTCACCACCCCATTCCCTGCCAGCCGCCACTGCTCAGGAACCAGTGCTTAATTTGAGGCAGTGGTTTCCGGTGCTCAGAGCCTGAACTTTAAGTTTTAGTACTGGGGCTTGTGACAGTCTACCATGTAGTGGCACTTTCTGCCAAATTTGGGTATGAGCACAACAACAGCTGTTTATTAATTTAATCACTAATTACAACATTGAAATGTTGGGAGCTCCATTGAAATCAATGGAGTGCTATGGGCTACTAATGGCCTGTAGAAGCCTGTAGCTTCAACATTCCAATGTTTATCAAAGTCCTCATGGAGCCCGAGTGAATTTCAACCCCCTCGGGCTCTATGAGGCCTTTGTTTTACATATTACAAGGTACTGCCCTCTAGGAGGTGAAATGTTCTAATAACCTTGGAGCCCTCCATTGCAGGCTCTAACGGTTATTAAAGGTCCGCTCCTTTGTTAAAGGCCCTCGCCTTTGGCTCAGGCCTTTTTTTAGACACTGGAGCGGGCCTTTAATGGCCGGTAGAGCCTGCTACTGCGTGCTCTGAGGTTATATTCGTGCCCCCAAGCCATACTCATAGCTTTGGGGGCTATGAGTTGGCACACTTGAAGGAGCGTGATCATTACTAGTTGTGTTCGTACTGTATTTGGCAGCGAAGCCGGGGAAATGGTTGGTGCAAGCGGCATTATTCACAGCTTCTTTTATTTTAAGATCGCACTGGAAAGTAAGCCTTCGTAAATAATAATGGATTTGATTCCAGTCAGGAAAAACGTCTCAGTGTCCGCCAGGTGCACAGCGCTTTGAGGTATGCTGCTGAAATGTTCAGCATTCTCGTTTTCTTTCCATAAACAGGGCCGTGGCATTCGCGGGGAATTCGCGGCATTCCGGCGGGGTTCATTTTCTGCTCAGCTTTAGTGGTGCTCTCCACGTCTCTGCTTCGGCCAGGGACCCCTCTGCGGGCAGCAGTCGTGCTCCTGCGCTGATGATGTACAGCTGTATTGTACATTTCTTTCAAACAGGCTCCCTTTCCAAGGTTGCCTGACGGGTGCCATTTATTTACAGCTCAATATGCAGCATTTGCCTCTCGAGTGGTTTGTTCCGAGGCTCTTTTTCATGTTGTCACGAGGCATTGTGTTTACTTGTTGGGGGTCCCGCAGTTGGTCGTCGTCAAACTCAGCTGTCATTTCTGTTCGGCGTTTGCCGCCATCCTTTGTGACACTGAATTCAGCTTACTTCAAAACCCTCATGGATAAATAACTTGCAATCATATGTTACAGCTTTTACCTCATCAACCATACTGCTTCTCGGGCCCATCAGGTTTACAACAATAAGACAGCATTTAAATTCACAGGTGCCAGGAGCAAAATCCACAGACTCACATGGTAGAATTTGTTGGCATTATGTGGCTCAAATATTTAACATATGGTCGCGCTCAAAACCGCACGATCATTACAGTAGTAAGGCGATGGGCTGAGAGTCCAGACTCGTGGATCCTCTTATAGGCTGCAGGAGGATCCACTAGGCAGAAAGCTTTATTTTGCCCTCATTGAACCTTCTCACACAAATCATATTGATCTGTAATTTAGGCTCGAAGTTCTGCCGCTTGGCAATTATATTTCAACTTGAAGCTCTTGTCAGCTGCTTTATGGTTGTTGTGTGTTTCCAATGGTAAGAAAGAAAGAGACTACAGCCCTAGGTTATTGGACCGTCTCCCAGAAACACAAACCAGAAAGCAATTTATAAAGCCAGCTATAAGTAATCACAGTTAGTTATCGAACTTCTACAAGTGTACCGAAATCCCTGCACTCACCTCTGCAGTCTCTAAACACACTGAGGCAGCTTGGCGGCCACGACATGCCACATGTGGTGATGTCTATGGGCCCGATTCAGAGAACTAACTTAAGACAAAATACTAAACTTACTACTTTTGGTATTCACAGAAGTTAGGATTTTGTCTTAAGTTTGTCTTAAGACAGGCTTAAGACAGACTTAAGTTAGGATTTTGTCTCAAGTCTGTCCTAAGTCTGTCTTAAGACAAATTTAAGACAAAATCCTAACTTCTTTGAATACCAGAAGTAGTAAGTTTAGGATTTTGTCTTAATCCCTTGCACGCTGATGACGGAACCGCTCCGTCATCAGCTGCGGGTGCGCTGTGCTGATGACGGAGCGGTTCCGTCATGGCCCGCTCGCCGCTCATGCGCGGCGCGAATTCCGCGCCTGCGCTGAACGTTCTATTGAGCGGGGCGGGCCATGATGGAACCGCTCCGTCATCAGCACAGCTCAACCGAGGCTGGTGACGGAGCGGTTCCCTCACTAGCATGCGGCCGCTGTGCGGCCGCCCCGCCCCCTTAGCGCTGCGGCGGAATAGCCGCCGCAGCGAAGGGGTTAAGTTAGTTCTGTGAATCGGGCCCTATATGAACGGCGGTGTTCTATGTTTGCTTTGTACCTGCACATTTGTTAAATTGTGTTGATAATTATCATTAAACAAGGGTTGTTTTCTGATGTTTTGGAGGATTTTTAAGTGTTATTGTGATGTTGCCACTTATGTGCATTTTATGTTTTTTGTAAATTTTATTATGGTTTGGGTGTTGGGTAGTCCTTTAGCAATCACTTTAGCAGCAGTGACTATTGTAGTGTTTTTGGTTTGCACTTTTATTATTTTCAAGTATTTTAAAATGCAAATAAATATTATATGCTTTCTCAATGGCTATTGCAATGTTGAGGATCAAGCTCAGCGTTGCTCTTGACAAGGTCTTTATTTTATTAATTCATGGAGATATGGATCCCTTCCTCGTCAATCTCTCATCCACTGCAAGGGTAAATATGTTCGCCTAGTTGAACATCACCACAATCAGTAACACAATCCCCATACAAACCAACATGTTGGTATCATGTGCCTCGGCTGCTTGACATCTGGGGTCGCACTCAGTGAGTGGCCCTCGGCACCTACAAATCAGCCCCTTTCACCCTCCTGTGTGGTGTGCCACAAGGCTCATCCCTGAGTCCAACGCTGTTTAACATCTATGTGTCGGACCTGGTCAGGGTCATCAAAGCCCACGGGATGGGACTCACTTCCTATGCTGATTATACACAACTGGTGCTTACTATCCATAATAATGGAGGAGCCATCGCTGCCAGCTTCCAAGATGGAAAGCGTGCAATCAGCAGTTGGATGGCTAACAATTGCCTAAAGCTAAATTCCGATAAAACTGAAGTTTTGATATTCGGCAAGTTATTTCCTGTTTGGTCCCCCACCTGGTGGCCGACCAACCTGAGACCACCACCTACCCAGGTAACCAAAGTGAGAAATCTAGGTGTCATATATATTTTTTTTAACTTGATTTTTCGTTTTTACCCAGTTATAGCAATACAGCATTTTTCAGTCACTGCCTATCATAATGATAAGTTGTAAAAGCAGACTTGTATACACTAATATCGTACATATATAATTTGGAGCTTCAAGATGTCTGCAATACTACATCAATCAGAAGTCGGTCCCAGTAGCCTCCCCCGATGCTCCGTTCATTTATCATCAATACAGTCACCTCCTGGTATCCCTTGACAACTCAGAAAAATCAAATCCCCAACTGTCAGCATGACTATGACCCCAACGAAGGGCACAAAAGGAGTAACTCAGTGTGTTCGATGCAATTCGGTAGTTACCCCACGCCCTCTGGGACCAGTCCCTTCTCCAATTGAGAGAGTGAGTTCTCTCGCATTGCCTCTAAATATGACCAATACGGGCCCCATATGTCCTTAGGACGAGATGAACTCGGCATCATGCTAGCATACGCTTCACTATTGATGTTACAATATGCCAGGCTGTGCAGCCATTCCCTCAGAATCTAGGTGTCATATTTGATGATAAACTCACTTTCATAGCGCATGCCACCACAATTGTCGTCTCATCTTTATACATTCTTCGAAAGATTTTAAAAAACTCCTCTCATTTCTACCATTAAGTGCCAGAAAAACCCTAATCAGCACCCTAGTAATGTCAAAAATTGACTATTGCAACGGCCTGTTCCTCAATGCCCAGAAAAAGGTCACCAACAAACTTTAGAAGGTGCAGAATTCAGCGGCCAGATTGATAACAGGCACCCCCAAATATCAATCAATCTCGTCTGTAGTCCAAAAACGCCATTGGCTACCCATAATAAGCTGCATTAAATTCAAAGCCCTATTCATCGCATTCAAGGCCATCCACAACACAGGACCTTACTTCCTGATAAAGGCATTTTGTGCCTTTTTCCCCCTAACAGACCCTTGTGCCCACTAGCAGCCAACCTTCTAAAGGTCCCCCTTTCTTCCCTTGCACATCAAATCATGTGAAAATCTTCTTGCCTTCAGGAAACTCTTGAAGACATGGCTTTTTAATCAATAAGCTCCCACCACTGGTTCGACCTCTAGACACTCCATAGCTCAGAGACACCCCAGGGTATTTACGCGCTCTACAAATCACCTAAATAATAAATAATAATGACGTATGTGATGCACTCTCCTGTTTAGCGCTGGGGGCACATTTCAAAAGACATGCGGGCAGGGAAAGAGTTGAAAGTAAGGCACCTGCAAACAGGAAACTGCATTTCCAGCAGCTTCCTGCATGCAGCAGCAATGCCGGCTCCCGCAGGAGGTGGGGAGCCATCTAGGACCGCGGGGGCCTTTAGGCCCCCACGGTCCTCGGGAAAGGTGAGAAGGGAGCAAACAGAGGGATAATTAAGTTCAGGGGGGATGCCCGTTTGTTTTGCTGTTCTGCCCCTCGCTGGGGACCAAGAGACCGGGAGCCAGGACCACACTACCCAGCATCCCTTGCAGCCAGTCTGCTGCCGCCGACGCATGCATGCCACAGCGCCAGGAGGCGCTTTAAAAATCGTAAGGGGCTCCCGCAGCACGGGGTGCCCGTTTGCTTTGCTGTTCTGCCTCTCACTTGGGGCAAGGAGACCAGGAGCCAGGACCACATTCCCCAGCATCCCTTGCGGCCAGCCTGCTGACGCACGCATGCCGCAGTGCCAGGAGGCCCTTTAAAAATTGTCAGGGGCTCCCACAGTGCGGGACGCCTGTTTGTTTTGCTGTTCTGCCCCTCGCTGGGGGCCAGGAGACCGGGAGCCAGGACCCCACTCCCCAGCATCTCTTACGGCCAGCCTGCTGCTGCCGACGTATGCAGGAGGCGCTTTAAAAATTGTCAGGGGCTCCGGTAGCGTGAGACAAGTGCGGGCGTGCCCGGGCAAAGCCCAGGCCAAGGGCTGGTCCATCAGGGGCAGGAGTAGGCAGGGCTGGGCCCCTCTTCTTTGCTGTGCGATCTGGAACTGTCCTTCATCCGTCCGCCCTTTGCACTTGTGAGGACTTCTTCTGCAAAGGTACTGTAAACTATGGATGTCCCCTTGATTTGCTGTTGTTTCATCATTTAGAGGCCCATTAGGATGGTGGGCAGATTGCCCCCGCCAGGCTGGTGGTAGCCACTGGAGCCTGGCGGGGGCAATCCACCAGCCATCCACACCTAAATTCCCCCCCCCCGCCATATTAGGATGGCGGGGGGACCGCGGCGGACGGAAAGACCGTCCTCCGCTTTTCCGCCCCGGTTGCCTTGCCAAGTTCCACTCCTCCATCTAAACGCCCTAAAACCACAAAACCTATCTCTGCTAAGACCAATATAACTTTGTATGACAGGAAAATGAAGGCAACAAAGAAGAAGGCATCTTCCTTAAAAACACGCCCAGGGTCAAAAATCCAGAGAGACTTGAGTAAGGAATTGCCCTCTGCATCATCTGACTCTTTGGTCTTTTCCTCAATAGCGGCATGTGTGCAAGAAATGATAGACCTTATTAAAACATCTGTATGTAGCCTTACTGACCGCCTGAAAGCTGTTGTATGCGCTATATTATCATGTGCAGACAGATTGGGTTCACTGAATATGTAAACTGGGATTGGGAGTGAAGAGCCAAATGTTTCTGACAATACTGCTGGTGCACTTTGTACACTCCCAGTACAGCATCTTGCGGAGGGGTCTTGTGAGGTGCCCCAGCAATTACCTCAACCCCATTATGGAGTTTCAACAACAGTGACCCAGACACAAGCCGTTCCGGTTACGGACGTGACAAGGGTTCATAATAAGGCGACACCACCAATCCCCAATTCCAACACCTATGCAGGGAGTACAACCCATAAATAGCCTTCGTCTGCCAGGGATTGACTAGACCTACCGCCTGATTTCTTAGAATACCTGTATTCAAATAGCTACTCAAGTGTACGGTTTGGTATAAAAGGAGAGCGCACTCGCCCTTTCAGAATAGAAAAAGGGGTTCGGCAGGGGTGCGTTCTTGCCCCTTTTTAATTTAAATTATATATTAATCATCTGAGTAACACACTGACTAGTTTGTGCATGGATCTACCACAAGCAAAGCATGGGACAATGCTTGTTTTGCTTTACGCGGACGACACGGTTCTCATGGCGCGCACTCCTTTGACCTTGCAGCGCCTCCTTGATAGTTTTGCACTATTTATGGATCATCTGGGCCTATGTATTAACGTAAACAAGACATTTGTTATGAAAGTGGGCCGTAGTGTAGCTAAGTGTCATGAAGTTTACATCGGAAAAGAGCTATTACCTCAAACCCCGACTTTTTCTTATTTGGGTATTTAATGTGATTGTGAATGAAATTGGAAAAGTGCTATTAACTCCTGAATATTGCAGTTCGTAAGATCTATTACGTTCCTTCACAATTTTGCCAGGAAATTGGGGAATATCCAACCAAATCAAATGCTAACCACATATTATGCAAAATGAAGAACTATTGCAATGAATGAATCTGAAATATGGGGATACGCAAATGTTGCATCTTTACAGGTGGTGGAAATGCCTTTTTTAAAAAGCTTTTAGCACTTCCTTCCAGTTGGTCAAATCATGTAAGCCACTCAGAATTGGGAGCTAGCTATCTAATAGACCTGGTTGGATTCAACCAGGCCTGCTCTGGCACAAAATATGGACCTCGGAATACATGGACTTGAATCGTGTCATAGTTAAGTACTGTTGTGATTCAGAACTGGCCTAAAAGATTTCTTGGTTAAAGTTTATCAAGAATTTTATGTTAGATATCAGTCGTCTGGAATTTTATGATCAACCTGAATCTCTGTCAAACATTTCTAGAAAAGCACTAAAACAGAGTGCCTAAACCATCTGGAGGACTCGAGATTATGTGTGGAACTGGCCAAACCAACTGTGCAATACAACCAAATGGTCTTCACCACCTTTTTAATGCAACCATACCTTTTTTATGTTGTTAACGCTCAACATAGATTTGTTTTAACACGTTTTAGGCTAAATATATTTCACCGGCTGATAAGATTCCCAACTTTCAACAACTGGTCTAATGATTTACAGCTTTGTCCTTGTGATAATGTGTCTACTTAATAAACCATGCACATTGTATTTTTCTGTACATTGTATATGGATTTGAGAAGATTTGTATTATACCGCTCCTGAAATTACTACATTTTAAACAATTTAGGCCAACATTATTCTATTTGCAACTTCTTCCAAATCTTTATACGTGCGTGATACTTGCAAAATTTCTTTGGGCAACCCAAGTAAGAAGAAAATCTTTACATGCTAAGTGCTAATAGATGAATTGTTTGTTAGAATGTGATTAGTATATTTTTTTATTTTCTAGTTTTAATGTATTTTAATTGTTTGTTCCACTTTTATGAATTTTAGAGTTCATGTATTCTTGTATGATACACCTTGTGTGAATCAAATAAAGATGATTTAAATGTTTTTTTAAAGTTCAGAAAATATCACAAAGAGGCAAGCTAAAGGTGAGAAACGGGCAGAACGAGGCAGAATAAAGGGCAGCAGTGAGCAGAAAGAGGGAAAATAAAGGTCAGAAGGGAGCAGAAAATGCAGAGTAAAGGTGAGAAATGAACAGAAAGAGGCAAAATAGACAGCAACTATGAACAGAAAGGCAAAATAAAGGTGAGCAACGAGAAGAATGAGGAAAAATAAAGGTCAGCAACAAGCAGAAAGAGGCAAAATAAAGGTGAGAAACTAGCAGAAAGAGGCAGAATAAAGGTCAGACAGGAGCAGAAAGAGGAAGAATAAAGGTCAGAAACGAGCAGAAAGAACCAGAAAAAAGTTCAGAAACTAGCAGAAAGAGGCAAAATAAATGCAGGAGTGAGCAGAAAGATTAAAAATAATGGGCAGAATGAGCAGAAATAGGCAAAATAGAGGTGAGAAACAAGTAGCAAGAGGCAAAATAGAGGTGATAAACAAGCAGCAAGAGTCAGAATAAAGGTCAGGAGTGAACAGAAAGAGGCAAAATAATTGGCAGAACAAACAGAAAGAGGCACCATAGAAGGCAGGAGTGAGCAGAGAAGAAGCAGAAACATGAGAGAAAACGATCAGAGGAGACACAAAACATAAGGCAGCAGAGAGTAGCAGACTGTAGGCCTGCTGGATAGGAGGACCGTCACAGGGGGAGCTGGGACGGGGACCTGTTCTCGTGTACCTCCCTAATTCTGTACTGGGCACCTACTGACAGACCTACTCATACACTAACACACCCACTCATAGATCCACTTACACATTCATGCACCCATCTGTATCAATGATGTCATGAGGGATGTCACTGACCATGTCATGAGTGATGTAATATATAAGGTCATGAGCGTTGCATTGCTGGGTTGTAAGTTATAGTTAGCTCTGGTAACTATAGCTGCTGAATTTCAATGCTTTTATATGAGTGAAAGCTTAGCCTAACTATATTGTCCTTCTAACCTTTGTTTTTTTCAGTGAATATATATGTGAATATATATATATATATATATATATATAGATAGATAGATAGATAGATAGATAGATAGATAGATAGATAGATAGATAGATAGATAGATAGATAGATAGATAGATAGATAGAGAGAGAGATAGAGAGAGAGATAGATAGATAGATAGATAGATAGATAGATAGATAGATAGATAGATAGATAGATAGATAGATAGATAGATAGATAGATAGATAGATAGATAGATAGATAGATAGATAGATAGATAGATAGATAGATAGATAGACAAAATCCTAACTTTACTTCTACTAAATGCCTTCTGTGAATACCAAAAGTAGCAAGTTTAGGATTTTGTCGTAAGTTAGTTCTGTGAATCGGGCCCTTAGTTTCCATTTCAAAAAATCCCCAAAATTTGAAAAACAAACAATCTATTAAATTCACCAGTTCTAATATACTAAGCTAATTGTAACTTGTGCCCCTACCATGCACTGCTGATGACTTCACATATTACATCACTCATGACATTTTAAATGGCATAATTAGTGACATCGCTGATGACATCACTGCTAATGGCATAGACATATACAGCAAAGAGGTACTGAGTGTACACATGTGCATCTATAGCATGGAAAAGGTGTAAGCATTGGAATCAAGTGAGTGGCCATGTTGACATTTATATGACACACCATTTATAAATCGCCAATGTTTGGGGTTCAATTATTGCACCATGTTATACAATATAAAGGCTGAGAGTACCTGATTTATTTTGCAGAGGTGTGTTTGATAGTAGGTTGTGAGAAAGATTATCCACCAGTATCTGGGTATGTGTCCATGTTGGATGGTTGTAATACAGTGCTATAGACAATTCGATGTAGTGAGGATGGTAATAAGTTATAGACAGCAACGGCCCGTGTATGGTGTGCCACCGGGCGGTGACATGGAGCGGGGGAGAGACAGGGTGGGGGGTTGTAAAATGCGGAATACGTACGATTTCAGGTAAGTTTTTTTTGGGTACTTACCTGAAATTGGCTGTTTCCCCCATTTTACAACCCCCCCACCCTGCCCCTCCCTCACCCCACGTCAACTCCCTGTGAGATGCCCTATACGGGCCGTAGCTGGTTGTAGATGTTTATTTTCAGATTTTTTTCATAAAGCTGAAGATTTTGAGACATTACAGATTCTTGAACGATGTAGAATGTTGGGGTGTCCCATAGAGGTGGTTTATTTCACCCAGATACATATATGTTAGACCTGTCATCCTTACGGTGGTCCTCCCCCCAACTTTTTGCCTGATTACCTACTCGTTTTGCTGTATCTTTTTGATGTCCTTAGGACTATGAGCACTTTACCACTTCTGACCAGTGCTAAAGTGCATGTGCTTCTCCTCTAAATATGGTAACTTTGGTGTATAGACAATTGGCATATTTAGTTTACTTGTAAGTCTCTTGTAAAGTTGTATACCATATACCTAGGGCCTGTACCCTAAATGCTACTAGTGGGCTTAAAACACAGATTGTGCCACGCACATAAGAACCCTTTCAAAACGGTCTCAGACCAGCTACTGCAGGGATTGTGTGTGCAGTTTACTGCCACTTCGACTTGGTATTTAAAACCACTTGCCAAGCCTTAAAATCCCCTTTTATTACACATAAGTCACCCCTTAGGTAAGCCCTAGGTAGTCATAAGGGTAGGGTGCTGATGAAGTAAAACATAGGATGTGTCCTTTTAGGTTTTACATGCCCCGGTACTGAAAGACAGCTAAAATCGTTTTTCACTACTGTAAGGCTTACTCCTCTCATAGGCTAGCATTGGGAATTCCTTAATTAACTTTTAAGTTGTAATTCCTGATTAGAAACGATTGGCTGCTACATGTTTCATGTCTTTTAAATGTTAATGATAAATCAGTTTTACTGGTACAGTTGGATTTAACATTACTATTTAAAAAATGGCACTTTTACAAAGTGGACATTTCTCTGCTCTTACTGCTCTGTGTGCCTTGCAGCCTGTCTCCAAAACACCTCTGGGGTGGGTGGCAGCTACCCTTTGTGCATTCCCTTTAGACAGCCACAAACACAGGAATGGTGGGTGTGACAGAGAACTCATCTGCATTCATCTACATTCTGATACCTCTTCCTGTGCAGGAAGAGAGATGGGAAACTAACACTTCCACCTAAATAGGCATGTCTTATTTTCAACAAAAAAGGTCTGATTGCCCCCTACTGATAGTCTGGAGCCAGAGCTGGGGAAAAAGGGGATCTGTGCATGTCAAGGTCCTGCTTTGATGCAACCCTCACTGCAAAGGCACATATGGATATGAGTACTGGGGCTCTGACCGTACCAAGGCAGTATACTACTGGACCTGTGAAGATCTGTGACATGGAATAAAGACTGCTGTGCTGCAATACTTGCCACTGCTTGAAAGCTGATCTAGAACAGCAGCACCTGGAGTCCTGCCGTGCCAAGTGGTGCCAATGCAGTCCTGGACCCTTGAAAGGTGACTTCTGCTGTCCAGAACTATCAGAATCAATGCAATGCCGATCGGAACCAATGCATTACCCTTCAACGTCAACGCAGGAGCTGATCGATGACATCACATTGACGGGCTGCGCGGCTCGATGACAATGAACAGCTCAGCTCAATGATGACACGGTGCCTGTATCGTAAGGGGTTCGTCGACGATGCCTTCATCGCCTGCACGCATCGAGTTTTTCTATGCCGACGCTTGCTCCATCCAAGGTACTTTTTCAGCAGGACCTTCGCTATTCCTGTAGCCAGCCTGTCATGCATCACAGTCGGCCAGAACCTTGGATTTACTCTGGTCCAGTGTGACCTCATGTGACCTCTAATCATGATTTGCTTCTAAGCACTACTTTTTTATTTCTTCTTTAAAATTCATACCTCCGATACTACATATTGGATTTTTGATTTAATCATAAAAATAAATTCTATTTTTTTAACTCTGTGTGGAGTATTTTTGAGATGGTTTCAATGTGTTACTGAGTGTGTGTGCGTCTGTGTGTGTATATGTGTGTGTTGCATAAATACTTTACACATTGTTTTTATAGATAAGCCTGACTGCTGGGTGATAAGCTACACGAGTGAGAGCACAGGTTATCTGTTAATGTGTATCTATCTTACCATGACTAGAGTGCTGGATCCGACTTCTACAGGGTGCATACTCTGACAACCAGAAAACCCATTTCTAACAGTATGGTATTTTTTTTTTGAGTTTGATATAGTGCAAACTTGACTTCAAGGTATGAGAGCGCTTTACATGACCAGCAGTTACGTTACAGACGGACACATTAATTTTTATGGTAGGCACAGGGAGATTAAGGGGCAGATTTACAATAACTGGCGCATCCCTGCATATCAGCAGGGATGTGTCAGCTATTGTGCGCCACGGCTCTGCCACCATGGATGCGCCACATTTACAATGCGGCGCACCATGGGGCCAAAACGGCACCGATGCCTGAAGCATCTGTGCCGTAAAGGCGGCCCATTGCTGGAGTTGCGTTGCAAGCGCGACGCAGCTCCAGCAATGCTCTGGGGGCCCTATCTTTACAATGCTGCGTCAATCCTTATGCCTGCTTCAAGCAGGCGCAAGGTTTTCACGCAGCATGGGCTCAAAAGTGCCTGAGTGAATTCTTGCAGATTTCACTCAGCCACTTTTAGGAGGCGTTCCTGCATCGGAACGCCCCCCGCGCAGGAAAGCCTCCTGGATGTGTCACGCTGTAAACACCCCGCAGCATGGCGCTGGTTTTGTGCCGCCGCTGTGTCACAAAAATGACGCAACAGCCGCGTAAAAGAGGCGCATGGGACTTGTAAATCTGCCCCTAAGTGATTTGACCAGAATCACAGGATGTTGAGTGTCCCTGCCGAAACTCAAACCCAGTTCCCCAGCTTCAAGGTTGACTGAGCTAGCCTTTAGGCTATATCTTCCCCCCCTTCCCTCCTATCTCAAAACCCTGTTTGGAATTGTTTAATGATTCTTTTAAGTCAGTGCACCCCAACCATGTGTCACACCTGTCACAAACACATTCACTGGTCCATGTCACACATTGCAAAAACTCGTGATGCACTTCCTCAGTCCAGTTCCTGTGGGTAAAAGAGAAGCCATCGACATCAATTATGATTACTAATTTCTGCTCTGTGAGGGTCCCAATCCTTTGTCTGTGCATTGGTTTATATTATAATTAGGTCACTGTGAAGGGGAGGTCCTAAAAGAATGGAGTCTACCTCCTCCTCTGTGTAGGTCAATTCAAGAGACTACCACAAGAAATAGCATAGAGAACAGGTTTATCTGTGTCACTACATTTAATATAGCAGCCAACCACGTGAAGAAAAGTATCCAAAAACTGTCATCCCCTCAAAACAGGGTCGCCATCCCTTGAAAAAACCCTGTTTTGACACAAGAGGGTCCTAAATCCTGAGGGTTGCATTAGTGGACACTAAAGAGAAAGAGCCAAGATCAGACACCAATATGACACCCACTCTGTGAGGCTTTCTTAGACTAGTTGGACATAATCTGTGTCGTCAAGGCAGTGTATGTGAACTGACTGCCCATACCAAGACCCTGAAACTGGGCCTAAAAAACATGGATATTGTGAAAACATACCATCGTATTTACAAGTTCACAAGCCATTGTAAGTTGAGGTACATTGGAATGACCTGCAAGAAGGTGAAGATTTGCATAGGGAAACATCGGAGTAATGTACGTTGTTAGAAGAACACAAGAAAAATGGCCGATCACCACACTACAAAAGGCCATACAATAAATGACTTTTGATTGGTGGTGATAGAACAGTTAGATACCACTACAAGGAATTAAGAATGCGTTCTAGTTGAAAGAAAGCAACTCTGACTTTATTGTTTACATACCCATATTCCTCGGGTTTCCTTGATTACATAAGTAAGGTGATCTGCCATATGTCTCTCTCCTTTGTGATATCACCTGTCCTCACACATGAACCAAAATATTCACTCATGCACAAGCCCAATAGGGGAGTTTTTTTCTAAAACAATGATCTATTAGGAGTATACCCCAAACAAAGTTGAATATGAATGAAATGTACATTCCCAGATGTGAATGTTATTGGTAAATGCACGTTTTAAAAACATATATAAACGGTCTATTAATTTCTCTGCTCTAAAATAAATATTAATTATTTTAATTAAAAAACACATTTGTAGATAACAGAGGTGTCAATGCTAATGGTATTGGAAGTATATGTAAGCTACCAACCCAATTTAAACAAAGACATGCTTACAGCAGAGTTTCGCTATTTTTCCACATATTGATACCACACAAAATAAGGAACTCTGGCAGGCAGTCAGTGGACTAGAATACGTCAAAGCCTGCATGTACATGCAGCATGTGCCCGTGGTCATGAGACCGGAAATAAGCGCTAACCCAATAGTAACCGCACACTATACCTGACGAAGTCAGGGGACAGAGAGTGCAGTAGGTGATTCCATGGGTCATGACCTTTAATGAAGTAATTTAAATAAAATGGGGGCAAATCCATGGCTATGTGAATCACAGGTTTTAACTAATGTCTACTTTGCCCACCGTTTAAAGATTGACCCCTCATTGCATCCTTATGGTGCCTGACTTAGGAAGTCTTCAATTATGGGTAAATGTTACCTCTGTATTACCACTACTGAATGTTGCATTGAGAAATGCATTACTTTACATACCACACAGTTATTTGTGAGCCACTAATGAATGTTTGATAAGGATGTATAGGGTTCATAATAATTTCTGATTAAGTATTGGGCTTATGTGTGCTTTCATGGTTTCTTCCACCAGCTACAACTGGAGTGCAGTACTCTCGATGTGGATCACAGAAAACAGAATAGTAATTAGTAATTAGTGTTATTAGTGTAATTAGTGTGATGAGTGATCGAATCATAGATACTTTAGGGCATGAGTCATAGTTACTTCAGATAACAATAACTGGTGAATTTCAGTGTTTTTTTTAATTAAAATGGTATAATGTAACTGACATTTACACTTAACTGTAACATCTCTTTAACCTTTGTTTTTTAAAATAAATGTAGATTTTTTTTATGTAAGTTAAGATATTATTACTCCGAAACCGGTCCCAGGATGCTTGTTTCTGGTCCACGGAATACCTGGCCTGGAAGTTTGGTCTGGACTGTTCCAATGAGTGACAGGGTCAAGACTGATTTGCATATGGCTGGGTCTGAACGGGGGTTTCGAATTGAGCAGAAGAATGATGATGGATTCAAACCAGATCTAAAATGAATGGGGTGAGTGTCTGAAAAGTTTCAGCTCTCCGTCCATCATCTCATTGTGTTTGCTTTGAGTCTTTTTTTTTTAAATATCAAGCTACAAAATGCAGCCATAGAACCAGCCACAAGGTGTCCCAGCACGCCAGCTGAAGAGCTCCAGCTCATAGTGCCTTAAAAAATGGTCAGCTTTCCTATAGTCATGGAGTCTCTGTTTTTTACATGTTTCTGGGGCTGCTGCGCTCCTTGAAACCCATTACAACATAAAAAAGGGTTGGTTGCATCCCTGCCCCTTCTTTGGGTACCAAAAACCCTTGCACAACATCGTGTGCTTCATACAAGCTATGTTTCATGGCCCATGCAAACAAGGTGGCAGCTAACGCCCATTTTAAGCTCAAAGTAATAAAAAAGATCATTCCTTACTTACCAGATTCAGCAGCCAAGACGTTAGTCACCTCCTTGGTCCTGACATCGTTGGACTACTGCAACGGTCTTCTGCTTAATGCACAAAGCAGAGTCACGAAAAAGCTTCAGACTGTGCAGAACGCAGCGGCACGCGTACTATCCAAAAAACCCAAGTTTACTCCCATCTCGGACACCCTGAAAGATTACCACTGGCTAACCATTCAAAATAGGGCTAAATTCAAAGCATTATGCATAGTTTATAAGACCCTGCAAGATCAAGGACCGCGCTTCCTCACAAAACTACTAATTCCTTATAACCCGTCTAGAACACTTCGGTCCTCCTCACTGAACCAACTTGTGGTTCAACGAAGTAGAACAGTCTCATGGGGTGATCGCCGCTTTTCTATCGCAGCCCCTAAAATCTGGAACTCCTTACCGAACCACATTAAAATAAGTTCCACGCTCCTCCAGTTCAGAAAGAAACTGAAGACGTGGTTATTCAACCAGTAAACCCAGATACCAATCTGCTGATCAGGGATACACAGCATTGCATACCAGCGCCGAGACGCCTACGGGTATTTGCACGCGCTCTATAAATATCATTAAATAAATAAATAAATACCGCCCCATTTCTCTGCTAAATGTTGACATTAAATTATATACCAAAATTCTAGCCCAACGCCTAGCTTCCAATCTACCTTGTCTGATTGAGCCCGACCAGTTGGGCTTCATACACGAACGACAAGGGGTAGACAGTCTCCGGTGAGTAGCCCACTTGGTGAAGAACGTCCAAGGCCATATTATCCCGGCTCTCCTCATCTCCCTCGATGCAGAGAAAGCTTTCGACCGGGTCAACTGGTCCTTTCTCAGAGCGTTGCTGCAGAAGATAGGCCTGGGCTAGGGTCATGATTGCCCGTATTATGGCCTCCTATGCGGTGCCATCAGCGCAGATTAGAGTCAACAATCGCCTTACCCCACCCTTCTCCATCCATCGATGGTACGTGCCAGGGTGTCCTTTATCACCACTGCTTTTTGCTCTGGCCGTTGAGCCCCTGGCAATTGCCTTCCGCCAATTGGCGAATATTAAAGGCCTCCGATTTGGGGGCGGCAAGCACAAAATCGCTCTCTTCGCTGATGATCTCCTTTTGACACTTACTAACCCCGAGAGTTCCCTCCCAGCGCTGCTTGATATACTTTCCCAATTCAAGTTTATCTCTGGGCTTAAGATCAACCTTGATAAGTCACAGGCGCTTAACCTTACCCTCTCTTCGCAACAGCTTGAGGAGCTTGGGGATGGTATGGTATCCCCTTCCAGTGAGCCTCCCAATCCATACGCTATTTAGGTATTAATATCACGGCCACTCTAGAATCGTGGACACAGGCAAATTGGCCCGCTTACAGAACTTCAGTTAGAGATGACCTCCGGCTATGGAAATCGCTACCTATCTCTTGGTTGGGTCGCCTTAACGCGGTCAAGATGGCAATTCTCCCCAAGATCCTTTACCTCTTCCAAGCACTTCCAACCCTTATACTTCAAAGGGACAGGAGTTTACTGCATTTATTTGGGGTGGGGGGCGGCATGGTTTCCCTACTTAAGTATTAAAGCTGCCACAAGACCGAGGAGGACTGGTGTGCCCTGATTTTATTGTTTTTTATTGGGCGTCCCACCTGCGCAATGTCTCAGAGTGGGTGGCTTGCGAAAGCGAGAAGCATTGGTTCCACATGGATAGAGCTGTGGCCTGCAGCCCGCTGTGGGACCTGGCCTGGTTGCCAAGGGGTGCTCGCCATCACAGCGCTTATATTGCCACCTCAACACAAACTGCTTTAGAGATCTGGGACAGAACTGCAGTGGCTCGTGGCCTTACCTCCTTTCCCTCCCCTAACACACCCTTAGTGCGCAACCTGGGTTTGACCCTGCCCTCCAGCCCACGTCATTTTCAGCATGGGCAGCTGGAGAGTGTTGTACAATCACAGATCTATTTGAGGGGGGGATTTTTAAATCCTTTGAGCAAAGAAGGCATGAGTTCCACCTCCCCAAAGCAGCGCGTTTCGAATACTTTCACCTTCGCCATTGGCTACACACTCCTTCATACACAGAGGGTGCCACGCGCCAACTCACCCCTTTTGAATCCTTAGTCTGTTCTCTTGATGGCTCCTGAGGCCTGATTTCTAGAACTTACAAGGTCCTTCAACACTCACATGAGCTACCACCACATACCTACCAAGAACGCTGGCACACAGATCTTGAGGAAGACATTCTCCCTGATCAATGGTAACAACTATTGAGGGACATTCCTGGCATTTTTAAAAGCAGGAGGCAGCTTACAAAATCATGACTCGTTGGTACTACACCCCCCTCAGGTTGCAAAATATGTTCCCCAATTCCTCGCCTATCTGCTGGCGTTGCCAGGTCGCCCAAGGTTCGTTCATGCACATATGGTAGTATTGTCCACTAATAACGATTTTTTGGGACGGAGGTCTTGAGCCACATCAGCGAGGTGGTGGGATTTCCCATTCTGAGTGCCCCAGGGGTAGTGATTCAAGGACTTCGACCAAGGTCTCTTAAAACCACTACACACTCGGATTGGCGCCTGATCTTCCACATGCTTAATGCGGCGAAGCAGGTTATAGTGCTCCATTGAAAGAAGACCTTGACCCCCTCTCGGTGTGGCTCACCCGTCCATGACAGGTAATGGCGATGGAGCTCCTCTCCATCGTCTAGCCCACACTGAAGCTAAATTCAAGCGCACTTGGCAACCCTGAGTTTTACAACTCTCTAAACTGGAACATGCTCGATCTGTCCCTCC
Source organism: Lissotriton vulgaris (assembly GCF_964263255.1). NCBI lineage: Eukaryota > Metazoa > Chordata > Amphibia > Caudata > Salamandridae > Lissotriton > Lissotriton vulgaris. The sequence goes on from NC_141696.1 coordinate 1,277,284,474, forward strand.
CCGCTTACGAGCCCTCCAACTGTTCAACAACCCTCTGCTCCCTAGGGGAGAATCTTATGAGGAGGAGCGGGGGTAGGCGGGTGAGGGTGGACATTTCTCCCTGGGGTTGGTTGGGCCTGACGCTCTGACCCGCGGACTCCACGCCAATGAGACACTGCGCCATCTCCTCTTATTCTTTTCTCTTATCTTTCCTTCTCTAGTTTTTTGTTTGGGCTCTCTTCGTTTCTCTCCTCCTTCACAGGCTAGCAGAAATAGGGGTTCCTTCGATAGCTTGTTGCAGGCTGCATTTTGTGCCTCTAGAAGCTGTTGGTCCTTGATAAGCTGGGTACCAGCAGACCGCGACAAGCCTATGAGGTTTTCAATGATATGTTACATACCACCAGGGCCTGAGGTGATAACGCACAGTCAGGACTCCCTTCTTGTTATAAATATTATTGCTATCCATGTTCTTATTTGTTTGTTGTATTCATTGCTTGCTGATACACAACTGTCTTCGCAGCTTTCGTAATCTCTCCACAGATTTATAATAGATGCAAATGTTATCCCAGTTATCCTATGCTCAAGTAACTGAGGGACCCCTTTCTGCTTGGGTAGTATTGGCGTTTCTGAGCTGAGAGGGGGCTTCTCCTATTCATTTTGCCATACCGAGTCCTCCTGTTGTTTTTATATTTGATGGCTAAGTGATGTGCTGTATGTTTTATAACTTCACTGATGTGGACCTACGATGTATACACTGTATTCTTGCCTGACTACCATTGGTTATTGCCTGGTGTCTGTTAATACTTTCTCTTTGTTTATAAACTTAATAAAAGAGATTGAAACAAAAAGCCCTTGCAAGGCATTATGGGGCACTCCTCAGCTGGAGCAGTGAATGTGAAATGCGTGGCCAGTACACTCATTTCACATTCACTTGTTTTTAATTTGGGGGGAGGCATGGGGCTCCCCTCCCTGAACCTGCTTAAGGCCCCGTGGGCCTCATCCTTAGGGCCAACCAATTTTTGTAATGGGAAGGGGTGCATGCAGCCCCCCTCCCAGAGCATCACAATGGCCCCAGGGGACCATGTTTATTTTTGGGGAGAAGGGCATATGGCCTCCCTCCCTGAGCATCTTAAGTTCCCCGGGGACCCCATCCTCCGAGCCGATCATCTCTTTCTTGGATCTTGGATCTTGGGGCTTGCGACTCCCTCCCCAAGTCTTCTAAAACCCATGGGGCCCCATTCACCGGTGGTGATGTTTACTGTGGGAGTGGCATGTGCCCCCCTGGGGCCATTTTTAGGTCTTGCCTGAGCCAGCGCATGCGCTGCTCTAGCGAGACATTTAGTAACCGGGTTAAAAAGTGCTACCCACAGGCTTTTGCCGGCCACCAGCTTGCTGTCACACGCACAAGCACGCGTGACGTGCACAGCTATGCTTCTCCTTTTTTCGCGCGCACCACTCATGTGTCTTTTAGCGTGCGCACGCACACACACAACTCCCGGTCTCTGTTCCTCGTGCACCTTCAATGCTTGTTATACAGGCTTTACTAATTCACGTTTGAATTTTAATCATCTGCAAAGTGGAAAGTGGTCACAAGACAGCGTTGTGAAATAAATTACATCAATCCTAGTGCATGCACCTTGTCCCTCTCACCTTTGCGCTCGCACACTCCAGCCCACTCTGCAGTCATCGCTTCTTAAATATACAGTCAGAGGAGTATGTCTGTATCATTGACCTTCAACCCCAAGAGCTTCCCCCAAGCAACATACTGTTGACAAGAGCTCAGCAGTTTCATGTTACCCTCCCTCTCACCTTGGCACTCGTATACTCCAGCCCACTCTGCAGTCATCGCTTCTTAAATACACAGTTACTGGAGTATGTCTGCATCATTGACCTTCGACCCCAAGAGCTTCCCCCAAGCAACATACTGTTGACAAGAGCTCAGCAGTTTAATTTTACCCTGGAAGTTGGAAATGAGGGAGAATACCGAGAAACATCAGATGACCGCCCCTGAGCTGCGGACGCCGTCTGCACGCCCTGTTTCCGATTGTTCATCGCAGGCTGTCTCTTCCTCCGACATCAATGGCTCCCCCGTCCCTTTTGCCTCAGAACAAGCCCAGGCCTGCACAAGGCAAAGGCAGATATTTGATCATCTTATGGGTCCAATATTTATATTAAAAAAAGTATAGACTAATTATTCACTTAAGCAAGATTATTTTTTAATATTTTTTTTATTGAGCTTGTGTAGTAACAACCCTTGTATTTCCACAGTTTTAACTCTATCTTCTTATCCTGAATAATAGTTACATTTAATTGTGACACTATATAATAAATTATTTAGTATTGTAGTGCTATCGACACAGCAAATTCCTTTTTTATGACTTATATGTTAGTCTGTAAGTAGTTTGTATGGTCGAATTCTGTTTGAAAAATCAATATGCATAAAGTGGTAAAGAAATGCAATAGTTGCATTTAGGAAGGGCCTGCATAGGAGATGTTTTGAGATGCAGGTACCACACGTACTTTATTGTTTTAATCTTAAATTAGTGAATGACTTGTAGTTTCCACACCTTGGATAAGCAATATGTGCTTAATTAAGCCTGTGGGGCACGGAAATGGAATGACCCCAGCCTGGGATTCTATGTAGGGTACTGCTTCTTATCGCAATGTGACTCCCGGCGCTCCACTACGTCATCATACGACCCTCTTGTAGGAAGCGTTTTCTTTCAAACATGTATTTGACATGTCTCAATCTTTCAACCTTTTGCTTTAAATGCTTTATTAATGGTTGGGTGGATAATCATTTATCCATAAGAATTCATTCTTTTGCCTTTCCTTTTTAAGCTTTTACGCAAATATATTTTAAAGTACCCATGGCCAATGTATGACACTATACCCAAGATAACCATATCATCCTAGAAAGATAATCGCAAGTACAATCTACCGTTTATAACTCCCTCTCTGACAAGCACTTTTCCTGCCTCCACGCCTTCTCTCCTCAGCCCACGCACTGCCTGGGCTCCAGCCTCTGGCAGAGCTTATCTTTGGGCCCGTGCACCTCAATAGAGAAAACCCAACTTTAAAGGCAGGTCTTCAGGGAGGCTGACATAATGTAGTCAACAACCCACCCTGCCCACCTGCACTGTTAGCCTTTTGAAGAAAACTCAGTGACATCTGTATCCATTACAGGGAGATGTTGGCGCTGTTAATTGCTTATTGGCCTTTACCAGGACAGTGAAGATTTGTATTCTATCGGGGGTCTTTTGCTGTTTGCCTGAGTCAGTCACTACTCACTGCACCCTACCTCACTCACGGATCAGACTTCACTCACTGATATACCCCTTGCTTGCACGTACATGCCAACTATTTTAAAATGGAAGATTTAACAAACAAGCATTGGCAAAGCCAATAGGTGTCACCTTTGGGACCTTATAAGTGCGTAGCCATGCAACAGTTGATGTTGTTGCACCAAGGATATTGGGCTGCATAATTAAATACTTATAAGGTCCCAAAAGCGAGACCTATTCTCTATGCCAATGCTTGTTTTGTGAGGAGAGGGAGTAGGAACCTCCTCCACAATACTGGAGAGGGTCTAGGTAATGCGTCAGCAATCCCCAAACCTCTGAAAGACACTGGGGTTCCCATCTTCCAAGGCCGAATTCGTTTTTGTGCTAAGGAGATTCTTTACTTTACAGAATAAACTGCAGAATGGAATGATATCAAACTTGACATGAAAACAGCATATTTCTCAAGGTTGTGCCATTTCCTGGTTTTGGTGTAAAGGGTTTTGCTAATTTTCAAGAAATTAGTGTTAAAAACGAATATCAGAGATGAAAGTTAAAGATATCTGGAGTGGACGGTTACTCCACTGTTGGCCAATGAACCCAGGTTAGCTAAAAATGTGTGGACTAGATTTTTTAAAAAAATGAATGAATCTTTTTGGCTGGCGGGTAGTGTGCAGGGCCTGGCCAATCAGTGAAGGCTCGTGTTGTTTGTAAATGTATGGGCGGCCTTGCAGAAAGCGTTCAAGAAATGTATTGGTAATGAAACGTACTGTTTATTATTGAGGCATTTCGAAAACAAATAGCTGGCGGTGGTTAATCTTTGACTGACTAACAGTCAAAAGAAAACTCGTCTCGGCTGTATGTGACATTTTGATGCAATGTGGAGAAAAACACGCATAGCTTGTGTGCACATCCTTGCCTTCACGTTAATGCACTGCTCACCTGTGAAAGAACGAGAGCCAAGCTTGAGCCATGTTTTCTTTTCACGTCACACCAAATCAAACCCATGGCAGGCTGAGTTGGGGAGAACAGAGAGCTCGCGATTGTAATCAGGAACACAGCGCATAAATAAAGCGCCGCAGGCGGTCAGCCGCTCTGCTTTAAACCATTAACCAGTCAACGCGGATTAAATCCATTCCCCTCAGTAGCATCCTTCATCGATCAGCTAATGGGTAAAATGATAACCTTTAAGAGATGTGTTCAGCCGAGATAATGCACACAGGCGTTTCATTGTGGGCGCGCAAAGCACACTGGGAGTATTCTCTCTCGAGCCCCATCTTCCACGGTGACACCAATCTCCAGTTTGGGCTCGAAGATATAATGTCACAACTATTTTCCAAATGCCTCAATCATTAATTAATAGTACATTTCATTACCAATAGATTGACAACCAACAAGTATTTCCGGTGCCTCTAAAACGCTGTCTAGGGTTGAGAACATTTTGTTATGATCAAAAGTGGAGTTTTTTTTCGTGTTTTTTGTTGCAGTTTTATATAGCGTGAACTAGACCCGAACCGAATCAGGTATCAGAGCGCTTTACATATCACCAGTAACGTTACATGAGGACACACATTCATTTTAGGCACGGGAGATTAAGTGGTTTGCCCAGAATCACAGGAGGTTTTGGCGTCGTTACCGAGACTCGAACCCAGACCACCAGATCCGAGGTCGAGCGGTGATTCGCATTGAATTGTTTATCATCTGCTATTTGGCAGATTGTTCACCCTCAGAAAATGACACAAATAAACCACTCCATGGTAAAACGAATCAACAGGTTACAGTTTCCAATGGCAGAAATTAACCCGTTCTTAAATAAGGAAAATATTCGCTTTAATTGATCTGTATCTTAATAAATAAAAGATTCAGGCTAAAAAATAGACTGCAGTGATTCTCATTAAGATGTATGTTCGCAAAGAATAACACTGTTCCCTACAACCCCACCAACTTTGGTGTTTACTTCTCACCTCCTTCCTGGTAACTGATTTACTGCTCCCACATTGACATGAGTAATTCTCTGACGATGTCTAGAGTGTCAATAAGCTGAGAAAAATAAGGAATAACGCTAGACTCACAAGTTAGTAGGTGTTTCCAAACTTTATGGCCATTGCTGCTCTCAAAACAACACTGCCTAATCTAGGTAGTAGATTTACTCACACGAAAAGTATGTGTGATAAAATAGTTTTACTAGTGTAAAAAAAATAGTGTTTTCACCCTAACAAGGTCATTTGAGTGCAAAGCGGAACTCGAGTGGGCGAATGCATTTGAGAGTCTGAAAAACAAGTTGCTGGAGGAATTTTTCTACAAGTGCGTAGTCTTTTGTAAATCTACTGAGGAAAATCCCTTAATTTTATTTTAGAAAATGAATAAACTACCAATGAGAGACATGTATTTCAACGTTCTATGGCAGTCCATCCGATATGCTGCGCGCGCAAGCGCAGTTAAAAGCAAGCAAGTGCTCTCAGGCACCTTGGAAAGGAAGGAAAGACTTACGTCTGACTCCACTATGGGCCTCTTTCAGAGTTTGGCGGATGGGTTACTCTGTAACAAATGTGACAGATATCTTGCCTACCTTATTACAAGTGCATTATACCCTAATGCACTTATAATAAAACGGACAGGATGTCCTAACTTTTGTGAAAGGGTACCCATCCGCCAAACTCTAATTGTGGCCCTATAGATTTATTTTCTTAATTCTTTTGTTATTTTTCTTTTTTGTTTAAAATTAGCTCTGATCTTGCGAGACCATCAGCTTCCATTATAAGTTGAAGTGCAGTCATTAACTATTGAAGACATTGACTCATTTCATGATAGTCGTGCCTGCATGCAGTCCTTAACATGCAAAGAATACATAAGCGTGAGATTTTTTTAGGAGCCAGCGGCCAGTGCTGCCAAAGTCTGGGTTGACAAATACTAAGACTGCACAGTTTTGTTAAAACAAGACCACTTACTCCAAATGTCACGCGGGTAACCTCGAAAACTCCCCACTTCTAGACCCAACTAAGGTCCAGAGTCCCCCCCAAAAAAACTCAAAGAAAACAATGTACACCTACAACTGAAAAATAAGGCAAACTGGACAGACTTCAAACCTATGACAGAATGGGAAGTCTTCAATATGATCACATACATGAAGCCCAAATTCCACACTGCTGATCCCCTACACCCTATTAGAGAACATCAACCACGTCAGCTCCCCATTTTGGACCAAAATCATTCATGCTTCTCTTTCATCAGGCCATGTACCTGACTCCCTCTAGCTAGGACAAGTCACACCCATTCTAAAAAATCCAGGGCAGACCCCAATGGCGTCAGTAACCTCAGACCAACCACCAACTTTCCTTTACTGGCCATAACAATGGAGAAGTGTGTCCTGCTAAAACTCAACCAACACATAGACATATTCAACCTCCACGACGCATACCAGTCAGGATTCAGAAAAGGCTGCAGTGCAGAAACTGCTATTCTCAATATAACAGACGCCATTCACAGAACCTTAGATGAAGTTTGCTCTGGTCTCCCAATCCTACTAGGTCTATCTGCGACATTTGATACAGTTACTCACCAAGTTTTACTCGAAACACCCTACAACTGCACTGGCATTAATGGCAGAGTCCTGAGATGGTTCACATCCTATTTACAGCACTGCTCACAATAAATAAAAATCAACAGCTGTGTCTCTAAGCCTGCACTAGTTCCACAAGGTGTACTGAAAGACTCAATCCTCTCTCCCGCCCTCTGCAATCTCTTCATGGATCCCCTCACAATTATTCTAAACCAATCTGGAGTTAAATATCATCTATATGCTGACAACATTCAACTCTACTACAAAATGAAATCACCCAATGACATTGGCCATCTGAAAACCACATTAATCAAGATTCAAACATGGCTAAATAACAACAACCTAAACATCAACCACAACAAAACTGAATTGCTACTCCTCTCCCCAAAAAACAACCCTTACCAATACAAGAATGGATCAAGAACCTGGACACTCTAAATTGTTCTCTCTCACTATCTAACTCCATAAAGTCTGTGGGTAGCACCTTGGACAAAAATATGTCAGTGAAGGAGCACATCAACAACTCAGCCTAAGGAGCATTCTTCACCCTAAACATCTCATGAAAATAAAACCTTTCATTCCCTCCCCTCCATGATATTAAAACGGTAGTACAATCATTAGTCCTGTCGAAACTTGACTATAGTAACGCCATCCTCACAGGAGCTCTAAAAAGCCACCTTGCCCCCTAAGAGCAGTCCTCAATATGGCTGCCAGGCACTTCACAGTAATTAAATGGTTTGATCACATCTCACCTGTCCTCTTGAGTCTCAACTGGTTTTCAAATGAAGGAAGATGCATCTTCAAGACAGCTTGTATCACACAAAAGCCCTTCATACAAAACCCCCCAAATATCTAGAAACCAAACTTTCAAGAGCAAGAGGGAGCCAAACTCTACGCAGCTCCTTTTGCTCAGCTGCATTATCATCTAAATCATGCAGCAAATACTGCAAATTATACAGTGCAGTCTCTTTCATTATTATTTGTATCAATTTGAGCTATAAACAACATTTTTGATGAAATGTGTAAATGTAACAAATTATGTGATACATTTTTAATTGTGCGGTAAATGCTGCAGATGCATAATTGCCTAAATCAATTGGCCCTCACCATTTCCCAATATTTTATTAAATATTTCTCCATTAAAAGTATACAAAAATTAGATATTCTAATTCCAAGGTCCCTTTGTCAGCTGCACTTTGAAGAAAATAGACTTTTCAAGTATGCTGTCCCAAAATAAACATGTAAGAAAATGAAGCACAATGGGGGACAGTGTAACTCTTTGCTGATGTAGCGAAGGCAGGCCTCTGCTTGCGCACATTGCTATGTTAGCATAAGCTTATTAGAAGTTTAAATGCCATTTTGCCCTTTTGTTTCTTTTGCACACAACACTGTAGGTAGCTGTTGTTGTAAGTTTGACTGCGTGAATATCTTCACATGAGAATGGCTTGTTTTCAACATCCCTAGACTTACACCTTGACCTTAGTCTGCACAGTGAGTGCTAAAGCCTCCAAGGTTATCATAACAATGTTAGCTGTTATTCGGGCTGATCAGCTCGCGCTTAGACACAACGTACACGCAGCTGCAGCTAACTGAAATTCTGGCGCCTTTAATATTGCACTGCATACATGATTTTAGGCACTTGGGGAAATTCCGTTTCCAGAGAAAAAGAGAGTTTTTTCAGATCCTGATGTGATTCACCTCTGCTGATCTTGGAGGTATGGGGTCCCCTATTCAAGCCTAAGAGACCTTCTATATTTTATAAAACATAGTTCCTAGCTAGGGAGCGTGGCATACAAGGCACTATACTACCTGTTCCCACTATCATTATAATATGATTTCTCCTTTTGTGTTTTATGGAATTGTAACAATGCTGATCGTATTATTTTTTTTCATATGCCTGCCTATGTTCGCAAAAATACTGCATCTTAGAGCAAGTCGTTAAAATAAACATTTTAAACTTTACTGTGTCTCTTTTTACCCATGTTGTTGGACTGGTATGAGAATAACGAATGAAAGAGTGTCTTGATTCCCACAATTCCTGAGAGTAACTTAAGTCGCATGTTCTGGGTTGTCTAATCATTGGTTCCTTTGCTATAGGACGAAGGGCTAATGTGACACTGATGCTAGTCGGTTAGGTGTTCTAGATACTGAGGTGAGTTTTTTGGTCCACCACAATTCACTGATGCCCGGGGTCTCTGTGCACAGTTCTGTGTATGAGTAGAATCCCTCACCTAACGTAGTGGTCTTATTTTGAGACTCTCAAGTATGCTTATATCAGTCCACGGCATCCTCATTGTTGTTTCCAGTTTACAGTGGTGGCGGTATAACCTACCAATAGTTGCATAGGTTTTTTCAAGCTTCATAATTTAAAAAGGTTTGTACTTTGAGTTACTACCCATTTAGTGCTATGCTACATTTTCTTTGTGCTTCTTCTCTACCGTATCCTTATGGCTGACGTTAAGATCCCCCAACATAGTAGGGTGGCCGTCTGCAATCATTTGCAGACGTATGGCGTCACTGTGGATGGCATGGCAGTAGTTTTTGTGGTGAGTGCTGAGGCGACATACCTGTTTGAGCTTTTCTACTCATGGGTTACCTTTCCTGCAGTTAATGCAGATTCTGGTCTGTTTCACGTTTATACTCCCACGGCCGTGCCTATAAACTACACCCCATATATGACGGTAGAGATTCCTATCTCAGCCTGGCTGCATCGAGTTTGGTTTAATGGTGCCCTTCCCCATTCGTGACGGCAGTTCGGTAGGGCCCTTTGTCTATTCCCGGGGACACGTGGCCGGTTTTGGCCAGTTACACACCACATCCGCATTACCTTACAGTCACTATTGATGAGGTACGTGTGCTATATGCCTCTTTGGTTGGAGTGCACCGGGCTCTAGTTCAATACGTAACCCGCAACGTCCAAGTGAAGGCACCTGGTGCTGTGGCGCAACCAGCTGGACCGGCCATGATGAAAATTATATGGCCTGGTACTCCCCCAAGTCCCCTCTTTTACCTCTGTTACCTACGGCCAGCCCTTGGCCGGATGGGGTCTCCCTCCCTCCTTCAAGGCAAGTATTGAGACCACACCCATTTTTGGATTTTTGGATTAGGGGGTGTAACCCCCCCCGGCTGTATTTATTACAAAATGAAAAAACATTATTTATTAATATTATTTACAATTACGCAGAAAGGCCAGATACATTGTTAGGCCGATGATGTCACATGGCTAAGCCCGACAGCCTACCTACCGGCTGTCACTGCCACTGGAGTTACATGTTTGACCGCTAAGGACCGAAGGCTATGCTTACCAATCATGACCTTACCGCCTGACAGGAGACGCACGACTAAATACGACATTATTACCTGATATCAAATAACATAAACTGACATTTATTCAATATTACACACTTCAATTAGATAACTCTGTAATAACCACTCCTGTTCTTGAAAAGCTTACAAATATTGACACTTTTTTTATAAATTCACCAAAACATTGCATTTACATTGACTATCTACTGAGATCAAACATATCAAATTTACGTTACTTCTATCTCCTGAGAAACCTGCAATAAAATGTAAAAGAACAAAGCAAATACATCACTGACAGACATCATTAACAGGTACCTACTCATCAAGCTTACATTAATGCTATCACCCGAGATATCTGTAATGAATATTTTTTTAGAGAAACCTCAAAATACATTCCTGACCAACGCATTTAGATTACCTGCCTTAGGGGATGGTGGGTGGGGAAAAGAAATTACAGGCCGCTGGTGGCCCGGGTGCTGTGCCCGCGGGGAGCGTGAGAACAAGAGACTGTTCTGCTCCCCACACCCCCTTTTAACAGGGGGGGCACTGGCCAGTCTAAACTGGTCTGACCCCACTGTTGGGTGTCCGTGTGAACCAGAAGCACTTAAAGTGCTTCTGGTTCACGCCACGCCGTAACCTGCCTACTGGATGATAATGGGGGAGGTAGGAGTGCTCCCACCTCCTCGTTTCCCCCAGGGACAGGCTCGACGGCCATAAGGGCGGCCCGCACTATTTTAGCGCTTGGCCTGGTCCATCTGGCCTGGTACTCCCCCAAGTCCCCTTTTTTACCTTTGTTACCTACGGCCAGCCCTTGTCCGGATGGAGTCTCCTTCCCTCCTTCAAGGCAAGTATTGAGACCACAACAATTTTGGGATTTTTGGATTAGAGGGGTGTAACCCCCCCCCCGGCCGTATTTATCACACAATTAAAAAACATTATTTATTAACATTATTTACAATTACACAGAAAGGCCAGATATATTGTTAGGCCAGTGATGTCACATGGCTAACCTTAACTCTAATACACATGACACTCCTACTGTAAATCTAACAATGCATATGTACACTTTCCTTGTGTCCCCTCTAGTCCCTACGGCAAGGTCAATGACTGGCAGCCTCCTGATCCCAGCAAAATACGAGAAATTATTCTGCCGGAGTCGGCTTGCACCGGGGGTACAGCTTATCGGACGGATACTTTCCCCCGGGCCCCCCCTACGCCCTGTGCCTTAAACTCCAAAACGGGGGCTGCAGAAATTCTGCATACTTGCGCCCTGATGCGCGTGCGGTGTGGCCACAGGCCCACTGGGAAGAATGCCTTCCCCGGCCCCCGCACCCTGACAGCCTCCCTACCGGCTGTCACTGCCCCTGGAGTTACATGTTTGACCGCTAAGGACCGAAGACTATGCTTTCCAATCATGACCTTACCGCCACAGGACAGCATAGTTGCCCATGACTATATGTCCTGCCCCTAAGCCCACTAGAAAAGGTCATGCCCTGTAATTTGCCTGCCCCTGGACTTGAACAACCCTTCGTCCCAGGCGAACCGGGTCGTCACACCCTAGGTGTATGTCTACGACACTTCTCTAGTTTCCGACTTACGCACCATGGCCTCGGGGAAACTGCAAGCGAACATAAATGTAGCCCATCCGTCAGTGTATTGCCTTACTGACAGGCTAAAAACGTACACTACTGTACACAATACTATGTAACAGTGTACTGCTGCACCCTTCTCCCATGAGTCACAGGGTCAAGAAGCTTGCAATTCACGTAAACAGAGCCAATGGTACAGCACAGATGGTTAGTGCTCCTAGCCTTTGGATGAGGGGTGCGGTTTGTATGCCAGGCCTAATGCCTACTTTATGAGACTGCACCCCTCTTGATCCGCCCTCACACTTAGCCCGCTCTTCATAGGTATGATAATGTGTGCCACCACATACGAGTCAGATGCGAAAAATGGTACATAAACCAGGGTGCTTAGGTAGTGAATGCTACGACCTATGCATCTAATTCCGGAATGGGACCAAGCACATGCAACATGACACAAACACTGGATAACACTGTAATAAAAGTGCAGGGAACGGGGCGCTGTGTGGCACAATACTTTAATAGTATAAGTGTACGAGCACAAAAAGGGGGTGACGGACCCCAGGCATTTAAATCTTAATTGTACAAGCACAAAATGGTGCCCAGGTACCGTGTGATAACACGGACATCCCAATGCCCACTAGGGGCCGCAATACTGTGTGAAATAATACATAACTCCTCTAAAGTGTATGACCATAAGGGTGCATAGGCACTGTGTGCAAACACTACAGTTGATGGACAGAATGCAGAACCATGTCATACATTCACGCCAGTAGAGAGATCTGGGCCTAAATCCATCATTTTTTTGCACTCCACACCACCCCAGTTTAGACATGGCCATATGGAAATCAGCCTTGACCCTGTGCCTCATGGGAACACTCCAGCCCGAACTGCCAAGCCATGTCTTTACTGGACCGGAATCAAGCATCCTAGGACCGGTTTCTGGCTATCAGCCATCTTCAGCCAGGATAGCTTGACTGCAGTGGTGTGGAGAGCATGGAACTCAAGTCTGAGCATACCCATCCCACTCGGGGTGACAAATGCAAACACAACAGTTGATGGACAGAATGCAGAACAATGTCATACATTCACCCCAGTACAGAGATCTTGGCCTAAATCCATCGATTTTTTGCACTCCACACTACCCAGTTTAGAAATGGCCATATGCAAATCAGCCTTGACCATGTGCCTCATCGGAACAGTCCAGCCCGAACTGCCAAGCAATGTCTTTACTGGACCGGAATCAAGCATCCTAGGACCGGTTTCTGGCTATCAGCCGTCTTCAGCCAGGATAGCTTGACTCCAGTGGTGTGGAGAGCATGGGACTCACGTCTGAGCATACCCATCCCACTCGGGGTGACAAATGCAAACACAGCAGTTGATGGACAGAATGCAGAACAATGTCATACATTCACCCCAGTACAGAGATCTGGGCCTGAAGCCATCGTTTTTTTGCACTCCACACCACCCCAGTTCAGACATGGCCATATGCAAATCAGCCTTGACCCTGTGCCTCATGGGAACAGTCCAGCCCGAACTGTCAAACCATGTCTTCCCTGGACTGGAATCAAGCATCCTAGGATCAGTTTCTTGCTATCAGCCGTCATCAGCCAGGATAGCTTGACTCCAGTGGTGTGGAGAGCACGAGACTCACGTCGGAGCATACCCATCCCACTCAGGGTGAAAAATGCAAAACAACAGTTGATGGATGGACAGAATGCAAAACAATATCATACATTCACCCCAGTACAGATATCTGGGCCTAAATCCATCATTTTTTTGCACTCCACACCACCCAAGTTCAGACATGGCCATGTGCAAATCAGCCTTGACCCTGTGCCTCATGGGAAAAGTCCAGCCCGAACTGCCCAGCCATGTCTTCCCTGGACCGGAATCAAGCATCATAGGACCGGTCTCTGGCTATCAGTCGTCATCAGCCAGGATAGCTTGGCTCCACGGGCGTGGAGAGCACGGGACTCAGGTCTGAGCATACCCTTTCCACTCAGGGTGACAAATGCAAAACAACAGTTGATGGACAGAATGCAGAACAATGTCATACATTCACCCCAGTACAGAGATATGGGCCTAAATCCATCGTTTTCTGCACTCCACACCACCCCAGTGCAGACATGGCCATGTGCAAATCAGCCTTGACCCAGTGCCTCATGGGAACAGTCCAGCCTGAACTGCCAAGCCATGTCTTCCCTGAACCGAAATCAAGCATCCTAGGACCGATTTCTGGCTATCAGCCGTCATTAGCCAGGATAGCTTGACTCCAGTGGTGTGGAGAGCACGGGACTCACATCTGAGCATACCCGTCCCACTCAGGGTGACAAATGCAAAACAACAGTTGATGGACAGAATGCAGAACAATGTCATACATTCATCCCAGTACAGAGATCTGTGCCTAAATCCATTGTTTCTTTGCACTACACACCACCCCAGTTCAGACATGGCCATGTGCAAATCAGCCTTGACCCTGTGCCTCATGGGAACAGTCCAGCCCGAACTGCCAAGCCATGTCTTCCCTGGACCGGAATCAAGCATCCTAGGACCGGTTTCTGGCTGTTAGCTGTCATCAGCCAGGATAGCTTGACTCTAGTGGTGTGGAGAGCACGGGACTCACGTCTGATCATACACGTCCCACTCAGGGTGACAAATTCAAAACAACAGTTGATGGACAGGGTCAAGACTGATTTGCATATGGCCATGTCTGAACTGGGGTG